>NW_025814823.1:175574952-176917452 GCF_022079265.1 Lynx rufus | reverse complement strand
TTGGAAACAGTACTGCTAGTGGTCATGGGGTCTGGTTTTGGAGTCACGTAGCCTGAGATGGAATCTCATTATTGGGATCACCCCTGGCTGTGTGACCTTGACTAATTCACTCCACCTCTCAGAGCCTCCCACTGTGAAAAGTGCCCATCTTACAGAGCTGTGTGGGATAATGGGGAGGATTGATGAGGATAATGCATGGAGTTGCATCTGGTAGATTGTGTCTCAAAAAAATGGCTGTGTATATTTTCATCAGGCCCCGAGAGCGGGTCACAGGTTAGAAATCTTGATAAGCTCCCTTGGTGGCCTTTAGATACTGTGGCATTTCTGCCTGTCACCAGCTGGTTCTCCACAGAGAATCTCTTGAGAGATGGATTGTCAAGTGTCAGGCCTAGACCAGCACTGTGCTATCTTGGGACTGTCTCACTCAGAGACGCCTGGTGGGGACAAAGCTCCTTGCATACAGTGAGGAGACCCAACCTTTTCCGAAGGGCTGCTGTGTGCCAGGTACCAGGCTGAATGCTGTCACGTATGTTGTCACCCCAGCCTCGGAGACTAAGCTTTCACCTCAGAGATGCTGTTCCTTCACACAATCTATTCCTTCTGTCTGCAATGACTACACCCCACTTCCTAGGCACCACTTCCTTGGCCTTCAGGCCTTCACTCCATCATCACCGTCAGGGAGGCCTGTTCTGACCCTTTCTCAGGCCTCACTTCTGATCAAGTCTCCCTTGTACACAGTCTCAAAGAACCCCAGTTCTGTCACTCCCTGGTTGCATGACGTGGGGTAGCTCACTCTGCATCTCAGAGTCTGCGTTTCCCCCACTGAAACATGCCCATTTTACAGAGCCATGGAGGACAGTGGCTCTTAGTAGCATTCATCACAGTTTGTACTTACACAGTTTCGTGCCTAAAGTCTGTCTCTCCCACTGGACTAGCAGCTCCACCGGCACAGGAGCCATGCCTGCTTCTTCACTGCTCTTCACTCAGTGCCCAGCACAGCATCTGGCACATGGCAAGTGCTCTATACATTTTGATCAAAAAATGTTGAAGAAATAATGATAATAATTAACATGTTTTGAGCACTTACTTTGTGCCATGTTCTGTGCTACACCCTTTATTAAAAAAAAATCTTTTTAATGTTTATTCATTTTTTTGAGACACAGACTGAGGGTACAAGCAGGAGAGAGGCAGAGAGAGAATGAAACACAGAGTCCGAAGCAGGCTCCAGGCTCTGAGCTGGCAGCACAGAGCCCAACCCAGGGCTCGAACCCACAAACTGTGAGATCATGACCTGAGCCGAAGTCGGCTGCTTAACCGACTGAGCCACCCAGGTGCCCCTGTGCTACACTCCTTATAAAAGCATCTGCTTTAATCTCTGTAACAACAGAGACCAGGATTAATCCTTTTTAAGCTGAAGAAGCTGAGGCTCTGAGAGGTTGAGTGACTTACCTCAAGTCACAGAGCCAGGAAAGGCTGAAGCCAGGACTTGAACCATCTCCACAGGCCATGCTCTTAATCAGACTACTGCACTGAAGGATGGGCTCCTATGTGGAGCTGTCAGGGGCAAGGAGGAGGAGCACTGGAGTGGAGGACGAAGCAAACATTGGCAAGGACACAGGCCCAGGGCCTGCCACAGCCAATGCCTTTAGGCTTAGCCTAGCAGGATGGGTGGGGCAGAGTCCTGGGAAAGCGTATCACATCCCACACCCAGAGCCTCTGCCAGAAGTTGACGTCTACACCAGAAACATCCACTATCTAAAATACCTTTTCAAAAAAATACTTTAGATTTTCACATATGCCTTTGTTTTACTGATTACAAAACCAATACATGTTCATTAGAGAAAAATGAAAAATCTACAAACTTTATAAAAAGCAAATTTCCATCCAGAGATAACCAGCATCAGATTGTTATGTATATCCTTTCTGTACTTTTTCTATGCACCCTATACATACATTTCCCACACAGTTAGAATCAAATAATATATTCACTTTTAGATCTTCTTTTGTTCACTTAATGTTATATAATGGGTGTTTTGCCACATTAATAATTGAAAACGATTTTTTAAAATATAGGTTTTCTGGTGATAAAACTTTGTGGTATACATATTTATCGTAGAAGTATTAGTTAACACACCAGTAGGCTACACAAACAGGTCTATGAACCATGGTCTGAACTTGGATGGCTAGTTTATAAAACCTATAGATTTTTACACGTGGGGTAGGGAGTAACATAACATTCTCACTAGGGGCTATGGCATGCTTTTTGAAAAATCATCTTCATTATTATGACTTAATTTTATATTTGGAAAACTAAAGAGAAAGAAATCCTTTTTTCCATGATATAAACTACAGAATGGTAACATTTAACAAATCTTAGCCAGAGGGGGCTGGTTAGAGAAGTTTGAAAAACTTTTTCTTGCTTTACCTATTATGGTTAATGAGAATATTTTTATCACTAAAACAAGAACTTCACAATACTTTAATGACTGTTTCTTTCTTCTCCTGATTTGTTATTCAGAGTGGTCACCAGTGTCTTTCAGAGACCTCATTCATTCATTTATTCATCCATAAACAGTGAAGGTTCTTTGCCCAGCAATCTGCTAAGCCCTGACAACGTGTTGGTGGACAGGCAAGGGCTCCCATTCTAGTTGGGGAGACAATCAACAAGTAATTTACCAAAGTATAAAGACCTGTATTACCTAAATGAAACACTACTTTTGTTCCTTTTACTTAACTATATAATATGTAGTATCGTGAACATTTTTCCCTATCACTAAAAATATTTCAAAAATATTTTGAGGACTTTGACTTAAAACTCTTTAAGTTTTCTGTCCTATAAAATGAGGCCATCTCTTACACATTCCATGTTTGTGCACCACCTAGGCACTGGGCTCCGTGCTGCCTTCTTTCAGAGTCAGCATGTGCTGAAGAGCCAGGGTTCTTGTTGTGGCTCTGCCACAGTTGCTGCGTGACCCTTGGTCACATTCCTTAACCCCTCTGTGCCTCACCTCCCTTCTTTGCTAGATGGCTGGTAATAACGGAACATACCTCACAGGCTGTATGAGGACTGAGATAACACGTGAAAGGAGCTTAAAGTAGCACCTGTCACAAAAGGCCACAAATAAAGAGCAAAAGCATTCACTTTTTCTTGGAGCTTATGTTCTAGTTGGGGAGGCCAACAACACAGGGTTTTCAGATTCTCCAAAACGTGAAAACCTCTGGAATGCGGCAAGGAAGGAGGGAGGAATAAAAAAGAGCGAAGAAGGGAGGGAGAAAAAAGGGAGGAGGAAAGAAGGGAAAAACGGAGAAAGGGCTGTATCTGCCCATCCCAAAGTCAAAAGGGTTATGCTTAATCAGATTCCGTGCACCTGTGGTTCTTAAGTCAGTACACACGTGAACTAGAAAAGTGAGGGGCTGTGCGGGGTGGGGGAGGGGACCGAGGCCTGTGGGCGGCGGCGGGGGGGGGGACTCCCAGCTGACGGCCCGCACCCTCACCGCCCCCCTTCCGCCCCGGCGCAGAGAGCGCGTTCGCCGACACGCTGACGCCCGCGCGCCTCAGCCAGGCCCGCTTCAGCGCCTGCCTGCCGCCCAGCAGCCACGACGCCGCCAACTTCGACAACAACGAGCTCGAGAACAACCAAGTGGTGGCCAAGCTGGGCCACCTGGCGCTGGGCCGCGCCCCGGGCCCGCCGCCCGCCGACGCCTCGGCCGCCGCCATCCCGTGCGGGCCCCGCGAGCGCCCGCGGCCCGCGTCGTCGCCGGCGCTGCTCGAGGCTGACCTGCGCTTCCACGCGACGCGCGGACCCGACGTGAGCCTGTCCGCCGACCGCAAAGTGGCCTGCGCCCCGCGGCCCGACGGCGGCCGCACGCTCGTCTTCTCCGAGCGCCCGCTGCGACCCGGCGAGAGCCTCTTCGTGGAGGTGGGCCGCCCGGGGCTGGCGGCGCCCGGCGCGGTAGCCTTCGGCATCACGTCGTGCGACCCGGGCGGGCTCCGGCCCGCCGAGCTGCCGGCCGACCCCGACGCGCTGCTCGACCGAAAGGAGTACTGGGTCGTGGCGCGCGCCGGGCCCGTACCGAACGGCGGCGACGCGCTCAGCTTCACGCTGCGGCCCGGCGGCGACGTGCTCCTAGGCGTCAACGGGCGCCCGCGCGGCCGCCTGCTGTGCGTCGACACCACGCAGGCGCTCTGGGCCTTCTTCGCCGTGCGCGGCGGCGCCGCGGGCCAGCTGCGCCTCCTCGGTGAGTTTCCCGACCGACCGCGCGTGCGCGGGGTTTCCCCGGGAGCCCGAGGGTACCGCTGGGCAGCTCTAGCTACTGCAGGGGCCCAGACTGGAGCGTGCATTAGCGCCCTCCTGCCTCCACCTAGTTTCTTGATTCAGTAGGGCGGCCCCGAAATGCGGTTCTGACAGTGCGCCAGGGATGTCCATGTGGCTGCCCTCCCCCCCCCCCCCGCGCCCCAGTCCTCACTCTGCCCCCACCGACCTAAGTTCCCGCTGGGGTCAGGGCCTGGAAGGCTTTATGCAGTGGGTAAATGACCGGTACAATTTTTCTTTCTGTTGTTCTATTATATCACTTACTTGTCTTTTACCTACGTAATGCATATTAAGTGTAGGAGAAAAAGTGAATACAACTGTACTTAAAAGGGGATATAAGAATAACACTGCCCACAGAAATGGAACGGAGGCTTGAGAATCTTATTTTAAAATGATTCTTGCCTTCATTCATGCCACAAATGGACACCGAGCACCCACCAGCTGTGGGCCAGGCCCTGGGCTCCAGGATGGGGCATGGCAGAGGACAGGACGCAGGCCGTGCATAGAAGGAGCTTAGAGACACAGCTGAATGGAGAGCTGCACTGTGTGATGTGTGCCACCGCTGAGGGGCTTTTCTTCCACTTGGTGAAACAGGGGTGGTGGCCAGGGAAGGTTCCCAGAGAGCACAGCTCCGTTTTCATGATTCAAGAAGTAGGTCCAAAGGGTAACAGAAACGGTGAACATTTCGTGTTATCTCGTTCAGTTTTACACTCCTGATGCTTCTATGAAACCAATATCATTATCCCATCTCCAGATAAGAAAATTGAAGCACAAAGAGATTGACTCTCCCAGGCATATAGTTGGTCAGCCATGAAGATGTTGGGCAAATCACAGACCCTCTCTGAGCCTCGATTTCCTTCTGTGTAGGGAGGGAGTAGTTACCTGCATCCTGGCATTGTCATGAGGATGAAATGATGAGGTGCATATAATGCTTTCAGCAGGTGCCTGCCACCTACAGCATGTTTAATAAGTTGTATTAACAATGACTGCTGTTTGCAGGAAGAGGAAGAACGAGGAAACAGTGGTCATTTGTTGGTTTAAGGGATGACCATAGTCATCATTTACCCTGAGATGAGTTTGCCTAAGTTCCCACTGGGGCTTTGGCAAGAACTAAGCCTAGAGTCAGTCTTTCTTGCCCTCCTCCCCAGCACCTCTAGAGGAACCAGGATGAGCCCGTGAGTGGTCAGGAAGAGAAGTAGAATGGAGGCAACTGCTTTTGGAGGCCAGGGATTTGCCCTCCTGATTTCTACCTGACAGCAGCCCCAGCACTGCATTATCTGTCCATTCATCCTCAATTAGGGTAAGGGAAGGAACATCTGTCTCACCTAAAAAATAACCCATTATTATCTGAAGAATAGCTATTGCATTCGATAGCTGTGAATGCAAGGAAGAAAACTCATTTGTGTCGAACACTACTAGGCAGAAATCTTGTAGTTGCAAGTGACAAAACCCCACTCAATGTGCCCTGTACCAGAAGGGAAATGTATGGTTACACATACCTCAAAAGTCTGGGAATGCATTGGATGGATTCAGGAACAGCCGGATGTAGGTGTTGAAAGCATGTAATTGGGATCCCATCCCAAAGCTCACTTTCCTCTCTTGGCTTCACTGTCAGGCAGGCTCTACAGTGCCAGGCTTACCTCCCAATGGGTGGGCGCCTTCCTTCCCAACACCTGTAGTGTTTTAGTGAAGGCCTCTTTGACCTTAGTTGGGTTAGGTAGCCTTAACTGAACCATCATTGAGACGCAGGGGTGGGAGATCTTATTGGCCTGGCCTGAATCATGTGAGTGAGGGTGAAGTAAGTGCTTCAAAACAAAATCCTGGTACTGTTTCTGAAATAGACAGGAATGGAGGCCGGGCAGGCAAAGAACAGATGTCCACCACACATGTATGATTCCATTAGTCCTTAGCAGAACCCTGGGAGGTAACTCTTATCCCCCCATTAGACAGATGGGGAAGGTAAGGTGCAAGAGGAGCCAGGGACTAGCAGAACAGGGCTCACCCCCCCACACACACACTGCCCCTGATGGAGTCTCTTTGATCTCAGGCACCCTGCAGTCCAGCCCTGCGACCACGTCTCCATCAGGGTCCCTCAGCGGCTCCCAGGATGATAGTGATTCTGATATGGCCTTCAGTGTCAACCAGTCCTCCTCAGCATCTGAGTCATCCCTGGGTAAGGAGGTATAAGCCCTAGAGGGGGTAGGGGCTGGCAGCCGGCCCGGCTCCTTCAGCTGGGCCAGAGCCTTCCTGAGGCTAAGCAAGGATGGCCACCTTCCCCCTTCCTCTTCCCTGCATCCTCTCCTGTCTCAGCTGTACATTCACCTGGAGGGAGGAGAAATCGAGCTCTGGTATCCCAAAGGCTAATGATGGGACTTGCTTCCTGGGGGAAGGAAGGAAGGAATGGGAACAAAGCCCAGAAGAAAAACCCCAAATTGGTATCTCACAAAATTGTTTCCCCACAAGTTCGGCCATATAAGCGCTGCCTTCCTGGGGTTACCCCAGCAGAGCTCACCTGAGAGCCACATTACTGAGGTCTGTCTTGTTCTCCCTTTCTACAGTGACGGCACCCAGCTCCCCGCTGAGCCCCCCAGTGTCTCCCGTGTTCTCCCCACCAGAGCCGGCAGGCAGCAAGAATGGCGAATGCACAGTGTGCTTTGACGGTGAAGTGGACACAGTCATCTACACGTGTGGACATATGTGCCTATGCCACAGCTGCGGCCTGCGGCTCAAGAGGCAGGCCCGGGCCTGCTGTCCCATCTGCCGGAGGCCCATCAAGGATGTCATTAAGATCTACAGGCCGTAGCCTGGCCTGCCAGTGGGCCTTGGCCAGAGCAAGGTCACCTTTCTGAAGGCCCCTGGGCCAGGCAACCACCATGGCCGCCAAGGAATCCAAGGGCAGTGGCCATCCCGTCTGCCACTCTCCAATAGTGGGCAAGGCGTGACAGTCATGGAGATGAGGCCCTGGGGGTCTGAGCCCAGGCAAGGGCTGCTTCTGGCTCAAAAGTGCTTTGCCCCCAAAAAGGCCGTCCCAAGAGCAAGCTCAGGAACTGCCTAGCAGACCACCCTGTCCCTCGGTGACCTCTCAGCTGGGAAGCAGCATTCTCTGTGCAATGCTTTTTGCTGGGGTTGGGCTGAGTGTGTGTGAGAGAGGGTGAGGGGAGGGAGTGGACAGAGAAGAGAGGGAATGTGTGAGAGAATGAGTGAGAGAGAACGCGTAGGTATTTATCCAGGGATCCTGGCTCTAGGAGGTTATTTAACACTAAGGAATGTGCAATCCAGAGCCCAGACGGTAGCATGACTAGAAATTGTTCACTTTCTGGGGCTGTCACGTCAGCTGGTTTTGAATGTATGAAGCCTGCACCTAAACAGAACTCCCTTGGATGGTATAGAAAAGGGACACTCAGATTTTCTAAAGGAAGGCAAAAATAGCTCATTGTTTACAGCTCCAAAGCAGCAACGCCTTGGGGGGGGAAGGTGGGTGGAGAACATAAAAGAACAATTTGCTTTTTTAGTTTCTTCCTCAGTCCTGGAGGGGAGTTTTGATGGGTGCTACGGCCCACTGAGAGTTCTGGGTGGTGTCATCCCCAGAAGCCTTTTCACCCTCTTCACCCCCTTCACCCCGGACAGCCTAATAATAAGCACAGTGCACCTTGACTTGGTCCCTAGATGCTTTTCACCTGGTCCACCCCTTGCTGTCACCAAGGAGAAGACAAGCAGCAGGTTCTCTTTGCCTGGGGGAGGGAAAGAATCCTGGAGGCAGAGGACTCACCTGGAATTGGAAAGGCCACTCCATCTCCCAGACAGCTCTCCACATTTCCTTCTGTGACTCCCCGGGCCTGGCATTCACCAGCAGCTGTTGGCATCACCAGGGCAACCTGCTGGTGAAGTGGGAGGAGGAAAAGACTTGCAACCAGTTCTGACTCTCAGCTTCTCTTTTGCTGCTGATTACTAAGATGTTAATTGACCATTAAGATGTTAACTAATAGCTTAGATATTGAAATGCTGACATCGAGACTCTTCCCCCTTCCCAGGACTCTTTGCAGGCATTTCCCCTGTCCCCCGCCCTCCTCACCCTGCCTAGGCCCATCTCTGCAGACTCCCAAACCATCTCTGGGCTGATGGGCCGGCCCGGGGCCTCTCTTCCCTTTTTGTCCCCAGTTCTGGGCCCAACCTCTGCCCGGTCTTGTGCTGTATCTTTCAGGAAGCCCCTGGGCGTCTCTGATTCTCAGTTACCGATCCGTCCAAGATGAAGCCCAGTACCTGCCCACTGCAGAACCTCTGGGAGGCCCAGTATAACATGTAAAAAGTCCAAGACACCCTGCAAAGAATGGGTATCATTTTTATCACAATTCCTAATCTGTTCATCTGCTGAACAGATGATGGCTGGGAAAGAACATCCAGAGAGTTTTTGCATTCATATGACACATGTTTGCTGGGGCTCTGGGGACCCAGAGCCCACCCCAGTTGGGCCCTTGTCAAATCAAATCCTATAAGCCCAGGTGGTCTTCGTGATGCTCTAGGTCTTGGGCCCCCTGCTTCTCTGCCCGGAAGTGGTCATAGTGTTCTGACCTGATCTCAACTTCAGAACGCCCACTCTTACTCCTGCAAGAACCCCTAATTGGTTATTTTCCCCCTAGTGAGTCTGGGAAACATGCCCACATTTTACTTTTGTGATGAAAGTTTTGGGGGAGCTACTGGAACCCCAGAGTTTGCCAGTATAAGAGCTGGGGAGGCTAGGCAGCACTCAATGCCCAGCTGAATTTGGCCTGCAGGAGCCTTCCATTTCCCCCATGGGTGATGTGGGCACAGGCCATGTGGGAGAGGACTCATGACCTCCCCTACGGGACTGGTTCTCCAGGCAGCAGTGCCCCTGACTGGATTGAGCCATTCACAAGCTCTGGTGGTCTCAGAAGCTAGCAGGAGGCAGCTTGTCTTTCCTGCCACTTGCCTTTCCTGACTATCTCCCCTGGGTTCCAGCCAGGGTCATGTACAGCCACCGTCAGGAAACCAGTGACCGAGGGCCTGGACCTGAGGTGGAGCAGGCCATGCTCCTGGTGACCTGTTACCTGGAACAAAAGGAGAGCTAGTGGCCTGTTTAACTTGCTCTGCAGCTGCTATAAATAGACTCCCTGTTTCCAAGAGGAATTAAGGGGGTGTTTATCTTCTAAAAACCAGACATTTCCTGATGCTCTAAACTGTTTTATTCAGTGCTATAAAGGAACTAGCTGCTCACATGGCCCTCACATGGCAGAAGAAAGAGGAAAGGGAACCCCACTTTTTTCTTTCACATCGTTATGTGCCTCGGCATTTGGCTAGCGAGGCATCTTCATGCGTTAATTCTGTGAGGCAGGTCTTGTTACCCCATTGAGGCGTATCGAAAACACCACTGATTATAAAATACACCATTTTATGTACTGCTAAGGGGAAAAAAAAAGGCTGCCAATTCTAACTGCAAGATGTCACAGCTATACAATTCATTCTAATCAGAGACTTGAAATGTGGAAAAACTGTGCAACTTAGGACTGATGAAACGCAGGGTTGTGCCCACCTGATGGATAAGGGAGCCAAGGCCCTATGAATGAAGTGACTTAGGATCAAACTCACTAGGTGGCGGGGCTGGGACTCAAACATAGGAGTATCTGGTGCTGACTCCCACACTCTCCACTGCCTGGCCCCAGCCCCCGAAAGCTTGAGACTGCCTTGAGTTTTCTTTTTTGAAACTTCTCTGGGCAGTTCCTGGGGAGAGCCCGGGCACCCGCACCTGTATGGAGAGTTCCAGCTCTAGGCTGTGGTTGCTCTGCCACCCATACTCTGGAAGGACATGTGTCCCTCCTTTCAGGCTCATCTTCCCACTGCCCACCTTTTCCTGGCAGAGCTGAGCTCCGTGAGGTCCCGGGTCCAACCTGAAGGCCTCCTTTTGTTACACAGGAGCACACACATGAGGCAGCTTGGGGGAGCAAACGAGCGCCTTGTTCTGCCACCTTCCTGGGCCTCAGCACCACCACCCCCTCAAGCAGGGATTCCAGGGGTAAGAAGGGGGAGACCAGAAGACACTCGTTTGTTGTGGTCTTGTGCCTATTTTGAGCCATCAGAGAAGCTGGGCCATTTCCAAGTCAAAACAACCTCCTTTTTCTAGTCCATTCCCAGAACTGGGAGTCTTCTGGGATTTAGCCTCACAGGGCAGCTGCTCCCCTAAGTGCAGCAACACTTTGCTCAACACCCACCCATCAGCATGGCCTCTTCTGGACACAGTGTTGGGAATTGGGACTAAAGACAAAGCCTGCAGGAAGCAGATTGTCCAGAGCAGGAGATGGACAGATGTGTAAACTTTTATTTGATCCCTCTGGTGTTGGGGCCTATACTAGCACGTAGCAGGTACTCATTAAGGGTTACTGAAGGAATCAGAAATCAAGTTATGAGTGCTCAGGGGGTTGGTAAAACATCACACTCGCACACGCACACACACACACAGTCATTCAACAAACATCTGCTGAGCGCCTACCAGGTGTGGGGTGCTGGGAATGAAGAGCTGAGAGGATAGCCCTAGCTCTACCTTCAGAAGGAGAGGCATTAACAGGATAATAAGACACTGGGGACAGAATCCTTTGGGGTTTCTTGGCCATTCTGTTGCCTTTGGGGATTTATCCTGGTGAGTGCCCACGACTGCTCTCCTGACCCAGAACCTCCTGCATGCTTCCAGAAGCCTCCTCCGCATTAGAAATGCCAGGCACCTTGCAGTCAGTGAGCTGCCGCCAAAATGGCCTTGGGCAGAACCCTCAAAGGTTCCACTGCTTGAGGATTACCTTCAAGTCCCGCCAGGGGGACATGTGGGGAGAGGCCTACCTGCTCCTTTCAGGCGGGATGGGATGCTGGAATCAATCCCCGAGTCCCCAGACAACCCCGTCAGTTCCAGTTGAGAATGGGCTTGCACAAAATCTTGGAGAATGAGAGGCAATAACCTCCCCCTGCTCGATCCCATCTCTGCCCCAGTTTTGGCAGAGGGACGCCCGCTCAGGAACACGTGGCCTCCTGGCATTTCTCAGTATTTAACTGTGTGTCTTTTCCAAGCCCTAATGAAATGATTTGTACAACAATCTGTCTGTGCCTTATGAAAGTGTCTGTGCACTTTTTATCCTTTTTAAAAGCAACGTTAAAAAGTGGGCAAGGGACTAGCATACATGGTAGTGTTCTAGAAATATGTGCTAATCACTTAAACCCTTCTGCATTATGTTTTTGATGTAGGAGTGATAAAGTGTACGTCTCTCATCCCATCCCCCCACTACCTGTGTACAGACCTTTTTAAAAATGTCTCTTATTCTTATTTTTCTGATTCAATACTGTGACTTCTCCAATACAATCTAATCTTTGGGAATCTGTAATAAAGGTTTTAAAACTTGGGGGTGTGGTTGGGGAAGGGTTTGCACTGGTCCCGTGTGTTGTGCTTTGCCTGTTGTGTGTTTTGGTTTTTGTCTATTTTTATCTGTTTTATATTAACATAATTTTTCTGTTTAAAAAACAAATACAACTTTGGCTTGTTAAAAAAGAAAGTTTCATCAGTACTCAATTTTAAAAATCACAACTGCACATACCGTTGGGGAGTGAAGGTGAGGGATACAAAGCATTGCCAACCTTGAGGAAACATCTTGCACAACGCCCATAGAGTCCTGAAAATGTTTGATCCTTTTGCCACCTAATTTTGTGAAAATATCACAAGGAAAGAATTCTAATCAAGGATAAGCTCTGTATGTAAAGATACTCATTGCAGCAGTATTTATAATGATAAAAAATTACATAAGCCACCCTAACTTCCAACAGCCAGAGTGACCTCGCCAGAACTCTTGGTTGCAAGTGACAGAAACCAAACTCGAACTGGTTTAAAGGGATTAAAAAGCTCAGCTAACTCAAAAGTCCAGTATCACGAACCCAAGAACCCACTTCAGGTACAACTGGATCCAGAATCTAAAACGCCGGAGCAGATCTCTACCCCTTCTCGCCCCGCCCTCCAGAGCCACTCTCAGGCAGGCTCTCGACGCAGCTAGCCACAGCGCAGACGCAGTCCATATCCTCCCCTGCGTGGACCCACCTGGATCACGTGTCCCTTCCTGAGCCAATCACAGAGGCCAGGGAAATACAGCGGTCTGATTGGCCACCTAGGACATGCGCTCAACTCCCTAGCTGCTACCCTAGAACTGAATTGGGAATCGCAGTCTCCGTGGGAAATTTGCACAGTGAGGACTGAGTGTGGGGCAGGCAGGAACAACCCAGCTTTTCTCTGAGAAACGTTGAACGAACCGTGATATACATGTGGATCCAGTTACTAGTATACATGTGAAGCTAGACAGCCTCGTCCTCACCATGACATTGGGCAAGACACTTAAGGTCTCTGTGCCTCAGTTTCCTTATCTGCAAAGCAAGAATAAGAAGAGCTCCTGATTTGAGGATGGGTGTGAGTTATTGAGACCACGCTGGTGATATGCTAGGCACAGCATCTGGCACTCGGCAAGGAGTTTATAACACGGAAACGTGTTATGTCAAAATATGGTGGGAAAATCAAGATATAAAGTTGTGCATACACTCTGATCTCATGGAATTAAAAACAACAACCAACAGCCCCCAAACCTGACTGTGCATTGGAATGACCAACAGGAAAGAAACAAAATCTCCAGGGGGGCTGTGTCTGGACAGTGGTATTATTTGACTTTCCCCCACCGCGTTTTCTAAATTTTCTCTAACGACGAATTATGACTTTTCATTTAAACTTGTCACCCGGGAAAATGATCTCCCTTCTCTGCAAAAAAACCGATGAAAACAGCTAGCCCTTGCTGGAATTCTTCAGGAATTCCCGGGCTGATTGTCTGGAGTTTGAGATCCAAATTTAGTCACAGTGGAGATAAAGGCCTGCAAGCTTCCAGTGGAGGCCAGGCCAGGCTGACCAGTTCGGTTGGGCTTCCTCCAGGCGGGGCTGCAGGGCCCAGATTTCTGGAGGTGGAGCCTTGCAGTGATATCAGGATTGGGGCATGTGGGGGGGGGGGGGTGGAGGGGGAGGGAGAAGGTGGAGCTGCCCAGACCTGCTTTTCCCGGCTTGCCAAAACAGCCTGGGTTGGTGACACTGAGTTTTGGGAGCAATGGGGTAAGAGAAATTAAGTTGCATTTCTGAAGCAGAAGAAACCAGGATGTTCGTACTTCTCTCAATGAATCTTCACAACAATGTCGGTCTCCTCTCATTTTATTGGCGAGGGAACCAGGGTCCCTCCAAGGTGAAAGAAGGATTGGACCCTAGGTGGGCCCGTTCCAGAGCTAAGGCAAAATGTGCCTCTGAAAGATCTCACCCATTTCTACTAGGCCAGGGGGCATTTTCATAGGTGCCGTCAAGATTTCTTTTTAATAAGGGGGGGGGGGGGGAAAGGCCATACTAATCTAGACTTGGGGTTGTAAGAGACTGAAACTCAACTCAAGAAGGACATCTTGGGGCGCCTGGGTGGCTGAGTCGGTTGAGCGTCCAGCTTGGGCTCAGATCACGATCTCACAGCTCGTGAGTTCGAGCCCCACGTCAGGCTCTGTGCTGACAGCTCAGGACCTGGAGCCTGCTTCAGATTCTGTGTCTCCCTCTCTCTCTCTGCCCCTAACCCACTCGTATCCTGTCTCTGTCTCTCTCAAAAATAAATAAACATTTTTTAAAATTTTTTTAAAAAGGCATCTTAAGAAACAATTCACACAACTAAACAGGTCAACTCCTGGCTTCAGGAATGGCTGGATCTAGGTGTCCACATGATATCATCAGGCATCTGCCTCTGTCTCAGTTCTGCTTTCCTCTGAGTTGACATCACTCTCAGGCAGGCTCTCCCTTTGTGAACCAAGATGGTCTCCAGTGGCTCCTCACTCATATCATACCAGCTTAGTGACCCTTTAAAAACCTTTCAGGAAAAGTCCCGGGGTGTCTTTCTTTTGACCCCTTGAATCAAAAGCCCAACCCCTAAATCACTTTCTGTCACATACGCACACTTGACACAAAACCAAGTATGACATGACCCTTGCCCTCAAAGACCAACCAATCCAGAGGGGAACACTCATAAACAGAGTGCTCAGACCCGTGTGGTTCTGAGGCTGCCAGGACAGATCAAATTCAAGACATAAAGGCTGTAGATCAGGGGCGCCTGGGTGGCGCAGTCGGTTTAGCGTCCGACTTCAGCCAGGTCACGATCTCGCGGTCCGTGAGTTCGAGCCCCGCGTCGGGCTCTGGGCTGATGGCTCAGAGCCTGGAGCCTGTTTCCGATTCTGTGTCTCCCTCTCTCTCTGCCCCTCCCCCGTTCATGCTCTTCATGCTCTGTCTCTCTCTGTCCCAAAAATAAATAAACGTTGAAAAAAAAAATTAAAAAAAAAAATAAATAAATTAAAAAAAAAAAAAAAAAAGGCTGTAGATCATTCAGGGATATAATTTAAACATCCTTCTTTCTCCTGGCTGTTCAGGCTTTCACTGATGCCTGGGTCATGCTTCCCGGCACATCATATTTCTCTAAGGTTTCAATGTACGAAGCCTGTGCCCTGACCCTCACCACCACCTGACCGTTGCCATCCTGCCGCCTGAAGCACAGCCAGCCTCAGAAGAGTTCTGTACGGAGACTTTTCTTTCCCCCTTTCCCTGGGTTCCTGCGGACAAGCAATCCTCCACAGGGATAATATCATCTGATGAGCACATACTATGTGGTGAGGACTTCCATTACATCTCTGAATCCTCACGACAGCTCTTCGAAGTATCACTACTTCCATCTTGTAGGAGGGGAAACCAAGACTTCAGATTAGGCAACTTCATGCCATTCCATGTGGCCTCTCAAAGACAAAAGGATTTCGTCTCTTTCTTTTTGTTCTTAGTTCCCAGGATCGAGACCCAGTCGTTTCCAGGGACAAAGGGTCCCGGAACATAGGCACTGTGATTTCGTTGATCCCACAAACCGCCCGTGAGGTAGATATTATAGTCCCATTTTACAGACAAGGATAAAGAGGCTCAGAGAGGGCAGTGACCTGCCCCAAATCACACAGGTGTGAGCTGTGGAGTCAGAATTTGGCCAGGTCTGACGCTTTCCACAGCATCACTGTTTGTGGGTAAATTGTCAGGAGGAGGCTGCGGGGGGAAGGAGTAAGAGAAGGGGGAGGAGAAAAGAGATGAAAGGTTGGGAGAGGGGGGAGGGAATCAGGCTGTGCGTCTAGAAGGACAAAGAGAGAAAGCCGCCCATCAGGGTCCTGGACTTACATAATGACCGTTAGTCTAACTCCAGGGCCAGGGAATCTTCCCCTCTCCCTTCAGGCTCAATTGTCCTGGCTCTTGGAAGCTGGTTTTGGCTCCCACACAAGGACGTGGAAAACATGACTATTCCAGGCATCCACAATAGGAACAGAGCCCCGACCTTGGCTGTTAAATGCACCCAGGGGAAGCTTCCAGAAGCCCAGGGGCCGCTACATCAATACAAAGTGCCTGGGGCAGCCTAGTCTTCTGTCCTCAGCCCTCTCCCCTCCTGGCTGGCGCCTGCCCAGGTGTAAACCTTTCTTCCTGGGTAGAGAGCCTCAGACTGCCCTCTCCTGCCTCTTCCCAGCTGCCAGGGGAAAGGCTTTAGCCATCCTCTGAGGAATCCAAAGGGCCTGCCTCGGAGCCCGCAGGACAGGCCTGAGTTCATGTCCACACTCTGCCCCAACAAGCAAGGCCACTTGGCCTCCCCAAGGGGCCTCCAGAGGTGCTGTTCATCCCAAAGCTTGTGTGGATGTGGCCCCTGGAGTTGTGCAATGAGGAGCTACCTCCCGTAGGTCTCACTTCCCTGCCTCTAGGTGGGGCCTGCAGGACTATCCCCTCAAGCCCGCAGAGGGAGGAAGAGTGGCTGATTGTGGCAGAAAGAAAATGTCCCCTGGGGACCTTCGCCCAGGGAGGCAGCATCCTGGCATCCCAGCTTGGAGCAGCTGTTTCCAGTGTGTTGGTGCCTAACAGGGAGGTGGGGTAGAGGTGAGGGGATGAGGTACAGCACAGAAGACAGGCGAGCCTGGAGTCCAGGCCTGCCTCTTCCGTGGGATCACGAGCAAGTCACTGACCCTGTCTAAGCCTCAGTTTCTGGATCTCTGAGTTGAGAGGATCTCAGCCCCCTCGTGGCTTGTCAAGATGAACCAACTGAGTCAGAAAGTGACTGGCACTTAGGGGGTGCTCAGTAATGGTGGTTATTGTTGTTACCAGTGTTAGAGGCCATTTCGCTTCCTCATCCCATTACCCCGCCCCCATCCCGGCTGGGTGTTCCTTCAGGTCCTGTACTGCCTCAGGAGTTGGCCCCGCGACACTGTCAGCAGCATCTACAGGTGACCAGCACAGGGTCTACCAAATAGTAGAACCGTGGTATTTATATCCCCCGCCCCCAGGGTGCAATTTCTGGCGTTAGCACACCTCCTTCCCACAAGGAATGAAAGCAAGGGGCAATCAGATGGCGGGGGCTTGCCAGGCCCCTGAGCTTGCCCCGGCCCCTCGCCCCTTGCTTGTTTTGGCTCCCCATCAAGAATGCTGGCGCAGGCCTGGGAGGCTGACTGACCTCGGACTCCAGAGGGAAAGTCACACTTTTGCTCAACTCCCAGGAGCAGCCCTACATTCCAGGAGGGGCGTGGGAAGGGCCAGGCCTTGCCCTAGCTAAGCTGAGTGGGGAGCTGCCTGCAGCCTGGCCACGCTCATAGCCTCAGCACTGACCATGCCCACCTCCATACCCCCCAGGGAGATCTGCCCCACGAGGGAGGATTGGAGGAAGGGGGTGGGGCATACAGGATGCCCCTTGCCACCCCAGGACAGAAGTGTAAGAAATTTCCCGGTGCGATGTCTCTGGCCTTCCCCATCCACCCCCGTCTCCCTTGCTAGCTAACGCTCCTCTCCCTTTTCTGGCGCCACCTCCCCCCACCCCCAACCTTCAAAAAAAAAAAAAAAAAAAAAAAAAAGAACCCTCTCCATTATTCTGAGCAATTCTAATCTTCCTTCAGTTTCTGCCCTCTCTGAGAGATGGTCCCAGGTAGTCCCAGGGCTATCTAGATTTGACTCTAGGGCCATCTCTCCTGGCCAAGTCTTTCTTTCCACCCTGAGAGGGGTTCAGTTGGAGTCGTTCTTAACAGAGGCCAGGCTACTGAACAAGGCTTCCCTGAGGAGGTCACATGAGAACTGGGCCTTGGGGGGTGGATAGCAGTCGGCCAGCAGAGACCGGCCCAAGCACACTCTGCAGAAGGGAGCTGCCCCAACACAGAGGATCCAGGGCAGTTGTGCTGGAAAAGCAGACCAGGGCCTCGGGCAGAGGTCCCCAGGAGACATTTTCCTTCTGCTACAACCAGCCTCTTTTCCCCCAAGAAGGTTCCCAGGACTCTGCTGGGTAGTGACCCCTAGGCAGGCTTACTCCGGAGCCCCAGATAGGGCACAGGGCAGTGGAGTTGCCTGGGCAGAGGGTCAGGAAGCAGGATGATCTTGTGAGGGCCCCATTCCATTGGAACTAACTTTTCCCTATTCTCACCTTAAGGCCCAAGTCCCCAGGTCCAGAGAAGAAGGCTCTCTGGGCTCCTCCTTGGGAGGGTCTGGCAGTTTCTTTGCAGAAGATGGAGCACTGTCGCCCTCTAGTGGTCTTGGGAGAGGGTGCAAAGACTTGAGGAGAAAGAAACTGCCGGACAGGCCGTCAAGGTTCAAGCGCTGGTTAAGCCTGCTGCCCTCACCCCACCTTTAGCAGATCCTTGAGATGTCACCAGATGACCTGAGAATCCAGACTCCTGCAAATGGCCTTGTGGATCCAGGTAAACTTGAGGAAGACAAGCTAGGGTGACACTGGGGCGCGGCTGAGGTTACATCAGAGCCTGTGGTTGGGCTGAAGCTTTGGTGGGGACGGACTGGGGCTGGGACCCTGACAAGTTTCTCCCCCAGACCCTGCAGTCCTAGGAGGGTGCTAGCTGGCCCCTAACTCTGGTCCACATCTCAGGCCACTGAGCTGACTGGCCCAGTCTAAGCCCTACACAAAACCGTGTGTCAGGCACACTGAAATTAAACAAGTAGGGGGAAATGCAGTAAAAAGGAACCCTCAAGACATTATGCTAAGTGAAATAAGCCAGTCACAAAAGACAACTACCATACGATTCCACTTACATACAGTCTCTAGAGCAGTCAAATTCATAGAGAGAGAAAGCTGAATGGAAGCTACTGGGGGCCGAGGGAGGGGGCAGTTAGAGTTTAACGGGCACAGAGTTTCTGTCTGGGAAGATGAAAAATGTTCAGGAGATGGATGGTCGTGATGGCTGCACAATGAAGATGTACTTCATGCCACAAACCTGTACAACTCAAAAATGGTTAAGATGGTAAATTTTACGTAATGCGTGTTTTACCATAATTTTTTTTTAATTGGAAAAAATCCTCAAATATAGAAGAGGAATGGAGGTACTGCTAAAACTTCCTCTGTGGCCATCGGGGGGTGACTCCCATACACTTGTGTCCCAGTCTGCTGGGGCCACCATACAATATGACAGACTGGGGGGCTTAAACAACAGAAACATATCCTCTCACAGTTCTGGAGGCTGCAAGTCCAAAGTTAGGGTGCTGGCAGGGCGGGTGGGTGGTGACTCTCTTCCTGCCTTGGCAACGTGTCCTGGCATGGCCTTACCACCGTGCACACGCAGAGCAAGTGATCTCAGGTGTCTCTTCTTCTTGTGAGGACGGCAGTCCTACTGGATGAGCTCCCCCTTATGACCTCATTTAACCTTAATTATCTCCCCGAAGGCCCCATTTCCAAATGCAGTCACACTAAGGGATCAGGATTTCAACATACGAATCCTGGAAATATCGTTATTATTGTTTAATGCAGGAAGGGGCTGGAGAGTGGGAAAAGAGATCTGACAAGGCAAGGCGGCCGTCTAGAGAGTTGGCCAAGGAGAGCCCAGTCCAGGGAGCAAGTTTATCTAACACCACACGCTCTCTGCTTCACCAAACTTGCCACCAGGGAGTGGGGCAGAAATGGATGTTGATGTTACAAGAGAGGGGCCAGGGTAAACCCAGGACAATGTGGGCACCCTGATCTAGACTGAGAGAATCAAGGGAAGTTTCTGGGAGGAGGCAACTCCTGAGGAGCATCTTGAAGGGGGAGTAGATGGTCTCTGGGTGGAGCAGAAAAAGAAAGGTTTTCTAGGTAGCTGGAACAGTGGGTGCAAAGGTCCTGAGGCAGCTTAATTCTGGCCTCGGTGACTCATTAGGCTAATAATAACAACAACAACAAAAGTATATCAAGGAGCTAGTTTGGAGAGGATATATTCTCCACCTTGAGGATAGCTTTTGAATATTTCTTTTTAAATAATCCTTGCTATTTTCCCTTCTTCCTTTACATAAAATAGAAAACACCGAAGCCCTGATTCACCTGTTAAGCACCTCCCCAGAGCGGCAGTTGCAAAACTGATAAATTGCAAAACTGCCCAACTACTGCTAAGCAGTTAAGTCAGATTAAATCAGGACAGTGAGTCTGCAAGGGCTGTTTATCATTCTCTACTGGTTTGCAAGGGAAAAGGGAGTTGTGTTCTGGGTGGGGGCTGAGATGTGGCCTCTGTTAACTCCATGACCCCAACAAAGTGATTGGTATTTGTTACCCTTGGTTTCTATAGTAACATAATAGTCATGCAATAGCCCCAAACCACCTAGACCTCTCACTGCAGGATCTGGGAAGAGTGAAACTGTGAAAACCCCCCCCCCCCCGGTGGCCTCCAAGAACCCACTCACCTCTAATAGAGAGAACAGTAACCCTATCAGGCTCAGGCCACCCCCTCCTTCATAGAGAAAAGAGAGAGGATATGTGGGTCCACCCCAATTCTGCCCCTCTGTTGTCCCCCTACAGTTCCCACCCTCATCACTTCCACTCTGCACTTTGGGGCACTCTGTGCCCCAGCCAGAGTAAGCCGCCTTTACAAAAGTGGAAGGCTCTTACTTAGGTTTTATTTTTTTTTTTTATTATTTTTTTTATATATGAAGTTTATTGACAAATTGGTTTCCATACAACACCCAGTGCTCATCCCAAAAGGTGCCCTCCTCAATACCCATCACCCACCCGCCCCTCCCTCCCACCCCCCATCAACCCTCAACTTACTTAGGTTTTAAATATTAACTGAGTCTTCCTGGCCCCTGGCACTTCCCTCCCTTACCTGGGACCTCTCCTCCCCTCCCCTCCCCTCCATACTCACTGGAAAGATGTCACAGGGCGAAAAGCAGATGGGGTGCAAGCGGTCAGCATGTAACAGATGCTCTAGGACCAGTCTGGGTCACTGTGTGGACGGCTCCTGAGTCCTAAGCCCACCCCCCATCCACATCTTGGCATGATACCAGCCCCTGCCACTTGGCCATGACTTTGGGGGAAAGGGATAGCACCCCAGTGGAATGGGGTCTCAAAACAGAAATGAAGTTGTGAGGAAAATAAGCTCATTTCATGCTCGCCTGGGTTTACGGATTGGGATTCATGCCCACTGTATACATGCTTCCCTCCCCCATTGGAATGGTCCCCCCGCCCCCACTCCACGCGCATCCACTCACACACATTGCACCTGGGTCATGCCTATTCGCCTGCTCTCCATTCAAACCTCACAGTTTCCACGTGACCTGCCCCAGAAAGCCTTCCCTGGCAGACCCCACCCCTCCCCCCTGCACTGCCAGGCTGGGTTAATCTGTACTAATTTGCTGACGTCTCTGCCTCCTTTGGTGAACTATCAGCTCCTCAAGGGCAGGGATGGGATCGAATCCACTCTTGTATCCCTGGTGCCCAGAGCGGTGCCCACCTCTTCATAGGCACCCCCAGATGTCTCTCCACTTTAAAGACATGACTACCCGCTGGGTGAGGAAGACGGACGGGGCGAAGGGGTCCAAGAGGGAGTTATTTCTGATAGCTGCCGAGATTGGCTTCCCTCAGACTGGACCTGGTGGACCTTTATAAGGTTGATCACCCTCAAGAAACCACATAGAGGGGCGCCTGGGTGGCTCAGTCGGTTGAGCGTCCGCCTTCGGCTCAGGTCACGATCTCGCGGTCCGTGAGTTCGAACCCCGTGTCGGGCTCTGGGCTGATGGCTCGGAGCCTGGCGCCTGCTTCCGATTCTGTGTCTCCCTCTCTCTCTACCCCTCCCCCGTTCATGCTCTGTCTCTCTCTGTCTCAAAAATAAATAAATGTTAAAAAAAATTAAAAATAAATAAAAATAAATTAAAAAAAAAAAAAAAAGAAAGAAACCACATAGAATGTTGCTAAGCCTTCTGCCATCTCCACCTGAATCAGCAGCAGGGAAAAGAGATCTCTCCTTCCAGAGTGCACGGCCCTCCCTGTTTTCTACCTGTTAACTCTTCATTCAATAAACTTTACTGAGCCTCCCCACATCCCAGGTGTAAACGGCCCTTTACTTCCTTATGCTTTTCACGTCCATGATATTCCCTTTGATCCATTCCACTCTGGTTGCTGACTTGGGACAGTTATTATTTTTTCTGGTCTAGGCTTCATTCCCCTTCTTTTGGAAACAGCACCTCAATTTTCCTCGGGGCGGGGGGGGGGGGGGGGGAAGAAATCCCACCCAGTCCCACCCCTGTGGATCCCGCCAGCTGGTCTCATTCCCTTGGCTGAGAGCTATGCACTCGGCCTGGCCAATCAGCGCTTCCCACCTCCTCCTGACCCCGCCCCCCCACCTCCTCCATCATCCACACAGCAGCTGCAGGGACTTTCTCGAAACATTAACCAAATTATAGAATCCCTCTGCTTAAAATCCTCCAAAGAGTCTGCCATCCAGCCCAAAGTTCCTCACCAGGGCCCGCAAGGCCTTGCCACGTCGAGGTTTCAGCGTAAATGTCACTTACTTAGAAATACCCTTCAAGACCACACTCTGCAGATGTCTGTTTCAGCACATGTTGTTCAGAGCATTTATCACCTTTTGTCGGCTTGCTTTCTCTCTCACCCCATCGGATGCTGGGCGGAAGCAGAGACGGGTCTATCTTCCTCACTTTTTATCCCCAGCACCTGGCACACAGTAAGAGCTCAATCCATCTTTGGAGAAGCTGTGGGCAATGACCTGGGGCTGGGGAGAGGCCAGGCAGATGTGCCCGGCCACCGCAGGGGTCCAGGGCAAAAATGGCGGTGGTCTGCACTCCGGAGGTTGGCAGGCCAGATTTGGCCCATGGGTCACAGTTGGTGGACCCCTGCCCCACCATGCTGTGGGTGGATCGGCTAAAAAGGAAGACGTCGATGATGTTGAATGGAGGGAAAATCAAATAAGCAAGGCTCCCGAGAAAGCCAGAGGGGATCCAGAGCCCAAAAGGCAAGGCGGCCGTGGTGGGGAGAAGGACATCTGCTGTGTGGCAGGAGCGAGAAGGTGTCTACGATGAGGGAAGGTGGTAGGTTTGGTGGTGGGAATGTGCACTTTGCCCCTAGAGACCTCTTTTACTCCATGAAGAATGAGCTGAGATCATCAGCTGCGAGGAAAGAAGTTGGGCTTAAGACAGCTAGGAGGAAACTGTGTTCTCAGAACTGGACAGAAAACCTAGAGAACCATGGGAGGATTGCAAGGCAGCAGTGTCTGAGGACGACAGGGTCCCTAGAGTGCAGTGGGGTCAGGCGGCCGAGGGGCAGAGGAAGAGAAGGGAGGTGGGGGGTGGTGACGCTCAGGGCCTGGGTGAGCCACTCCCGCGAGCCTCCAAGTCCCCCCACGTGAGGTCCCGTCTTCTGTGAATTAGGGGGCATCCAGGGGGGTGGCAGATGGCAGCCGTGAGGTGGGAGAGACGGCAGTGTAGCCAGATGACAGAATCTCAAGGAGGGGGGGGACCTGCTGGGAATCTACAGATCCATCCCATCCCCGGCCCCCCGGGAACCTGGTGGAAGTGTGGAAACGTATGAGCGTGTCCTCAGGGGCAGCCTGGCTCCGGTGCAGGGAGAAGAGGAAGCAACTGCTCAGAGCAGCAGCCCCTGATCTCAGATAGAACAGAAGGGGGGCTGGGAGGTGCGTGAGTGTGCACATGAGTGCCTGTGTCCAGTGTGAGTGCAGGAGCATATGTGAAGGGGCATTAGTGTGAGCATGTGCGAATATGTGGGGGGAGGTGAGTGTGAGTGTGCAACTATGTGGTGGGAGTGATGTGCGTGTGTATGGGTGGTGTAAGGATGTGCTGAGTGCAGGCACGAAAGTGTGTGTGCACGTTAGTGTGCAAGTGCATGTGAATATATGGGTAGCTGAGTGTCCCTGCGCGTGAGAGTGAATGTGTTTGCGGGCGTGAGATTCTGGGAGTGTTGAGTATGTGAATGCGGGTGGGTGAGTGTGAGGTGTGCAAGAGAGGGTTGGTGTGTGGGTGGGTGAGTGGAGGCGGGAGTGTGTGTTGTGCGAGCGACAGAGAGGGGGCAGGGGGGGAAGGAGAGAGAAGAGGGGGGTGGGCAGGATCGGGCCAGCTGAGGGGTTTTACTGGTGTTACAGGCCCCAGTGAAAGTCTGGAAGCAGAAGGAAGGCCCAGAAGGCTGGGAGGGAGGGCTGGGGGGCATGGCGGGGTCACCGAGGGTCTGCCAGGGAGATGGGCGGTCACCCTGCTCAGCTCCTGTGGCCCTGAGGCTCCCTCAGCTGAGTGGTGGCTTCTAGGCCAATTATTGCCGTTTTCTGAATTGCTACCATGTATTTTTATCAGCAATTCTAAGAATGGAACAGTATTCCGTTGATTGGATGATCCACAATTTATTCACCTTCCCTCCCCTTTTTTTTTTATTTTAGAGAGAGCAGAAGTGAAGAAGAGTGGCAGAGGAAGGGAGAGAGAGAATCCTAAGCAGGCTCCACACACAGCACAGAGCCCACCGCGGGGTTCGATCCCACGACCCCAGGATCATGACCTGAGCGCATATCAAGGAGTTGGAAGCTTAACTGACTGAGCCACCCAGGCGCCTCCATCGTTCCCTTATTAATAAACATGTTAATTGTATGCAAAATTTCCCAGTTATTAACAGCACTATGATGCAGTCCTTGAAGCTCTTTTTGCTCATCTCACAATTTCTATAGAAGAAATTCCTTAAAGAGGAAAGTTAAGTCAAAAAATATGCAAAGATCTAAGGCTTTAGACTTCTGCTGCCAAATGCTCTCCAAAAACACTGAAACAATTTACAACTTCCCTGGCAACGTGGGAATATCTACTTCCCTATAACCTAACTCTGGGTATGATTTACTTTTCATCTTCAATCCGTGGGATACTTTCAATATAAGGCATCTCACTGTTGTCGCAGTTACCGTTTCTTATTATTGGCAACCACTACATTTTATTGTTTGAGTATTGCCTATCTTATTGTGAATTGCTTTTCCTTGTCCTTTGCTGATTTTTTAACAAGAGTTATTGCCACATCGTAAGAATGCTAGTAAAAACGACGATCTTTTGTTGGCCAGATATGTTGAAAGTATTTCTCCTACTTTATGATTTGACTTTCAATTTTATTTGGATGTTTCATAGGTAAAGAGAAAAATTATAATTTGTTAGCCAAAGCTATTAATGCTTTCCTTTGTTTTTTTGCCTTTGGTGTGAATCTTTAAAATAACTTTTCAATCCAAAGATTATATAAGTATCCACCTGTTATTTTCTAGGACATTTATGTGGTTTTAAGAAACATTTGGGTAATAGAGTCATCTAGAATTTATTTCGCTTAAACTCTTGAAGCACATGTCTCGAGGTGCCTGGGTGGCTCAGTCGGTTAAGCGTCTGACTTGGGCTCAGGTCATGATCTCGCGGTTTGTGAGTTTGAGCCCTGCGCCTGGCTCTGTGCTGACAGCTCAGAGCCTGGAGCCTGCTTCAGATTCTGTGTCTCCCCCTCTCTCTGCTCCTCCCCGGCTCACGCTCTGTGTCTCTCTATCTCTCAATAATAAATAAACATTAAAAAAAAAATCTTGGGGGCGCCTGGGTGGCGCAGTCGGTTAAGCGTCCGACTTCAGCCAGGTCACGATCTCGCGGTCCGGGAGTTCGAGCCCCGCGTCAGGCTCTGGGCTGATGGCTCAGAGCCTGGAGCCTGTTTCCGATTCTGTGTCTCCCTCTCTCTCTGCCCCTCCCCTGTTCATGCTCTGTCTCTCTCTGTCCCAAAAATAAATAAACGTTGAAAAAAAATTTTTTTAAATAAAAAAAAAAAAATCTTGAAGTACACATCTAACTTTACCTTTCAAGGTGACTGTTACACGCCCTCCTTCCCAATGCTCCCTCTGCTGCCTCTCACCACTTGCCCAGTAACCATCTACTGAGCACTTACTGTATACCAGCCCCATCCTTGCCTCTGCTTGGAGTTATCTGGGAACCTGCCTGGGGGGCCCCAGGAAGGCAGAATCTCCATTTATGGACCTCAAGTTACCTTAGTTTCTTCTCTAAAGGCTCTCTCTCCAAACACAGTCCCATTCTGAGGTACTCGGGGTTAGGACTCCCCCTATGAATCTGTGAGAGAGGGGCACAGTTCAGCACATACGTGAGATCTGTTCTCAAAAAGGAGAGAATACTGAGAAAAGTGGAAGCAATATTCAAAGGGATAGTGGCTAAAAATGTTACAAAGGTTATGAAAGACCTCCAGACACAGTTTTAAGAAATGCTAACAGGGGCGCCTGGGTGGCGCAGTCAGTTAAGCGTCTGACTTCAGCCAGGTCACTCACGATCTCGCGGTCCGTGAGTTCGAGCCCCGCGTCAGGCTCTGGGCTGATGGCTCAGAGCCTGGAGCCTGTTTCCGATTCTGTGTCTCCCTCTCTCTCTGCCCCTCCCCCGTTCATGCTCTGTCTCTCTCTATCCCAAAAATAAATAAACGTCGGAAAAAAAAAAAAAAGAAATGCTAACAACCTCCAAGCTAACCAAATCCAAATAAAAACTCACCGAGCACATGGTAGAAAAATAACCCAAAGGGGCGCCTGGGTGGCTCAGTCGGTTAGGCGTCCAACTTCGGCTGGGGTCATAATCTTACGGTTTGTGAGTTCGAGCCCCGCATCAGACTCCGAGCTGACAGCTCAGAGTCTGGAGCCTGCCTTAGTTTCTGTGTCTCCCTCTTTCCGCCCCTCCCCCGCTTGACACACACACACACACACACACACACACACACACACACACACTCTCTCTCTCTCTCTCTCTCAAAAATAGACATTAAAAAATGTTTTTTCAAGAAAAAGAAAAATGACTGAAATGATAATGGGAAGCGATGAGAGGAGCTGAGCGTGTGGGCATTTGGTGAGATCTTCACTATGTGGGCTGTTGGGGCCGCACAGAGGATGGGTATGGAAAGAGAGGGGGAGGCAAGGGAGTAGAAAGCATTCCTGGAATGACCTCGTGGTGCAGGACAGGGAGCAGGGGAGGGGCATTTGAAAGAAACAGGGAGGGTGCACATGGCAGATGGAGCTCAGGCCTGGCAGACAGAGATGTGCCTTCCTGGGCCAGTTGCCGGTAGGTCCAGGAGTCTTCTCCAGCTCACCCTTCCCTAACCAGCCATTGCCGGTGGGCTCTCCTTGGTGCTCAGAACCAGGCCTGGCCTCCTTCACATCTGCGTCCTCTCCCTCATCATGGCCTCCTCGACTTTGGCTTCAATGACGGCCTTGGGGCAGGTGATCCAGAATCCCTTTCTCACCTGGAGTGCTGTGCTTACAGCCATCCTCTTCCAGAAAGCTCCTCGGGGCCATCACCACCCAGCAGCTGCAAACGAACCCCGGACCTCCTGCATACTCCAGCTCTCCCCCCACCAGTCACTTACTCAATCCCAGTTGATCAAATAACAACCCCCGGGTCTCGAGTTCCACCCAGCGGTGCAGGGCTGGGTCTCGGGAGTCATGGGGGACCCGCTCTCTCCCTCACACCCCCCACCCCACCATATCCAATCCATCAACCAAGCCCCATTGATTTCAACTCCTCACTTTACGCGGAACGTGTCCTCTCCTCCCCACCAGCACCCTGGTCCTTGTGCCCGTCATCTCTCCTCAGATGGGCTACAACAGCCCCTCCCTGCTCTCCTTGCTCTCCTTCAAGCCAGCCTCCTCAGAGGCCACAGTCCTTCTGCCACTGGGATTCCGCCCCAGAACTCTCCAAGAACTAGAACAGCAGCATAGTATCCGCCAGCACTCACAGGCACGCCCAAGGGCCCTGCACTGTTCCCGTTGTGTTACCTGTGCAGACTCACTCCTCACGGGGACCCTACAGGGGCAGCTCGTTAAGATCCCAATCACCCAAGGAAGGAAACTGAGACACAAAGGGCTTCAGCAACTTGCCAGAGGCCACACAGCTGGCATAACACAGAGACAGGATTCAAATCCACATAGGCCTGTGGCCAGAGCCCACACCTTAACCCTGACACCTGATGCACTGGAGGAAACGAGCAAATTTCCCACTGAGACCCAGGAGGTCCTGTGAGGTTGGGCCTGCCCCTTCCAGAGTCTCCCATCACTGTCCCCCTCCCATCTGCCCCACTCAGCCCAGATCCAGCCAGCTCACGCACCAGGCTTGCTTCCCAACTCAAGACCTTTGCATACACCCTGCCTTCCGCCTAAAACTCCACCAGATGCCCACCTCCAGCCCTACCCCCTTCTCTTAGTTAATTCCTGTTCAAGCCTCTCCTTTCTAGGCCTTCCTCATCTTTGCACGCGGACCACTAGAGGGCGCCATAACCTGAGAAATGGCCCTACAGACAAGTCTGCCCTAAGACCCATGGGGTCCAGGGGGCTGGGGTGGGAATGGAGCTGGGTGCCTGGGGTCTCCTCCTTTAGGGTGGGTGTGGTGATCTCCCCGAGAAGCACCGCAGGCAACTCGAGTTTGAGACCCAGTGTGATCCCCTCCCCTGCCATTTCCCAGCTGTATGCACAGAGGAGGCTCAGCCACCGCTTGTGTCCCCCTCTGTCAAATAGGGTTGTTGAACCAGCAGCACCTGCCCCACGGAGCTAATGCTAATTTAAGTCCCGCAGAAATCAGAGTGATGGCAAAAATCCTCCCTGCTCCTGTGGGAACCAACGCCGGAGAACCTCAGGGGGAGAAACAGATGCCCAGAAACATTTGTGGAAGAAACCTGCCTGGAAAAGGACTTCTGAGTGGGAAGAAAACACAAATACCAGTTAGCCCCTTACTCTCATGTGCCATTCAAACCTCAGCACCACTTGGAGAAGTAGGTATTCTTGTTCTCCACGTTGGTCGATGAGGAAACTGAGGCACAACTGTACCTGGTAGAAAATGGTGACCTCCCCCCCCACCACCCACCCCCTGCCTGCTGGCTAGCCACCCCTGCACCTCACATCCTCTACACCAGTGGCTCTCCAGGTGTGGTCCTGAAGCAGCAGCAGAAGAACCTGAGACACCGGCCCCCCCAAACCAGAGATTCAGGGCAGGGCCTTCCGTGTCTACCACCCCTCCAGGGCATCCTATAGGGTATCGAGCCCTTTCTTAGGTATGTGAAATGCACCGGCCCCTTGGGAAGGTGAGACAAAGAGGAGGGAAGCATGGAGTAGTCCCTGCGGGGCCCTGCGGGAGAAGGGGATTGAGAAGTCAGGCTGTTCCTTGGGAAAGGTGGTCTCTGACTGATAAGATCCCTGGGTGGGCAGGGCCCACGGGCTGGAAGAGCCTCCCAAGGTGAAGTCTTACAGCTTCTGTGACAACTGGGAGTCCATCAGGCAGCCCTGGTGGCCACAGAGTGTTGGGAAGCAGAGGTACTCAAACTCACAGGGTGGGGGTGGGGGTGGAGATCACTGGCAATGCAGGTTCCTGGGCCCCTCCCTGCAGCTCCCAGGTTGGGCCCAGGAAGCTGTCATCTGAACAAGCCTCCTAACATCTGAGAAACATGGGCATGGAGGGCATTGGACGAGCCACACCTAAGTGAGTCTGACTCGGCCCCCCTCCATTGGTTTTATGGACCTGATACAAATTCCATCCCCTCTTTGACCATCAGATCCCTCCTCTATAAAAGATGGTCATTATGAAAAAAAAAAAAAATGAGGCGTTTTCCGGAATCAGCAGTGGCTCAATACATTTAAAGCAGGAAATCTGGGAAGGTGAGGGCAACAGGAGATAGGGGGCATAGAACGCCGAGATAAGGGGCATAGAATGCCATCCTCAGAGCACAGTCAGATGGCAGAGGGGTTAGCCCAGGGGGAACACAGGCAGATCTGCATTGCATTTTCCCAATACTGCAGTGGCAGGGGCTGGGTTCGTGGGGCTGTTTGTGCTCGCTCTGGGCCAGACACTCTGGGGTCCGGTCCCCACCCTGCCCACTCCCCACTCCCCACTGCTGTGGCACTTTGGGCATCGGCTGTCACCGGCCAGTCCTCAGTTTCTTCATCTGTCAGAGGAAGATAGAGGATTGTTTACCAGAATTAAATGAGAGAACTCACGTGAAGTACTCAACCTGCGATGACCATTACAGTGAGCTCAGTCAGTCAATGCCAGAGCAGTAGCTAAGTGGAGGCCAGCAGGGATGGAGCCACGGAGGGCCCTTTGTAAGTGCCTTGGGAACAGTGTGACCCTGGGGACACATTATAACACCAGCTCCTGGCCCTCCCCAGGAGCCCAGCCAGGTAGGTGCTGGCTGGGAGCTGATGCCTGGACAGGGCACCCTCCCCCCCTCCTGCTGCTGTCCCACCCCAACCCACCCACATGACCCGGCTTCCTGTTTGTGATGCCAAGGCTGGAGGGAGGAAATCAGTGCCCCCGCCCTGGGACTGGAGGGCAGGAATGTGGACGTGTTGACGTCAAAGCCTGTCCCAGTTCTGGGGAAGTCAGGGATGGGAAGGGCTTCCTGCAGCGCTGCCTTTGATCCCAGGTGGGAGCCGGGGGCATAAGCGAGCCCTGAGGGGGTCCAGCCACCCAGAGCTTTCTCTGATGGATGCCTCTGGGAGGCGACTCAGGGAACTACTGTCAGGGTCCTACCCCAACATAACCGTGTGGCCCTGGGCAAATCGCCTCCCCCCTTCCAAGCCTCAGTTCCCTCATCCATCCGTAAGGTGGGGATAAAAATGCGCATTTCGCAGCATCGCTCATTCATCAGATATACATTTCGAGATGAGCCTGCCCTGGATCAGTGGGCTCCTTTAGTTAACCTTCCCTGGCTGGGGAGGTAGCCAGGTATAGAGGAGGCCCAGAAGCAGACAGAGGCACTAAGCATTTCTGGAGGTGGCTGAAAGGAGGCTTCCCAGCATTAGCGCTCAAGGTAGTTGGGAGGATGTCCCAAGGGGGTCACAGCATGGGTGCCGTGACATAGAGTGACTGTGAGTGAACCTTCTTGGGAAGGGCACTGGGCGTAGTTTCTAGAGCCTTCTATGGCTCTCCTCTCCATTCTCCCATCTTTCCTGCCCGCCCTCTCATTCCCTCTCTGCCTTTCCCCAGGATACTTCTCAGCTCCCCTTTGGGGCCAGAGAGACTCCAGACTTGGCCATTCACTAGCTGTGTGACCTTGACCATTCTTCCTTTCTGAGTGTTTCCTCATCTCTCTGTGTCACATGAAGATAACCCCAGCCACATATCAAGGTTGTTGGAGATTAAGACATCATGTCTTTAAAGCACCTAGTGCAATGTCTGACCTACAGTAATCATGGCTGTTGCTATTGGCTCTTGTTCTTGGCATTTATTTATAAATGACCAGATATCCAGAGGGGCTCCTTGGGTGAATATAGGAGCCCTTTCTCCCAGATGCCCAGTAGGTGGCGGCAGAGGCCCCTTGTTCAAGGAAATCTTCACTAGCTGAAGATAAACCACACTTAGAAATTTCTGGGCTTGTTAATCCTGTCAGCAGATGTTTCCTGAGCACCCCAACAAGGTACCCAGGCAATTGTTGGGGGGAAGGACAGTGACCTCTGGCAAACAGACACCTGGGGAAGGAGAGTACTGACCACTTCAAAAGAGAGCTTGGTTTCAATTCATTTGGGTACATATATGCAGAAGTGGGATCACTGGATTATACGGTGAATTGATTTTTAATGTTTTAAAGAACGTCCATATTGTGTTTTCCGTAGTGGCTGCACCATTTTGCATTCCCACCAACAGTGTGCAAGGGTCTGAATTCTCAGCATCCTCACCGACCGCTTGTTGTCTTTGTTTTTTTTTAACAATAGCCATCCTAACAGTAGTGAGGTTTTGATTTGCATTTTCCTGATGACTAGTGACGTTGAGCATCTTCTCATATACGTGTTGGCCATTTGGGTATTTTCTTTGGAGAGATACCTGTTCAAGTCCTTAGTCCATTTTTTAATCGGGTTATTTGGTTTTTTGCTATTGAGTTGCAGAAGTTCTTTTAATATTCCGGATATATATCCCTTACTTGACATATGGCTTGTAAATAGTTCCTCCCATTCCATGGGTCGCCTTTTCACTGTTTACTGTTTCCTTTGCTGTGCAGAAGCTTTGGTTTGATGTTCAGTGCAACATTAGTCACAATAGCCAAGATGTGGAGACAACCTAAGTGTTCACGGACAGATGAATGGGTAAAGAAAATGTGGTATAGACATACAATCGAATATTATCAGCCTTTAAAAAAGGAAATCCTGGGGCGCCGGGGTGGCTCAGTGGGTTGAGCTTCTGAGTCTTGATGTCGGCTCAGATCATGATCCCAGGGTCATGGGATTGAGCCTGGCATCGGGTTCTGCCCTGAGCATGGAGCCTGCTTAAGATTCTCTCTCTCCCTCTGCTCCTCTCCCCTGCTTGCACATGTGCACATGTGCACACACTCTTTCTCTAAAATAATAACAATAATATAATAAATAAATATAATAATAAATAATAATAACAATAACAACACTAACTAAAGGAAACCCTACCATATGCAACAACATGGATGAACCTTGAGGACATTGTGCTGAGGGAAACAAGTCAGTCACAGAAGGACAGATACTGCATGATTCCAGTTACCACATGAAGCCTCGAACTCGTAGAAGCAGAGAAGAATGGTGGGTGCCAGGGGCAGGGGGGAGGGGGAAGGGCAATTATCCTTCAACAGGTATACAGTTTCAGTCGCACAAGATGAGTAAGTTCTAGAGATCTGCCTATAGTTAACAACACTGTATCATACACTTAAGCATCTGTCAAGAAGATAGATCTCACCTTAAGTGTTCTTACCACAACAAAATAAAAATGTGAAAGCAAGCAAGCAAGCTCAGGTGAAAGTCACCACAGAAACCTGAAAAAGGACTGCGTGGAGAGGGTGTGGGGCTCCCCACCCCCAGCCACTCCTCCTTGCCTCCTTCCACAGACTTCACTGCCCTCTTCCTCTCCTTCATCTCTTTCCTTCCTTCCTCCTTCTCTTCCTTTCTTCCTTCCTTCTCCCAGCAAATATGCACTGGGTGCCTACTGGGTGCTGGGATTGTACTATGAGCTGGGATCAGAGCAGGAGACAGGATGTAGGCTATGCCTTCTAGAACTTCCAAACTAAGAAGGGCAGATAATAAACAGATAAATAGAAGAAGTAAGAAAGATCCTTTCAGATCCTGACAAGTATCTGGAGAAAATACAAGAGTGATGTGACAGAGTGCCTAAGGACAGGGAGTAAGGAGGGCAGCAGGGAGTCAACTAGAGGGAAGGGTGAACCAGGCAGAGGGAGCAGCTGGAGCAAAGGCCCTGAGGCATAAAAGTCCACGGTGTCACGGGGAGGAGGCAAGAGGTGTCAGTGGGGTCAGGGGCAGATTCAGTGGCCAGATTCTGAAGGGGGTCTGCCAGGTACGGGCGAAAGGGACATCTGACAATCCCAGCTGCCACTAACACTGAGCGAGCACACTCACTATGTACCAAGTTCTGTTATTACCCCATTTTACTGATGGGGACACTGTAGAAGGAGCCACAGCCCAAGCAGGGTCTTCAGGGTTCCTGGAAATCTTGAGGGTCACTGGTGAGAAGGAAGAGAGTATGGCCAGTGAAAATTAACATTTATTTAGCACCTCCTGGTGCCAGCACCCTGCTGAGTTCTTTGATGTGATTTTATGTGCATTTGTCATCATCACTCAAGAGGACAGTACGGTTACGATTCCCCTTCTGGAGATAATGAAATGAGAGTCCAGGAGCCAAGGTGATTCGTCCAAGGCCACGCCGTCAGGGAGGGGCAGACCCAAGACTGGAACCCAGGTCTCCACACTGGTGCAGATGGTTCCCCGGGCTCGGAAGTCTCAGAGCCGCCTGGAGGGCCAGCCAAGTTCTCCGGCGACAGCTCATCAGGATTGCTGGGGCCCAGCCATCAGCAAGTCCGGTCCACACGCCCCCCGGAGCCTCACTCTCCTCCACCGCTAGGGCTCCAACAAAGCCTCCCATCTTTCCCTGGAGGGCCCTGTTTCCTGCCTCCCTGATATTCTGACAGACATGATCTTATTTGCCTGGGTATGGTCATCTCCCCACCGAGCTGTACCCTGAACTTTACAGGCCTCTCCAGCTTCATGCCTCCACCCCCCAAGTTCTGAACCCTACACCGCCTCACACTCACATGCTCATGTGAACACACACCGTGAGTGACAAACTCACCAGGCACGAGAGCAGGCGTGACCCATTTCTTCCATCCCTCTCGACCCAGAGCTTAGCTCTGAGCCTGGCACAGAGAAGGGGCTCCGCGACCGTGGTGGATGGGAGAAAGGCTGTTTGACCTGAGCCTCTGCTGTCCCCCCGACTCACAGGAAGGTGGTCAGAGCATAGATGGCAGCAGTGACTTGGGTCAAAGGGTCCTCCGCTAGGGGCCTTCCAGGGTAGGGGCAGGGGTCAGTGCCGGGGATAGGCTATCAGCGCGGGCTGACAACCGCCTGTGTGGACAGAGCATTGGTGAGTGAACCCAGAGACGTGACCCAGAGCATCTGCTGGAAAGGACAGGAGCGGCTGGAGTGCTTTGAGCTGAGAGCAGAGCAACAAAGGCCTGAGTCAAGGCCCTGAGTCAGCCAGGCACGACGGGAGTGGGAGACACTGGGTGCAAATACCCATACCACACTCGCACACGGCCCCTCACTCGCCATGAAGGATTCTAGCTTGTGGGTCCAAGGCGGAGCTTCACTGTGGCCCTTGAGGCAGGTGGGATTCTGCCCGTGGTACTGATGGAGAAACTGACTTCTGGAGGGGAAGTAACTCGTTCAAGACTGTCCAGACAGAGAATGGCAGAACTGGGTTAGAGTACTGGATCAGGGTGACCCAGTCTTTGTTTACCATGCCGGATGGGGCCTCTCTCTCGTGGGAGCCAGGCTTACAAAAGGCTCAGGAGGGAATGGGGCCAAATGCGCCTGGAGGGAGCAGAGGCATGGGGGTACAGGGACCAGGGGGTCAGGCTGGAGAGAGTCCTCAAGTGCAAACTCCAGGCTTGCCCCTCCAAGCTGGCAGCCCAGCGCCCAAATGACCTTCCCCAAATGCAGTGTGACCGAGTCCCGCTGTGCTTTGCTCTTTTAGTGGTTCCACAATAGTACAGGTCTTGGCTTTATGACTGACCCCTGCGGACCTCTCCAGCCCTGCGCCTCAACCCCCAAGCCCTGCACCCCGCACCCCACCACCCCGAGGTGCTTGCTAAGGCCACACGACTTTACACAGGTGGAGCTTTCTACGGGAAACACCTTCCCAATCTTTACCCCAATAGTTCCCCTGCGGTCTTCAAGACAGATTCGGACTTCAGCAACTATTTCTGACCCAGCTCACACCTCTGCTGGGTGAGGCAATCCCACCCCCCTCTGCTACAATGACATGCTCCGCTGAGATCTACCTTCGGGGGCAATAACCACAGGGCAACAATTATCTGGTCACCAGTCTGCCTCCCCAACTAGACTGCGAATTCCAGAAGGAAGCTTCATGACTTATTCACCTCTGGAGCGGCAGGACTGGGCACAGCACCTAGCTGGAGTCTTTGTTATTATTTGTGGAAGGAGGGAGGGAGAAAGGAAGGACGGGGAGGGAGGAGGAAGGAGGATGGGAGGGAGGAGGGAAGGAAGACAGAAGGGAGGGAGGGAAGAGGGAGAGAGGGAAGGAGGGGGGAGGACGGGTAGGGGAGGAAGGCTGGCGTGAGGGAGGAGGGAAAGAAAAGAGAGGGAGGAAGGAGTAAAGGTGGGGGAGGAAGGAAGAGGAAGGGAGGAGGAAGGAAAGGAAGGAGGGAGGGAGGAGGGAGAGAAGGGAGGGAGGGAAGAGGGAGGAGAGCACTTGACCGTTTCCAGTGTTCTTTCACGCACATTACTTTATTGAAAAGCTGCCGTGGCAAGGACACCACAGGTCCACAGGTCACACCACAGGGCTTTGCTACTTTTTGCAAAATCTGCAGCCCGCTTGTTCTCAAACGAAATCTTTGTTTTTCCTCGACTGACTGAACGAAATGTATCTTAAAAGGAAATGTTGCATCATTATCCTGAATGGAAAGCTCGAATCACTTCCCATCAATGGAAGGTTGGCATGAAAATGAACATAGCTGGGGGCGCCCGGGTGGCTTAGCTGGTTGAGCGTCCGACTTCGCCTCAGGTCACGATCTCGAGGTCTGTGAGTTCGAGCCCCTCAAGAGCCTGGAGCCTGCTTCAGATTCTGTGTCTCCCTCTCTCTGCCCCTCCCCCACTCATGCTCTGTCTCTCTCTCTCTCTCTCTGTGTCAAAAATAAAAAAAATTAAAAATTAAATGAATATAGCTGGTGCTTACCACGTGCCAGGCACTCCACTAGGCCCATTAACCCATCCATCCTCGTAAGAGTCCTATGGCGGGGTGCCATTATATCTCGAGCATAGAGATGGGGAAACTGAGGCACGCAGGCCTTAAGTAACTTGCCCGAGGCCACCGCTGGAAAGCAGCAGGGTTACCGCGGAAACCAGACAGCCGGGCTCTCAGAAACAAAGAGGTAAAGAAACCAAGGTTGTCTTCTGCCTAAATATCGTTGCCCTCTGCGGGCTGCGTCTGAGGGTTCCAGCTCGTGGGAACAGCAGCGTGAAATGTTCCTCCAGAAGTCATCAGAGAAGGAAGGGGAACCGGAAGAAGAATGCTTTTCTCACCGCGGGATTTACTGCTACTTAATGCCACGTCTGTATAAAAGTCCTCTCTGCCAGAGCCAGCGCTGTGCAGCCCACGCTTTGGGAAACCCTGAAGCACAGAGGGCTCCCAGCAGCACCACCAGCACCCCAGCATTGTTAGCTCACGATGTCGTCCAACATCTCAGGAAGCAGAGGCGAAACGGAATTAAGCCAGGTGTGAAGTGACATCAATAAGGATAGGTAGGGGCGCCTGGGTGGCGCAGTCGGTTAAGCGTCCGACTTCAGCCAGGTCACGATCTCGCGGTCCGTGAGTTCGAGCCCCGCGTCGGGCTCTAGGCTGATGATGGCCCAGAGCCTGGAGCCTGCTTCGGATTCTGTGTCTCCCTCTCTCTTTGCCCCTCCCCCGTTCATGCTCTGTCTCTCTCTGTCCCCAAAATAAATAAACGTTGAAAAAAAAAATTAAAAAAAAAATAAGGATAGGTAAAACCTAAAATTAAGCTCAAAGCAAATGAATCTAACTGTGTAACAAACTGATATCACATCCCCGTGATAGCACGATGCTACGGAGAGGGGACAAAGAATAAATCCAAGAGACCTCTCAACACCACTGAAAGACTATGTTACCCTCAATCTATAGGCAATTGAAATGGACGGACAGCCTGAACTTTACTTAATAGGGTTACCTGTCGCTCACCAGGTCTGAAGCTATTTTGTGGTTATTGGAGCCCAGAGCAGACGAGCAACACATTAATTAATGTTGAGGCTGTCGCGGTGTTCAGCAGGGGAGATCCAGATATGGAAAGGAGATGATGAGGGAGATGTGGGCTTGGGTGTGAGGTAAAAGGATGAGCTCATGATGTAAATTTATCAAAACACAAATGAATGTGGGTTTCTAGTTCTTTCTGCTGAGAGGGCCCAGGATCGGAGACACCCCGATAACAATGAGCCCAGAAAGCACACAGATCTTGGCTTATATCATTCCCCAGTAAAAGGAAGCAGGGCAGTTTGGGGAAACGGATGGTTCCAAGGTTGAAACAGGAAAGATACAAGATGAGCCTGGAACATCAGGTTTTGGCAGAAAGTACTGAGATGACCAAAGAATGATGGAGAGACACCAAAAGCGGGCAGGAGCCAGCTTGAAGACACCAGTGCAGCCAACTCTGGGACAACCTGAGCACTGACTGAGCACTGAACAAGGACGGCAATGGATGATGACATATTGAATAAAAAAAGAGTCCACGAATTCACTCGGATGAATATAAAACAAAGAAAAAAAAGACAGGAAGGAGCGGGGGACAGGGAGGGAAAACTCTTCCTTATAGAAGAATGCCAACTAATAAGTGAAGAGGGAATGATGGGTTTATAAGATCACCAACCGACAGCCATCATAGTAGAAATGAACTCATTTATCATCAACGGATGCTGGCGAATCATCAGGTCAGAATCATCAAGGAAGAATGGAGTGAGAAAACCATTTGGCTCCAAAAGAGTGAAAATGGATTTAGGTAAAAATCAGCCCAGGCGGTGGTTTGTTGGGGGTGGGCAGGATATAGACACAGCCTCCAAAGATCAGCCTCCATATTGCTTGTTAATCCCAAAAGGAGAAAGCAAGCCTTTGCAGGGGAGAAATCCGGTAGACACCAGTTCAGCCAAGAGATCAGTGAGGACCATCAGACATCACATGCCTCCTGATGTGATTCACTGAGGACTCAGCAACGCTGTTGAGGATCCCTGCCAAAAAATGCAGGACCTGGATCTGATTAGGAGGAAACAACCTGACAAACCCACACTGAAGGACAAGGCCGTGCTACGACACAATGGGCCTGTATTCTGCAGAAATGTCAAGGTCATGAAAGATACAGAGGGCTGAAGAACTAACTGTTCCAGATTAAAAGAGGGAAAGGGGACAGGACAACTGAATACAGGCCTAACTCTGGGCTGGATTCCAGGTGAGAAAAAGAAATGCAATCAAGGATATGACTGGGACAGTTGGCAACATCTGAATATAAACTGTGTATAAGATAATCATTCCGTATCAAATGTGTATTGTACTTATGCAGAGGGACACTGGAGTATTTATGGGCAAAGAGTCATGATGTCTACCACTCATTCTGAAAGAGTTAAGCAGAAGAAGAAAAAGGAGGAGAAGGAGGAAGGCAAGAAGAGGAAAAAGAACAAGAAAGAGAAGAAGAAAAAGAAGAAATAAATCTATATACAGAGAGAGAGAGATTAAAGTCCATGAGTCAAACATTGACTATTGGTTGATTCAGAGCAGGATTTCTCAATCTTGTCATTATTGACATTTCGGACCATAAAATTCTTTTTCTTTTTTTCTTCAGAGTTGCACATGGCAATTCCAAATTCGTCACTTCATTGTAAGAGTTGAGCTGGACGTTAATGATGTCATCTCCAGGGTTGTTAGGGGACAACTGTCCAAATATCATGAGATTTAGTACCACACTGTGTAAGAGGAAGCCCCCCATCCTCTGCTGGGACACGCATATTTACTTATTTATATGCATATACATATATATAGAAGATCATACATTTTGTTGCTGAGATAGTCTATAACCTTTCTCTTTTGTTTCACAGAGGTGTATTAAAAATATCCCAAATTACGTTGAAAAAAAAAATTAAAAAAAATTATATTCAGGGGCGCCTGGGTGGCGCAGTCGGTTAAGCGTCCGACTTCAGCCAGGTCACGATCTCGCGGTCCGTGAGTTCGAGCCCCGCGTCGGGCTCTGGGCTGATGGCTCAGAGCCTGGAGCCTGTTTCTGATTCTGTGTCTCCCTCTCTCTCTGCCCCTCGCCCGTTCATGCTCTGTCTCTCTCTGTCCCAAAAATAAATAAACGTTGAAAAAAAAAACTAAAAAAAAATATCCCAAATTAGTTATGGATTTTTACATTTCTCCTTTTATATATTTACAGGCTCTGCTTTTAGGTGCATGTACATTTATGATTGTTTTGCCTTCTTAAAGAATTTTCTCTTTAATTCTATGTATTTTCCCCCCTAATCCCTATTAATATAGTTGCTTAAAATCTATTTGTCCGATATTAATATGGCCACACTAGTTTTCTTTGGCTACTATTTGCACATTATCCATTTTTCCAGGCTTTCATTCACAGATTTTCAGTGTGATTTCATTTCATTGTATCTCTTTTTCTTTATTGAGATATTATTGACATATAGCATTACATTAGTTTTCGGTGTACAACATAATGATGTGATATATGTGTATATTGAGAAGTGATCACCACAGTCAGTTTAGTTAACATCCATCACCACATTTTTTTTTTTTTCTGCTTGCAATGAGAACTGGAAAATTCTTTGGTGCGAGGGACAGTCACAGCATGGTACATATTGTAGGCTGCTTAGCAACATCCCTCGCCTCTACCCACTAGATGCGGGGAGCACCTCCCAGTTGTAACAACAAAAATATCTCTAGACATGGCCTCCAGACCTGTCCTCTGGGGAGCAAAAGCATCCTGAGAACCATTGCTCCAGATAAAGGACAGAGAGGTGTTTGTTAAGCCATCCTTACAACTTTTCTATGGATTTCAATTTTTTCCGCATTAAAAAACAAACACTAGACCACACGTCAGAAGAAGATGGCTGTGGGTGGTAGAGGGCCATTTACTCCTCCAGCCCAGTCTTTATACCTATGGCCCCTGCCAGCTGCGAGCTCCCTGAGGGCAGACGTCTTTTCTTCCCCATCGCCCCACTGATGGCCTGGCCACAGCGATGTGTGTCAACACTGGGCAAACTCACAACATCGTCCTCCACAGCAGGGGATCAACTAGTTGGCCATCAGTTGGGCATGTCACCAGCTGATGGGGCCAGAGCTAAGAGCCAGCTGAGACGAGGTGGAAAGTGGAAGCCCAGACTCAGAGGGCGAAGGATAGGAAGGAGGGCTGGATGCTCACAGAGGTGCAAGAAGATGGCTTCGAACAAGGCTGGCCAGAGACCAGCATGTGGCCTGGAGCTCCCAGCGGGCCCAGTGTGGGATGTGGGGACTTCTGATCAACCCAAGCAGAGAGGGGTATCCTGAGCCAACAGTGGAGAGAGTAGCAGCCAGTATGTCGACTGGGGATAGAAGGGCCATACCCGAGACGAAGGGCCTTAAGCCTCCAGCTGCAGCCCTCTCTCCAAAGGCAGCAAGATCCCTGGCTACAACCCTCCACCTCTGCAGCCATCGTTGCCACCCAAACTGCACTAATGGAATGTTCTAGAAGGAGAGACTTGGACAAAAAGAGGAGGAGGTGTGGTGGGCTGTGGGACCACCGACTCCCCAGAGAGTGGATCTGGTCTGTGCCTGAGAGCAGACACTTGGCTTGAATCCTAGCACATCTATGGCAGTCCTAGGGCCCCACAGACAGAGCTACCCACACCCTGAGGAGCCCAACAGCTCTGTCTAACCCCTTGTCCTACCACCACTCTGCTTCCTCATATTACTGCTGCCACGCTGGCCTCCTTGGGGCTCCTGGCGCCAATTAAACTGGGTCCTAGCCTCAGGGCCTTCACACTTCCTACTCCCTCTGTATGGAATACTCCACCTCACATCCTCTCATGCTTCCTCCCTCACTTTATTCAGCTCAAATATCGCTCTCTCGAAGAGGCCCTACCTGATCACCAGCCGCATGCTAGACCATTCTGCCCTGGCCTTATTTCCTTCGTAGCCATTGTCATCTCACTCCTGAAATGGTTATTTTTATTCACTTGGTTGTTCATTGTCTGTGTCTCTTGCTAGACTGTAAACTTTGTGAAGGTAGAGACTTTGCCCCAATCACAGCCATGTGCCCTGCATGAGAACAATGCTTGGCACATAGTAGGTGCTCAATACGTACTTGAATGAATGAAATACTTGAATTAGTTTTCTTTCTGTGCTTTGGTAAGATTATTATCACCTCCAAAGAAGAAAGCGCTGACTCTCCCGTTCTGCCCCTTGAATCCTTGCTTGGCCAAACCCTTTTTTCCTATGCCAGGGCAGAACAGGTGATAAACATTGTTTTTTGGAAGGGCAGAGGAGGCCACAGTGAGCATGACATTGGGCCTCACTTATCATGGTTTGGCTGCTAAAAATGGATTCCCCAAATGCAGATTCTGACCAGCCCTGGAAAACCCAACCCCACCTTGAATATCATTAGACTGGAAGTGGCCAGCTGTTCTCTCTGACTGGAGTGTTCTTCCCCTCACTCTTTGCAGGAAGACTTCCTGCTAACCCTGCGCATATTGGCTCAAATGCCATCTTCCCTGAGAGGCCTTCCCCCGAGCCTCTAGCCCAAGCCACTCTCTCCCATGAAAGGCAAATCCTCACATTTGCAATTCAATGTCATTCATCTGCTCCGCAGTTGGTTTGCTGCCTCCTGCCCTAGCCTGTTGGCCCCACGAGGGCAGGGGCCTTGCTTACACTGTGTCCTCTGCACATCTGGTCCCTGGCACTGTCCTGGGCCATAGTAGGTGCTCACCGAACTCAGGTTGGAGGCACTGGTGAACAGGCTCTCCCCAGAGGCCTCCAGCCTGCAGAACCCACTTCACTGCCCCTCACTGAGAACCTGTCTGTGCCCCTCCTGCCGGTAAGGGAGACACGCAGTCCGGCCACTCTCCCTTTCTCCCTAGCACACCAGGAATTCTTCTGGAAAACTGCCAGAGATGGGCTACTTGCTTCCTCCCTAATGCTGGGCCAGCACAGTGTGGAGTCACTGGGGGACCGTCTTGCTCACCAGAAAGGCCCCCCTGCCCATAGGGGCCCGAATGGAGACTGCCCTTGTAGGGAGAGCTCAGGTCCTTGGTCCTTCCCACCCCCTCACTGCTACAACAAACCTTTCAGTTGAAGGCCATGACCTTCCCCTTTAAGGCTTGGTTTTCAGAGTCTTCACCCACTTTCCCCACCCAGCCCCACCCCATCCCCACCCAGGCCTCTCTGAGGCTCCCCATTGCCCCCAGAGAAAGCCCCAACTCCTTGGCCTGGCATTCCAGATGCTTCAAGAGGGGGAGCTGCGTAGACAGTCTGGCCTTGTTTGGGGCCCCTCCACCACCCCACGCCTGCTCACCTGGTTGCTCACCATTTCCAGGGCGCCCTGGGCCCTTTCACTGCCCCGGGGGGGTCTGCAGGTGTTGTTGAGCCTTCTTCCGGGACATCTTCCTGGCAGGGGCAGGATCGGCCCCTCCCTCTGCTGCACTCTGAGCTCTCTGGAGCAGAGACCTGCAACCCCAACAACAACAGCAACCGTATTGAGTGCTTCTGGCGAGTGCTGCATGTCCTAAGTGCTTTGCATTAAACGCGTTCAATCCTCACAACAAAAACCATGGCTTACACTACTCCTACCTGCATTCATTCATTCAACAATATTACATACTTACCGTGGGCCACAGGCCATTCTAGGTTCAGGCGCTAGAGCTGAGAACAAAATACTCAAAACTCCCAGCCCTCTGCAGCTTACGTTCTAGTAGAATGAGTTACGGACAACTAAAGGGAAATAGAGGACGTACTAAATAGTGATTAGGGCTATGAGGAAAAATAAAGCAAGGAGGGGTTTGCAAAGGATCTGGGGGGCTGGGGGGGGTGGGCTGCCCTTTAAATACTGGAGTCAGATAAGGTGACATTCAAGCAAAGACCCAAAGAAGGTGAGAAAGCAAGCCAGGCCTGTACCTGGAGAAGAGCATTCCAGACAGACAGAATGGCCAGGGCAACATATCAGGGCAGGACTCGAGGGAGCCCAGGGGAGTCCTGCAGGGTGAGCCAGGGGAGAGGTGGGAGGTGCAACAGGTGGGGGAGGTGAGGCCACGTGGTGTGGACCCGTGGGCCACTGGGAAGACTTTGGTCCTCCCGTTGGTTGCAGGGCCCTGAGAGTGAGCTATCGGTGAGCCAGCGTGGGAGCAGAAAGGACAGGGAGTTGAGAGACACGGTGGCTCTGAGCAGCGGGGTAGAGCTGGAGAGGGAAAGATGTCACTGGAATCTGGGTATCTGGATACATCTGAGAGCAGAGCCAACCGGACTTCCTGAGAGTCAGATCAGATGCGGGCATGCGAGACAGAGGAGAGTCCAAGATGTCTCCGGGGTTTTCATCTGAGCCCCTGGGAGGATGGAGGTGTCTGCTCCTTCACAGATTAGGAAATGAAGGCACAGAGTCAAGTAACCTGCCCCAGATCACACCGCCGGCCATTGACCGAGCTGGGATTTGAACCCAGGACTCTGGCTTTGGAACTTGGAGCTCCCTAACCCGCTGTGGTGCCTGGCAAACGCCAAACCTTAAAAGAAGAGTTTTCGAGAGAGGGAGGTAGAGACAGTGCCCGGATTGGAAATGCGACTGCTTCCAACCCAGCCTGGTGGGAAAGCGAAGCATCGGAACACGGACTTGGGCACCCGTCTGCTGGATTCCAGGAAGCGAGGGCCCAGCTTACCCCTGCAGTGTCACTCAGAGGGCATTGGCCGTGCCAGCCTGCTTCCTTCAGTGTCCCAGGGGCACAACCGCACCCGTGGGGGCCCGACACAGGCAGCTACGTCACCTCCATCCAGCTCAAGGCACTGTCACCATGGAGAGACACCAACAGGCCTCCACAATATCTGGGCAACACAGGATAGGAGGGCTCCTCCTCGCTCCAGGGCCCAGGCCCAGGCACGTTGGAGTGTGGGCTGGGGGTGGGGCCTGGGGAATTCTGGGGCTCAGCCTGACACCCCAGAGGAGAGCAGAGTCAGCACCAGCGCTGCCCCTCCTGAGTGCCCGCAGAGTGCCCCGCCTCATCCCAGCCCCTTCTCCCTCAGCCCTGCCAAAGAACGACTGCTAATCTTGATTTGCCGATGGGGAAACTGAGGCTCAGTGAGGCAAGGTCACCTGGCTGAGATGCAACTGTGAGGAAATGGCAGAACCGGTTCGAGTCCTCAAGCCTGTGTTCTTTCACTCCGTCACGGGCTTCTCCCTGAAGCCAGCATGAGGGCAGTTCGTTCCCAAAAACCAAAAGATTTTTGTAAATGTGGCCCCAAAGGTCATGTGGCAAGTCCCAATCCCTGCCCTCCACTGAGCTGTGAGGCCCCAACCAAGTAACTTCATCTCCCCGAGACTCAGTGTTCTGTAAAGTGTTCTGTAAAACGGGAGAGTGACCACACCTTCCTCAATGACTACCGTGAGGCCCGAATGACTGTGTGTGGAGCTCAGCTGGCTGTGTGTACCACTCAGAATTCTGAAACCTCTGGCCCCAGGTTTGGGATAAGAGGTTGTGGATCCTCGATTCTCTAAGGCACCTTCCAGACACCAGGCTCAGCACTTTGTACGGGTGATTGTAGTTAATCCCCTCACAGTCACCGAAGCAGACACTATCACTATGCCCATTCCCTAGATGGGAACACTGAGGCTCCAAACAGTGAAGCAATGTGCCCGGTTCACACAGCCATAGAGTGAAGGCCAGAATCTGAACCTCAGACTGCCACTGGGCACCACACATGTAGTCAGCGCAGGCCACAATTTTCTCCCGCCCTCTGCAAAGCCTGCCAGCCCAGCTGGGGGCCAGGCACACAGGACAGAGGCGTGAGTCACAGTCACTGCCCTCCAGCAGCCTACTATCTGATGGGGAAATAGACCACAGCACATCAGTCAGGGCCATCAGGGGAGGGCTTCAACCACCGGTCAGATCCTTGGACTTTATCCAGAAGGCCATGGGGAGCCATGGAAGGGTCTAGAGCAAGAACACAATACAGTCAGGCTGATGCCCTAAAAAAGTGGTTCCCAGACACGGGCAGGCATCAGAATCCCCCGGAGGGCTTGTTAAACACAGACTGCTGGGCCCCACCCCAGAGTTCCTGATTCAGTAGGTCTGGGGTGGGGCCGGGGAATTTTCATTTCTAACAGGTTCCCAGGTGACACTGCTGCTGGTGATGTGGGGACCTCCACTCTGAAAAAAACGCTGTTTAGAACAACACAGTGGTGTGGAGGGTGGCAGGAGCACCCGAGTATTTACTGGAATAAAGGCTGTCATATATGTGGTACTGGGAACAGGCCACATCGATCACCCCATCCTCATAGCTCACAGATGATGAAGCACTGAGACCTGGGGAGGAGAACTACCCACACGGGGACACACAGCTGGTCACTGCTGGAGCAGGGAGTCCATCCTGGGGACTTGGGGCTCCAGAGGGATCCCCCACCACTGGCCCGCTCTGAGATGGGGCCTAAGATGGGGTCCTTGGAGGAAAGGACTGGGTCCTGTTCTTCATAAGCTACACAGTCACTAAGCTAGAGTCTGTGAGTCAGGTAAATAGGTGTGAGGGTTGCTGCATTCCCAGATGCTGGATCCTCTCACATCCCCTGGGGACCCCCAACTGCAACAAGTTTGCCCTCACCCCCTGCCACTGCAGCGAGGCCAGGAGCCGTCCAACCAGGGCAGGTGGCGGCTGCTGCAGAGGGAGAGAAAGGGGCCGTCAGGGTGAGCCTGGAGACCCCCATCCCTGGAGGAGCCCCTGGCCCTGCCTTGAATTCCCCAAACGGCTGCATTAGGGAAATCAAGGCAACTTTCCTCCAGTCACTTTCCGGTGGGCTCTTACCTTCAGCACCTCTTTGCGGGACCCAAGCCTGGACATGGCCCTCTTCCCTGCACCCCCAGGAAGGGAGGGCACTGGGAGACCAGTGGGTGTCCTCTCTCTACTCCCAAGACTTATAGTCCCGGTCCCCTTCCTGGCCGAGTGACCCTGAGCCCTGCTCTTGGCATCTCTTTCCCCATTTGCAGACCGCCTGACTCACAGGCTGCGTGTGGATGGGTTGCAACGATATCAGGAAAGCCACTACTTCCTGAGCACCTACTATGTGCCAGATCCATTGTCAGATATCTGCCAGGCACCCCATCATTAGCACGATAGATGCAATCCAGCTCCGCGGGTCTGCTCTCTCCCTAGACACGCCCAGGGATACCCCACCAGCGCTACCTACCATGGCCATGCTCACACAGGTTTGTACATTTGATTTCTTATGAGAGAGAAAGAGAAAGGGCGAGGCAGATCAGGCAAACCATGGAGTTAAACAGGAGTGAGGGGTGCTTGTCCCCAGTACGATTTTATGAACCTCCATATGCTTGAGATATTTTATAACACGATCATGCTGGCCCAGGGAGTGTGCAGCTGGCCTGGTGGAGGGAGGAGGCACTGAGGAACTGGGTCGGGAGCCGGCCAAGTTCCTTGCCGTCCAGATGTCATGGTGAAGACCGGAGGCTGTGACTCACCATGAAATGCCGGGGCAATCTGGATGTTTCTGAAACTCAGAAGTCCCCCCACGCTCTTGTCAGCTCCTGGCAAAGGTGTGGGCCTGGTGAGCCCATCAACCGGCAGAGTGAACCAGCGTTCCCAAGGTGGCCAAGTGTGGGGACACCCACCAGCCTTCCTTTCTCAGGCTCCCCATAGGGATTGTAGGCCATCTCTGGGATGCCCTGTGGTTCCAGCACAAGTCGCAGACCCACCACCGCAATGGCCAACGGGGTGGGCCTCTGGGCCCTGCAAACCAGCCAGAGACAGCAGAGCCCGCTCGGAGTTCCCAAGCCCCAGGCCTGGCGGAAAGCCCCTCGCTGCAGAAGTGGGCTGGCTACAGCTTGTTGTGCTGTTGCTAAGTTCTGCGCTGATCAATCTGGGCCTCATGGGTTTTTTTTCCTCTGGTTTCATGTTCTGACGGGAACTGTGCAAATCTGGAGCGCGTTAATCGCAGCCACAGCATTCCAGAGGGCGTGACGCTGCGAGTTCCTCCTTGGCCCCAAATCTTGAGTCCACACCCTCCCGGCTCAGAGGATGGTCAGGAGAGCAGCTCAGGCCAAGCCTGGAATACGATCTATAGGATCCGACCCTCACTGTCCTTTCCAGAAGTTATAACTTGCCTTCCAGAGAGATGGAAGAGGTTTTAGGGCCAATACTGAATTCTGCTTCTGGGTTCCACGGCTCCCCTTCTGGTATTTACAGCTCCATATACTTTGTTCCGAAAGTCACCCTCAGCCTCATTCCACAGGGCCTTGTGCAGGCTCCCTGAGCTCGACCCGCCATTCCCCCAGAGATCCTAGCGCCCAGGTTTCACCTCTTCCTCCTTCCTGCCTCCACTCAGCCAGATCTGCCCCTAATTCCTTTACCCTTTCTTCTTTTCCTTCACTATTCATGCTCTTCTAGAGATTATGCTTTAGAGAGATGGACAATGTTGTAACATTTTTAAATTATTTGTACACTTTATAAGTAGAATAATTTCCGGTGGAAATAAGCACTTAGAAGAAAAACTAAGGTGGGTAAGGGGTGAAGAGGAGAATTAGGGTGTACATGTGAGAGAGAGTTGAGGGCACAGCAGCTGGGGGTCCGGGGAAGCTCTAAGGAGGTGGTATTTGGGCAGAGACCTGGAAGGGAAGGCATCCACCACAGAAGCATCTGGAGAAAGACATTTGGGGGGAGGAAACGGCAGGTACACGGGCTCCGAGGGGGAACAGCAAAGAGGCCTGTGTAGTTAAAGCAGGTGAGTGACCAGGCAGGAGGAGAGGAGGTTGAGGGGAACTGGACCCTGAGGTCTGGAGCTTGGTGAGCTATAACGATTTAGGGTTTTCCCGCAACTACAATGGGAAGCCACTGGGTTGTTGAGTGCACCGAGGTGACATTATCGCAGTTGTGTTTTCAAAGGGTCTTCCTGGCTGCCTGTGAGCCGAGAGTGCAGGCAGAAGCAAGGATTCAAGGTAGGAGGCACCTGCTGCAGAGAGGACTGGCCAGGCCTGAGGGGCGAGCGGTGGTGGCTCCCGGAAGAGGAGGTTGGTTTAAGGATACAGGCTGTGGGGTATGAGAGAAAGAGAATGAGTCAAAAAACGCTCTGGGGCTTGGGGCCGAGCGGCTGCTGGGAGGCAGGAGGGGAGAGTGAGGCCGTGGTGGGGAAGCTGTGAGCAGAGCAAGTCTGTGGGGGTGAAACTGAGAGGTCAGTCTGGGTTCCAGACCGCGTGGAGCCTTGCGAGCCATGGAGACAATAAACAAACCTGCTCTGGGTTAGTTCTGAGGACAGCAGAGAAGTCATTGGTGGGCTTCAGGCAGGAGAATTCCAGAACAGTTCAGGCATTAGCCCCCTCTGAGGATCCTCCTGGTGCAAGTAAGCGGTCTCTTCCTTGCGCAGGGAGGTCACAAAGTGACTTCATCCTGGAATCTCGACTCGGCTTGCCTAATATCTTGTTGCACGGACTATGTTCCACTCTACCGTTTCACGGAGAAGGGGACAGGCGCAGAGAGGAGCAGTAACTTGCCTGAGGTCACACAGCAGAGAAGCTGGGATTCAGATCCAGACAGCCTGGCTCCAGAGTCTGTGTGTCAAACCCCTGCACCCCGCCATCCGACGCTTATCCCCCCCCCCTCATCAACCCCCCCTCCCACGCTCACACCGTGCTGCGCAGCTGTGCACGATAGAGATACCTGTGGTAGAGGACGCGGTTCCTGCCTGGTTTTACTGCAGGCCTCCCCTCTGTGTTTATTAATTTGCTAGACAAATATTTATATGCGAAGGCCAGGGCTGGGGGCCCGTGTTTCCTGCCTGTGCAGGGATGGAGGAAGGAGGGGCAGGGGAGGTGGGGGACGGAGGAGGAATTTAATCCTGCAGAATGCTCAGTGCCTGGAGGGAAGGAAGCCACAAACAGGGCCTGGATGGCCCCGGGGTTGGGGCAGGAGAGCTTAGGGGCGAACAGTGCCTGTCTTAGAGTCACCCCAACCCTGTGTGACCACAAAGTCACCCGACCTCTGCCAGCCTCAGTTTCTGCCTGGCTGTGAAGGGGTCAGTGACAGCCACCTCCTAGGGCTACCAGGAGGGTTCTGGGAGACCACCCACGGCACCAAACCTCTCATGACAACTGTTCTTTCTTTTCTAGCTTGGCGGAAAAGTGGCCACCGCCTCTCAGTACAGAGAACCAGGACTTTCATTTCCCGGGGCCAGGTTTAACATTTCGTGTATTTCACGCGCTGTTCTTTTCTCTGAGAAGTCTCTTTCTCAGAAAGGCTAGAGGGTGGCAAAATGTGGCAGAGCGGGTCTTAGCTTTCCAGCACCCCCACCCCCCACAAATCAGTCTGGGGCCAGGTGCAGAGGATCCTGGGCCACATGGATTCTCAGCTGTCTCTTGACACAGCAGATTCCAGGGCCTTATTTAGAACCCTTGCTGGGGGAGGGGGCACGAACGACTCCCCTCCCCCCCCCCAGTAATTCACCTGCCCTCCACCACCCCCACCTTGGGGTGAACAAGGGCTCTGGCTCTGGAGCCAGGCTGATTCCCCGACCTTGGGCACAGCCTCAGAACCCTAGTCCTGGGCTTACCTAGAAACCTTCACAGCCATGGGCCGTTTATGCCCCGGGCTCCTGGAGTCAGTAACCACGATGGGGTGAGCTGGTGACCCGGAGAGGAAGAAAATCAAGGACTTTCTCTGGGAAGGGAGGTGTAGATGCTTCTTCTGGGAAGGGAAGTATAGACACCTGTGCCCTTACCAGTATCATTAGAATTAAATATCACGTGAGACTCTCTGTGTCTTAATGAGAATATGCATCACATTATCTACAGCCTAGGAGGAGACTGGAAGAAAAGACTGCAACCAGTAGACAATTCCTGTCTCTGGGTGGTGTGGGAGTGTGTGCAACTTTTATTTATACATTTCTTGTTTCTATATTTTCTAAAATTTTCCCATTGAAAATGCACTATCATTAAAATCATGAGGGGAAAAAAAAACCAGTGATGAGGCACCTGGGTGGCTCAGTCGGTTAAGCATCCGACTCTTGATTTCGTCTCAGGTCATGATCTCACGGTTCGTGGGTTCAAGCTCCATGTTGTGCTCTGTACTGACAGAGCAGAGCCTGTTTGGGATTCTCTCTCTCTCCCTCTTTCTGCCCCTCCCCTACTCGCTTGTGCCCTCTCTCTGTCCCTCCAAATAAATAAACTTTAAAAAAAAAAACCCAGGGGTGCCTGGGTGGCTCAGTTGGTAAAGCGTCTGACTCTTGGTTTGGACTCAGGTCATGATCTCAGGGTTTGTGAGTTTGAGCCTTGCATTGGGCTCTGCACCATCAGTGCAGGAATTCTCTCTCTGTCCCTCCCCTGTTCTCTCTCTCTCAAAAAGAAATAAAAACTTGAAAAGAAAAAAACCAATAAAAACACGGGCACCTGGGTGGCTCAGTCGGTTAAGCGTCCGACTTCAGCTCAGGTCATGATCTCACAGTCAATGAGTTCGAGCCCCGCGTCGGGCTCTATGCTGACAGCTCAGGGCCTGGAGCCTGCTTCAGATTCTGTGTCTCCTTCTCTCTCTCTGCCCCTCCCCCGCTCATGCTCTGTCTCTCTCTGTCTCAAAAATAAATAAAAACATTTAAAAAAAAACAATAAAAACAATATATGTGACTAATTTGTAAGATAAATATGTGTGTGTTTATATATTCTAGATGAGAAAATTATAGGTGAGGTAGAATAACAATATTCTCTCTCCTGAGCAGTCTCCCACCACAGCACATACTCAGGGTTCTCTGTAATGTACTTGTCCTTCTCTCTTGCTGGATCAAGAGACACTCAAGCACCAAGGGAAAGTTGTATCTGTGTCCCTCTGAAGACCTGGCACATAATAGGTATTCAATAAATGTTTATGAATGAACAAGTGAATATCTTCTCTAAAAATAAAAATACACCCGGGAACAAAAAGTACACCAGAAACTGATGTCAGAATGTGTCCAAGAAGTTCGTGAATCGCACAGGGTGTGTCTTCTCTGACAGGAACCCCAAGGGCACTTTCACCACCAGGGTCCCCCTCTGAGTCCTTATCCCTCTGGGTTGCTTGTGGACCCTGTGTCTTGCCAGGAGACAGGCAGGACACAGGAGGTCGAGGTGGACAGAAACTCCTTGTTCATTTCTGAACCCAAGGTGCCCAGCACAGCTGAGTCTTCTCAGGAGTACAGCAGAAACAGGTTAACAATAAGAACAAGATGTTCTTTACTCCATAGAACAGTAAGATAGGTCCTCAATATCAAACAAAAAGGCAGGACTAGGGGCAACCCAGGGACGAGGCCTTCAAGGCAAACTAAGGTCCTGAAGACAGAGCCTTCTCTTCCCACGGCTGTTTCTACGCTGGGGACAAGGCGCCTCTCACGCCAGGAATGGAGGGAAAGTGTCTTGGACAGACAAGAGACCTGTTTCCCTTCCGATGCCATGGTGCTGGGATTACTTGTCTGTTTTCCCTTCTAGACTGAGTGCCTCACCCAGAGACTGGGACTTCTCCATCTTTGTCCAAGAAACTAAATAGCTGATGAAACTCAAGCAGCATTTAATGAATTACTATGTGCTATGATATTTACTGAATAAAGGAATGGATGAAGACCGATTTTTATCACATTTCCACAGCCTGGCCTTTTCACTGGGAGCATCGGAATGAGTAATATGTCGAGCATTCTTTCAAAAATATTCACTGCTCTTCTGTATGTGCCAGGTACAGCTGCAGTCCCCATACTCATGAGATTCATTTGTTCTGTCAGAGTTACAAGTGACATTTTAAACCTACTCCATGCTATACATATTTTGACATGAGGGATTTTTTTTTCTTCCTTTTATTTTTTTTTATTTTTTTTAATTTTTTTTTTCAACGTTTATTTATTTTTGGGACAGACAGAGCATGAACAGGGGAGGGGCAGAGAGAGAGGGAGACACAGAATCGGAAGCAAGCTCCAGGCTCCGAGCCATCAGCCCAGAGCCTGACGCGGGGCTTGAACTCCCGGACCGCGAGATCGTGACCTGGCTGAAGTCGGACGCTTAACCGACTGCGCCACCCAGGCGCCCCATCTTCCTTTTAGAAGAAAGTAGATTCCACTCCTGGATATATACCCAAGGGAAATGAAAACATACGTCCACATGAAAACTGTTGAATGTTCACAGCAGCATTATTCAAGATACTCCAAAACAGAAGCAGCCCAAGTGTCCGTAAACAATGAATGAACACACAGAGTGCGCATAATGTGATCTATCCATACGTCGGAAGATTCTTCGGCCATCGGTGAAGTACTGTTATATCATTACGACACGGATGAACCTGGAAAATATGCCACGTGAAAAAAGCCAGTCACCAAAGACGATTCCATTTATGTTATGTCCTGAAAAGAGAAATCTATAGAAGCAGAAAGCACATTTGTGGTGACCTAGTGTGGGTGGGGAGGGAGGAATGGGGAACGACTGCTAATGGGGAGGGGGTTTATTTTGGGGGTGATGGAAATGTTCCCAAGCTGATTGTGGTGGTCGCTACAAAGCTGTGGACATGCCCAAGACCACCTGAACCGTACATTTTAAATGGGTGAGGTATGTGGCATGAGGATCATGTTTCAATAAAGCCGTTATAAAACAAAAAACAAAGAAAATTTCCCCTTTCAAGCACGCAAAGTGTCATGGAAACAGATTTCACAACCAAGTGGTCTGCTTCAGTTTATGAGCAGAATTTTTCATTTTTAACAGCCTTGAACTCATTCTTCAAGGCAACTTTTCTCAAGGTTTGGGCTCAGAAGCCCCCCCATCCCCCCCCACCCCCACTCCCACCTCCACTCCCCCCATCCCCCACCCCCCTCCACTCCCCCCCTGCACCCACCCCGCCTCCACTCCCCCCCTCCACCTCCCCACCCCCCTCCACTCCCCCCTCCCCCCCTCCACCTCCCCACCCCCACCCCCGCCACAGCCACTGCCTGTCCCCAGGCCGAGCAAGGCTGTTTGTGGCCCTCAGCCTACCTCGTTCCATACACTCAGCTCCCACCCCGACCCCCCACCCCGTGCCCATACTCAGCTGTTTTCAGCTGCTGCCAGCTCCCAGATGCCAGAGCTGCCACCGGGGGCCCTGGCGACGCAAGGGCCCGCAGTGTTGTGATGTGTTTGGATGGGGAGTGCATTTGGTGCCCGCGTTACCAGGCTCCGAGGGTGACTAATTCCATCTGCATTTTCGGTTTCAGCTGCCTGAACTGTTCAGCTGGAGAACCTCAAACCTCTCAGCTGTTTTTGGAGAAGCTCGCCTCCCGCTTGTGGACGCATGAACTTAATTAAAACCGTTCCCCGGCCCTTTCAGCCACCAGTCCACATGCGTATGCCCAACAAATATTTACTGAGCACCTACTATGCGCCAGACACTATTCCGGGGACACAGCAGCGACCAGACAGAGTTCTTGCTCTAATGGAATGAAAATTACACGTGCTTTTGAAAAAGGAAAGAAAAAAAATCTACGTGGTAGCAGAGGGTGCGGTTGAGATTAACGAACCAGTGTGAACTGATTGTGAGCAGTTCCAAGAGCCACTTTTAGTTGTAGAGGGTGGGGAGAGTGGCTTCTCTAGGGAGGGAGCTGAGAGAGAGCCATCTGGGTGAAGATCTGGAAAAAGAATGGTTTGAGCCGAGTAAATAGCATGTGCAAAGACCCCGAGGCGGGACTAGTAATGAAGCCAACGTGGTCTCCACCTAACAGCCAGTGAGTAAGGAAAGAAAATAGGTTGGAGCAGGCTGGGTTACGTAGGGCCTTCTCAGCCTCGGAGAAGAGTTTTCTTTCCTTAAAGGCAACTGGAAGCCACCGGAGGGTTCACAAGAGAGGAAGAGGATGGGGCTTACATTTTTCAAAGGTCACTCCGGCTGTTGGGGAAGGTAAGGGGAATGGACAGGTGGTAGGTATGGAGAAAGCTGAGGCCAGGACAGCTGCCTAAAGGGTCTGCCTGCCTCTGTCCTCCATCTTTTCCACTGTGTCCAGGAGGCCACAAGGTCATGGGCAAGAGATCCCCTCCCATTCTAGATCACTGGAATGGACTTGTCCATACCTTTACTGTTTTTATTTGAAATTGTCATTTAAATCAAGTGCTACTTTTGGGGAGCCTGGGTGGCTCAGTCGGTTGAGCGTCCGACTTCGCTCAGGTCACGATCTCGCGTTTCGTGAGTTCGAGCCCCGCGTCGGGATCTGTGCTGACAGCTCAGAGCCTGGAGCCTGCTTCGGGTTCTGTGTTCCCCTCTCTCTCCGCCCCACCCCTGCTTGTGCTCTGTCTCTCTCTGTCTTTCAAAAATGAATAAACATAAAAAATGTTTTTAATCAATTGCTACTTTTATTTAAAAAACATATTTTTTTATTAAATTTTTTTTTTCAACGTTTATTTATTTTTTGGGAGAGAGACAGAGCATGAACGGGGGAGGGGCAGAGAGAGAGAGAGACACAGAATCGGAAACAGGCTCCAGGCTCTGAGCCATCAGCCCAGAGCCCGACGCGGGGCTCGAACTCACGGACTGCGAGATCGTGACCTGGCTGAAGTCGGACGCTTAACCGACTGCGCCACCCAGGCGCCCCTAAAAAACATATTTTTATAAAGAAATTGTATCACAGCCAAAGGTCATGAATCTGATATATGACTTTCTCCCTAATACACATTAACATAAACATACAACTATTAAAGGTTTTTAAATGAATAAGTGAATATTATCTGAAGGCTAAAGGTGAATAGTGAAATTATAAGAAAAAAAGTTACCAGTAACACATGAATTTGATACACTAGTTATTTTTTTCTAATACCCATTCAAATACATACTCAGTCGTTTAAAAAAGGGGGGGAAGGAAGGCACCTGGGTGGCTCAGTCAGTTGAGCTTCTGACTTTGGCTGGGGTCGTGATCTCACAGGTCATGAGTTCGAGCCCCACATCGGGCTCGCTGCTGTCAGTGCGGAGCCCTCTGAGGATCATCTTTCCCCCTCTTTCTGTGCCCCTCCCTCTCTCTCTGTCTCTCGCTCTCAAAAATAAAAATAAACATTTAAAAATAAAAAATGATTACAAATGAAAATAAATTAAAAAAAAAACAAAACACCGCTAACCTAAGTACCAGTTCAAATCATCACAAGCTGGTTTGAGAAGTACCAACATGTAAGTTAGGACTAGGTACTTTAGGTTAGGACCTGGCTGTGCCACTTACCAGCTGTGTGGCCTTCGGCTGGTTACTTAACCTCTCTAGGCCTCAGTTTCCTCTTCAGTGAAGTGGGGATAATAACCCATCGTCAGGAAGCTGTTGTGAGAAGTATTTAGAACAGTGCCACGCATAGTAGAGACTCAACCAAACACTATCTAGTTTCACAAATCAAACAGACCTCGATTAAATGCAGGCTTCCCTAAGCACCTACTGTGTACTGGGGCCTGGACTAAGGGCTGAGAGTCCAGAGGGAAAGAAGAACGGTCTCTGCCCTTAGATTATCACTCATTTAGCCGGGGAGCAGACAAGCCCACATGTTAAAGCACAAGCATCTGTAATGGGGGCGCATGAGAAGGAGGTTATGAGGGGCACCAGTCCAGAGGGAGGAGGGATTGGTTCTATCCAAGGCAGTCATAGCCAGCTTCCAGGAGAAGGTGCTGGCTCATGTGGGTTTTGATGGATAAAACGGAATTTGCCGGCTAGATAAAGAGGAATCACAGCATTCCAGGCAGTGGGAACAGCATATAAAAAGGCGTGAAGGCCCAAAATGGGAAACTGCTAGAGAGTCCAGTGCAAGAGGCTGCTTTGCAGAAGATACCGCAGGTTCGACCTTGGCCTCAAGCTTAGAAGTCATCTAAACCCACGGAGGACGGTGAATTCTGACCCCTGCCCGAAGTGGAGGTAAAGGAATCAGTGAGGAATATATAAAGAACAGAAAGAGCCCAGACTCTGGAGTAGTGGCTGCGGGATTAAAATTGCTTTTCATCTGTGCAAACTGGGGCCACGGTTTCCCTCATCTGTGAAATGGGAATAAGGTCCCTGCCTCAGGGAGAGTTAAATGAGGCCGTGTGAATGGAGGGCTGGGCACAGGCCTGGCTCCCAGTAGGTACTCAATACCTGGCTTCCTTCTGGCTCCCACTGCCCCCTGCCCCACGCCCACAGCCCTGTGTGGTGGCTGATGATGGGAAGGAGTCTCCCAGCTGTCTGCATGCCCAGCCCATCCAGTTCCCAGACTGGCTGAACCAGCCTGTCCTTCCCCTGCCCCACCATGCCCCAATCCACACCCTGGGAGTTCCCAGGTTGACTGGCTGGGCCTGACCCCAGGAGGGAGGGTCATGGCAAACGTGGCACATGCACATTGCTAAGGACAGCCGAGTGACCTGTGTGCTCAGGGCTCAGCATGCACAATCTCAGCCAAGGACCCCCCATTGAATGTTACCACGACACTTCCTGTCCCTCAACGTTCAGACAAGAGGCCCAGAGTTGGGGAGGGCTTGTCCAAGGTCATTCAGTGAAGATCAAGGTTTAAACCCACGCCGGGGACTCCAGGGTTCCTTCCTTGCCCACTGTACACACATATGTGTGTTTTCATCCCCTCCAAAGGCCCCCCCCCACCTCCTCCCCCCGCCCCTTTCTCCCACATCCCTGCACCCAAGTCGTAAGGAAACACTTGCAGTTCAGGGCAGGCCTGCTTCCTTCACACCTTGTTTCTTCTGCTGGCTAGTCCCTCTGCTTGAAATGCCCTCCCTCCACACTCACTCCCCCTTCACCCCCCTTCACCTGGCAAACTCCTACTCATCCTTCAAGGCCCAGCCAACTGCCTCCTTCTCTAAGAAGCTTTCCCTGATCCTCAGCCCAGCAGGGTTAGTCCAATCCTCCTCCTCCGTCACAAAGGACCTCTAAATCACAATGACTAAGAGCCCCTGGAAGGCAGAACACCGCCTCTTTCCAACTTTGATATCAGTACCTACTAATGATTTCTTGATGAACACATGAGAAAAAAATTTTAAATGAATTAGCTGATTCGCCATTGCATGCTCTTAAACGCAGCAATTGAGTTGAAGTGATTCTGTTGTGGTTGAGAGCAGGGCGTGGGCATCTGCATACAGACTACAATGTCGATGATACCCTCTGGAGGTGGGCAGCCTGACCCTTGGCCATTCTAAAAACCCTCGCAGCCCATCAGACGGTAGAGCAGGAAGGGCACAGGCTTTGGATTCAGACTCGGATTCAAACCCCAGCTTTGCCACTTACCCACGATGTGCTCCCTGGGCAAGTGACTTAACCTCTTTAAGTTTCTGCAGTAAAACGGGAATACGTACCTCCTCACAGGACTGCCGTGAAAATTAGCAAAGCCAACATGGAAACGCCTAACATGTAGTGGGCCCACAACAACTGTTCCTTCCCTTCCCTGAATATCTGGAATTCTTGTTGCCCTCCTTTAACTTCCAGACTGCAAAACCAGGCCAGGTTCCCAGACTGGGCTGCAAAACCTTTTGATCCTTGTCCCAGAAGCCTGGGCACTAGGACCAGGTCTGATATAAATCAGCAAGGTCCTGTTCCTCCAGGAATTTATCTCACAGATGCCCTCACTCATGTGCACGAGAGTATATGCAAAGCATCATGGAGAGAAACCAAAGCAACAAGCCACATGCCCACCAGAGGAGGCAGATTAATGAATTACATATATCTCCGTGGTGGGGTACCCCACAGCTGGAACCAAGAGGTGCGGCTCTCCATATGGGAACAATATCCATCTCCAAGATAAAGTACAGGGGAAAGAAAGGTATGGGACACTTGGTTGAACTGACCAGCTGGGGATCAGGATCTGACCCAGAACACGGAAAATGACATGAGACAAATTCTCAGTTTACTCATGGATGTTTCATAACTGGTGCCACACAAGATACAGAGGAGAAAAGCTATTTCTTTATACACAATGATCCCGAGGGGCATTAAGACCTTGCTCTCTCATGGAACCCAGCTGGGAAGGGCTGGCCAGACCATCTCTGGAAGGACCCATGAGAAACTGATAATACCAGCTCCTCCAACAAGAGACTAAGGTTAGGTGTGGAAAGAAGTCACTTATCACAGATCAGATTCTTGGGTACTTCTTAATCTTCTACCACGGACATGACCTAACCTGTTATAATGAAAGCAAACCATTTTAAATAAGAAGGTTTTTAAACCAATACGTATGAATTAATAACAATAATAAACTTGCTGTTTGACCTTGGGCAAGGCTCCTGGCAACTCCATTACCCCCATCTTTAAAATGGAAAGACCATCCAGAGAAGAGAGCATAGAGCTCACATTCCAGCACCCACCACTATGATCCTGGCCTGAGGGCCCCTGCTGGATTTCAGCTGGGCTGTCCTCAGAGGGGTGAGACATCAGTCCCCATCCAGGCCCTATCCAGGGCCATGCCAGATTTGGACACATGCTCTACATCCCAGCAACTGGACCTTGTTGTTGACACTGTTTCCCAGGGAGCAGGATCATAGGAGCCCCTGGCTCAAGGGGTCTAATTTTAAACACTGGGTTCTGGACAGACGAAAAAAGAAGATCCTGGCTACCTACAAGATGCATGCACTAAAAAAAGATGACCCTGGGGCGCTTGGGTAGCTCAATCCGTTAAGTGTCCGACTCTTGATTTCGGCTCAGGTCATGATCTCACAGTTTGGGAGTTTGAGCCCTATATCGGGCTCTGCACTGACTGTGGAGCCTGCTTAGAATTCTCTCTCCCCTCTCTCTCTGCCCCTACCCTACTTGTTCTCTCTCTCTCAAAATAAATAAACTTAAAAAAAACAAAAAACGAAAAGATGACCCTGAGGGCAGAGGACAGATAGAGAATACATCCTCCAGGGGGAGGAGGCGGGCAAGTATCAGTGTCCTGGGACAGTTCTCATTTTAAGACTCTCGGGAGACTTAAAGCTGCCTGATCCCAAGAATCCCATGTTAGGAGCATTGTTCAAAGTAGAGCACGAGCCCCTAACCAGGTTATTCTTTTTTTTTTTTTTTTTTTTAATTTTTTTTTTTCAACGTTTTTTATTTATTTTTTGGGACAGAGAGAGACAGAGCATGAATGGGGGAGGGGCAGAGAGAGAGGGAGACACAGAATCGGAAACAGGCTCCAGGCTCCGAGCCATCAGCCCAGAGCCTGATGCGGGGCTCGAACTCACGGACCGCGAGATCGTGACCTGGCTGAAGTCGGACGCTTAACCGACTGCGCCACCCAGGCGCCCCTAACCAGGTTATTCTTAGGCATACATTCAAATTTCTTATTTCATGAATGGTTTTCATCTATTGGAGTTTTTTCTGTTTGTTTCGATCAGAATCCTAAATAAGGTCTACACCTGGTAATTGTTTGATATGTCTCCAAATCTCCCCCTTTCGATTCCCCCGTTTATTTATTTACATACCTTTTTATTGTTTCTTCTTGAAATTTATTTGTGGAAGAAACCAGCTGTCCATCTCTATTTTTTAGCATCTAAGTTGGCTGACCACATCCCTGCAGTACCATTTAACATGTTCCTCTCTCCCCTGTAGTTTCTGTAATTTGCTCCAATCTAGGGGCTTGATCAGATTCTGATTTGAGTTTGGGGCAAGGCTACTTCATGGGCGACGCACATCCTTCCATCAGGAGGCGCCTTTTTGCGATGTGACCCGCTGCGGCTGCCCAAATCATCCACTAGGGGTTCACAGATGTTGTGTCTCTAATTCTATCATTCCTTCTACACTTTTAAGCAGGTATACATTTATAAATAGAAACTTTCCTGCTTCAACCATTTCATTACCCTCAGGTACCTTTCATACGGAAAGGGTAAGGCTAATTACAATTCTTCCTTTCTCTTTAGGAGCTTAAATCCTTTTTGGTACAATAAATATGTACTCGCAGTTTGAGTAGGCACATTACTATGAGCCTCTGGTGGCCGCCTGTAAAATGGGGGTGCTGGTGGACTCACAGCCTTATTCTTACTCAGTTCTCTTACCAAAGGCTGTGTCCACACATACTGTCTACGAACTGTAGACCCAGGGCACGCAGCAAGGTTCTTCAGACTCTCCCCTGCCCCAGCCTCAGTCCAAAAGCACTGCTGGAAGATGGCAGAAGCCAGCAGGGCCTTCTCTAGGCAGTGCACACAGCCGCTTGGCTTCCGGCGGCCCCCTCCGCACCAGTTTCCTGTGCAGTGAGGATTCTAGCGCTCTCTTCAGGGTGGCTCTAGGTGCTAAATGAGAAAATGTGGTCGTAGGCCTGGCACCCTAGTAAAACCAGCGAGGGGGCCTCTCCCTGTTCTCCCTGAGACACACACACACACACACACACACACACACACACACACACCACACATACATGTCCCACCCCCCTACACACTCAGACATCCCCCCCCACACACACACTCCACCACATACACAGGCCACACACACACACACACACGCACACGCACAGGCACGGTCCCTCTGGAGGCCCTATTGTTCAGCCACTTCCCCAGCCAGGAGGATGGCTGGGAATGAGAGGCAGCCCGGCCCTTCCTGCTGGGCGCTGACGTGAGGCCTGCGGAAGGAACAGCTTCTCGGCAGGGCCAGCGCATTCCATTCGTGCCAGGCAGCCGGCCTCACGCACGTCCGCAACTCCCGCGCCCCCTCCCTGTGTCCCGGCCGCTACCCTCTCGGGGTGCTCGGGCGGGCCTGGGGAGGGGTGATCTGGAGGGGGGCCCTGGGTGAGGGGGTAAACGGTAGGTTCCCCCCCCCCGATCTCCCCGAACCCCACCGCACCCCTGTGAGGGTGGGCTTACTCGCCCATTCCCCAGCTGAGGAAAGCAGAGGCCGGAGGGACACAAGGAGGCCAAGGTGAAGCGGGGCTGGGGGCTCCCAGGCTCCGGTTCTCTTTCGCTACCCTGCGTTGCTTCTCTCGCTGCCTGGCAAGGGAGCCCCAGAGGGCAGCAATCTGGGGGCCTCTGGTGACCAGGCACCATACTGTTTGGACTGCAAGGGGTTGGCCTCAGGACAACTTAGACCAGCAGATTTACACAGCCAGGTCTTGCCATCTCAAAAGGGACACCAGGGGAAAATGAAGCCAGTACTTCCTGAGTACCTTCTAGTGCCAGGCCTTGTGCAATGACACTTTGTCATCTAACCCTCATGACCACCTGGCCAAATAGGTATTACTTATCTCAAGTTAAGGGTCTGGCTGAAAAATGGGTGAGCCCAGATTTTCTTCGGTCCAAAGCCATCCTATTTCTGGGCAACATAATGGGGGCCTCTGGCCCCAAAACAGCAGAATTTAAATCCTGGCTCCACTACGCAGCTAGCTCGCTGTCTTGCAATAGGTTGAGTTGCTCCACCTCTCTGTGCCTCAGTTTCCTAGTGTGTAATACGGAGACGACAGTACCGAGTGCACGGGATGATTGTCGACAGTCTGGAAGATGATGCATGTCGTTCAGTTCTTACTAATTTCACTTCTGGAACGTAAAGGGGTTGAAAGGGATCTTGGCTGACCAACTGTCCCAGCTTACCTGGGTCTGAAGGGTGTCTCAGATATGCCCTCTTGGTGCTAAAACTGGGACATCCCAGGCAAACCGGGATGGATGGTCACCCATAATGACTCTGGTGTTTTTAAAAGTCCACGACACGTTCCAAAGGGCAGGAATAAGGCCATTTCATGCTCTCAGTGCTGGTGAATTTTCCCAGAAGCCCTCGGGCCTCAAGCCCTTTGTTCTGGTCTCCCCGCTCTGCCCTGGCATAGCCAAAGGGAAACCAGACATTCTTAACATGAAAATTTTCCACATCCTTCAGGGCAATCTTCTGCTGCCAGAAATAGTCAGCAGGATTTGGGAGTTAGCCCAGGTCACTAAAAATAGCTCCTAGGGCCCCCCCTGGAAGGCCTGCCCCATTTTGGCCCAGGGTGGCCCGACACCCTATGAGCTGCCTGCGCCAGCCAGCGCCTTAAATGACCATGCGCTCTGCTGGTCTGGCTGACCAAGGACACGGAAAAGGCTGGCTTCCGCTTAGGCCAGCTGTTGGGCCAGGACCACCCTGCCCTGCCACTCAGAGATGCCCCTTCCTCCCATGTCACGTCCTTCCCCTCCATCCAGAAAAGACATCACACGTGTTCACACCTGAACAAGCCCACAAGGACCTCAGCAGTGCTCACACAAGCAGGGACACCCAGCTCTTCCCTCGGTGCCTACCTGCACCTGCACACACACTAAGCAGCCACACACACACTCACAGCGAGCCTCTCATTTTCACTAGGCAGATGTCTCTCCATTCTTCAGGCAAGATCTCCAAATCTTTAACACCTTTGCTTTGATTTCTCCCCCACCCCTACCCTACCCTGACCCCAAGAGGATGTTTGTCAAACTCGCTTTTTGTTGGTGGTACACAGGCTTTAAAAAAAAAAAAAAAAAAAGTTTGAATATGCATTTGCAAACTATTTCCAAACTACTTTCCATTCCCAAGATTTGATATCTGACCTCTACCCGTTTCCCATCGAGTCAGCGAGAACCCAAAGGCAACAGAGAAGGAGGACGCCTGGGGAGCACCTGTGGGGGCTCCAGATTCCTGCCCAGCCTCCCGGCCTGAGCCTCACAGCTCTGGTCTAAGGTGGGAGCAAGGCAGAAAGTGCTGTGCACAGTGAGAGGGCCCAGGCCTGAGAGGCCAGTATGCCTGGGGTCACTACCACATTGCCTGGGCTCTCTCTCTGCTGCTGCCCGAAGCCTGCCTGCCTTCCATTTCTGTGAGGGAAATGGAAGCAGAAGGAGGGTGTTCCCCAGCCACTCCACCAAGGACTGGAGGTCACATCCCTGTCCCTGTGGAAATGCAGAGAAAGAACTGCCCACCGAGCTTTGACAAAACCTGAGCATCCAAGAAGGGAGTCAAGGCACAGCCGGGCCCCCTCATTCATTCATTCCCCCAAATATTTTTTGAACACCTACTATGTTCCAGATGTGTGCTAGGGCTGGGGCTCCAACTGTGAATAAGACCGATAGGGCCCCTGCCCAAAAGATGCTTACAGTCCAGATGGGGTGCAACAGTAAACCACTGTTACCCTGGAACAGAAGCAAGGACCGCGCCCGGTGCCTCTTGTTGCTTAATGAATGTTGGCTGCGTGGGGGCAACCATGGTGGAAAGTGGCCATGAAGTCAACGAGCAAGGTGCCAAGTGGAGAAACAAGTGGAGGGAGGGGCTGTGCTAGAGAAGGTGTTCAGGCAAGAGCTCTGGAGGAGGGGAGGAAGCCAGCCTCACAGAGGAGTATGCGCGGCCGTGCGCGCGCGAGTGTGAGCGAAGGCCTGTGAATGTGAGCCTGCGTGGGGAGGAGTGTGCTCGCCAGCATAGGTGGATGACCCTGGATACGCATCTGTGTTTGTGTGTGTTTATGTGTGTGCTGCACGTGTTTGGAAGTGTTCGTGAATGTGTGGGTGTGAGTGCGTGAGCATATGCACCTGAGCATGTGTGTGTGTGTGTGTGTGTGTGTGTGGTGTGTGTGTTTGTTGGATGTGGAGGTTCGGGTTTCAGGCAGAGGGAAAATGCAAATGCTTCACAGTGGGAACGAGCTCAGTTATTAAAGTAAATAAGAGAAAATCAATGCGGTTCATTGCAGTGGTCAGGTGAGGGGGGCGGGGGGGAAGAGGCACCAGGCCGGTAGCAATATGTATTGAGCACCTGCCGTGTGCCAAACACTGGCTGCTGCAGTTTTAGCCCCACAACACCTCCATATGGTAGGCCTATTATTAATGCATTGTATAGATGAGGAACCTGAGGTGCCAAGGAGTTAAATAACTTCCCCAACGTCACAGATGAGAAACAGCACCGCCAGAACATGAACCCCGGTTCCAAAGGCCTTGCTCTTAACCACTCAGCCAAGGACCAGACTAACCGGGCCCATGGAGGCCACAGAAGGAGCTGGGCTGCATTCTGGGTATGATGGGAAGCTACTGGAAGGTTCTAGGCAGAAGTACGACTTCATGTATTGGTTAGAATTAGTTTTGGGTGCAAGAAATGCCCGGCATTACAGTGGCGCAAACAACATGGGAAGACAGGAATACAATTTTCTCACACACAAATGAAAGCTCACCAGATTCAACAGGAAGAGGAGGCAAGCCAAAGTCTGGGAGAAGATATTTGCAAAAGACGCATGCGATAAATACTGTTACGCAAAAAAAAAACCCTTAAGATTCCACACTAAGAAAACAGACTGCCTGATTTTTTTAAATGCCCAAAGATCTGAACGGACACCTTACCAAAGAAGATATAAAGATGGCAAATATGTCATTAGAGAATCACAAGTAAAAACGAGATACCAACTACGTGCCTATTAGAATGGCCAAAATCCCAAACACGACACCAAACGCTCATGAGGATGGAAGAAAGAGGAACTCTCATTCACTGCTGGGGGAACACAAGACGGTACTGCCACTTTGGAAGATAGCTCGCCGTCTCTCACAAAACTAAACATTCTCTCACAATAAAATCCGGTAATCGGGCTTGTTGTTCTTTACCCGATGAAGCTGAAAACCTACACGTGGATGTTTATAGCGGCTTTATTCGTAGCTATCTCTAATATTTATGAGTTATACGTACAATTATTTATTCATAATTGCCAACACTTGGAAGCAAGCAAGATGTCTTTGAGTAGACACTGAAAAAGATGGGCCATCAAGCCACAAAAAAGACATTGAGGAAACTGAAATGCATACCACTAAGTGAAAGAAACCAGTCCGAAAAGGCTACGTCCTGGGTAATCACTCATGACATTCTGGAAAAGATGGAACTATGGAGACAGTAAAAAGATCAGTGGTTTCCAAGGGTTGGAGGCGAGGGAGGGATGAACGGGCAGAGCACAGACGACTTTTAGGGCAGTGAAACTACTCTGTATGATACTCTGATGGTGGACACATGTCATCATACTTCCATCCAAACCCATCAAATGTACCTCACCAAGAGCGACCCCCAACGTAAACTATGGATTTAGGGTGATAATAATGTGTCAGTGTAGGTTGTAACAAACATCCACTTTGGTGTGGTGTGTTGACAGTGGGGGTGGGGGGTTATGCCTGTCTGGGGACAGGGGCAGATGGGAACTCACTGTGCTTTCCACTCAATTTTTCTGAGAACTTAAAACTGCTCTAAAAAATAAAATCTGTTTAAAAAACTTTTCCAAAACTACTGATACGTGGGGGGTGGAGGGGATGGGTGAAATAGATTAAGGGGATTAAGAGTACACTTATCATGATGAGTACTGAGTAAGGTATAGAACTACGGAATCATTACATTGTACACTTGAAACTAATATAACACTGTGTGTTACTTCAAACAAGAAACAATAATAAATGCAGGTGTCTCCTGCCAGAATGGCTAAAATTAACAATTCAAGCAACAACAGATATTGGCAAGGATGCTGAGAAAAAGGAACCCTTTTGCACTGCTGGTGGGAATGCAAACTGGAGCAGCCACTCTGGAAAACAGTGTGGAGGTTCCTCAGAAAATTTAAAATAGAACTACCCTACGACCCAACAATTGCACTCCTAGGTTTTTATCCGAAGGATGTATCCTTTGTGCCGTTTCAAAGGGGCACATGCACCCCAATGTTGATAGCAGCGCTATTGACAACAGCCCAAGTATGGAAGGAGCCCAAATGTCCATCGACTGACGAATGGATAAAGAAGATGTGGTATCTATATACAATGGAATATTATTCAGTGATCAAAAAGAATTAAATCTTGCCATTTGCAACAACATGGATGGAACTAGAGTGCATTGTGCTTAGTGAAATTAGAGAAAGACAGATATCACGTGACTTCACCCATATGTGGAATTTAAGACACAGAACAGATGAACATAAAGGAAGGGAAGCAAAAATAATATGAAAACACGGAGGGGAATAAAACATAAGAGACCCTTAAATACAGGGAAGAAACTGAGGGTTGCTGGTGGGGGTTCGGGCTAAATGGGCGATGGGCATTAAGGAGGACACTTGCTGGGATGAGCACTGGGTGTTGCATATAAGGGATGAGTCACTGGGTTCTACTCCTGAAATCATTATTGCACTATGTGCTAACTAACTTGGATGTAAATTTAAAAATAAATAAAATAAAATAAGCCAGACAAATAAATAAATAAATAAATGCAGGTGTCTGTGGATTAGGAGAAAGAACTGAGTAAAGATATAGGTACCAAGGAGAGAGAAAAAAAACTACCGATACACACAAGATAGATTAATCTCTGAAAATTATGCAATTTGAGAAGCGCCTGGGTGGCGAAGTTGGTTGGGCATCTGACTCTTGATTTCGGCTCAGGTCATGATCTCACGTTTCGTGATCGAGACCAGTGTCAGGCTCCACACCAAGTGTGGAGCTTGCTTAAGATTCTCCCTCTCTCCTTTTGCCCCTCTCCCCCACTTGTGCACATTCTCTCTCTCTCAAAATATAATTTTAAAAATTAAAAAAAAATAAAATGATGTTACTTGAAAGAAGCCAGACACAAGAGAAAGAATACTATATGATTCCATTTATGTGAAACTCTAGAAATCACAAATTTAACCTATGGTGACAAAAAGCATATCCCTAGCTGGCTGAGATAGGGAGTAGAGATTGATGGGGAAGAGGCATGAGGGAATTTTTTTGATGGATATACTCTATATCTTGGATGTGTTGGTAGGCATAATACATTCTGTATACATCTGTCAAAAGTCAAAAGTATAGAAAACTGTGGAAACTTGTCAAAGTTCATGAAACTTGAAGCTTAAAATAGATGCATTTATAGAGACAAATTTTATCTCAATAAAGTTAGGGAAAGGAAAAGAAAAAAAGCCCTCTAGAGCTAATGATAGTGCTCTGCTCCTTGAAGTCCTTGTTAAAAACACGAAGAGTCTGAGATTTCTTTCCTACTTGCAAACTAACAAGTGAGCCTACTGTAATTTCACAGATGCTTACAGAAGACACAAGACTCCTGGGTCAGAGACAAAGGATTTTATTACAGCACGGCAGGGAGCATGAGGTTCATGTTTACACTGGTTCTCCTGGTCCCCTAAGTTCCATGGAGCCCATACAGAAGGCCCAGATGGATGGTGTGCACACCGTGGGTGTGTGTCAGAGCTGAGACGTACTGAGTTTAGAAAACTCCTAATCTTCTGAAAAACTGCTAGCAAATCTAGCCAACATCTGCTCTGGATGATGACGTTTTTTATTACCCTGGTCAGGAAACACGTCTGTTCTCTGTTCTAGAAGGAGACACACTATCTCTGTCCCCGCCAACCCCCCAGCTATTTGCCATACAAATGTTCTTGAAAAAAAGAAAAAAAAAAAAGTCTCCAGACAAAAGGTATCACAAGAAGTATAAAGATTCCATGGAGAATGATCCCCCAACAAATCCTCAGGGACTCAGACCTCTTTATCTTGCTGCCTCTGCCATCACGCCCAGCATTGCTTTGTGGTTCAAAATGGCTGCTCTTAGCTCCAGCCATCGCATCTGTGTTTCAGACCACAAGAAAGATGAAAGGGGGAAGAAAAGTATTTCCCCTCTCTTTAAGAAAGCTCCCTGGAAACTGCATACACTCTAGGCTTATATTCAAATGGCTCCAAAGGAGACTGGGAAATGTAAGACAGGTACCTGGCTAAAAATCTATTACTGAGGAAGAAAGAAGAACAGAAACTGGGGGCAACCAGGCATCCATGCCTTACATAGTTTAATCATGGCCTGTGAATGTGTTGAAGGTTCTGAGAACCCAAGATTCCATAAGCCTCTCCTCACCCCTCGGTAGGGAAGCCTCATCTAGTAGTTCATCATTAGCACTTTCCACCTTCCCCGATTCTAATTTTTTTTTTTAAATGTTTATTTATTTTTGGGATAGAGAGAGAGCATGAACGGGGGAGGGGCAGAGAGAGAGGGAGACACAGAATCGGAAACAGGCTCCAGGCTCTGAGCCATCAGCCCAGAGCCTGAGGCGGGGCTCGAACTCACGGACCGCGAGATCGTGACCTGGCTGAAGTCGGACGCTTAACCGACTGCGCCACCCAGGCGCCCCCCACCTTCCCCGATTCTAAAGCAGGATAGTGGACCTCAGAGGAAGGGCTGGACTCACTCCAGTGTTTCCTGGTGCAGGGGAAAGACCCTGACAGACTTGAGCCTTGGACTAGACACTGTGTTCAGCCCAACTTGTGGCCCCAGGCAAGTCCTTTAATCTATGCCTCAGTTACTGTTCTTTGTGACATGGCGATAATGCTAAGCCCTGCCAGAGAGCCAGATAAGAGCATTAAATGAATCACGTATGTAAAGCAAAGAGTCCTAGCAGGTGCTCGACAGAAGAGACTTCTGGGGTGTCTGGGTGGCTCAGTAGGTTGAGCATCTGGCTCTTGCTTTCGGCTCAGGTCATGATCTCACGGTTCATGTGTTCGAGCCCCACATCAGGTTCTGCGCCCAGTGATAGCACGGAGCCTGCTTGGGATTCTCTCTCTCTTTCAAAATAAATAATTTTAGAAAGAAAGAAAGAGAGAGACAGGCAGAGAGAAAGAAAGAAAGAAAGAAAGAAAGAAAGAAAGAAAGAAAGAAAGAAAGACAGACTTCCTTTATCTTTCTTCTCCCACCCTGAGCTGTCATGGCTAAATTAGGCACTAGCTCTGGCCTGACACGAGAAACAAAGTCATCCCCAATCTCTTATAGACTTTACAATAGGGTGAGCAACGTCCAGATGGGACCCCAGGTCTTGCATCTCCAAGGCTGCAGGGCCCTTCACACTAGGGAAACCGTTCTTAATAGAGTAACCAGGGTTCAATGCTAGCTGTGCCCCATTAAGTTCAAAGTAGGTAAGAGTGGGAGCCCAGATGGCTCACTCAGTGCTGGCGGGACAAGGCGGTCACAATAAAGTTATCTCACTTTCATGAGACACTGTACTCCGTAGGTTTCAGGTCCATGGGGTCTCTCTCAGTTCATCTTCTCCACGTTTTAGGACTACAAAACCAGAGAGGCTATGTAACTTGCTGAGAGTCACACAGCAAGGAGATGCTACACTTGGGGCTAGAATGTAAAGCTCCCGCCTGAAGCCTCTGAGTCCTGCTCAGACAGTGTTAGCCGTTGGTGGTGATGATGATGTGATGAGGGAGGGTGGCCAGCAAAGCCTGTAGGAACCCTTCCCCTGCCTGCGATGAAAGGAGAACAGCCCAATTCATCCAATGATCGATCACACTGAGAGGAAGCGGGGGCCAAAGTCCAAGCTAATACTGTTCAGTCTTTCTTCCTTGGAGGTCATTTCCTTGGCTTCACTCAGGGCACCGTGGTGCCCACACTTTGAAATTCCCACCATAGGAGGCACAAGGCTCTGGTCCATTATGTATAAGAAGGGGACAAGGGCAGGGACTCTTAAGAGTGCTCTTGGAAATTCATTTCTAGGGCAAGTAGGGGCCTTTCTTTCTTCCATAAAATCCTTTGAATAATAAATTGGCTGCAGACCACTACTCATCACCCTGCAGACAGAAGTCCTTTCTGGCTGCTAGGACGCAAGGGTTGCCCCCTGCGGAAAGCTGTTCCTCCTTGTTTCCCCCTCTTCCTGCTCCCCTGCCCCCTGCATGTCCCTGCCCCTTGTCCTGTCCCTACCTCGCCACCTAAAATCCGGACAAACCATCCATCTCTGCCACTTGTCAAGAGACTCCAAGTTCAGGGACCATGGCTTCTCCATTTCTGCGGATCCAGCGTCCAGCACGGGGCCTAGCATGAGTTAGCATGACTGGGCTGTGGGCTAGAGCATCTGTATCAACCAGGACCATCTATCTTAGCCTCTCCAGTGTCATCCACAGGGGACACCAAACTACAACCAGGCTCCCACCGACAACCCTCTCCCTGCTTCTGACTTCAGGCTCTGTCAGGCCTGGCAATATCCTAAAGTCCCTCAAGACCCCCAGTGTTTGTTTATTTATACAACCATTCACTTCCCCAACTATATCCCAAGGCTTGCACTGGAAGGTGGGGACCCAGAAATGAAAAGCGCATGATCCCACCCTCAGTGTCTCAGTCTGGTGGGGTGGGAGGGAGGCAGATGCCCTTCCCCCTGCTTCCCTTTCTCCTCCTCCTCTTTTGACTCCTTTTTTTTTCCTTCCATGTGTACTTATGGAGCAACAGACATACATCTACACAGCATGGTGAGTGCCAGGAAGGTGTTATTGAGAGCTCTTTGGGGAGAATCCCCAATGGTCACTAGAGACCTTGCCAAAGGACATTTCCAGGATATGCTATATGGATATCTAATTCTCCTATTAGAGGAGAAGCTGTGAGTCATAAGCCCCAAGCAGGCCTACAGACTTCCCCATGAATCACCTACTGCCCCATTCTCTCCATTAGAGGCACACGCCATGGGGAATTCTTCAGACAGGAGGGAGGAGATGTGGAAGGAAGCAGTGGGAGGATGGGGCTCAGAGTGGAGTCCCTGAGCAGGTTTTCTCACCAGCACCCCTTCTAGAATCACAGCCCTGATCACAAGAATGGAGCCCCAGGATCATAGGTCTTAGATAGCCAGGACTCTCATGTTGCTTCCTGCTTTCAAAGTGCTTTTATACACTTTATTTCATTTGCACACCACTGTGTGTGACTGGAAAGTCTCCAAGGGAAATTGCTTCATGTGGAAGGGAAAGAGATTGACTGAACAAAGAAGAATCACTTCCCTCTAGTTTGGACCCAGGACTCACCCAGAAAGGGGAGGAATTATCCAGAGCCTTCAGAGGTCTTTCACGTATTCATGAAATTTATTCAGCACCCACCACTTGCCAGGAACCGTTCTAAGAGCAGGAGATCCCACAGTGAATGAGACAGACAAGGCCCCTGCCCTCAAGCCTTTACATTCTAATAAGGAGATAGACCATATACAGCTAAATAAAGATTAGGTGGTGGTAAGTCTATGTTGAGAAATAAAGCAAAGAAAGGGATGCCAGGGTTGGGGCAGGGTGGTCAGGAAATGGCCCACTGATGAGATAACTTTTGACCAGAGAGCTAAAGAAAGTGACAGAGCTGGCCCCGCCAAGCTGAAGGAACATCGGTCTCGGTGGAGGGAAGGGCATGGGTCTGTGGAGCAAGGGTGGATTTTGCCCATGCTAGAAAGAGCAATGAGGCCAGCTTGGCTGGAGATGAGTTGGGGGTGGGGGGAGTTGGGGAAGAAGGGCAGATGTGGTCAGAGACACATCAGCAAGACAAGTCACATTAGCTCTTTCAGCCTTTGTAAGGAGTTGGCCTTTGAGCCTGAGTGAGATGGGAACCGTAAGAGAGCTCAGGGTAGAGGACGAAAATGACCTGATGTGTTAGAAGTTTCACTCTGGGTTTGTAAAAGTTTAACTCCCTTCTAGTCATGGCAGATCATGAAATTCAGAACTGCCCTGCTGCTGAGGAATGGGAAAGTGAGATAAAAATATTTCTAAATACTTAAGTTTAAATACTTGAAGACATTCAAGCACTAAAAGGACAGTGAAGAATTGTGGAATCAAGTCTGGAGGAGGAAAACCAGAGAGATGAGGACAGTATTTGGGGCCTCTTCTCCCCGGTGGGTATCTGCCAATTCTGAAACAGGGGGTTGAAAGCCTACGAACTGGAGCAGAGCTTTTAAGACTCATGAGTCTAATGGGACAAATAATGGAATTCAGGGCACACAGAGGCGAGTGGAGGTGGGGGGACCCAGTAACACCCCATGCTTGTTTGTGTATTACCCTCCAAAAAGTAATCAAGGCCAGGGGGGTCAGGTAAATCCCCCAAGCTTCTAGTTGAAACCCCTAAAGGATAAACCCTTGGAATAAGAATGAAATTATCACAGGGTCTAAAACCCAGCTTCGGGTCCTCCCAAACCATCTCAATCTCTGGTTGCATTAAGATGGTCTGGGATTCCTAGGCCCCCAGCTACCTGGAGCAAAGTAAACCCTACTGAGGGGTGCCTCGCTGGCTCAATCCGTGGGGCATGCAACTCTCCATCTCGGGGTTTGTAAGTTCTAGCGCCATGTTGGATGTAGAGATTACTAAAAAAATAAAACCTTAAAAAAAAAAAAAAAGCAAACCCTCTTGAGAAGAGGATAACAGCACCTAAACCTCAAATGATCTCCTAAGTTTTTCACAGACAGTGGCCGAACTTTATTTGAAAATAACCAGGCATCTGAGGGAAACAAAGCGTGATGATGATCATGATAATAACCATTAAAATGGTTAACATTTCTTGTGCTGTGTGTCCAGTACTGTGTAGAACATTTTCTCCACATTATGTCATTTCATCTGGACAATCCCAGGTGCAGCAAATACCTCCCCCCCTCCCTTTTTAGAGATGTAAATACTGAGGCTTGGAGAGAAGTCATCCACCTAAGGCCATACAGGTATTAGTTATCTATCAGTTTTGCCCCAGGCACTTGGAACAAACTCTCAGAATTTTCTTGGTGTTTTTTCAACATCTACCGAGCACTTTCTAGGGGATAAATGACCATTAGTCACTCTTTTATTGAGAAGGCATATATAAGTACTTGCTGTTCACAACCCCTGGGCTGAGACCCAGGAGCCCAGGGTCACATAAGTCACCCTTACATTGAGACGTTTACAAAGTTGGCTAGCAGCAGTCATACACCCACAGTCACTGGGCTGCATCCAGGTTGCGGCTGTCTTGTTTGGTCCATAAAAGTTTCTGAAAAAAGATTTTATGTTAAAATACCAATTCCTGGCTTCCTTACTACAAATAGTAAGGTCCAGGGGCGCCTGGGTGGCTCAGTCGGTTGAGCACCCAGCTCGATTTCAGCTCAGGTCATGATCCCAGGGTTGTGGGATTGAGCCCTGCACTGGGCTGCACTGAGCGTGGAGCCTGCTTGAGATGGTCTCTCCCTCCCTCTGCCCCTCCCCCCACTCCCATGCTCTCTCTGTAAAAAAACAAAACAAAACAAAACAAACACAGTAAGGTTTGGCAACACTGGGGCCTCCGTTTCCGCCTTGATTGGCAGCTTCCCTGTAGTACAGAGCATGAACTTCCTATGTCACCAGAGTCCCCAGTGGCCCAATTCTCAGTTATGTGGCCTACCTGGCCCAGGGGGCAGTTGGATTATGACCCTTGGTCACAGCAGTGGGATGAAAGCTCTATGTTTTCAGAATACCGATGACAGATGAGAAAGTCTTAAAGGTCAAAGAAGGCTTTATGGATTTGGTGATATTTGAGCAAGAGATATTTTGAGCATTCAAGCAAAAGCCTAGCAAGTGCAGAGTAAGGGTAGCAAGAAAGAGCATATCCTGTTATGAGAACTACAAGTCTCAACGTGCATGGAGGACAGGAGCTGGGATTAAAAAAAAAAAAAAAAAAAAAAGAAGATCTGGAAAGGAAGGCAGTGGTCACATCTTCGGAGGACCTTGAATTATGTGCCAAAGTGAGTCTGGTCAAGGGAGTGTAGACAAGTTTACAAATTCCAGAGAGTGAGTAGGGCTGTGGGGAGGTAAATATGGAGTGTTTTTACAAACTAAAGGTAAGTACTACATAACTGTTGAATGAACGAATACATGAATATATATGAAGAATGAGAAAGGAGGCAGCCAACTTCAAGGGTCTGTTGGTGTCAGCCTTAATGAAGCTTTTAAACCCGAACTTTGCCGTGTGGCCCATGGCAAAGGATTACCCGGAGTTGGAGAAAAGGGGGCTGGGAGAATGTGATACTTGGCAGGAGATTGTATGGGGACTCATTCCCATGGGGACCAGTCACATCTCCATCACACCTCTGTCTCCCAGAGGTCCAAGACCCCTTGCTGCCCCTTCCCAGGTAGTGTCTATTTCCTTTTCCCTCTGTCGCCCTGAGCCAGCCCAAATGAATCTCAGGGTTCCAGAGCATTCCCAGGCTTGGATGAGGACAGGGGCTTAGAGCTGGCAGTTGGATGGGAAAGAACACGTGAAGGTCTCTTCAGGTGCTTCTTATAGATGAGGAAACTGAGGCCCAGAAAAGGCATACCTCGCCACAGTTGATAGGCTAGGGCTGGTGGTCTCCAAGTAAAGGCTGTCCCCAAACAAAGCTCTGATGGCCCCAGAGGGAACTATGATATGAGCACAGGCTCAGGGTATCTGTCAGGATGGGGAGAGACAGTCCACTTCTCCCTGTTTCCTTTCACCAGGACACCATGGGGAGTGGCACTGCTGCTTGAGTGACAGAATGGCGACCAGCTAAATCACAAGAGGACAAAGAGCCTTTCTCAAGCCTTTCTGATGTGCCCAGAGGTGACTGCCTTTCATTTAATCCACCTTTCATTTAATCCTTGAAGAGCCTTTGAAGGTCGGTGGTTAGTGGCCCATATGACAGATAGGGAAACCGAGGTATAAAGAGTTTGGTAACTTACCCACAGTGAGTCACACAGCTAATAAGTGGCAGAATCAGTACTTGAACTCAGGTCTAGCTGACTCCCAGTCACTGGTTCTATCTAGTGGTCCATGAAGATCCCCCTCCAACCTCAAGTCTCTGTTGCCCTCCTGGCAGGAAACTTTCTTCCCAGCTTGTCTCTCAAATGGGCAAGTAGGTTTTATCTCTCAGGTCTTGGTCACCTCTCAGAGAGGCCTCCTTGACCACCAAAATCTAAAGGAGCCTCCCCTTTTATTATTCCACCTTCATAGTCTTCATCTAAAAAAAAAAATTAATGTTTATTTTTAAGAGAAAGAGAGAGAGAGACAGAGCGTGAGCAGGGGAGGGGCAGAGAAGGAGGGAGAGACACAGAATCCGAAGCAGGCTCCAGGCTCTGAGCTGTCAACACAGAGCCCAACGTGGGGCTCGAAATCAGGAACCATGAGATCATGACCTGAGCTGAAGTCTGACGCTCAACCCGCTGAACCACCCAGGCGCCCCTTCATCTTGTTTCTTAATGATCTTCTTTATATATTGCCTTCTTCCCCTCCCTCCACCCCCTGCCCCCATTGTTAGCTACTTGAGAATGGGAACTTTGTCCTGGGCCAACGTGTCCCTAGGCATAGGGTGCCAATAAATATTTGTTGAATGAACCAATGAATGAATGAATGAATGAACTGCCCTGCTGCTTAGCATAAAAAGCCACCGTCGAGAAAAAGGTGGTTTTAGGGTATTTTCCTTAGCAGAGCACTTTTGTCTGCTTGGTGCCCCAAGGCGCAAACCCTTTGTTTTCCGGAGAACCGAGCACCAAACCGCCTTCTGAGCTGATAAGAGGGGCGCGGAGGCTCCTCTGGACCCAGAGGCTGTTCTCCGGCTGGCGCGCCCTACAGAGCCCCAGAAAAGTCCCCAGAGGTGGGCAGCCCTCCCACCTGCTCCCCAGAAGGCAACCTGCGGAGGAAAACATCCCGGGGTGACCTGGGGCCACCCGGTGAGGGGTGGGAAACCGGAGCCGGAGCCTGGCGCTGGGCGGGGCTACCCCGCGTGGCCTCGGCTTTGTTTGCCTCTGTGTATGGCAACCAGAAACCACCGCAGCCGGCAGTTCTCAGAGGCCTGCTCCAGCTCCCCGCCCCCCCACCCCCCCCACCCCCCCCCCCCGTCCCTGTATTTTAATCTCCTAAACTGATTTGTCAGCAGCAGGAAGTGACATGACAGCTTTCCTCACAAAAGGGAAACTCCTCCGCGTTACCATGGGGATGGAGGCCACTGTCTGATCACAGATTTATATAATCTTAAAGGTGTACACACCATGATGTCATCCTGGATGGGCTGGGGAGGGAGGGAGGGATGGAAATGGCCTCCGGAGGCTGCAAGTCCGAGGCAAATTAGCTACGATTTGCAAAATTCCAAGGAAAGGAGAGGATGCGGTGGAAGCGTTTGCGGTTGGAACTATCCTAATGGAAACCACAGAAAAACATAAAGTATGCATTGGTACATCTTCTAAGACCCGGAGGAATCTTACCCATTAGATCCAGGGCAAACTGGTCATTTTTGGAGTGGGAAAACTGACACCAGAGAACCGCTAGAAGTCGTTAGGAATGGGGAATGGGACCTGAATGTTCCTCCAGGGCCCATTACCTGCCAGGCACTTGCCATCCATGAGCCTATTTCCCCCTCACTCGTGAAGCAGATTTTATGACCTCATTTTACACGTAAGGAAACTGAGGCCCAAAAGGATAAATAGCTTTTCCACCCCCAAAATTATGTGGTAAAACCATGGTGATGTCTGGTTGGCTACAAAATTCATCCTTTCCCCACTCCCTCAAGATGTTTGGACTGAACTCGGACTTTGGTTCCCAGTCTTTCCGACCCAGGTTCCAATCTCTGCGATGTTGTTTACTTGCTGTGTGAATTTGGACATGTCCCTTAGTCTCTCTGAGCCTCCGTTTCCCCCTCTGTAAAATGGGTGTTGCTGCTAAAGGTTTAATGTGAAGGTGTGTGAAGCAGTTAACACAGCGCTAGCTCTAAAATTGAGAGCTATTATTACCACATAAGTATTAAATGATGGAGTTGTCTCTATTTCAATCTCCCATTGAGAAACAAACATTTTAATAGTTTGAGTATCTTTCTCCTCCTCACGAGGTACTTTTTTCCCCCTCTAAGAAAAGCAGTATCAGGCCAAAAGTGACATTCTTTGGAGGGCCCAAAGACCAGGAATCGGATACAAGAAGAAAGATGGTTATCAACCCTGCTCTCCTGAGCGGGAGTGGGGCAGCTTGGACTGGGCGAAGTGAGTGAATTGTTTTCACTGGCGGCTCCCCTAGGCAGCGGCTGTATTTTTCCACTGCGTGGATTACACTGGAGATTAATTCTGGTTCAGCCAGTGCCTGTTAAGCAGAAAGTGATGGCCTGAGCCCACGGGGGAAGTCAGCCACGGCATCTGCCATGGACTTGAAGTTGCTGGTACGTTTCCACGAAAGGAGATATTTGCAATAGTAAATTTCTAGGGTTTGAAAAAAACACTGGGTACGGTTTGTTTTGAAAGGCACGAACACACTTCCAATGGGAAGCCCAGCCAAGGAAATGAGCTTGCCAGCTCAGGGTAAGTTCTTAGAACTTAGAACACAAGGATCTTTCAGGCCATGAGAGTCAAGCGGCAGATGGTAAACCAGTGGGTAAAGGTCAAGGACACTGATTGTGTGTCAAGGCCTTAAATGACCTGGCTGGACCAGGACCACTGTTCAGGGCACTACTAAAGTCAACAGAGAGGTTTCCTTTTCTGCTTCCTACATCACTTCATCCAGAGACAAGTAGCGGGGACAGGAGCTAAGGGACCAGTGACCCAAGAGCTTGACTGTTATTTAACTCAACATCATAGACTGGATTAGGAGTTGGTAGGCAATTACACCATCTCTGTTTTGGCCTGATTGACAAGAGCAAAAATCCAGGATCTTACCCTAGAGCAAGTCAGATCTGATTGCCTATCTTCAACAAAATTATGAAATCAGACTAGCAAGTGACCTGAAGGAGGCCGCCACCAAAAATTCTGTGTATGTGTATATATATAATATATATATATATATATATATTATATATACACACATATATTATGTGTGTGTGTGTATAATATATATATATATAGATAGATAGATAGATAGATGCTGGTATGGATGTACTCCAAAGCATGAATAATGGTCAGGTTGGGGGTGGGAATTTCAGGCAATTTGTCCATGTTGTATTTTACTTAGAGTGCTTCGTATTCTTTTCACAAAAATAAAAGTCTTTTCAAAGGCAAAAAGGGAGCACATGAGAGAAGCAAATGATAAAGTGCAAACCACACAGAATTAGGGAACAAAACAGATGTAGGGCCCGATTCCCCCCCCCCCCCCCACTGCCACTTAGCTATGCTGGGTCTCAGCAGCTTTGTCTGCAAAAACGGTCCTGCTGAGTTGTTTTGGGAGCAGGTAGCACACTACCTTACACATAGTAGGACCACATTTATGTCAGCGGTTTTGGAAAACCATCATCCTCATAATTCTAGCACGGCTCAGAAAGGAGAAGGCGTCTTTTTATATTATCCTGGGCAAAGTATTAAATTAAAAAAGCAACCCAAGCGAACGGTCCTTTCTTTTTGGCTCTGGGAACACTTGGGCTCCCTGTGTAACAGGGTAGGAATACATGGATAGACACCTGGATCTGATACTAAGAGTTCAGCTACAGTACCTGGTTTTTCACGACAGATCACTTTCCTACCTTCCTTGCAACCCAGCCACCTTGGACTGGAAGGGCCACCAAGGAGTAGGAGACCAGATCCCAAGACATACGTCAGGGAGGCCCTTGTCCAGATTGTTTCACTGAGGGGAAAGGGATCAGTTGGGTTTGCCCAAGAAACAAAGCATTGAGATTTCAATAGAAATGCCATAATTTATTCTGTTGTATAAAAAAAAGTCATCCTTATGTAACAAAATGTCTTTCTTAAAAGAAATATATTATTTCAGTTCATAAATAATCAAACATACAACTGCTGGCAACTAAAAAAAACAACAACACTGGTGCTTTCCATCAGTGCTGAACACAAACCTGCTTAGGACATATTTACAGGGTATTACAGTACTCAAAACACAAAAATTGAGGTATTTGGTTCTTCTAGGAGTAGACACGGACATTTGTGAAGGTAGACCACCTACACAAAAATAAATAAGGTATATTCTCATAGGTGTGTGTCGTCAGGAATGGTAATACTGGTAGGTATGTCAAGCATGAAGAGTTCCTACAAAAAACAGGAGCAAGCAAAAAGAAACCGGCTCCTTAACTGAGTCCTTTCCCTTCTGCCCCTTTTTGTCAGAGGGACTTGATGTACCCACTATATTGGTCCCGAACGTGCTGAGTTCAGCAAACGCCTTGATGCTAAATCATCACCATGACTGCTCAGGAACCCAGTGGAACTCGGGGTGAAATTAAATAAATAAGGACCAGCCCTCACGAGCCCCCTCCCCAGAGTTATTGCATTTCTCCTCAGGGCGCCTAGAGTCCCCAGGGGGTTGTGGAGATCACCTCCCGTGGCTTTTCAGCAGCTGGGAGAGGTCGTGATGGGGCTCTGAAGGTAGCTCAATGCACTGTTCGTGGAGTGGACGGGGATGGAGACAGGGAAGTTGAAGACGGTGGTAGTGGAGGTGCTGCGGTCCAGCACAGCCATGGCAGGGCTCCCAGCCTCTGCTGAGCAGTGTGGGGCCAGGACCTGGGACTCAAACTGCAGCAGCTGGCCCATGAAGCTGAAGTTGGGGGAAATGATGCTTCTCCTTTGCTTCACAAACTCAAAGGCCTCGTCCAGCTTGACTCGGTTAGTCCTCATGAGGTAAGCAAGGCAGATGGTGGCTGATCGGGAAATGCCTGCCTGGCAGTGGACAAACACCCTTCCTCCAGCGTTCTTGATGGAGTCTGGAAAACAAAGGGTGGCCAGTTACTCAAGAGCTCACGAGAACAACCCTAACCCCAGGCAGAGGGTGCCTAAGAAACGTGTGTCCTGTCCAGAGAATGGCAACATCACGTCACGCCGTCACACAGCGTTCTGTGGAGGCAACACAGGCATTGTGCAAAGAACAGCAAGGGATTTAAACCAAAACCAGGCATCTCCATGAAGCCGATGGGTAAGTCAACTCCATGTTCTGAACCTCGGTTTGCTAATTTATTAAATGGGGCACGAAATCCCTATTCTGCAGGGATGCTGCCTGCCCCAGATTGATATTAACGTACGGAGAAAGGCTCAGCCAAATGTCATTCAAGTCCTTGCCATACAGTTGGGCTCAGTGACTAAAACGGGAGGAGCAAGGCAGACGTCCCAGGCATCTGTCCATTTACCTATGAAGTCAATTGCCTCGTTGAACCAGGAGCTGATGTCCGCCTTGTGGTTGTCTTCCACAGGGATGCTCTTGTATTGGTAGTGACCCTCAAAATGGTTGGGACAATTGGCCGAGACGTTGATCAAGGCAGTGATGCCCAAGGCGTCCAGCATGTCTTTTCGGGAAGCGTGATAGGCACTGCCCAGGTACAGAAAGGGCAGGATCTCCACCGGGCCACCCTGAAATCCAGAAATATCCACTTGTCAAGCTTCGCACAAAGTCAATTCCGGAGCCCATCCCCACAAAAACTCCCTGCTGGAAAGGTCAGTTTCAGATACTGAGCGAATTTAGTATTGTTGCCGGAGTATAAATAAATAGGGTAATAAACCCATTTGCCTGGGCAGAGCCACCAAGTTCATTTCTGTAATGCCAGCAATTAGACTCCGTTCCATCAGACCACTTAACCATGGGATAAATAACATCCCTGGGCCCCTTCCTTATAAACTTGAAGGTTACTTTGTATATTCTCACTAGTACTGCTCTTCTTTGCCAGCTATTCCTTTCCCCCTCTGGCACGGGTCCCTACTAACCTGATCATAGAGCGGGGTGCTGCAAGAACTGCACCCTGATTCAGCGCTGTCAGGGACGCTAGTACTCAGGGGAAGGCTGAGCCCCATGGGGGTCGACTGTTTGCTGCACAGCTCCGGGCAGGAAGCTGAAAAAGCTTCATAGCCTCCTGGGAAGACAAAGAGACATATTTGTTTCCATTAGTATCCGGGACAGGGCACCTTCACACAACTCCCCCCACCCACCGGGGCTGAAGTTTACCCCGGAGAGGCCCAGACAAGTCTTTGTTCTTAAAGCCAAACAAAGCCACCGGGTCCCCAGAACAGGACTCGGGCGCCCACGCGCTCCCGGTGAGGCGGCCCGCAGGGGCTGAGGGCCAGGGGGGTCCCGCGGCAAGGCGGCGGGGAAGGGGAGGGGGCATGCGGCCGCCCGAGCTTCCCCGAGGGCGTACCTTTGAGGAAGAAGACTTGCGCGGCGCGCGCCTCGCGGCACAGCGCGCCAGCGGCCAGGGCCAGGGTGCCGTCGCGCTTGGCGCCGTCCAGGGCGGCGCTGCGCTCGTCCAGCAGCACCACGGCGTGGTAGGCGCCGGCCAGCAGGCGGCCGCGCAGCTCGGCGTTGGGCACGATGTGCTCCAGGCCCATGGCGCCCTTGGCCCGGCGCCGCACGATGGTGCTGAAGCGCACGTTGACCGAGCCGGCGATGTGGCCGGCGTTGAAAGCGAAGAAGGAGCGGCAGTCCAGCAGCAGGCACTGCGCCGCGCGCTCCCGCAGCAGCGTCCGCAGGCCTCCGGCGTCCAGGGAGCCCACTTCCATGACCATGGCCGGCCCCAGCGCCCCCAGCGTGCCTGTTTTAGGTGCTCTTTGTCCTCGGAAGCCAAGGGCAGGGCAACGGCTTTCGAGGAAGAGCCCGACCCTGGTTCTGTCTGCGCCGAACCCCAAACTGCCTTTAGACTGAGTGAGGGGGCGTCGTGCGGGACTCTCAGCCGCCTCGGCTTCTTTGCTGCTACCTTGACTGCCCCTCCGGCCCCAACCACACGTACAGCCCAGCGTCCTTCGCAGCGAGCTCGGCCCGGGGGAACGCGTTTATATGTGGCCTCTCTGGGGGCGGGGCGGGGCGGGGCGGGGAGAAGCGGGCGCGCAGGGGGAGGGGGTTTGTTTGTTTGAATGGTGCTCACGTGACCTGTGGTGACGTCACCCGCCCTACCCGGCTTGGCGCCGGCGGAGCCAGAGGCGAAGACGTCATCGGCCTCGGAGCGGGATCCGCTGGCTGCCTGCTGGCTCCGACCCCAGTCCGGCCGTCCGGCCTGCGCCTGGCGTGTCCCTGGGGATCCGGCCTGCGCCGCTCTCCCGGCCCAGAGGCGAGGTGGCGGGAGCACTGCCAGCCAAGGGCTGACCTCAAGGATCCAAGCGGCGGCGTGCCCGCAGCCTCTCCTCCCCCTTCCCTGCACCCCTCCCCGCGCTCCCCTCCGCCACAGCCCCGATCGGAAAGGGGCTTCCTGCGCTTTTGCATACACGTGTGCCCCTTTCGCTCATTGCCTCGTCACCCACCACCAGGCACGGACAGGCTCCCCAGGAGAAGCGATTTACTTGACCAATGTCACAATGCTGGGGGTAGGGGTACAGAGAAGAACTGAAATGAGGGTTGGAGAAAAATTAACAAGTCTGTCGGTGGAAATGTCATTCCTACTAAGGATAACCGGGGTGAGTTGGGGTGGAGAAGTAAGTTCAGGGAAAAGTTTTCCTGTTTTCCAGATTTGCTCTCCGGCTACTTTAGAAAAACATACATTTAACAAGTCAAATGCCTTCCAATTGAAGCACCACAGGGAACAAGTTATCCCCAGGCAAGTAGTTCTAGTGGACTTTGAGCCGAGAAAGGCGAGTAAGAGGGCTGAAATCTCAAGTATGGGATCGCAAGGTGTCGTGGATTTCGGGGTTCGGCGTTTGGGGAGGCGACCCCCAGCGTGGCTCGACAGCGCCCCCCAGAGGTCACAGGACACGTTTCTGGTCGCGTTCGCCTAAGATAGGTCGAGCCTCTCCAGGTCTCTACTCCATGAGTATATACTGTTAGGGCGCTTAGGATGAGCTGGACGCAGGGGCTTCAACCCCCAAGTCCTGACTCTTGTCATCTCTACGGACTGAATCCAAAATCCAGTCCTAGGGCGCTTCAAGAGTCCAGGACAAACGTTTGGGAAGACCCCGTGCGGCCACCCGCACAGCGTCAGTGACGGCCCCCTGGGCAGTGGAGGGCGGCACCGTTGTGCTAGGTACACAAACATAAATATTGCGCCACCCCGCCAGGGTGCCGAGTCAGGAACATTCTGCGGTTTCTTCCCCTCTGTTGCAGAGAGGGGGGATGGGATGGGGATTTCATGTACCGTGTATCGTTGATCTGTGGACTATCACCAGAGGCAACTTCTGCATTTGCCTTGTTTAGCTTCCGTGTCTACACATGCTCAAACTTTCTGTCTACGTTCTAGAAAAGTTCAGGGTTGAGTGCTGTTAAGGGCATTTTCTACCTTCAGATGAACATTGTCTGAGGACAGCAAAGAGGTCCTCAGATAATGGCAATACCCTCCTTGTATCTTTAAAAAAAAAAAAAAAGGAAAGAAAGAAAAAATTATTTGTTTATACCACTTATTCAGCTGAGGAACTCAACATATTTTTTGCATTGAATCATAAAATATTACAGCTGCTGACTTTTCACAGCATACCAGCTTTATCTGCCCCATTTTTTTTTTAACCAACAGCATTCATTATATATTCCTCTACCCGCATTTAAAAAAAAGAAAAGAAAACTTTTTTTTTATACAGCTATTATAGTGCTGGTGGCACAGTCTGGCCCCGGAGTCAGGTGTCTGCTGAGCTCTGTGGGTTTTCCTCTTTCTCTTTTTCTGGAAAGAGCATAGTTTGAACCCCCGTGCTGTTATTTTGCTTCTGGGTGACCCTAGGCTAATCTCTTCCCCTATGGGCTTCTAAGCCCACATCTGTAGAATGGGTTTACAACGGTCTACTTTGTGCGTGGTTTGAGGCCCAAGTGAGAGGACAGTAACTGTAAGGAACCCAGACCCTACCCTACCCCTTCTCACTATGATTCACTAAACCTCTTGGTTTTCCCCTTCCCAGCAAGCAGTTCTTATATCATCATCCACCGTGTGTTTCGGGGTCTGGCATCAGAACCTGGGGAGAAGATCACCACAAGTCACTGGTAGGTGTAGTTGGGACAGAGGCGCAGCTCAGGAAAAGGTCCCTCCTTGAGACCAACCAACACAGTGGCTCAGTTCAGGAAGTGTGGTGGTAAAGGTGTAGCCACTGAAGACCTCAGTCCAGGCAGTGGAGATGCTGCTTCTTATTGGGGATTGAGTCCAAGAGATGCCCAACATGATCTAGACTTTGGTGATGGTAGGGGGGCTGGAATTGTGGGCCTGGCAGGGCATAAAGGAGTATGAATTATGGGTATTGACTCGGGAAAGAACTGGGCCTTTCTGACCTGGGCTCTTTCCCATTTTATTTCATTTTATTTTTTAATATTTATTTATTTTGAAGGAGAGAGAGAGAGAGAGAGAGAGAGAGAGAGAGAGAGAAGTAGAGCATGAGCAGGGGAGGGGCAGAGAGAGACAGGGAGACACAGAATCTGAAGCGGGCTCCAGGCTCTGAGCTGTCAGCCCAGAGCCCGATGCGGGGCTTGAACTCACCAGCCCTAAGATCATGACCTGAGCCAAAGTCGGATGCTTAACCAACTGAGCCACCCAGGTGCCCCTGGGCTCTTTTCCATTTTAGATGTGCTTAGAAATAAACCCGGAGGCAGTGGGGGGTAATGGGAAGGGTTTGAACTCTGAAGGCTTGGCCTGGACTCCCCACCCTTAACATGTGGCCTTGACTAAGTCACTTCCCTTGCTGAGCCTCCACTCCCTCCTTCCTGTGATGGCGATAATAGCAATGACTACCCTACAAGCCCTGTCCAAATCCTGCCCTCAGAATGGACTTTGGATCTGTCCTGGCGTAACAGAAGGAGAGAGGGTGGCACTCTCACAGATTATAGTCCAAGAGCAGCCCAGCTCACTGGCTACTCTGTGAGCTCCGGCGAGCAGCTTAATATTTGTCAGCTTTGGTTTCCCCGCCGGTAAACTGGGAATACTATCCGTCTAGAACTAAGGAAGACCATGTGTGAGAAAGGGCCTTGGGTGGGTCACACCCAGAACGGGTGCTCTCAGGAGAGGGAGCTGGCTCCTGCTGTTCATGTTCTCTTTCAGAATCCATAGGTCTTTGGCCAGGCTGTCAGACAGCCTCTGCCCTCGCTCAGTACCCTCCAAGACTCCGCCTTTCCCACCAAATCCAAAGCGCACCACCCCTGGCCTCACCCATCCATCCGGCCCACCTCCCCCCCCCCCCAACTACTGTCATTGGCTCTCTGGTTCTCTAGGCAAATTCAGTGGGCCTGTGTCCCCACCCCTACACCTTTGCTCACACTGCTCCCCCTCTCCTGGCCAGGATGCTGTTCGCGCTGGGCTCAGCCATATCTTTTTTCCATCCTCCAAGACTCAGCCAAAGTGACATCTCCAGGAAGCCTTCCCTGGTTTCTCCACCCTTTTCCCTTGAACCCTGGAGGACTTTGTCCAAAGGTTCTATTTGTATAAAAGTCTCTTAGATCCTTATCTTACCCTCCCTGAGTTGCTTGAGGGCAGGGACTGTTTTTCTCATCTGTGGGCCTCCACACCTGTACTCCCTTGGATGCAGCCCTGACGTATAGTACGTCGTAATCTGCGGCACGGTGGAAGAACTTTTTCAAAGCATACTGCCAAAGGGCGCCTGAGTGGCTCAGTGGGTTAAGCGTATGACTCTTGGTTTCAGCTCAGGTCATGATCTCATGGGTCATGGGTCTAAGCCCTGAATTGGACTCTGTGCCAGCAGCGAGGAGCCTGCTTGGGATTCTCTCCCCCCACCACCCCCCCTCTCAAAATAAAGAAATAAACATTTAAAAATAAATAGATACAAGCATACTCTCGGAAAGTATATGAAGAGAAGGGGACAGAAACGGCCATTTATTAAGCCTCTCCTCTGTGCCAGCTCATTACAGTATCGTCTGAAGAACTAATCAGTGATCCCCCGAGGTGGTTATTCTCCCCGTTACACAGGCAAGGAGAGAGGCTCAGAGAGGGAATGTGCCCAAGGTCACGCAGCTGGTGATCATCAGACACAGATCCAAACCCTGGCCCTGTCTGATTGAGAGATGGAATGGGGCCCAGGCCTCCTGCCGCAGGAGCCTCCGTCTATTAAGCCTCTGCCTGTGCCCGTTCCGTCCCAGGCTTGCTGGCTGAAGTCTCTGACTCCCTGCTTGCCTGGAGCTCTATTCATTGGGCAGAAGGCTTCCTGGCACCATCCCTGGAGGGAGCCTGAACCTCTTAGGACGCCCGAGTCAGGCCCCGGTGTCCCTGCTGTCCGAAGTCACTCAGTGCTTGGGATTTGGGGGAGCCACCGGAGGCGACCAATTGACCCATCCTGAGGGGCTGGCAATGGGTGACTTCACCTCCACACCCAAGCAGTGAGGACAGAGCCAGCTGCTCTTGTGCAATCCTTACAAACACAAATCCAGGGTCAGGCCTGAGAGGGCCTGCAGGGCTGCGTCATGGGAGCCAGCTCCCTCACTTGAGAGACAAGGGCCCAGAGAGGTTAGGCAACCTCTCCAAAGTCACACAGTGTTCAGAATGTTCTAAATCTAGTCAGCATTGTGAAAGCTGTGTGTTCAACACCCGTAAGCATTTATCTCTGGAGGGTGGAGTTACTTTCATTTTCTTCCTTATAACTCTGTGTGGTTTGAATTTTTCAGCACAAGAGTGGAACTATTATGATCAGGAGAAAGAGTGAAAAACATGAGAGGGCACCCGTATTTAGGGTAAACCATAGTCACTCTATTTAAGGTAACTTGTTAAAGACAAGATACAAAGTTAGACTGCCTGGGTTAGAATCCCAGCTTGACCACTCACAAGCTGTGTGTCCTTGGGAAAGTTACTTACCCTCTCAGAGACTCAATTTTCTCATGTGTAAAATAAGGATAATAATAGCATCTTGTAGGGTTGATATGAGACAGGGGTCACTGAACTACACTCCCTGACCCAAATCTAGCCCACTCCTTCTTTTGGTACATCTCACAAGCCAAGAATGGTTTTTATAGGTCAAACGGTTGTGGAAAAAATCAAACAAGAATAATATTTTGTGATACATGAAAGTTGTATGACATTCAAATTCCAGTGTCCGTCAATCAAGTCTTATGGAACATACGCATACCTGTTGGTTTCCGTATCCTCTGTGGCTGTTTTCGCACCGCAGTGGAAGGTAAATAGTTGTGACGCTTTTTGGCTCCCGAAGCCTAAAATATTTACCTTTGTCCCTTTACAGGAAAAGTTTGCCAACCCCTGATATGAGATCATGAATGAAAACTGCTTTAGAACAATGCCTGGCTGAGGGTGTTTAGTAAATTTTGTTATTATTAATATGTGGATATTTATAGCATCTTCTTCCCCTAGGATGTGTTTAAAAGCAGTAATTGATTTTTGTAATATATCTCATGGAATCTAAGGCACATCTTTTTATATTTTAATATTCCTTACATGACTCACGATCAGAAGCATAGCATAGTTAATTTACATAGCTAATTAGCAGCATTTTTCTTTCTTAATGGTGCATAAACTAGTGAGGGAGACTTAGAATTGCTGACATCTTAGATCCGGTAGAATACAGCAAAGTAAAAGGTTCGCGATGGACAGAAATTAAAACACTGCCGTCATTCAATTAACAAACATTCTCACAGAGGGCCTCACTTGTTAGTAAGTAAGTACAAGCCAGGTGCTAAGTGCCAGGGTACAGGTTGGGGAGGCCAAAAAAGGGACCCTCACCCAGCTGGGAGAAGGTTATGAGGGAAAGATACCCAAAGAAGGGGAGGTCCACCTGGAGACAGAAGGACTGATGTGAAATAGAAATGTCTGGATAAAATGTCTCTCTGAGAGATGGGCCTTGATTATCGAACACTTTCCTCCGGAAACCTCAGTTTCTTCCCCTGTAAAATGGGGCAGTAATAACCCAAGAGACCAACTCTCAGATTTGCTGTGGGACCAGATGAAGCCCCAGCATCTTGTGTTGAACGGTCTCCATAGCTGACCATTTCTGTCTCTCCCACTAGCTTGGGAGCAAGGACACGGTTTCTTTGCCTCTCTTGGTCCCCAGCACAAACCTCAAAGCAGGTTTGTTGAACAAACCCGTGAAGATGAGCCCAGGAACAGGACCAGGAAGTAGCAGGGCCTCCATGACTCAGACCTGTCCCTGAGCCGAGGACACAGCTTGCCAACATAGCCCCAAGCCACGCCCCAGGCTACTGGGGGGGGGGGGCGGGGGAGAACTGACGCCACCTTAAGAAATGACACCTTTCTGTTGTTAATTTCTCTTAGAGTATGAATTGAGACATAATTTCCTTTTCATAATTAGAAGACACTAATTAATGTTGGAGGGAGCAAATGAGATCATGGCTGGTCTATTCCAAACTCTTCCCTGAGGGAAGGAGGGGGAAGAGTTACCTGCAGAATGTTCAGAATCACAGGTGAAAACTCAGCAGTTGTGGATCACAGTTTTGCCTTTGTGGGTACATTACTTAGGGGCAGTTCTTATTCATAATCGTTGCCAATCTCTGTTGAGTTCTTGCTCTGAGCCTGGCCCTTTGCTAAGTCCTTTGTGTTCATTTCCTTGTATGGTGACACTAACCCTGTCCGACAGGTAATATTACCAACCCTCATGTGAAGAGACAGAGGAACCGAGGCCAGAGAAGTTAACTAACCCATCCAAAGGCACACAGCAAGTAAGGGTCACGGCTGGGTGCCTCATACTCTTTCTCTCTGTTTTCTAAGTCCTTTGTCCTTATCTTTCCCCAGCACACAATGGGTGTGTCAAGAAGGTGATGTGTTACACTATTTCACTGTTTATTTCTGGGGTTGATGACTTTTAGGGGGCTGATTCTAGGCTCCAGAGGAAAGGGAAGAGAAAATAGGCCCCAAACTTGGGCTTTCTGCCTGACGCTCCCTGACTCACTGAGCCACATTGCACAGATGACTCATTCATTGGCCTTGACCTCAATGGGTTTGGCCACCCATTGAGAGTGAAGTCACACCTCCAGCTTTCCAATGCATTCATTGGCTCACACATCCAACCTCAGGCAGGCAAGAAACAGACCCGGCTGGGCTTGCTTAGGGTCAGGGACAGGAAAGCACACAAATGCTGCCCCATGTCCTGAAGTAGTGGGTGGACGGCTCCCTCCTGCCCTAAGAGAAGTGGGCTCTAGTATATTGCTAGGGCTGCTGTAACAAAGCACCACTAGCCAAGTGGATTTAAAAAAACAAATTTGTCAGGGTACCTGGGTGGCTCAGTTGGTCTGAGCATCTGACTTGATCTCAGCTCAGGTCATGATCCCAGGGTCGTGGGATTGAGCCCTGCATGGGGTTCCACGCTGAGTATGGAGCCTGCTTGGGATTCTCTTTCTCTCTTCCTCTCCCCCTCTCCCTGTCTCGTGCTGGCTCTCTCTTAAAACGAACAAACAAAAAAACAAAAACAAAAAAACAGAAACGAATTTGTCTTACAGTTCTGGAGGCCAAAAGTCCAAGACCAAGGTACCAGAAAGGCTGGTGCCTTTTGAGGGCCATGAGGGAGAATCTGTTCCAAGCCCCTCTCCTGGTGGCTGGTGGCTTGTTAGAGGTCTTTGGTGTTCCTTGGCTTTCAGGAACATCACCCTGATGTCTGCCTTCACGTGGTGCTCTCCCTGTGCTCGTGTCTATGTCCAAATTTCCCTTTGTAGAGTGACACCAGTCATATTGGATTAGGGCCTAGCCTAATGACCTCATTTTAACTTAATGGCCTCTGTGAAGACTCTATTTCCAAATAAGGTCACATTCTGGGTACTGGGGGTTAGGACTTCAGTATACCTTTTGGGAGCAAAACAAGTCAACCTGTTTAAAGCCTGTGCCCCCCAAAAAGAGCCCCCTGAAAATAACACGTTCTTGGATCGGATGACTCAATACCATAAAGATGTCCATTTGGCTCATGTAAATATGAGATCCATTTAACATGCTCTTCATGAAAATACTGAAGATTTTTTTTTTTTAATTTTTTCCCTGGAGTTAAGCAAGTTGATTCTGAAGGTGATATGAAATAATAAACAATCAAGAATAGCCAGGAAAACTAAAAAAGAAGGGCAGCGGGGTAGGAGTTATCCCTACCAGATATTTAAAAATGCCATAAAGTCTCTACAATTAAAATGGTATAGTTAGGAACATGAATAGAAAGAGCAATGGAACAGAATCCAAAATCCAGAAATTTGCCCAACTACAAATGGAAATTTGACGTATGGCGAAAGTAACAACTCAAATCACTAGGACATGACGGACTTTAAAAAAAAATGACCCTGAGACAATTGAATAGCCATTTTGAAAAACAAAAGGTAAAGTAGACTCAAACTTCAGACCAAACGTAAATACCAAATGGACCAGAGATTCAGATTTTTTAACTAATTTATTTATTTATTTTGAGAGGGAGAGCTTGTGCGCACACACACACCTTAATGCACACGTAGGGGGAGGGGCAGAGAGAGAAGGAGAGAGAGAGAATCTCAAGCAGACTCTGCACTGTCAGCAAAGAGCCCCACGTGGGGCTTGAACTCACGAACCATGAGATCATGCCCTGAGCTGAAACCAAGAGTCAGACGCTTAACACAGGTGCCCCCAAAGATTCAGGTTTTTTCAATGAAACCTTACAACTTGTGGGAGAAAACTGAGGGGATTCCTTCATAGCTCAGAAGTGATAGGGATATAACTCCTTTTGAGTTAGGAGTCAAAATTCAGAAACAATAAAAGAAAACGTTGAAACATTCAACTACATAAAATTAAAGCAAAGTTTTTAAAAAGCTTTTCATGGCAAAAAACAAACAAACAAACAAACAAAAACCTAACCATAAGCGAGAAAAGCTTTAAAAAAATACAAATGGGAGACAATCTGTAACTTAAAAACAAAGGCTAATTTCACCAATATATAAGGAGTGATTAGAAGTAGAAATGAAAAAGCAAAAATATGATCTTAAAATGGACAAAAATCATGAGCAGATAGATCACAGAAACAGAATTGCTGAAGGACCTTGAACATGTAAAAAGATTCTCACTTGTAATCCTAAGAGACAAGAAAATTATACCTACACTGAGAGACTCATCCATCAGATTGGCAAAAATCCAAAATTTGATGGCACCCCCCTGCTGAGACCAGGGAAATTTGACTATGGGCTGGTTGTTAGAGGATACTATGGAATTATTACCTTTGGTGGCTGCTTAGGAGTGTATCTTTTTCTTAAAGGATGCATGCTGAAGAATTTATCAGTGAGGGGCGCCTGGGTGTCTCAGTGGGTTAAACATCTGGGCTCTTGATGTTGGCTCAGGACATGATCTCACGGTTGTGAGATTGAGCCCAGCATCAAGCTCCATGCTGACAGTGCAGAGCCTGCTTGGGATTCTCTCCCTCCCTCCCTCTCTGTCCCTCCCCAAGTTGTGCACGAACGCGTGCTTCTTTTTTCTCTAAATAAATAAATAAATAAACATGAAAAAAAAAGAATTTCTCAGTGAAAGATCACGATATTAGCAACTTCCTCTAAATGTTCAGAAGAAAACACACAAATAAACAAGATAATGGCACAACATTAACAACTGTTGAGTCTATGTCATGGATGTAAGGCTGTTTATGAATGATAGTTTTCCAACCTTTTTGTATGCCTGAAACTTTTCATCATAAAAGATGGGGTCTGGTCACATGGCCTCAAGGTGAACTCCTGGTGAACCAAAGCCGTCCGTGAAAGCAGCCAGCTCAGCTGAGGCAGTAATAATTGTTGACATGATCTAATGCTTACTGTGGGGGCCAGGCACTATTTAGACAGCCAACTCATTAATCTTCGTACTATCCCCATGAGGTGGTCCCCATTTACAGACAAGGAAACCAAGCCCCCAGCAATCTGGTAACTGTCAAATCCATGGAGGTTTGCACTCTCCCAGCTCTGCTGGTTGATTTTAAACTGATATGTATCCCAGACCCCGAGAATCCTTAATAGGCTGGAGAGAAACAGCCTTAAATTGGACCCAGTTATTTTACTTAATGAGTCATCCAAAGAGTTAACAGGGATCTTTCTGATGACTCTTACAAGCACTAGTTATTTTTAAGGGCTAATATTCTGCGCTCTAATTTAGATTCAGTAATTTCAGACACCACTTGGAAATCGAGGACAAGGGGATTGTAATAAAGCAATTGTGCATTCAACCTAATGATTCACTTAGCAATCCACCAGTGGAGAAGGTTCTAGGGTTCTCTAAATGAAGGTGTGCGAATAGAAGAGAACTTGCAATGGAAGCAAAATTGGACCACTTTCATAGTAAATTTCACAGGGTAGAGTGCTGGCATCGAGTAAAAAGTTTAAGTTCAAATGGTTTATGATTTGGAGGACAGCAGTGCAGCCCTGCCCAAGCACCTGGGTTCAAATCCCATCTCTGCCAGTAACGTGACAAGGCAGAGTGTTGGGGGGCAAGTCCCATAGCCTCCCTTTGCCTCAGTTTCCTCATCTTCAAAATGGAGATAACAGTGGTGCCCTCCCCCAAAGCTCTCAGGAGGGATAAGTGACTTGAATGAATGAGCTGAAATGTACAGTGTGTGCTTTGGACCACAAGCCCACCAGGACCCAACCAGTGATGCCCCGAGTTTGCCCCAACAGCGTCGCCCATGGCGGCTGGCCCTGCCGCGCCACTCTGTAACATCACCCCAGCCTGGGAGAGAGAGGAATCCCTAAATCATGGCACCTCTCAGGGCGACAGGAACAAGGGCAGAGGTGACACCAAGCACAGGTGTGGGCCACAAGGGGGAAGGGTGGGGGATGAACAAGACTTTTTAAAGGACTGTATCTTCTTGGGGTTCAACAGGTGAATGTACTTAATGCCACTGAACTGTAGACGTAAAGACCGGTTAAGATGGCAAATTTCACATTGAGTGTGTTTTACTATGATAAAAAAATTGTTCTGATGGATAATATCTTCTTGGAGCCTCCAGCCCATGAGGAGTACTGAGTGTACAGATGAAGAAATGAAGACCCAGAGTGCGGGAGTCTAGCCCCCCACCCCTGGGTGGCTTCCTCAGATCCATTTGGTAGAGGTGGAAACCTCGGTTTGGAGGGCTCAACTCCTCCTGCTCAAGTTCACTCTGCGGCACAAACCCAGAGCAGGACCGGATCCAGGATTGCCTGGCATCTAGTCAGGGGCTTCTGCCGCCACAGCCCCCCGCGCCCCTACGCCTGGTCTGGGAGCCCCCCTGCCCGACCCCAATCCTAGTTCTGCGGCAACTTCAGATACGGGAGGGGCTGCAGAGAGACCCTGTTTCTCAATCCCATGCAAATAGGAGTGTATTTTCCTGGTCGTAAGGGAGTAAGTAGAGTCTCCAAAAGCGGAATCCCCTCTACCAGGATGGGTGGCTGGAGGAGGCCCTGGGAAACCTCCTCCGTCCTCCCCACCTCCCTGCACCTGCATTTCCTATCCGGGAGAAGGCAAGTGCAAAAAGGCTTTGGGTGGATCCCCGAGGGCCTTCTCTTGGTATGGGTGGGGTGTCCAGGGCAGGTACGTGTGGATATGCCCTTCAACTTCGTGTCGTTGGCAGCTGCTAGTACCCCCACCCAATGCCTCCTGAATGTCATCCCATCTGCTTCGAGAGACCTTTCCCTTCCCAGCCAAGAAGGGTGGGGCAGGGGACTGAGCGCCCCAGAGGAAACTCCTTCTGGACACTCCTTCACCCAACATTGGCCAGATATCAGCCTGGGCCCTCCTTCCAGATACATTATTCATTCTTGGAATTCTTGGGACCGTCTTGACAGAGGAGAGGTACAAAGTCTGAAGTGGTCAGTGCTGTGAAAAATATAAAGCAAGAGAAGGGTTATACAGTGTGGGGCAGGCATTGGGGGTGGGCAGAAGAGGTTTGATTTCAGTAGGGTGTTCCAGGAAGGCCTCAACAAGAAGTAAAGACCTAAGCGGGGGGAGAGAGTGAGCCAGGGAGTATCTGGAGGAAGAACAATCGAGGCAGACATCCCAAAACAGGAATAGACTTCACAGGAGCAAGAAACAACAAAGAGGAAAAAAGGAAGAAGTACAACTTGTCTTTATTCTCAGCATGGTATGTATATGTAGAAAATCCCAAGGAATCTAAAAGCATATACTATGTAACTAATAAGCACAACAAGGTCACAGGATACAAGAACAGTGTATAGAAATCAATTTTTTCTACCTGCAAACAATGAACAAGCCAAAAATTAAATTAAGAACATAAGTACACTCCTGGGGCTCCTGGGTGGCTCAGTTGGTTGAGTGTCTGACTTCAGCTCAGGTCACGATCTCTCGGTTTGAGGGTTCGAGCCCCATGTTGGGCTCTGTGCTGACAGCTCAGAGCCTGGAGCCTGCTTCAGAGTCTGTCTCCCTCTCTCTCTGCTCTTCCTCTGCTTGTGCTCTGTCTCAAAAATAAATAAACATTAAAACTTTTTTTTTTTAATTTTTTTTTTCAACGTTTATTTATTTTTGGGACAGAGAGAGACAGAGCATGAACGGGGGAGGGGCAGAGAGAGAAGGAGACACAGAATCGGAAACAGGCTCCAGGCTCTGAGCCATCAGCCCAGAGCCCGACGCGGGGCTCGAACTCACGGACCGCGAGATCGTGACCTGGCTGAAGTCGGACGCTTAACCGACTGCGCCACCCAGGCGCCCCAAAACTTTTTAAAAATATATGAATACACTCCTAACAGTATCTAAAAGAATAAAATACTTAGGAATAAATGTAACAAAGGAAGTGTAAGATCCTACACTCAATATTGTAAAACTTTCTGAGGCAAATCAAGGAAGTCTAAATAAATATAGGGACATTGCTATGTTCTTGGATTTTAAGACTTGATCTTAAAATGGCAGTACTCCCTAAACTGATCTATGGATTCAACATGATTCATCTCAAAATTCCAGCAGGATTTTTTCCCAGACGTTGACAAGCTGATCCTAAAATGTATATGGAAGTGAAAATCACCTAGAACAACCAGAAAATTCTTGAAAAAGAAGAACAAAGTTGTAGGGCCTCCTTTTGCTGATTTCAAAGCTACAGTTGCCAAGATAGTGTGGTACTGGTTATGTAAGGACTACTAAATAGATCAATGAAACAGAATTAAGAGTCCAGAAATAAACCCTTACATCGCGGTCAATTTTTGACAAAAGTGCCAAAGTAGTTCATTGGAGGAAAGGATAATCTGTTTAACAAACAGCACCGGGACAATTGGCTACCCATCTATATGCAAAAGAAAGGACTTAGACCCTTACCTCACACCATGCACAAAAAAATGAACTCAAAATGGATCATTGACTTAAATGTAAGAGCCAAAACAATAAAACTTTCAGAAGAATACATAGGAAAAAAAATCCTCAAACCCTTGGGTTAGGCAAACATTTCTTAGCATGGTTTATAAAATAAAATATTAATACATTGAAATTCATCACGATTCAAAGCTTTTTGTACTTAAGAGCCACGATTAAGGAAATGAAATGACAATACACTGGGACAGAATATTTGCAAAACCAAATCCCACGAAGGACTTGTATCCCGTATTTACAATGAACTTCTACAACTCAATAAGAAGAAAACAACAACTTAATCCAACAAATGAGCAAAAGATATGAACAGACATTTCTCTAAAGAACATATACCAATAGCTGAGACACACATGAACAGGTGTTCCACATCATTAGTCATTAAGAAAATGCAAATGTGGGGCACCTGGGTGGCTCAGTCGGTTAAGTGTCCGACTCTTGGTTTCGACTCAAGTCATGATCTCGTGGGTTCATCAGATAGGGCTCTGCGCTGACAGTGTGGAGCCTGCTTTGGATTTTCTCTCTCCTTTTCTCTCTCTGCCCCTCCCCAGCTCTCTCTCTCTTTCTCAAAATAAATAAACATTAAAAAAAAAAAAAAGAAAATGCAAATGTGACATGAGATCTATATCACACCCACTATAATTTCTTTTTTAAAAAGGCAATAATGAGGCACCTGGGTGGCTCAGTCAGTTAAGCGTCTGACTTTGGCTCAGGTCACATTCTTGTGGTCTGTGGGTTCGAGCCCCATGTCCGGCTCTGTGCTGACAGTTCAGAGCCTGGAGCCTGCTTCAAATTCCATGTCTCCCTCCCTCTCTCCCCCACTCATGCTCTGTCTCTCAAAAATGAATAAACTTAAAAAAAATTAAAATAAAATAAAGTAAAATAAAATAAAACAGGCAATAACAAATGTGGCTAGGACTTAGAGAAACAGAACCCTCACACATTGCAGGAGGGAACGTAAAATGGGGCAGCATCTTCAGAAAATAGTTTGGCAGGTCCTCAAAAAGTTACACATAAATTTACCACATGACCCAGCAAGTCCTCTTCTGGGTGTCTACTAAGAGAAACAAAAACATATGCGCAGAAAGATTTATGAGTCAGTGTTTATAGCAGTATTATTCATAATAGGTCCTAATTGGAAACAACCTAAATGCCCGTCAACCGATTGATCAGTGGATAGGAAAATATGTGGCAAATCCATAGATCAGAACACTATCCAGTGATAAAAAGAACAAATGAATGAATGACAGGTGCCACCGTATGGATGAACCTCAAAGGTGTTATAATAAGTGAAAAAAGCCAGACACAAGAAGACTGTATAGTGTATGATTCCACTGATGTGAAACATCCAGAAAAGGCAAATTGATAGAGATAGTCAGTAGATGACTGTTTGTCTAGGGTTGGAGTGGTAACAGGGATTACCTGTAAATGAGCGTGAGGGAGAGACCATACTGGGGGGCCATGAGAACATTCTAAAATGGATTTTTTGGGGTGATTGCACCCCTTGGTAACGTTACCAAAAAAGCATTGAATTGTATCCTCAAGTAGGATAAACTTTATGATATTTAAAACATAGTTCGATAAAGCTATTACAAAAATTCAGTTCAAGGTTTCAGGTTGAGATTCAGTTTACACGTGGTCCAGGAGCCCTTCCTGAGCTATAACAGCTGGGATAGATGCCACACTTTTGCCATAGAGAACCATGGGTCATAGTATGATGGCACAGCCTTTGTGTAAGGGTTAGATATCGGTCTCTCCACTTTGGGATAAACTTCTTGAGGACCCTTACTTAGTATTTATTTTCAGAATCCTAGAACAAAATGCAACCCATATGGGACTCAACAAAGTCTTGCTAAATTTATGAATAGAAAGAGAATTTGATCTCATTAGTAAGATCTATGTTTGAGACCTACATGAGTGTCAAAATAATAAAAAAGAGATAGCATGGAAAAAGTATAAAGTATTAAAATAATGCAATTTTGGGGCACCCGGGTGGCTCAGTTGGTTAAGCGTCTGACTTCGGCTCAGGTCATGATCTCATAGTTCGTGAGTTCAAGCCCCACGTCGGTTTCTGTGCTGACAGTTCAGAGCCTGGAACCTGCTTCAGATTCTGTGTCTCCATGTCTCTCTGCCCCTCCGCTGCTCGCGCTCTCTCGAAAATAAATAAACGTTAAAAAATGTAAAAGAAAAATTAAAAATTAAATAATGCAATTTTATCCTATACATAAGAGAATGCTGGGCTAAAGGAAGAAAAGCCCACTTCCAGGTGAACGAAGTGAGCAAACAACGTACTCTTTCTTTTAAAAGGTTGGCGGAGAATAAAAAGTAAGAAGAGAGAAATATAGCTAAATGGAAACATTGGTTAGGGAATCTGCTGTGTCTGGATGAAATATGGCATAAGGAAGGGAGGGAGGGAGGGAAGAAGAAAGAGAGAGAAAGAGAAGGCAGAAGCCAGTGTGATGGAGCAGGAGCGGGCCAGCCCCTGTAGGGCTGGTGGGCGCTCGGAGTGCTTGGGCTTCTCCTCTGAGTAGGGCAGGAGCCTGTGGGCAGAACAGTGACAGGGAGGACGTGTGTCAACGGGATAATAATAGGACTTCCTTCACCTGGGAGAGGATGAGATGAGTTCACAGTGCAAAGTCCCAGCACGGTAACGCATAGCAAGCACCAAACCCAGTAGTTAGTGTCATGATCGCTATTTGTCCCCCGACACCGCAGGCCCGGAGAAGTGAAGCACATGCTCTCAAGGTCACGGATGTCCATCCTGGGGACCCATGGCTTCACGGGAAGCCCGGGGGCAGGTGGTCGGCTCCTGGAGTGCAGGGGTGTCGGGAGTGAAGGACGGGCAGAGTACACGTGACTGTGCTGCCTGACCACCTCAACCTCCTCGGCCTCTGAACCTCCTCCATTCCTCACCTAGGGGACGGGAGAATAGCAGCGACATCTCCTACAGAGCTCGCTAAAGGGAGAGAATAAAGCAGAGCCAGTGAGCCCTCAGCCCAGGGCCTGGAGTCAGCATCTCACAAACAGTGCTGTCCATTCAGGTTCCTTTATTTGGCAGGTATTTATTGACACAGGTCACAGACCACACCAGCTGGGACGTTAGGGACACAAGGCGAAGAAGAGACACTTGTCCAGGACCACAAACACATACACGCACACCATTGGTAAGCTACCTAATTATCAACACACCAAAGTCCACAACGGGGGTGAGTGTTCATAGAGCCGTTTCAGTAGAAATGAACGGGACAGGTGACACTGGGCTGACTTGCTCCAGGATAAGCTGGGGAGGCTCTTCACAAGACAGACCATCACTGGGTCCATCTCTCAGTCCCTTGTGACAGCTTTCTTTGACTAACAGGTAGGCAAATACCCAATCCCTCACCCAAGTCCTGGCCCCGGCAAAGCCACCTTCCCAAGAGGAGAGAAAGGCAACATGACAGTAGGATAAAATAAAGGGATAGCTCTCTGACTTAAAAAAAAGCAACATCCTTCTCTTTTTCATTTTCCCAGACAGAAAGCAGCACTGGCAGATTTCAAAGCAGAGACCGCTGGCGACATTAGCTCCCGTGTAACACACACCGTAGCCCAGAGGAGTGGTTCTCAGTCCCGGCTCCACACTGAAACCACCTGGGTGGTTCAAAATCCTCACACCTTGGTCCCATCCCCAGCACCTCCAATGTAACCAGCCTAGGGTGGGGCCTGTGCATGGGATTTAAAATCATCCCGAGGGTTCTTTTTTTTTTTTTTTTAAGTTTATTTATTTTTGAGAGAAAGAGAGAAAGAGATCACGAGCAGGGGCAGGGCAGAGAGAGAGGGCAAGAGAGCATCCCAAGCAGGTTCCACCATGTCAGCACAGAGCCCAACGCAGGACTCTGACTCGTGAACTGTGAGATCGTGACCCGAGCCGAAACCAAGAGTAAGACACTTAACCGACTGAGCCACCCAGGCACCTCAGAGATCATTCTGAGGGTTCTAATGTTCAGCCAAGACCAAAATCTACTGACCTAAAGAATTATCTTTAATACCCAGCATGTTGTTGACAGAAAAAGCAAGTTGAGGAATTTGCACAATGCTTGGCACATAGAGGGGCTCGATGTAGGTTCCCTCCTATGTATGCGTGTGGGCCTGTTATCAATCACACAGGACAGACCTGGGAGGCCCCCAGCCACACACACAGGTCCTTCTGGAAGGAGGATGCGGTTGGAGAGGCAATTACACTTTTCGATGTACATGCTTCTCAGGCATGGCCGTTTCCACTCCAAGCCCCTATCTTTTTGTGTGATTAATAATTAAGAAAATGATTTGCCAGTGGTTAAAGAAGCCCCAAGTTGAGCTTCTTTCGCTTCCCTTTTCTTTACCTATTCAAGGGACAGGAAATGCCCATATAAATAGCCAGTGGGAAGGAAAGGTCGATGGGTGGGGGGAGGGGGAGGGGGAGGCTGAGTCAGTGAACCAAAGCCGGCAGGGGCTGAGCTGCCTGGCTCAGCCCTCCAAAATCCCTTCAAAAGTCCCGAGGCCCCTTCCAGGCGGGCAGCTGGGACCCTGAGGTATGTCGGCATAACTGAGAAGCAGAGCTTCTAGACTAACAACTGAAGCAGGGGCGGGGGTGGTTGGGTTTCTGGGTTCCCAAGTCAGGAGTTCAGCCTTGAAGCTCCACTGGGCCATGGTCCGGGGGGGCCAGTCATTCTGGTGACCTCACTCTGACACAACCGCCCAGCCCTGCCTCTGGGTGTTTCAGAGAAAACTCCACAGAGTTGGGCGCAGAGAAGCCACTAAGGATCATGTTATCTAATGTCACTGCCACACAGTGCTCTGTGAGGGCCCTATCAGGATCCTCCTGCTGCTGCTGAGGGCACTGAGGCCAGCCTCGGGATGCCTGGGAGCTGGTCCTGAGTCACACAGGCCGCAGAATTTCAGGAGACCACAGCACCCTGTGGCTGGGCTGTGGTCAGCCCCCTACCCACGCTGTCCGAGGGACTCTGCCTAGTGGCCTCCCTGCTACGCACAGAGTGGGGGCCCTGGTAACGTCTGTGACCTAAAGGAGACCCCAGGAAATTTGAAGCACAGGAACACTGAGAAAGCCCCACACCCAGCCCTTAGAATGCCAAGGTCCCAGCACCTGTTTCCTCACCTACAAGAGCAGGAACTGGCATTACTGGGGCCCTTGCTCCATGCCAGGTACTTAGATTGACTTTACCTGATGCCAGGGGGGCAGTACTATAATTTCCCCCATTTACAGATAAGAAAACTGGGGCTCAGAGCCACTGGGGCACATGACCAACATCCCCCGAAAAGGGGCAGAGCCGGAATTCAAGACCCCTGGCCTCTGAGCACAGGTCCTAAGGTGCTCTAAGAGGACCCGAGTAGAGCAATGGACTTTCTTTCCAGCTCTGGCCACCTCCCACCAGGCCTCAGCCTCAGGAACCTATCTGGGAAGGCCAAGAGGCAAGCCTGGAGAAGGATCTGGATGGAGGTGGATCATAGACGGCCTCAAAGACCTTGTGCATGAGCTGAGCCAAGTTGGTCTGGGGGCTGGAGCCCTCTTGAGAGCCAGCCTCTTGGCCAGGAACCAGGCTGACCTCTGGCCCTCAAGCTCCCTCTGTCTTAGAAGTCTCTCAGCCCTGTACTTCCTGAAGTTTCTGCTGTAGTGCAGCAACCTGCTTAACCCCTTGTCTCCCGGGATTCCTTTATCCACCCTGAGTCAGGGCTCTGGTTCCTGGGGAGCTGACTCAGAACTCAGAGGGGAAGGCTCCTGGGAATACAGGCGCCATGTGGCTCAAAGGAAACAGAACATGCATCTGGGACACTCAAGGGCTCCATTTCAGCTTCCCTATTCCTCTGTGGTCCTAGAGACTTGGCCCCTCAGTGCCTCAATTTCTTTGGCTATCAAATGGGGTTGATCATGACAACAGCTTCACAGAGCACCCTTTCAGATAGAGCAGTGACAGACTTTGACAGGGTCAAAGGGCCAAAGACCTTCTCTGGGCCAGGCACGGTCATGGCAGCTGGATGTGCATTTCCTACTGAAGCCTTCACAACAACCCAGTGAGGCGGAAATTTATATTTTCCCGATTTTACAGCCTTGGAACAGAGGCATAAAGAGTGATGGTAGTTGCCCAAGGTCACACAGGTGTTAGGTAGATGGGGAGGGGGGGGAGAGGGAGAGAGTTGAACCAAGGCAGAGAGACCTTCCATTTGCCTCTCTGAGTAATTATACTTCCTCATGGGCTTCTTACGGACTGTGACCCACCCAGGGAGCAGGCCTGGCAGGTTCACTGTGTGCCCTAGCACCTAGTGGGTGCCTGGGACAGAGTAGGTACTCTGAATGAAAGAAGAACGAATACCACAGATGTCAGAGAGGAAATAACCTGGGCTCTGGAATGAGACACATCCCTATTTGCCAACCCTGTCACTTCTTAGCTCTGTGACCTTACATGATTGTCTCTACCTCTCAGAACCTCGATCTTGTCGCAAAATGCGATAATAATTATAATAATACATGAAAGCGTCCCTGTGAGGATTGGAGGCGTACACAAAAGCTCCTTCACCTGCAACTCCGTAAATGGTACCTTTATTATCGTTTTGAATTAATTCAAAATTTTGAGTTTTATTCATTTGAAATGAGAAAATGTCTGCAAAGACACATTGAAAAGCGTAACACACTGTCTTCTTACGTGTTTTGATGCAACTGATCTGCCTAAGGACACAGATAGAAGGAGACCTTGCCCAGGTCAGGATGGAGGCATGAGATGGTCAGCTCAAAGGAGGGACTTATGGGGACATTTGTTATCACTCCGTGAACCAGCATGTGATGGGGCTGACCAAGGATCTGGGATACAGCCTGAGACCCAGGTGGTGCCAGACTGGGAACTGGCTACCACCCCCCCCCCCCCGACCCTCAGACCAGAGTCCAAGACTGACATCAGCCAAGTTGGAGGTCCCAGGCAGGTCATAGCCCCACTGTGTCAGCCACCTGAAAGGGCTTTTCAAGACTATCCACTCACCCTTGCCTCATAGTTCCAATGGGAAAAACAGAGGCCCAATGAGAGGTAGGGGTTGGCCACGGTGACTGCTAATGACCAAGCACAGAGCAGAGACCAGAATCCCTGACTCTTGACCCCAGCCACCCATTTCCTTTGCCTGGCTGAGCATTCCCACCAAAGCCACCGTGCCCACCTCCAGTACCCAAAGGACATAGACCATGAACAGGTTGATTTCTGCCCAATCCAGGCCACATGCCCCATGATGGCCAGCGTCTTACTCCCACTTCTTCCTGTCCCAGCTCTGACCCCAGTGGTAGGGCTCAGAAAAACCTGCTGAGTGAATGAGACCGTACTCGGTGTTAGGCCCAGCCTATGACCCTCTGAGCCTCGTAAGGCTGTGCACAAGTTGACCGTGAGATCACAGAGGTAAAAATCATGTGAAACAGTGAGAAGGGTGACACGGGTGTAAGGCATGGCCCATTGGGGCAGCTGGGGGGGTGTGGAGGGCCATAAGCTCTGGACCACATGGCCTGCATTCAAGTCCCAGCTCCACCATGGACTAGCTGGGGGCCTCGAACCGCTTCCTCAGCCTCTCTGTACCTCAGTTTTCTGGGGGTAGCACAGCGCCCACCCCCACAGAGCTTCACCCCCATGAAGATATGTGAGATGCACACCTGGCACAGGGCCTGGACCACAGTCAGGGCTCACCAAATGGCCATCGTGATCGTCTAGAATAGCTGTCTCTGAGCCACACACTGACACGCGCACGCACGTGCCTTCCCCAATAGCGGGATTGCTTCCAAAATCAGGCTGTCACCTTGACAGGCTGGAGCAGAGCTTTCTGCAAGGCATCGGCATTTCTCTGCTGCTGCCAGTGATACCCTCCAGTTCTTTCTGGATGTCTCCAACCAGCCTGAAGCCTCTTCATTCCTGCCCTGGGCAGTCCCACAGCAATTCCTAAGGAGAAACTGAGGCCCATGAGTGTCCTCACTCTAAACGGCCCCAATCGCCTGGGTGAAGTGAGGTAGGCCAAGAAAAGCCCTAGACAGAAAAATGAGCTCGAGGTGACCTCGGGTTGGGCACGTCTCCCCTGTGGGCCTCCACGTCCCCTGTAGTAAAATAAGGAGGTGATCTAAAATAAGATTGTCATTTCGGCCCACTGTCCCTTTGACATTATTCTATTTTTGTGCTCTCTGTTAATGGCATCATCATCCCCACAATAGCTAGCATTGATTGAACACCTGCTATATGCCAGAAACTAAACTCGGACTGATACAATAGCCGCTGACAGTTATCGAGTGCTAGGATCCACCAGCCATAAACGCTTCACCCCTTCGCTCATTTAACCCTCTGCAAAGCTATCACCAGCCTCCTCACCACCATAAGGATGCCTGAGGTAGGGCCCGTGTGATGAGATGGCCTCATCCTGCTGGGGTTTGAGCCCAAGAGCCAGGCTTGCAAGCACTAGATCATGCCCAAGCCCCTACAGCCCTGTGAGGTAAGAATTATTATCTCCATTCTACTGATTAGAAGAAAAAAAAAACCCTGCAGCCCAGAAAGGGGAAGTGACTCAGGCCACGTCACGCTGTTTCAGATGATGGGCTCTGAGGATATCCTCCTTCGAGCTCCTTTTATCCCGACCATCTCAGAGACATCAAAGAAATGCGCTCTGAGCCCTGTGACCCTCAGTCCCCACTCAGTTCCTGTCCGCTTACTCTGGGCCCACAGCTGAGCTCCAGATACGTGAGGGTCCGGCCTTTGGCAGGAGGTCTGACTTCCAGATACGAGAGCCCTGAATCACAGGAGCTCGCGCCCCATCCACTGCCTGGCCCTCATCGAAACCCGGGGAGGGGATTTACCCCGCGGGGGCACACTCACTGGTGCTGTGCCCTCACTGTCATCTTCGCAGCCAGGACACCTTTGCCAGTGCCATTCGACAATCCTCATTTTGCCAAAAATTGAGGTCATATGCTTTATCTAAGCAGGGAATCAGTGACCAGTGCCGCAGGTGAATTCTATCGTCAAGGACACCTTATTTATTACTTATTTATGTATTTATTTTAAATATTTATTTATTTTTGAGAGAGTGCAAGCAGAAGAAGGGCAGGGGAGGGGGCAGAGTCCCAAGCAGGCTCCGCACTGGCAGGCTGACAGCAGTGAGCCCGATGTGGGGCTCGGACTCACGAACCCTGAGATTATGACCTGAGCTGAAGTCGGGTGCTTGACCACCTGAGCCATCCGGGCGCCCCAAGGACACCTTTTTAAATTCCAGCAGATCGTGGAGGATGGGTTGGTTTTCCACCTGTGGAGAGGGTATTTGGAGGCACAGGAGGCAGGTCCTGCCTCCAGCCAGGCAGAGAAAGAGATCCTGACGTGCAGTAGCTTCAAGTGATCCTTCCCTGAGAAGTCTCTTCCCTTTAGGTGGCCACCATAGAATGAATGGTGGCTTAGTTCCTCTCTTCAATCCTCCCTTTATATACTCACCTTTCTCCCCCTGGGAGCAGAGAAAAGAGGAAGCTGCTGTTTGATTTCTGAAGGCCCAGGCAGAGTGAAAACGGGAGGACCCATAAGGATGGGGTGACTCATTCCCTGACCAAGGGATAAGGCCACCCCAAGCAGAGGGCGTTTTGGGAAGACCTGGGCTTTTGTTCCCTTTGGGACTAAAATGAATCACCAATCTCAGCAAGTCACACTGGCCAGTCCCAAACTTTCCCAGGTAAAAAGCACTGAAAATGAGTCAGGTGGGGCTCCCATCAGTGGGCACAATCGAGGGCAGAAAGGCTGAACTCCTCCTTACTGTGCACCTTCAGCTTGGTGCTTAGAAGAGGCCAGATGGGACTTCGTTCTTCTTGGAGCAGAGTGGAAACTGGAATCAGAAAAGGAAAGTCAGGCACCACGCCTCTAACCACATGGGTCAGCAAGGTAGTGAGCGCCCGCTGCAGGCTGGCGCTGTGCGGGATGCCATACAACAAGCTCAGTTGGCTCATTAGTTCACCGACTCAGGCGGGTGGTCAGGAGCCTTGACTGGGTGTCAGGCATTCACCGTGCTCTCCCTTCTCCAGACCCTGCAAGGAAGGGATCCGATCCTCATGCACGGAAGAGGGAACTGAGGCACCGGCCAGGATCCCCGAGCCAGGAATCCTTCTCAGAACTGTCTGACTCTGCAGCCTTGCTTCTTTTAGCCCTGTGTCTACAGAAACCTGGTCGTCATCCGTGGACGAAGATACCCATGTCACCACCTGAATGTGTTCAGGAGAGTCTAGAAAGCCGGAGACTTGTCTCAGCAAAACTGCCTGAGTTATCTCAGAGGAAGAGCTTCAAGGAGAAGCAGAGGCTTGGCAGTCCTCTGGGACCTCAGCATTCCAGAGGCCAGATGTGTGAGCCTGACGTCACCTCACCAAATTCCAGGCTGCGCTCTGCTGGCTTGTGAGCCCTGTTCCTCCATGCCTTCCTCCTCCCTTTCCTCAGGATGAAAGAGACTGAGTGCTGCTGGCAGCTCCTCCCCAGCATCTGGCAGAACATTCTGCCCCATAGCTGAGCTCCTCTCACTCCCCAGTCATCCCTGGGGGCGGCTGGGGACTCATATTTCCATTTTCAGTGCACAGCCAGGCACCAGATCTTTCCATGACCAGCAGGGCTAGCCATATGGGGTCGGGGTTAGGGACATGAGCTGTGACACCAGACAGAGCTGAGTTCAAATCCTCCACCTGCTGCTTGTTAGCTGTGCGATTTCAAGCAATTAGCTTACCCTCTCTGAGCCTCTGTTTCCCTATTTGTAAATGGAGACTGTGGCTGTCAACTCTGATGCCTTCTGCATTGAAAGAGTCTCTTCCCATTTGCTTGCAGCTCTGAAAAATGAACTATTCCATCCTATCAGTTTTCTTTTTTTATATGCACTCCATACATAAGCCAAGAAAAGAAGAAGCTGATACTAGAGTTTTAAAATGGAACAGTAATGTCATATATCTGAAACTAAAGTAATATTGTATGTCAACTATAGTTCAGTTTAAAAAAAAATGAAGCAGTAATATTTATATCCTATTTACTATGTGCCAGGAATCTGTTATAAGGTATCATCACTAGCCCCGTTTTACAGATGAGGAAACTGCGACCCAGAGAGGTAAAACAACTTGCCTAATGCCACATGGCCAGTAGATAGCTGGCTGAGATTCACACCCAGGCTGTCTGGCTTCAGGGTCCATGCACTTAAGCATTGTGTTGAGAAAAGTAAACAAGATGAAACCTACAAAGTGTGCGGCATGATGCTAGAAGCATAGTGGATTCTGAATAAACGTTTGCTGGTAATATTATTACTACTGTTGTTATTGCTTTGCCATCCACATGTCTGAGTCTTATCCTTGACCTTGACAAGTGGGTCAGGGCTTTCTGTCCTTTCAGCCAGATCCAAGAGTCAAGAAGCTCTTGGATTAAAGGTGGTCAATCGGTCCACCCCACGCAATATGTGGGTCCCTTGACATGTCAATTAAATGTTCCTACCATGTGGTCTTGAACAACTGACTGAAATCTCTGAGCTTCAGTTTCCCCATCTGCCAGCGGGGAGGGTGCTCTGCTCTCCCTTACTGTTGGGTTGGGAACAAGAGAGAAAGTGCTAGGTGTGCATGGTATGCCCCATTAAATATCGGCAGGCTGCCGGCAGGCCCTCCAGCCCGGGCAGCCTGGCATCAGAGGCCCATTTTAGCCACTGGGCCCTACTGCTTCCCAGGTGGGATGCTCTTATCAAAAGACAAAGCTTGCAGTTTGGCTCCCAAACCCCACCCCAAAAAGCCAGTGAGATGTTGGTAACAGAAGACCCACCTGGGGCAGTGTCCCTGGGCAGTTGTAAGCGAAAGGCTAGGCACAGGATTATCAGGAAAAGACAAACAAAAAGAAAGCCAGACTAGCAATGTTGATAATGGACAAAACAGAATTTGAGGTAAAAGGCACTCCACTAAATGACAAGGGGACTCTTGACTCTCTTCGTCTCCATGTACCACCCCAACGGGCTTCTCATTTTTATTATCCTTCCCAGACCTTTTCCTCTCTGTCTAGTTCCTGCAAGGACACTTCATGGTCTGAACGCTTGTCTTCATATTAATTCCCTGAGGGATGAGCCAACCTCCTCCAGGCCTCCATTCTGCTGCTGGCATTCACTTCTTAGAGACTGCTGGCCTGTTGAGATCTTTCCTGCCTGGTCCTCTTTGACCAGACAGGGCTATGGCCCCTCCCTCCTCCTATTCCCTAGGCTCTACCCTTGCCTGGTCTCAGAGAAGTCGTGAGCTTGTCTCCCAGAAGGAATGGGCAGAGGGTACGCACCCAAAGGACTTCTGCCTGGTGACTTGTGTCCACAGTCATTTCCAGCACTTGTTTATGAGTATAGGCCTGGACCACAATAGGTACCCATTAAAGGCATGTTGAGTAAAGCTAAGAACCCTTAGTCAGTAAGATTTTGTTAGTTCAACCCCCTCTGCCCACCCCCCCCCCAAATGATATGGAGATCTTATCTGGCAGCAGTGGTCCTGAGCTACAGAGAAAATTTATTTTTTTAATTTTCTATCAAAGATGTTCGGCTAGAAAATATATCCGCTGGAATCTTCCAAGTGTGTGCCCGTCTCTTACTTCCTTCATTCAATATGCATTGGTTGTTTTGCTACCCAGCTCTTGGTGTTGTAAGACTGCAGAATTGTGCAAAGTTTCAAGCAGCTAACACTACAGAAGGGACGGGAAGTCTTCTAATCATCGGTCAGCACCAGCTATCTATTACAGATATGTATTGCGTACAGTGAAATGGGGAACAAACACTTCATCGAGCTTACACTCTTGGGGGTGGGGGGTAACAGACATCAAAACCATCGTCACAGAAAGAGCAAGGCGCCCCCACACAAACAGCAACCTTTCAATACACTCGTTCTGGAGTTTGGCTGGGCTGATTCAACATCTCATCTCCTTGACTTACTTTACATGAGCTTGAACAAGAGGCTTAAGCTCCTTGAGGCTCAGTCTCAGTATCTGTAAAATGGAAATAAGAATTACTTTCTTCCTAGGGTCATCAAGAGAATTTTGAGGAGTTATTCAAGTGTCTGCCATGTCTCGTTTTTATCATTATGATAATGATGATACCAGATGAATAGTACTGAAGGTGGGGAGGGGAATACTTCTTCCTGAAGAGGGGATGGTATGGATGAGAATTTTCAGGAGAAGGGGGTTGTTGGTGCTGAGTTTTAAAGGAAGGTTTGAATTTCTATACAAGGAAGTGGCCAAAAGTGAATCTGTTCAAAAGTAGAAAAATGAATGATTCAGAAGGTCATTAAAATAAAACAAATAAAGAATCTAAACCAAATGACTGGGCTCCTTAAAAATAGGACATTGCATTGCCAAGCTAAGAAAGCGTTAGTCAGGCAGAGGAGGTGGTTACTGGGAAATTTCGCCCAGTTCAGCATTATTGAGAAGTTGTGGATTCCTGGAGCCTTCAGTGGCTGTTGCACAATCTTGTGGGGTCATGGTTACCCAAACCCTGGTCCAGGACTGAGAGGGAAGTGTTCAGGACAGGATTGATACTAGAAAAAAGAAAGGGTCTACTTAAAAGTGGAGCTTCAAAGTGGTTAACTGTATTGGGAGAGTCTGGGGTAAGTCTGTAGGCCAGCAAACATCTGTCCTGAGGAAACATGACATAGGACATCTGGATTCAGGGATGACACACGCCCAGGGATCTGGGTCTAAGCCACAGGGCAGGCATCCCATTCCTTCTCCCCCAGGGTCTGCCAGCCCCTCCTCCCTTTCCCCATACTCTCACACTGCAGGGACACCCTAGCCTTCTCTGCCCAACTGTTGGAACTAGGCAGATGGGGCTCAGATCACAGCTCTTGCTTACTGTATGATCTTAGGCAAGTCGCTTCACTTCTCTGTGCCTTTATTTTTTTGTCTATTAAGAGAATCACAGTATTCACGTCACTGGATCGTCGTGGGGAGTTAGTGAAACACACGCCTGGCACACACAAGTGTTCAGAAAAAGTTAGTTCCAGGGGTGTCTGGGTGGCTCAGTCGGTTGAGTGTCGACTCTTGATTTCAGCTCAGGTCATGATCCCAGGGTCATGGGATTAAGCCCCATGTCGGCCTCCCCGCTGAGCATGGAGCCTGCTTAGGATTTTCCCTCTGCCCCTCTCCCCCCACTCATGCCCTCTCACTCTCTCAAATTAAAAAAAAAAAAAATTAAAAAATGAAAAAAGAAGGAAAATGTTAACTCCAGCACTTTCTCTCATTCTCTTCCTTCTTCTGAGTTCATCCTTCCCTACCTGTTCTGATGATGTCTTCCTGGAGGTAATTATGGATTCTATAGGCAAATAATTCAATGCCTCCTATCTGGTACCCCGCAGATAAGTTCAGGGGTTCATTTGTGTCATTCAGTTTACGTTTGTCAGTACCTCCAATGTAACTAGCATTGTTCTTGGAATAAAGACAAAAATATTACATGAAGGCGAAGGGCTGAGGAGCATCTAAGAGAAGGAGATGAAGTTCCGAGGAACTGAGAAGAGAAAAACCTGTGTTTTCATGCCCCTACCATGTGCCAGGCATGGATAAGGAGATGGAAACGGGGGTCCCTGGGTGGCTTAGTCAGGTGAGCATTCCACTCTTAATTTAGGTTCAGGTCACGATCCCAGGGTCGTGGGATTGAGCCCCATGTCAGGCTCTGCACTGAATGTGAAGTCTGCTTAAGATTCTTTCTCTGCCCCTCTCCCCCTCCTCTCTCTCGCTTTCTCTCAAAAAAAAAAAAAAAAAAAGAGGAGGTGAAAATGGTACAGCCTGGGGCTTTGGAGGGACCACAGTTCAAGGGTAGATAGACGCATAGACCCAAATGATGATTGTGGGGCTCCACTGGAGGCTTTGATGGTATTGTCTCGGGAAAACTTTGGAAGACTTCCAAGAGAAGGCGACAGAGGAGCTGAGTGCAAAAGGGTGAGAATCCACCAGACGGATAAAGCCCGGAAGAACATTTTCAACTGAGGAATAGCCTATGTGAAGGCCCAGCCACATCAGAGAACACAGTGTTTGGGGAACACTTGGGCATCTCTTCAGAGGAAATGAAGTCGTTTCATTTAGCACAGGACCTGGCACGGAGTAGTGCTCCACAAAAGTTGGCCATTATTAGGGTCAGATGGCCCCTGAACTTGTTCTCTGATGGTGAGTAGATAGTGCTAAGATTCACTGTAAAGAACCCCATTGGCTCCCAGGATGAAGGCAGGCTCAGGGGCAGAGCAGGGAGAGGAGGGAGAGGAGGGAGCTTCAAAAAGGGGCTGTCATGTGGGACAGGCCAAGGTTCATTTCTCACGTTAGGGCACCTGTGCAGTGCCCCTCCTCCCTGGGACTGAACATTCTGTTCCCTTCCCCAGGCAGAACCCCAAGAACAGGCAGGCTTAATGACCAGCGCTGGGCTAACGGGAAGATGGGCCACACTGGGCCCCAAGTCATCTGCCTGTCCTGATGAGCCAGGCCCTGGGGATTCCACCGGCCCCGGGGAGCGTTTAGAGAAGTACTCTGGGAGTCATCCGCCCTGTGTGGTCACTGCCTGTCAGGGCTGCGCAGGGCTGGCAGGGAAATGGGCAGATTGCGGCACTGTGCGTTGAGAACCAAGTGCTCAGACCCTGGAGCTATCTTCGCGAGTCTGTTACCAGAAGACAGTTACGTAATCGGTTTGCTCACATCCTCGACAATTGTGTATTGAGTGCCAACTGTATGCCAGGCACTGTTTCAAGCTCTGAGGGTACTGTGGGGAAAGACCCAGCATTCCCGCTTCAGGGAGTTGACGTTCTGGAAGAAAAATACGCACTAACAACGTCTTACCGCATTTATTTATTTTTTATTTTATTATTATTTTTTTAACATTTATTCATCCTTGAAAGACAGAGACAGAGCGTGAGCGGGGGAGGGCAGAGAGAGAGGGAGACACAGAATCCGAGGCAGGCTCCAGGCTCTGAGCTGTCAGCACAAGGCCCGACGCGGGGCTCGAACCCACGAACTGTGAGACCATGACCTGAGCCGAACCTGGCCACTCAACCGACTGAGCCACCCAGGTGCCCCTTTACCACATTTATTGAGGGTTTATTATAGGCGGAATCCTGTACCATGCACTCAATAGGATTTCATTCGATCTCCTTAATTCATGAGACAAGTTTTATGTCTCATAACTGTTATCCCACTTTACAAACCACATTCTCCTTCTTGAGGAATCCACCTGCAGGGACCCTCGTCCCCAGATCTGCCCATTGTTACCTCTCAAAAGGGCGTGAGCTAAGGTGGGGTGCAAATGTTGACACCTAGCCTTACTCTGGGCTCACAGTGACCTAACGGGGCAGGAATGAGGGGCCCGGCATCTTCTGATAAAAGTCGAGTCCCACCCGCCCAAACCACTCTCCTGAACTCTGAGAGCTTTCAAATGCTTTCAGAGACTTGTAATAATGTCCTTTCCCAACATTCCTTAATCATCATTACTCTGGACTCAGGCATTTAATTGCTCATCTGTTTCTCCATTCCTTCATGAATAGAGTATTTCTTTCATGATTGCATCAGGGCAAGAGCCGCCTTTGACCAAATCGTGCCACAGGTGAGTCCCCCCACTGCCCCACTCCACTCACTCTATCACTCTGCACCCACGTGTGAGCCCTGCTGTGTGCCAGGTGCTTGGGTCAGGAGCCCCCAGGGAGGCAGAGGAAGAAGCAGGCCTCTGTGGTGAGGGGTGATAGATAGGGGCCAGACCTCTGGGACTGGCAGGGGAGCCCAGAGGTCATGTCACCTGGTGGAGGTGCCGGAATGCCACCTGTGTGTGGAAGGCCCAAAGCCACCTAGGGTCAGGGCTCTCTGGACAGGTGTACATGAAAAGAAATGTAACCTTTGTGGGAATCTGGATGCGACCAGGAGGGCACCGTGGGGTGTAGAGGGATAAAGGTGGCAGGCAGGAAAAGGGCTGGCAAAGAAACCAGAGTGGTTGAAAGGCAAACTCACAAAGGGGCTTCAGTGGTGGGTTAAAGGAAATGCTTCTCCCTCTTCAACAAGCAGAGATGAAACACAGCCACGGAAGTCAACCTCTATATTCCATCCAGTTCAAGAAATACTTCGTGAGCTTTCCTTATCTTCCAGGCCTTGTTCTGGGAAGGACGGAGATGAAAAAGCCGCACACAAAAATGCCTGCCCTCGTGGGGCTAGCATTCCGGCGGTGGGGGAGAGGGAGAGACAGCCAGGAAGCCAAGAAGCGAGTAACATGCATGGCACGTCGGGTGGCACTAGGTGTGGTGGGAGCACAAAGCAGGGCAGGGGAATGGAGGGTGCTTGCGGCGGAGGGGGGTTGCCATTCCAAAGAGCACAGCCAGGAAGAGCCTCCATGAGAAGGCGACAGGAAGATGAGAGGCGGCACGGCTGACACTGGGGGGAGGGTGATCCAAGCACAGGGAACGGCAGTGCACAGGCTATGAGATGGAAGCATGCAGTTCTTGAGATAAGAACCGCAAAGGGGCCGGTGTGGCTGGAGAAACTTGACCGGAGAGGAAAGGGGGAAAGGGCGCTGGCAGGGCCTTCGCCCGTGAGCCCCGGGAGAGGGGGGCTGTGAGCACGGGAGAGGCATAATCATGCTGGCTGCCGAGCTGAACACAGACTCTCATGGGGGCCCCTGGGGGACCACGTGAGAGGCTACCACAAGAGTCCGATAAATGCATTTTTTTTAAAATTTTTTTTTTCAACGTTTATTTATTTTTGGGACAGGGAGAGACAGAGCATGAACGGGGGAGGGGCAGAGAGAGAGGGAGACACAGAATCGGAAACAGGCTCCAGGCTCTGAGCCATCAGCCCAGAGCCTGACGCGGGGCTCGAACTCCCGGACCGCGAGATCGTGACCTGGCTGAAGTCGGACGCTTAACCGACTGCGCCACCCAGGCGCCCCGATAAATGCATTTTTAAAAAACCGGAAGGATGGGTGGATGGCAGGTCCTTCCAGCAGCAGAAGCCATCCATGGACATAAGATCTCTTCAGCCTTCAAAAATATGCCTGCTAACACCTGCAGCCTTTGGGTGAGATGGGATAGATGATCATGGGCTGACACAGCTGTCCAAGAGAGCATCGAATGGAAGAGTTAGGTCGCAGGAAAAAATGAGTAGAAGATAGATCGATCGGTCGTTCGATAGATGATAGATACATAAAAAGAAAGGAGGAAGGAAGTAAAGGAAGGAGGGAGGCAGAAAGAATACAGCAGAGACACACAGACCCGTTACCCAGGCTGGGAACTGACCCCCCAGTGGCCCCGCCCCTGCACTGATGCTAGTCCCAGCATAGCCTGACCATCTCCACCCCCCCCCCCGAAACCACAAACCCAATCCCAAAGTACGGCCAAGTGTCTGGATTTTGTTTTTAATTTTCTTTATTATGAACTATGTATGAAAAGCATACAACGGTCGGGTCTGCCGAATTGCCAGAACTGGAAGTCTCAAAATCAGACTTACTGCTGGTTCCCCACAGAGATGGAGGAAGGCAATGCATGGCACAGGGCTCTGGATGCTTCTGAAGACTCCACTGAAATAGCCCCGCCCCCTTCCCAAAGCTTCTCTCTCCACCTCTTTCCAACGCTCCACTGCCAGCACCACCTGTGAACGCTCCTCCCCGCTCTCCAAGCTCCCAGACTTCTTCCCTTTTTTTCTCCTTGCTCCTTCCGTTTTCCTGCCTGGCAAGACCAAAGCCAAGGGGGACTGAGCATTTGTCAACACAAGCAGCGGGCTGCGAGTCAAGCTGGGGCACTGCCGTCCTTCAATGTCCTGGGTCTCACCTGTACTCACAAGAAACTCCTTCCAGTGATTACTTCTGGACGGGCCTCAAGGCTTTGGCATATCATTTCATACCCTTTTGAACAATTTATTTCTCCTTTGCATGTACACAACTTTATATTTAAAAAAATAATGATATCCCACCCAGGCCCGTCTCTAACATCGCAGGGCCCAGAAAGAGAGAGCAAAAGGAGGCCTGTGACCACTGCCTACCGTCTCCTTCCCTCCCTGTCCTGGATTCAGCCTCTGGGTGGCTGTGGGGGGACGGCCCAGCCAGCATTTGCTCTGCCAACTCCCCCAGAGCCAAAAGCAGATTCTAGGTCTTCCCTTGCTAGGTAGGACCTGGAAAGAGACCTGTGCCGCCTCTGGAAGTGAACTTGGGAATACGTAAGCGGGAGATGCACAGGTCCTGGGTGCCCAGAACATATGAGGAGGTGTTAATACTGCCTCTACCCAACAGTAGGATTGCCAGCATCTTTCCCTTAAGTTTCTCCATACTGTCGGAACATTTAACATCTAGTAGAACATTTGTGACCTTTATGTGGCCCCCAAATTACTCAGCCACATTTGAAGGAACCGAGGTTCCCATGTGCAGAATGGCACATGGGTGGAGGGCAGAGTGAGGGGGCGTGGCTGGGGCATCAGACAGATCTGTAGAGCACGCTGGATTTTGTCACTTCTTAGCTGAGGGCTTTGAACAAACCCACTGAAGCTCTCTGAGCTTCAGTTTCCTTGCCTGTAAAACGGGAATAGTCATGACCATTTTCTGGGTTATTGGAACGATTGAGTGGCCAGGCAAATGAGTGGCACAAAGATTTTTAAATGTAATTGTTACTATTTTTTAAATGTCAATCGATGCCAGGAATATTTTGATGATCCTTCTAGGGTGGTTTCAGCACACTTATTTCCTGGTCATAATCACTTCCTTTATCACCTCTTACGTCATCCTCAGCCTTTACCTCATTCACCCTCCCTACCCAGTCCCTCCCATTAGCCACATCACCACTCCCTGCCCCAGGCTTAGCCCACCCCGTACCCACGGTCCAGCCTTAGAGGAAAAGGACCAGCGGGCACACTTTCTCTTTTACCTCAAGCTGCGATTTTGACCTTTACCCTCTTCCTGACTCATATCGGACCCTCTTAGTCACCCCTGCAGAAGTAGTGTGAATGAGCTCAAATCCGTGTTTGAGATTTCATTCCTTTTTTTGTTTAAGGTTATCCATTTTGAGAGAGGCAGAGACAGCACGAGTGGGTGCGGGGCAGAGAGAGGAGACAAAATCCCAAGCATGCTCATGCTGCCAGCGCAGAGCCCGTCGTGGGGCTTGAACTCACGAAACCGTGAGATCGTGACCTGAGCCAAAACCAGGACTCGGAAGCTTAATCAACTGAGCCACCCACGTGCCCCTAGATTTCATTTCTTTTTTTTTTTTTTTTTTAATTTTTTTTTTTTTCAACGTTTATTTATTTTTGGGACAGAGAGAGACAGAGCATGAACGGGGGAGGGGCAGAGAGAGAGGGAGACACAGAATCGGAAACAGGCTCCAGGCTCTGAGCCATCAGCCCAGAGCCCGACGCGGGGCTCGAACTCACGGACCGCGAGATCGTGACCTGGCTGAAGTCGGACGCTTAACCGACTGCGCCACCCAGGCGCCCCAAGATTTCATTTCTTAATCAGAGAGCCAGAGTGAGTGGAAATACAACTGGCTGGGGAGCCAGAGACTGGGATGAAAATCTTGTGTCTGTGTTTTGTGATTGTGGGTCTCTGAGGAGTCATTTCACCAATCTGAGTATCACTGCCCCCATTTATAAAGTGAAAGAATGATTCCTATCCAGCAGTTTTGTATCACAGATCACCAACAACACGTGGAAGACACTGAACAGGAATTTGGTCAGTGATGGCTATTAGGTGGAGCCCAGATCATGCGGCGCCTTGAAAAGCAGATGAGTGAGTTTGAACAGCATGTTGAAGGTGGTAGGGAGCCATGGAAGGCTCTAAACCGGGGATGGCACTACCGGATGGTGGAGCTGAGATGTGGGCAGTCTTGCTCGGGCGGCAAGATGGAGAGAAGCAAGAGGCAGGGAGACCAGAGGACGGCCATGGGGCCTGTGCTCAGGCAGTAGCTGGGGAAGGGGGGACAGATTACAGAGCTGGCCTGGAGTCAGAATCCTCAAAGGGGGAGGTGTCCTCATTCTCCACTGTTGTCACCTAGAGGGTCAAGGAGCCCTCTGTCCAACATTGATCGTCTGGGTTTAACCCAGGGATGAGAGTGGGGGTGGGGAGCAGAGTGGCAGGAGGAGGGAAAATGTGAGAGGAAGAGAAGGTGAAACAGAAAACAGAAATCTTGACTTTTGTTCGATTTTTCAAACCCTGATTTCAGCTAGAAAAATCAATACCTAACGAAGACTCTTGATTTCGGCTCAGGTCATGATCCCAGGGTCGTGGGATCAAGGCCCACGTCCGGCTCTGCACTGACAGGGCAGAGTCTGCTTGGTGTTCAATTTCTCCCTGGCTGTTTGCCCCTCCTCCACTCGTGTGTGCACGCACACACGCAGGCACGCTCTCTCTCTCAAAATAAATAAATAAACATTAAAAAAAAAAAAGAAATAATAACAGCTAGCTTTCACTGAGCTCTTCCTGGGTGCCAGGCTCTGTGTTAGGTGATTTACTATATTATTTCATTAAATCATCACAATCAACCCATGAAGGAGGTATCATCATCATTTCCATTTTAGAGATGAGGAACATAGGCGCAGCAAGGTGAAGGAAGGATATAGGCTATGATGAGGGACAGCAAGGATTGGGATTCAAAGTGGTCACACTCCAAACTCCAAGTTCTTGGAGGAAAACTAAACATCCCACGAGACTCGAGAAAACTGAAAACCAGAAGTCTGAGGTGTCCGGTGATAGTGAGATAGTCACTCTTCCCTACTGATACTCAGTAAGTCTATGAAAAGCTGATGTAATATGATATAAGTGGAAAAAGCACATTATATATAGTGTGATGTAGAATATGTGTATTTTAAAAATTTTTTTTCTTAATGTTTTTATTTTTGAGACAGAGAGAGACAGAGCATGAGCAGGGGAGGGGCAGAGACAGAGGGAGACACAGAATCCAAAGCAGGCTCCAGGCTCTGAGCCATTAGCACAGAGCCCAATGCGGGGCTCGAACTCACAGACTGTGAGATCGTGACCTGAGCCGAAGTCGGACGCTCAACCGACTGAGCCACCCAGGCGCCCCTAGAATATGTGTATTGTACATACATACAAGAACGTGTTAGAACACATGGACTCAAGATACTATCTATAGAAGCAACCACAAATCTAAGGTACCTACGAGGTCAAGGCCTTTTTAGGAAAATTAAAAATTTTATTAAATGGCATCCGAGAAAACCTAAATACGTGAAGATGCATACCATGTTCATGGGGAGGAAGGCAGTTCTCCTCAGTGTCCTAACACTATTTCAGTCAAAAGCCCAACTCAGTTTTTCTTATAATCTTTAGCAAGCTGAAGGTTCAGCATATATGGAAGACCACAGGGCCAAGAAAGGTTAAGGCACTCTCAAAGCAGAATTCTGGGCAAGGCATTAGCCCGTCACGTAACAAAACTTATAATAGAGGAAACGCATTTTCAACAGTATTAAACAGATACAGGGATTGACAAATAGATTAATGAAACAGAAGAAAAGGCTCTAATAGAGGGATCCACATGTATCAGAAAACCTGATTTCTGATAGAGGATGCCCTAAAGACCAACGAGGTGGGGAACCCTTATTCCATAAGCAAGGCTGTGAAAACTGGCTCTCCAAATGGGGAGAACAATACCCCTTAGTATACAAAAAATTACTTCCAGGTGGGTCAAGGCCTTAACTGTGAAAGAAAAACCTTAAAAACTTTTAAAAGAATTATTCAGCCACAGAAAAGAAGGAAATCCTGCCATTTGCCACAACATGGATGGACCTGAGGGCACTATGCTAAGTGAAATAAGTCAGACAGAGAAAGAATACTTTACTGTATGATCTCATTTGTATGCGGAATCTAAAAAAAATTGAACTCATAGAAATAAAAAATAGATTGTGGTTACCGATGGCTGAGGGTGGAGGAAATGGGATGTTGATCGAAAGGTACAAACTTCGGTCATGAGATAAATTCGTTCTGAAGATCTAACTGCAGCATGGTGACTTTATTTACAATACTGCATTGTATACTTGAAATTTAACAAAGTGGATCTTGAATGTCCTTGCCACACACACACACAAATGGTAACTATGTAAGGGGAGGGATGCATTAACTAACCACACTGCGGTAATCATTTCACAATAGGTATGTGTATCAAATCATCACGTCATTACCTTAGACTTACCCAATGTCGTCAATGATATCTCCATAAAGCTTGGAGAAAGAAACCTCTCAGAATAAAATAAAGAATATCTTTATGATCTCTGGGAGAGACAGATTTCTTAAGCAAAATATAGAAAATGAAACCACAAAGAAACAGGTTGATACATCCAACTGATTAAAATAATTTCTGTTCGTCGAAAGGCATCCCAAGAGATGAGATGACAAGTGATAAATTTGGGGAAGATATTTGTAACACGTAGTCAACAAATGATTAGTATATAAAATAGATAAAGTCCTACAAATTCATAAAACTAAAACAATCTGATAGGGAAATGAGGAGAAGACTTAAACAGATATTCTACATAAGAGGAAACAATTACGGCCAAGAAACCTATGACAAGGTACTTCATCTTGTTATTACTCATAAAGATGCAAAATAAAACCACATTGTCATTTCACACCCATCAAACCAGTGAAAATTGTAAGTGTGACAATATTAAGTATTAGGATAGAGAGCAGCTAGATAGAAGGATCACCTACCCTTGGTGTCAGGTGTGTGAACCATACTAATGCCATCTTGGACAAATCCGCCATGATGACTGGTCTAAGACCTGAAGCTTTCTTGAACACCAGCACCCCCCCCCACACACACACACATACACACATTCTTTCTTTTTGTCTAACCACGCCCTTAAATACACCCTTGGGACATAACATCCTTGATCTGCTCAGGAGATAAGACTACCACCACTGTGCTCTCCAGTCTGTAGGCTGTAAAAGCAGGTCTTGCAGGAGGTGGGGTCACGGAGATCTCCTCCTCTTCCAGCTGCCCAAGACACACCCGAGGCATACTTCTGTCTGTAAGTCCCCTTAATAAACCGCTTCTCCTCAGGCTGGGCTTGTCAGCTTTTTTCTTTGATCTTATGTCTCCTTTAGAGGTCATTTTCATATACCTCCTTTACACAGAACAACAGTGTACGTTGGGACTGTTGCACTGAAAAATAACACACATGTATCTTATGACCCAGAAATTTCATTCTTAATTATATTAATAGAAAAACTCTTACACATGTGCACCAGGATATATGTATTAGAGTAGTCATAACTGTTTCGTTTATTAAAAATCCTGAAACCAGGGTGCCTGGGTTTCTCAGTCAGTTAAGTGTCTGACTCTTGTTTTGGCTCAGGTCCTGTTCTCACGGTTTCATGAGTTCGAGCCCCACATTGGCTCTGTGCTGGCAGCTTGGAGCCTGCTTGGGATTCTCTCTACCTCATTGTCTGTCCCTCCCTGCTCGTGCTATCTCTGTCTCTAAATAAACTTTCCAGTTCCATCCACGTTGCTACAAAATAAGTCAGGCAGAGAAAGACAGATACCATACGTTTTTACTCATAGGTGGATCCCGAGAGAGTCAGCAGAAGACCAGGAGGGAGAGGAAGGGAGAAAAAAAAAAAGTTGCAGAGAGGGAGGGAGGCAGACCATAAGAGACTCTTAAATACGGAGAATAAACTGAGGGTTGATGGGAGGTGGGGGGGGGAGGGGAAGTGGCTGATGGGCATTGAGGAGTGCACCTGTTGGGAGGAGCACTGAGTGTTATATGGAAACCAATTTGACAATAAGTTTCCTATTAAAATAAATAAATAAATAAATAAATAAATAAATAAACAAACAAACAAACGTCAAGGTGGACACAAAATTAAATGTCCCACCAAAAATAAATAAATAAACTGAAAAAAAAATCCCAAAACCACTTCACATCCACATTAGGATGGCCGTTATTGAAACACCAAAAAAAAAACAAACCCCAAAAAACAAAAAAACACACAAACAAAAACAAAAACAAAAAAATCCCAGAAAACCCAAGAATAAATGTTGACAAACATATGGAGAAATTGGAACCCTTGAGCATTGCTGATAAGAATGTAAAATGGTACAGCTGCTGTGGAAAACAATAAGGCAGTTTCTCTAAAATGAAAAATAAATTAACATATGATCCAACGATTTCACTTATGTACCTGAAAGCATTGAAAGTAGAGACTCAAACAGATATTTGTACACCCAGGTTCAGAACAGCATTAAGAGGTGAAAGGCTGAAACAATACCCGAGTATCCATCAATACATGAATGGATAAACAAAAGTTGGTATATACATACAATGGAATATTATTTATCTTTTTTAAAAGGGAGGAGGGGTGCCTGGGTGGCTCAGTCGGTTGAGCATCCGACTTCGGCTCAGGTCATGATCTCACGGTTTGTGAGTTCGAGCCCTGCGTCGGGCTCTATGCTGACAGCTCAGAGCCTGGAGCCTGCTTCGGTTTCTGTGTGTCCCTCGCTCTCTGCCCCTCCCCCACTCACGCTCTGTCTCTCAAAAAAGAGAAATGTTAAAAAAACATTGTTTTTAAAAGGAAGGAAATTCCAGCACATGCTTCAATATGAATGAAACTTGAGGATATTATGCTAAGTAAAATAAACTAGTCACTAAATGACAAAGACTTTCCATTTAAATGAGGTACCTAAAGTAGCCAAACTTACAACAGCAGAAATTAGAATGGTGGTTGTCAAGGGTTAGGGGGAGGAGAGAAGGGGAAATTATTGTTTAATGGGTACAATGTTTCAGCCCGGAAAGATGAAAAAAATGCTAGAGGAGGGTGGTGGTGACGGTTGCATAACAATGTGAATGTACTTAATGCCACTGAACAGGACCCTTAAAAAATGGCTAAAATGGTAAATTTTATGTTTATCTAGGTTTTACCACAATACAAATAGATCTTTAATCATTTTCTTTAATAAAAAAAAACATTTTAAAGATGAAAAAGAAAACCTGGAAACCATCCACGCGTTGATCAGCAGGAGAATGGATACATAAGTCGGAGCGCAATATACACATGCAATGTAGTACCTCAAGCAGTGACCGTGAATAATCTACGCCTGTTTACAGCTACGTGGATGAATCTCACAAACATAATAAATGAAAGGGGCAAGTTGCAAAATAATACACTCCAATTATATAGTTTAAAACATTACATCGTTTGGAGACACCATGTACAGAGAGTAAAACTATTAAGAAAAACAAAGGAATAGGGCATCTGGGTGGCTTAGTTGGTTGAGTGTCCGATTTCAGCTCAGGTCATGATCTCATGGTTTGTGAGCTCGAGCCCCACATCGGGCTCTCTGCTGTCAGTCGGTCCCGCAGAGCCCGCTTCAAATCCTCTGTCCCCCTCTCTCTGCCCTGCCCTCACTTGCACTCTTCCCCAAATCAATAAATATTAAAAGGAAAAGAACAGAACAGAAAAGAATGACTCACACAAAACTCAAGATGGTGACTACCTCTGGGTGGATTGAGAGGGAGGGGCATGTAGAGATTTCTAAGATATTGGTGATGGTCTATTTCCTAAGCTGGGTGATAGATACATGGATATTCATTCTACAATTCTTCAAGTTACACATCTGTGTTATATACTCTTCTGGTGTGCATATACCTATACACAGAAAATATTTTTTAAAAAAAAACTTTTTTTAACCTATACGTAAAAAAAAAATGCTGGAAGAACTCTACACATGATGTTGTCTCAGTGGGGAGGCTATTTTACTTTTTGTTTTCCTGTATTTTTAAAAATATTCTTTCATACTTTGATAGTGAAAGAGGAATTAAATGATATTAGGGGCATCTGGGTGGCTCAGTCGATTGAACGTCAGGATCTCACGGTTGGTGAGTTTGAGCTGCGCATCTGGCTCACTGTTATCAGCGCAGAGCCTGCTTCATATCATCTGTCCCCCTCTTTCTCTGCCCCTCTGCGCGTGCTCTCTCTCAGAAATAAAATAAACATTAAAAGAAAGAAAAAAGAAAAATTATATTAAGAAAAAAAGAAGAGAGATTTTCCCTCAGATTTGTGCAGAGAAAAGGGAAATGAGGGGACATGGGTGAAAACTTTGGGCTTCCCTTGACTCTAGTGGTAGCAGAAGATGACATTAAAGTTTTGAGGCGAAATGCTAATTCAGAGATAATGAGTTTCCACTGCAGTTGAGGTAGGAAATGGTTCCTCCAAAAGTGAACTCCCCAGTCCCTCTTCTCAGGAAATCCCTGCCAGTTTCAAGAGTGGGCAGAGGGTTTTGTTGCCCTTTTGAAACAAGGGACATAATCAAGAAGACGAAGCCATGGGGCTCAACCAGCACTTGTCAGCATTGATTTCATATGAAAATTTTGGCGCGCATCCCCTTTCAGCAGATGAAAGAGAAGAAAAAGAGGAACAGCCCAGAGCTAAGAGAAATAGTTGAGCTGGAAGATGGTTTGAGAAAATAGGGCCCAACCAGTCACCATATATCTGGATAGTATTAGCTGCCATTTGGTAAAGTTAATTCCAGACATGTTGGGATTCTCCTTCCACACTATCGTCTTATGTATCTCCTTTCTCTCTCGTATCATCACTGAAAGCTCAACACACGACACCAGACTCCACTGTTCACTGTTTTGAGGCAGGCATGTCTTTCACAGACATATAGGCGGCACTCACCACGAGTACAGGGCTTGTCTGGGGCCTGGAGATACAGATGAATGAGACAGGGACCCTCACTTCAAGGAGCTCACCCTCAAGAGTGGGAGGCAGATATAATGGCAGTTAGAATGGGATGGAAAATGTTTTGAAGCCCGTAAGTACAAAGCATTGTGGGCCACAGCACAGAGGAGGGACATCTAACCCAGCCTGGGGGTAACCAAGACTCTACCAAGTTGCAAAGGATTTGTAGGGATGCGTAAAGGATGAGTAAAGGAGGCAAAGAAAGGTTAAGGTGAAGAGCAGGTCCAGGCACCTGGGTGGCTCAGCAGATTAAGTGCCCAGCTCAGGTCACGATCTCACAGTTCATGAGCCCTGCGTCAGGCTCTGCGCTGACAGCTCAGAGCTTAGGGTCTGCTTCAGATTCTGTGTCTCCCTCCCTCTCTGCCCTTCCCCTGCTCATTCTGTGTCTCTGTCTCTGTCTCTCTCTCAAAAATAAATAAACATTAAAACCATATGGGCAAGGAAGTGGGGGAGAAATAATGGTGCGGCATGAAGGCAACCTTCAGTGGTTTATTTTTTCTGGAGTGTGCTTTTGTGATATAAGAAACAGGTATTTGGTCTTCGTCCTATTTCTAACACAGAGCTTCTAAAACCCTTAGACTCTCCTACAAGATAAGCACAATAAGGTTGTCTTTCATTATTCACAATGATCCCCTTGCAACCACACCTGAGTTTGCATTACTGAGGTGACTTTTGGAAAGCCCCTAAGGATGGTTCCCCTTTGCCAGGGGAACCAACAACTTCTTTGGAAGGGTTGTAATTTAGCCCCTCCACCAACTTCAGGAAGGGGAGAAGGGCTGGGGATTGGGTTCAATCACCAATGGCAATGACTTGATCAATCACATCTATGTAATGAAGCCTCCATAAAAGCCCAAAGGGACACAGGGTTTGGAGACCTTGCATGTCGGTAAACATGTGGAGGTGCTCAGAGAGTGGCAGCTCGTCACCCCTTCCTACATACCTTACCCTACATACTTTATCCGGCTATCTGTACCCTTTACGGTATTCTTTATAATAAACTGGTAAATGTAAGTAAGTAAACATCTGAGTTCTGTGAGCCTACCTAGCAAATAATTTAACCCAAGGAAGAGGTCTCAGGAACCTCTCATTTATAGCTGGTCACTCAGAAGCACAGATGACAACCTGGACTTGAGGAGGGCACCTGAAGCGGGGCAGTCTTGCGGGGTCGAGTCCTTAATCCTTGAGATCTGGTGCTATCTCCAGGTAGATAGTGCCAGAATTTAGTTAATTGCTTGGAGGTGCTGGAGAACACATTCCGAATGGAGCGCTGACCAAGGGAGGCTGGGGAATTTATAAGGAGCCCTGTCTAGAAGATCTTGTCTTACCAGGTTGGGGGACTTAGACCCAGCCCCGGGTACCGGGCAACCATGGAGGTATTTTAACAGGAAAGAGAGGTGGCCAATTTGTCCCATGCATTATGATCAATCTCCTTTAAATGGCCCATTTGATGATGTCATAAGCCAAAAGAAACATGGTACAAACCACAAGCAGATTAGGTAAAGGGCAGGTAGAGTTCAAATTTGGAAAGACATGTCCACGTCTGAGTCCTGCTTCACTACTCACCGGCTGTGGTGAGTCACTTATGTCCTCTGAGCCACGGTGTGATCACCTGTAGTGGGGCTGATGTGATCACCCAATAAAACACTATGAGCTCAAGTGTAGATCTGTATTTGCCTGAAAAAAAAAATCTCTCAGATATGTTATTGATCCAAAGATTAAAAGGCAGATTAATACGTATGACAGCATTAATCTGAAAAGAAAAAGAAAATATATATGTGTGAAAAATGCAGAGAAAAAAGTTGGAAGGATTCACACCAAATTGAAACACAGCTTACCTCTGGGGAGGCAGAGGAAAGTCATGACTGGAGCTAGAGATCAAAGGGGGTCTTTGCCCTATCTGTCAAGTTTTCGTTTTCACCTGGAAAATGTATTCTTACACTATTCGTGTATTTAAAAATTAATTTTTAAATAACCTGACAAAAAACCCTTGACAGACAATAGATTTTTCAGTCAACGTTCTCTCCCTTCTGCTTATTTTCATAGGGAGATTTGGGGTCTTTCCAGTTCCATTTCCTAATTCACCCTAATTCCAATCATAGTTGGAAGCCGGTCATACTCATTTAACAAATATTTGTAGAAGACTTTTTCCAATGGGGTCAGCAGGCTTCTTGCAAGTGGGTTAAAGGTCTCTCTTGGCCAATCTCTGACCCCAAGGTCTCCCCTGGAAGCTGCCTGAGGAACTGAACTTGGTCCTCAGTCGGGCCCCTGAGGACACTGCTGTCCCTCTGGCCTTTTGGTGGACCCTCAACTCTTTGGGAAACTCCCACTCCTGCTCCTCCTTCCTGGCCTCAGAGCTCTTGGCTGGGAAAGCGGAGCGATGTCTGTGGCTGTTTTCTACCCACAGAAAGGCTGGGGTCACTACTGGCCACCAAAAAGCCCTGTCCAGTGAAGAAAACCTTTAGCAGTGGTCACCTCTGCTGGGGAGTGGAGGGACAAGAGAGACTTCACTCTCCATTGTGGACCCTTTTTCCTATTTGACTATCTGTTTTCCATATGTTACGTTTTAAATTAGGTAATTGCTATTCCTTTAATTGATTAGTACATGAAAACAAAAGAAATCACAAAAGCGAATTCTATTTTAATAACTCTGATTTAGACCAGGTGAGATTTCTTGATAAATATATGACTTGGGGGGTGGGCAGGGCAGAAAGAGGTCATTTGATGGGGTGACTCTTCTGGAGAGGAGGGTCCAACTGTCATCTATACCCAGAACACCCAAACACTTCCTAGGGCTCAGTCAGGATTTCTTGAATTTAACTCGGTAGGAAGCCATGTCTAGGGTCTGCTAAAAATGTACTTGTTTTGGAAAGGAGGGAAAAAAATGGAGGAAACTCACAGAGCAAGGAGGGACCTTGGGTGTTCTGACAGATCTCCTCCCCTCACCGATATGGCCATGAGACCAGACTGGGGATGAAACTTGAGATCAAGCTAGAACCAGATTGTAAGTAGTAGGGGCTCCAGAGGTACCTGAGTGGCTCAGCTGGTTAAGTGGCTGACTCTGGATCTCAGTTCAGGTCTTGATCTCAGAGTTGTGAGTTCAAGCCCCACTTTGAGCTAGTGGATGTGGATCCTACTTAAAAAACAAAATAGTGGGGGCTCTGATATGACCACAAGATAACTACTTGACCCTCCCGACTATCCTGTGAAGTGGGTGCTCTGTCCATTTTGCAGGGGAGGAAACTGAGGTTATAGCAGAGAATGAGACAACCTCATGGTGACAGACAGGAATCAATGGAACTAGGTCTACGATTCTGCTCTCTGACCCCAAAGCTTTCTCTTGCGCCTTTGACCTCACCTCATGCTATGCAACTCTTGGGGTCACAGTGAGCCAGCTTTTCATTTGGACTTTTTCCATTTGCAGGCACCAAGGAAACTGTTTGGATCTGGCTGAGAACCCCTAGAACGTATTATTATTGGACTTCTGTATATTTATCACTATTTATGGGATGCTAAACACGTGTGTGAAGGGAGTTCCCGTCCTGTTCACTGGTGCATCAACTTGCGAATGAATGAGCAAATGACCTCTATTCCTCCAAGATCTCCCCCCTTTACACAAAAAGAAGTTGAGGCTCTGAGAGCTGAAGGGACTTACTTTGGTTACACGGCAGTCACACCCAGGTCTCCCTTTTCTATTTCCTCCTCAGAGTCAAGTTTGGTTTGACACCCCGCCAATCACCAGCTCACCCTGAGGAAGCATAGCACAGTCATCAGCTGGGAGAACAGACCCACTTGCCCCAGGTTGGACGTCAGCACTGTCAACACATGGTGACGCCCACACACTGTGACACACACACACATGCTTGGGCCACACAGAAGCCTCCCCAGTCTCCCCACGGCCAGCCAAGGAGCCGGAATGGAGGGAGGAGCCCGCGGGGAAGGGGGGCACAGTTGAGTCTCTGGCCGCGCAGGCCCCGCTCCACCCCAAGCCACCCCACAGACAACGGAGGAAAGGGTCCAGGTGAGCGTCAGGTGAGAAACATGATGGAGGCGAGCAGGTGGCACTGAGTCACGTAGCTCGTGGAGACGACTGCTGGCGGCAGAAGTTAGCACTGTCTGGGGGAGACTCAGACACGTGACCCGCACAGCCCTTGAAAAGTGCGGATGAAACGCCGCACCCTAGGCTGACCAGAGGTCCACCATCTGTGTGAGACAAAGGCCCCCTTCCTGCACGGCCCTAATGCCACTACCTTTGCATTCATTCTCCCTAGAGGTCTCAGAGTGGAAGGGTGTGAGCCAACTGCAATTTTATTGACATAATACACGTGCCTGATTCTATGCTAAATCCTGGCCCTATATCAAGGCATTTAATATGATATAAACGCTACACAGTTTACCAATGAGCAGACTGGGGCACAGAATGGTTCAGTAACCTACTCACGGTCACACAGCCGGGATAATAGGCTAGCACAATCCAAAGCCCTCTGGGTCATAAGCCCCACAGAGCAGGAGCTCAGTGAGTAGTTAATGTGCCAAGGAGAAAAAGGTCAGGCAGGTGGATCTCAAGAAAGAGGCAAGACTGAACCACACTCGCAAGAGAAATTAGGTCCGCCTAGATTTATCTGGATTCAGAGACAGAGTGAGGACTCATGAAAAAGGAAAAAGGTGGGACTCAGAAAAAGAGGATCCAAAGAATTGAGATTTCCTTGTGTGTACTGAAAAGCTAGAAGGTTATCTGCCAGGGGCTCATGACCAAGTAGTTTCCTGCATAGCTGTGGGGAGCACCTGGGCACTTAATATAAAATGGAAACACTGAGCACACTGCACCCACGTATCCTTCTACCAAATATGCACCTGTGTGAGATACAGAGCTTGGTGGGGGCGCCTGGGTGGCTCAGTCGGTTGGGCGTCCGGCTTCAGCTCAGGTCATGATCTCGCAGTCTGTGAGTTCGAGTCCCGCGTCGGGCCCTGTGCTGACAGCTCAGAGCCTAGAGCGCGCTTCGGATTCTGTGTCTCTGCCCCTCGCCTGCTCATGCTCTGTTTCTCTCACTCTCAAAAATGAATAAATGTTTAAAAAATTAAAAAAAAAAGATACAGAGGTGGGTGCTGGGGCAAGAGATCTATCCCCCCCTCCACATATATGGTTACTTGTTCATCTAACATTCCCTGATCCCTGTAGAAGAAACCTGATGATTTAGCCTCCCAGCGCCCTTCCCATCTTTGTCAACGCTGCCCTAATGTTTCTTTAGGAAGTCACCCTTCTCCCATCTAAATCTACGTGTGTAGGGTGGGGCTGACTGCACTCCAGGCACTAGCGGCTGGTATTCACACACCATTCTCCTCGAGCCACTGGTCAGGGCTGGGGCCTAAGCCAGGCCCTCGTGGGTCAGCCCAGGAGACCTCACTGGAGGTGTCAGGAGCCTGGTCATCATTATCTACTGAACTTGCTGAGCAGGAAAATGTTAACCTGGAGCGACAGACGGACGTTTGCCACCACAAAGGGAAAGTTTACCTTGAAATGAAGCCAGAAGAAAAAAGATGAGCCCAGAATGGAGAGAGGGATTCCTGATGCGATTGTTGAAGTGCCTAGATCCAACTGTGCCTGAAACCCAAATCTACCTCTGGACTTTATCCCCCCCTGAGACGGTGTGCATTGATTTGAGATGATCTCTTTCACCTTCAACCGAAAGAGTTCAGACCAAGTCATCCGTATAGGTGAGCTCAGGGGCCCCTTCCCGGCCTCCCAGGACCTCTGGTGCTGCCCACACCACAGCACTAACCACACTAAGATGCCTCCACACAAGAAATTAGTGCCCCTGACCCTGGTTTTTTACAGTGGTACCACATTTTTGGTCACCTCCTCCCTAACTTCTTGAAAGCAGGGATGTGTCATGTTCATCCAAAAGTCCCGTCACAAAGAGGTATTCAGTGAATGACTTACAGTGAATGAATGTCCTCTGGTGAGGAGACTTTAATAGAGACTCTGTTTGTCCAGAGGCCTAAGTTACCCTCAAGACCTCTCTGAGCTGACAAAAGATTATTATTTCTTAATCTCTCTCTATCCAGACCACATCTGAACCAGCCACACCCATGGAACACAAACCAGTCTCTCATTACAGAAAAGGAAATCTGACCCAGCTATTCCCCGGCTTAAAACACCTTTTTCAGTGACGTGTTCGGCAGGAGGCGGTGGAGGCAGTGAGCATTTGGATCCAGGGAACGTTCCACATTATAGTACACTCGTCTGTTTATTGATTGATTTAGCAAGCATTTAATTAGCACCTACTGTGTGCCAGGCACATGTTACTTCATCTTCACAGCAAGGTTTTAGGACCATGTATTTGTTCCGCTTTATAACAAACCACCCCACACCTGGTGGCTTAGAGCAACAAACATTTTGTTATCTCACATGATCCAAGCAGAACTCGGCTGGATACCTCCGGGTCAAGGTCTCTCGTGAGGTCACAATCGAGCTGTCCACCAGGGCCGCGGTCATCTCAAGGCTTGGCTGAGGCTGCAGAATCCATTCCCGAGCTCACGCACAAGGTTTTGGTCAAGCCTCAGAGGTTCACGCTTGGCCCTCTCACACTCGGCCTAACTCACACAGGCTTCTCCACAGGGCTGCCTTACAACAGGGCTGCTGGCTCACCCCGGGCCGCTGATGTGAGTGACAGCAAGAGTGCCCAAGACAGAAGCCGCGATCTCTTCATAACTCCGTCTTAGGAGAAACATGCCATGACTCCTGCCACATTCTGTTCATTAGAAGTGAGTCAGTAAATCCAGTTTACAGTCTAAGAAAGGGGATTGCACAAGGATATGAATACCAGGGGGTGGATTGATTCGGGTGGCGAGTTTAGAGGCTTCCTGACACAGATGAGGTGTTATTAGCCTTCGTTTCATACTCAGACGCCCAGCTAGTTAGGCAATGTGTCCAGGTCGCTCAGCCAGAGCGCTGACTGACCAGTTGGGGTGAGGCGAAGGAAGGCAGGGAGAAGGTGCTGGTAGAAAAACAAATGGGGATAGAGTCTATATTAATTGTACCACCATGTAACTGATTACCTACAACTTTGTGGCTTAAAAGAAACGTTTATCATCTCACATCCTTCCAGGAATTCAGAGGCAGCTTGGCTGGGTGGTTCTGATTCAGGGTCTCTCATGAGGCTGTAGTTAAGCTGTGGGCCAGAACTGCAGCTTTGAAGATTTGACTGGGGCTAAGGATCCACTTCCGGGATGGCTCACTCACACGGCTGTTGATGGAAGGCCTCAGTTTCTGGCCGCACGGACCCCTCTATAACAGTGCCTGAGTATCTTTGCAACACAGACGCTGGATTCCTCCAGAATAAGTGATTCAAGAGAGCCTGAGCGGAAGCCTCAATGTCCTTTATGACTTTGTCTCAGAAGTCATACACTGTCATTTCTGCAATGTCCTGTTGGTTACCCAAGTCTGTCCTACTTGTTGTGGGAGGTGATTACACAAGGGCATGGGAACATCAGTGAGGACCATTGGAGGCTGGCTATCATAGAGTCCTACAAGATTAGTAATCCTAAAACTCGGTTTTTATTAAGTCACTCCTCTGGTCCAAGAGACCCAGAGCTTTCCCACATACTGCAGCACAGTCGGATTTCCTTAGCCCTATCTCCCACTGTCTTTTGGGTGGATGGATCATCTGGGACTGGCAGCCTGGTCTGCTTACAGACCCCAACAGTCTCCACAGAGATCCTTGTGGATGTGCTCCCCTCCCCAGCCCCTCTGTTCCGTGGGAAAGCCTACTTCCCTGGGAAGCCTCCATCCAGCCTTTGACACAGAGGCATTGCACCCCTACCGCGTGCAGGCTCTGGCTGGATGCTGGGATACAAGAATGAGCAAACGGACATCCGTGCTCCCCGTAGAGCTTCCAGTCAAGATGGGGAGGTTGACATTGGCCAATTAACGATAATGTAATCACAAATTGTGACACGGTTTCCCCAGGAAAACTACTGGTGCCATGCAAACGTATAGTGGGGAAGAACCTGGATGATTCTATATACAATATTTGAGCTGCCAAGTAATTAACTAGTCTGAGGCAGGTGCATCAGCATTAGGTTCAGGTGTAAGCAGCTGAAAATCCAAAATAAAGGTGGCTTATATAAGATAGATGTTTATATCTCGCTTAGACATCCGGGGAGGTGTTTAAGGACAGGTACTGTGCCACTCAGTGACAGGGACTCAGGCTCCTTCTATCCTGTTGCTCTGTTCTGCATGACCTTCTTCACGTGGTCCATGATGGTGGCATCCACATTCTGGGCAGCTATGTGGAAAAAGCGAGACAGAGGATAATATATACCAAGTATCCCCTGAAGCTGCCATAGATGCTTCCCCTTACATATCAATGGTCAGAACTTAGTCACAAGGCCACACCTAGGTGCAAGGGGAGCTGAAAAATGCAACTTTCATTCTGAGAACCCATATGCCCAGCCAAAAATTGGAGCTCCATCACCATGCAAAAATAGCAATGATAGTCAACCCCACCTTGCATTATTCTGCACCAGGCACTGTCCTAAGTCCTTGACATATGTCAACTCATTTCTTTTTTTTTTTATGTTTTTAATTTTTTAATGCTTATTTATTTATTTATTTATTTAATGTTTATTTATTTTTGAGACAGAGAGACAGAGCACGAGTGAGGGAGGGACAGAGAGGGAGACACAGAATCCGAAGCAGGCTCCAGGCTCTGAGCTGTCAACACAGAGTCTCACATGAGGCTTGAACTCATGAACCGCGAGACCATGACCTGAGCCAAAGTCATATGCTCAACTGACTGAGCCACCCAGGCACCCCTTTCTTTTCTTCTTCTTCTTTTTTTAATTAAAAAAAAATTATGTCAGCTCATTTTACCCTCCTAACAAATCTGTGAAGAAGGTACTATATTGTCCCCATTTTATGGATGGGAAAACTGAGAGACAGATGTAAAATAACTCAGTAAGTGGACATGCTGGAACATGAACCCATGAGATGTGGCTCCAGAGTCTGGGCTCTGTCCACATGGCTAACAGTCCTGAAGAAAGGGAGAACAGACATTGGGAGACATTGCCCCTATAAACAGGGTGGAAGACAAAGAAGAAAGTGCTCCAGGCAAAAGGAATAGCCAATGTAAACCCCACCCCAGTCTGCTTGCGGGGAGCAAGGTCTTTATAGCAGTGCCTCTGAAACTTAAATGTGCCAACAAATCTCTTGGAGATCATGCTTTTAAATGCAACTTGATTCAATAGGTTGGGGCTGAGGCCCCACAAACAGTGGTCCGGGACCCGTGGCAGGCCACTCAAGGCCCCTTCACCTTTCTTGCTACCCCAGACTTCCAGTTCAGGCTGATGTCCTTCTCTCACTTCAAAGTGCCAGGCCACTTGTAGAAAGAAGGAAAGAAAGAAAGAAAGAAAGAAAGAAAGAAAGAAAGAAAGAAAGAAAGAAAGAAAGAAAGAAGAGAGAGAAAGAAAGAAAGGAAGGAAGAAAGAAAGAGAGAAAGAAAGAAAGGAAGAAAGAAAGAAAGAGAGAAAGAAAGAAAGAAAAGAGAGAAAGAAAGAAAGAGGGAAAGAAAGAAAGAAAGGAAGAAAGAAAGAGAGAAAGAAAGAAAGAAAGAAAAGAGGGAGAGAAAGAAAGGAAGGAAGGAAGAAAGAAAGAAAGAAAGAAAGAGAAAGAAAGAAAGAAAAGAGAGAAAGAAAGGAAGAAAGAGAGAAAGAAAGAAAGAAAAGAGAGAGAAAGAAAGAAAGAAAAAAAAAGGAAAGAAGGAAGGAAGAAAGGTAATGCTGGAGGTCAGAGGGAGGAAGAGGTAACTGGTCAGGCCATAGTGTATGCTCCAGGGGAAGATTTTGGTTCACCCCCCACCCATAGTGCTGTCACAGTGCATTCTGAATCCTCCCAGAGGAACCAGGTACCATGATTTACCTCTTTTTATAGATGAGGAAACTGCCCTCTGGTCCTGCTTTTAGAACACGAGCCCCCACCTTCCTCCCCTGGGATTTTTCAAGCCCTATGACTGAAACCTTGGAGGTGGGGCCAGCAATAGAACCCCAGGGGAAGTTCGGAATTAGTTTCCTTTACACCAGTCTTGTGTTACCTCAACTATCAACTCCTCTAATCCGCCAATCCTGGAGGGAGGTGCTGATTACGTGTGAATTTTGCAGGATGAAATTGAGGCTCAGAGAGGTCTGCCCTGGGCCAGGTCACAGACTTGGGCAGGCCTCGCTCTGCCTGAGACAACCAGCATGTCCTGTATGGACCTGGCTCACAGCTCTCAATGAATACCGTTGGAATGAACCATAAACAGAAGGTGCAGACAGAGGCAGCTATCTGGTCCACCACAGTCACTTCGGGTGATTGAGCCCATATCATGTGCCAGGCACTGCACTAAGCCAGTCTCCCAACTTTCTTACCTGACCCCCAGGAAAATGCCCCTCAAATGCCATCAGTCTCTTTGTGCATACGTGGAAAGGGTGGGGCCTCAGAGATGCCAAGTGTCTTTCCCAGAGAGGCACAGCAGGGAAATAGATGGTGGGTTCACTTTATAAATCTAGGATTGCCTTATCTCCTCCTGTCACAGAGCTAGACGCTGTGCGCGACCCAAATCTGGATCATTCATTCAATTTAATCCTTACAATTCAAGGAAACCGTTTTACAAATGCAACAGGGCTCTGAGAGGCTGAGGTTTGCCCGAGGCCACAGAGAGAAAGTGAAGGAAAACACAGTGGGGGCTTCGAAGGAAGAAATGCGTCTCTGTGGGTTCCCTGCCCCGGCCCCAAAAGGTCGGCCCCTCCCCCTACGCGCCCCGGGCCCCTTTAACCGGGCGGCGGAAGGGGCGGTGGGGGGCGGCGGGCAGCGCCCAATGGGCTGCGCGGAGCGTCACTTCCCGGCGGCGGGAGGCGAGCGGCGGGTGTCTGGGGCGGTGGGCGGCCCGCGGGGGCGGGGCGGCCGGAGGAGGCGTTGGCAGCGGGCTGGGACCCACGCGGCGCCGCGGCCCACCTGGCCTGCAGCGCTCCCACCCCCGGCAGCGGCGGCACGATGCCCTTTGACTTCAGGAGGTGAGTGTGGCGACCGCGGACACAGGGGGTGCCCGGGCACGACGCGGACCCCTCTTGCCGGCAGGCAGAAGCGGCCCCCAGCCCTGTGCATGCCTCGGCAGGCCCTCGGGGACCTGGGGCGGGACCCCTGCAGCACACAAAGCCGGCCGGAACCGCGGAGGGCACCCCCCGGTGCAGCGGCTGGCAAAGCCATCCACCTCCGGGCCGCCCATCCCTCCCCTCCGCCGAGCCCCCTCCTCAGCCTGGCCCCACACCACTCAAACGCGCATCTCCACCCCCATTCTGGGAAACAGATTAACTCCCCTACCCCCGATGGGAACAAACGAGCCCTCCCCCTCCTGCCGTCCGTCCGTGGAGTCTTTTCGTGGCCCCTACCCCTGCTGACAGGTGCGTCCGGGGCACCTCCAGTGAGTCCGCAGGGGTCTGCAGCCCCATACCGCCTGGCAGCAGCTGGAGGGTTTTAGGTTTCCATAGTCTGAGGCTGCCCCAGCCTGGGCAACACAGGAGGCCTCTGCCAGTCCGGGTCCTGTTCTCTGGGTATGGGGGCACCATGGGAAGGGGAGGAGGCCAGGAGTCACGGGCAGGGCTCCCCAGAGGGCCCAGCCTGGTCTGGCCTGGGCTTTCTGCAGTCACTACAATGGGTTCTTTGTAGGGTCCAGCTGCCTCATGGTCCACGTTGTGCTGGGTTAGGCCTTCTGGAAGCCTGCCTCGGAAGAGGTCTCCAACCAGGCTTTCCCTTGAGGTATGGAGCCCCAGGGAATGCCCTGGCCTGAGGCAGACACACTTTGGGGGGTTTGGCCAGGAAAATGGCAGGACTTTAGTGTAGGAGAAGAGCTGGATTAGAATCCTGGCTCTGCTCCCTCCACTGAGCAGCTCCGTATATTCTAGAGGTTAGGGGCGAAGGCTCTCGATTCAGACCTCCCCTTGGCTCTGTGGTGGGATAACTTGGGCAAGTGTCTGAACCCTCTCAGTATCTCTAAAATTTACCACCTGCAGACTGGGGCTAAAATAAGGTCCTCACCTGCGAGGACTGAATGCATGAGAAGCGCTTAAGTCAGAGGTGCTGTAGGGTTTAGAGCCCAGAAGGAGGATGTTAGTAGATGAGGATCTTCTCCATGAGGTCATTTCTTCATCCACAAATAGGGATTCTAATGCCTCGCAGGAGGGAACTCTCTCCCTCCTCACCTGCCCTTTCCCTCCCTACAGGTGTGAGTGAAATCAGGGTAAAGTGACAGCCTTCCCAGAAGGGAAAGCCTGGCGGTGACCCTTATGCATTGGCTGTTGTGGTACTCTAGCCTGTCCTGGGGACAGATGCCATCTAGAAAACATCTGCCAGCTTCCTGCCCCTTCTATGAAGCCTAGAGGTTCGCACTAGGGTCTCAGACAAATGCTTGCAGACCCAGGGCGGTTTCAAACAAAGAAAGTCCCTCTGATGGAATTCAGGATCAGTCCTTTGATAATAAAGATTCCTGACCTTCCCACACACACACACACACACACACACACACACACACACACCCTCCCCCGTCCCCATGTGATTTAGTAGGTTCTGGTGATTTTGACTTTGTTGGATAAATCACTGCTTTTGGTCACTTAATCCTGTCACTCTGTACCTAGCCCCTTATCTTAAAAGAAGGAAGTTGAGGCTCCAGGTTGAGGGTCTTGCCTTGGACCTCATGAGACTAGCCTGAAGGGTGGGCCAGGGTCCCAGGTCACTAACAGCTTCTGACCTGGTGCCCCTTGAGTTGGAGATTTGGAGTGCCCTGGTGCCACGGGGACCCCAGCTAAATGAGGTGTTGTAATAGGTTTTCTTGAGGGCTTGGGCTTACCACAGAATGTTGAGAATAGATTTCACCACTTTGCATTTGCACTTTGGAGGACAAGACATTTCTGCCTAGCAACCCGCACTTTTTAAGATCCATTAACTCCAGGGCTCAGTTTCTAAGGAAGGTTCCACCACCCCACATGCCTTCTTCCTCTTCAGTGTTCATCAGATGTTTACCGTGCTCAGCCCTCTGCCACGTGGCCCACAGTACAGAGCTGGGTGACATGTGGCCATGCCCTCTCAGCACTGGAGAGAAGAGAGGAGGGCATCGTGGGGCCCAGGAGTGGGGGCATGTATGAACCAGCATGCTTGGGGCATCTACCCCTGTATAGGCACTGCAAGGTCCAGACTTGATGTCTGTTCCCTTGTCACCTGTGAGAGGGAGTTTTCATCTTCATTTTAAATAAAAGGAAACAGAGGCTGCCAGGTAGAAGCTGTTTGCCCAGGGCCATATACTGGTGAGCTGGTGGAGTTGGGATTTGCACTCTGGGCTGTTAGCTCCAAAGCCTTAGCTCTGGGAGAAAAGGGAGTGCTTGGAGGGTCCCACAGCTCTGTTAGATCTCTTAAGAACTGTGAGGGAGTAGAAAAGGGCGCTGTGATTGGACCCCCTCTCCCAGTTCAAGGCCTGGAAGAAATCCAGGCTTCCTGCCTGTTGTGGTGCCTTAAAACCAACCAGAATCAGGAAGAGGCTGGGGGAATGGCAGTCTCCTGCCCTTTCTTATCAGTACTCTTGTTTTCTTATTGCATGTGGGACCTTGCACAACTTACCTCCTGTGTATTCTGTCTGTGAAATGGGCATGAGAACAATATCCGTTGTTGAGAGGATTAAATGAGTCAATGTGTGTAAAGCATTTAGACACAGAGTAAGCACCCAATAAATTTTGGCCGCTATTTTCATCATTTGTGTTATTTCGTGTAAGCACCTATATGTCCTAACACTGTATAATTCACTTAATTATTATGCTTATTCTCTTTCTCCCTGCCGTTAAAATATGAGCTCCTTAGGGCAAAGATTTTTATCTGTTTTATTCTCTGTTGTAACTCCAGTGCCTGGAACAGCACCTGGGCCAAACTCATCCTTGGAAATGCCTCTCAGAGTCTGTCAAGGAAGCCAAAGACATGGTGTGCTTTGATATGTCAACTCTTCCTTTACTAGGCAGATTTTGAGCTATTGGTGGAGAATTTTCTCCCCCTTCCTTCCTTGAATTGGCTCTAAATTGGTTTTGGGGGTTGGGAGAGGAGGGATCCTGGGACTGCAAAGATTACTTGTGTTTGCTTTGCTCCTGGTGAATTGTTTCATTAATCGCTGGCCCGTTGCTGTTGTGGAACTGGCCTTGTGGACCCAGATCCGTGGGCGTTGGCTCTGACCATACCCAGTTCCGGCTGGCAGGGGTCAGCTCAGCCTTGGGTGGGGGTGGAAGGCAGTTCCTGCAGCCCAGGCCCGGACAAGCCTGAGAACTGCTTTCTGAGAGGCAGAGGTGGCCACTTTCCCACAGTGGAGGCCCCCAAGTTGAAACCCCAAGACCTGGGTATGCTGCTGCCCTGTCACTGACCAGCTATGCCGTGGGCCGGTTTACCTTCTCAGAGCCTCCATTTCTTCATTTTAAAGACAAGTAACCTTCACTGCCTCACCTGGTAGTGTAGACGTAGGGGCAAACGAGGTATCCCTGCAAGGTAGGGCCACCTACATAATTTGTGGGACCCTGTGCAAAATGAAAATGGCATAACCTCTTGTTGGAAACGTATTGAGAATTTCAGGACAGCCACAGCAGAACATTAAAATAAGCGTGGACCCCTCGGAGCGTGGGATCCTATGTGACGGTGTAGGTCACACGCCCATGATGCCAGCCAGCCCTGCTGCGGTGCCTTGGTTTGGCCTCCATTGCCTCCTACCTTGGCATCCCTCCAGGAGACCCCAGACTTCCTCAGGAACCCTGAATGAGCTTCCCAAAGTTGACCTTTTTTTTTTTTTTTTTTTTTTTTACAGTGAGCTTTCCACAGTTAACCTGATTTTCTCATGTCCTGGTTTCAACCTTCCTTAGCTCCTCATGTGGCTTTGTCTGAGTGGGGCCCTGCAGACCCTGAGCCCTCCTCACTCCCCATACCAAGCTGAGCCCCAGCTGCCACAAGGGGCTCTGAGCACGTAGTTAACACTCAGCATATAGTAGTTATCATGAGTGTCTGTATCTTTATCCTGCCTCATTCCAGAAATTACTCGAGGAAACTGACAGAAACATACTTTACATCCATTTTTAAGGAATATAAATGGGCTGGGGTGCCTGGCTGGCTCAGTCGGTGAAGCCTCTGACTCTTGGTTTAGGCTCAGGTCATGATCTCACAGTTCGTGAGTTCCAGCCTGGCGTCGGGCTCTGTGCTGACAGTGTGGAGCCTTCTTGGAATTCTGTCTCCCACTCTCCCTGCCCCTGTCCCGCTCACAGGCATGCTCTCTCTCTCTTTCTCTGTCTCTCTCTCAAAAGTAAATAAAAAGGACACACACACACACACGGGCTTAAAAATGAGGTCAAAAGGGAAATGATTAGACCAGAGAAAAAACGATGTGAAGATCAAGCCAGTGTTAGGTGTTTATGTGTTTTGTGTTCCTAGTGCCTGACACTGTTGTAAGGATCTTATGTGCATCCACTCATTTAATCCCACAGCACCCCTACAAGGCAGACCCTGTTGTTGTCCCACTTTACAGCTAAGCCACTTGAGGTGCAGCAGAGTTCAGGAACAATGTGGGTCAGCAGGAGATGCTCGGGGTGGAATGCTGCCGTCTGGCTCCAGAGCCCCACTTGTATGCTGTAGGCTCCTCTCTCAAGCTTTTCCCCTTCCGTTCACCAAGTGCAGAGAGAATGGATATCTCCTTTAACTGGATTCATTGGGTTTCTCATCTCTAATTCTTTCCCTACAGTGCTTATTAAAAAGCTTAAAGTCACTAGCTTCCCCCCCCCACCCCCCTTTATTTTTTTACCAGCCTCATTTGGTCTGACACCTGATTTGGAAATTGTCTTTAAAGATGCCAGTTAAAGGGTCTTGCACTAACTTAGAGCATCTCACTCTGGAGGGTCCAGATTTTCCCACTTTGGCCACTGGGGCTTTAAAGCATAGAACGTCAGTTTACCTGCTCACCTGGACATAGGCTAATATGGAAAAATCTGTCCTCTCAAGGCAGTTTGGATTCCTGTGATACCTAATGTCTTGAGACGGGGCTTTAGCCAGCTGTGGCCTCGTTAAGTGCCACTTCCCATCCGGTAATCCTTTCACGTTTTGTCTTGGAGTTGCTGCTGGGCTGTTTTCATCAGGCATTAGAGGGGCAGGCAGGGTGTGAGGAGGGCATTTGGGGTGATGCTCACCTCTGCCTCAGTGATCCTCGACACTGGCTCTGGATCTGAGGGGGAGGGGCCCAGGCATTTGTATAGTTTAAAGACCCTCACATGACTCCAGCGCACAACCGAGACTAGGAAAATTGCTCAAAATCGGAGAACTAGTGGGGAGCAGGGCCAAGAGCTGTAGGGCAGCCAGAGGGTGGAGTAGGTACTTGGAGGGAAGGCTGGGGAGCGGATCTAGTCCCACCTGTCACTTCTTTTTTTAAAAAATTTTTTTTTCAACGTTTATTTATTTTGGGACAGAGAGAGACAGAGCATGAACGGGGGAGGGGCAGAGAGAGAGGGAGACACAGAATCGGAAACAGGCTCCAGGCTCTGAGCCATCAGCCCAGAGCCCGACGCGGGGCTCGAACTCACGGACCGCGAGATCGTGACCTGGCTGAAGTCGGACGCTTAACCGACTGCGCCACCCAGGCGCCCCCCACCTGTCACTTCTATGTGACCTTCAGCAAGTCACTTCCCTATGCTGGGACTGTTCCTCACCAGTAAAGTGGTCAATAAGTGGCCTTACTTTTCCACTGATGTCCTTGCTCTTGAGAGTGTGGTCCCCAGACCAGCAGCTTCAGCGTCACCCAGGAGCCTGTGGGAAACGCAGAATCTCAGTGCCCACCCCGAATGTGCATCTGTGGTTTAATAAGACCCCCCAGGTGGTTTGGATGTGTGGTAAGGTTGCCAAAGCCCTGCTCTGGATGCCTGACTTGACACAGCCCCTCTCAGTCAGTGCTCCGTGCTGTGCCCCCGCCTGTGGACTCACAACACGCATGTACCTTTCTAAAGATGCTAAGAAATCCTGAGTGAGGGGAAACCAAGTCACTTGGTTCAGCGCAGCTTTTGCCAAACTGATTGTCCAAGCCACCGTGTTGTTCATGGGGCACCCAGTACCCTTTCTCAAAGATAGTGTGGGAGACAGCCCTAACTGATCCTTTAAGGAAGTAGTAATTAGCCTAATTGTCTCTTGTCCACTTGAACATTCAGGTCTGTTAGCTTAATTACATTGGTTGTATATGCAGGAAAAGTATAGGACAGGAAAAAACCCTCTAACACTAGCATGTATTTGTTTTAAAAAGTCTTGGTCATTGGGAGAGGCAGGAGAAACTCAAGGTTCCCCGTACTGTCGAGAGCTAGGGGATACATAGGTGCTTTGCAAATCTACTCTCCCTGAGGGGGAAGCGTTATTATGCCTGATTTCCTTCCGGGGAAATCGACCTCAGAGATGATGGATCCCACAGCCGGTGGGTCAAGGGGCCCTGGGGACCAGCGTACCCCTGATAGTGTAGTCCTCCCCTTGAGCTCCTCCCTCCTACAGCCTACTGGGCAGCACAGCTGGACAGGAAGCAAGATCCATTGGAAATGGATCAAATGTTCTGTCTCGGGCGCCTGGGTGGCGCAGTCGGTTAAGCGTCTGACTTCAGCCAGGTCACGATCTTGCGGTCCGGGAGTTCGAGCCCCGCGTCAGGCTCTGGGCTGATGGCTCAGAGCCTGGAGCCTGTTTCCGATTCTGTGTCTCCCTCTCTCTCTGCCCCTCCCCCGTTCACGCTCTGTCTCTCTCTGTCCCAAAAATAAATAAACGTTCAAAAAAAAGAAAATTAAAAAAAAAAATGTTCTGTCTCTCCAAAAGGTGGAAACCCTATTGGAGACGAGAGGCCTGGCCGTCATGAGACCAAAGTACAGTCACAATCCCTGAAACATTGGGTCCTGATGTTGTGGCAGCCCCTCCATGGCATTAGCTTTTCTCTCTTGCATTCGAGGCTAGGGGCTAGAATCTCTTTGGAGGAGGAAAGGAGGCAATGCTAATTTCACTAGCTGTGCCTGACGGTTCCTCAGCTTGTGATGGGTGAGGACTCTGCTGGGCCCGTCACTGGACTTAAGTCACCCTGGCCCCACAAGATACAATTATTAGTATTATTAGCAATTTATTTTCTTTTTTTAATTAACATACCAAAAAATTGGCTTTTCTTTTTGTGTACTCTTCTATGAAATTCAAGACCTTACATCATGTAGCCACCCCTGCCCTCATGTGGATACAGAACCGTTCTGTCACCCTAGGAAGCGCGCATGCTATCACTGTATGGGCATGCAACTAATTCAGTTTTTTGAAAATTATGTGGTAAGAATGCTTAAGATGAGATATACCCTCTCAACAAATTTTTAAGTGTGCAGTAATGTTAACCATAGGCACAGTGTTGTTCAGCAGACCTCTGGAACTTACTCATCTTATGTGACTGGGACTTTCTACTCCTTGAAGAACACCTCCCCGTTTCCCCCTTTCCCCAGCCCCGGCACCCACCATTCTACTGCCTATTTCTATAAGTTTAATGGTGTCACATACCTCATGTGAGTGGATTCGTGTCTATCTGTCCTTCTGTAACTAGCTTGTTTCACTTAGTGTAACACCCTCAAGGTTCATCCATATTGTTGCATGTGGCAGGATTTTAAGGCTGAATAATATTCCACTGTACATCTATACCACATTTTCTTTACCCGTCCATCTGTCCATGGACAGTTGAAGTTGTTGCCACATCTTGGCTACCGTAAATAACGCTACAGTGAGCACGGGGGTGCAGATATCTCTTCAAGATCCTGATTTCAGTTCTTTAGAATAAATACCAAGCCTAGTCGCAGGATTACTGGATCCTATGGTATTTCTATTTTTAATTTTTTGAGGAGTCTCCATACTGTTTCCCCAGTGGCTGCCCCAGTTTGCATTCCAACCAATAATGCATTAGGGCTGCCTTTTCTCCATATCCTTGCCAACACCTACCGTGTGACAATGGCCATCTTAACAGGTGTGAGGTGATATTTCGTTGTGGTTTTGATTTGCATTTCCCTGATGCTCAGTGATGTTGAGCAGCTGTTCATATACCCTGTTCCCCATTTGAATATCTTCTTGAAAGAAACGTTGATTTAAGTTTTTTGCCCAGCTTTTAGGTCAGGTTATTTTTCTCATTTGTCTGTTTCGTTTTGCTGTGGAGTTGAAAGAGTTTCTTCTGTATTTTGGATATTAACCCCTTTTTTAGATCTATGGCCCACAAATGGTCTCCTGGTGACAAAGTTGCCTTTTTGCTCTGTTAATTAGTGCCTGTATTCAGTTTTAATTTCACTTATTTATTTTTAAAGCGATTGAACTGCACACTTTGTTTTTTTTCAAGTTTATTTTGAGAGAAAGAGCGCATATGTGTGGTGGGGGACAGAGAGAGGGAGAAAGAGGGAGGGGTGCGGAGAGAGAATCCCAAGCAGGCTCCATACTGTCAACACAGAGCCCAATGTGGGACTCTATCTCATGAGTCTCAAGATCATGACCTGAGCCAAAATCAAGAGTTGGACATTCAGCTGACTGAGCCACCAAGGCATCCTTTTTTTTTTTTTTTTTTTTTTTTTTAATTGAGGGAGAGAGTATGCACACAATCAGGGGAGAGGAGCAGAGGGAAAGAGAGAGAGAATCTCAAGCAGGTTCCATGCTTGGCACAGAGCCCAACGTGGGGCTCTATTCTGTGATCCTGGGATCCTAACTTGAGCCAAAACCAAATGGAGCCACCCAGACACCCCATCTTTATTCAGTTTTAAAACAGGAAGCCACAGCTCAGAGCTGGGACATGACTGGCCCAGGGCACACAGCTGAGGAAGTACAGTATTGGACTTGAACTTGGGTCTGATTCCAGAGCCAGGGTACTTCACCACATGCCGCCCTTCCTGCCTAGCTGATACTTTGCCATTGTTAATTTGTATGGTTCTCCCCTCGGTCTTCTGTCCTCTTTTCTGTCTCACTTCCATGCCAGCAGTTATTGGCATGTAGAATTTAGCCAAGATGTCCCTTAAGACCTTTGGGAGACCCTGGTGATACTTGGCCTGTTTTGAGGTTTTGCTGGGTCCAAGAATATCTTCATGGATAGCGTCTCCACATCTTCAGGAGAAAGTACTCCATGGTGCACCGCCCCTGGCCGCCCCTGCAGAGTGTTTTCCTGCACTGAGTCCCTCTGAGGACGGCCCATGGTGGGTCCATTTGGCAGATCTGTCTGGATTCGAATGCCTTTCCCGCGTTTACTAGCTGGGGAACCCTAGACGAGATACTTGGCGTCCACGAACCTCAGTTTTCCTCCTCTGCAAACTAGGGCACCCACACTTTCCTTGCAGGGTGGTCGTGAGGACGAGATGCACTCGTGTGGAACGTGAGACAAGTGTGTCTAGAAAATGGAGCATGTCTCCCTCCTCGTGATCTCACCTGCAGCCCTGTCCTCACGTTCCTCGCCAAGCCCTGGGAGACCCCAGCAGAGGGTCATCTGGTGGGGGCACACCATGAAACCTCAGGGCCAGTGACACGCTCCTGTGAGAACCCCTGGGGTGATTTGACCCAGAGCTTGCCCCTCTCTCAGTGGCACCCACACGGTGACCCCAGACACCAAGGCATTGACCTGTGGTGAGAGAAAAAGGGGTTGGTGGCATACCCGGAAGCCTCCGGGGCCCAGGCAGGTAGCTCGGTGGGTGATGTGGTGTGCACTATGGCCCAGGGGAGAGCAGCCCTCCCATCAGGAAGGGGCAGCTCCAGTGTAGCTCTGGGGTTCTTTGCTCCTCACATTGCCCAGTGTCTCAGGAAAGGATGAAAATCTTAGAAGTTGTGGGAAAATGGCTCGTAAGCATTTCCAGTTTTATTTTTGTTGAACGTGATACTGGGCCAAATCCACACCTTCCTAGGGCCGACAGTGGCCTATGGCTGACAGCACGCAGCCCATGTGTGTCACACACAGCTAGTGACCACGCACTAGCTGGGTGGACAGGGCTTGGGGCAGAGCCCCCGGGACTCTCAGAGGTGGTCTATGGGACCTGGCCTTGGAGCCCAAGGCAGAGAAGTGAGGGACCCATGGGTTTGGGCAGAGGCAGCCTTGGACCACGGGGCTTCCCCCCAGTGGATGGTCCTGGGACGATGCTGCTGGCTCCGCCTGTGGCCTGGACTTTCCCCTCCGGCGGTCCCAGGGCAGGCCAGAGCTCAACTTGCTCCAGATCACCGGGTGTATCTTTCACGTGACCTCCCAGGGCTGTGCTGTGGTAACAGCTGTGCCTACAGTAGTCCCCGTTTTTCAAGTGCCGGGCTAAAGGCCTTTCTTGGATGCCCTCAGTTGATCCTCACATTGAGGAAGAATCACTTATTATTCCCGTTTGCCTGGTGAGGATGCTGGTCAAAAAGAAGGGACAGGACTTGGCCAAGGTCACATAATCTGCGGGTGACACAGCTCATCTTTGTGTTAGAGCTGGCTTTCTTAACAACCCTCCTGTGTCCTGAAGGCGAGTGGTATGACCTTGAATTTCTTGGGGCCTCTCCGTGGACACACCTGATGTTACCTGCCATCTAGTTAGTTGTGTTTACAGTTCGTTTCTTTGGAAGCCTTGGAGGGGCTCCGGGTCACTGGAGAGGAGGCTGGACCTGGGTGATCATTTCCTGTCACCATATGCATCTGTGGGCAGGAGATTACCACCAGTGAGCCGCTGCTGGGGAGCCAAGCAGAGGGGTGCAGCCCTTCCTGTGGGGAGCGAGTGGAGCTGGTCTCTGGAGCCCCTTTCAGAGGCAGGAGTGGACTGTAGAGGCGGAGTCACTTGTTCATTGAACATATTTATTGGGGCCCTGCTGTGCGCCAGGCTCTGTTCTAGAAGCTGGGGATGTAGCACTGGGCCAAACAGAGAAATCCTCCCCCCAGCCCCCAAACTCATGAGTCTTGTTTTAGTTCTGGCATTTGCTTTTCCCTTTCTCTTTTAAATTAAACACACTGTTTCATTTTGGAATAATTTAGACTTCCAGAAAATTTGTAAACATAGTATGGACCCCCATAAACATACCCTATCCAGCTCTCCCCATGGTTCACACCAAACATTACCACATCTGTTATGCCTAAAAAGTTGATATCCGTACATTATTATTAACTAAAATCCGAACTTTATCTCGATTTCACCTGTTTTCTACTAATGTCCTTTCATTGCGCTGGGATTCAATCCAAGATCCTACGTTGCATCCAGTGGTCACGTCTCCCCAATCTCCTATAGTTGAAGACAATTCCTCAGTCCTTGTCTTTCACAGCCTTGGCACCCTTGAGGAGCACTGTCCAGGTGTCCTCAAGAATGTCCTCCAGTCTGGATTTGTCTGCTGTGTTCTTATGATCAGACTGGGTTATGGGTGGAGTGCCTTTCTCAGTGCATCCTTTCCGGGGTACCACGTGGTGTCAGTGGGGGTGTTGGCTTTCAGCTGGGTCAGGCAGCATTGCCAGGCCACCCCTGTGTTGTTTCTCTTTTTGTTTTTTTCTTTAAAAAAAATGTTTTATTTATTTTTGAGAGAGAGACACAGAGAGACAGAACACGAATAGGGGAGAGAGGGAGACCCAAAATCCAAAGCAGGCTCCAGGCTCCGAGCTGACAGTACAGAGCCCGATGCCGGGCTCGAACTCATGAGCCGCAAGATCATGACCTGAGCTGAAGTCGGACGCTCAGCCGACTGAGCCCCCTAGGTTCCTCTTGATCAGCAGTCTTTTTCTCTACCTTCCTCACTGTGGAGTTGGCCCCCTGTAGGGAGGGGCACTGCAGTGGGAACCACCTGTCACGTTGGAGGAGGTCAGAGGTATCATCATGGCTTGGAGCAGTCTGACACTATGATCCACTCTTTCCCTTAGACCCCAGGAGCTTTGAAGGAAGAGCTAAGAACGAAGCCTGTAAGAGAAAGTTTGAAAGCACTAGGAGTATTTCATTCCGTGCAGGGAGGTGTTTTAATGACTTGTCTCACAGTCTTCTAGGCCCCCTAACAGTACACAGGGTGGTGGTTTGTCCTGAGCCAATTCCTGTGGATCCAGGAGGTGGCTCTTGGCTTGGATGAGACAGCATCTCCCCATTTGCCTCCACCAGCTGAAATCTCACCCACCCCCCACAGCCAGCCTTAAGCACTGCCTCCTCCAGGAAGCCCTTCCTGTTCTTCCTGGGTAGCGATGCCCTCCCTAACCATACCAGCCCCTCCTCTCACCCTCTGGTTCTCTGCTACGTGCCTCCCTTGCTCCTTCCTCTCTGGCTCAAAGGACTGCGGGCTGTGACAGTGTCACCCTTGTGCTCTCTCCTGCAGGACCCAGCCTAGGGACTGGCACATAGGACATGGCATTCCCCGGGTGATGTGCTTTGCAGAGGCACATGGCATTGTGGCAAAGGAGGGGCTTTGTCTATTTCCAACAGTCCTGGGTTCAATTTTCGGCTGCACTGCTTCCTACATGTTTGACTTTGGGCAAGATGCTTCACACCTCTGAGCCTCATTTGCCTCATTGCAAGGCAAGTTATCAGTCATAACTGCAAATAATCAGTAGTGTGCGGCTCCCAGGATTGTCATGAGGCCTAATTGAGCTTGTCTCTGTAAAACCCTTAAGACCCCTGGCATCTGTTAGGTGCTCAGTAATTATTTGCTACAGGAAAAAAGCACCAGGAAATCTAGACTGTCATAGAAGATTTCCAGGTTGTCAGGAGATTGGACTAGAGATGGCTTCTTTGTATCAGCCTAAGTCAGTTACACTCCATAAACAACCTGAAAATCACAGTGATTTAATGCAACAGAAGTTCATTTCTCACTCATGTAAAGTCCCAGCGTAGCTGGGGATGCTCCGCCCCTCACAGGTTCCCAGAGACCCAGGTTCCTTCCATCTTGTGGCTCTGTCTTCCCCAAGGGTGTGTTGGATCCTCTCCCAGGCCTGGCACTGGGGAGAGAAGGATGTGGAGGGCTAGGTGGAAGGTGTGGATGTGGCACCATCGCTTCCATCCTGAACTGGGGACCCGCACCCACATAGCTGTGGGAGTGGTCAGGAGGGTGGTGGTGGGTGAGGTGCTGGGAGGAAGAGAAAAGGGTGGGCTTAGATGTGCCTGTCACTGACAGAGGCCGTAACTCCAGCTACTGCTTCTCAGCCTTCCACCATTCTGGTCCCAGGTCCATAATTTGGGGGCATATTCCTAAGCAACATGTATTATTTACTTAACGTTTCTCAAAAGTATTCAGTTTTTTAACTTAATATTCTTATTTATAAGAGGTAGCTTTATAACATCTTTGAAAATGGCAGAACAGGGGCGCCTGGGTGGCTCAGTCGGTTGAGCGTCCGACTTCGGCTCAGGTCATGATCTCGCAGTCCGTGAGTTCGAGCCCCGCATCGGGCTCTGTGCTGATGGCTCAGAGCCTGGAGCCTGCTTCGGATTCTGTGTCTCCCTCTCTCTCTGACCCTCCCCCGCTCATGCTCCGTCTCTCTCTCTCTCTGTCAAAAATAAATAAAACATTTAAAAAAAAAAAAGAAAAGAAAATGGCAGAACAGTATCCCCTGCCATAAGTAGAGACAAATAATTGCCGGGTTGTCCCGTTCTCACTACCTTGTGTCTGCCAAAATTGTCGAGTCTGTTAGAAAAGGGATACTGGCCAGTGCCGGAAAGATGAGAGGCTGCCCATGGAATAGCACCGCCCGAGACCTCTTCAGTGTTTGCAGAATGTTCAGATGACAGCTCAGCAGGGATTAACCACACTGTGAAGTCTAATGCCACCTAACTGCCAGGTCTCCCCTCCCCTCCCCCCCCCCCCAATATTATCTGAAATCACCCTAGGTCACACCTGTGGCGGGGAATGCGGGCTTAGGGGACAACTAGCCCACAATATGTACAGATCCAAAACTTGGTGCAGGGAGAGGTGGATGAGAAGCACCCTTTCACCTCGTAGCACTTACCACTTTACAGTTTGCACCTTGATCTGGGGAAACTGAGGCCCAGGGCAGGACATGACCCTCTCCATCCCCCCCAACCCTCCCCCCCAACACACACCCCTGCCACCAAGGCCATACAGCAGATTTGAGTGCTCCTTCCGCTGTCCGTGGCTGCCGTCCTTGGTTAGGGAAGGATTCCTCTGAGAGGTGCAACTGCACCGGGCCAGGGCTCTGTGTATTCCTGCTGCTCTCCCAGCTCTCTGTCACCCGCCTGGTGCGCGTGGCTGTGTTCGCACAGGAGTGCCAGCCTCCCAGGCCTGCTTTGAGGAGCCAGGAAATCAGAAGGCGGCCTGGGCCTGTTTGGGAACGTCACCCACTCACTGGCCCAGTGGGTGAAATAAATTTGTCCGGTGACAGCATCAGTTGGTACTGGCACCTGGGGGACTGCTTAGCTGTGTGCCGTTGAAGGGAAGGCTCCCCGTGTGTCCTGGCATGCCTGTTTGACGTTGTCTTGCCCTCTTGACTGGGGCGGAGTCCTCAGAGTGATTTGTTCACAGGGTAGAGGTGTCAGCTTCCTCTCCTAATTCCCCACCCCTGATGTCCCACCCTCCTCAATTATAGCAACACCAAGCTCCGCCCATTGAGAACAGGCAGTGTGCCCAGGGCCTCCAGGCACGCGGCCAAAAGGTATTGTTATTCCCATAGTGGAGAGGAGGAGGTGGAGGCCCAGAGAAGTGGGGTTCATTCATCCATCCATCCATCTGTTCATTCATTCATTTATTTAAAGATTTATTGGGGAAGATTCCAGGGAAAACAAGACTGACTTTGTCTTTACCTTCGTAACACTTCCAGGCTAGTGGGGGGATATGGGCAGACGACAATGGCATAAAAAGTTCTTCTCCGTTGTGGGGAGTACTGAGAAGGCAGGACAAGTAGATGGGGCAGTAGAGACTTTGTGGAGGAGGAACTAACCGGATTAGCTTGGCCATCTGGCACTCTACCTCCACAGAGATCCTCCTCGACTGCCTCTTCAGTCTGATTTGGGTCGCCTCCCACCCCTTCCCTGGCTGAACCTTGTTATCATACCTGGAGACGTCCTTCAGATCACTTAACACAGTTGTAATGATCTGTGTGTGCACTTCGTCATTTAACATTCTGTGTGGATGGAGTCTAAGCTCTTGAGAGCAGGGACCAAACCTGTTTGCTCATCACTGGGTCCTGGTGGTGAGGTCAGGGTCTACACACAGCAGGCGCTGAGAAAATATTTATCAAATGAAAGAGAGGCAGGGAGGAGGGGGCCAGTGCAACTGGAGTCAGATCCTAAGTCTCGGGATGGGGCCCATGCTCTCACCACCTCACACCTTCCATGAAACAGCTCAGAACCCCAAACAAGGTGAGGCTCCTCGTCCCCCAGCACTTGGCAGAGGGGTCCAGCTCCACTGGGATTGGGTGCTTTGCTGCCTTATCTCTGCATTTGGAGAAGCTTCTAGTTTTCTCCTGAGGGTGTAAGTGTGTCTGAAAGGACTTACGTCTCTAGCAGTGAGAATGGAAAATGTTCCCTTCCGAATGTCCTGAGGAATGGGGACGACACACATTACTCAGGCCCTGTCCAAAGTGGGAGTGGGTGGCCGGCTGCCGGTCCTAACGGGAGGCCACCGGATATCCCCCGCCCTCACTGGCTCACTTGCTTGAAATGGCATGTTAGCCCCCTGAACCTGAGGTGGGGAAGTTGGGAGGGAGAGGACACCTGACCTTCCTTGCTCACCCCAGCTTGGGGCTTCAGCCTGATCGTTCGCATTTTGAACAAACAGGCTCAGAACGGTTGAGGGCTTGGCCCAAAGTCACACAGCTAGCAAAGTAACTGAACTCAAGGCTTTCTGACCTCCCCAAAATGATGCTTCTGTTAGATACCTGACCCCGGAGGCTCAGCTTGTCCATTTTCAATTTCAGTCTAGAATGGGCAGGTTTCCCTAGTCACCTCAGCTCTGTGTCCCTACCCATGGCCTTGTCTGGTCCAGGGGGAGCCTAAGAGTCTACATTTTTGAGGTGTCCTCAGTGATTCTTAGCATCAGGTAGGCTGGGAAAAGCCCGAGGAAGGCTTCACTGTTCTGATTCAGGGACTTAAGAGTTTAGAAAGACCTTAGACGACGAAGCGTGGTCTGGAGATGATTGTTTTCTCTGCAGATGAGGACACTGGGGTTCAGAGGGTTCAAACAGCTGGAAAGGGGCCTCAGGAACACAGCTTTCCTGAACTTGAATCCCATCTTTGTTAGCTTGCCGTAGGAGTGTTTGCATCTTGGTGAGTGCTAGTTAAGCCCTCAGACCCTTCCCAATGACACGACCATGAGTTTTGACCCCTCTGTCCCTGGTACAGAGACCTAGACCTAAGCTATTCTCTGCAGCCAGATGTTTTTGGAAGGAGGGAAGTGAGAAGCTGCAGGTGCTAGACAGCTAGGGGTGAGGTGATGGTAGACATAAACTGAGTAAGTAAACTTACTGAGTGTCTCCTGGGCATGGGGCACAGTGCTACATGCTGTAAATAGGTTATCCTATTCGCTTCTTAACAAACCCGTGCAGTGGGGGCTTTTACTTCCCCATTTTGCAGGCGCGTCAACTGAGGTCAAGTGATTTGCTCTAGCGGTGGTGTGTGTTAAGGTTCTAGGCTGATTAGAATCAGTAACTATGGGAGCTGGGAGGTCCTTGAGATGGATGGAGCCAGCCCCTTAGTTTTGGAGTTTGGGGGACCCAAGAGTCTGAGAGCTGAGGGGCCCTGCCCAAGGTCACCGAGCAAGCCAGGTGGCAGGGGGCTGGTTTCGCTCGTGGACCTGCCCGACTTTCCCCAACTCAGCTTTGGTTGTCCAAGCTATAAAACTGGGTTACACTCAAAGCCAGGTGGTTTGTCAGAGCTGAGTTAACCCTGAGTCAAAGGAGGTGCGAGAGGGCTCACCCACCCACCCACCTCTGCCCCGCCCTGGGTCAGACCCCTTGCAGCGGGGCCACACAGGCACGTCACCCCACTTGGACCTCTGCCTGTCCCGTACTCACTGGAGCATGACGCGTCAGCCACCCTGGACTCAGCTTGTTCTAGAACTGCCGTTGCATGCTGCACCTGGGACAGCTGGGCTTTGGATCCTGGCGTGTCCACCCACGCTGTGTGTGTCCTTGGGCAGCTCACCTCATCTCTCTGAGCCTGCTTTCTGGTTGACAATGGGGACATGAATCCTGACCGCCCCACCCCCCAACCCCCCGCCCCGGGGTTGCTGAGAAGAGTTAAGGAGAGAACCTCCCTCTAGCAGCTCCTGGCTCATAGTAAGTCCTAATTCAGTGTCATGGCCCCTGTCTTTCCTTCCCCCGTTTATGAAACTTCCTGACAGGCTTGCTTTGCTAACGCAGAGACTGAACTGGTAGCACTGGGGGTTGAATTCTGCCCCATCACAGATACTCTTTCATCCCCACGTTCTTTTAAAAAACTGAATTAAATGCCAGCATTTTTTTTTTAAGTTTACTTATTTTGTTTTTAGAGAGAGCATGCTGGTATGCGAACTGGGGAGCAGTCGAGACAGGGAGAGAATTCCAAGCAGGCTGTGTGCTGACAGCAAGAGCCTGACACGGGGCTTGATCCCACAAACCGTGAGATCATGACCTGAGCCGAAACCAAGAGTCGGACACTTAACCGACTGAGCCACCCAGGTGCCCCTTAAATGCCAGCATTTTCAAGTTAGGAGATTTCACATAAAAATCTGAATTATCATCGCCTCCAGAAAAGTGGGGGCTCCCTGGCCTCAGTGGCCAGGTGGCAGACGTAGCTGTCGCTAAGGAGTGGCCACATGCGTCCCCACTCCCTGTTGCCTTGTACCCAGCAGTCTCCCCTTAGTTTTTGAGACCTCCGTCCTAGTTCTTAATAGGCCAGCTTATGGGCACAGAGCAGTCTGGGAGGAAACAGGCCACACAGGCAGAAGGTGGGCTGGGCAGAGTGCTGGGACCATAAGTGGGTAGGGAGGTGCATGAGCTGGGATCAGAGCCCAGGGCCTGGACAGGGAGGTGAGTTGGGTTCGGGGCTTCGGGCATCCTGTGAACCTCTCTGAAATGTGAGGATATTCTTGCAAGAAGCCAACTAGATTTAACCTAATAGAGAAGAAATGGAGGTGAAGAGTCAGATTCCTGAGAAAGACTGCCTGGGTTCAAGTGTTCCACTTGTCAGCTCTGTGACTTTGGGCGAGTTACTAAACCTCTCTGTGCCTCACTTTCCTGATTTGCAAAACAAGAATGATGGGTCGTTCATATGTATGTCCTGACAGCTGGTAAACATTCTAAATGTCAGTGGCTAATAATCCCATCCCCAAAGAGGAAATTTGCCTAAAATTTTCTGGTTGGTCTGGAGATGGTCTGGAAAGGTTCCTGGGGAGATCGTCCTGTGCCTAGAAATCCCAAACAGAGACTAGTGTAATTGAGTCTACTCCTGCTCAAAATTGCCAAATAATCAGGTGTATTGTCATCATCGTTGGGGCTGGGGGCCGAGTTTTCTCATGCCTCTGCTTTTGAGCCCAGTGCTTAAAGATTCTATTAAGAACACTCCATGCCGAAAGAGGAGAGAGGAGGAGAGTGAGGCCCAGAGGTGGCTTTTCATTTTCCAAAATGCTAGTGCGTTCTGTCCAGGTACCCTGTGTCGGCAGACCTGGTTTCTGCTGGCCAGTATCATCCACCGCCGCCCAGGGTCCTCCTGTGGGCCTCAGGCCCACAACAGACACCAAGGACCCGGGCAGGGAGGTCCCCCTTGGAAGGAGCCAGTGGCCTTTTGGGATAGAGCAGAGACCGGGGTTAAGAGCTTGGTCTCTGAGTCTCCCCCCAGGCTGCCAGTGCCTTGCCGTACTGTGGTCGCTGCTGGGTCCCCTAGACCTAGGACAGTACTAGGCACAGTAACAAATGTGTCGCGTGGCAAGTGAGCAGAGTTCGAATTGCAGCTGCGTTTGAATGACAGCTCTGAAGGCCCGTGGGGTGGCCATCAGTGCCCCAGCTGGTGTCACAGTGTGGGGCTCCCGAGTGTGGGTGTGCGATGTGGACTTGGTGTCCACCCTGCTTAACTGGTTTGCCATGTGCGCGTGTCGCCTGGACGGATATTGCGCAGAAGCTGTCATATGTAGGAATGTCTATCAAGTGAGCTGGACCGAGCAAGGTCGTGACTTGTGAGTGGCTCCTGGGTCTGCTGCTTCCTCAGTGGAACCTCCTGCCAGGCTCCTCTCCACTGTTTTCATTTATTTTTTACTTTATTTTAATTCTTTTTAATGTTTATTCGTTTTTGAGAGAGCGTGAGCTGGGAAGGGACAGAGAGAGAGAGGGAGACAGAATCTGAAGCGGGCTCCAGGCCCCAAGCTTTCAGCACAGAGTCCGACACGGGGCTCGAACTCACAGACTGAAATCATGACCTGAGCCGAAGTTGGATTGGACGCTTAAATGACTGAGTCACCCGGGCACCCCCTCTCCACTGTTTTTAGAACACACACCCAGCATTTCCCTCATTGGTCCCCCATCGTAGCCCTGTAGGGAAGGAGTTGCCCATTTCACAGTTGGGAAAATTGAGGCCCAAGGAATCACAGTCTGCCCAGCTGGCTGGGGCAATTTGCTGGTTAAAATTCGGATTCCCATGGCCCCACCCGGAGATTGTGATGTGGGGCATCAGGGCCCTGGCCTCTGTATTTTAAGCAGCCTCTCTGGGGCTTTGTAATGATCAGTAGAGTGGAACCCCACGCAGGAACTCCACGTTTGTGCCCTGGCCCCAGTTGATTCAGTTTCCTCAGCTGTGAGGTAGGGAGAATATAATGGTGAAATTCTAGTAACGTGAAAATTCTAGAAGCAGTCGTGTAGCACTCTTAGGGTCCAGTGAAGACACATTTGTTGTTATTATTCCATATGTGATTTGTTACAAAAGCCATTTAAGAACCAAATAAAGGGGCGCCTGGGTGGCGCAGTCGGTTAAGCGTCCGACTTCAGCCAGGTCACGATCTCACGGTCCGTGAGTTCGAGCCCCGCGTCAGGCTCTGGGCTGATGGCTCGGAGCCTGGAGCCTGTTTCCGATTCTGTGTCTCCCTCTCTCTCTGCCCCTCCCCCATTCATGCTCTGTCTCTCTCTGTCCCAAAAATAAATAAAAACGTTAAAAAAAAAATTAAAAAAAAAAAGAACCAAATAAAAACTCTGTGTAATACCGGGGGTGTTACAGGTCACCCCACTTCCCCACCCCCTCCCGTGAGCGGTGTTTCTCGGAACACCAGGAAACACTGCTGGGCACGGATGGGGATGCTGGTTTCCGAGAGGGCAGTGGGGACAGGAGGGGAAGCACACCCCTCTGCCTCCCGTACCTGGTCTGGATCCAGGGAGCATGGCTCCCGACGTGCCCCCACACTTCTCCACTGCTGGCGGCTTGGCTGGGCTGAAAGTCCCACCCAGCACCTCTGCCGAGTTGGCCTCCATCCCCACTAGCACCTTCTTTGCTCCTTTGCTTATTCATTTTCATAACTTACCTGTTGAGCACCTGCTGTGCACCTCCTATCACGCTGGAGCTGGCATATCGAGCTAACCACCACAGACGTGGCACCTACTCTCCTGGAGCTTCCATTCCAGCAGGGCAGATGGACAGTTACATGAGCAAGAGTTTTCTGAGCAAGAACGTCCAGGGGACTCCGGGGATTCTGATGGCACTTTTCGCAGGGCTGGAGGGGGGCCTCCCCATCACCTCAGTGATGAGCAGAGTCAGGCAGATGCCGGCACGAGGGGTCCAGTCCTGCCCAGAGGCAGGGGCGGGAGTGAAGTGTCTGCACGCCGTGAACCAGCGAGTGCATCCGGGCCCTGATGAGTGCGTGTGCTTGCCCCTCAGCACAGTGAGGACAAATTTGAGCGGGGGAGCCAAGTTCGATTTGTGGTGTGGCGGCCTGCAAGGCTGTGCTGTACAGACGGGCCTGGGTGCAGCCCAGCAGGGGCCCCACGAGCAGCTGCCAGCTCTTGTGGCATTCGGTCTCTCGGCCAAGAGGCCTCTTTGATTCAGATTTTCCACACGGACTTGATGTTTGGAAAATGTTGACCTTCAACTAATCAAATGTCGCTTATTAAATTGTAAGTCACATCCTATTCAGTTTAAAAAAAAAAAAAAGGACAATAGACCTGTGACTTGGTTCATGGCCTGTTGGCAGGAGGCAACTTGATGTACTTGAGGCCAGAGACAAGACAGGTGCCTCATCAGTGACCTCCCCCACCATCGTGTCCCTGGGGGTAGGCAGTGTGTCATTTCTGTGAGAGGCTGGCCGAACGGAGGGTGAGGCTGGGTTACCAGCTAGGCTAGAGAGGCTCAGACGCGACTGGAATGCCAGCCCAGGCGGGTGGACTTGAGCCCTGCTCTCAAGAAGCAGAGTCCTGTTGGAAAGGTGGGTTCTGTTCACACAGGCTGGAGAGGAGTGGCGGCCGTGTAGGCGGTAATCTCCATGAGAGAAGACGACGGCAGAACATGCGCAAGCCAGGAGACAATTAGGGGGCTTCCTGGAGGAGGGACACTTGAGAGATGAGCAGGGGGAGATCAGTGGAGGGGAAGGGATGGCATTCTAGCTGAGGGGCTCTGCAGCCTGATGAGAGATTGGGAGGCAGGGGCAGTGGTGTCAGAAAGAGTGGTGGTGACCAAGGCAGGTGAAGTGGGCCTAGTTTGTGGACCTGGCTCGGGGGCTGCACGTTTCACATCACACAGTGGGGAGCCATGGCAGGTTCTTGAGCAGAGGCGGTGCTTAGGAGAAAGACAGGGGTCAAGTGAATGTAAGAACTCCCGAGGGCATGGACGAAGGGGAACTGAAAGCCGTTTGGCATGGGTTGGTATGTTTCCCAGGGAAGTCAGGCGAGTATGCTCCCTGATGGGATGACTACGTATTATTCACACTCTCATGGAGACAGAAGACAGAGCGTGGAGGCCAACTTGACACTGAATTCGTGCATGTAAAATGCCTAAAGCACACCGCAGACATATGTGTAGCCCTGGAATTGTAGCCGAGGGTTGGGGTCCCCGAAGATCCCACCGCAGGAAATTCACAGTTGGGGGATTGAGAAAATTGAAAAGCTTTTTGGGAAATAGAATTGGGGTCCCAAGGCCACTGGTGGACATTAGGAACATGTTGATGTATCTGAAGTTCATTGAGATACCATAGGGGAGGGAATACCTTCCCTTGATGTTTTAGGCACCTGAAACTGGGAATAAGAGGAGCTTCTTTCAGCGGCATGTCCTCATCTGTAAAATGGGCGTGATGATAGCACCAGTGCTGAGGATCACACGGCTGACGCACCTGAGATGCTCCGCACTGGACTTGGCGGGAGTAGGTTCTCGGTTGATGTGCCTGGAACAATCCAGTTCTTTCTCCCTTACCATGCTGCCTGGGTACAGGTGTAACCATTTCTGTTCCAGCAGTTTCGGGAAGATGCTAATCAATTTGTTTCATTCGCTTGCAGGGATGCCTTGAGTAAGAGACTTTGTCCCTTAAGTCTAGAACTCACTGCCCTGTGTGAACAGTCCTAGCCCTGGCCCCACCCCCTCCCAGCTGTGGGACCCCAGACAGGTCCATCATCCCCCTGGGACTCAGTTTCCTCATCTGTAACAATGGGCTAATAATAGTGCCCTACCCCAGCATTGTGTGAGGCAGAATGAGATCATGTACATGAATTCTCCCTGGCCACCAGGTGACTGACCCTCTCCTCCTGGGGTCTTGTGAGCCCGGCTGTCTTACACATGACTTGGCTTCCTCCTTCCCATCAGGGTTCCTCGAGCAGGAATAATCAAATCTATGCCTCTTGGTCTGCTTTCAGCTTTACTTCCTTTTTCATCCCCCAAGGCTCTCTGGTCATTCATTGATTCATTCATTCACTCATTTATTTGCAAATATTCATGCTGGTCATTGCACTGAGCACTAGAAGTCCAGCGGTGAGCCAGAGGCACATAGCCCCTGCCATCACGGAGTCTTCAGTTTCAACAATTAAGTCAAACATCCGATTAAGTTTGTAGTTCTCAGTTGATATGAGGGCTGTGTAGGACAACACAGAAGGCTCTAGGACCGGAGTCTTCTAGGGACCAGGGAAACCTCACTGCAGTGACTGAGTGGCGCTCTAAAAGATGCTTAGGGTTCACTGATTTAGGGATGAAAGGGAGGGAGGCCCAGGTAGAGGGAAAAGCATGGGCAAAGGCTTGAGGCAGAGAGGTAACTAACCCTGTGGCCGGTGGAAATAGCTGTGGGACAGAGGACCAGGGAGTACCAGGCTGGAGGTGTCAGCTGGGCCGGGCCATGAGGGCCTCGTCGGGCACGGTTGGGAATGTGTCCTTCAGCCTGATGAGAAGGCTTCGGCCTGTGACGGATTTTAAAATCTTGGTGGAAAGCTCAGCCTGGACTGAAAGGGAGGAGCAGAGCAGTTAAGATCCTTCTGCAGTGTTCAAGTGAGGGTGGTGGCGGTCTGTGCCATCGCACATCCCAGGTCCTTCTTTAATCACTTTAATCACCCACTAGAGGAGCAGCTCAGCTGGTGTCATCAAGGCAGAAGCCTTGTGCTGATACACAGGTACGTCACAGACGCTAGAGTTGTGTGTCCCAGGAGCTTGGGGGTAGGATGGAGCCTTTGCTCAATCTCCGGCTACCACGTGTCCATGATGATTATAATGTAGGTCGCTCCTGATGAACCCGGGAAAAGGCTGTTTACTTAGACCCTACTGTGTGCCCGGGTCCAAATTTGTAATCTCAGCTAAGCTTCCCAGCACTCTGTGGGCAGGCGTGGGAGTGCCCCGTTGTCCAAAGAAAGAAAACAGGGTTGGGCATCTGTGATCCTGAGGCACCTACCTGCCAGGTGTTTAGGGCCAGAGTCCGAGCTCTCCTACCCTGTAGGTAACAGCAGGGAGAGCACGCCCGTGCTCTGAAGCACTTCGGACGGGTAACGCCTGGTAAGAAGTTCTGTATGTAGCCACGAGGCCTGTGGCGGGGAGGAACGTGCTATGAGGGCATGACTTGTGAGGTTCACGTTGCCTTCTCCTTATACCACCTGGTCCAAGCTCACTTTCAGATTCTCAGGAGCCCCCCAAGCCGGGGTGGGCAGTGGGTGGCCTTACTGGGGAGAGCTCTGCTCCCCTGCATGCTCCCCTGTGTCCCCTCCCCGAGTCCATCCTCTCGGGCCTTGGGTGGAGGCAGGGCTGTTCCCTGTAAATACCAGTCCCCTTACATGTGCATTTTTCCTCTATGATTTTTCCTGTTTTGATGAAACACTGCTCTTGGCCGTGCAGGTTCCCAAGAGGGGACTGAGGCCCCGGCCCGGCCAGCCGGTCATTCAGGAACTTTGCTCCCAGGCCCAGCCCCACACCCAACTCACATTCCGCTGGGGCCATAACCTTCATTCTCTGTGTGAATGGGGCCCGTTCTACACCCCCCCCCCAATTCCCATGGTTCCCACGGCCACCTCCTTATCACTTTTCCCAGCTGACTGAAAAAGGCTGCATTCTGGCCCCAAATTACCACCCCCCACCCCATGTCCTTTCTGTTTTCTGTTTTCTTCCAGACTGAAGGGTGTGAGAGTTTACTACAGTTCACAGTCCCGCCCGCCTCTGAGCCCACTGCTCTGGAACCTGACTTACAGGCTGCCTGTAGGGGAAGGCCGGGCTAACAACGTTAGCGCATCGATGCGTTCAGCAGGTGGCACTGAGTGCCTACTGTGTGCCAGGCATTGCTGCAAGCACTGGGCACAGAAGGGGTGGGGGCTAACACACCGTCCACCCGCCCAGTAGGAGAGGTGTAGCTGCTGTCATTGGCTCCGCTTTGCAGGCTCAGAGAGCTGCCACAGGGTGCCGAGAGCTGCGGGTCACTTCTCTGCCACCTCTGTGGGAATTGCTTAAAAACCTCCCCTTCTTCAGGGCTCCTAGAGCCCTACGCAGTCCCCACACCAACTCCAGCTGAGTGGGGGCTAGTTGCCAGCCCCCTGCACCGGGGACAGCCTGCCCATCTGTACGTGGTGGCCTTTCCAGGGCTGCAGTAGTAGTCGTGGTGGCCCAGGATTTGGAAGCCAGGTTTCTCCACCTCCAAATTCCTAAGTCTATTCTTTGGGGTTCTCAATTACATGTTGGCCAGGTTATCTCTGTTAATTTTTTTTTTTCCCTGTGCCTACTGGCCCCATCTTAATCACACAACTCTGCCAGAAGCACTTTTGTTGAAAAGTATTTGTCCTGAGTAATATGCTTTTAAATCTTACCTTTGACGTATATTTACTCATCCCCTACTCATACATGTTTGTTCATTATTTATTCATTCTTTCGACAAACCGCGTTTATTCAGTGCTCGGCCCCAAGCCAGGGCAGGGAGGGAAAGGTGAGCTGCGGGCTCACAGGTACCTAAGGCTCAATTCTCCCATGGGGGAGCAGAGGAGGGCCTGAGCAGGTGGGGGGTGGGGCTTGATAATGGTCACAGCCAACACTGAAATGAAATAACATTCTCAGGGCACCTGCGCCACTCTGCCTTCTCGTCCCGATTAACATTTCATCCCCATGGCCACCCCTATGATGTTATCGGGAGCTCACTTGCCCAGGGCCACCAGCTAGCGGCAGAGCCAAGATGCCTGGATTCGAATCGGTGCCCTTAACCGCTGCACTGTACTATGCGAATGTGAGCTTGCTAGACAAGGAAATGGAAACCGCACGTGCAGATCTCAGGACTCGAAGGAGCCACACTGCTCTGAGGTTTGTGTGGCAGAATCGAGGCCCGCGGGCGCCTCGGTGGGAACGGTCCTTGGGCTGGTGCCAAGCGTGGGCTCCAGACCCAGGACGTTCTGGAGCAGGAGATGCAGAGGATCTCGTGTGAGGAGGAAGTCAGGGGCATTAGCCACACCCGTATTTCTTTGTGAGCACAAAAACATATTCCAGAGCCAGACCCTGAGTTCCACGGTGTTTGGAGCCCTGCCCAAGGGCCTGGGCTGGTGTTGTGTGGAGGAGGAAGGGCCTGGCCAGGGCGGACGCAGACTAGGCCAGCCTTGGCTGGAGCCTGGTTCTGTTGTTGACCGCTGGGGTCACTCTGGGTGAAAACTGGTCCACCCTCCTGGGCACTCAGTGCTGTGCTTCAGATCCACCGTGGAGAACAGTGCAGAGTCCTTTCCCAGCCTGCAGGGCCCTGTGTGATCCATCCTCCCCGTTCCTCGCTGACCTCATCCTGTGCCACCGTCCCCTCCCTGTGCTTCAGCCCTGGTGACCATTGTGGCTCCTTAACCAGGTTGACTTCACCCTCCACCTCAGAATCTTTGCTTGGAATGCTCTTGCAGCCTCTGAGCGTGACCCTCTCCTTGCCTCCCCTGCAGCTGTCTGCTTGGAGGGGCCTGCCCCAGCCACTCACCTGGAAGGGTCGTAGCTCTCGGCACACTTCAAAACAATCACATCTCCTTTTTGCCGATCACGAATTTTATGTGTCCCCTCCCTGAGAACGGAAGTTCCTCAATTCGTGGGCCTTGTTCACTTCTGTTTCCCCAACACCAGCCGTGGTGGCCAGCACTGTGGACACCAAATATTTGTCAGCTAAATGAATTAGCCTAACACCACCGGTAATGTGGTACACTGACGGAGGCACATCATGGTGGGATTCTTCCCAGAAATGCACGCCCTGGCCAGAAGCACCAGAAAACATCAGACAAACTCAGTTTGAGAGACGTTCTCCAAAATAGCTGGCACACGCTTTTCAGAAGTGTCACAAGTTGTGACAGATGAGGGAGAACTTGCAGCTGTCACAGATTGGAGGAAACTGAGGGGACGCAGCTGCCAAATACAGCGTGGGGGCCTGCGTTGGACCCTGGACCAGAAAAACTGGTGAAATCCCAATTGTGATTTACTTAATAATATTGTTCCAAAGTTAATTTCATGTTTTGAGATTTGTTTTCTGTGGTGTCCTAGGGTTCTGTTGATCTTCCCTCAACTTCAGAGCATTTGGGAACTTAAAACAAAAAAGCGTGACTTCTTAGAGGTATTAGAATTATTGTTATAATGCATTATTGTTCCCGTACTATTCAAAGAACTGGGCTTTGTCACGTTGAGGTGGTACCTGCCATGTCACAGGGATGTGTGGGGTTCAGTGGAATAGGGCTTTTTTTTTTTTAATGTTTATTTATTTTTGACAGAGAGAGAGAGACAGAGCATGAGCTGGGGAGGGGCAGAGAGAGAGGGAGACACAGAATGAGAAGCAGGCTCCAGGCTCCAAGCTGTCAGCGCAGAGCCCGACACGGGGCTCAAACTCACCGCGAGATCATGACCTGAGCCGAAGTGAGACACTCAACCGACTGAGCCACCCAGGCGCCCCAGTGGAACAGGGCTTTTAATTGCTGTTGACATTTACCTTCTATAGGAAATACGTTTTATATCGTAACCTAGCCTGTAATGTTTAAAAGCATGATACAACAGTGCTTTCCTTTATTATGGGCAGTGCAAACAGGCATTTTCTATTCTGTTGTCATCTAATTTTTTTTTTGATGCTGGTTGCAATCCACTAAATTGATTTTTCAACCCACTAATCGGTTATAACATACAGTTGATAAACGCTGCTCTGGAGGGCTGAAGCATGAACCTTACTAGCAGGTCCTATTTGGTGGGGGGGAGGGGGGCGGGGAGCACATAGTATATGCCAGGCACAGTGGTGAACACGGTCTTCTTTGATCTTAACCACATTTTGCATATCAGGTCACCGGATGTCAGAGAGGGCATCACCAAGCCCAGGTCACACAGCAAGTAAGGGCAGAACCAGGATTCCCGTCTCGGTCAGCCTGACATGTGTGAATGTACTTTGGGTCTTGGAACATTTCCCCTGTGTATCTGCCATTAGGCCTTGCTCAAGATTGTTCCCAGAGGAGGCGTCAATAGATACATGAGTGAGGGAATCAAATGTCAAGCTGGTATGGAAAGAAATTCCAAAACAGTCTAGTCTCTTCACTATTATTCTAAGCCAGTGCAGAGGGTTCACAAACTTGGCCAGTGATTTGATTTTTTTTTTCTTTTTAAATTTTTAATTCACTTTTAAATTGAGATATAGCATGGCTCACTGTAAAATGCTCTCATCTTAAGCATACAGCTCAGTGGCTCTTTGCATACATACACCCACAGGGCCACCCCCAGATCGGGACACAGAACCTTACCAGTACCTCCAAAGGCTCCCTTGGGCCCCTTCCCAGCCAGTGCCCCTGCCGAGAGGGGGTCCTTCTCCTGACTTCCCTCATCACTGGTTAGTTTTGCCTCTTCCCCATGGCTCGTAAATGGAATTATATATGAAACGTGGGGGTCTTTCATTCAGCGTGACATCTGTGAGATTGTGGGTCTCACCCGTGTTGCACAGGTGTATAATACATTTTTTTCTGTATTGTAGTGTCTGATTCTTTTTGGTACTTTCAACCTTCTTAACTATTTTTCATCGAATATTTTAGACACATAGCATAGAGGTTAATCCACCCCCACACACACCCCTGTAAGGAGCAAACTTAGGCCCCCATGTTCCTCTTCTCCAGCTCTCACATTTCCAACTTGATGTATCCCTACGACCACCCTAGTATGACTGCTTTCCTAAGTGTGTATTAATCCTTCCTGTGTGTGTCAGGAGATTTTACTGCCTGTGTATGAATTCTTAATGGGTCCTTAAATTGAGAGAGGGAGAGGGAGAGAGAGAGAGAGGGTGTGTGTGTGTGCTTGCACGCTTTTTTCATTGCTGAGCTAGACAAATTTTTTTTAATATTCCAAGTCTTTCTGGAATTCAGAACCTCAGCTCTGTGCTATTGAGGTCAGGAGAGTTGGAGCAGAGTCCAGAAGGAAAGGCCAGTTGGGGAGAAGAAGGAAGAGAGCAGAGGAGTTAGAGTCCTGGGGGGGTGGGAGGTGGGTATGCAGGGAAGACGCTTCCACCCGTGTGAAGCAGCTGTAACTTGGGGGTCCCTGCAGCCCCTGTCTGTGTCTCCTCTTGGACCTATGAGGGAGCCCACGTGCCCCTCTTTCTGACCTGATTTCTGGGCCCGCTGGTGCCACGCCTGCCAAGGCAGCTAGCTAGCTCTCAGAGGGACTTGGAGGGGAGAACAAGGTTCTCCTTTGGGAGGAAGCAAATACTTGTGGCTCTTTGTACGTCACCCCCTGTGGCCAGTGGTGGGTAGGGTGGTGAGCACTCAGTCTCGGGGCCAGGCACGACCCTAAGTAAGCACTGCCTGCATTCTAACACATGGCCCCTCTTAGAGCAACCCCATGAGATGGGCGCTGTTTGACTGAATCCCCCAAGCCCTCCGCCGGAAGTGGTAAAGCTGGGACTCACCGCCAGAAAGGCCGGCTCCAGCCCGCCATGACCTATATACTCTCCAGCCTCGCTTCTGGTAGAGGGCAGAAGGTGCGCGGGCCGTTCCTTCCAGGCGCTCACCTCCTCCTCTGACTACACGTTCGTTGCGGAGTTTTCCTTGACTTTAGCTGCGGTAGGCAGGGATTGGCTTCGTTTGGCCCATGTTGTATCTCAGGGGCCCAGCCCAGCATCCAGAACAGAGTAGATGCTAGTGATGTCTGTGGGATAGATGCCAAATGAGTGAATGGGCAACAGTGCAGTTGCAGAGTGGTGGGAAACCAGCCACAAGGAGGCCTTTGAGTGGAGCCTCTGCAGACTCCGGACTTGACTCCGAGCTGTGGGGAGTCCAAAAGTCACGGGTTTGAGTTCCGGCTCTGAGGCTCCCTCACAGCGGCCTTAACCCTCCTCATCTGGAAAGTGGGGATCCTGACAGTCCCTCCCTCCTGGGGTCACTGGCACTGCGCGGTCAGGGTGTGACACCTCACTGCCCATTCTGGCCACAGGTAGGGGGCAAATGGGCCTCCCAGGTGGGCGGGTTCTGTTTGGGTAAAAGGCCAAGATGGTCTCAGGGGAGGACGCTAGCGTTCTTGCTCAGGCCCACCAGTTCCACGGAATGTGCTGGTGGGCACGTGTGAACTTTTTGATTGATGTTGTCCCGTAAGTTTTCCCTGTGTCCCTGGTTCCGCCTCTTAGAGGCCACAGGAACAGCTGCCAGCTGGCCTTGGCTGCTGCCTCTGTGTTTCAGCCCTCTGCTGTCATCTGACGCTAAGAAGATGGCCAGCCAGGCCTTGGCCGGCTGCGGAGGCGTGACTGCCCCTGATCCTGGCTGACATCCTCTGGGTGCCAGCTAGGCAGGACAGCTCTCATTTTTCTTTGTACTCACTCGGCTTTGTAGACACCCCTCCTGGCCCTGGTAACCGACCAGCAGGCTTTCGTCCCCAACCTCAGATGCACCCGCTGTTTACCTTCTCTGCGTTGTGGACTCAGCAGGCCTGTTCATAGCAGATACCGAGGACCTCTCCCTCATAGCTGGGAACTGACCTTTCGTGGGTGCCTCTTGGGCGCCAGGGGCTCTTTTCTGCATTCCGCTTACTCATCTCCTAGCACTAGGAGGGGGGTTGCAATCCCCACCCCACCTCCACCTTACAGATGAGTAAACTGAGGCTCAGAGAGGTCTAGCCAGTTGCCTAAGCACAGTCAGGATTTGAACCCCAGCCCGTGTGAGTCCAAAGCCTGGCCTGTCTCCACTTCCTCCCGTGCTCCTCTGCAGAGAAGGCAAGGGTAATAAACCCATGAGCGCTAGAGGCAGTCACAGTGCCAGCGATGATGATAATTGCAGCTAACATCTGTCACGTGCTTGCTCCATGCTGTGAACTGTAATCAATGCCCTGCATGCACTTCCACATGCAGCCCTTACTCCCGTGAGGCACGCAGTATTTTTATCCCCATTTTACAAATGACAGACACTGGGGGTTCAGAGAACAGTTTGTCCAAAGGCATGCAGCTAATGCATGAGGCAGTAGTGCCCCTGGCCCTGCAGATCCACACCTGGGGGACTGAAAAACCAGGTACACTGTGACATCCAGACACTGAGATTAGATTACTCAGCGCTAGAAAGAGATGAGCTACCAAGCCATGAAAAGGCACGGAGGAGCCTTAAACGCATATCACGTGAAGGAAGCCAATCTGTAAAGGCCACATGCTGTATAACTCCAACTGTATGCCATTCCGGGAAAGGTAAAAATATTCTGGAGACAGTAAAAAGATGAGTGTCCGGGGGGGTAGGGGTGGGAGGAGGAACGAATAGGCAGAACCCAGGATTTTCAGGGCACCGAAACTATTTTATATGAGACTGTAAGGATGGATACATGTCATTGTACATTTGTCCAAACCCTACATTTGTCCACACCGAGAGTGAGCCCGAATGTGGACTGCGGGCTTTGGGAGGTCATGATGTGTCAATGCAGGTTCACCCGTCGTGACCAGTGTCCCACTCTGGTGGGGGATGCTGACAGTGGGGGAGCCTGCGTGTGTGGGGAGCAGGGGTTATATGAGAAATCTCTACCTTCCTCTCAGTTTTGCTATGAAATCTGAAACTGCTCTAATAGCCTTTTCAAAAGGCAGGCAAGTACACAAGGCACCTGTTAATGCTTGAGCTGCCGCCAGCCTCTCCCCTGACCTGTGTTCTTCCCACTTCCCCGAGCAGTGATATCAAGGGGGGGTGGGGTGGCTGCAGGATGTGGGGGCTTCCCTGGCTAGATTGCCTGGGGGCTAGTCTTTTCCAGGCGTTCTTCCAGGCCTGCGTTCAGGTGTGGTTTGAAATCCAATTCAGGAGCGTGCACCGCATGGGGAGCCAGAGGGAGGTAATGGTGCAGTCGGGTGACCAGGGGAAGCAAAGGGATGGCAGGCATGCCACTGGGCTCTGCTAGGAGACGGGCCGCTGCTCCGTCCCATTTGGGGAGAAGGAAGGAGAAGGTAAAGGGGAGGTGATAACCACATACTTCGGTCCCTATTCCCTGGGACAGCATGTGCTCAGAGGAGGCTGGCCAGGGCATTGCACAATTCAGGCGTAGTTGGATCAATGGCCTTTGGAAAAGTACATTTTGCTCAAGAGCCAAGTAAAACTGGAGGCTCTGCCACCAGCACACTGAAGTCAGGAGTCCTGACTCACACAGAGAGGGAGGGAGGAGAGCTGGAGGCAGGCTGCAGCCCTCCAGTGGGCCCAGGCTCCCTCGGGTGCCAGGCCCCTCGGCCAGCTCAAGGCCCTCACCCGGGACAGTGTGTGTGCCACGGGCAGCGTCCTCAAATGGCTGCGTCAGGGCTCAGACCCCATTCATGGTTTAGAAAAGCTTTTGTCTCTTAGAAGCCATGGGTAAAATGAATCACTGTAAAAATCTAATTTTCGTATTGACTTGCATTGTCGGTTTAAAGATGACTTCTCTCAATGATGAGTCTTTGGTAGATAAAAGTTGCCAAAGCCCATAGATTTGGGGCATCTGGGTGTTGTGGAAAGAGCTCTGTTGGGACTCACAGGTAGTTCTCACATGTGACATTAGGCAGTTGAGCGTAGCTTCCTGGGCCTCGGTCTTTCTGCCTTTAAAATGGATCTGGACTAAATTAGCCTTGCCAAATACCCAGGAAGCATGTCACTGGTGACCCTCTTGCCTTGGTAGACTTGGCTGATCCGTCTCAGCCTTCACAGCTGGACAGCCTGGAATTGATCCCAGAGACGAACCTTCTTGGCCACGCGGGGACTCCGTGATCTCAAAGTTCTCTTCTGGCTCTAGAACATTTAGATATCTTTGCCCTCTGCTATCTTTATAGTTGTACTGCCTATTCTGACACAAAAACTCAAGATTTAAGACCAAGTTCATAAATTTGATGGTATCCAGGCCAAATGTGAGCCACAGAAGTATTTTAATTTGCATATTGTTTGACTTTAAAAAAGATGATCTTTTTTAAATTGGTGATTTCACGTAGGACCCAAGATTTCTGTTTCTTCCTGATTTTTAGCCACTCTAGGCCTCCTTGTTTTAGCCAAGGGCCAAGCTGGGTCCTTTCTGCTCCTTTCATTTTTTAAAATTATTATTATTTTTTAATGTTTTATTTATTTATTTATTAAAAAAATTTTTTTTCATGTTTATTTATTTTTGAGAGAGAGAAAGAGGAGGAGGGGCAGAGAGAGAGGGAGACACAGAATCCGAAACAGGCTCCAGGCTCTGAGCTGTCAGCACAGAGCCCGATGCAGGGCTTGAACTCACAAATGGTGAGATCATGACCTGAGCCGAAGTCAGATACTCACCTACTGAGCCATCCAGGCGCCCCCTGGTTTATTTATTTTTGAGAGAGGAAGAGAGAGAGAAAGGGAGGCATAGACTCCAAAGCAAGCTCCAGGCTCTGAGCTGTCAGCATAGAGCCCAATGTGGGGCTCGAACCCACAAACCTTGAAATCATGACCTAAACCGAAATCGGGTGCTTAACCGACTGAGCCACCCAGACGCCTCTCCTTTTATTTTTTGTGGTTTCAAGTTTTTATTTAAATTCATTATTTAACATACAGTGTCAGGGCACCTGGGTGGCGTAGTCAGTTAAGCATCCAGCTCTTGATTTCAGCTCAGGCCATGATCTCACGGTTCCCGGGATCGAGCCCTATGCCAGGCTCTGCCCTGACCGTGCGGAGCCTGCCTGGGATTCTCTCTCTCCCTCTCTCTGCCCCTCCCCCACATACACTCTCAGGATGTTTCCTGGAATCTTTTTCAGAGGGAAAAGGCATTTTCTGTCTATGGGTAGTCACTCCCTAGTAAATTGGTTTTACATTTTTATCTTCCCATGCGGGCTTTCCTTAAAGACTTAGATAAGCCGTGGACTGTTGAGGAAAGCAAGGGTGAGGCAGATGTTGGAAATCTGGGGGTGGGAAGGACATCCCCTTCCCATCCCACTCTCACCACCCCCCTGCCTCTTGTAGACCCCCTCTGTGAAGTCCTATTGCTGGTGGGTGGTTAGGAAGCCAGTGGCTCCCGAAGGGGACTCACCTGCACATCTCAGGTGAGCTCTTGGCCCAGGAAAGACCCAGTTTCTGCAGCCCAGTGGGCCTCTTGTTACTTAAAGATGAGGCTCCCCACTTAAGATTTCAGTGCCAGACACTAGGGACCCCAAGAAACTAAGGACAGTTCCCGCACTGCAGGAATCCACAACTTCTAGGGGAAAACACAAATAGTATTAATGAGACAGAGTGCACTGTGCTGTTCATTCATGATTGTGGTCCACACATGTTTAGTAACAGCACATCATGTGCTGGATGGTGACAGAGAGAAGCTCAGGGACTGTGCGCAGCCCAGAAGGTGAAACCTCAGCCAGCCTATGGCTAATCAGAGATGGATTCTCAAAGAAAGGGATGTGTGAACTGAGTTTTAAAGAATTACTGGGACTTCTGCCCTTTCCTGCCCCTCAGCTCTACCAGGCTCCTTACTGTATTCCAGGGACCTGCCAAGTATGCTTCCTGCCTCAGGGCCTTTACACTTGCTATCCCTTCTGCCTGGAATGTTCTTCCCTGAATAGCCGTGTGGCTGCTCTCCCACTTGATTTAGATGTACATTTGCATGTCACCTTATCAAATGGGGCTTCTCTGAGAGCTATCCCCCTGCTCCTGTCTAACACAGCACCTATATTATATGCTGTCTCCTAGTTTGGTTTATTTTTCTTCATGACACTCACGGGCACTGACATGTTCATTCACTGTTTGTCTGTTTTACTAGGATGTAAACTAGGTGAAGGCAGGGAGTTTTGTGTCTGACCGCTGTTGTATTCCTAGCACCTAGAACAGTGTTTGGTCCACAGTAAGTACTCATTCATGACAGAAAGAATGAGCTGGTGGAGGAGGAGTGAGATGGGGTGACGCAGACAGAGGGTGCAGTGCATGTAAATAAACAGAGCTGGGAAAGAATGGGCCTTTCTGGAACAAAGAGTGTTGGTGGGCACACGAGGTGCGTGGGAGGGAGGGCAGGTAATAGACGGGGACTGGCCAGCCCAAGACGGTTCTCCTAAAGACCCTACCTGGCTTTATTTTTTCATTTGTAACCTGTTTATTATGGAACAACTGAAAAATACTGAGACGTGTCCAAATGAGAATGGTCACCAAGGAGAACACTTTGGTCCTGGGATTGTTGAAAAATTCACCTTTTAATTTGTCAGCCAGATCTCGTTTTCTAAAACACTCTGCTGCTTCCCAGCCTGGCACAGTAACTTCGTGTTCAGGTCGATGATGGTGCAAATCCCAGCTTTGCCATATGCTAATTGAGTGACCTTGGGCTTCTGGAGCCATGAACCTTAGCAGAAGCTGTTGCTCTGCCTGAGACACCCTTCTGCCCTTTTCTTTCAGCCTCATTTCTGCTTATCTTTCCAGGTTCAGGGTCTCCGCCTGAGAGTCTGCGACTCTACACAGTCTTTTCTGAGTCCCAGTTTCCTTCCCTGTGAAAAACAGCTGAACCTAGTTTTTGTGTGTTGGACGGCTTGGACTCATGAGCGAAGAGGCTGGCGTAATAAATCCTCTCTTTCCTCTTTCCATGACATCAGATCCACCTCAGCTATGGCTTCATTATACTTTCATTGACTGGCCAGCCTCTTAAAATCTTGATCCTATCTAGGGCTTTTATCCCCAGGCCTCACCAAAACTCAGCCCTCACTTCTTAAGGTAGCGAAGAATGTTGTTCAAAAGGTGGTCTCATAGCAGAGAGCAAAATTGAATCCCCCGGGCGGGTGCAGGTGGAGGTCAGGTGACATTTGGGCTCTCCCCAAAGGGTGCACCTTCCACAGCTGTCTTGGCACGGCTGTCTTTCTCCCAAATACTTTCCTCCTAAACTTAAAAACACCGGCACCCGTAGTTTCTTCCTTTTAAATCTCTGCTGAAGGCCATGCCCTGGCTGGGAGCCGCAGGGATGAGAACCCAATCCCCGGAATAGCTCCTGCCGCTCAGCATTTAAATGCCGTCTGTATTTTTATCCGATGATGGGTCATTTCTGAAAAACCCCCACTCATGTTCTGCCCCTCTAAGAATACATTTCCATTTATAGCTTCCACACTTGGGATGATGTTGTGTCCTGGTGTGGGGCCGGCGGCTGCGTCCTGTTTCCAGTGATTTGGAAACACTTTGGGGGCCCTTGCCGTCCCCTGGCCTGTGCTCCCTGTGGCCTTGACGGTGGGAAGCTGGACTCCTAGCCAGGCCCCGGCTGCCTGACGTCCCGAGGCTCTGACACCACGCCTTTCCTCTTTCTGTGCGAACGTGGACTCACTGACTTGTCACAGCATGTGGGAGGCAAGTGAGGGTGAGGAGCCCCCCGTCCAGCTGTGCTCTGCCAGAGCCTCAGGGCGGCGTCACACCACAGTTCCAAACCTCCCTTTCTCACTCACCAAGTGCCCACCGCACCCACAGCAGGTGCCAGGCTGCGGGGCAGGCACAGGAGGGCGGTGGTGAGCGTGGACAGCCAAGGGGCCCAGGGGCTAGTGCAGAGCTTTTAGGAGCCTCTGGGTGAGGCTGACCAGGGTTCCAGCCTGACTCTGCCTCTTGCTGGTTGTATGAACTTAGGCAGGTGTCTCAGCTTCTCTGAGCCTCAGTTTACACATTTGTCGATGGCATCTCATGAGTGGTAGGAAGAATTCGGGGGGATAGAGTAGGTCAAGTGTCCTCAGTAGTGCTTGGCTCACAGGGTAAGGAGCCCAGGAAATGCCAGTCCCTTTCCTCATCCCTCTGTTGACCTGTGGTCCTTAGGAAATACATTTGAAGTTGGAGATAAACACACAGCTGATACCTTAGCAACTCTAGCATGCACCAGCATCTCCTGAAGGGCACTTTTTCCACAAATGCCTGTCATCCTCACCCCATCCTGGTTTCATTCATTCTACAGTGGGACCCTGGAATCTGCATATTTGATCAGCCACCTGGCAGATTCTGAGGCAGTGGTGCAAGGACCACACTTGGAGAAAAGCTGCTTCCTTCATCCATGCCACAAGTATTTCTATGGATCTCCTTTGTGCCAGGCACTTTTCTAGGCTCTGGAGATAGAGTGGAACTCAGAGGCAGACATAGTCCCTGCTCTCCTGTAACTTATATTCTAATGGCGGGATCAGGCAATGAACAAATGCACATAAGACAACATAAATTCAGGCAGTGATCTTAAGTGCTACACAGAAAAAGACAGTAGAGTAAGGAGGTCGAAAGAGGCGTTTTAGTTAGTGGCCAGGACAGGCCTGTCTAAAGAGGTGATGTTTGGGGCGCCTGGGTGGCGCAGTCGGCTAAGCGTCCGACTTCAGCCAGGTCACGATCTCGCGGTCTGTGAGTTCGAGCCCCGCGTCAGGCTCTGGGCTGATGGCTCGGAGCCTGGAGCCTGTTTCCGATTCTGTGTCTCCCTCTCTCTCTGCCCCTCCCCCGTTCATGCTCTGTCTCTCTCTGTCCCAAAAATAAATAAACGTTGAAAAAAAAAAAATAAATAAAGAGGTGATGTTTGAATATAGGCGTAAATGAAGTGAGGCAGCAAGCATGCAGATTATCTGAGGGAACAATGTTCCAGAGACAGAGAACAGCAAGGGCAAAGGGCCTGAGATGGGAGCAAGCTTGCTTGACTGTTCAAGGAACAGATTACGTTGGGATTTAGAGCTCTTAGCCTGATGCTCCCTCCCTGCTGGGTGTGAGCTTTGTTCTCCTGACGAGCCCAGGTCCAGGTAACAGGCGAAGGGCACTGTCCAGCCCAGTGAGGCCACTCCCTTTTTTCTGATAGACCATCTAAAACACTCCTTGAGAATTTCTTGATCCTCTTCCCGATTAGCCAGTTTGACTCTGCTGCTCCTCGCTGTGGCCCCTGCAGCCAACATAGCATACCTCACGACATCTCAGGCATTTGGGAGCCCCTGGAGGACACTGATGGTGACTTGGAAAGAGTCAGGAGGGCTTGTCTCTTAACACAAAATGCTGCTGCCCTTTCTCTCTTACTTTAACTATTTGAAGCTGCATGAGTTTGGATTCCACAATCCCTGAGGTTCCTTCTGGGACCCAAAGAACAGGTTTTGTGTGAGAAGCTGTTGCGTTTTCTTCTGGACATATCAAGTATGAGGGGGCAGGGAGGACACCCCAGGGAGTGAGGAAGCTCCTTGGGCATTACTGTATGAACTCTTTGAGGAGAGGGACCACATCCACATCTGTCTTGTTGACTTTCTCCCATCTCTCTGGAACTTGGCGTGGGAAATTAAGGCATGGATGAGTTGGCTGTGGGACCTAAAAGAGAAGAGGCCTGCACACAGACCCCTGTGGGCACACCTGGATATCAGGGATAGCAGAAGGAAAAGGGGCAGACAGAGAGGATGCCAGAGAGTGAGAATGCCGTGGTGCTTTAGGCAGCCAGGAGAGATCCAGGAAGGAAGGGGCAGTTAACAGGTTCAGAGCAGGGGCAGTACTGAGGCGAGCCAATGGCATCTGGCCCTTAGTGACTCTTGGGTGGTCTTACATAGCACAGGAGTGTGTGTCTGGGAGGGGGGGTGCTGATGTCAGAGGCCAGACTGCTGTGAGATAAGGATTACATGGAAGGTGAGATGTGAGGTTGTTCTAGGCCAGTTATTAAGAAGTGTGCTGTATACTTCCAATTGCATTGCATTGAGAGGTACAGAATAACTGGTTGTCTTCTCTTTGAGATACTAAGGTTAATCATTGGGTTCCAGTGGCTGTAGCCACTATTATTTTTATTTTAGCCACTATAATTATCTATTATTAAGTTTTGGATCATTGCTAAGATCCAGTGTTTTATCAAAGGGCACGCAATGATGATTTTTCTACTTCTATTAGTCTTTCTGCGTTATTCTTTGAAATTATTCTGTAAAACAGAACTTCCCCTTCATCATCTATTTGGTTACCTAGAAATGCATTTGTGTACAAAAAAAAAAAAAAGTCGGAATTAGTACTTTCTATCTACTAGTTTTCAGAATAAGGAGTTGGTGGCCTAGTAACTTCAAAGGTGTCCAAAGAAGCTTTTGTTGTGTTTTGTTTTTTGAAGTGTCGTTATGCACTCACAGATTGTTTGATGTGTTTTAGCCATTACCATTTTTTAACAGCTTTATTTAGGTATAATTGACATACAGTAAACTTCACATACCTAAGGTGGACAGTTTGAGGAATTTAACATGTATCCACCCATGAAACCATCATCACAGTCAACATAGTGAACCTAAAGTTTCCTCATGCCCACCTCTTCCTTCGTCCCCAGGCAACTGGTGGCCTGCTGTCACTCTAGATTAGTTTGTACTTGTCTAAAATTTTATAGCTTCCAAAAGACACAACAGGTGTAACCAAAAGCTATCACAAATGGTTACTCTTACCATTCTTAGGCGATGCATAAAAAATATTACATATTTAGGGATACATGTGACAAAAGAAGTTCAAGACCCATATACCGAGCACCCCGTTAAACACTGATGAGAATTTTATATAGATGGAATCATACCACGTGTACCCTAGTTTGTGTTTCATGCAGTACAGTTGTTTTGAGAATCGTCCATGTTGTTGCTCATGTCAATACTTCATTGCTCCATTGTGCGGATATGCCATAATTTACCTATCTTTCTGCCTGTTGATGGACGTTGTGGCTCTTACAAATTAAATCTGTGGCTATAACATCACAAATATGAAGATGTAAGCAAGGATATAAATCATTTTTTGTCACTATCCACGCCCCCCCCCCACAAACATATGCTTAAAATTTAACAGAAGCAGCGTTCCACCGTCTGCTTTTTTCTTTTGATGTAAAGAGACCTTTCTCATTCCCCTTTACAGATGGATCGTCCTCCACTTGGTCTATAGTTTATTAACCGGTCCCCTTGGATGGACATTTGGATGGTACCCAGTTGTCTGCTATTACAGCCGTGCTGTGGTGAATAGCCTGCGCATACGTCATTTTGTATTTTCATCTGGAATTTGCTGAGTGCCATTAATGGGCCAGGCCCTGCACGATCCACAGATTGTGGAACAAATCTGGCTCGACTAGGTCCAGTCAGAGTAGAGGACCCTGCAGCCATATTGGGGCTGTGCCAGGAATGTATATGTCCACAGAGTCTGGGAAGGTGGGGCAGGCTGTGTCAGGGGGTGCCTTCTAGAAGCTCTTCTTCCTCTTTGGCCAGACTTAGTGGCTTCTGTGGGAAGGAAGAGAGGGGGAAGACCAGGACTTTGTGGTCAGAGAGGGTATTCTGGGATGAGAAAGGTCACAGTGGAGGCAGTTGGAGCTGGGAGAACAGCCTATAGATAGAGACCTCCACACAGGCTCCGAGATTTGGGGAGAGAGCCTCAGGGGATGGGCTGGAGAGAGAGAACTGTGCACGTGGAAGTGCTTTGTGCAGAGGGTCATCCCCCAGACCTCCACTCCTTCAGCCCCCAGCCTGTCTGCGTGCTTCAGGCAGGCCTGTGGCACAGCGGTTAGAGCATATGTCCTGAAGCTAGATGGCAGGCGTCGAGTCCTGCATCTTGGGCAAGTGAAATGGGAAGAATGATGGAATCTACTACACGGGGTTGTGAAAAGGACTTGAGTTAACGCAAACTCTGAGTCCATGACTGGGTGCACAATGGTCCCTCACAAAGGGGACAGCCACAGAGTAGCTGGGATGGCCATAATTCACCCTCTAAGCTCTTCTATGTGGGCTGGAGAGGGAGACAGATTTTTTTCCCCTTCCTTCTGACAGAGGAAGGATTGGTGTGGGCTCTTATTAGCAGTTTGAATGTCAAGGACAGGATTCAGGGGGCTGTGAGAGTGATTCTAGGGCTCAAGAGAACTGGTGCTTGTAGGGTTCTTTCCCTGCCCGTGCTTGGGTCTGACACATTCATTTACCTCCGTGTGCCCTCCAGCATGCACACGCGTGTGCGTAGGCGTGCGCGTGCACCCTCCCCCCCCCCACACCACACCAGCGGTTCTCAGTAAGGTGGAAGAAATGAGTAAGTGAACAAGCAAGCACACTTTTCACCTAACTCCCTGGTACTTGGCACTGAAGCCTCTTGACAGGCTGGTGGGCAGGGGTGACCAGGCCACAGCACCAACTAAAAGCCTTGCTGGCTATTTTTGGGACCAGTGACCCACCACTTCCAATGACTTGCTCCTCAATGGCGTCTAATTTCATTAAGCCTTGGAAACAGTGACATCACGAGCGCCTGCCTGCCTGGTAGCCGCCCACATATGGCGAACCACAGAGTGATCTGAGATTCGTCTCCAAGAGCAAGGGAGAAGTGAGGTCCCAAGCAGCAAAAGTTAAAATAGCAAAGCTGAGGCATTCTGCTATGAAAAGAAATTACAGAAGAAATCCATTAGTCAGAGATTTCCAGCGGCAATTTCCTTGCTTGGGAGCAGAGGAAGACGTATGCGTGTTTATTTTGGGTGAGGTTATGCTGCCATTCCTCACTCAGTAGGCTAGATGCAGCCTGTAGAGTAGTTTCTGTTAAGTAAATCCTATATTCTCATCAACTCCTCGTATCAATGTTGATGTATGTTTGATCTTAAGGTAAGATGTGTTAGAGGCGCAGATTCAGCGCGTTTTATTAAAATAGTGACCCTTGGACTTACTCGACTGTCACGGTAAGCCACAAGTCTAGGTGGACCTCGTTGTTTCTCTGTGGGTTCCTTTGCCCAGATCTCTCCAAGTGAGCTCTTCTTTCTCAGGCACAGAGCACGAAGGAGAGGGAAAGACTGCTTAATCCAGATCGCTGGTCTCCGTGGGGGCAATCGAGGCCGTGGCCATGACTTCACCCAGCGGGAGCAGAGGCAACTGGCTGCCTTTCAGACAGAACACAGACTCAGTGGGAAAATGAGCTTCCCACATGTGAAGTTTTGGTCTCGTACGACATGGTTTCTCTACTTCAGTTCTCTGGACATTTGGGGCCAGTAATCCTTTGTTGTGGGGTGGGGGGGATTTTACTATGCATTGCAGGATTGTCGGATGCATTAGCACCCCTGGCCTTAACCCGCTAGGTTCCAGTAACACCCCCAGTCCCCCGTGCGACAACCAAAAATATCTCCAGACATTGCCAGATGTCTCCTGGGGGGCCAAAATTGCCCCTGGTTGGGAACCGCTAGCATCTGAGAGATAACAAGGGTTTCATCAGCTTTTTATTGGCTTATTTCTGATTTAAATATTTTGTGTCTAATTGCACCTCGAACTGAACAAGTCACTCTTTTTTTTTTTTTTTAACGTTTATTTATTTTTGAGACAGAGAGAGACAGAGCATGAACAGGGGAGGGGCAGAGAGAGAGGGAGACACAGAATCGGAAACAGGCTCCAGGCTCTGAGCTGTCAGCACAGAGCCCGACGCGGGGCTCGAACTCACGGACCGTGAGATCGTGACCTGAGCCGAAGTCAGATGCTTAACCGACCAAGCCACCCAGGCGCCCTAAGTCACTGTTCTTAAAGGCTTCCGTTTTCTCATCTGTAAAATGATTGGGTTGGACATAGTGATCTTAGAGAAACTTCTAGACCTGACAGTGGAGGGTTTTGAAGGCAGGAGGCCCCTGTGGGGTCTCTGTGTTTGTATCCTGTCCCAGCAAGGATAAACCTCTTGCCAGCCTAGCTCTAGTCACTACTGCCATTGTCCTGGCACTTGGCATTGGATCAGTCTTCCTTAAGTCCAATTGATGGCTCTCTTACTTTAAGTCCACTTTACCCCCACCCCCACCCCGCTTTGAAGTCAAGATTTCTCAATATCCAGTACAAGGAACCCCTGAGGACTCAGCTTCTCCACTGTCCATTTCAGCGTAATCTTGTTTTTAGGAGCAGCCAGTGTGTCTTATCTTTGTGCAGATTCATTCATTGACTCATTCATTCAGGTCAGTTCTCCAGGGGCCTGGATTGGGCGGGGCTGGGCAACAAGGAGGCCCAGGTCCTGTCTCAAGAAAATCATACTCTGGTGGGAGGGCAGGAAAAAAGCATTTTTTTGCTTGACAGTGATGAAGAATCCATAGTTTAGCTTTCTCTGTTTGAGGCTAATCCATTCTAATTCTTTAACCTTTTTTCCTAAGCATTTTCCACTGACATGGTCTCAGTTTTGGCCCTACATGGTTGGGAAAAAACCCAGCAAGAACGTAAATTAGGCCTGGATTCAGAGTCCTGCTGTGGCACTTCACAGGTGTGTGAGCTTAGCCAAACCACCAGCCTCTGTGAGCCTCATCTGTAAAATGGGCTAAAAATCCCTAACTTGAAGGCTGGTCAAGAGAATTAAATGAGAACATGCCAGCCAGAGGCATAGCATGAGCTGAGCCCACACTAGATATGCACTAGACACCCCTTCCCCCTCTTCCACACTCTCTACCCTTTCCTCCATATTCTCTTGACAGTGGGTGGCCACAGCTAATCGCATCACCACATCACCGCAGTGAGGGACTGACTAATGTAAACCAGAGAGGACGACGGCTCACTTCCCTGTCTGTCACATGCCTGGGTTCTCACCAGTCTTCCTGTGGCCCATTTCTTAGTGACATTCACTGCTGACTCACTTGGCTTGTGGTCAGCTCTGAACCCAGGGTCTTTTTCAGCTCTCCCTTTACCCCACCACCACTCCTCAGCTTGGATTGACGGCATGGGAATGGGATAATCATTAGAGAACATTCTGTTTAGGTGGCCCTTCTCAAGGAGTCAAAAGCATTCCTAGATTGGCACCTCCATGAGGGCAGGGGCCATGTCTACCTTGACTGCTTCCATTTTCCCATATCTAGAATACTGCCAGTAAGTACTTAGTAAATGTCTGTTGAGTGAATTAATGTATTTTGAGCTGGTCCCTGTCTTTTAGGAGATTCTCACCTGCTCTGGGCAGCATCTGTGGAAAAGTAAGCAAAACTCTGAGACTAATTTACCAGTAAGTGACCTCTATACTGATTCCCACAAGTATAGGGCAGTGGAAGGGCCATGGCCTATGACTCAGACTTGGGTTTGAATCCCAGCTCTACTAGTCACGGGCTTGGTGACTTTGAGCAAGTTGCTTATAGCTTAGCCTTGGTTTTCTCTCTGAAAAATTGGGATATCAGTGTCTGCCAGGGTTATTGTAAGAATTACATGTAAATATGTATATGTAAAAGTGCCCAGGCTGGCAGTGATCTTGGTTTCACATCAGTGACTCTTTCTAGAGCACCTCTTTCCTTTGATCACTATTGCTTCCTGTAGTTTGGTCCAGGTCTACCCTGCTCTCTTAGACCTTTGTTCATTCAACCCTCCCCTCGCCATTCTCACTCCCAACAAAGATGTATTCTTGACACCCAGCACACTCAGTAAACATTTGTTAAGCCAGCACCTCAAAATCAGAAGCCTAGAGGGACCAGGTATGTATGAAGAAAGCAGGCTGTGTGGGATTTTTATGTGAAATCTCCCCCTTACAATTTTTTTTTTATAATTCTATTAAATTTTAAAGAGCCTTTTTAACTTTTTATCTTGCCATAATTTCTGGCTTACAAAAAAATTTGCAAAACTAATGCAAAGACTTCCCATAAGCCCTTTACTGAAACTTCCCTAAATATTACCATGTTACATAACCAAAATACCATTATCAAAACCAGGAAAATAACACTATACCATAGTATTAACTAATACATGGCTCTTATTCAAATCCTAACCATTGTCCCCCTGATGTCCTTTTTCTCATCTGGGACATCCTGCATGGTTCAGTTGTCATGTCTCTTTAGTCTTCTCCAATCTCTGAAAGTTCTTTAGCCTTTTACTTGTCTGAATGACCTTGATACCTTTGACAAGTACTGGCCAGTCATTTTATAGCATGAACCCTCCGGTTGGATTTGTGTGTTGCTTTCTCATGATTCATTTGAGGTTGTGCATTTTGAGCAAGTTTCCCACACGAGTGTAATGGTGTGCCTTCCCCAATATCTCAGACCAGGAGGCACATGATATGTCTCCTTACTGGTGACACTCACTTTGGTCACTTGGTCAAGATGATGTAAGTTTCTCAACTATAACGTTACTCTTTTTCCCTTTGTAATTAGTAAGGATTTTGTGGGGTGGTATTTGAAGGTATGTAAATATCCTGTTTCTCATCAAATTTTGGGTTCATTCATTTCTTTTTTTTTAATATAATTTATTGTCAAGTTGGCTTCCATACAACACCCAGTGCTCATCCCAACAAGTGCCCTCCTCAATGCCCATCACCCACTTTCCCCTCTCCCCCACCCCCCATCCACCCTCAGTTCTCTGTATTTAAGAGTCTCCTGTGGTTTGCCTTCCTCCCTCTCCGTTTGTAACTATTTTTCCCTCTTCCCCTCCCCCGTGGTCTTCTGTTAAGTTTCTCAAGATCCACATAAGGAGTGAAAACATATGGTATCTGTCCTTCTCTGACTGACTTATCTCACTTAGCATAACACCCTCCAGTTCCATCCACGTCGCTGCAAACGGCATGACAAATACGGAAGCTTCACGAATTTGCGCGTCGTCCTCGCGGGGAGCCGTGCTGATCTCTGTACCGTTCCAGTTTTAGTACGTGTGCTGCCGGAGCGAGCACTATTCATTTCTTTATATAGATCCGTGGCTTCCTATTTTATCCAATGGGTTATAACCTATCACTGTGATTTTTTATTTTAGTGCTCACATCGTCCTTTCTTTGGCCAGTGACCCCACCATTCTTTGAACACTGTCTTGCTTTCTGACAAGAAGGTGTTCCAAGTTCATCTTGGGTTTTCCTCACGTAGCCCTGGGATCAGCCATTTCTGCAAGTAGAGAGGGAGATTTAGAAGCCACCATTTGAGTACCTGATGTGCCGTTTGCTATCTGGCTGTCACGGTTCCCGGACCCTCCCTGTGGAATGAGCCAGGAAATGTATGTGAATAGGATGTGTATTTCTGTATTGGTGGATGTTGAAAATCAAGAATCCACAGTGAAACCTCCATTTCCACTCGAGTAGCACAGAGTTTATTCTACTTTTCCCTCCATATAGACCTCCCTTTCCCAACAGTGAGCCCCAGGCGTCCATTATCCTCACTGTATTTACATATTTGATTAGTGTCCCCCACCCCCATGTGTCAATCTCCCCTCTCTGGCCTCTTCACCCTTATCAGATTCTGACATTCTGCCCTCAGCTACCCCCACCTCCTCACCCCGAGTGACCTCTGACTTCCCATAAAACCCCCAGTTTTGAAGTGGTGGTTGATAAAGTTTTTAAACTGTGAGGCCCAGTTTCTGCCTGTGGGCCCTGGATGGCGACCTGGTATTAACTGGACAGGGAAGGTGGATTGTAAGCCCCTCCCACCTCTCTGGTGCCTGTCATTCCATGCCGTCCCAGTGCCTCGTGCAAGGGGACTCTGCTCTCTGGCACGCCATGTTCGGTCATCATCCCGTCCCAGCGTTATGGGCAGGTGAACTAACTCCACGCTCCAGCACGCCAGGTCTGGTCGTCTTTCTTGGCCCCTGTTTTTGCTGTTCTCACTACGTGGACTGCTTTATGCCTCTTCCTACTCAGCCTCCCATCCTCCTGCTCTGTTCAGACATCACCTGCTGCCGGAAGCTTCATGGACCACCCCATGGACCGCTTTCTGGGTCCCCCTAGCACCTTCAGCAAACCTTATGAAGGAACACCATTGTACCCTCCTTCCATTTCCTTCTTTGTCTTTATTGCTAAACTGTAGGCACACAAGGCCAAGGGCTGAGTCTTATACCTGTGTCCTAGTGCCTAAGAGAGGACTTAGCATGTAGTAGGTGCTTATAGATGTTAGTCAGCCGAACATTAACAATAGTAATGGGAAAAAAAAATGAATAGTACCTGCAAATAAATATTCATATAGTACTTCCTGGGTGCTAGGCACAGTTCTGAGCACTTCCTATGCACTAAGTCACTTGGCCTTAACCGCTATGCTACAAGATAGTATCGTTGCCCCATTTTACAGCCAGGGGAACTGAGGCTCAGAGAGGTTACGTAAGTGACATGCCCAAGGTTGAACAGTGGTGGAGTCACGTTTGAGCCCACTTGGGCTGATTCCACAGTACATACATGCCTCTTATCTCTTACATGCCCCTCATGGTTAAAGGGGTCAGCATTTTCCGAATAAGGGAGATGAGTAGGTATGGAGAACTGAGTCACGTGGACCCCTCCTGCTCAACCACATCCCCAGCCCCAGTTTCTAGTGCCCCTTAAGGGCCCAAGAACGGAAGACTGGTAGCTGAGCAGGCCAGAGAGAAAGTGTTACCTTTTAACTTGGCAGCCCACAGGAATATCTTCTCCCCTGACGTGTTAGGAAACCCAGCACGTTTCACGTGCAGTTAGGACGAGCGCACGGTAGTCAAGCATCAGATCTTACGCAAGATTTCCAAGTCATTGCGTTGAGGTTAGCAGGGTGCTAACAGCTTTTCCCAATCACCAAAGGGGAACCACATGCCAACTGGTAGCCCCCGAGGGCTGGAGCAGCCGGCCTCTTCACCATGCCAAGTCCTGCCCGGGAGCCTAGGAACACTGCGGGGATAGAACTCTGCTTTGTGAGAACTGCCTGCTCAGGTTCAAGTGACAGGAAGGAAGCCAAGTGTGTGAGGCGCCTCCTCTGTGAATGCTGTGTAAATCCACCACAGACATTTATTTCCGTTACTCCTCTCGATGGCCTGGCAGGACCTGGTAACAGTAGCCACAAACAAGGAAGACCAGCCCAAAAGATTTGAACCCAGGGTGGTCTGATTCCAGGATCCTCACTCTTAAATAGCTGGCCAGAATCTGCTGTGTCTGTCCGACTCCCAGATCCCAGATTCTTCTGCCGCACCCCACAACCCTCATTTGCTGTGGTGGGACCCATATGAAAGAAAGGCATCAAGGCATCTGCTCTGCGTGTGGGGAGGAGACCCCCATTAGACACAAGCCAGAGCCAGAGCCGTCGCAAGCCAACGCTGACACTGGGCTCCAGGCAGGATTTTGTTAACTTCACGCCTTGGAGTTAGGAAGGAACTCCACAGGCAAGCTGCGGGAGCTGGGGAAGGGGGGGGAGTGGAGACGGGAGGGGGAGGGGGAGGCAGGAAAGGGAAGAGGGGGAGGAGAGGTGACACCGGGCAAGAATGCAGTGCCGTCATGGAACTCAGGAAAGACGGTGCATTTCCCTATTTCCTTCATCATTAGAAAAACCCAAGACGCGGGTTCAGTTCATTCCACAAGGGCTTGCTGAGTGTCTTCTACGCACCAGGCCTGTGCTAGGGTCTGGGGACGTGGGCGGAGGACAAAACCCAACAAGATCGCTGCCCTTGTGGAAGTTCCGTTCTGATGGGGGGAAGACCAACCCAGAAACGTAACCGAATGAGGGTCCTGCCTGGTGGCTCTAAGTGTTGTGAGGAAACGCTACCAGGGGATGGGGCAGGGTCCCATCGGAGGGTTTTCCTTCAGGCCTCCTGAGGGAGGTGACCTGAAGGAGTAGGAGGACCTGGTTCCGGGAACAGCTGTGGCTTGCTGCCCACGTGGCAAGCAAGCTGAAATCATCTTCCCTGCTGCCCTGAGACCCACCCCTTGCGCCCACCTCACCCCTGTCCGCTTTGCTCTCTGCAGGTTTGACATCTACAGGAAGGTGCCCAAGGACCTTACGCAGCCAACATACACCGGGGCCATTAGTGAGTAGCCATCCTTCTTGCCGTTGTCCTCACCCCCTCCCCACCTCCTGTACCCGGGCCTGCTCTCCCTGTGCAGAACTGCTGAACCAGGGAGAAAAGAAGGAGAGACGGGAGGAGAGGACAAAGGATGGGCATCTTGCGAGCCCTTCATATAGTTCCTCGTCTCATCTCTGTTCTCACCAGAACCCTGCAAGGTATCGGCATTATCTGTTTCTGGAAGGATACACCCGAAATCATCAGTAGCAATTGCCCCTGGGTGGGGAGACTGGGGCTCAAGGGGTCAGGAGGGCTTTTCTTCCCTTTTAGACTACTGGAGTTTTTGACATAAGCACATTTTTAATCATTAAAAAAAAGAAGAAGAAGAAGAATTGCACCAGATTTTGGTTTCTAAATGCCAGTGTTCAGTAAAAGGACCCAAAGTCTCCTTAAAGAAAGGGCTGATTCCAGGGCCGGGGCAGGAAGAGAGCAGAGTAAGCTTGGATCATCTTGGGCCAAAAAGCAAAGAAGCTCCCGGAGGGGGGAAAAAAGGGCTAGGGGTGCATCAGCAGGACACAGGAGCAACATGAAAGAGGCCAAAGGCTAACACAGGGGTAGTCGGAGTAACAGATCATGGCATGATTGTCTTATGTGCCAAAGAATTACAAAAAAGGAGTATGAGAGTGTACTGATGTAAATCAATGGGAGAGAAGGGATGGCTCTTCCTTAACAGAAGAATTCCAAGTAATAGAGTAATGTAGAGGGATAAATACCCCCTCCAGGAGGTAAAGCCTAATTCTCTTCTCCTGGAGTATGGGCTGGACTCAGTGATGCAGAGAATGGAAAGAGCAGAGAGTGGAAAGGAAATCGTAACTTTCCTATGTAGATGCCCAGAGACAACCAAGTGATGAAGGTTGACATCAGCCAGTGAGACATCCTGTGGACGTCACGCACCCCCGATGGGACGTGATGGGAAGGACACCTCCCCTCCGAACATTCTTCCCCAAACAGCCCAAGCCTGCCCAATCATGAGAAAGCATCATCGGGGCCCAGGTTGGGGGACATTCTACGCAACTCCTGCCAGTACGCTTCAAAAGTGACAAGGTCTTGAAAACCTTGGGAAGAAGGGGGAACTGTCAACAGATTCAAGACTAAGGACACAGGATGACTACATGCAAAGTGAGATCCCAGGTTGGGTCCAGGAACAGGAAAAAGGGGGTTTGTGGGGAAACTGGCGAAACCTGTAGTCCTGTCTGTAGCTTAGTTTTGGTGCTGTATGGTGTTACTTCGTTTTGACGTGCATACCGTGGTTATGTAAGACGTTAACGTGAGGAGAAGCCGCATGAAGGGCGCATGGGAACTCTCTGTACCGTCTCTGCATCTATTACTCCACAATGAGAAGTTTATTAAAACCAAAACAAACCCAAAAGCGCCATGCGCGCAGGAAAACCTCATAGCCTCATTTTCCAGAGGAGAAAATGGGCCCAGAGAGGTGAAGTGACTTGTCTCAAGTTTCACATCTCTCGAAAGGTAGGCTTCCCTGCACCCCATGGCCTGACCCCCTGCCGGCCTCTCCAGTGCTTCCTGCGGGAGAGGGACCCTCCCCGTGGGCTGTCCCCTGAGCAGGGCCCTGGGGCTGGGCAATCAAATTGGAATCCACTGCTGCCTCCCAAGGTGGGTCATAGGAGCATGGCCTTGGGGTTCCCCCACCCCCACCCCGGCTGCTCCTGCCCGGCCCTTACTCATTGAAGCCGTGGGTGCCTTCTCCAGCCCTGGGTCTCCACATCCCTAGGGAAGGGAATGCAGCAGCCAGGACACAGGATGCATGTCCTGCAGGCTTCCCATGTGGCAGAGCTGGGTTCATTCTCCCATCTATTAGCTGCGGGACCTTGGGGAAGTCACTTCTCACTTCACCTCTCTGATCCTCAGTTTCCTGATATGGGGAATAAATGAGTTCAGACCCATCAAGTGTAGGGTATGTGCTAAGCTCTCAGTGCCTGGACTACACTCCTCTGGTCACTGACCTCCAGGAGCCCCCAGCCTGTGAGGGTCCGTGCCAGCAGACGCTCTGATGCTTTGTGCCTGAGTCCCCATGGAGAGGATACCCAAGGCCCATGAGAGGAGAGGGGGTTCGACTTGTTTCTGAGCCTGATCACAAAAATTCAAGTAAGGTGTCCTGTCCCCTTCCTGCCACCAACCAATAGTCCAGACCTCTGCCTCACAGTCTCTGCAGTCTCACCCTTACTAATGGATGTGTAACAATCAGGTCTGGGTCCTCCTAGAATTTTTAAAAAGCACATTCAGGCTTTGATATACCTATATCATTGTTTTAAGCAGAGACGGGAACCTACTGTGTGGACTCTCTTCCCGGCCCTTTTTTCAACCGCCGTAGGCTGGACACCTTTCCTACCAGCACGTACACGGCCCGCTGCATTCTTCTCTGCAGCCGCGTCTGGCAACCCACGGTCGCCATCATCTGTGCGACCCACAGTTTATGTAACCAGTCTCCTGGGAGTGGACAGTCTCGATTCCGATTTATGGCTGTTGCAGACATCCTTGTCCATATATTTTTATATCCTTGTATGGTTATTTCTGTAAGGTAACTTTTCCTAGAAGAGGAATTACTGGGTCAAAGGGCATGTGTGTTGTAAAATTTAGAAGGTACTGCCAGATGGCCCTCTAGGGACGTGGTCTGATTTGCGGTCCCGGCCACAGTGTGCAAGACGGCAAATTCCTTTACACAAGAGGAAAAAGGCGTGAGGCATGGGAAACCAGCCCTTAGCTACCATGTAGTGAACAAATATTTATTAACTAGGTCCTGGGGCCAGGTCCCATACCAAGTACCGGGATCATGTTGATGAATGGGCTCCCGTCTTTGTCCTTAAGGAGCACGTGGCCTACCAGGGCAGCAGACACGAAGCCACACCATTTCATGACATCTTGATACGTGCTATTAATAACTGCAGGAACAGGAAAGGGCCCTGGACACTCACGGATCAGGGTTTGAATTTTGCCTCCTTCACTGAAGTGGCCATTTGGCCTTGAACAAATTCCTTGACTTCCCAGAGTCTTGGGTCTCGGGTCTTGGGTCCAGTGCCCCCCTTTGCTGGCTGCACCAGGTTTCCCAGTCACACACATTCTCTAGGGGTCACATTCCTATGGTGCACTGCCTGAGTCAGTTTCAAAAGAAGTGTGGTGTCAGAGAGCCTTAGCTTCTTGCCCAAACATGGATTGAAAACCCTCATCAAGCCTTCAGTATCACAATGGCCTTTCTGGTTGAAATACTTCATACCTGCCTTCATACCTCGTGTTTTTCATTCATTCATTCATTCATTCATTCATTCAACAAGTATTTTTTCTGTACCTTCTCTGAGCCAGGCTAGACCCTGTGACCATAGCAGTACTGAGACATTGTCTCTGTCCACCTAGTATGGGACGATGGTAGGGGGAGCAGTCACAGAGGGTATATGATCAGGGCTGTTGGACACTTGGGTTTCAGCTGAGTAGACTTGGCATTTATCGTGTCCACCTGCTGGGTTGACCAGGCTTCATCCAGACCTTGAACAGAGCACACATATTTCAGAAGGAAGCCTTCCATCCCTGTCCCCTGCCCCCCCCACCCCCAATCTGGACAGAGTTAGAGCGTTGGGGCCCTTTTGCAGGCTTAGGGCAAGGAAGGCAGTTAGAAGGCCTGGATGGGTCTAAGTCAGCATTGACCTTCAGAAACGCCTCCCTCCTTTGTGCCTGTCCATTACAGCATGCGATGGGTTGCTGGGGCTTGAGAGAGGTGTGAGAGGGATGAAAACGACTCTGCAACATGGGTCCTATGTGATACTGTTTAGGAAGATTCCAGGTGAAGGGTGTTCTGCCTGGTAGTGGGATTCTTGATCAGTTATCATAGCTGCAGTCTGCAGGTGAGAAAGGGAAGGATATGAGCCGGGAAGTTGGGATTGGTGGCTGCAGGAGTGCAGTGGATTTTTCCAACAGCTGGAGAAGACATTTGAAATGAGCTTCTATGCCACAAAAGCAAGCAAGCAAACATGGCCACTCCTGTAAACTGATGTGGCATGTATTTCAGACATAGGCTGCTGAGTGAGCAAAGCATGGTTGAAAAGGATGTATATAGCTTATGCTGCAGTTGGCTTAGAGAAAGAAAGGAATTGTACGTATATGTTTCAGTGCTGTGGAAGGACACAAGACCGTAACACTGATACCTTAGGGCAGGGGGCTGCAGGTCAGGAGCGAGAAAGGGACTTGGCACACTATACCTTTTTATGCAGCTGCATGATTTTTCTCATCACGTGCATGTGTTACCTCTTCTGAAAAGAAACAAAAAAAGTAAAACCCTTTACTACTGCCCTATATAGTTCTTCTAGTGTTTGAAGAATTGGGGAGTCATTCTAGGATCCCATATGTGGGTCTGGTTTTAGAGGTGTAGGGACTGTGGGGATGTCCCTGTCTTGTTCTTCACTTGGAGTCCTAGATCTTGGGGTTTCTTTTCTTAGCGCATTGTCTGTAGAATTCATAGGATCCAGGCCTGTCTGCCCACCCACCTTCCCAGGCCAGTCTCTTCCTCTCTGAGCCTCCATTTCTACCTGCTGCGCAAGGGTGCGTGCCCCCGTCAGGCGGGAGTGTGAGGTGACATGGTAGCTGGTGACACTCCCACAGCAGGGTGCATGGTAGTGGCCCAGCAAACATTTGTTCCCTTCCTTCTTTACTTAGAAGTCATCTTTTTGCATTTTAAGATGGATAGATAGATAGATAGATAGATAGATAGATAGATAGATAGATAATGACTGGTTTCAGTGTTTATCACAGTTGCTCAGCCAGTCCAGGAGCAAACCATCAAGAATGTAGGAGAATCAGCAAGTGGGACCAGGAACTTTTTTTTCTTTGCAGGAAACTAGGGGTCACCCCATTTGTCAGTCAGTCACCTTCCCCAAATCACCAACTCCTCCAAGGACTCCCTGATGAAAGTCCTAATAATGAGCGAATGCTTGAGCCTTTATTACCCGCCCGGTACTATTACAAGCCCAGTTTCTCTGTTGTGGAAATTCTCAGAGAAGCTCCATAAGGCCTGTTGCCATTTTACAGATGAGGAAACTGAGGCAGGGAGAGGTAAGTAACTTAGCCAGAGACCAGTGGGTCTCTTAGCAGGTGACCAGTGGGCATATTTTGCAAACCCTTGCCCACTGCATGCCTCTGTGATAAGCCCAGGTGAGGCGTGCTCAATGCTCACTCTCTGCTCTTGGGTATTCCCTGCCTATTATTCCCTCCTGTATGCCAAGCCCCAGGCCAGGCACTGGAGCTGTGGAGTTTCTGCCTTCAGGGATATCAGTTTAGCGAGAGAAACAGCCACAAAGAGCCGGTAAAATGTGGCAAGTGTGAGAATAGAGGCTGGGAACAGAGGAAAGAGTGACCAGCTCCACATCTGGGGATGAAGAGCCTCCTACCAGGAGAGACTTTTGAGCTGGACCTCGGCCTGGGAGCATAGAGAGGAGTTCACTTCACAGAGAGGATGACGAGGAGGAGGGGGAGGAGAGGGAGGAGGAGAGAAGATGGGAAGGACGTTCCCGACAGGAACCACAGGAACAAAGGAACAGAAGTAAGACACATATTTACAGAACAGCACGTGGCTCAGTGTGGTTGAGTGGTCAGATGTTGGGGGAGTATCAGGAGCTGGGGCTGGAGTTCAAGGCCAGATCCGGGCCACTTGTTATATATTGTCCCTGGGAGTGGCCCCAGGGGTCACAGATTTCCACCCTGGCAGGGGCCGTTGACCAGATAAATATGAGTGACATGGGCCAACTCTGGAACTCTCTTCCACTCTCTACATTCCAGACTTTTATAGAAGAATTCCTTCCATAAAGAATTGTCCCTTCTCTTGAAACACAAGTGTTCAGTCTCCTCACTTTCTGACCTCTGATGAGGACCTCTGATGGGCACGCCGTTGATGGTACCACTGGGGGTGGTGATAAATGGCGACAGACCATTGGCCTCAGCCTTGGAATCAGGGAGTCAAGAGGGGGTGGTAGGGCCTGGGGCAAACTGGTGAGCCTCAGACCCCATTGGGAACCAGGGCCTGAGTGTTCTGGACTTTGATGTGCAATCAGATTGTTCAGTGTCAACTCCAGATTTTGAAATACACATCACTGGAGCTGAACAGAACGCATTTGTGGGCCACCAGTTTGCAGCCTCTGTGTTTTTTAATGCTTATTTATTTATTTTTGAGAGAGAGAGAGCATGAGAAAGGGGCAGAGAGATGGGGGGACAGAGGACCTGAAGCAGGTACTATGCTGACAGCAGCGAGCCCAGTGCGGGGCTCAAACCCACAAACCGTGAGATCATGACCTGAGCCGAAGTCAGACGCTCAACCCACTGAGCCACCCGGGCGCCCCATGCGACCTCTATTTTTGACTGACCTCTGCATTAATATGCTCTTGTGGAATGAAGTCAGTCTGGCCCCCTGGAGGACCTGCCTACATAGGGGGTCAGTCTCTATGGGAAGGTCACATCAGTACCAAAGGAAGTCCTCCGGGAGCAGGGCTGCTTAGACTAAGAAGGGGCTTTGGACGGTTGGTGGGGCTTCTTTCCCCCTCCCTCTAAGCAGCTTTCCTTGGAGGCCAGGGGTGGAGAGGGGAGGGATGGGAATGGGAGGGGAGAGGGAGGGAGGAGGGGCCAGCCCACCCACCCCCCAGCCTGTGCCCTCCACCCTTAATTGTGTGTCTCTGTATTGTTCCTTCCAGTCTCTATCTGCTGCTGCCTCTTCATCCTCTTCCTCTTCCTCTCGGAGCTCACCGGATTCATAACGACAGAAGTGTAAGTTCCATTACCCCACAGGGGACATTCCAGAGCTTTCTGGGACCCCAGAAGAGAGGAGACAGGGGCTTTAAAAAGAAGCAAGACCTCTGAACCTTCTAACTCTCTCATTTCCAAGCCCATGGCGTCCATCACTCCTCTGTTTCTTAAAAGGGTTTTGAAGTTAGAGCAAAAGCAAACATTGCTTTGTTGAAGCTGAAGAGAAAATCTAGGTTCCGTTCTGTGGGGGGGCTTCCTGGGTCCGCAGATGACAGGAATCATTTGCCCATCTCTGCTGTCCCTTTGTTTGGCCAGTGGACTTTTTTCCCTCTGAATCATCATAGGGTCATTTGATGTTAAAGCTGGAGGAGTTCAGAGAAACGGTGCCGCTTCCTACCCGAGGGGGGTGGGGTTGCTGACATCAGAGCCCAGCCCCCCTCAACTGAGCCCCCTTCCCTGTTCTCAGGCCCACACTTAGTGAGGAATCCGTGCGGGCTTCCTGGCAGCGATTGACGCATTGTGAATCGATCCCCAATTTCTAGCATCATCCGTTGCCCGGATAACCTAGTAAATGCTGTGGGGTATGTGTAACACAGAATGCCATTGGAATTATTCAGTCACAGCCCAGCGGCCGCCCTGAGGTGGAATCAGACCCCAGAGCTTCCTGCCTTGGCCACTGGCTCAGGGCTTCCAAGGCTCTTCGTTCCTGTGTTTACAACCCAGAAAGTCATCACGGGGCTGGGCCCTGGCCACCCACTCCCCTGTTCAACACTGGAATTTTCTTTTTTGCTCATGGAATTTCTTGGTTTCCTTTGCCTCCCTCTCGGCCACAAGACAATAGGAAACCAAAAACATAGTTGCTTAGCCCAAGACGGGCGTTGTAGCTATGTAAGTGTTACCACCTTTAATCCTCAGATAGCTCTGAGAGGTGAAGGGATTTGCCCAGGGTCGTATAGTTAGGAGGGGGCTCCCAAGGCCCACCAGTCTCCTGAATCCACAGGCATCTCAGTCTTGTCTGTTTCCTGCCATCACCCTCTGGCCAACTAATTTCTGGTTGTAGCCTACACTGGTATGGTGGAGTTTGCCTTCCCTGTCCCTCTGATCCTGTTTTTAACCCTGATGGCACCAGAGCCCAGAGGGTCTCACGGAGTGGTAGAAAGAGCTCTGGACGAGGCATTGGGAGACCCAGGGCCAGGTCCCCCTGCTCGATTGCCACTTTGATGTGTGACCCTGGACAGGTTTCCAAACTCTCTGGCTCTCAGTATCGCTGGCCAAACGAGAGGGTGCATTAGAGTCAAAGCTTGCAGGTCTGGGGAGGCTTGTCTGCTTCCTAAGACATGACCTCCTGACCACGCAGGGGTCAGAGAATGTTCTTTGCCCCACTCAGCTCCTAATGGGGGGTGGCTCTGTGTAAATTTGGGCCACTGGATGTCTCAGGGGTCACCTGAGTTGGAATTAGAAACAGGGACAGCAGCAAGAGTTTGAGAGCTACTGTGTGCCATGTACCTGCTGGTCTCTCCAGGCTGCGCCCCCTTCCCTGGGGGTGGGGGGGGGCTGCTGTTCAGGTCCCTCGTGTTCTGAGCAAGGTGAGTGGGGTACATGTGTGACAGCAAGGAGGGAGCCCCAGCTGTGTCCCAGGGACTAGGGAGACTTTATATATTCTGGACAGAGCCACTGAGAAGTGCAAAGGCCCTGAGGCAGGAGTTACCTGGTGTATGTACAGAGCAGATAAAGAGCTAGTGTGGCTGGAGCAAAGTGAGCAAGTGGAGAGAGTAGAATATGAAGTAGGTAGGACCAAGCTGGGGTAGGTCCTGTACACTGTTGTGTATTCATGGGCCTCATTCTTGGTCCTGAGCTCCCAGAAGTCAGAAACCAGGTCTGCCTCCTTCCTTGCTGAGTGGTTCCCTGCTCAGAGGAGTTGAAAAAGCCAACAGTGAGCACAGACCATCAACAAGCAAGCAAAGCTAGAGCGTACATGAATTAGTGAAAAAGACTCTGAAGAAAAAGAAGCAGAGCAGGAAACAGAGAAGGTGTGTGATATTTGTGAGGTTTAAACAAGGTTGTTTACCAGAAAGGTACTTAATGCCACACCTGATGCACTTTAATATGGATCTGTAGTTCTTCATGCTACATTTATTCACTTCACATTTATTCCCCATCTAATGCTAAAAAGGTTGTGAGGCCACCCTCAGCACCTGGCATGTAATAAGCACTCCACGAATGTTAATTTTCTTGTCCCCTCCCTTGAGCTCAGAGCAGCCTCCCTCGCCTCCTGCTGACATTGTGAAGGGCAGCTTATTAAGCCATTGGCAGCTCAGCCCATGGTGAGGCAATGGGCCCCCGACAGGTGAGTTGTGACTGGAGCAGGTCGTGTGCCACCTGCTGTGTGAAGAGCCACTCAGGTGAGCTTGGACAGCTTGTTCCATTACCCAGGACAGGGCTCCCTCCTTTCCGAAGAGCACAGTATGTTCCCGCCGCTCTGCCTTCTACCCTGTTCCAGGGTTTTCCCTTCCTGACCCCTGGGGGCATCCTGGACACTCTGGTCCCAGCACCTCCTTGGAGAGGAAGAAAGATGAGGGGTGAGTGGGGTAATCAGACTACGAGGGCCATTCATGGTGTGTTTGCCATTTGTCTGGCCCGTGCTGAGCTCTTCCCTATTTGCTGTGTGAGTGGCCGGAAGGAGGGAGGGAGGCGGGAATGAGAAGAGAAACCCGTCGGTAGCCCAGGGGCCAGAAGCTCCATCTGTGATGATGCAGTGGCCCTGACGCCCCTCTCCCCCTGCTGCCGTGTGACCACGGTGCAGGAGTTGCCCAAAAGGAGTCTGTATGGGTGAGGACTGAGGACTTCAGCGAAGAATCCAGAGGTAAAAGCATTGCTCCTGGTCTTCCTTCTATCAGAAGTTTCTCTGACCCCTGGGAAGGCCTGCCAGTTTGGGAACACATGAAGGTCCCAGGTCTTCTGTAATGGATGTCGGGCCCTCCCTGGCAGGTTTGTGACCACAGTGGGTCAACCCCCCACACCCCCCATCATGAGATTGTATCCCAAGGAAATGAGGTCACTGCTGGTGGGATCCACATTGCGCCAACCCTGACCCGTGGTTATCAGTGAGTGACATAAGACACTATTCTGGCCCAGCCCGGTAGGGAAGGAGGCCTGTTTGTTTGGGTGGTTGGACTCTAACCTGGGCTTTAGACAGGCCATTAATTATCCTTGGGAAAGTGGCCCCATAGGGGGTGCTGTGTGGCTTCACATTTTCAGGGGAGCAGGCCCCCTCCCCCGCCTTGCTCAGAGAACGTGGCTGCAACACATTCCAGTCTATGACTTCCCAGGCTTGGCTGCTTTTACTTATTAACCTGATGAGGATCTGTAAGAAGAAAATGTAGTAGCTGGAACTCTCCACTGATAATTTACAGTATGATACAATGTATTCTACTTTCCAGTTGCGATTTATACTAGGCAACCACATGCCCAGCCAGCAGCCACCTAGGCTCGCACTTTACGGTGATCGTCTCATGTCGTCAACACAGAACCCCTTGAGGTGGGTTCTGTGGGTAGTCTTAGCCCCACTTTACGGCTGGGAAAACTGAGGCACCAGGAGGCGAAAGCCACAATGAGGTTAGTAAGTGGTGGGGCCACTCCAGTCAAAGCCTCTGCACTCCTGCCCTGTCATACCACGCTTTTCTGCCCAGAGCATTCTGGGCCCCCAGGGGCATGGGAGCTGCTGCTCTTTGGTCAGAAGAGTTGACCTGAACATTTGGATACACCGTTCCAGGGTGAAGTGGCCAAGCAGGCAGTTGGAACTCCAGGAAGCCATTGCCCACCTAGCGGGAACTGGGTGGTTACCTTGAACTGTGTCCTCAGATGCTCCATAGCAGGCCCCCAGTGGGGAGGCCGGTAGCTCAACCAGGAAGGATGCCTGGATGTCTCCCTCAGAGCCCGGTCACCCACTCTGAGGCCTGGGTTGTGAGCTAGGGCCCAGTGAGAGACCCAGGGTCGTCTCATGAAGGACAGGCCGGAAGGCGTCCGAGCATGGAACGACTGGACCGGCTTCACGCTGCAGCGAGGTCCGCTCTTGTGAAGATGAACTTGGAGCAGGACGACCCTGGAGGCCAGACTGGACAATAGCTGTAGAGAGGAGGGTGTGGGCAGGACTTGGTGGCCGAGAAGGGGTGGTTTTGGCCCTCCACCTGGTAGGGAATAGATGCACTTACTTATACCTGGAGGGTAGGGATTTAAAACAAGGTCCTGGGGACATGGCTTGCATAACTTCCATCCCTCCCCTTCCACCGCAAGCCCTTGCTGTGGGCCTCACTGCTGTGTAAGTTTCCATTAAATCAAATTATTAAGCACAGAGGTCAGCGACTTTGGGCAGGAATCTGAACTATTCAAGTGCTCTTCTAAAAGCAAATAAAATTGTTTTCCATAGATGTCATCAGACTCACGCCTCAGCCTAGAATTTCAGGGCCCTTCGTTACATTCCACCTACGCTCCCCCCCACCCGTACCTCCCCAGTCCCTCTCTTCCTCTCCCTACATGGCCACTGCTTACTGACCCCCACGCAATCCAGCCAACTCCCTGACGCTGTCTGGTGTCCCCCGACTGGAATGTGCCCCCCTCTCCTCCATCAGCACACATTGGTACCTCCCCCCGTTCATTCTGCAGGGGTGGTGATCTCGTGCTCTGTGCTCCTGGCTCAGGGAGCCCTCGTCCCGGTCAGTCGGGAGATCAGATGCAGCAACCCACCAGGGCATGGCAGGGGGAGGTGTTAGAGGGAGGCTTGTAGGGCACAAAGGGGATGGACCCTTTACACCTGCTTGCCCTGTGGGCACTTGGGCCATGGGTGCAGTTGGGATGGGCACCTGCAGATTATCGGAAAGATGATGACACCTGCATCACAGGTCTCCTTGGGGGACACTTGTCCCTCAGGTTTTCATTGATTCCTTGCCCCATCCATCTTAACTCGGTGGAAAGAGCATGGCTCTGGGCTTCCATGGCTCCAGGTTCAGATCCTGCCTCTGCCTCTTCCTGGCCATGTGATCTTGGCCAGTCTTTTATCTGTCTTGCTCTGAGCCCGGTTTCATCCTTGTGAGAAGAGAACAGTGACCCTACTAAACATCTTCCTGCTGTGGGTATTACATGAGATACTACATGTGAAAGTCTCCGGCGTTGTGCCTGGCACCAGCCAGCTGCTTAGAGCTGGGACATCTTCGATTCGTTATAAGCAGGGCCACCTTTTATGCGGGCCTTAGAATATACCAGGGGCTGTGCTAGCACCTTACGTCCATGAACACATTTAATCCCTATGACAAGAAAAGCAGCTTCTGAGGAGAACGAACTTTGTTTTTCTGAGTTGCTGCCTAGGCATTTTACAGTGTGATAACCCTCCTCACACACAGAGTCTGGACACTAAGATAAGGACTTGAGTTCAGGATGCCCGCCATGAGTTCCCGCCTTTATTTTGCCTGGGGCATCTTTCAAAATAGCTACTGAAGAGTGAAGCCGGAGGAGAGTTAGTGACCTCTGCCCCATCATAAGGAATAAGTGCTTGCTACCCTGTTCTCTCTCTCCCTCTGGCTTCTGCCCTCCCCTGGCTCCCTGCACACACACACACACACACACACACACACACACACACACACACACTCCTGGGATCTGTAAGTAATAAATCTCGGGACTCTTTCTTCCTTTGTGTGGGTGTATCGAAACTGTGCCTTCCATCAAAACGACCCTGTGGGTTTCACTTCCCCAAAGTGGGAGCTCGGATGCTGAGGGAGCTACCTGGCCGCCCTGTGTGGGTGGCTTGTGCCCCCTCGTTCAGCAGGTCATAATCGGCATATTCTCGATGTAATGCACCAGCTGTGGGCCCCTCAGTAATCCTTGCCACAGTGCTGTGAGGTGATTGCCTGTTGCTACCAACTCTGTAAACACTGATAATTATAAGAACAGTAAAAGCAGCAGACACTTACTGTGCCGTACCTGTGACCGCCCCTGTTTTACGTGTGGGGAAACCGAGGCTGGTAGAGGCAACACCCCCTGCATTATAAGGTCAGTCAGCTCGTAGGTGGTAGGGCTAGGATTTGAACACTGAGAGTCTGGACTGGCATCACGATGCCTTATGCTCTTTACCAAGAAGGGCCCGAGCCAGGCCCTCAGATTGGTGAGGAACATACACCGCCCTGCCCTGGGGAGCCTGCAGCTTTATCGCTCACACCCCTGGGAAGCAGCCCGAATCCTGACCCCTCTTTTGTTCTGTCTCCCTTCCTTCTTCCTCTTCCCCCTCCCCTCCCTCCTGGTTTTCTTTCCTTCTTTTCAAGACGTATCTATAACTTACAAATAGCCAAGCGCATAAATCTTAAAGGTGAGACTTGATGAATGCTTGCCTCTGCTCATACCTGTGTCACCATCACCTCATCAAGACCACACATCTCCGCCGCCTGGAAGGTTCCTTCGTGCCCCCTCCCAGTCAGTACCTCCTGCCACCACCACTATTGTGACTTATTACCGTAGGTTAATTTTGACTGTCTTCAAACTTCATAGAAAACTTCCCCAGTTTTACAGTTAAGGAAACCGGGGCTCAGAGAGGTGAAGTAACTTGTTCCAGGTACCCCCCCCCCCCAGCTTCTTAGTGGCAGGAGGTGAGCCTACATGTATCTGCCACTGCCCCATGAGTCTTCTCATCGCCCTTGCTAGTGACAGGAGGAATCAGGCCCGAGAGTCTCCAGATAGCAGTAAATCCACTAAAAAGCTTGTATTGTCCCTTCAGGTGGGCTGATTTCTGGCTGTCCATTTACCTTTTAAAATCAGTTCAGCCCCAGCCAGTTTAGCTAGCCTTGGCAGGTGTCTGCGGGTGGCAGGCTAAAGGAGGGCTTGCAGTGCTGGCTGGGGATAGGAGGACGCCAGCAGCCCTGGAACATTCCGCTTTGGATTCCGAAGGTGGATCTCTTGGCCTCCTTGGGCAGGCGGCACAGGTGATTGAACTTCGTTTATCTTGCAGCCTGGGGCCCTTCAGGAATGCACTGGGAACAGCCAGTTCTGGCCTTACATAACCAGACTGGCCTACGCTCTGCAGGCCAGTGGGCTTTCCACCCCTCCCCAGCACCTCAGCCCCTTTATGCTAGGTGGCACTGGAGAGCCTGGGCTCCATGGGCTAGGAGAGGCCCCCTGGGGCCTCGAGGGTGAGCTCACCTTGGTGCCACACCTGGCATTCACCTCTCTGTGCACTGAGGTCACCTCCAGAGGATTGCCAGGGGATGACATCATCCCACAATCCGCCGGTGATGTGCTGAGGCCCCACCTCCGAGGTGGGAAAGGTGAGTAGCTACAAGGAAGAGTCTTGCTAGTTTGGGAAAGGAAGCCGGGGGCTCTCCCTCTCCCTCGGTGACCATTCTGTTAATCACCCAGTAGTGTCATTACTCAACAACCTTCTGGAGTTGCACATCAAGACTGGGGTAGAAGTTGGGCGCTAAAGGCCGAGGAGGAGCCCTTTTGGCTGTGGAGATGTCCATCCTCCAGCATACCCTCCTGTGGTCCTGCTTGCTCCTTTCCCCCTGGCTAATTTGTTCTCTTTGTTCTCCAGTGGGGGCCGACACTATGAGCCTGCCAAGTACAAGCCCCTGTCTCTCTTCCCCACACCCTGTGTGTGGCCTCAGAGGGCCTGCCCTCCTCCCCCATTTCCTCCCTTGATCCTAGATGTTGAGGGCGAGAGGGAGGGGAGACAGCATGAGCCCTAGAAAGTCTGGGGCTCAGGCCGAATGCAGACCTAGGTGGGATTTTAGCTCTGCTATTTCCTGCTGTGTGACTTTGGAGAGGGCACTCAACCTCTCTGAGCCTCAGTTTCCTGATTGTAAAATGGGGATCAGGACATTTTCACAGGATCAGATGGGAATAACATGAATGCATATAGGCCCAGTTGGGATTTTCCTGACTTCATGGGCTGGAGGCCCAACAGTCTGAAGGCCAAACCACATCTGTCACTCTCTTCAGGAGCATCCTTGTGACCCCTGCAAGGAAACAAGCCCCAGGTGACTTTTTGAGCCCACTGTTTCTTTTTTTTCCTACATATTTTTTTAAGTTTGTTAATTTTGAGAGAGAGAGCATGCGTGTGTGAATGCATAAATGTGTGCATGTGCACAGTGGGGGAGGAGCAGAGAGAGAGAGGAGGGAAAGAATCCCAAGCAGCACCGAGCCTGATGTGAGGCTCAATCTCACGACTGGAGCCCACTATTTTTAAGTTTATTTATTTATTTTGAGAGAGAGAGAGAGAGAGAGAGAGAGCGAGCAAGCAAGCAGGGGAGAGGGGCAGAGGCAGGGAGGGAGAGAGAATCCCAAGAAATCTCTGCATCCCATGTGGGGCTTGACCCCACACACTGTGAGATCATGACCTAAGCTGAAACCAAGAGTCAGAGGCTTAACCGACTGAACCACCCAGGTGCCCCTGGACCCCACTGTTTCTTAATTGAGCACCAGCTACATCATATTGAGTGCTAGGGGCATAAAGACAGGCTCTGAGTGAAAACAAAATGCCCTTGCCCTGACCTGACTCATTCTTTCCCAGAGATGTGGCCATGTACAAGGCTTTCTTAGAGTCTAATTGCTTAGAGCTGCAAGCCTTTATTTACAGCCTATGGACTGGACCCTAGTTAATGCTTTCAGTAGCCACAGCCCAGCCACTTCAAGCACTGCCCCCCTACCTGCCCACTGGGCCGAGCCTTTAGATTCAGTCCCCTCTCCCCTTGGAGAGTGCTCTGGGAATCAGAAGTGGCCTTCAGACACGGCCACCCGGCGTCCACTCAGCGGCTCTTCAAAGATGCCTCTACGACACTTCGAGCTCAGCACAGCCGTTTGCAACTCAGTGCCTTTCCCTCCTCACTGCTCTTCTTCCAGGAGCTCCCAGCCCAACAAATGTTTCCAGCAAGACACATGGCGGTCTGCCTGCATGCCTCCCTTGAGCCCCCCACGGCCCATAGCTGACATATCTGGCATCCCTCCCTCCCGCGCCCCCCTCCCACAACACACCCAATCCAGGCCATCTCTTGCCTTCCGTGTGGTTTCCCCAGTGCACAGTGGCCCCTCCGGTCAGTCTTCCTTGCAGAGAAAGCCTTTTAAAGGGCAAGACTGACCATGCGGCTGCACTCTGTCTGGACGGAGTGTGAAGGCCTTACCAGGGCCTCCGGGCCTCCCTGACACAGCCCCTGCCCATTCTCCAGCTGCATCACACAGCCCACTTCCCTTCGCTCTACGCTGCAGCCACAGTGACCTTTCCTCAGTTCCCCAAAATAGCTACTTCCAGGCCTCTGCACACTCTGTCCCAAAGATCCTCCCCTCCCCCACCCCCACCTCTTTGCTGGAGCAGCCTCCTCCTCCTTCAGGCCTCCGCTCCCATCTCCTCAGAGAAGTCCTTCTGGCCCATTCTCCCCAGAGGTCACTTGTCCTGTTATCCCTCCCTTGTCACCCCACAGCTTTCCAACCAAGCAATAATCATAGTTGGTGGAAGGTATTTTTTAAGGAGGCGAGTGGTGTCTCTAAGGTTGATGAAGACAGAGACCGTGTCTGACTGCGTTACCCGCTGTCTCTAGTGCCTGACAGGTAGCAGGCGCTCGAAAAGTATTTGTTGAGTAAATTCACGTTGCTGACAGGTCCTGTTGTGGCGCCTTTGTCCCAGATAGCAAGGTGGCACGACTGTCCATGGGGCCCCCTGCCCCCAAACTGTGTCTCTCTTCACAAAGACCTGAAACCTGTGAACGTGTGACCTTACGTGGCCAGAGGAACTTTACACATGTGATTGTGTCGAGTCTCTCGTGCCGGGGAGATGGCCCTGAGTTATCTGGTGGGCGAGATGAAATGACCAGAGCTGCTGTAGGAGGGAGTTAGGAGGCCAGAGAGGAGTGAAGATGCTGTGCGGTTCTACTGAGTGTCAAGGTGGAGGAGGGGCTATGAACTTAGGCAGCCTCTAGAAGGATTCTCCCGTAGAGCCTCCAGAAGGAGTACGGCCCCGCAGACCTGTTTTATACTGTGGACCTCCAGAAGTGCAAGGTGATAATAAACGTGACTCGTTTTAAGCCATCAGCTTTGTGATAATTTATGCTGCAGCCACAGGACACTAACAAACTAGTCACGTCTAGTTGCATCTTGGACCTGGTGTTCGCCCCAGGGCTTTGTGAGGGCTGAGCATCGAGGGTGAGCGCCCAGGGAATCCCCACTTCCCAGCTGAGTGGGAGATGGCTCCAGAGAGTAGGGACTAGGGTACCATATGCCTGGAGGTACCAGGCCCTGCGGCCTAATAAGACTCCCATTTTTCACTCAGGTGTTCAGACCACCCCATTAACGGTAGGTGGTGATATCCCACTCGAAGACGGGCTCTGCTGAGTTCACATAGAAAATGGCAGGGCTGGGATTGGAATTTGAATCTGTCTAACGCCAAAAGCCGTGCCCGTTATCACCACCCCAGCCCCCTCGCTCTGAGTGGTAAGGCCAGTGTTTGGAGGGGCCCTCAAGATGGGAGCCCTGCTCCCCTGTGCCTGAGCAGATAGGCTTCCCCTAGATGGGTGGTTGAACGGTGGTCACCAAGGGAAATGGCTCCTGGCTGTCCCTAGCATCTGTGATGGGTGCCCCCTCTCAGTGAAGGCTTCTGTACTTGTCTCCCTTAGCGTGAATGAGCTCTATGTCGATGACCCGGACAAGGACAGCGGGGGCAAAATTGACGTCAGCCTGAACATCAGTTTACCCAATTTGCACTGCGAATGTGAGTATTCCCAACAGCCCTCTGCTCCAGCAAGGCCCCTCTGTTAGGCAGAGCTGAGTGTGCAGAGATGACAAGATAACCAGGACAAGTCAGCAAACAGGGCAGGCTGCAAATAGCAGGTCGCATAAGGTTCTCCTTGTTCCTTTTGGGGGTGGGGGGGTGCGGAATGTAATCAAATGTGCCTGCATTTGGAGGTTTTGTAGAATACAAAGTACTCGAAATGGCTAACGGGGGTTACCTCTGGAGGGTAGCCATGTTTTCAGCCGGATTTCACGGGGAGCTGTGGCATGTGACTGACAACCACAGTTTATCCTGCTCCATAGCAAGGGGGCCGGGCTGTTATTACCCATATCTTGGCAAGAGCCTCTACGACACTTCGAGCTCAGCACAGCCGCTTGCAACTCAGTGCCTTTCCCTCCTCACTGCTCTTCTTCCAGGAGCTCCCAGCCCAACAAATGTTTCCAGAAAGACACATGGCGGTCTGCCTGCATGCCTCCCTTGAGCCCCCCACGGCATGGTAGGGTGCCGTGGGCGGTGGGGGCAGGGTCATATAACCTCTCAAGCATCTTAAAGCAAGGAGACCTCGGACCTCTTTTGCTCACTAAAACTCTGACCCAGGCTGAGGTGTGACTTCTCTGAGCTTGTTTTCTCATCTATAAAAATGGGTTTATAATGCTATCTGTTGCCTGAGGTTTCCGGGAGGGTCTGATGAGCCGGTCCCTAGACTTCTTATTGAGTGGACTGGGTGTCCCTTCCTGGACTGGGATGTCTAGTGTCCCTTTGCCCCAGGTTGGCACATAACCCGATGCAGGCCCTTCTCCCACCCACGCCCTTCCTCCTGAAGGACAGAACACTGGGTGTGTCCGCAGGCAGAGATAGGGAGAGATTCAGTTCTGTTATTGCTTTTGGTGAGAATTACATCACAATTTTGAATCCACAGTGGGCCCCAAGCCAGGGAACCTGTTGAAATAGGTCGGTTTTATTTTTATTTTTTCTTTTTCCCTTAGAAAAATAATTCATCTGGCAGCTTCTCAGTCAGGAGTAGGTCGTGTCTCTGGAACAAGGAAATTCTTAGTCAGGCCAGAGGACTGGGACCAGTGAGGTAGGGGAGGGAAGGGATGTGGTTCCAGGCTGCGTCCCAGCTACGGGCAGTGGCCCAGGAGGGGCCAGGCAACCTTAAGCTTGGGGCTGCACTAGCCCGCGGGGCGCTGCCTCTCTGTGGGGCCATAACCCGAACCCAGGCATCTTACACTCGAGCTCCGCACCCTGGCTGTTCTTTAAGAGAACAGATTTTTATTATAAAAAAAAAAAAAAAAATGCACGTTCATCATTGTACCTTTGGAAAATCCAGAGCAGCAGGGAGAAGAAATCGCCCATAATTCCACCCCCAGTGACAGCGTCAGTTGACATTTGACGCCATCCCATCCCGTTGGCCTTCCTTTCTGCGCCTTTCTAAACACGGCTGAGATCACGCTGTGTGTGCAATCTCCTATCCTGCTCTAAAAAGTGATATTTTATTGCTAACTAATAACAGGAATATTTTTTTTTTTTGGCTTAAAAAAAAATCACTTTCAAAATACAGAAACATACAAAGAGAAAAGTTGAAGTCCGTGTTCCCTAGTGTGCCATCCACCCCAGAGGAAGCCCCTGCTAGCAGCCGGGACCCCTTCTCCACCCCTGTGTTTGGGTGCTCGCCTTGTGTGTCTGTCCCCCCGTCTACAAACGCATATCATGTTTAGGTGGCGGGTGTTGTTTTTTCTTTTTACTTTTCATGTAATTGGGACCCAACTGCGTGGGACCTTTCTGGGGTTTCTTGTTTTTTATGCTAATATCTTGGAGCTATTCTTAATGTTACTCATAATATTAGTAAGATGATCACCACAGCTGCCATTGATTCTGCTCCTGCTCCAAACCAGGCTCCGTCCTGAATCCTTTGGCTGTGTTAGTGCATTAAGATGAGACGTACTCCAGTGGAATGGCCAAAGGGTGTGGCCTCTGGATCGAAACTCTGTGGGTTCTAATCCACGCTCCAGTGTTTCTTAGCTGTACGATCCCAGGCAAGTTACTTAACCTCTCTGTGCCTTAGTGTCCCCCAGGATAGAATGGGTCTGCTAATATTATCTTCCCCACAGGGATGCTCGGATGGTGCATTCCTATGTAGAAAGCACTTAGAAGGGTGTCTAGCACCTAGTACTATTTTAATTTTCGAAATCCTCACAAGCCTAGGATAGAGGAGGAAACCAAGGCACAGGAAGGCTAGGGGATTTGCTCGAGGCCCCACTGCTGGTAAGGGGCAAGGCCAGGAACCACAGACAGTGGCAGCCCCAGAGCCCAAGCTCTTAGTCACTGCCCTGCTCTGAGCTGCCTCTCCCCACACATGGATTTAGCTCAGTTCTCGTACCTGCTGCACCACATTCCAGAGGGGACTGTTCCATTGACTAGTCCCTTGTTGACAAGCAGCTGGGTTGCCTCCACTCGTCACAGTTTCAAATAAAGTTGCCCAGAGCAGCCTCGCACACACGTCTGGACATGTGTGCATCTAGACAACAGGCTCCCAGGGGTGGAGCCGCCGAGTCCTGTTTGCATTTCTCTTAAACCAAACGTTACGGCATCAGCGTTTCCCACATACTACAGACCTGTGAGCGTCATTTTTAACGACTACATCATCTTTCCTTCTGTGGATGGGCCCTCCCTCACTTCCCTACCACCACTGAGGGATACATTTGTTCCCATTTTTCCCTTGTAGGGTTGGCTCGCATAAAACTGCTTCCAGTTCTTTCTCTGTGTCATAACCTCCTTTCCAGTGCTTCTTTCAGGGAAATGTCTGCGTTTTCATAGTTTGCAAAGCCGTGCCACTTAAACCATCTCAAAGGATGCAATTGGCATGGGCCTGCCCATTTTACAGATGGGAAAGCTGAGTCACGGGTAAAGAGTCACATTGGAGTCAAAGACCGGGACTCCCAAGCCCCAAGTTTCCCATTCAGTGTACTGAGGGACCCAGAAAAGTACCTAAGCTCCAGGAGGGCAGGGCCTGCAGGAATAGGCATTGGGTAAAAAAAGGTGTGAATGAATGAATGAATGATGAGTGAACGAATGCCTGCCTAAAACCTTACCCAACAAACCCAGAGACTGAGAACCATTAGGGGCTGACGTTCATTAAGCACTTGCCGTTTACTATACAGTCAGCCCCTGTTCTAAGCATTTTCTACACATATTATTTGATCCTCATAATTCTCCAAGGAAGGTCTAATTGTTATCACCCATTTTCACCGCATTAGCTGCCGCCTTCCCCCCCACCCCCCCCCACCCCGCCTCCTTCCCCTCTTCCTTTGCAGCCTCAGGCAGTGGCAGGGACCTTGTGGGCTTGCTCCCTTTCAGTCCAGCCTTGCTGGCTGCCTTCCTCTCTGTGGCTCTGGGCCCTAGGCTGTGGGTGCCTGGAAGGCCCAGGGCCCACCTGTCCATGGAGTAGATGAGAGGAGGGGGTCCAGGGATGAAGCACTGGGCCCCATCCCCATTTCTCTGGGTGTTTGTGACTCTCTCCTCTCCTTGGCCCCTGCAGTGGTCGGACTGGACATACAGGATGAGATGGGCAGGCATGAGGTGGGGCACATTGACAACTCGATGAAGATCCCACTGAACAACGGGGCCGGCTGCCGCTTTGAGGGGCAGTTCAGCATCAACAAGGTACGGAGACCCTGCACGGGCCCCTTTTCCCCACTCCCCATCCCTTCGGTCCCCTTCGTCCCAGAATCCGGGTGTTCAGAGCTATGCGCTCATTCAGCCTCCCCCCCAGCCAGGGCCTGACAAGCATCAGGGTGGCCGGCAGCATTTCCTGCTGAGATTCTGGGTGAGGGTTCCAGGCTCCCAGAGGCACGGAGCCCCCACTGGCTGGTTCAGGAAGGGGCTGCTCTTCCTCCCGCCGGGGAAGGGAGCGGCCGTTAAGAAGACCATGGGATTTGCAGTCCTGAGCCCTGAGTGTGCATCCCGGCTCTACCCCCTCTTGGCCAAGCAGCGCCCTCTGAGTCACTCCACCCATCATAGCCTGTTTTTACGTCTTTAGGGTGAGGATATGATGATGGTAATAATAGAATGATACCACCCAGCTCCCAAAGTTTGCATGAGGATTAAATGAGCTATCACACATTCATTCGAAAAACGTTTATTGGACACCTTCTGTGTCAGCTCTGGGGCCACTCTGAGGAGGTGGCACGGAACGGAACGGGGTAGGTGGGCAGAGTTCCCGCGCTGTCGGAGCTCCTGTGCTAGTAGGGGGATATAGACAGCATGCTAACTGAAAAGCATTTTGGTGGGTGGTGATGTGACGAGGAATAAAGCAGGGGAGGAGCGAGATTGGGGTGCATTTGAAAGTAGCTGGTAGGCCCCCAAAGGACCGTTCAGGTGTTACTGTGGTTTTGTTGCTAGAACCAGGAACTTCAGATCCTGAGTCGAGGATGTGAGCACAGTGCATTTGGGAGTACGAGGGAACCCTGGCGGGAGCCAGCAACCTTGGCTCCACACACGCTGCACCCTTTTCAGCTCTTCTTATGTATTAATCACAGCGGAGCCTTGCAAAAATAGCTCTGTGAGGTGGCACCATTTTACAGATGAGGAAACGGACGCCCAGAGCGGTTGAGTGTCTTGCCCAAGATCACACAGCTGTCTCCCGTGTTCCATAACTCACATTCCCGGTCCCAGCCAGACTGAGCCATTGGCCACTCCTGGCTTCTGCTTGCCCTCTTGTAGCCTTTGCTCAGAACACCCTTCCTCTGGTCCCCGACATCTGAATCAGACATTGCAAGCTCACTGGCCACACCCAACCCAAAGACAAGTTACGTTTGTCCTGTATAGCATTCAAACACGTCAGAGCCAATAGCTAAAGACTGGGAGCCCAGAGTTCCAGATTTTCAAAGTCAGAGGCTCTAGCCACACTGGGGACACATCCCATTGTCAACAGACATCTGGAGCTGCCCCTTTCGACAGGGCATGTGCCCTCCCTTCCCACAATTCCTGCTGAGTGGCTGCAAGACTGGGCTGGGACATTGGTGTGACTGGACCTGTCTCTTCCCACGTAGTCTCGGGGCCTCTCCTCTCCACTGCTTGAGATTCCCTCTCTCTCCCTTTCTCTCTCTCCCTCCCTCTCCCTTTGCCCCTCCTCTGCTCACATGCACGTGTGTACGTGCTCTCAAAAAGTTAAAAAAAAATAAAGACCTATACTATACCAGTATGGTAGCCATTAGCCACGTGATGCTATTTAAATTTGAATTCATTAAAATTAAGTAAAGTGAAATATTCAGTCCTTCAGTCTCACTAGTCACATTTCAAGTACTTAATAGCCACGTGAGACTAGTGACTACCATATTAATGCTACATAACATTTTCATCACCAGAGAAAGTTCTGTTGGACTGCAAAACTTTAGAAAGCTCATGGTGATAGCTGTGCAGGGAGCACACTGGAGGGGCCAAGAGCAGAGGTCATGGTCACTGGGTGTGCAGTGGAGTTGGAGAGAAGTGGCCAGATTAGGGATGTGCAGTCAACGAGACTTGCCGATCGGTTGGATATGGGTAGTGAGGGCAAGAGTGGAATCAAAGAAACCTCTTAGGTTTTTGTCTGGACAAGCAGAGGGTCCCATTTTCTGGATATGGATTCTGTGGGCAGTAGGGCTGGGAAGCTGTAGTTCAATTCTGGATGTGTTTCATTTGGGATTCCTCCCAGAGGTACTACATCGGAGGTGTGTTTCTGGGGTTCGGGAGAGTGTTCTGAGCCGGAATGTAAACGTGGGGGGGGGGGTCATCAGTGAATAGATGATGTTGGGGTCCTAGGTCTCCATCATCGCTACTCAGAGTAGGCTCCCAGACCAACAGCATCAGTACCACCTCAGAACTTACTAGGAATGCAGATTTTCAGGCCCCGCTTCAGACCCCCCCTAATCTGTGTTATAACGAGCCTTCCAGGGGATTCCAATGCCACGAATGTTTGCGGATTATTGGCCTAAGCTAAACTATCCAGAGAGAAGGTATAGAAATTTTTCCAAACCTGGAGTTCACTGACACCCCAGGGAGTGTAGACTGAATCCAAGGGGTCTATGAACTTGCATGGGGGAAAAAAATGACACGTTGATTTTTATGAAGCTCTGACTCAAATTCAGCATTTTCTCCTATGATGAACGTTGGCTACAAACCATAGTAGCCTTAGCAGCACCCGTGACTTGTCACCAATAAATTGCCGATATTTATATCACATTAAAATAGTTGCAGATAATTTTGAGATACTATTTACATTCATCACTACTTTGAAATCAGAGTGATCAGTTGACCTGTGACCAGGTCTTATTATTTGCTGTGGTAATAAAGAAGCCTATTTAAGTATGTTTTTTCGTATTTTAATTACTGCTTACATATCATTTCTTTCCTCCATAATCCTATGTATTGGATACATTCAACACATCTTAAACATTTAAAACACGTGTCACCGGACTGGCAAAGGGCCTGTGGCACCAAAGTGCAAGAACCCAAAGTCTTGATGCAAATGTGGTTTCAGGACTGATTTCTTTTTTTTTTTTTTTTTTTAAAGTACTCCTTTTGGGAGTAGCTGCAACATTTATTTATTTTTGGGACAGAGAGAGACAGAGCATGAACGGGGGAGGGGCAGAGAGAGAGGGAGACACAGAACCGGAAACAGGCTCCAGGCTCCGAGCCATCAGCCCAGAGCCCAACGCGGGGCTCGAACTCACGGACCGCGAGATCGTGACCTGGCTGAAGTCGGACGCTTAACCGGCTGCGCCACCCAGGCGCCCCTCAGGACTGATTTCTGATACGCTCCAGCGTTGAGGAGTGGGGAGATGAGAGGGGGGTGATGAAAGGTAGGAGAAGGAGCCGCCAGGCAGGTAGGAGGGAACCAGGCCTAGGCGGGCCCTAGAATCTAGAAGAGAACATGGATCAAAGGGGAAGGGCCAGTGCTGCGTGGGTGGGGTGACTGACCTGGGAGCTGCAGGGGACACCAATGACGTGGGAGAGAGCAGCGGGCTGGAGAGGCGGCCTTGGAGAGGAGGGAGGGCGGGCGGGCGTGTGGGCACGCAGGGAGATAGGCGAGTTGGTGGTAGGCCTAGGCTCTTGCCGTGCCTGGAGAACTGCTGCTCTTCCACAGACCTCGTTGACGTGGGTCCCTCCGGGGAGTCCCTCCTTCCCTCTCCTCTGACCCCCATTTCACTTCTTGACTTCTTTGGACCATTGCGTCCCGCCCCTTGCTGATTCATTCATACATCATGCTATTGAGTGCTTTGTGCCTGGCTCCACACTTGGCACTGGGATGCAGTGCTAGAAGGAACGATCATGGTCCCTGACCTTGATGGCACTGTGGTCTATTATGGGGTGGTAGCCACCCCACAGGTAAACACTCAAACAAGCAAATTGCGGTTTTGGTAAAGCAGCCGTGAAGAGAATGAAGAGGGTGTTAGGGTGGAGAATAAGGGAGAGAAACCACTGAGACTGGGGTGTAAGGGGAGGCCTGTCTGAGGGGTGACGGTTGAGGATGAACACACACACACACAGTCCCGGTTGTGGGAGCCTCCCCTCAGGGGTATTATGATCACCTGGCTTAAACAAATATTTATGCCCCAGACAGTGAACGAGAAGGGGCCATTTTGGCACCCAGCCCGGGATGGACACAGGAGAAACACCACCCAGGAGATAGCCCAGCACCGCACCCTCCTCCCCCCTTAGCAAACACGCCCAGGCTGTGGTCAGCTCCCCTCAGATGGGCTTTGGTGGGGCCCCCAGAGTGGGGAGTGGGACTTGCTCTTTGGGGTCAGACCTATCTGTGGTCGAGAATCCTGGCTACCGTGCTCACTGATTGAATGAATGACTCTGGGCAGTTTAGCCTCTCTAAGCTTCAGTTTACGCATCTGTAAAATGGGGATAATAATACTGCCCTCACAGATTGTAAGACATGAGCAAATTAAAATACAAAGCATTTGGGGCGCCTGGGTGGCTCAGTCAGTTAAGCGTCCGACTTCAGCTCAGGTCGTGATCTCACGGTTCATGGGTTCGAGCCCCATGTCAGGCTCTGTGCTGACAGCTCAGAGCCTAGAGCCTGCTTCAGATTCTGTGTCTCCCTCGCTTTCTGCCCCTTGCCCGCTTTCTCTCTCTCTCTCTCTCTCAAAAATGAATAAACATTTAAAAAAAATTTTTTTTAATAAAATACAAAGCACTTAACTCTGTGGGGATGGGAACAAGCCTCGGTGCCCTTTCCCTGGCCTGCTTTATCTCCCATCAGTGGGAGCATCCGTGATCTCATCAGCTGGCACCCTCTGTCACCTGGGTGCAGGTGTGCTCCTAAAATGTGCGTGGACGGCGTTCAAGAAATTGCTCTTCTCTGGCTGGCGAGGGCCAGGGATTCTAGGAAAGCGTGAAGCTGGCCCTTGCCTTATGGCTACCACCGATTGGGTTCTTACCTGGCCCTTTCCTGTATTAACCTACTTACTCCTTGCAGCAGCTCTGAGGAAACGGAGGCCAAAGAGATTAAGTAGGTTTTGAACCCAGGCAGCCTGGCACCGGGCCCCTGCTCTCCCCCTACGCCCCCCTGTTGCTTCTTCTTGGCAGCATCTTGGTCACACGAGCTGTGACCGCTGGTGTCCATTCACTCCAGGTCACAGCTCAGGCCACCCTCTGTCCTCGTACCCTTGCAGGGAGTGGAGACTCCCACTCTGCCTGTGTTCAGGGTTCCTGCCTCCTAGGAGCTCTCAGTCAGGCAGTGCTCAGACAAGAAAGCCAGCGTGACGGTGTGCCCTGATGATGGGTGAGGTTAGTAGCTGGCCCCCACCCCTTTATCTCCCAGCATCAGGCTTACACTTGCCCCATGGCTTCCTTATCTGTCCATCAGGAAGTTGGCCAGCAGTCAGATGTCCAAGTTCGAGTGTTCCAGGCTGCCCCGGCAGCCCCCAGCAGCCCAGACTCCTCGCTTAATCAGCCAGCCCCCAGGAGGAGGGCAGGATGGGCCCGGGTTTGGGGCCTGGCTCCATCTATATGCTTCTAAAATCTATCAGAGACACTGACGTAGGTTCCTAAGTCACAGGCTCTAAAAGCGTCGTTGTTTCTTTCTTCAGCCCAGCGTGTGCTGGCATGAGTCAGCCACCTGTGATGGATTCCTTGTGGAGGGGGAGTGGGTCACTGAGTCACAGCCTCGGGGGGAGGCAGCGGGTGGCAGATGGCGCCGGAGCCAGCCTCCTTGACTCACTTCACTCTGGGAGCGTGAGGCCCAGCCTCCAAACCCCATTCTGAACTCTGCCCACCGGAGGCCCCGTGTCACTCACTTCAGGGAAGAACGCCAAAGGACACGTGCTGGACGCTATTGGTTTCTTCCAGAGGTGATAGACAACGGGACCTTTAGTCCTCACTTGATCATGTGCCTTTTTTTTCTTCTAATTTTTGTTTTAATGTTTTTTTTTTTTATTTTTGAGAGAGAGAAACACAGAGTGGGGGAGAGGCAGAGAGAGAGAGAGAGAGAGGGCCATAGAATCTGAAGAAGGCTCCAGGCTCTGAGCTTTCAGCACAGAGCCCGACACGAGGCTCGAACTCATGAACTGTGAGATCATGAGCCCAAGTCGGATGCTTCACTGACTGAGCCACCCAGGCCCCCCGATCATGTGCTTTTTTTTATAATATAAATGTATAATTTATTTATATAAGTAAAAATAAAGTTTAAACATTTTTTTAAGATACAGTGGGCTTGGGGCGCCTGGGTGGCGCAGTTGGTTAAGCGGCCGACTTCAGCCAGGTCACGATCTTGCGGTCCGTGAGTTCGAGCCCCGCGTCGGGCTCTGGGCTGATGGCTCAGAGCCTGGAGCCTGTTTCTGATTCTGTGTCTCCCTCTCTCTCTGCCCCTCCCCCCGTTCATGCTCTGTCTCTGTCTCAAAAATAAATAAACGTTAAAAAAAAAAAATTTAAAAAAAAAAAAAAAAAAGATACAGTGGGCTTTTCCCCATGCCCTGCCTGTGTACATGTGGTTCTGTCTTCCAGGAGGGTTCTTCTGTCCTGGCTCTGATGACAAACACGTTCGTGCTAGGAACCCAGCCCAGTAACAGCTGCCATTGGCTTTGCACTCCCCACTTTGTTTAATCCTCTCAGTAACCTTTTGCAGCTAGCGTCTCCATCTTGCTGATGGGGAAACTGAGGCACACAGGTTACTGACCTTGCCCAAGGCGCCCCAGCTGAGAAGTGGGGCTGGACTGGAGTGTGGAGCTCAGCTGCTATTCTACCACGGGTAATTGGGCCCCTGAGGCCCACGTCTCAGGCTCCGTTCTAACCTCACCTGTGAGCCGAGGCCAGGCCGTACCCTGTCAGCCTGGTACCTTCCAGGTGAGTCCAAAGCCCAGGCCCTAGTGAGGACAGGAATACTTCTATGAGAAGCCCACAGCTTTGTGTTCGGAACAGGCATGCTTACCAAACAAGCAGACTTTGATGGACTGCTGCTTAGCCGGAAGCTCTAAGCCATATTCCTTCCTCTGATGCAGTTCGTTGAACTGGAATAAAATACACTGCGTTTTTCAGCATGGCATTTGGGGCCTTTACTGAACCGCCCCATCTCCCTCTTATGCCTCTTTATTTTCTGCCACTACCACCCCTGCAGACCGTTCTAGTTCCTTACACGTGCCCACCAACCGGGCAGTTTCTGACCTCCGTACTCGTCATGCTGACCCATCAGCTCTGATGCCTTTCCCCCTCTTCCTGAGTACTGCAGACTCATTTTTACAACCTTAGCACAACAGGGTCCTTTCTGCTGAGAAGCCCTCTCGGAACACTCCCAACTGAGTTGGGGGCCCTCCCCACGGCCCCCACGGTCTACATCTCTCTGGTCCGGTGTGGGTCACGCAGTCTCATTTTCTGTTCCAAACCTGTGTCACCACAGGCCAGAGGCTCGTCCAGGGTCAGGTTCTTGTCTGGGCTGTCTTCCCAAAACCAGCACGTCCCAAAGGATGGCTACGTGTGGCCATCAACCCAGGGCTGCTGAGGTAAATGGCGGGAGGGAGTATCATGTCCAGCTTCAGTGTGCCGAGTCTGGAGGCCAGCATCCCTGAGTTCAAACCACAGCTCTTGGCATGTTTCTTAGCAAGTGTCTTCACTGTTCCGAGCCTTAGTTTTCTTTTCTGTAAAATAGAAATTACCAGATGTCACAATCAAAAATGCTATTTCCAGAATTTATTTACTTTTTATTTAGAACAGTTTTTCAATGTTTATTTATTTTGAGAGAGAGAACGCGCACGAGAGAGCACAAGCGGGCGAGCACAAGTGGGGGAGGGGCAGAGAGAAGGAGAGACAGGATCCGAAGCAGGCTCTGCACCATCAGCACAGAGCCCGGTGCGGGGCTCCATCTCATGAACCGTGAGATCATGACCTGAGCCGAGATCAAGAGTCAGACACTTAACTGACAGTGTCACCCAGGTGCCCCACAAATGCTATTTTAAGAACTAATGTCTTTCTTTGGTTTGTTCATTCATCCAGTACCTAATGTAGTACGCATCTACCAGGGTCTGGGGAGTGCAGAGCAAATCAGACACAACTCCCTACCAGCGTGGAGCTTACGTTCCCCGGTGAGGAAGCAGAATAGAACGAGATAAAGATACGGTGGCAGGTGCTGCTGAGTGCTTTAGCAGGCCAAAGGTTTGGGGAGTCGGGGTCAGGGGGCTCCCGGAGCAGAGGCCTGAGGGAAAACAGGGAGGGGAGAGCCATGTCAAAGAGGGTTCCAGGAAAGGGTCACAAGTACGAAGGACCGAGGTAGGACCTCCACGGTAGGCCGTTCCCGGCCAGAGGGAGTACACAAAGGAGGTTGTGAGCAGAGGAGTGACACGATCAGAGGTAGGGTTCAAAAGGACCCCTCTGGCTGTTGTTGGGGGAGGGCCTGTGGGTGCCAAGGGTGCAAGCTGGGGGCCCAGTGAGGAAGCTGCCCCAGGGGAGCACTGGAGGCTTGAGAAGGTCAGGTGCTACATGCCGTGAGGGTGGAGCGGACAGCCTTTCCTGGTGAGCAGGAGGCCAGGTGTGAGGGAAAGGTAGGGGGCCAGGATGATCCCAAGGGCTTGGCCTGAGTAGCTTGGTGGAGGAGGGGCCTTTTAGTGCAACAGAGATGCCCCAGCAGAACCCAGGGAGGTCCCGGTCACAGGGTATCAGTGCCTCTCCTGGGCTGTGCTCTGCCAGGGCCTCAAGGCCCAGGGAGGAGAGGAGGCCACCACAGCCGTGCCTTCAAGGATCCCCCAGCCTAAGGTGATGGGGAAAATTGGGGTGAACGGTGGTGTTGATTTGGATTTTGAGCAGGTTCGGTTGGTCCGTGGGCCTCAACCTGCTCTGGGGCCGACAGCCAGGAAGTTGGTGGGCAGCTGCCATTTCGAGCTCTGGCCTGTGCCAGGGGCCCAGCTGGATGCCTCACATGTATTTCCTCCTCCCATAATCCCAGCAGCCCCCTCGGGTAGCTTCTGCTACCGCGCCCATTCTACGGATGAGGAACCTGAGGCTCAGGGAAGGGTGGCGGCTCCTTCAGAGTCCCATGGCTTGGACCAGGCTGGGATCCAAATCCAGATCTGTCCGATACCAGAGTGAAGACCTGCAGCCCACCCTCTGCGGCAGCCAACGACACTCCTGAAACCTGTATCTCTCCCCCCAGGTCCCAGGCAACTTCCACGTGTCTACACACAGTGCTACAGCCCAGCCACAGAACCCGGACATGACCCATGTCATCCACAAGCTCTCCTTTGGGGACACACTGCAGGTGAGCAGGGCACACTCAAGGTGACATGACTGGGGTGGGCGTACAGCGAGGCGGCTGTGTCACCCGGAGCCTTCTGGTCCTCTCTGGGCACAGAGAGATGACGTGTAGAGGGGTCACCTCCTCTGAGTCTCTGCTCCGTCAAACAGCTCCTCTGTATCATTCCTTCTGGGCGTGCGACTGCAGTTTTATTGACAGTGCACTGGACTTGGAACCTTGGGTTGAGACCTGGAGGCTGGGGAAAGGGTCTTGCTTTTCATGAGCAAGTACTAAGTGCTGGTGCTTTCTCCGTGCTGGCACAGCCTTATGAGGCACAAGGAGGCACCGCATGTTACAGTCATGGAACTGGGCCCAGAGAAGCCTTTTGTCCAGGGTCTGCCAGCAGATCTGTTTGATGCCAGAGTCCGGCCCGCTCCCCTCTGTGGCCCTTTCTGCCTTCCAGCCCAGTACCCACGCCCACTAAATAGGGGTAACACAGTGGACAAAGCCTTCTGACAGTCCTTGTTATGATGGAGAGGGCCGCCTTCAGCGGGCCTGGCCCAGCAGCTCCCTACCCATGGCAGCAGTGTGAGGGGACGGAACACAGGCGTGCCCCCCCCCCCCCCCCACTCTCTACCAGCCTCAGGCAGGGGAGCTTGGATGTTCTTTCTTTATTCTACCGCTCACCGTGGTCCTAAAGGTGGATTCTGGAATTGAGGCTCAGAGCGGGGAAGTCATTGCTCCAGCCACAGTGCTGGGATCGGGACCCCAGGTCCTGCCCCCAAGCCTTGTTTGATGAGAATCCCGGATCCTGGTTGAGGGTGCTGGGGGGTGGGGTCCCTCCAGGAATGGTGGTGTGCACATGGGGCTCACACAGGCCCGCAAGCCCAGCACACACAACATTATGCCACTTATATGCACACACGCATCACACACACTGAAAGGTATGCCCAGACATACCTGTGCTCCTACGTACACCCTAAGATCCATCCCTAAGCACACATACCAGATGGACACACACTCAGACCCTTGCACAAACACAGCTCACCCAGACCACCCGGAAGTGCGCAGACTCACCCACGTTGGAAGGTCTCACATACACGCTCGTGCCTGCACTGCCCCACTCACGTGAACCTGCCAAGCACTGTTCTTTATAAGCATGACCTTCTTCATGCTTAGCAGCCCAAGAGGTGGGTACTTTATTTTCTCCATTTTACAGGTGAGGAAATTGAGGCACAGGGAGGGTGCAGTCTGTCACAGAGCCTGAGTTTGAATCAACAGTCTGGTTTCAGGCTACACTGCTGGTTCTGCGTCCCCATGCACCCTCTTGAGTGCACACTGCCCCTTAAGCACGTGTGCATGCTCACACCTTCTCTCTCCACTGCACGTGGCCCCTTGTGCCTGGCCTGAGTGGCCCAATCATCACCTTTCCAGTCCCTTTGGAAATCACAGAGATTTTTCCTCTTGGAGATAGGGCTTAGGAACAGAGAAATCCTGGCCTCCCTGAATGCCATGAGCCAGACTCCCTAACTACACACTCGGCCTGCCCCAGGACTATGGACTCACTTCACACAGGGTTCACCACGCATATCATCCCATCTCTCCATTCAGGGGGTTGTCGTGCGGAGGTTCCCAGCCTGTCTTTCTGGATTCAAATCGTGGCTCCACCACTTACTAGTTGTGTGACCTTGGATAAAGTATTTAGTCCTGGTGGGCCTCAGTTATCCCATCTGTAAAATGGGGTCAGTAATAGTACCCGCCTGATAGGATTGTAGTGGAGATAAAACAAATTCATGCACACAAAGCCCTTAGAACAGTGCCAGGCACAGAGTAAGTGGTCAGTGAAATGAGCTATTACCACTGTTGTTGCTATTTGTACCCTCACTCTGCACCAGGCCCTGCAAGATAAAGCATGCTGCCAGCCCTGGGGCGTCGGGGTGGCTCAGTCGGTTAAGCGTCCGACTTCGGCTCAGGTCATGATCTCGCGGTTTGTGGGCTCAGGCCCCGCATCAGGCTCTGTGCTGACAGCTCAGAGCCTGGAGCCTGCTTCAGATTCTGTGTCTCCCTCTCTCTCTGCCCCTCCCCTGCTCACACTCTGTCTCTCAGAAATAAACAAACATTAAAAAATTAAACAAAAAAAAAAAGGCATGCTGCCAGCCCTTGAGGGGCTCACACGGCCATGAAGGAGACAGGATGTGGGGTGGTCACCACCCCCAGTGGGACAGTAGCTAACAAACCACAAGCATGTAGTAGGCAGTGGGCCCTCCATATACTAGGTGTTGGGCAGTCTCTTAGCTGCCTTTGCACCCACCAGCTCACCAAATCTGCACCACAGCCCTGGGAGGGTGGTCTCTGTGAACTCTAGTGGACACAGGAGGAAACTGACACGTGGAGTCGTGAGTCCAGGGTCACTCAGCTCTGCACAGGCAGAGTTCAAACCCAGTCTTTGTACCACACCACACTCCTTCCCTGTGGGAGGTTTTGACCCCGGAAGCCTGAACTTTCTTACCTAGAGAGCAACATTACAGATGACATCTTGTTGAATCCTCACAAAAACTCCCCTCAAGGATACTGGATGCATTTATTTTTCCTGATGAGAAAACTGGGTCAGAGGGATTCAGTAGCTTGCCCAAGGTCACACAGCTTCTAAGAAACCAGATATGTCTGGCCCCAGGTCTTCTGTCACTGTGCCCCATATAGCCATGGATCCATCAGACCCTCTTGAAATTTCTGCTCTGTGCCAGGCCCCGGGGCTACATGATGGGTAAACAATACAGGGTTCTTGCTCTCAAAAGAAGAAAAGATCAAACAAATAAACATGATGATATAGGACAAGGAGGGCTAAGGACAAGAGAGGCAGAGGATTCTGGGCAGTGATATGGGAGCAGGGACAGGGTACCTCCCAGCCTGGGAGGTCAGGGAGGTGACCTCTCAGGTGACATGTAAGTCAAGCCCTGAGAGTGAGGATTTGGCCAGGCTCACAGGGAAGTCTCATGGGCAAAGGGGCATCTCCCACATCTCCCACTCTATGACACGCCCAGTCGGTCATTTTCATATAAAAGAGCCGCAAGGTTATTTTAGAAAAAATGAATCAGCAGGTGTCCACATCGTCAGAATGGTGTTCTGTAATGAAGCCTGGGAAGTGAGCGCTCCTCGGAGTTGGCAGAGAGGGTGCGGAAGTGTCCTGGGATGGGAGCAGAGAGCTGAGTTTTACTAGATTCGGGCAGGTTGGTGTGTTAGAGCACCCTCCTGCTGTGTGGAGGATGGCCGTGAGGCCAGAGTGGAGGTGACGGAAGGGCTGCAGCCAGGGCCAGGGGAGCCAGGGCGCGGACTGAGGCTGGGTAGCAGGGAGAAAGGAAGGGGACAGATGGGTAGGAGAGGGGGCAGTCTTGTGTTGTTGTGTGCTGTGGACAGAGCAGGGCAGCCTTCTTCTTGGTCATGGTTATGGTGGAAATAGGATTTTCTTTAAGTGGAAAAAACCCAAAACAACTGAGGCTCCATCTACCCATCCATTACCCATCATCCATGCGACAAATATTTCTTGAGCACCTATTAGGCACATGATGTGCCTTGTGCACGTTGCTGAGGACAAGCACGGTCCCTGCTCTTGTGGAACCTACAGTCTAGAGGGGAAAACAGAAGTTAATCAAATGATCATACAAATGAATGTGAGATAAAACCATGACACGTGACTGTGGGAGGGAACATTCTCGCTCTCGTGTCCATAACCACCATCTTCTTGGGTTAGAAACCAAGTCGTCAGATTGTCATTCCCTAAGGCAGCACTGGACAGATTTTCCTTTTCTTTGGACTTGTTAAGGGTATGCAGCTCTGTTAAGTGCTCGATAGACGTCAGCCACCTGAGACCAGGATCAAAGATCAGGCCACCCAGCTACTTCCCACTGTTCCTGAAGTGGCCCTCTCTGCAGGAGCCTGTTCTCACCTCCTCTCTGACCTCCCTACTTCCTGCTTCTTACCTCCTTCCTCTGGGGCCACACAGGCCTCTGTTTATTCCTCAGTCTCCAGGCTCATGCCTTCACACATGCTGCTTGCCTGATTAACTTCCCACTTTCCTGGGTGTCAGTGTCACTGCCTCCAAGAAGCCCTCCAGCGTGTCTACGTTGGCAACTCCTGTTAACCATGCCCATGGTGGCATGCCCCATGTGCCCCATGCCTTGCCCTGCTTTAGACTTTCCTATGGCTGACGTGGTTTCCCCTCATCATCAGGGAATAGGTAGGGTGTGGCCTTCAGCCCAACTGCTACATGTTCTCTGTAGCAGATACAGTGAGGCCAGCAGCCCTGGGTCCTCAGAGAACTGTGAGCTGTAGAGGATCTCAGGAGGCGTGTGCTGGGACCTAGACTCACCTGTACTTGTATTTCCTGAGTGCCTTGATGGAAAGAGCTCAGGCTTGAGGTCAGATACCTACCTGAATTTGGGGTTTGGCTCAGCCAGTTATCAGCCGTGTGATGCTGGACATGTTTCAGTGCTTCTCCAAGCCTTGGTCTGTTCTTCTGTAAAATGGGGTCAACAGTACATCATTAGGGGCATTAAATGAGATGGCTAGAAGTACACAGGACAGAGTGGCACATTAGAGGTACCCAAGATGGGAAGCAAGCTGGTGCCTGCCAGGTGCCAGACCCGTCCCGTGTCTCTCTCTCGCTCCCCACAGCTTCTCTACGAGACAGACCATGCTGGGTAAGGTCCCTAAACCAGGTCGCACCTGGCCATCCCCTCATGGCCAGGGCTATACCTGGAGGTGGTGGCATTCTGAGGTCAGCCCCCTCACTGTGCTTCTCCACAGGTCCAGAATGTCCATGGAGCTTTCAACGCTCTCGGGGGAGCAGACAGACTCACCTCCAACCGTATGTATCCCATATCCCGACTGGGGGCGGGAAAAGGGGGAGAAGAAGGGAACGTTTATTTATCAAGCACTCACCGTGAGCAGAGCTGTTAATGCTTCTGCTCGTTAATGCTTCGTTCGTTCCCACAGCTGGCCTGTGGGGAAGGTGGAACCAGCCCCGTCTTACAGAAGAGGGGACCTGTGCCCCCCGGGGGAAAGTATGTGACAGCCCTAGGCAACATCATAAGTGCTCAGTGAATACCAGCTATTATCATCATTATTGTTCTCATGCCACATGATTGTTCTTAGGCAATATAATCACCTAAGATCCCACAGGGAGTCTTGGCAGAGCCACGATTTATTTTGGTTCCAGTGGCACTGTGAGAACAGGGCTGTGGATGGCCCAGTCAGGTCTGACCACCTGGGCCGCCCCCCAACCCCATACTCTCCTCCTGGTTGAGCCCTTCCCACCCACCAGTGCCCCCTCCCTGAGCTGTCTACCCCCTCAGCATTCTGGCATCTTGGCCCTAAGTAAAGAGGGCTCCATGTCTTTACACGCTGACACACGTATGTACACACCTGTCTGTGGCCTCATCTAATGAATGTTTACACGCCTACACATGCACACGTGCACACACGTAGGGCCACGGATGCACGCACAGAATGGGTCCAGGTGGTGCATCTGCTTAAATGCATTCATCCGCTGGATCCTGCAAGACAGGTTACCTTGACTTATTTCCTCACCTGAGCTCACTTTTTTTTTTTACCCATAAGGCTTTTCTCATTGTTTCTTAAAATACACTGTTCTCTCTGATAGTCAGAAATTCATGCAAAAGAAAACAGCTGTCCATGACCTACCCTTCCCCCCCCCCCCCCCCCGCCACAACAAATCACACTTTTCATTTCTCCGTGTCCCCGTGAACCCTTGTCCATCAGCGGAGGTCATTTTTTCAAAGCAAGTAGACAGCAGTTTACCTTCTGATTTTTGTACTTGACGTTGTTACGTTAACCACAACTTTTGTACAGTTTTTCCAGTGGTGACAGAGGCATGGTCGCCCATCTAGCAGCTCTGCTGTGCTCTATTAAGGCATTGTCTTCTCGTGGAAAATGTCTGTCTAGTTTTTTCTAGTTTTTTACCATTCCGGTAATGCCTGTGATATTTGCGGTCTTTGCTTTATTTACATTATCCCGTTGCTTTCCCCCTGGGTGCGCGCCCGTTCCGTGCCACCTCCTGCAGCATATGAGTGTGAGCAGTGCCTTCTTTTCATGCAAATGTCTGATTGTAAGTGAGGGTGATGATCCTTTGGGTGATGGTGTAGTCATTGCAGTTCTGGGTAAGGGCAGCGCGCCGTCCCAAGGCGGCCATCCACGTGCACTTGCAGTTAGCATGGACCCCTCGCCGGCCTGATATTGAAATAGAACCGAGCGAGGAAAGGAACCAGAGCGTATGCGCAGAAAACCCTGCCTGCCCCAGGGCTAGTGACGAAAGCCATCCCGGGCTGGCTTCCGTGGGAAGGAAAATGCATTAGATCAGACAACAGGCAGCCAGGGGTAGGGCTGGCTTTTCCTTCCCTCGGCCCTCCAGCTTGGTGTCCCTGCCAGGGCTTTGCCTTTGCTGCCTGCCCTCTCTGCTCCCAGACCTTCCCACTGAGGGCTGTCATATAGGTCTCCGCTCAAAAGCCACCACCTCCGAGAGGCCCTCCCTGAGCATCTTGTCTAAAGTAACCCCCACTTGGAGTGACCTGTTTTCCTCCTGAGGAGTGATTGTCGATGTTTTAGCCATGACGATGACATTGTGGTTGTTGTGTTTTGTTTTTTAAGAGTCTTTATCTTTTATGGAGACATAACTAAAATATCTGTGGATGAATTGATGTGATGTCTGGGATTTGCTTCAAAATAAAATGGGGTGGGGGGGAACAGTAGGGTAGGGATGAAGCAAAATCGGCCATGTGTTGTTAATTGCCGAACCTGGGGAATAAGGTATGTGGGGCTCATAATATGATTCCCCATTTTTTCTGTGTTTGAATTTTTCCATAATAAGCTGTTGGGAGGGAGCGAAAGGGTACGTGGGCCTGACAGGATCAGGTGGGAGCCAGCAGCCCCTTGGAGGGGGTCCACTGACGAGGAATCCATGTGGGTGGAATTAGGTGCGGTGTCTCTAGTGGGCATTTGGCAAAGGCTATCAAAGGCCCTAAATATGGTCATTGCGTTTGAGTCATCATTTCTACTCATAGGAGAGTAAGCTAAGGAAATAATTAAGAGAGTGTGCACAGATTTAGGAAAATAATGTTCATTAGGTCATTGTTTACAAGAGTGCAAATGAGGAACAGCGTCAGTGTCTAGCCATGGGGTCGGGGGGGTCGGTTGAGTACATTTACGGGGCTGCGCTGGGAGTTGCGTGCAGCCACTGACCATGATGTGTCAGACCTCTGCTGGCATTCAGGCAGCAGACGTTTATTGAGGACGTACTATGTGCCAGGCCCTGTGCTAGAGGATTTTGCAGCAAATAAAAGAAACACTTACAGAGCTTACCTTCTGTGTCTTGGGCCTAAAATGGTATCTGTGGTGTTTAGTACTTAGAAAAAAGGTACGGTATGATCGAATTTTAGGAAGACATGAATATATATATGTATAAGTCTAGCAGTTTATACGCAAGAACGTGAACCCATGGTTTTCTGTGGATGGCGGATTTGTGGGCGGTTTTAGTTTTTCTTTTTAGGATCCTCTGTATTTTGTACAAATTGTAACAGAACTTCCACGAGTGTGATTTTTCATAAGGCGTTCACTCTTTCCTTCCCTCAAGTTTTTAACCTGGGGTGATGGGCATCTGGAACGCTGTATCTCAAATGCAGATTCTGAGCCCCACTCCAGAACCACTGAGCAGGGATCTCCAGGGGTGAGGCCCAGGGGTCTGCCTTTTAAATCCTGGGTAACTCTACTGCTCCTGATACCCGAGGACCACAGCAGGTTTGAGAAAGGGGGGTATTGGGATCTTCATGGGCTCAGACCTGAAGCTGCAGGGCTTTTCTGAGGTTTTCAGAGGGCTCAGGTCTCAAGACAATTCAGGAAGCACTACCCTTTTCTCACCAAGATGCAGTATTAGCAGGAAGAGGCCATGGCTGTCATCTACACCCCCTACCCTCTTACAGCAAGGGAGTCCAAGGACCCAGAACTGATTCAGCCAGTAGACCAGGATTCGAAAACTCAAGGCTAAATTCCCGTGCGCTTTTATATCCATGATCCCTGACCTGAGACTGTAGAAGGCAACCACAGAAGGGTCTTTGGGCTTCTCGGAACCTCCCAGAAGGTGCAAGGGAATTCACACCTTTCCTGGGTGACATTTGGCAGCTTTGGGCCAGCATTCTATCCGCCTCGTGTTTGATTCCGGTTACCTCATGCTTATCAGAAGCTGATTCATCTGTTCTCCATTCATTCCTCTGGCCGGCCAGCCATCCCTCCATCCGTTCATTCATTTAGTAAGCACTTGACGCTGTGCGCTCTGAGCCAGGCCCTGTGCAGGGTTCCGGGACAAGAGATGAGTAAGGCACAGTCCCTGCCCTCTGCAGCCTCCCCGCATCCAGCAGTGGTGGGTCGGGGTGGAATATGACAGGGCCAGGCGGAGGGAGAACTGATCTTCCGTTCACTGAAAATGGGGAAAGAAATGGATTCTTCATAAATACTGTTTTTCTGGTTTGTGGGCTCTTTCTTTTTGAAACTTTTATTGCTTCAAAAGCAACAATATTCAAACAGGACCAGGGGGTGCACAATGAAATGTGATCTTTATCAAATCCTGCCTTCTTCCCCAGGGACTAAAATTGCTAATGGTTTCTTGGGTGTCTTTCTAGAAAATTCTATACCTTCCTGCATAGAGAGTGAGTTTTCCCTGCCCCCCGGTACATGGAAACAGGTTATCCACTCCATTCTGCAACTTAGTTCTTTTTGTGTAACAATACCTCTTGGGGCGTGGCTTCTCGCAGCACCCACCTTTCAACGGTTGCCCTGTTGATGGACACTTGGGTTGTTTCCAGAATTTTAATATCATACACAATGCAGGAGTAAAGATCCTGATAGATGGAGTCTCTCAATTCCTGGTGTCCAGAGCGGGGGAAACGAAGAAGGGCTGTTTGGCAATGAAAATTTGGAAACAGCCTCCCAGCAATGCCAAGCAGGTTTAGAATTGAAGTGGCATAGAAAGAGCTGCCGGCTGGTCAGTGCCTGTCCCCCTGCCTCATCCTGCTGTGTCCTTCCTGCAGCTCTCGCCTCCCACGACTACATCTTGAAGATCGTGCCCACGGTTTACGAGGACAAGAGCGGCAAGCAACGGTACTCTTACCAGTACACGGTGGCCAACAAGGTACTCAGTTGGTGGGCCCAGCTGCGTGCAACTGCACCCTCTGCTGGCCAAAAGCAGAGGCGACAAGTGTCTGAGCGAATTCCCGCTGGGTCCTATCTGGGGGCCTTTCCTGTGGCTGCTCTGGCCAGGTTCTGTCCCTGGGTAAAGATGAGAGGCCAGTCTCAGAGTCAAAGGGAGGAAATCTAACCAGGACATAGGATGTGATCTGTTGAGAAAGAGCCTTGCATCTGGCCCCAGTCCTTTAGACTCAGGATCCTGATAGGTCAACACACGACAGATGCTCTGGTTCTCAGGGTACAAGCACTTTATCCAGGATCACAAGGACCTTGAATCATACCTGTTGGCCATCGGTTAACAGGAACGTCCTAGGACCCCAGCACTCAAAGTCATGGAGAAGCAGGTAGGCCTTGGTGGGCAGTAGAGCATGGTCAGAGCCAGCAGAATAGGGTGACTGACAGTTGTTTCAAGCTGAGACAGCCTCTGGCCTCCCCAGAGTTGACCCTGCCAATGAACATGAATGCTTGAAACATGTTAGTTGAGGCACCCCCAGTGGATCCCTTTATCACCAGGACTCTCCTTTTTCTTCTGTTCCAGGGCTGCTAAACCCCTTATAGGTGATGCATTGTTTAGCTCAGTTAATAATAATAGAGTAGTAGCTACCATTTACTGAGCACTAGCTATGGGTCAGCTATGACGCTAAGCTCTCTACCTCCACCATCATTTTCAGTCACCGTGACAGCTCCGTTTTGTCCCCATTTTACAGATTTGGCCACTGAGGCACTGAGATGTAGTTAATAGAGCTACAAAGCGGCCAAGTGGGGACTAGAACAAGGTTCTCCTTTGGCTCCAGAGCCTGGCATCTTGATCCCATCACCCACTCAGTCTGAACAGGGGCCCTTGAGTCTGTTGGTCTGAGAGCTGCTCTCTCCCGGGCAACCTGGGGCCCCTGTGCTGATGTTCTGGTGTAACTTTCCAAAGCGAGTTCTCTTTCTTTCACTCACTGTTTCTTGAAGGGCATCTCATTGTAACTGTCAAGTGCTGACAACATCCAGTGGCTGGGAGAATGTGGACACAGTCTGAGCAGAAGAGGTGGGGCTGGAGCAGACTGCTGGTTCAGACCCGGCTCAGTCACTTGCTAGTTGTATGGCCTGGGACAAGTCACCCAACTGCTCTATGCCTCTGTTTACTCATTTGTGAAATGAGGATGGTGCACCTGATAAGATTGCCATCAAATGAGGCAATGTCTTGAAAACTGCTTTGTCCACAAAGGAGGCTTTGGGTAAATGGTACCTACTGCTGCTACTTTTCATTATTTTCCTCTATCCCTCATCTCTGGGCTTTGACCCAGACAGTCACCCTGCCCCATCAGCTCTCCCTGGAGAAAGCTCATCTTGTTTTGTCCAAGGCTCCTTCCCCCGAGGCTTTGGCAAAGACCCAGCAGCCAGGACAGCTTGCTCAGCTCTCTCTGTGGCCTTGGCCCCAGCCTGCTCTGGGAACAAACAGGGCCGTGCCTGTCAGAGCCGATGGCAATCCATCAGTGGGCGGGGGTGGGGGGGAGGAGGGGGGGTGGTCTTGGATCATCCCTGGAGAAGCTTCAGAGCTTGGGGCCTAGCATTTGGGATTGGGGGCTCCCCTGTGGTTGAGTCCAGTCTACAGTTATTGTAGACGAATGAGAGTAGCCCAGAAGTGTCCAGCAAATGCCCAGATCAGAGGGGACACACATCAGTTCAGCTCCTAGCCGCCTTCTAATCCTACCCAGCCAGGTGCTGTCTCAGGAAGCCTTGTTTTAGGGTCCCTCTCTCTTTGCAGTTTGTGTTCCTTCTTTGAAGAAGCCCACTCCCTACATGGCCTTTATGCTCATATCTCTTACACACACACACACACACACACACACACACACACACACACACACCCAAGGATGTCCTGTGTGACCTAGAATGCCCCCTCTTCACTAAGCCTTCCACAAACCCTGGGGAGAATTGGTCATTTGTTCCTGGCCCTGTAGCACTCCATGTCTCTGTATCACTGCGTGCGTAATGTGACAGTATTGGAGATACTCTTTTACATCAGCATCCTTTCCAGATTGTGACACCTACCTCCCCTGACAACCTGCTCTGGGGATGGGGCAGGGCTTACCACCCTTAGAGTCCCCAGCAGCCAGCAGGGGTGCCAGCACACAGGAGAGGTGCTCAGTAAACAATCAATGAGTAGGGGTGCCTGGGTGACTCAGTCAGCTGGGCATCTGAGTCTCGATTTGGGCTCAGGTCATAATCTCACAGTTCATGGGATCGAGCCCCGTGTGGGGCTCTGCACTGACAGCACGGAGCCTGTTTAGGATTTTCTGTCTCCCTCTCTCCCTGCCCCTCCCCACTCACATTTGTTCTCTCTCTATCTCAAAATAAATAAACCTAAAAAAAATAATCAATGAGTAAATGAATGGGTTTTGCATACCCAGGAGTTAAAGGGGGAAGTAGACCTTTACTCAGATGGAGCCCAAATCACACCTGTCCTTTTACATCTTTGCTCTCTGATTCTGGTGCAGCTTCCATAGGTCATACGGTCAATTTCCAAGCAGCCAAAAGGGTTGAAAATGTCCCCAGGAATGTTGCCCATCCAGACACTGAGAGCAGAGCTTCTAGGAAAAGGGGTGAGACGAACTGGTAGAGTCTGGCTCCAGGCAAGAGGGAGAGAAGAAAGCCCATTCTTGGGGGTTGGCGGGGGACCCTCTGCATTCCAACCCCCACCCACCATGAGACATGGCTCATACATCTGATTCTCACATCCCCGTTCTCTCTTCCTTCACCCCAGGAGTACGTAGCCTACAGCCACACAGGCCGCATCATTCCCGCCATCTGGTTCCGCTATGACCTTAGCCCCATCACGGTCAAATACACAGAGAGACGGCAACCTCTGTACAGGTTCATCACCACGGTGAGTAGGTGGGGCGCCTGCCGTGGGCTCCTTCTCTCGGCAGCACTCCTGGTTCTCAAAGAACGGGATGCAGCCTGCAGGGCTAGGATCCTAGGCTGTACACAGGAGGTTGTGATCCCCAGGATGTTTAGGAATGTTATCAGAATCATGTCATCCAGAAAATATTTTCCAAAGAGGTTTATCACTAAGTCTATTTAGTTTGTTAAGCAGGTTTTTATATGGGTCAATGAGATGTTTGTGATTTTCTCCAGTTTTTTATTTTTTTTTATGGGTTTAGCAGGGTTTATCCTTTTCTGTGGAAAATTTACAGCAAAGGTTTAACTCATTTTTTTCCCATGTCTATTCTCCAACTATAACTGCTGATATTGTCAGGTTTTTTCTTTCTTTCCTTCTCGCATTCTCTTCTCTTTATTTTCTCTCTTCCTTCCTCCCTTTCTTTCTCTCTCACCCTCTCTCTTTTCCTTTCTTTCTTGCCGTTGTCTCCATCAAGTCCAGTTTTCTGTGAAGCAGCTTCAGGCCGATGTCATTTTTCTTTGATACTGAGTATTTCTATTAAGTATACTGTTTCCTGGCCTTCCATTCAAAGTGTCCTTGGGGGCAGAAAAGCAGGCTTGCAGCATCCTGCTTCAGCCAGGTGGCCCGGAGATGTTTGGTAAGCCAGAGGCAGCGGAGGTGGGAGAGATGGGGTGATTATCCCTACCTCACAGATCTGGAGACTGAGACTAAGAGGCCCTTCTCCCCTTGTACCTCTTTATACTTTTAATAATGATTGAAGATCAGGGGTCTTAGTCCCGGATCTTTCATTTGTGGCTCCCACTAGGTTTGTATTAGTCAGGACTCTGTTACAGAAAAGACAGCCCCACGTCCAGCTGGCTTGAGGGGTAAGTAAGCCTCAGGCATGGCTGTATCCAGGCACAAATATTGTCTAGAATAGGCTTGTTTTTAAATCCTGCTTTCCTCCGTACCGGCTTCATTTTCAAATAGAATTCACTCATAGAAAGTGCCTCTTTCTCAGTAATTCGACCTGAGTCCTGGATAAGGTAGTGCTGTCACTGGCCCTGCTTCATTCCCATGCCAGCCTTGTGGCCTAAAGAATGAAAGGACTTCCAGCCCGCTGACCCCAGCCAGATGAAGAAGACAAACATTATGAGGGGGTGGGACTCCCCAAGAGAAAAATCAGGGGTCACTTACTAGAAAACAGAGGGGTGGATACTAAGAGGCAAAAAGGTCCGATGTCCACAACAACGTCTCTGTCTTATAATCCATTAAAAAGGAATAACAGTTCCTGCTCTCCCTGCCTCCCAGGCCTCATGGGGCTCAAAGGAGATCATCAAATGGAAGCTTTTTGCCTTCTAGAATGCCATGTGGGTACAAAGGGTGTCAGAACCCTAGTGCTTTTAGGAGCCTCACAACGTTCTCGGACTCCACAAAACGCAAAACTTTCAATCAGCAGAGGGCACCTAACAGAAATCTAAGACACTCAACACAGATTGGAAAAAGGTATTCGTCACACATACGAGACAGGAGTAATCTTCAGAATTTATATATAAAGAATTCCTACAAACCAGTAAGAAAAAGTTAAGCGACCATGAAGAAAAATGGGTGAGGACTTGAGCATTCATAGAAGAGACCATACTGGCCATGAAAAGGTGCCCAAGTTCCCTAGAAACTGGAGGAATTTGATTCAAAATACCAGACCCAACTTGGTCCTATCAGACTAGCACAATAGAGACTGGGGGGATGCACAGCAAGGGGTCCTGCATGCACTATCCGGTACGAAGGTAGATTGGGCCAGCTGCTGGCGGGGTCAGGCGCAAACCCTTTGACCCCAAAGCCGGGGAACTTGTGAGCAAGCGGTTTTACCCAAAGCCCCGCAGGGTAGGACCCCAAGTTGTTCCTTTTACCCCAGTGCTTTTACTGCATACCCAGAGTAAGAAACTACAACACAAGTAGGTACGTTTGTGCAGATGTGGTCTGCTTCTCTGAGGCCCTGGGGCTACGGCATTGACAGTGGCAGAGAAACCCCTGTGCCCATGTCTTACTGTAGGGTCTAGAAGGATCTTCATGTCCCCTTCTTATCTGCTCCTATGTGCCAGATGGCTGAGGCTCCAAGTGTGAAAACCCCTTGGCAGGTGGCTGAGAAACGAAGCGACTTCATTTATTTGCTAAACTTTCGCCAGCATTGACCACACTCCAGTCCCTGTGCCCGGCAATGGCGAGAGCCGAATTTGACTTCATCCCTGCCCTCAAGCTGCTCCCGGCTGGTGGGGAAGAGGGGCGGGCACGCAGAGAATGGAAGCCCACCCAGCAGGGGCTCCACCGAAGCTATGCACCGGGCACTGTGGTAGCAAAGACTCCCTTCTGTTCGGAAAATTTGGGGAAGGAAACCCAGGGATGAAGGATGCAGAGACATTTTCTAGACTGGTGGGTGAAGGAGAGAGGCTCTTCGCACAGGGAGTAGTATGTGCAGAGGCACCCCGCTTAGCGTGTTTTGTGAAGGCCATGTGGCCTCTTTTGACGCGGGTGGACTTCTAAGAGCTGGAGGTCCCAAGAAGTCACAGGGGAAAAGCCCGTCCATCTGACTCAGAGGCCAGACACCTCCATGACCCCATTGCCTTCTCCTCCTGCCTTTGGCCGTCAGCGTCTCTTCCACCTCCGTCCCATCCGCCTCCGCCGGAGCATGGACCATGCTGCAGGGGACTTCCTGACATCGTTAGCCTGGTGGCCCCGCACCACCATCATGGTCGTCCCGGCAACCATGGGGTCAGCCCCAAGTGAGCCAACCGGCTGTCCCTGGCAGATGGCGTCATTGTGGAGCTTCAAAGCCCCTTGTCACGAGGTGGCAGATGTGGGGATGACGCTCACAGGCAGACACACACAGCACAAAGACCCCCGGGAGCCCTAGCAGGGTGGGGTGGGGCCAGGATGGAAGTGGAGGCACCTGCTGTGACTTCTCTTTCTCTCTTTTTAAAATCAGACACTTGTGTGCCAAGCCCCCAAGCCCCAAATGGGGGCCTCTGCAAATAGCTCCTCACAGGGGCTGCTTAAGAGAGGGCTTAGGCCAGAGGCCAGGATGTCGTCATGTGGCGGCTGCAGGGCTGCAGGGGCAGCTGTGGGTGGGCTGGAATGAGGTGGGGTGTAGTTCAAGGGGGTGTGGGTGGGGCGGGGAGGGGCGGGTGGGGCCTCCCCGATGCATTTGTACCTATCAAGTCCCCGGCTTATCCGAGGTCGCTCCTCCAGGGTCTCACGGTCTGGAAAGGAGCTGGACATCCTGAGCCCGAACAGAGGAGGGTCCTTCCTCCTGGAAGTCCCCATCAGGCTGCCTGGGGCTTCTCTCTCTGGGCACCCAGGGCACCTTGCTCAGACTTCCACTTTGTGCCATTCCAGAAAATGTCACCACTAACGGAATAAACAGATGTTTTTTAACAACATGCAAGTGATCCCCTTCAAAGCGCCCCCTCCCACACACGCACATTTGTCCCCTGCCCCTGCCACTTGCCGAAGCCCCTTTTTTGGGATTGCCTTCAAGTGGGCTGTGGTGACAGATTGGATGACTTCAGAAGTGTCACGTCGCTTTCCCTGTGTGTTTTATTCTGTCAGGGAGGAACAGCCAGAAGTCAAAAAGTATCAACTTGGATCAGTTTGGCCATGACAGTTTTTGCCCACCAAAAATGACCAGTTGGTAATGGCAGTTTAGTAGCTGCATTCGACGTAATCCCTGGCCTCAAGGTGCTCCTTGCCAGCGAAATAATTCCCCCAAACTTTAGATTGTACTTTGTACTTGCCAGGCCTGATTATGATGAGCCCCAAGTCTGTTTCCCCTCAGTGTCCCCCGCATCCAGCACAGGGCCTAGCCTGGATACCTGGATGTCGATACTCAGAAATATACGAGGGACGGCTGCGTGAAGAAGGGATCCTATAGCTACACTTATTAAGCATCTACCGTTACTGGGTAATTCTATAATTATCTCCTTCAACTTTCCCGGCAGCCCTCCAAGGTAGAGATCATTCTTGTTTTATGTACGAATTAACTGAGGCCCAGAGAGTTAAAGAAACTGTGCCAGGGCACAGCCAGTAAATGGCAAAGCTGGGACCTGACTCCAGAGCCTGTTTCTGCCACATCGCCCACCCCACCCCCACCACTGCCACTAGCTTGGGAGCCTCTGCCTTCCAAAACAAAGGCTCTTCAGGATGTCCCAGGAACAGAGTCCCCAGAAACCATGAAGCCCTTGATAGGACACCAGGATCTTTTGATACAGTGACTCCATACTGGGAATCAGGAAGAAATGTGATAGCAGGAAACAAGGCGACGTCGTGAGCATGAGTGATAAAATCACAGTCATGCACACAAATCATTAAAACAACACCACCACCCACATGTAAACTGTCCATATGAGACTGGTTGGCTGGTGACTTGCAAATTTTCCTGCCCAAATCTGATTACCTGTCACTCATCTGTTGGGATGCCTATGAGGATTTGCCATAGACAAAAGGCATTAGATACTCGGGTGTGGGGGGGAGGGAGACAGTAAAAACAACTGAGAAGAGACAAACTTAAAACTGAGGAGGTTTTACCCACTAAGGCAATATGAGTTGGGAAGAGACCAGCTTTGTAGCTCGGTCTGAATCTCGCCTACTCAGACTTCCCTTGAAGTATCTCTCTTACCCGGACCATGAGCTCCAGGAAGGCAGGGCGGGGCCTTCGTCATCTCTGGTCTCCAGACCTGGGGCAGTGCAGGCAGGTGATAAATAGGTGTCAAACAATGAGCAAACCGATGGAGGGGTGCACACCTTGGTCCATCCCCATAGCACAAGTTCCCATTATCTGAGGAACGGATTCCCACATTAGCAGCTCAGTTATTGAGGGCTGGAAATGTGTGTGGGTGGGGGACAAAAACTTTGGTTCAGATCCTTCCAGACGTTTGAGCAGAGCTAGCTCTTCCAGAAGGTTGTGTACCAGGGACAGATTGCTCCAACTGGGTCTGAACACAGATATCTCGGTTGCAACAGAAGTTCCTGGTGCTTGCTTTTTGAAGGCAGGTTCTGAGATGTAAAAGGAATAGCAGAATGGAGCGAGCTCCCTTTTAGAAACTGTACTTATTTTTACAGCCACACAGCTTACTTCCTAAACTTCATTGATGGGGTCCCCTTACTTCAGGACATTTGATAAAACTTAACTGAGAAAAAGCCATTCACGCGTGAAGGCGGGGACTGAGAGGAGCCTTCAGGTTGCGGGTAAAGTACGGTGGTCTAACAGAAAAAACCAGGCCCTTTGCAGCCTTCCTGACCTGATTCTCATCACCCTCGCCTATTTGGTAGTTGTGTGACCTTGAACAGGCCAGTCCCTCTCTGAGCCTCTTCTTCCCCATCTGTGAAATGGGGATCACGCCATTTCCCCGAGTAGTTGCAAAGATTGAGAAGGCAGAAGAAAATGCCGTCTCAGGCCTGGCCCACAGTAGGTGCTCAACCAAGGTGGGGTTTTTTTTGGGGGGGGAGGGGGAGTATTTTGCAGCTTCAGCCATTGTAAGAACGGGGCAGGGGGGAGAGGTCTCTGTTCCCCCACCAGGCTCCTGTGCTAGAGGGTGGGAGTGGAGGGTCCGGCAGGCGTGACACCAGGGGATGGAGACCACCACACCCTCTCCTCCCCCCACTTTTCCAGGGCCCAGTCATCAGCTTCCCTTCTGCGACAGCCCCCACCCCTGCGTAGCCACAGCTTTGGTGTTCTCATCCACGGCTCCAGTCTGTCTGCCGCCACCAGCATCTGATGGGACTCCGATTCATTATTTATTTCCTCATTCTGGGCCTTTTCCACAAGCTTTTCAAGCAATGCTGACTGCACGGGGAAAGTGAATGAACAGTTCGCAGGCACTCGAGGTACAGCAGACAGCCAGACAGAGGCCATCCTGGTCCTCACAGGGGGCCCCATTTTACAGATGGGAGAAACCGAGGCTCGCGGGCGGGGGGTGGGTAACCTGGCTTTCCTGGCCAGAGTGGCAGAGCTGGCGTCTGACCGCAGGAATGTTTCCTCCAGAGCCCGCAGTCTCCACCCCCACCCCCGTGTTGGTATGTGTTGTGCTCCTCCGTTGCCCACTGTGGAAAAGAAAATGCGGGGGAGGGACGATGGATCGGGAAAGCATTAGTGCTGGTGGAACAACAGAGGGATTCAGCTCTCCAGCCAGTGCGGTTAGAACGCGTCCTTTCCATATTGTAAGGAATTAAGAGCCATAATTAAAATGTAAGGGAAACGCACACACACACACACACACACACACACATCTTCTTTTCAAGGTAGAGAAACTGACTTCATTCTAGCCATAGCAGGAGGCTGGGAAGCTGGTGAAACCACAGGAAATCTCTGCTAAAGAACAAAGGGGCATGTTATTGAGGACTTCTGATGAAAACAAAGTAATGCGCTCCTCTCAGACTCACTGGGGCCTGGATGTCGAATTGTCCTTGTTTCCATTTCTGGAGCCAGGGCTGCTGACCAGAGTGGGGTTGCATGTGCTGGGTCTAGTGGCCCTTTCTGGCTCAGTGGCCCTGCTCCTTCACCACCCCCACTGCCTCAGGGCCTGGTCCGGAGGTACAAGAACATGGCAGCGGTGAGGGACCAAGGGAACATTCACGGCTGTGTGCGTAACACAAACACTCGTTCGGTCTGATAGCTGTCCTGAGGGGTGAGGATTAGCCTTCCCGTTTTTTTAAAGGAAGGAAACTGAGGTATGGGAAGTAAGGATGATGCAAGGGCACACGACAGGAGGGGCCCCAACCAGAAATACCTTTGTATCAGGTACTTCTGATATCTTCTTGGTGTTTGTGGTTGACATAGAGTCCTGGGCAGATGTGAAGAGCTCCCTGACTGGCCAGAAAAGGGAAATAACCTCCAGCTTAGGTACTCTGCCCTCTGAGGGATATGCTTCATCACAAACACTTCTTGGCATGTGCTTGAGGAAATATCCTGTCAAGATCTCAGCTACCCCATCTGTAGAATGGGCCCTTCAAGTGCTTAGGACCTGGGCAACTGCAAAGAATCTGCATGTGGTGCCAGGGACACCTTTGCTGTCCTGTCTTTCCATGAATGGGCTTGTTCTTTCGGTAAAAGAGCCAGTTAGAAAAAAAGGAAATTGAGACCCAAAGGGTTGCTCTGAGGAGTAAGTGGTATTTTACCCATTGCGGTTCTTAGAGTGGGTCTCAGAGAGATTTAGAAAATCTCAGATCTCAGCAACAAGGTCAGAGCCTTCCAGTCAGTTGAAAGATTAGGTATTGTTTACTGAGCACCTACTAAGCGCTGGGAGCTCCAGGGGCATCTCCTGCAGTACGACAATTGGCAGGGTAGGGGTGGTTTTCCTGTGTCGTAGATGAAAAAAACCGAGGCCCAGAACGGCTCTCCCATGGCTAGAGTAAGCGACAGCCACGGCTCGGCTTCCCAAGGCTGAACCCTTTCTGCTGCCATGGCAGGGAAGGCCCTGGTAGACTCCCCAGGACACGCTTCATCCCCACCCCACTCTGCTCAGGGCCCCTGCACCATGTACAGTGAGGATGCATATGATTGGCTTTATGTAAACTTTTCTTCGTGTGTGTGCATCTTGGCACATCCCCCATCTTGGGTCGGAGAGATGCCAGGCCACCATCTGCCCTTTCAACCCTTTTCCTGGCCTGTTCTTGAGATCTGCCTCACCAGTATGGTGAAGCCTGTCACCTTGCCACCACCAATGTATGGCCTGAGTCCCAAGACAGACATTCTGTCCACTGCAGCCTCGTGGCTTCACTTGTTTCCCTGTTTCAGAACTAGGGACTGTGGCCTTCCCGGGACACAAGATGGCTGAGACTGGCCACCTCCTCGGAGAGTCCAGATGTGGTCACCTCCTGGTGTTGAGGGTTGCTGTGGCCACCCACGTGTCAGAATCCAGGGAGCACCACAGCCTGAGAGCACCCCAGCACCCCTCCCCTCGTGACCCCTGCTTCACCTCATACCAGTCACCACCTATGAATGTGAGCGTGTCAAGAAGGCCGGAGCAGGCTAATGGCAAAATCCTGAAGGCAGGGGCCATACCAGCGTCAGACAGGCTGCTAGATTTTTCTTTCAGCTTTTGAGGTGCCTCCCCCTGCCCCAGAATGTGCCAGAAATCCCCCTCCTCATTGGACCGGTGACGAGCACCTTTGACAGATGTAGGATAAAGGGGGATGTGCTGTGGGGGGGGGGGTATTGGGGGATACCCAGGGGGCCTCACTGCAGCGCCCCCTTAGCCCTAGGCTCACGGCAGCTCACTGATGGGGCTAGTTGCCGAGTAGCTTACGTGCCCCGGGGCCTCAGCTTCCCCGCAGCTGTGTGTTTTCTTGTACTTCAATGCATGTGCTGTCTCCTCCTGCTCCTGGAGACTTCAGACTGGGTGCCAGGTGTATGTGAATCATAGGCACGCTTGGGTTCCAAAGCGTGTGTGCGGATATAGGGTGTGTGTGTGTGTGTGTGTGTGTGTGTGTGTGGTTTTTGTGTTTTTATTATTTGCTCCATTGCACTTAAGTCACATTTTCCTCTTCTCTGGCCCAAGCTCTAAAAGCATTTTGTGGTGTAAAATCTCCTATCATCTGATCCAGTCTACCGAAATAAACCAGCTCCCCTGCCGTCATCTTCCTTGAAAAGTGGCCCTGCGTCATGCTCTGAGGCTGGCAGGGAGAGGCCCCGCCTGCTGAAAACACTTCATAATAATCCCCCTAGCGCCCCCCATCCTCTTCACTCCCTGGGGGGCTGCTCTGGTTTCTTGGGCTGTTATTACTGGAATGCCAGCTGCTCTACTTAGAGCCCATCCGTACAGACCTGGTCTGTCTTGGGCCTCACAGGCCTCTGCTTAGCTCATCTTGTGGAAATATCATTTTAAAAATAAACACTGGTTCGATCTGCACTTCCCTCTCACCTCCGCCGTGTCTCCTGGCCTCCCGCACTTGGCACCAGAGGATCCATTAAGTCACTGCCGTCTCTCAGAGTCCTCCAGCGGTTGAGCGTCAGTGGCGGGCCAGCCACCCAGTGGTGCCTCCGGGGCAGTGTCGGGGGCCCTCTAGGACTGTTCCTCTGGGCTTCTTCGGAGTCCTGTGGTCATTTAAGTGCTTCTTGCATGTGGCATGGGGGAAAGAGTGCGAGCTCCGGAGGCAGACAGACCTCGCTGTGCCACCCGCTCGCTGTGTGACCTTGGAAAAGTTATTTCCTTGTCTGGGTGCCATGGGTACGTGACTCAAGAGTGGCACACTGGGTGATGGGTGGTATTGGCTCTTAGGAGTGGCATAAAGTATGTGCTTAAGAGGAAAAATACATCAAAAGAAATTTTTTTAATGTTTATTTATTTTTGAGAGAGACAGAGACAGAATGCGAGTGGGTTAGGGAGCAGAGAGAGAGGGAGACACAGAATGCGAAGCAGGCTCCAGGCTCCGAGCTGTCAGCACAGAGCCTGACGCGGGGCTCGAACTCACGAGCTGTGAGATCATGAGCTGAGCCGAAGTCAGGACACTCAACCAACTGAGCCACCCAGGCGCCCCAAGAGGAAAAATTCATTTAAAGTTGCCTTGCAAATCTCCTCTGAAGTTCTTTTATCTTCCATCATCCATACTTTGATTCTATTATGCAACCAGAAAGCAACCAATAGGCAGGCCAGGAAATTTTGAGTAAAACAGAGCATTATTTTGATGTGTCACAGGTGGAGTTCTGGCACAAGCAAAGATAGGAATTCAGTTAGGTGGAGAGTTTCGTGCCTGAGAAGCAGCGGAGCGTCCTGTTAAGAGTGCAGACTCCCAAGTTCGACCCACTAATCACTGTGGTATTGGACCGGTGATCCAATGTCTCTGTGCCTCAGTTTCCTTAGCGGTAATATTTGCGTCAGAGTAGTACTTCCTAGGGTTGGCCTGGGGATGCAGGGAGGAGGGAGGCACAAAGTACTCAAGCCCCACCTGGCACAGAGAAAGTGCTATGTAAGCTGTTTTGTCCTGGTTATTGCATTGGATCGTGTGGCCGGGAGTTAGGAAGTACAGCATACAGGTGGCATTCATTGTCATCCCCCCTACTGCAGCGGTTCTTAACTGGGGGCAGTTTTTACCCCCCGGAGACACTTGACAGTGTTTGGTTGTCACGACAGGAAGGAAAGGGTACTACTGGAGTCTCATGGGTGGAGGCCTAAGAGGCTGCAAATAAACATCCTTCATTGCAGAGGACAGCCCTCCCACAACAAAGAATTTTCTGGTCCCCAAAGTAAATAGTGCCGTAAGAAACTTGGCCGTAATGTAAGCTTTCCGGTAGTGCCAGAGGCTCCCTCTCTTCTGTAGCTCTTGCCCTGGTCGTACTTTTGCATTTGTTGGTATGATTATTTGGTTACTACCCATCCCACTGATCTCCTACAAGCTTTGGAGAGTGAGAGATTTATTTCTCCTTCCCGTCCATCCAGGCCAATGCTGCCTATTCGGCCCACCCCGGATCTCAGTCACAGGCAGCGCTGGGCCTGGACCTGTCAGAGCCAGGTTCAAGTCCCGGGACTGCCACTTCCTGGCTGTGTGACCTTGGGCCAGTGGCACTGCCTTTCTGAACCTCCATTCCTTCATCTGCAAATGGGACTGTAAAAATCTGATAAATTTAGAGTGGAAGTTAGGACCACAGGCTCCAGGGTCAACACATAGTTGAGTTCAGGTCACAGCTGTGTTACTTCCAGTGTGAGTTCAGTTACCTAACTAAACTTGGTTTTCTCACCGATGAAACGGGTCTACTAATCCCCTTCCTCATTCAGACGGTTGGTATGGGATTTAAAGGAGCTGCTGATGGTTACTTTTATTGTTATTAAATTCATCATCCAATCAGTGGATTTTGTTGAACCCTGCATATGTTCCAGACCCCATTAGTTACGGGGCAGAGCTCGTGATTTGGGAGGGGTCTGGCCTGGCGCTCCATCTGGCGCTGACCTCTGACCCTCCCCCCCTCGCCCTTTCAGATCTGTGCCATTATCGGTGGGACCTTCACTGTTGCCGGCATTCTGGACTCCTGTATCTTCACAGCCTCGGAGGCCTGGAAGAAGATCCAGCTGGGCAAGATGCATTGACGACCCGCCGGCCCAATGGCCGAGGACCCCGGGAGACTGCCAGCCCTGCTTCCGGCCCCCCATCTCCTCCTGCCCTCTCATCTGGCCCAGGATCTGGCTGCATCCCAAAGTGGGGGTGGGGGGAGGCAGGGGGCGGCTCACGGTTTCGCAGCTACCTCTTTTCCTCATCTTTAATTTGACACGAATTACACTGCCTGAAGTCGTGGTGCCCCTTTTCCTGGGGAGCCCCAAGACCACCACAGTCAGGCAAGGGAGGTGCGGGGATATTGGGGACCACTCCTGGGAGGGCTGCAGTTCCTTCCCTCTTAGGGGAACAGCCCAGAATCCACGTCGACCAGCTCACAGCCAGGCTTTGACAATCTCGAAGCTCCCACCATTTGGACGCACTAATCGCTTGGCCTCTCCCCTGGGGAGCCGGCCTGCAGACCGGGGCTCTCAGCTTTGGACCACACTGCCCTCGGGTACCTCCACTCTGCGCCTACAATAAGGATGGTACTTCCCAGGCAAGTCCCTGGGATGTGGCGCTATAGGTGGAACCCTCGCCTTTGCTCCATCCCTTCTTGTCCATCTCAGAGCTCAGGCTCAAGTCCCTCACCCCCACCCATTTCTTTTTCTCCTGAGAAGCAGACGCCCAGTTGTTGGGTAGCAGCGGTGGAAACTCAGGTCTGCCCGTTGGAAACTGGGTGGGTGGCAAGTTCTCCTTCCTCTCTTCACCTTGTTTCTCTGAAACCCCATCCCCACCCCCACCAATGTGCCTCAGCCCCTGTGCTGTGTGGCAGCAGCATCTCTTGGTGGAGGGGCTGGTTGTCACTGGGGAATCATCCTTTGAAAACCAGACATGGTCTGTGCACTCATGTCTAGATGGAAGGCATCCTTCTCTGCAGCCCTGAAGTAATCATGTCTCACCCTCTCCTGGACAGTTGCCATCAGTCCCAAGGCCTTAGGTGGGGCAAGCAGAGCAGATCAGCCCTGTCTTTGGACATCTACCTTCCGGGCTTCCAGCGGGTGCACAGCACTCGGACTTCTCTGCAGCTCAGTTGTGGCCCACTTGCCACTGAGGTCCCCCTCCCCATCAGGGGCCATATAGGTTCTTGGTCCCTGGGGACTGCTCCATTGTCTCCCCACTTGCTCCTGAGGTGGGTCCCTACCCCGCTGCTCACCCTCATCCTTCCCCTTCAGTCCGGAAAGGGAGCTGCAATGGTCCAGGCACGAATGCCGCCCCGGGGGAATTTTAGGTATGCCCTTGTGTCCCAGGGAGAGAGCCGCCTGCCTGTTTTCCATTTATATCAAGATTGTTTGCATACTTTTGTAATTAAGGGGAGTGTCTGGTGGAAGTTTTTAAATTATCTCTATGGATAGCTCAAGTCTCTGCCATTTGTAAGTTTTGGCTCTGGATTCCAGTTAGAAAAGTGTCCCCTTCTGCATACGAGTTGACTGATGTTGTGAGTGCAAACTGCATTTGGTTATCTCTGGTATCTGTGGCCACTTGGATGGATTTTTTTTTTTTCACCTTCTGTTCCCCAGTTGGAGAAAGGAGTCTCTTTGGTGTGTGAATACCTGCACCTGTAGAGGGTGGGCAGGGTGGGGTGGGGAAATGTGTGGCATGCACATGCACATGAGTTGAAATTCCACTTTTATGCTTTTTTTCAGAAAAAAAAAATAATAACTCTTGAGGACATGGGGGATGTCAGTTTCCTATGGAAGAGACACCTCTGACCTGTTATTCTTATAAACAATCTCAAGGGAAAAAATGGTTTAGTTCTTTCCCCACTCGTTGGGTTCAAATAGATTAAAAGGCTGATTTTCAGAACTGTTGTTGTGTGTTTCTTTCTACTTGACTGTGGCTGCGTAGCCTAGAGGCTGGGCACACAGTCAGAATGGAATTTAATTCTAGAGGAGAAAAATGGGGAAATGTGGAAAAGATCCGTGAGGATGATTGGAAAGTCAAGATCTCTTGCAACCAGCCCTTCTTTATTGAATCCCTACAGAATATTCCTGGATCTGCCATCTTCTAGCTGTGTAGCCTCAGGTCAGGTTCTTAACCACTCAGTGCCTCAGTTTCCTCAGGTGAAAATAGGGAGAGTAATCAAACAATCAGGGCTGTTACAGAAATTAAATCTATAATATGCACAAGTAAGTCACACTGGATTAGAAGGAGCTTGTGGATGTGGCAAAGGGGTATGTGGTAAATTTTCAAAAATGGGAGTTGTTTCATACAGGTATTCCAAAATAGAATATAGTCTCTTTGAGAACAGGAAACAGGGCTAACTAACATGTTTAACCACAGCTTTGAACCAAGGGCTGCAGTAAATTAAAGGTGTTTCATAAATTCTCCCTGATTTCCAAGGATCTGGCAATCCTTGTTCAGACTTAATCCCAGCAAAGGGGAGACTATCCCAGCTCTGAAAAGGAGATTGACATGGCTATTTACCACCCTGCTCTCGGCTCTTCAAGGCCCTCACCTGGAACAGCATGAACGTGGATCATTCATCAGGATGAATGTGGCAGTGAACCGCTCTGCAAGAAACTTCACGGATTCTCTCTGTAACATCCTGATACTAGAGTTCTTGTGACACTCCAAAGCTGAAGGTCAGGAGGAATACGCTGCCGGTGGTCAATTACGTGTCTTCCCAAACCTTTTTATGCCAGCCGTGCTTTATGCTGTCATGATGTGATCAACCAGTGAAACAGGATTGAAAAACGAAAGAATCGGGGCGCCTGGGTGGCTCAGTCGGTTAAGCGTCCGACTTCGGCACAGGTTATGATCTCACGGTTCATGAGTTCAGGCCCCGCATCGGGCTCTGTGCTGACAGCTCAGAGCCTGGAGCCTGCTTCAGATTCTGGGTCTCCCTCTCACTCTGCCCCTCCCCTGCTTGTGCTCTCTCTCTCTCAAAAATAAATAAACAAGAAAAGAAAAATGAAAGAATCTAGTACAACTAAGTTGTACACTTCGCAGAGACCTGATAAAGGCGAGTTGCCACCCCCCTCCTCAAAATGCTCCCAAATTAGATACGAGCAAGACCTCTTACTAAAAAGACCTGGGAAGAAGGGGTGCGGGGGAGGGGGGCGTCCTTGAAGATTCTGTATTCACATGGAAAGGGTCTGAATTCTCCCTCCACATTTAAGGAACCCAAAACTGGAACTCTCTCAAGTTGGCTTATGTAAGGACATGGTTTATGCAAGGAAAGTGAAGGAGAACTCCAATGGGAGGTTTCTCCATGGGTCAAAAGATTGGCAAATTTTTTTTTTAATTTTTTTTAACGTTTATTCATCTTTGAGAGACAGAGAGAGACAGAGCATGAGCGGGGAAGGGATAGAGAGAGGGAGACACAGAATCCAAAGCAGACTCCAGGCTCCAAGCTGTCAGCACAGAGCCCGACGCGGGGCTTGAACTCACGAACTGCAAGATCATGACCTGAGCCAAAGTCAGACGTCAACCGACTGAGACACCCAGGCGCCCCTGGCAAATGTTTTTTAAGTGGACGTAAAACATTTAAGGTATGTGTCATTTGTATGATTTCTCTCTTAAACCAATTCTTTCAACTACCTAACCAAGAGCAGATTACAGCGTTTTCGCATAAGAGGATTTCTCAATCGGGGATTATAGCGCAGATTCGTAGAGGGGGAGTTGATAGTTTGGGGGACGTGGTGGCTCGGGCAGAAATGGCTTCTTGTGGGGCGGGGTTGGGGTGGGGGGGCTTGCAGTTGAACAAGGGGCGAGGTTACAGAGGTGCATCAGGGAAGAGAGAAGCTCAAGTCCTGCAGCCCATGCTGCCTGAGGTGGGCGGATGTCGGAGTGGGTGTGAAGTTTGGGGAGAAGTGTCTTGTAGCAATGGGGCTTGGAAGTGGCAGCTTGGCAGCTGCATTTCTTACTACTCTATGTCGCAAATTAGTTCTCGATTCTTGCCAGAGACAAAGATACACATTTTCTCAATGTGGCAGGCCACCGGTAGCCCTAACGCCTTCCTAAGAAATGGGCTCATTAAAGACCTTTTTCCCTCCCCAACGGTTGTCTTTGGTCAGTCGTGTAGTGACGAGGCCATGCACTTTATTCTGCCCAAAATAAGTTGTTTTTATCTTAACTCATGTAGAAAAAGCTACCCACGGTTGGGCATTCTCCATGTGCCCGCAAGGAGTGATCGTTCAGGCCTTGTCTTTCTCTATCCTCACAGCAGTCCTGCCCGGTGGAAGTTACCTCCTTTTTACAAAGGACAAGACAAATTTAGTAACTTTTCTCTGTCACACAGCTGGTAGGTGGCAAAGTTGGAATTCAAACTCCTGTCCGCCTGACTCTGGGTTATGGTTCTGCCTCGGTCCCCAAGGTCATCTTGTCCATATCAAAAGAGAAAACTGACCCCCGCCCCCCCCCCCCAAAATGGGGGAAATTGAAAGTGGTGAGGGTACTTTGTGTTTTGTTTCCTTCTTTCTAAACAGCCTGCAAGGGAAGCTAACTTGAATATTGGAGATCTTGTTAAAAATTTAAGGCCCTTAAAACATGGTTTTAATTACACAAATAAGACATGCTCATGGCCCCACTGGAGGAAAATCAGACAGGCAAAAAGTAAAAAAAGGAAAAATTAAAGGGACCCCTGATTCCACTAGCCAGAGATAATCATTGTTAACATTTTAGTCATATCCTCCCACAAACAAAATGGGATCATGCTGTTAATATTATTTTGCGGTTTACTCTTATCCAGTAGACATCCTCCTATGTTACTGATAGATCTCATCATGATCTCTGGTGGCCACAAGATAACAATAAGCATGTTGAGTATGTAATGGTGGATCATGTTCAGCCTGTTCCCATCTCATTCGGAACCTGTTTTCTCACCTGCAAAAGGGACCAATTCAGGGGATTGTTTACCAGATTAAGTAAGGTAGTGTTTGTAAAACTTAGCACAATGCCTGGCATTAAATGCGCAGCCAAATAAGATTAGCCATTGCTATTCATTCATTTAATAAACAACAATTTCTACCATTAATTAAGTGCTTACTTTGTGCCAAGGCTTGTGCTAAGGGTTCATTTAATCCTGACACCAAATCAATAATGTAAGTACTATCATTATTCTCATTCCTCAGGTGAGGAAGGTGAGTGACCTCTAAGAGGCTCAATATCTTACCCAAACCTACACAGCCAGGAAGTGATGGAGATCCAAACCCAGGCAGTCAGAATCAGGGCGCACATGTTTCCCCACCACATCACCCTCTACCTCAGAGGCATAAAAATATTTCCCCGGCGTTTCCTCTGTGCTACCACTGTATTAGGTCCTGGGGCTTCTATACCAGTTCCCATGCGTGTTACCAAGAGTGGACATGGGGCAAGATAGTAGCCAAGCCCCACTAAGTCCTCATTAGAGTGACAAAGCCTCAGGCTCTCAGGGTCTTATCTGGTGATGTCATTGCACCTGTCTTAATTTTACTGAGCCGTGGGAGAAGGAGCGTCAAGCATCACCTCCCCACCCTGGTTGATCATGAATATACCTTGATTATCCTGGGTTGTAATGATCTGTCCTCAAGGTTGCCCTGCACCAGTGAGGTTCTGCACTCCTCACTGTAATCAGAGACTAGATAGATCTTCCTCCTCCCCAGAGCTCCTTGATCTAGGCCCATACTATGGCTAAATTACTAGTACCTATCAATAAATTAATGCACAAATGGATGAATATTGGAATAAATGAGTAGGCAAATGAGTTATGCCAGTGAGTGACTAAATGAACTTATGGGGGAGGGGAGGTAAGGGACCTTGGGTCTGATGAACACTGTAAGGGCTGCTTGAGAAGAACCCTCTGACTTTCTATGTGCAGTAGGTCATAACAGCTTCTATTCCTGCCTTCCCGTGGTGACATTTTCTTGGTCCCAACTTTGAGCTATAACGGGCCTATAACCTTATGAGTTTAAGGTTGAGTTGCTACTGCAAAATGATTGCCACAGTAGCCTAGTTAACACTTCATCACCTCACATAATTGCCATTTCTCCTTTGTGGCAGAGACATTTAAGAAAGTCTTCCTGTCTTATGCTCTCCCTCCAACCTCCTTACTCTTGGAGTCTGGGGCACACACAACGGGTGGCTTTCCAGTTGCCACTGCCTCAACAAGTTTGGCACCGCTCACCCTAATGCCCTGGCGTCTACAAACAGCCCGGATGTTGGCCATCCTCCCTAAGTCTGAAGGCCAGAAGTCTCCAACACTGACTGCAAGCGTTCTAGAGTGAAACCTAAAATAGGACCCATCGGGTTCACGGCTCAGATGCCCTGGCTGATCATGAGGCAGAGTAAAATGCTAGTGTTTAACAATTGCGTCACCATATGCCTGGGGACACTAATAAACGGAGAAAGCAGAGGACCTGCTTGAGTCTAGCAAGACAACCCTCTCTCTGAATTTCGGGGTGCCTGTTGATTGAGCACCACAACGTCTTCTGACATGTGGCGTAAAGTAGGTGCTTAATACATATGAACTATGTAAACTCTATGAGCAGAACGAAATCTTTCATTCCCAGCTGCCTCGCGCGCGGGGTGTCTCAGGCTGACTGCCCGTAGGGTGGCGCCGGCGTCTCCGGGCTGTCTGCCCGGGAGGGGAGGCGGGGCTCGGACACTACTGGGCGGGGCGAGGCGGGAACACGGGGGGCCGAGGTTGGGGCTGGAATCCGGGGGGGGGGGGGGGGGGGGCGTGGCCGGGATGAGCAGGGCGGGGCAGCGGCCGCAAACTTGCAGGCGAGCTCTGACTGCCGAGGCCCCAGCTGGTTTTTCCCCAAGGTGCATTGAATGTGTTTACTTCAAACACAAAAAGCTTACTGTTTGCGTCATCGGTAGTTAATGGTGAAAGTCTGAATGTGAGGACTCATGGATGTGAGGCCCGGCTTTAGGGCTGGCCTGGAGGAAGCCCCACACATAGGCCTCTGCTTTCATTAGGAATAACGGCTTACTGTAATTAAGAGCTATGCGCCAGACCCTGTTCTAAACATTCCCAACGGATTAGATCACTTAGTTCTCATAACAACTCTATGAGGCACCTACTGAGATCATCCCCATTTCACAGATGAGAAAACTGAGGCTCAGAAACATGCAGGCATCTCCCCAAGATCCAGCCACAGGAAGAGGCACTTGGGTTCAAGTCTGACTCTACAACCCCAGCCCTCCCTAACAGGGCTAAAACACTGGGGGAAAGTTTTGCAAGACCAGGTGGTTGGTTCTCAACGCCCTATTGTTGCACCTCAAATTCTTTGGATGGGCAGGAGGAGGGGAGTGCTTGCTTTAAAACCCCCACTTACCACTGCGTGGTTTCTTACGACTGTGATGGAGCACAAAAATTTTCATTTTGGGGGCGCCTGGGTGGCTAAGTCGGTTGAGCGTCCAACTTCAGCTCAGGTCATGATCTCGCAGTTCGTGGGTTCGGGCCCCTCGTCGGGCCCTGTGCTGACAGCTCGGAGCCTGGAGCCTGCTTCAGATTCTGTGTCTCCCTCTATCTACCCCTTCCCCGCTCATGCTCTGTCTCCCTCTGTCTCTCAAAGATGAATAGACGTTAAAAAAAAATTGTTTTTTAATTAATTTTTTTTTTTTTTTTCATTTTGAACAAGCTTCTCAGTGTTTCTAAAGAAGCAAGTCAGCCGATTGCATCTGGATCATCAGGAATGCTCAATATGCCTCTCGGCGGAGGGTAACACAGGCAAAGAAAGTTTGGGATGAGAAACAGACTATTGGTGTACCTATTTTTAACACACCAATAGGCCTCTGTTGCAGGCCCTACAGAAATATGCCCCTTCTCCCCCGCGGTGCCAACTCTTCGTGGCTTCTGGCTTGACCCCCGAAAGCGGCATGGCCCTGGGGTGGCTCCCTTAGAATGAGGCACTGCGATCCCACCCCAAGTCGCAGGGGGCGCCATTCGGTCTCTTTCTGACCGGAAAGGGACTCCGCTTCCTCTCTACGCTTGCGCGGCAAGGAAGCCCTCACTTCCGGCCTTGCGCGCGCGCCGTCTGAGCCTGACTGGTGCAAGGTGAGTAGAGAGAGGCAGGTGTTTTGTCCGAGTGAGAAGCGCTCCGCCCCATTGGATTCTTCCCCAACGTGCCGCGGGGCCGCCCGTCTCCCCAGAGATCTCTGCGTGACCTCCAAGCATGCATTCTTCTCCAGCCGTCCAAACCTTCCTCTGACAGTGAGCCTCGAGGCCCCACTGCCGCTCTGTTCCCACGACTCCTCTGCTCAGGCACGCGCTCCCCACGCATGCCTTACTGTGTCACAGCCAGACCCCTCATTTGCCCCATTCTCCTCCCTCCATCACCTTCTGAGGCCATCTCCTCCCGTAGAGCACTTGCGCAGGGATGGGAGGAGTGTCCTGGATGGAGAGCGGGCCATGGTACCCGACTGAGCACCCATCACTCCTTCCCGCGCCTCTTTTTGCAGACGGCCAGCATGAAGTTCAACCCCTTCGTGACCTCGGACCGCAGCAAAAACCGCAAACGCCACTTCAATGCTCCCTCGCACGTGCGCAGGAAGATCATGTCTTCCCCGCTCTCCAAGGAGCTGCGGCAGAAGTACAACGTCCGCTCCATGCCCATCCGCAAGGACGACGAGGTCCAGGTTCGTCTCCCTCGAGCTCTGGTTATCCAGAAGCGTGTCACTCTGGTGCCGGCTTTGCCTGAGAATACCATGTGTGCTTGGACGTGGGGGAGTCGTAGACTCCCATGCCTCCAGGCCCCTGGCAAGTAACCTTGCAGATGTGTCCACAGCCCCCAGGGTGTGCCTACCCAGATTAACTGAGAGCATTCAGATACAATTCTTCAGTAATCATGATTGTTCAGGAAAATAGTATACCAGCCAACCAAAACTTTGCTTTTCGGTTTAGTCCGTTGGCTCCAAGTTTGCCAGGCACTGCTTGTGGTGGCTCTTTGAACCAGCATCTCCAGGGGAAAGTGCTACGATGAGAGTAATTCATGTTTCAGTAACATTGGATTTAGTGGAGGCTGGGCATTTGGTGGCACTGGATTTGGCAGAGAGAATAGAGAAGCAGCAAGTCAGAAGCATGAAATTATGAAAGAGAATGACCCATGTGAGAGAGTATAAGTCTTCTGTTCTTCCTAGAGCTTAGGATGTGTGGTAAGAAAGGGAGCGTGGGGGATGACTGAAATAGACAGGGAGTGGATTGAATATGTACGGAGCAGGCGCCATTCTAGACCCTCTCCAATCTGATCTCTTTCTTACTACTTTATAGAAACTGGTTTTGGCTGAGATCAGTAACATGTTTATGACAAAATCCAGTGGACACATCTTGGTCTCATCATCCTTGACTTTTTCAGCAGCATTTGGCATAGGTAGCACTGCCTCACTTCTAGAAATAGTCTGTCTTTTTGGCTCCTGTGACCATTTGGGCTCAGTTTACTTCTGCCTTCTCAGACTCTTTTGCTGGCTGTTTCTCCTCTGATCTCTAAATGCTGGAGTTAGTCAGGGCCTGCACCTGGTCTAACATCTCATCTTACCTACATTGTCTGCCTGGGTGATAATACCTGCTCTGAGAGCTTTAAATGTCTGTCCTATGCTAACAATTCCCTCTTTTATATCCCAGCCCAAACCACTTTTCTGAGCATAGACCTGTAGATATGACTATCCACTGAACATCTTTCTTTTAAATTTTTTTTAATTTTTAAAAGAATTTTTTAAACGTTTTATTTATTTTTGAGACAGGGAGAGACAGAGCATGAACAGGGGAGGGTCAGAGAGAGGGAGACACAGAATCCGAAACAGGCTCCAGGCTCCGAGCTGTCAGCACAGAGCCCGACGCGGGGCTCGAACTCACGGACCGCGAGATCATGACCTGAGCCGAAGTCAGCCGCTTAACCGACTGAGCCACCCAGACGCCTCACATCTTTTTATTTATTTTTTTAATCTCATAGTCGTCCCAGGGGCACCTGGGTGGCTCAATCGGTTAAGTGTCCAACTTCAGCTCAGGTCATGACCTCACAGTTCATGAGTTCGAGCCCTACATCGGGCTCTCTGCTGTCAGTGCAGGGCCCACTTCGGATCCTCTCCCCATCTGTTTCTCCCCCTCCCCCTCGCACGCTTGCGCTCTCCCTCTCAAAAATAAACGCTTTAAAAACCTCATGTCGTCTCAAGCTTCTAATCTGGGAGTGCTCTGGATCAAAAAACTGCTACTGCCTCTATAATCGGATTCTCCTCCCATCTTTCACACATCAGTAAGCAGTGCTTTTTCACTTGCCTACCCCATAAACCTCTAAATTCTAATATCTCTCTCTCCCTGACCCATTTCTACTCTGTCACTTAATCTTATTGATTCTGTCTCTAAAATGTGTCTTGAATCTGATCACTTCTTTCCATTTCCATTTCAGTTCAAGACTTCTCCAGCTTCTACTCTTAATCCTGATCAGGCGTTCTTCACAGAGGGTATTTTTTGCAAATCAGATTCTACTTAAACCCTATCAGTGTTGCTTGATTGCTTACTATAAACCTAAAATCATTGACAAGGCCTTGTGTTACCCAGTCGTGGTCTACTTCTCCAACGTCACCTTATTCTCTAATGCCCACCTGTTCTGTGGTTCAGACATACGGACCTTTTCAGGTCCTTAAATGCACCTTGATCTTTCCTCCCTCGGGGTCTTTGCCCAGAATGGTCCCTCTGCCTGAAGTGCTCTTCCTTCTCCCCTTTACCTGACTAACCCCTCATTTTTCACTGTTACCTTAAACGTCAGTTCCTCGGAAAAGCCTTCCCAGATACTTTAATCAGTATTCTATCGTAGCATCCTCTATTTACATTTCTTTCATAACAGTGAACTCAATTTGATTTTATTTCTTTTTAAACTGAGGCATACCGGGCCCATCTGCACCCCCCCAAAGGCGTGGCTGCCCCGTTGGCGTCACAGAGCCACGAGCACGCGTCCTTCAGCCTGGAGTAGCTGGAGTTCATCTTCCTCCGGACTCTGTTCCTCGACAGCCACCTGTGCCAGTGCCTGTCTGCGCTCATCCCTGAGCCCAGGATCCAGGTGTGGTTCCAGAACAGGCGTGCCGAGTCATGACATCACAGTGGGAAATCCTTTCGACCTCGGCCAGGCTGGACCTTTTGCTCCACCACTCTGCTCATGGAACTGAAACGAAATGATGGAAGCCCTAGCTGCCTCTTGAGATAGATGTGAACTGCCTGCCACATCCCAGCACGGTTGGAGAGGGCAATCTCTGACCCTGACTCTCAAGGTCAGAATTTTGAAACCTATTCTCTCTCTCTGAAGGCACTGATTCAAAGCCGGACTCATGGGAGGAACACATCTTTTCTGCCTTTGATAACTCTTGAGGATTCTAGGCAAGTTCAGGTTAAGCTCAGAGGAGCCATGACTAGTAGCCAAGGAGACGCTCATCAGAATACTGTCCTTTCTGGCTTCCGTGTTAAGGTCACAGCTGTGTTCTCCTTATGAGGGTTTTGCCAGTTCTCTCTCACCTGTGAAGCTGCCTCACCTTTCGCCTGTGAACATTCACCCTTGCCCAGTTCTTCTTTCTCTGCGGTGCGCTCCCCCGAACCCCCCTGAAGTTGTGGCATTCATTTTGACACATGCGTGTCCAAATCTGCACATTCAGTTTGGTTTATATTCCTGCTCCTTCTTGACGGTCCTCTCGTCTTTTGGGCTGGTTTTTCGGAACTCATTATCTCCACAAGAGCACTTCAGCTTGACCCAATTTCCACTTGTGCCTGACAGCTGCCGCCTTCTCACGCTTCCTCCAAGGCTTGCACGTTTAAACGTACTCTAACCCATCTCCTTCAACCTCACGCTGTGCCCAGTATTTACCACTTTTTTAAAGCAGGGTGTCGTCTCTACACTCCTTTGTAGCTCCCAGGATTCTGTGTCCAGATTATTTCAAGAGTCCCCTGCCTCTAGCTTCTCAACTTTTTCCACATCACTCTCTTTAGAAATCTGTAGTAGCCTCCAGTTGCTACCAAATGATGAAAACCTTTTGGTTACTTTCCCAGACAACTAACTGACATGTCTGGCCAACAGGGCAGTTTTTCAGATCTTCTTATGGTCACCCCTTCACAATGTATGTCTCAGAGCTCCCCCATCCCATTTGGGCGCCAAATGATTACTTCTCTCAAAACACGTGAGATCTCTCCCCCCGACCCCCGACCCCCTTCTGAAGCCTGAAACTTTCTGTAGTCCTAATTTTTGTGCCTGTTACTTCAGTCATTCCAGCATCCCCCTTAGCACTTATTGTTGTACTTCTGTGCCATGTTGGTGAATTACTCAGTGGTTCAACAAATGAAAGAAAAATAAATAAAACTGAGGCATAATTTACAGACAGTAAAATGCACAGGTGAGTTTGGGCACACACAAAGCCATATAGCTGTCACCACAATTATGATCCCAGTCACTTCCCATGTGCCCTGTTGCAGTTAGTGATCATGTATTTGCATGTTTATTAGTTAACTGCTTGCTACCTATTACATGAAGATGAGGCCAGAGAGCTTCTCTTTTTTGTTGCCTGACCTCAGTGCAGAGCCTGGCACCCACAGGGGCACAGCCGCTATTTGTTGGATGAATGAAAAAAATTATTGAGCGGATGGAATTAAGACGTGAAAGAAAGAAAAGGAGGGCAGAGGAGAAGATGTGGCCATTTTTTCAGTGTCTGTGAGGTGTGAATTGTTTCCCTTGTAGATAGAACCTGAAACTCTGGTTCAATAAATGAAGAAAGTCACGTCTAGGCCAGGAATCCAGGTCTGACTCCACCAGAAGAGTAAAATAGTCGCAAGTGAGGGGCGCCTGGGTGGCGCAGTCGGTTAAGCGTCCGACCTCAGCCAGGTCACGATCTCGCGGTCCGGGAGTTCGAGCCCCGCGTCAGGCTCTGGGCTGATGGCTCAGAGCCTGGAGCCTGTTTCCGATTCTGTGTCTCCCTCTCTCTCTGCCCCTCCCCCGTTCATGCTCTGTCTCTCTCTGTTCCAAAAAAAATAAATAAACGTTGAAAAAAAAAAAAAATAGTCGCAAGTGGGTTTGTTAAAACTGCCTCTTCTCTTTTGGGATCTTCCAAATTTCACATACTTTCTTTGCTCAGGACTACCTGTCCTGCTTCACAGAGAAAATTACAACTATCACCCAGGACCTTTCAGAACTCCTGTTCCAAACCCTCTAATTTACCTCCAGTTCCACCCCTGCGTCTTTGTGCTTTCCTATTGTATTGACAGAAATGTTCCTCTTTCTATCTAGAGCTGATCCACTATATTCAGTGGCCTTCCATTCTCTTAGATTCTTCTCTCCATTATCCCCTTTCTGTACAGTTTCCTTTAACTTTTCCTCCATACTTGTTCCTTTTCATAAGCATTTAAACACATTCGTGTTTTCCTCTCTTTAAAAATAAAAAAAATTATCACTTACCTTCACATCTCCCTCTAGTAGATATTCTCTGTCGTCCTCTTCACAGCCAGGTTCCTTGGGACTGTTTTTCACCTTCACCTTCTCTATGGGGAACTCATTGTCTTACTGTAAATGCCTTCAGTCTCTCTGCTCCACTGAAAGCACTCTAGCCATGATCACCAGTGACCAGCTTATTGTCACATCTTTTCCTTTATCGTTCCTGCAGTTGACCATTCCATGGCATTTGACAGTGTCTTCTTGGCTACTATAACCCCACAGTCCCCTGGTTGCCCATTCTCTGGCCACTTCAGTCTCCCTTATGAGCTCTTCCAAAATGTTGGCTTTTCCTTGGATTTCTGCATTCTGCCCTCATAAGACCAGCTCCCTGAACCAAATCAGGTTTCTGAATTGCCATCTCTGGATGACTCCCAGGTCTTTGTTGCTGACCCAGTTGGTCTTCCAGCTATGTATAGAATTCTCTACTAGAATGTCACGAGATGCCTCAAATTCAACATGTTCCCAACTAAACTTTTTTCTCCTACCACGTATTTCTTCCCGCTCTGGGAAAGGCATATCCATCCATCCAGTTGCCCAGCCAGACTCTGTACATCCATCCAGTTGTACCCAGAGGCACAACCATCCTTGCCTCTTCTCTTTTCCCTTTGCAGGCCAGTTAGTTTAGTCTTACCTTGTCCCTCTCCTCATCTAGTGTTTGTCCAGTTCTGTTTAACCGGGTGTTCCTTTGGACTTGTTTTATTAACATCTTTTCTTGAATCTTGATGATGGTTAAGAGAGGCTATTTCATAGACTTCCATGTAAAAGTCTCTGGTCATAGAGAGTATGGTGGAGTTCCAGTGAGGCATGATCGTCAACCTGAAAATCACCTTGGTAAGTAAGTTGAACAATCTAAATGACATTTCAGGAGTGTTGAGATTCTCTAGTTTTTTAATACGTGGTATTTCCTCTCTGTTTATTATCAACATCAGCTATATCATGGCTCCTATTGAATAGGCTTGTGCCTTCAAGGAAACCATAATCTAGTTAGTTTTGAATAGCATTGGAGTGTGAATAGTAGATTTTTAGTACATGAAAACAGCCCAAGAGATTTTAACATTTTTGTTTTTTGTGACTATAAAATATTTGTGTTAATTATAGAAATCTTGAAATTTGAAAGAAAATACATTTTTTCTTTTTTTAAGTGTTTATCTTGAGAGAGACAACTCAAGGGCAGACAAGCAGGGGAGGGGCAGAGAGAGAGGGAGAGAGAATCCATACCATCAGGTATAGAGGGCAGGTATAGAGCCAGGTATAGATGTCAGGCTCCATACCATCAGAGCAGAGCCTGATGTGGAGCCCAATCCCATGAACAGTGAGATCATGACCCTAACCGAAATTAAGAGTCAGACACTTAATTTACTGAGCCACCCAGGCGCCCCTGGAAGAATATACATATTTTAAAAAGCCATGTGTAATTAGGGTGTCTGGGTCAGTTAAACCGTGTTGCACAACAGGTTATATTCACTCCTGGCTCAGTCAGTTGAGTGTCAAACTTTTGATTTCATCTCAGGTCACGATCCCAGGGTCGTGAGATCAAGCCCTTCTGAGCATGGAGTCTGCTTAGGATTCATTCTTTTTCTCTCTTTCTCTCTTTCTCTCTCTCTCTCTCTCAAATAGAATAGAAAAGAAAAAAGAAAAGATCATCTGTAATCCTATGTTGGCCTAATGGCAACAATTATTAACATTTGGATATGTTTCTATCCCATTGTGTTATATGCCATATATATGAAACATACAAGATTCAGACTATATTTCATATAAAGCTTTGTTTTCTTTTTTTTTCCTAAAAGTCCTATCTTGAGCATTTTGCTCGGTGATAAATTATTCTTTGAAAACATGGATTTTAGGGGCACCTGGGTGGCTTAGTCAGTTAAGTGTCCGATTTTGGCTCAGGTCATGATCTTTCACAGTTGGTGAGTTCAAGCCCACATACAGCTTTGTGCTGTCAGCATAGAGCCTGCTTTGGATCCTCTGTCTCCCTCTCTCTCTGCCTCCCCACTCCCCTGACCTTGCTCACGCGCACACATTCTCTCCCTCTCTCTCTCAAAAGTAAATAAAACATTAAAAAAAAAAAAAAAAGAACATGGGATTTTAAATGGTCACATAAGAATCTCAGGATGCTTTCTTTAACCATTCTTCTCCATTTAAATCTTGAGAGTGATTATCTTTTTTCTTAAACTCTGCTTATTTTTATTTAACTGAGATATAATTGATATATAAGATTGTGTTAGTTGTGGGTGTATAGTGATTTACCTTTTTACTCTCCGGACTAGTTCTGTGATAGCCATTCTAGTTCAAGGAATTTTTTGTTTTCAGATAAGAAAAAAATTGAAGTGAATTTTCACCTGACTTGGAACAACACAGAGCAGATTTATACCCCCAAAAAAGCTAACTCTCGACTGCCAGGGTTAATCTGCTTTGTACAAAAAATTGTATGTTAGTCTGTGTGTTCCTGATAATTAATTTCCTCACGGTGATGTTCATGCATGAGAATGGGGGAAAATTCTCCTCTGTATTTTCTCTTAGGTGGTTCGAGGACACTACAAAGGTCAGCAAATAGGCAAGGTAGTCCAGGTGTACAGAAAAAAGTATGTCATCTACATCGAGCGAGTGCAGCGTGAGAAGGCTAATGGTACAACTGTTCATGTGGGCATTCACCCCAGCAAGGTATGGCGGGACTGAGTGGCGGTAGCGGCTGGGTAGTGTAGCTTAGTGCTGTTGTCAGTTCTCAGTGTGTTGGTAGTGTCTACTCAGGTGGCCCAGGCAAGGACTTCTAGAGGGAGGTGGGGCAGGCTTGATTGATTCACTGGCTTAGTCATCAAGGATCCTTATTGTTTTCTTACTTGTTTTATCATCCTCGGTGAAGGCTCTGCCTTCCAGCAGGTTGCAGGAGGGTTCCAGGCATCCCTCTCCTACTAGATAACATCCAGAGGGAGGAGAGAGAACATCTCTTCCTGTGGCCCTCACACCCACCTGGCGGAATATGCTGTTCCTCATTTGCACTCCATTCCATGCACTGTATTGTAGGGTCTTTCTCCTCCAGAGTTTCAGATGAGAGCAGGATGGTTGGGGTCTTACTTATCCTTACGATCTCTATTGCCTACTAGCTGGTGGGAATGCTTTTTTAAGCAATGCGCTTTTCAAGCGATGTTTTTTAAGCAATGCGTTTTGCTGGGCAAGGGATGATAAATAAACCAGAAACATGTTGGTAGTATAATTTGTTTGTCCCAGCCCAAATGATAGTTGATATCACTAAACTAACTGGTCTCATAGATCCTCAGGAGTTGGGCAGCGGAAGGAACCAAACTGCTATTGTTGGGAAAAGTTCTGCTGTACAGAATAGTTACATGGTTATAAATCCTTTCCACTTAAAAAAAAATAAATAAAGATTTATTTTCTCACTCCTAACAGGTAGTTATCACCAGGCTAAAACTGGACAAAGACCGGAAAAAAATTCTTGAACGCAAAGCCAAATCTCGACAAGTTGGAAAAGAGAAAGGCAAATATAAGGAAGAACTTATTGAGAAAATGCAGGAGTGAATATAACCTGTTGTGCAACCACGGTTTAACTGTAGATTTTTAGCCTGGTGTGTATTCCTTTGAAACTTTTCAAGATGTCTGTCAAACGTTTCCTTCCTGTTTTGTTGTTGATAATGTAGCTTTGTAAATCTTCTTTTGCTGTTTTGATTAATAATTTTATGAATAATAGTTGAAAATGTCTCCTAATTGCAGAGGGAATTTGCATTGTTTTGTAGATAAAATCCATCTTACTATGAGTTCCTCGATGCCATTCTTTCATGTGTTTATCACGTACAGAGCAGCAAAATAGCAGTGGTAGGATGGCTGTGCTCCTGCCTGGAGCTCTCGTCCCTAATTCAGGGCTCTCGTCCCTAATTCAGGGGTGTGTCCCACTCAGTGATGGTCATTATGTGAACTGGCACATACAGGACTGAGCTCACTCAGTGGCTGGTGCTGCTTTGCACGCTTATGTCTCAGGTCTCGATGGATTGCCCTTTGGCCAGCTTCCTGTCCCTCGTGCTCCAACCAAGCCAAATGGCATGCAGCTCCCTGACCAAGCTGCCCTTCCCAAGGTCTTGACTTTGTAAGTGTATTTCCAAGTGACTGAAGTGTCCTTCCTCTCTCCTGGGGCTAACTCAGGAAACTGACGACAGCCTGTAGGCAAGATGTGGCTCACAGATTATGTTTGTCCTTCTATTGTTCTCATGATTTCTTAGAAGTCAAGTTCTAACACTTAAAACTTGAGAGATTCCACAGAGAAATCTGGATCTTGCTTCATCTGGTTGCATGGGGCCCTGATCCTGCATAGCGTCGTTTGTGTGGAGCCCGGGGCTGGCTGCTCTATCCAGTCTGCTCTGCCCATGTACCCAATTTGCCTGGCCCCCACTGGCATCTTGCGTTTTACACTCCAGGTCTAACTGCAACCAAACTAATATGAGTTCACTCCTTGGTGAGTTGCAGATAGAGACTATACCAGGTGGAGTTGTGGTTTTGTTTTTTGTTGTTTTTTGGTTTTTGTTTTTGTTTGTTTGTTTTTTTTTTTTTAGAGAGAAATTGAAAATTTTAAGCAGGCTCCATGCTCAGTGCAGAGCCCAATGCGGGGCTCAATCCCACAGCCCTGGGATCATGACCTGAGCCAAAATCAAGAGTCCGGACGCTCAATCGATTGAGCCACCCAGGCGTCCCAAGGTGGAATTGTTGTACAACAGAAACTTATTTGCAGCAAATAAGGAAATCACTTTGAAATCTGTGACCCCCTGAGTAGGGGTGAATGGGTTTCTTTCATTTAGGGTTAGGATGGATATTCAGAAAGGGGAGTTTCAGTCATTATTATAGGTAGAGGTGGATATAAGGTCATACACTTGTCTTAAGGAAACCCGCTGGTTTAGCATTGTCTGTTGTGTTAATGAAGTTTGTTTCTACCGTGGGTGAAGATTTTAACATTCTAATGAAGCAGAGGTAACTGTTGGACCTGGGAAAGGGGTTATGGGCCTGCTGAAGAGCCATAAACTGGATTGGGTCTTGGGCTCCTTATCTTGGGGAAGCAGTGAAAGGCCTTGCTTACTTTTGAAACAGCTCTGGGAGTTTTGCCACTGATTCATTATCTCTGATATGGTTAGGCTACTTCCTGGCCTAGTTGAATCTGTTGTTAGTTTTTGCATTCTCATTCTTCCCTTAAAGTCCTTAGCTATTGAGTTTTTTGCATTTCTTTGTAATTCTGACACCTTGTAAGTTTTACAAGAAGTGTGCTAGAGCAAGAAGAGATGCTTGGGGGCACCTGGGTGGCTCAGTGGGTTAAGTGTCCAACTTTGGCTCAGGTCAGGATCTCATGGTTTGTGAGTTCAAGTCTCGAATTAGGCTCTCTGCTGTCAGCGCAGAGCTTGCTTGGATCCTCTGTCCCCCTCTTTCTCTGCCCCTCCCCTGCTCAGGCTTTCTCTCTCAAAAATAAGTAAATATTAAAAAAAGAAGAAGAAGAAGAGCTGGTTAGGCATCTATCATAGAAAATAGCTGGGACCTAAAATGACTTCTTTTCTTTTCTTTTCTTTTCTTTTCGTTTCGTTTCGTTTCGTTTCATTTCGTTTATTTATTTTGAGAGAGAGTGAGAGCAAGGGAGGGGCAGAGAAAGGAGAGAGAGAATCCCAGGCAGGCGCTGTGGTTTCAGCACAGAGCCCAACACAGACTCAAACTCACAAACAGTGAGATCATGACCTGAGCTGAATTCAAGAGCTGGGTGCTTAACCAACAGCCACCCAGGCACCCCTAAAATGACTTCTCTTTCTCTTTCTGGGCACCCCTAACTCTTTCTGCTTACATAACTTCTAGTTACCCTTCAAGATTTAGCACCAGATCCATCTCTAAAATCCTCCCTTGCTTCTGTGAAAAATTATTGATTAAAATGCATGGTAAAAATGCATAAAATGATAAAATGCCTCTAGTGACACATGGCTGGACACATTGAGTTTCTTAGTAAATGTTGATTGAGTCCATTATTTCCCATTTTGAATGATGAAAAATGAGCTCAGATTAATTGTCCAGATCCCAGAGAACATAAGAGATGGAGTTAGTATTTGAACCCAGACCTCACTGCGTCAGAGACCACTCACATCCCACTTCAAGCCATCCATCCCTGGTGGTCATTTTTTCACCCTGTCATTTTTCACTCCCTTTCCCGGAGTCTGACAAGAGACTAGACATCAGTGTACGAGGGAGAAGAACCTATACATTTATAGCAGTAGTGCTGCCTGGTGGGAAAAGCATTGTCACCATTTCTCCACGGGACAGTCCGTAAGCTTTTGAGCAAGTTACTTAGCTCTGTGCTTCCGTTTTCCCAGTAGTAAAGCATCATAGTTAATACTTGCACTGCCTTCCCGCCTCATGGAAAATGGCAGGATCAAATAGTCTCTTTCCGAGGACCCTGAAAGCTGTGAGTGTACGAATGCTAATATTGTTTGTTGTTATTGTTGTTTTACTGTATTTCCAATCTAAGATTTGCTTTGCACCGAAAGAGGTAATGATTTTTTTACCAAACAAGTCCCTGGAAGCGGAAGCACAAACCACAAAATTCAGTATGCATTCTCTGACTCAGGCATTGATTTAAGAGTAGGCAGAATGATACTTGTCTTGGCTCTGAAGCCAGAGAGATTTGTATTCAAATCCTGCTCTGGTTTTTGGGCAGGCAGCCATTTGTATGAACTTGTTTCCCCGTATAGGTGAGAAGCTAAAAATGTTTCTCTTTGTGAAAATGCTTTATCAGACATGAAAACTAAAGTAGTGGTCCACCAGATTCTTCTGCCCTTAGGAGTCACTTGGATGCTTACTAATAGTTTCTACCCCTTTGCTGGGAGGTTCCGTGATGCAGTAAGAATGGAGAGAGACCTCTTCAGGTCTTATGTGCATGTGTATTTCTGAGGTGGCTCTTGTGTGATATTTACAACCAGTTAACTCTGGGGATTGTGGATTAGGATACGTGTAAAGTATATATATACACACAGCACATAAAATAGAGTAGGTGCCTCATACATGGCAGCTATGTTACCATTAGTAGTCTAGTGAGATCTGTAGTTTTTTCCGAATTTGAGTTTTGTCTTTATTCTCAAACAACACATGATTTAGTACCCAGAAGTTGCATAAAAGTAAGATTCCATACTAGATTATAGCACGGACGACATATTCTGATACCTGGTCTGGGCCCTAGGCTCCAGCCTTAATTCTCATCAATAAACTTAAATGATGATGTTTCCTAGGAGTCGGTCTTGGCTTGTTGTCAGCAACCCGTTCACTACAAATGACGGACCAGAGCTTTGAGAGCTGTCATTCCCACCGCCACCAGCCCCCCACGGGCAACCAGATCATGCCAGAATGCTTGTATTGAGCCATGTGAGTAATAGTGCATGGTGAAGAGCAGGAGCTCAGCATCACATGTGAGTTCTAATCCCGGCGCTGTCAGTTCCCAGTTGTGTGCCCTTGGGCAAATTGCTCAACCTCTGGGGCCTCAGTGTTGTCATTTACAAGATGGAAATAAAAGGAGTTACCACTTCACTGAGTTGTCAGACTTAACACCCAAGATACCACGTGTAGAGCAGAGAGCTCAGCAAACTTTAGCTTTTCTTTTAAAGGAGATGGGCAGTAGGTTTGTTTGCAGGAGCTGAGGGAAAACGTTTTCTCAGGGGAGCTCAGATAAATGCCGGTTGGTTTGGGTTTTTTTGTTTTTTGTTTTTAAGATCTTATTTTTAAGTAATTTCTATAACCAACGTGGGGCTCAAACTTAACAATCCTGAGGTTGACAGTCACATGCTCTACCAACTGAGCCAGCCAGGTGCTCCAAATGCTGGTTCTTGAATGGAGGGGAGATGTACGGGCAGTAATGTGTTTTGGCTGCTGCAGGAAATGGGGACTGGAGAATGCCACATGGGTGGGCCTGCCTATCAAGGTTCAGGCCCAAGGATTTTAGCGTGTTTCCTGGAATGACTTTGAATTAAGCAGTTTCCTACCGACCTCATTATGCAGATGTCCATTCACTTGAGTGAGTCCCCTGTGCTATTTTGGGAAGCCTCCAAACTTTTTTTGTTAAATGTTGTATTTATTTTTGAGAGAAAGAGAGGCAAAAGTACAAGCTGGGAAGGGGCAGAGAGAAAGGGAGACACAGGATATGAGCAGGCTCTAGGCTCTGAACTGTCTACACAGAGCCTGATGTGGGGTTTGAACTCCCGAACCGTGAGATGACCTGAGCTGAAGTGGATGCTTAACTGATTGGTCCCCCCAGGTGCCCCAATGGAAGCCTCCAAACTTTCAAACTTCAGATAACTGCTTCCGAATGTCTGTTTTCATACTGCATTCTGGCATGTTCAGCTACAGAGCTCTTAGTGTGAGTTGGGCAGGCAAGGAATTGAAAATTCTGGGAACCAGACAATTCTACTCACCGAGACTCTACCATCCTCTGTCGATACTACAGACTGAGCAGTTCCCATCTGACAGCGTGTGTCTTTTTTCATTGTTCTGCTATATTAGTTTTTTTTTTTTTAAGAAGTAATTCTTACATATGGTGTAACATTAGATGATAACACAAGGCATGCAGTGAAAAAGTTAAGTTTCCTTGTCACCTTGGTTCTCGGTTACTCAGTTCTCTCCAGAAGCAGTCACTGTTTCCAGTTTCTTTTGTATTTTTCCAGAAATATTTTGTGCATATATGATTGGGTGCTTATTAAAAGTCTGTGGGGCACCTGGATGGTTCAGTCGTTTAGGCATCCGACTTCAGCTCAGGTCATGATCCCACGACTCGTGAGTTTGAGCCCTGCGTTGGGCTCTATGCTGACACCTCCGAGCCTGGAGCCTGCTTTGGATTCTGTGTCTCCTCTCTTTCTGCCCTTCCCCCGCTCAAGCTCTGCCTCTCTCTCTCTCTCAAAAATTAACATTAAAAAAAAAGAAGTCTGATCTATGAAGAAGTCTTCTTGAGAAAGATCATCCAAATGTAAATAGCTCTATACTATAAGGTTGATTTACTGTTTGAACACATAATTACAATATAAACATGCACAAATATTAAGTAAAATATTTGGCTGAGGCACCTGGGTGGCTCCGTTAAGCATCCGACTTTGGCTCAGGTCATGATTTCATGGTTTGTGACTTACAGCCCTGCATCTGGCTCTCTGCTATCAGCTCAGAACCCGCTTCAGATCCTCTGTCTCCCTCTCTCTCTGCCCCTTCCCTGCTCACACGCTTTCTTTTTCTCTCTCTCAAAAATAAATGAACATTCATAAACATATAGTCTTTGGTCTTCAGAAATAACTAAGTGCACCTGGTTGGCTTGGTCAGTGGAGCTGTTGACTTGATCTCAGGGTTTGAGTTTGTCCCACGATGGGTGTAGAGATTCCTTAAAATTTTGGGGGGCACCTGGATGGCTCAGTCAGTTGAGTGTCCAACTTCGGCTCAGGTCATGATCTCATGATTCTTGAGTTCAAGCCCCACATCCGGCTTGCTGCTGTCCGTGCAAAGCCTGCTTCGGATCCTCTGTCCCCCTCTCCTTCTCTGGCCCTTCCCCTCATGTTCTCTCTCTCAAAAATAAATAAAAAACATTTAAAATAAAACTCTAAAAAGAAATAACTAAGTCAACCACATCCTCGCCTACCCCTAGCTGGAGAGCCACTAATTCTAAAATAGGGTTTTCACAGTTCTCATCTTAGGAATTAGATGTCTCTGTCTTGTTAAGCTGTGTAGAATTCAGGGTTTTTGGGTTGACTTACTGTCTGAAATTGGAGAAGCAGTATGGCTTAGTGGGATGAACAGAAGCTATAAAGACTTCTATTCAGATCCCAGTTCTGTTACTTAAAACAGACTTTGGGCATGTTACAGATCTCAGCCTCTCTTTGCTAATATGTAAAATGGGTTTAATAAGGTCCATAAGGTGCTATGACTATTGAATGACAGAGGTAATTCAAAGCACCTAGTTCAGTGGCATATGGCTGCCACTCAAGAAACCTGTCATCAATAGTGGCTGCCCACGCATATGTGCTGAGCAAATGAACTGTGAAGCATGTTAGGGCTTTCGGCTCCTCCAGTAACCTCCAAGCTTCCAGATCAGGACAGGAACTTTATGACTGCATGACTTTGTGACTCTGCATGCCTGTTTTTATTCACAGGGTCGAGCTTAGGAGAAGGGATCCTCGAGGTTGCACTAGAGCGTTTTAGTCAGCTCTTGTTTACTTTATCCTTTTGGGATTGTCTTGGAGGTTTATCCTTTAGCAGTTGATCTCAGACTTTTTGGTCTCAACATACCTGCTTACACATTAAAAAACAAAAATTATTTATTTTGAGGGATGGGGAGGGAGCACGAGGGGGGTGAGGGGCAGAAAAAAGAGAGGGAGAGAGAATCCCAAGCAGGCTCCTTGATGTCTGATGTGGGGCTTGATCTCGTGAACCATGAGATCACGACCTGAGCTGAATTCAAGAGTTGGACACTTAACCTGTTTATGCATTTAAATACCTGTTACACATCTAAAAATTATTGTGGGGGGCATCTGGGTGGCTCAGTCAGTTAAGCATCTGACTTTGGCTCAGATCACAATCTCAAGATTTGTGAGTTCACGCCCGGCATTGGACTCTTTGCTGTCAGTGCAGAGCCTGCTTCGGATCCTCTGTCTCCCTCTCTCTCCCATCCACCCCCATCTGAAAAAAAAAATTATTGTGGACCCCAAATCTTACTTATATATAAGTCATGTCATATTATTTACTACATTATAAATCAGAACAGAAATTTAACATATTTTAGATTCATTTTAAAATAATAATAAACTTATAAAATGTTAAATAACATTTTTATGGAAAATCTTTTCCAAAGCAAAATCTGAAAATGTGGGAAGAGTGACATTGTGTTGCATTTTTGCAAAATTCCTTAATGTCTGGCTTGATGCAAGACAAATGGATTCTTAACAATGCTTCTGCATTCAATGTGTTGCAACATGTTTTGGGTAAAGCACAGGAAGAAAATTGAGCTTCACACAGATTGGAGAATAGAGAGGCCCTTGCACATCTCCTGGGAGAGTCTCAGGGACTTCCAGGGGTCCTTCAACCATACTGACTTATTTCCAGAAGTAGACTTTTAAGTGCCTTGAAGGCAGAGAGTATTTCTTCATTTGGTGGGTCACTGAATCTTAGTTCCTGGCCTTCGATACCACTTTTTTTTTTTTTTTTCAACGTTTATTTTGTTTTTGGGACAGAGAGAGACAGAGCATGAACGGGGGAGGGGCAGAGAGAGAGGGAGACACAGAATTGGAAACAGGCTCCAGGCTCTGAGCCATCAGCCCAGAGCCTGACGCGGGGCTCGAACTCCCGGACCGCGAGATCGTGACCTGGCTGAAGTCGGACGCTTAACCGACTGCGCCACCCAGGCGCCCCTCGATACCACTTTTTATCTAAAGTGGGTGATAAAATGTGTTTGACAGATTGACTGATAGAGGGAGCTATTGGCCAATGCTAGCCCACAACTGTAATACCAAGATTAAGGAATTTTCTCATTTCACAGAGCATGAAACAGATTTAGACAAAACTGGTGTCTGAAGAGCCACATTCCTGTGCTTCCCAACATCTGCTTTTTAAAGAAGTTGCCAAGAGGGTGAGGCAAAGACTAGACTTAATGTTGGGGCGCCTGGGTGGCTCAGTCAGTTGAGCGTCCAACTTCGGCTCAGGTCATGATCTCACGGCTCCTGAGTTGGAGCCCGGTGTCAGGCTCTGTGCTGACAGCTCGCGGAACCTGGAGCCTGCTCTGGATTCTGTGTCTCCCTCTCTCTCTGCCCCTGACCCACTCAAGTTCTGTCTGTGTCTCTCTCAAAAAGAAATAAACATTTAAAAAATAATAATAATAATAAAAGATTAGACTTAGTGGGATCAACTTAAAAGAAAATATTTGCCTTTATTTAAGAAACAGGAAAAAATCCACAATAGCTAAAAAGTGGAAGCAACTCACATGTCCATCTTCAAATGAATGGAGAAACAAAATGTGGCAAATACACACAGTAGAATGTTACCCTTAAAAAAGAAGGAAATTCCAACACATGCTACAGCATGGCTTAAGCTTGAGGACACTGCTAAGTGAATCAAGACCGTCACAAAAAGAAAAATACTGTATGACTCCACTTATATCAGGTATCTAGAGTAGTCAAATTTACAGAAACAAGGTAGAATGGTGGTTGCCAATGACTGGGGGAAGGGAGAATGGGGAGTTGTTAAATGGGTATGAAAAAGTTCTGGAGGTTGGGTACACAGCAATGTGAATATACTTAATGCTACTGGGCTTTACCCTCCATGGTTAGGAGGGTGAATTTTATGTATATTTTACCACGATTAAAAATAAATTAAGAAAAAAATCGGAAGAAAGGAGTAAACTTTTTTCTCTAATTTAGTTATGGCTGACGTCACCCTTAACTACTCAGTTCAGTTATACAAAGTGTTTATTAAGCACATTCTACATATAAGTACTCCTGAGGAGCAACCATCAGTTAGTTAAACAGTGCCTGTCCTCAAGAAGGAGTTTGCCCTCTACTAGAGTGTTGGTTAAGATATACGGCCACAAAAGAAACACTAATAGAATGAAACAGATCTCAGAGAAGGCAGTGCTTGGACTGGAACTTAAGGACAACAGAGTTTCTAACTAGCATGTTTTCCGGGAGCAGTATATACACAACGATGACCTAGTTTCCCGTATTACTGGTCAGAGCAAAAGCTTGGAATCGTGTTTGAAGAGTTGGTACAGATGTTAAAGATTATTGGTCCAACTTCCTATTTAATCCAAGAATCTGTTCTGCTAAGTGAAGAAAGAAATCAGGACGTAATTCGAGGTAAGAAAACGTGGCTAGTGCAGGGAAACGGTGGTCCATGATAAAAAATGCACTGGATTTAGGGAGGGGCGGAGTCCGGCGCGCGGGTCACGTGGGGGCGCGGGAGGCGGGTCTGTGTGCGCGCTGGTCACGCGGCCGGGTGTTGACACTTCCGGGTGGGACCAAAGTGAGGCGGCTGGGCAGGGGCTGGCAGGTTCCGCGACAACCATGGCGTATAACGGCCTCACGGTGCCTCTCATCGTGATGAGCGTGTTCTGGGGCTTCGTCGGCTTCTTGGTACCCTGGTTCATCCCTAAAGGTCCCAACCGGGGGTAAGTGCGCCAGGCCCGCCTTGGGAGGGACGCGCGGCGAGGACCGGCCAGGCAGGGCGGGGGAGGGGGCGACCTGCACCGGTCAGAGACCTTGGGGCGGCCCTGGACTCCAGAATCAGGCCCCTATCTCCTGCAGCCCCCCGACGTCTTTTCGCAGCAGCTTCCGTGTTCGCCGGGCCGAGGGTGAGGAGGGTGACTTCCGACGGACCCTCCTTGGCAAGGGGTTTTAGGGAAATTTGTTCCCATCACGGGCCTGTCCGGGGAGGGCGCATCGGAAATAGGTTTATATCGACTCAAGGAGAAGTTGGGGTTTGTCTCTAGACGACTCTTCGCCCCTTTAGCCCTGCCCTCCACTCAAATGAGGCCTCGTTTGCCTAAACTTTAAAGGAAAGGATCAAATAAGACAGAAATGCCCTTTGTGCCTCACATGTTGTCGCAGTTGCACAGGACAAGCTTGTGCAGCAACGTTGAGCCCAGGCCTTGCATCTAGTGGGCGCCAGGTAGTTGGGGCCTGATCTAAAGCGAGATTAATTACCGAAGAGCAGGAGGTATTGTTTAGAAACCCCTGCGTCATACCTTTTGGAGAACGCTCCTGCGCTTGTATTTTGAATGTACCAAGTTCTTAGAATGATGGACTAAGACTTTTCTCCTAGACTTCTTTGTTAATTAGAGCTTTGTAATCTATTTTGTAAGCATGAGATAGAGCCTTATCTTCGTAGGAGTTTTGGAACACCCTCTTTCTGGTTCCTCTTTTGCCTCTTAGTCATTTTTTCTCAGCACAAAATCACGTGGAATGAAACTTAGGCTGAAGACAGAGCTTGTCAGAAACGACCATCTCTTGCTTTATTCTTTGAAACAAATCGGTGGCTTTACAGTGCTTTGCATGCATAGGAGGCATTCAGTAACTATCCATTGAATGGATAAGTCTATTGACTTTATTAAAGGAAAGAAAATGCCATTACTTCCTTAATATTTTGTGACCCACACCCCATTTGCTGTCTGGGTACTTAGATTTGGTACTTATATCTACCTTGAAAGTCAGTCAGTTTGTTTAAAGAGTTAAAATGGTAGATGAATTTCTATCATTTGGTGGTATTGGGTTTCCCCTTCCCCCTTCGCCCCCCATAACATCATTTATAGAGGGTCATCTCTCTAGCCTATAATAAATGATGCAGCGTGTCAGTTCTTGGGTTATTAAAACAATTTGTATTAACCAAATTTAATTTCTTAGACTTTTTTTCTTCTACTAGAGTTAAGGAACAACAAAGTACTTCTTTGTTGTGTTTCTTTCTTCAATTATTTCATTACCCTACTGTCTGCCTCTCCAGCCTAAATACTCAAAAAAGCGTTTACTAATGTGCTGGTAACAATGACCACTCCTTTCTCAAAGACCCCCATTTGGGACTCCCCATGCCCAGCCTTGGGACTTCATGCCGCTGCTCTTATCCAGGGTAATGGAATGCTTCTTGTAGTACATTGGACTACTCAGTTTCCAGCCCTAGTGTCATGATTCAGGTTTGACCTGCTAGTGATATGTTATCTGGGCCTGATTCACAGCCTCTACCCCAATCCTTGTGTTTGCTGCTCTTGGCAGGATTGAGCAGTTCTTAGAACACAAAGTATCTCTTAGGAGTTACTGTATTACACTTTGAGAAACACTGCTCCTAGCTGGATGATCCCTGTGACCTTGGACAATTTAGTTAACTTTTCAATGTTCCCATTTCCTTATTCTAAGGTGAAAATATTAGTACTGAATTAGTAGTAGTTCCCCTTTGTCTCCTGAAAGGTTGCAAATGGGGTTTTTGTTTTTTGTTTTTTGTTTTTGTTTTTTTTTTTTAGTACTGTGAAGTTTGATTGCTTCAAGGACTAGGTGAATTTTTAATCAGGAGAGCATTTCAGATTTCAAGGATTTAAAAATATCTTTGTTAAGGAGACAAGTAAAGGTGGCTGTGTGACAAGGGAAGAAGAGAGACTTTGATAAATCCTTTCCCCCTGTAAGTCCCAAGCACATCAGAATGCAGAAAAATCTCTGTAAAACCTAAATCAAACCCCTTGTTCTCATTCTTTTCTACACTGAAAAAGGGCCAGGTGAAACCAAGTTTGTGTTTGGAATCAGCTTTCCTGACCATTCATGTTTTTTATGATTTCACTCTCTTCGGGAATCCACAGATGCTCTAAAAGCTTCGGTTTTTCACAGTGGCTCCTTTAGCAGTAGGTGTGTGTGTGGGGTGGGGGGGTTGGAGCTAGATCATAGGGACTTCAGTCAGCTCCAATTTTTTCAAACATACAGAACATTTTCAAACATAAAAGAATAGAGAGACTGCTGGATACCACCACTTAGATATAATTGGTAACATTCAAATTTGCTTTATATCTGTGAATATGTGTATGTGTGTGTATATACACACATATATAATTTTGCTGAACTGTTTGAAAGTAAATTGCAGTCATCATGATGCTTTACCCCTAAACACTTCAGCATGCAACAACTAAGTGGCATATTTGGAGACGATATTTTATGTATGCATGTATGTATGTAATCTCTACCCCCAGCATGGGGCTCGAATTCATGACCTCGAGATCAAGAGTTCCACGTTCTTCTGACTGAGCCAGCCAGGCACCCCTGAAGGCGGGGGAGCGGGGGGGGGGGGGGGGGGGGGGGGCTTTTGCTATGAAACTATTAAGCAGGTAACACAGAAGAGACTCAGCTGTTTTCAGCTCTCTGAAATGGTCTTTGGGGAAGACAGAAGATACAGGGATTCCAGGTTGAGGCAGAGGGATGGAAGAAAATGAGCAAAAGCTTGGCATGGAGAATAGTAAACCTGACGTGTTTTGGGGGACAGTGAGGCCCCCTGCGTTTGGGAATGAAAGGTTGCTGTTTGAAAGTGGAGAGTGGTGAGGATGAGTGGAGGGAACTGATGACAGGTGAGGAGCCAGACTTGATGGTGTAGATCTTCACACATTTTTAAGTTTTTGTGTTTATTTTGAGAGAGAGCGTACTTGAGTGCGAGCAGGGGAGGGACACACAGAGAGGGAGAGAGAATCCCAGGCTGGTTCCTCGCTGTCAGCAAGGAGACTGATGTGGGGGCTTGATCTCACGAACGGCGAGATCATGACCTGAGCTGAAACCAAGAGTCGGATGTTTAACTGACTGAGCCCCCCGCCCCACCCAGGCACCCCTTCAAGCATTTTTATTCTGCAGTTGGCAAAGTTTTGTAGCACAAACTCTCATGCATACTTATTTATGTATTAGAAGCATAATGTATCAGTTACTTTGAAGAATGTGCCTTCAAAATATATCCAGAGTCTGACCAGTCCTCCCTACCTGTGCTACCAGCCTGGTCCATGGGATTATTGCAGTTCCCTCCCCGACTGGTTTCTCAGCTTTTTCCCTCTGCCTCTTCCCCCCCAGGTTGTTTCCACTCTGGAGAGATTCTGTCAGAATCGGAATCAGATTTTGTCAGTCCTGTTCTCAGATCCCTCCAAATAGCTTTCCTTTTCCTTTAGAAGCTACCAAAACACTGCTCTTTATCCTCCTGAGTGTCAGAAATTGCAGAACTACAGTTGATCTATTTTGAAGGTGTTTCCAATTCTTGTCTATATTCTCCCCTCCCCTGACTTCACTTCCTACTAGCCTCTTGTGGCTCTGCTCAGCCCCTCGGGCCTCTGTCCTGTTTTAACTCCTGGTACCCTAGAGCCTCTGCATTCGCTATTGCCCCTGTCTGGAACATTCCCTCACCTCCTTCAGGACTGACTTGCCGGGTCCTACCCTCTTGAAAATTGCAGCCATAGTGGGTGCCTGGGTGGCTCAGTCATCAAGCATCCTATTTCGGCTCAGGTCATGATCTCATGGCTCATGAGTCCGAGCCCCTCTGTGCTGACAGCTCAGAGCTTGGAACCTGCTTTGGATTCTGTGTCTCCCTTGCTCTCTGCCCCTCCCCCACTCACTCTCGCTCTCTCCCTTCTTCAGAAATAAATAAACAAACATTTAAAAAAATTAGAAAATTGCAACCACAACCTCCAACCCCTGTATACCCTTATTCTCCTTTCTTGCTTTAGTTTTCTCCATTAGCACTTACTGACCATCTGGCATACTAATGGTACATAAATAAATAGTTCTTGATGTGTCTGACTTCGGCTCAGGTCATGATCTCGCAGTTCGTGGGTTCGAGCCCCGCTCTGTGCTGACAACTTGGAGCCTGGAGCCTGCTTCAGATTCTGTCTCTCTCTCTCTCTCTTCCCCTCCCCTGCTCATGCTATCTCTCTCAAAAATAAACATGAAAAAAAATAGTTCTTGTTTATTGTTTACCTTGTTTGTTGTCTTTCTCCCCCACTATTATGTAAACTTTACCAGAATGGGGGTTGTCATCCATTTTGTTTACTCCTCTTTCCCCAGAGCCTGGTACATACTGGATTCTCATTGAAAATCTGCTGAATGAATGAATGGATGTGCCAATATTAACCACAGAAAGTACACATGCACACACACAACTTCTAAAGGATGAGTTAAAAATACGATAAATGGGAGTTCTGATATTTGCTTCTTGCATCCTAGAAGATAGTCTTGCTTATTCTGTGGGGTGTGGAGACCCCCTTTTTGGAAATTACTCCTGTGGATGATGGAGAGTATTGAAAGATGGTCAGCTGTAGAGTGATGTGATGAAAAGAATATTTTAGGGGCACCTGGGTAGCTCAGTCATTTGAGCTTCTGACTTCGGCTCGGGTCAGGATCTCACAGTCCATGAGTTCGAGCCCCACGTCGGGCTCTGAGCTGACAGCTCAGAGCCTGGAGCCTGTTTCAGATTCTGTGTCTCCCTCTCTCTCTGCCCCTCCCCCGCTCATGCTCTGTCTCTCTCTGTCTCTCAAAAATGAATAAACGTCAAAAGAATTAAAAAAAAAAGTATTTTAGAAAGATGACTCTGAAGTGATTGTGATAGGATGAAAGGGAAGGAAGAAAGTTTTGAATCTTATAGCATTTGGTGACGGAGGGTGAAGGGGAGGTGTGAGCAGAAAGATGACAGATTTGTGGAGTGGGTGGGATGGGTGGAAATGACAGAGCTTCTTCTGGGGAGTAGGGAATTGGGAAGAGGATATCATGAGTTCAGTTGTTTAAATGTTGAGATTCAGCTGATCAGAGATCCAGATTTAACTATTTTCAGACGGGACTGGAGATGGGGAGAGGTCAACATTAGAAAGTTTGTTTACTTATTTACTTATTTATTTAAAAAAATTTTTTTTGAAGAATCCTCTCTTTTTCTTTGTGAACCCATGCAGTTCTGATATTTTTTAAAGTTTACTTATTTTTAGTAATCTCTGCCCCCAACGTGGGGCTTGAACTCACAACCCTGAGATTAAGAGTCCCATGTTCTTTCGACTGAGCCAGCCAGGTGCCCCCTAGAAAGTCATATAATTTTTTTTAATGTTTGTTTGTTTGTTTTTTAACGTTTATTTATTTTTGAGACAGAGAGAGACAGAGTGTGAGCAGGGGAGGGTCAGAGAGAGAGGGAGACAAAGAATCCGAAACAGGCTCCAGGCTCTGAGCGGTCAGCACAGAGCCTGACGCGGGGCTCGAACCCACGGACCGCGAGATCATGACCTGAGCCGAAGTCGGAGGCTTAACCGACTGAGCCACCCAGGCGCCCCCTTTTTAATGTTTGTTTATTTTGAGGAAGGGAGAGAAAGACAAGAGTGTGAGTGGGGGAGGGGCAGAGAGAGAGGGAGACCCAGAATCTGAATCAGGCTCCAGACTCCAAGCTGTCAGCACACACCTTGATGTGGGGCTCAAACTCACGAAGTGGGAGATCATGACCTGAGCTGAAGCTGGACGTTTAACTGACTGAGCCACCCAGGCACCCCTAGAAAGTCATATTTTTAAAAGTATAGTGTCGGGGTGGCTGGATGGCTCATATGGTTAAATGTCTGACTCTTGATTTCTGCCCAGGGCATGATCTCATGGTTGGTGAGATCAAGGCCCACATTGGGCTCTGCGCTGACAGCACAGAGCCTGCTTGGGATTCTCTGTCTCTGTCTTCCTCTGACTCTCTCTTCCCTACTCACCAAGTTCTCTCTCTCTGTCACAATAAATAGTAAATGAATATGTTTTTAAAAAAAACCTGTAAAGTAAAATACAAGTATAGGGTCATTTCATTGAAAACTACCAAAAATGAAGTTTCTTGGATGTCAAAACTAATTGTCACTGCAGCCTTTTGTGTTCAGTTTAGATGGGTTTGGGATTAGCCATCTAAACTCTGGCCTGGATACATATCCCTTTAAATAAAAATGTTAATTACTTAAACCTCTACCTAGTACAGTCTATTGATGTTTGAACAGATTTAGATCACTTTTCTTGGTGCACAGTCCTTGCCAGTTTGATAACTTGGGATGGAGGCTTAAACCATCCTGCAGTGTCTGCTTAGTTTGCTGGTTATCTAATGATGTTTTGTTTTGTTTTGTTTTTAGAGTTATCATCACCATGCTGGTAACCTGTTCAGTTTGCTGCTATCTCTTGTAAGTACGTTTCTCTTGTGAGTAGCTTTTTTCCCAAGATAACAGGAAGTTATTCTTGGTATGTATAATGTGTGTGATTGAAAAATAAATTCGTGGGGGCACCTGGGTGGCTCAGTCAGTTAAGCGTCCGACTTAGGCTCAGGTCATGATCTCACAGTTCGCGGGTTCCAGCCCCTCGTTGTCTCTGTCCTGACAGCAGGCTCAGAGTCTGGAGCCTGCTTCGGATTCTGTATCTTCCTCCTTCTCTGCCCCTCCCCTGCTCACACTCTGTCTCTCTCTCTCTCCTTCAAAAATAAATAAACACTAAAAAAAAAAAAGAGACAAAGAAATTTGTGGAAAATGATTGTTGTGAAACTTTTACAGTTTTGTGTCATTGGAGCTGTTCCCTTATGTAACATCTAGAAATAGTATCCTAAGATGGAAAAGAACACACTTTGCTGCTGCTCAGTACATTTACATAAAAACTGTACAGATGCTTTGTTCTTCTGGCAATACAAGTGTAACTTATTTGGCACAAACTGAAATCTTATAATTAGCCAGAAATTGCCTTTGTACTACTTTATGCTTTACTGTTGTGAGGAGTTTAGGCGTACTCGTTTTGTTTAAATATCTCACTCTGAAGCCAGTAGCCATTCTTTATTATGACTTATTTGATGAACAGGAGTTGAGCTAGAATTGCAATCAAGATAATTAAAAAAAAATTTTTTTTTCAACGTTTATTTATTTTTGGGACAGAGAGAGACAGAGCATGAACGGGGGAGGGGCAGAGAGAGAGGGAGACACAGAATCGGAAACAGGCTCCAGGCTCTGAGCCATCAGCCCAGAGCCCGACGCAGGGCTCGAACTCACGGACCGCGAGATCGTGACCTGGCTGAAGTCGGACGCTTAACCGACTGCGCCACCCAGGCGCCCCTAAGATAATTTTTTTAACATACTGTATCAAAGTATGGTAATAACACCTAGTCGAAGAGGTAACATAGTTTATATAAATTGTTGTTTGAAAGCTATTTTAAGATATGTAAGTTAATTCCTCAACATATATTTTTGGAATACCAACGAGGATTCTTTTTTTTTTTTTTTTTTTAATGTTTATTTTTTGAGAGACATAGAGCACAAGTTGGGGAGGGGCAGAGAGAGGAGACACAGAATCCGAAGCAGGCTGCAGGCTCCGAGCTGTCAGCACAGAGCCCGATGTGGGGCTCGAACTCCCAAACCATGAGATCGTGACCTGAGCCAACATTGGACGCTTAACCGACTGAGCCACCCAGGCGCCCCGCTAACGAGGATTCTTAATCCTCATGAGTGTTGGCAATGGCAGACCTGTAATTGAACTATTGTAAAGAGGTTTCCAATGCTTGTCTACATTCTCCCCTTCCCTGAAGTACGGAATGAGTCAAGCCCCAGAAAAAAACTGAGTATTAATCAGTTTGTGGAAAGAATGACCATTTCAAATGTATTCAAAGGCCGTATGGTTTCTTTTTTTTTTTCATTGAGAGCTATCTTACATACCATAAAATTCATCCTCTTACTGACTTCTTTTTAGAGTTTAGAACCAAAGGTTATCTTTTCTTAAAGAGATCTCTGTAGCTTCCCGAGACTTCTTTATATGGGAAGTGTCAGTGTTGGTGGAACTGTTTAGTGCCCACAAGAGGGAGGAAACAGCAGTTCTGATCATGTGATGAAAAGCCATGGTTCTTTGTGACTCTGAATCTGTGCATTTATTTCCTAGGGCTTTTGCACTAAGGTTTTTCAAAGAGGTTTGTGGGGATGACCCAGTTCTAGTTGTTGGCATAGATCAAAATTTGCTCCTGACAACAAGTCATTACCATGAATTTTAGCTATGGGGCCATTCAGTCACTTGTTGGAGTGCAACTTGAAGCGTTTAAAGCTCATTTGCTAAATGATGATGGTATTGTTTGACTGCCTCAACCTTAGGGCGTAGTCGATGAGGCTTTCAACAGTTGGCATGTTTAGTCTGTATTTTTCTAGTTAAAATGGTAAATGGCTTCGGGGTGCCTGGGTAGCTCAGTTGGTTGAACATTAGACTCTTGATTTTGGTTCAGGTCATGATCTCAGTTGGTTGAACATTCGACTCTTGATTTTGGCTCAGGTCATGATCTCACCATCATGAGCTTGAGCCCCACATCAGGCTCTGTACTGAGTGTGGGACCTGCTTAAGATCCTCTCTCCCTCTGCCTCTCTCCCCTGCTCGTGCTCTCTCTCTCTAAAATAAAATTAAAAAAAAAAAAATCAAAAAAAAAATAAAAAGGTAAAAGGCTTTTTTAGGTGCTATAGCTCAGTTTCCAGAATGAAAGAATGGAGAATTCTTATACCAGCTGTTTTTAGCTTTAAAGAGTGAAGAAGTACATACGTCATCAGAATTTCTCATTTTTGTAAGGGTGATTGAGTTTCAGTCTATACCACTGAATCTCCTAACGCAATCTCAACAAGGGAGCTGTTTTTCAGTCCAGGAGCCAAGGAGTGGTCAAAAGGCCTTTGTTTTTTCTTCCTTTGAAGATCTCTGCTACTTGAGCCACAAGTTTGGTAGTAGGGTTTTAAAAATGAGAAAATTACTGCACAGAAGAAAGACTGGGGATTAAGAAGATGGGGCAGAAATGTTTTATAACTTTCTGGTCCTCCGTCGTGTGTGAAACTTGCTTAATTTTCATATAATGTTTTCTTTTTTTTAATGCTTATTTTTAAGAGAGCGAGCATGAGTGGGGGAGGGGCAGAGAGAGGTGAGGGGCAGGGGATCTGAAGTGGGCTCTATGCTGATAGAGAGCCCAGTGCCAGGCTTGAACTCTGAGCCCAAGGTGAGCGCTTAACTGACTGGGCCACCCAGGTACCTCTCATAATATTTTGTTTAAAACAAACAAGAAGCCTTTCCAATCATTTCCATGCCTCTTCTTTTCATTTTCAAGTGTAAAATGAATAACTGGACTTGGTTGGAAATTATACATCTTTGGAGTCTTAGTGACTCAGATGAGAAGTATCTGTGAGCCTTTACCTCTTGCTGTCCAGATTTTTTCCTTTGTCCCAAACATATGGGTGACTTCTCTGTTGACAGTGGATTAGTTCTGTCATCAGTGTATTAAACATAGCACACAGTGTTCTAACATTAAATGTTAGAAATGTCCAGAAAGGAGGCCATTGTATGGGGAAATGAGCTGTCTAGCGTAGACTTTATGAAATTGGTTTTTTTCTTTTGTTTCTTTGAAACCCGATCATCATATATCCTACTTAGCAAAATAGCTGCCTGGAACATGGGTGAATAACTTGAATTCAAATCCCAAATACTTTATTCCACAAAGGGACAGGATTCTGTAATAAATTTGAAATTTAAAGACAACTTCACTGTATATGTTTTTGAAACTACCTCTTGAAATAAGAGACACCCAAACTGGATTTCCTAAGCAAAGTCACATTTTTGAAATACGTTCATGGACTTCTACATTGCCTTCGGTTTATGGCACTTTTTTTCTCTTTCCAGTTTGTTTATGGTTTAAGGTTAGATTCGTGGGGCGTGACTTGTTTGAGCTCTGAAAAATCAGGATCTCTGCCAGTACAACCAGTTTGTGTTAACAGTTGACCAGAGGAATGTCTGAATGTTATACATCTGGTTCCCTCTTTGAGGCACAAGGTCACTTTTGTTCCTTAAGCATACAATCCTGTTAGTTACTGTTCCATACTTTCTCTTGGTCTTAGGTTAGTTTTTAATGTTGAATTATGCATGTAGCTTCCCTGGAATCACAAAACTTAACATCTTCAGGGTAAATTAGAAATTCAGTACTGTATTATGAAGATACAATTGCTTCTTGGAAAAATGCTATATCTTTAGCACTTGACTAATTGTACATCTCACCCGCAGAGTGATACACAAAAAGAAATAGTGACCAAAAGGCAGGAGTCCTTGTTTTTTTTTAGGATGAATAGTATGTGGCCTGTTTATGTGGTAGTATGGTTATGTGAGTTTTATTTTATTTTTATTATTTTCAATATTTGTTTGTTTTTGAGAGAGAGAGAAACAGAGCGTGAGGAGGGGAGGGGCAGAGAGAGAGGGAGACAGAATCCGAAGCAGGCTGCAGGCTCTGAGCTGTTGGCACACACTGCCTGATGCGGGGCTCGAACTCACAAGCCGTGAGATCATGACCTGAGCTGAAGTAGGATGCTTAACTGACTGAGCCACCCAGGCGCCCCCTCAGCATGTTTATTTAGAGCCTACTGTGTGCCAAGCACTGGATGTATAGCAGTGAAGAAACAAGACAGACATATCCCCCTGCCCTCTTTAATGAGGGGAGACAGTAAACAAATAAAGAGCCAGAGAGACCCCAGTCGCTTACCAAAGTAGTTCCTTCATCTGCTTATTCCCACAAGCCCCTATTCTGTGACTTCAGACGAGTCCCCCTCACTCACTCCCCCAGCCGCCTAATACTGCCCATTGCACAAGGACCTACACAGCCTACAGGAGCTTTGCCCAGCCTGTCCAGGGATGTGCACATCCACAGCTGAGCATAGCCTTGCTTTGGTCCTGGCTCTAGAGCCAGTTTGAGTACAAGATGTGATCACCTCCCAAAGTGTTCCACTTTGGTTTCCAACCAAGTAGCCACAAGCTGGTCAGTTTCTGGGATGTGCTATATATGTGTGTGTGTATATATGTATATATATGTGTGTGTGTATATATATATATATGTACATATATATATATATAGTCTTGAACTTTATGTACGTATATACTTTATATACATGTATATACTTTATATATATACTGTATGTATATATACTTTATATATACTGTATATACACTGTATGTATATATACTGTATATGTACTGTATGTATATATACTGTATATATACTTTATATATGCTTTATATATACTGTATATGTACTTTTTATATATTATGTATATACTTTATATGTATATACCTTATATATAATATATATATATATATATATAACGTATATATACATGGTCTTGAACTTTTAAAATGTACTGTATGCTCTTTACAAAAATTAAGGGCATAGAACAATGCATCTTCATTTGTCTACCCACCTGTCACTCACCTTCAAAAATTATCCACTCACAGCCAATCTTGTTTCATCCCCACACACTTCCCCTCTCCACCCCAGATTATTTTGAAGCAAATTCCAGACATATATATATTTCAGTATATATGTCTAAAGGATAATCATTCTTTTTTCATGTAATAACTACAATACTATTATTATCACACAGAAAAAGTTAATTCCTTTATATCATCACATATATTTAAATTTCCCTAGTTGTCTCATTAGTTATTTTACATTTTGTTTGAATGAAGATGCTTGTAAAGACCACACATTGTAACTGGTAGATGTGCCTGTCAAGTCTGTGTCAGTTTCTTCTCCATTTCTCTTTCTTTTTTCTTGCACGTTTTAATAGGAAAAAACTGGGTTGTTTGTCCCATAGTTCTCCAGAGAATGGTCCTTGTTAATTGCATACCTGTAGTATTGTTTAACATATTCTTCTTTCTTCTGTATTTCCTATAAGTTGGTGGTCGTATCTAGGGGCTAGATCACATTCAGGTTCAATTTTTGATAAGTCTATTTCGTAAATGGTGTTGATGCTTTCATCAGGGGGTACATAACGTCTCAGTTTTCTTTGTGTTGTTGGAATCATTGGCAATATTCTGTTTCTGTAATCTATTTATTCATTAGCTAGAATACATCCATAAATATTTACTTACTCAACTGTTTCATTATCCAGATAGCTAAAAACTGCTCATAAAGGAAAGCTAGGTTATATGTCTGGTTTTCTCTTTACTTACCCATTTGCAAAATAATGAATTGTGTTCCCTAGCATCTTCTGAGGATGAACAATAAGTTTTGTTTTGTGTTGGTATCATTATGATCTGATACATTTAAACATATTTGATGTATTTCAACCCAGTATAATTAATCTTTGTTGATGTTCAAATTGTCCCATTTTTGGCCAGAGGAAGCACGTGTTTTATTTGGCCTTCTGTTAGCTGGCTGTTAGTCTCTGTCTTCACCTCTAGCTTTTGAAGCTCCTTCAGGAGCTTTTTTTATAGGTGGACTGTCTGTCTCTGTCATCTCCAAAGATGAGATCAGATGAAACAGGTCCTAGGAGGGTGTGTGATTTGGGAAGGTTGTATTTGACTTTATAGATACATAGAGTTTTTTAAAAATTGCAAGTTTTTTTTTATTTTTGAAAGAAAGAGAGAGAAAATATGAGCAGGAGAGGGGCAGACAGAGAGGGAGACACAGAATCTGAAGCAGGCTCCAGGCTCCGAGCTGTCAGCACAGAGCCTGACTTAGGGCGCGAACTCCCAAATCCCGAGATCATGACCTGAGCTGAAGTGGAATGCTTAACTGACTGAGCCATCCAGGCGCAGATTTTTTAATTTTTAAAAAATTTTTTTTAATGTTTTATTTATTTTTGACAGACACAGAGAGACAGAGCATGAGTGGGGGAGGGGCAGAGAGCGAAGGAGACACCGAATCTGAAGCAGGCTTCAGGCTCTGAGCTGTTAGAACAGAGCCTGACATGGGGCTCGAATCCACAAACTGTGAGATCGTGACCTGAGCCAAAGTTGGACGCTTAACTGATTGAGCCACCCAGGTGCCCTGGGCTTTTTATTTTGTATTTATTTATTTTTATTGCCAGTTTGTTTTCATAGTACAGGTACTCCGTTGTTGCTGCATCATTGGTTGGAAAGATTTTCCTTTCTCCTTTAAACTGCTTTGGCATCTTTGTTCAAAATGATTTGACCATATATGTGTGAGCCTACTTCCAGATGATCTGTTGGTTGATCTCTTTGTCTAGCCTTATCACAATACCACATTCTCTTGAATATTTATTTTTACATTAAAATCAAAAAGTTGAAGTCCTTAATGTTTTTTCTTTAAGATTATTTGGCTATTCTAAAATAGCCATATAGATTTTAGAATAGTCTAGTCAGTTTCTACCAAAAAAAGCCTGTTGATTTTAGTTGGTGTTGTGTTTAATCTATAGATCAATTTGGAGAGAACTGACATTTTAATAGTACCAAGTCTTCTAATCTTTAACATGGTGTATTTTTCCATGTACTTAGGTTTTCTTTTATTTATTTCCTTACTTCTCCTGAATTTGGGTTTAATTTGCTCTTTTTTTAACTTCTTTTTTTTTTTTTTTTTTTTAATTTACATCAAGTTAGTTAGCATATAGTGCAACAGTGATTTCAGGGGTATTTCCAGTGGTTCATCCCAACAAGTGTCTTCCTTAATGCCCCTTCCTCATTTAGTCCATCCCTCCACCTGCAACCCTCAGTTCTCTGTATTTAAGAGTCTCTTATGTTTTGTCCCCCTCCCTGTTTTTATATTATTTTTGCTTCTCTTCCTTTATGTTCATCTGTTTGGTATCTTAAATTCCACATATGAGTGAAGTCATATGATATTTGTCTTTCTCTGACTGACTGATTTCGCTCAGCATAATGCTGCCTAGTTCCATCCATGTTGTTGTAAATGGCAAGGTTTCATTTTTTTTTTGGTTGCCCAGTAATACTGCATTGTATGTATCTACCACATCTTCTTTATCCATCCATCTGGGGATGGACATTTGGGCCCTTCCCATACTTTGGCTGTTGTTGATAGTGCTAAGTGGACACTTAAATGATTTTAAACCTTTGTTCTTTTTAAAATGTGTGCAGTTAATTCAGTAGAATTCCCTCTAAGCATTACTTTAGCCACAGCCTACAAATTTTGGTGACACTGTATTTTTCATTAATTTTTAAATATTTGGCACTTTCTTTCTTTTTTTTTTTAATATGAAATTTATTGTCAAATTGGTTTCCATACAACACCCAGTGCTCATCCCAACTATTTGGCACTTTTCTAGATATCTTATCAGAAGATATACTCTGGGGGGTGCCTGGGTGTCTCAATGGGTTGAGTGCCTGACTTCAGCTCAGGTCATGATCTCTCTGTTCATGGGTTTGAGCCCCACATCTGGCTCTGTGCTGACAGCTCAGAGCCTGGAGCCTGCTTCAGACTCTGTCTGCCTCTCTCTTTGCCCCTCCCCCACTCATTCATTTTCTCTCTCTCTCTCTCTCTCTCAAAAATAAATAAACATTAAAAAAAAGAAGATATGCTTTGTAAGATTCCAAATCTTTTGCAATTGGGTTTGTTTTATGACCCAGCAGAAGAGTTTATCATTATAATCATATCATGTGCACTTCAAAAGTGTATATTTTGAAGTTAAGTGTGGTGTGTTTTATAAACATCAGGTCAAGGTAGTTCAAATCTTCTATAGCTTTATTGGGTTTTTTTGTCACTATTATTAATTCCTGAAAGAGGGTGTTAAAGTCATCAGCTATGGTAGATTTTTCTATTTCTCTTTTTAATTCTTTATACTTTTGTCTTACATGTTTTGAAGCTCAGTTATTAGGAGCATACACATTTATGATGATGTCTTCTCAGTAAATTGACATTTTATCATTATAAGGTATCCCTTTTTATCCTTGGTGATACTCCTTGACTTGATTTTTACTTTATCTGATACTGATAATCGTACCACCTTTCTTGTGCATTATATCTGTCTTTATATTCAGAAAGTGCCTTTTTGCAGGCAGATATAGCTCAGTCTTATTTTTTATCCATTCTGACTGCCTTTGCCTTTTAGAGTTCCTTATTTTTGTACATTTGAGTTTCTTTTTTAAAAAAGTTTATTTTGAGAGAGGAAGCATGAGTGGGGGAGGGGCAGAGAGAGAGAATCCCAAGCAGGCTCTTCACTGTCAGTGCAGAACCTGATGCGGGGCTCAAACTCATGAACTGCAAGAGCATGACCCAAGGCAAAGTCAGACACTCAGTTGACTGACTGAGCCACCCAGGCGCCCCTGTAGATTTGAGTTTCTATCTGATATCCCTTTAGTCTGAAGAATTTCCTGTAGTATTTGTTGTAGGACAGGTATGCTGATACATGTTTACTAATCTTTCATTTACCTGGAAATATCTTTATTTCATGTTCATTTTTTGAAGGATAGTTTTTCTAGATATAGAATTCTGAATTGACAGGATTTTTCTTTTCTTTTAGCTGACTTTAAAGATGCTTTTCTTGGGGCGCCTGGGTGGCGCAGTCAGTTAAGCGTCCGACTTCAGCCAGGTCACGATCTCGTGGTCCGTGAGTTCGAGCCCCGCGTCAGGCTCTGGGCTGATGGCTCAGAGCCTGGAGCCTGTTTCCCATTCTGTGTCTCCCTCTCTCTCTGCCCCTCCCCCGTTCATGCTCTGTTTCTCTCTGTCCCAAAAATAAATAAACGTTGAAAAAAATAAAGATGCTTTTCTATTGTCTTCTGACCTCCATTATTTCTGCTGAGAAGTCAGCTATAATTTGAATAATTATTCCTCTTTATACGTTCTTTTTCCTTTGGATGTTATCAAGATTTTCTCTTTATCTTTGGTTTTCAGCAGGTTGAATATGATGTGTGTAGGTGTAGTTTTCTTTGAATTTATTCTGATTGAAGTTTGCTAAGCTATATGAATCTGTAAGTTAAGTTAATGTTTTCCATCAAATTGAGAAATTTTCTGCCTGTATTTCTTCTATTTTTTTCTACTGTGTTCTTTTTCTTCTGACACTCCAGTTGTACCTATGTTTGTTTGATTTTTTTTTTTATTTTCTGACATTCCCAATCTGTTCATTCTTTATAGCCAAATTTGCTTTTAAGTCCTTAAACACATTTATGATAACTGCTGTAAAGTCATTGTCTTTTAACTACAACATCTGTATCATTTTGGAATCAGCTTCTGTTGATCCCTTTGTTCTTGACTGCTGATTAGATTTCTTATGTTTTTGCATGACTGTTTTTTACTAAATATGGGATATTGTAGATGACAGAGACTCTGGATTCTACTTTGTTTCTCTGAGAGAGGTTAAATTTTGTTGTAAAAAACAGTGAAATTATTAATTGATCACTTTAAACTTGTGAATGGTTGGTTTTATACTTTGTTGGGGCAGATCTATGTCAGTTTTGCCTTTAGATTAGAATGAATTCTCCATTAAAGTGTGGCCCTTTTGGTTCTGGAATTTCAGTGGAAAATCTGAGTGTTCTAACTTCAGATTCCGAACCCTCTCTCTCCTGTGGTAGGCAGCAGCTGAAATTTCCCCAACATCCTTTCAGACTTCCAGGTGTTTTCCACAGCCCTTTTCCCAGAACATACACGGTTCAGGGATCTGCTAAGGGGTTAAGGGAAATTTATACACAGACTTCGGGGCTCCCCTTTTTGGCACCTCCTTTTTGAGATTTCCTTCTTTAATTTCCAGCTGCCCTGGCAGCTCTGAACTTCATCTTTCGATACCCCAAGCCAGTAAGACTGCAGCCTTTTTCTTGAGCTTCAGTTATTTATCTTGCTCCACACATGGACTAGACAATGTTCTCAGGAGAAATGCTGTATAAAGGTACTAGTGTGGCCTCCTTTCAAGGATTGAATCTCCTCCAGGTTCTGCCTGTGTTTGGACATTCTCTAGTATCATCAAATGGTTATTTTTCATATTTTATTCAGGGTTTATAATCACTTTCTGTAGGATGAGTGTGATACAAGTTACTCTGCTGTACCAGACCAGAATTGCACCAACTGACTTTTTTATTTTCAGGTATTCTATTTTTCATTTCTGTAGGTGTTTGTTTTGCTGCTTTTACAAGTTTTGCTTTTCCTTCCTCCCTTCCTCATTTCTCCCTGCACATATTCAGACTTCTTTCTTGAAACATAGTAGACAGTTTATTTATAGTCCACATCTGATCATTCCCATATATGATGTCCTTGCGGATCTGTGTCAACTCTCTGCTGTAACTTTGGTCCCTCTCACTCATGTGCCATATGCATTTAATTATATTTGACTGCCATCTATTCATTTCCCGTATGATGTCTTTGAGGCACTTGCTATGAGAGTGGGCTTCTGCAGAAAGGATTTATATCACTTCTGCCAAGTGCCAAAGGCCATCACCACTGTGGGATCAAATTAAGTAAAATTCTTGTTATGTGGGGTTTTTTTTTTTAAACAATATAATACGAATTTGAGTTACACACCTTCATTAAGGCTCATTTGCAGTGGCAGTTTTTCTCCTTCCTTCTTGATGGTTATATTTGAGACAGTTGATTTTCCTAGCATTCTTCTTCAGGGGTTCTGTCTGATATATCCTTACCTTGAGATAGAGCCCTTGAGCATGTATTAGATTCTCTACCTTAAGTGGGCTTGGGCTTTGTCTACTGTTTCCCATGCCCTGGGAGGTGTGAAAATAAAAGCTCAAGTTCATCTGGTTTAGTCTGTTGCCCTCAAGGTGTGGAAAGCAACCTGTAATCACTTCATTTTCCCCTCTGGTACTTGCCTTCGCTTAGTTTTTTTGGCCTGAGAACTGCTTACATGTCTATCATGGATATGTTAGAAATAGTTGGATATAGGGGCACCTGGGTGGCCCAGTATGTTAAGCGTCTGACTTCAGTTTGGGTAATGATCTCACGGTTCGTGGGTTCAAGCCCTGCGTTGGGCTTGGTGCTGCCAGTGCAGAGCCTGGAGCCTTCTTTGGATTCTGTGTCTCATGGTCTCTCTGCTCCTCCTCCGCTTGTGCTCTTGTCTCTTTCTGTCTCTCAAAAATAAATAAATGTTAAAACACACACACACACACACACACACACAAATAGTTGGATATCTTGACTGTTTATAGTGGGAGGAAAATCTAGGCACCCGGCCCACCTTATTATCATCTGCTATATGAAAAAAGCATATTTTTCTTAACTCTGACTATATAATCTTTTCCTTTATAATTTGGGAGATAAAGAGATTATTACAGACTTTGAACTGGAAGTCCGGGTATAGAAAGTATGGAGAAAAGAAATGATACTTCAAGTGTAGAGTTGGCAAAAATAGGGCATATTCCCATGGTAGTGAAAGGACCCTAGTAGAGATACCATTGGGATAAGGTTAATGGAAATAAGTTTGTGCCTTCTCATCTGGAGCTTGGGGCCCTTTTGCAAGCTCCTATGGCTGTGGCAGAATTCAGTTCCTTTGAATTGGTTGTCAGATTGAGGTCCCTTTTCCTTGCTGACTATTAGTTGGTGACTGCTCTTGGCCCCTAGAGGCCACATTCTTTGTCAAGTAGCCCTTTGCGTCTTCAAAGCCAGCACGAGAGGATCTCCTTTGTGTCAAATCCTTCTCACCCTGTAATGATCTGGGTCCAGTGAGGAGATAGAAGCCACACAGTAGGTTAAACAGGGGAAGTTTAACATAATTACTGTTAATTACAACAACAGAGTAAGTATAAGATATAAATAAGGAAACTCTGTATGGTACCTTAGGGCTGAGGGAGAGTACCCAAGGAAGGACAGACTTGGAAGGGAATCAGACCTCATTGGAGAAAGTATGGCTCAGCCCACCTGACAGCAGAGAAGTTCATTGGTTTGGCCAGGCTGGAGTTGGTGAGCAAGCAGTAGGCCACCCACCCTCTGGAGTATAGGCTGGAGAGTGGGCAGTTCATGGCCTGGGTGGGATTCCCTGCATCCGTGTGAGCAGGAGACCTTCAAAGCATGTAGGCCATGCAAGGGCTCTGGTTTCCTTGTCAGGGGAACAGCAGACAGGTTATTTCCAGGCTGATGCTATCAGATCAAAGAGCGACTGTGTTCCAGGCCTGAATCAGTACAGGTTCCACGGAATATTCTCATACCCACTCCAACTTCCAGCCCACACCTGCAATGTCCCTCTAGCCCCCTCTCCTGAGAAAGCTTAACGTCTTGTTCACTGTAAAGGAGAGAGAGGAATTCAGTTGCTTATTATAGAGCACATATTAAAGGGTGTGTTCAGAGATGATCGGCAATAAATTCATAAGTGATGCACACCCTTCAAATGTCTTTCATCAGGGAGAGTCCCATCCGTTTTAAAACTCGCCTGATTAGGTCAGGTCCACTCAGGATAATTTCTCTTAAAGCCAGCAGTACCATTTAACACAGTCTAATCTTAGGAGCGGCTGTCCCATCATACCTACCATCCTGGGTTTAGACAAGCGTGTACACTAGGGGACGGGAATCTTGGGGGAATATCTTAGAATTCTGCCTACCACAGAGGGCTGGGGGCAGAGAGGAGGTGGAGGCGACAATGACTCACTGTTACATGAGAAACTCCTTCATAAAGCAACTGGCTTTTATTCATTCTGTAGCTGTCTCACAGAGAAAACGAAGGAATAACGAGTATTTATTGAACGTCTAGGTGTCAGCTACTACACAGAGCACTTTCATACATTAACATCTTGATGCAGAGATTATTATCTTCATTTTACAAAAGCGAAAACAGGCTCAGTGTAAGGTCATTGCCTGGAGTCACTCCGCTAATATTTGGTGTAGCTGGAATTGAAAGCCAGTCTTGCCTAATGCTGAATCTCCTATTTTCTTTGTTTTTCTCTCTATAGTAATAATATTTAAATTCAAATTATTTAAATAAAGCAAAACACAGTTCACCCATCTCTCCCATCCCCTACATCCCACCTCTGGCAACCACCCATCTGGTTTTATATATATACCTATATAAAAATTTGTTTTATTTACATATCATAAATAAATATATATATATATATATATATATGTTATATATATTTTTCCACATATAAGAGAGGTCATACAGTATTTAACTTTCTCTGTCTTATTTTACCTAGCATAATGCCCTTGAGTTCCATTCATGTTGTCACAACTGACAAGATCTCATTCTTTTTTTTCTCTCTCTTTTTTAAAGATTTTATTTATTTATTTATTTATTTATTTATTTATTTATTTATTTATTTATTTTTAGTTTTTAGTTTTTAAAATTTACATCCAAATTAATTGGCATATAGTGCAACAATGATTTCAGGAATAGATTCCTTAGTGCCCCTTACCCATTTAGCCCATCCCCCCTCCCACAACCCCTCCAGTAACTCTCAGTTTGTTCTCCATATTTATGAGTCTCTTCTGTTTTGTCCCCCTCCCTGTTTTTATATTATTTTTGTTTCCCTTCCCTTATGTTCATCGGTTTTGTCTCTTAAAGTCCTCATATGAGTGAAGTCCTATGATTTTGTCTTTCTCTGACTAATTTCACTTAGCATAATACCTTCCAGTTCCATCCACGTAGTTGCAAATGGCAAGATTTCATTCTTTTTTGACTGCCAAGTAATACTCCATTGTATATATATATACCACATCTTCTTTATCCATTCATTTCTTGATGGACATTTGGGCTCTTTCCATACTTTGGCTATTGTTGAGTGCTGCTATAACCATGGGGGTGCATGTGTCCCTTCGAAACAGCACACCTGTATCCCGTGGATAAATGCCTAGTAGTGCAATTGCTGGGTCATAGGGTAGGTCTATTTTTAGTTTTTTGAGGAACCTCCACACTGTTTTTCCAGAGTGGCTGCACCAGCTTGCATTCCCATCATTCTTTTTTTATGTCTGAATAATAACCCATTGTGTGTGTGTGTGTGTGTGTGTGTATGCTACAGTCTCTTTATTCATCCGTTCATTCATTGATGAAGGCCATATTTTCTAGTAGTGCCTAATAACATTGCTGCCCTTGAAAGAATTTGTGTCATTTGATTGTGATGAGGGGATATGACAGGGGTCATCTCTGTGGGGATAAGGCAGGTCGCTCTCCTGCATCTCTGCTGTTTCTTCATGAACCCACTAATAGAGGTCACTCCTATTATGGCTCTCACTGGAGGGACAGTGGATCAGAAGAGTAGTCCTAGCTGGACTTACCCATTCCAACAGGGAAGCCAAGCAGTTATTCGCTTAATCTGTGCGCCACTGGGAAGTTATCATCCTTTTGTTCCCTGTTCTCGTATCTGAGCGTGGAACGAAAAAAACAAAACAAGATTTGAGAGAGCTGGCTATAGTCTTTTCTGTGCGGAGGGTGTATTTTGTGCTTGGAGAATTCTAATAACCAAGACCTGAGCTCATGATAAGTGAGCAGGGAGTGTTTGTAGAATGAAATTCTCTGCATGTTATTTAAAGCCTACTCTACTGCTAACCTTGTTTTGTCTCACAAGCTCATGAGCCCCTTGGGGGTTGGCCCCTTAACCAGTTCCTCTTTGTGTCCTCACAGCCTGACATGGAGCATGGTCTTGGTAACTGGTTGTGGAATTAGTTGGGAGCTCCTGGACTGCTTGGTTTGTTTTGTCCTTAATAAGCTATGGAAGCAGCCTGGTAGAGTGGGACTCAGGAGGTGTGAGTTCCTCTTCCAACTCTGTAACTGATTCAGTGTGGTATCCAGCTCCCTGGCACTTAGTTTCTTCATCATTAAAATGAGGAACATGGACTTGACCTCTGGGCCATTCCAGCCCTGCGGTTCTCTGAAATATGTCACCACACCATAGCTGCCTCAGTAGTTTGAATAATTTCAGATGGTTAGTTAAGTTATTAGGCTGGCCTTCAGGTTATGGAGACATGTGGAACAATTTGGGCAAATGTGAAGGGTACACTTAGTTCTCTTTTCTTGGACACATGAAGTAATAGATTCATTGGAATATGATCTCTTCCTCCACCCACTTCCATCAATTCAGAGTGGATTTTTTTCTCTTTCCAGTTTTCCAACGTGTTTATCAGCTTTAAAGGGAAATTTTAAGTCAGGCGGTAGTCAGAAGGGCAGGCACAGAGCTCAGCTGGTTGGAGGGGGGAAAATTCCTCCATGAAATTTCAAGTGAACTGACCTGGGCTTTTTCCCAAGGAATTTTCTTGAACTGTGGTTTGTTGGGGGTTTTTTTTTGGTTTGTTTTCTTTCTTTTTTTGTGTGTTTGGTGTTTTTTGTTTTGTTTTGTTTTTGTAATGAGATGTTTTGCTGGATTTGAAACATTAAGAATAGTATGTAAGATTAGATTTTAAAAAGTTTCTGAATCCTGATCTGAGCAGGCAAAGTGGACTTTGTTTTTGACTTGAGATATTTCTGCTTTACCTCAGGTAACAAAAGCTTTTGTGATAGACTTCATCAATAATCGGCAGATGGATTCTTTGTTTCCTTAACTCTAGATAGATTAAATTTAGTTAAGTAGATGCCTTCTGAAATGTTATCTGTTAAAATAGATTTCCAGAGATAACTCTTGTAGTTATCTACAAAACGTAGTTAGGAACATTAGTCTAACCTGATTTCTGGGTTCAGGAGCTGCTACCACCTAATTAGATTTGTGACCCTAGGCAAACCAGTTAGCCTCTCTCTGCCTCAGTTTCCTTAACTGTATCGTGGGAGAATTAAAAGAAAGATTGTATGTGAAGTGTAGCGTCAGTATCTTTTAAAGCTCCCTGGGTGATTATAATGTGCGGCCAGGATCGAGAGGCACTGCTATACGACATCATACAAAGTGCTGGGAGATGGTGCTTTCATTTCATTCTATACATTTTTGATGAAGAAAGGAGACAGACTAGCATAGGGTTCTAGCATATTTTTTTGTCTAGTACTTGTAAGCACTGGCCAGTTATTTCAGTCTCTTACGAAAGGATGAACGACTGTTTTTACGGTCAGCCTCTCTTGCCTGCTGGGATTGGGGAAGTCCTGGGTCTGTGGAATTTTCCATGACTCTTAGCTCTGCACCAATTAGTGTTCACTGCAGGCACAGAGCTCTTCAGTGTGTCTGCTTGTGCTGTCTTCTTCCTTTTTTTTCAGTGTCAGATAGATGTGATCTCAGCCCCAAGTCTTGGCATTTTTTTGTGTTTAACACTCTCGTTTTAAGGACAGATCAGAGACTCTCACCTGAATTAACTTTTTGTTTATAAAGTGAGTCAGCTTAGGGTATCTATTTTGGCCCCATTTCCTCAAGTATCATGTTTCCTGTCACAAAACCACCTTACATGGGGTGGGGCAGGGTAGGAGGGCGGGCAGGTATGTTTGTTTCCGTAGGTGCAAGCTTCTGGTGCGGTGCTGGCAGATTCTGTGGCAGTCTAGTCGCTGGTGATCAGAATCGGCTTTTTGAGCCGTTGGCTGGCAGAGTTCTAAAAATGACAGCAAGCGGAAGAAAAAAGGTGCAACCAGCTGACAGTCCGGTTGGGTTTGGCTGGTTCCCCTCTTATAATAGGGGAATTTAAAGTGCTAAAATTTTAGAGGGAGACTCCTGTAGCAATAACTCTCCTTTTCCTTGCAAAGCGGTTCCTTCTCTTCCATGCAGAGAGGATCGCTGCGTCAGATCATGTTACTAAAATCCACTCTCCCAGATCAGTCCATGGAGGCTGGGCTTGTTCACCATACCCTTGCCCCGTAAAATGAGAGTCTCCAATCACTTCATATATATTAGGAATGAAAGGCAATGTGTATTCTGCTCAAATGTTACCTCCTTGGAGAGGTCTTCCCTCACTACCTCCATCATTCCCTATTCCTTCGTCCCACTTTCTTTCCTTCCTGATATTATATTAGGTAAGCTTCGTGAGGGTGGTGACATTTCATTTTCTCCTCTGTATCCGTGGGGCCTGGAACCTAGTAGGTGCTCATTAAATATTTGTTTAATAAGTAAAACGTGGAATGGTTTGAACGGCCAGACATTTGTGTATTATCTTTCTTGTTGTTTTTGCTTTAGTCTTAGCTCAGTGATTCTGAAACTTTGCTGGATTATGTGTATTCCTCTATCAGACACAAAACCATTTATTCAGAATTTTGGGAGCAGTAGAACAAAAGTTTAAGGACAATTTAGGTGCTATTTTTTCGCTTCTAACCCTGAGGTAATGTAGCATCACTGTACTTCCTCCATAATTAGTCCATATAGTACAGAGGAATGCCTTGTTGCTTAGATTCTCAAGTAAGCCAGGGGAATTAAATTCCCATTTGGTTCAGCTCCACTGGGGCCCAAAAGACGTGTTACATATTTTAGTGGTGATGGTGATTAGAGAAGGGGAGCTCAAGTGTTACAATCTAATTGGAAGATGGGGGGCTGAAATTTAACCTTGGCTGTGCCAGTAAAAATGGGTGTGTCATATCAGTTGTGGGTCTTAGCATTTGGAGAATGGATAAAGTAACACCCATTCTTCCTGAGCGTGGAAGTTGTGATGATGCTAAATTGAGATTAGGTAAAAATACTCTGGGTTAAAGGTTTCCTATGAATGCAGGAAATCTTGGACACTTGGAATTAAGGTAATGAGAGAAGAAAAGACAGAGCAGACTATGGTGAAACCTCACTGCTAAATTTTACTAAAGCACTCGTTCCATCCTAATTGAAGATGGTCCTGGTCCCACATGAGTTCACCACTTTCTGTTGTTTTTTTCCTCCCCCATTATTCTTTTAGTTGGCTGATTGCAATTCTGGCCCAGCTCAACCCTCTCTTCGGACCACAGTTGAAAAATGAAACCATCTGGTACCTCAAGTATCATTGGCCTTGAGGAGGAAGACGTATTCTCCAGCGCTCAGTCATTGAGGTGACTATGCCCTGAACCTTTCACATCAGTGTTGTCCATCAGGCAGCTAGAGGTTGCCTTGACTTTTCCTCAGAAAACGACAGCCATTTTAACACTTGGCAAGGGCAGGCTGCCGAAAGCAAACATCTGAGGGACAGAATTTGGAACTTAGGCCATTCACCTTACCAGAGGATTTATTCATGAGATTCTTTTCAATTCTGCTGTTACCCAGCCATTTAAATAAAGTTTGCATGCAGTCTTTCAGACACAGGAGCACTATTATTTATACTTGATATTGCAGGATTCTTAAGAGTTGCTGGCAGATTTTAAATTAAGAGCATTTCTGAATGCTTTGGATAGAGAGAGACAGGTGCTTTTTGAAAACTGGAATGAAAATTGTAGCTTTTATTTGGTTCACAGGCTCAGAGACATAAGGAGTAGTATAGTGGAAAGATTTATTCACTGGCCGAGAGTCAGGAAACCTGTCATTAAGTTTGTTCCTCTTTCTTGATTATTTCGATAAATGGAAGTTAGCACTCAGTGCTTGCCTAGATCTGGCTCAGCTTTTTTGGCGAGGGTACTGCTAATGTGGTACTGTGAAGTCCTATCGAGAGACACAGAGTGTCTGACTCTCCTGTCTTTAGTGATGCTATGATGATCGGTGGATTCAAGTAATGACAGCCTGGTCCCTCCAGTTGTAAAATTCTCTGCCAGCCTTTTATCTGGGGGTTTTACCCGTTGATTGTCATAATCTTAGCCTGAAGTAAACGTTTCGGTAGAAAATGCAAAATGGTGATTTTCTAGTTCCATTATTACTTCTACATTTGATTAGATAAAACGTCTCTACCAAGATGAACTTAACCCTCATTCTAAGGTTATTTAGTAACCTTGAAATATAGAACATACAGGAAGAGCGGTGTCCGTATTTAATTATTTTAATTTTCAGAGTGAGATATTGGGTGTCCAAGTTACTTCCAGGGCATCCAGTGAGGTTTTCTTTTCTTCCCTTTTGAGTTTTAATCAGTTACATTTATTACCATTTTCATAGTCAGTTGCTCTTTCTTTGGCCTACTAGAGCCTGTGTAAACTGGCTTCTGTGTCCTTTTATTATTAGTCTTTGGTAGTTTCCTCACTTACTGGCAACATCAAGATGTCCCAGACCCCTCTTGTGTGTTTCCTGTCCCAGACTTGGAATCAGCTGTTTCCTCCTGAAAGGATACCTGGTTCACTAGTCAGTCCTCAAGCCCAGCTGGCCTTCATTCCTTTCAGTGGGAATGGTATTTAAAAACCAAGATCTAAAGGGCGCCTGGGTGGCTCGGTCGGTTAAATGTCTGACTCTTGGTTTCGGCTCAGGTCATGATCTCGCGGTTTTGTGGGTTTGGCCCCATGTTGGGCTCTGCCCACTGACCACTTGAAACTTGCTTGGTTTCTCCCCCTCTCTTGGGGGCTCTCTCTCGGCCCCTCCCCCGCTCACCCTCTCTCTGTCTCTCTCAAAGTAAATTTTAAAAAAAGAAAAGATCTGATTGCTAGGTACATCCATTTCTGCTGGGATGTTGCTTCTAAGCCTTTACGAAGTGGACAGAGCCAGGAATTACATTCTTCTGAGGAGAAAAAAAATCATGAGTTTATGTTAATATTTCTAATTAAAATTTAACATTACATGGTTTTGACTTCTTTGGTTTTATACTTGAGTATCATTCATATATGCCGAAAATCTTGCCTCCTACAGGCAGTAACTTACTTTCATTATCCTGCAATACATATGGTTTCCAGATAACACCAGATAACTACTAACTGTAAGTTTATCGAATGCAATTTAGGATTTCTTTGCTGCTTTGTTTGTCCTTAGAACAAATAAAGAAAAGATGTTGTTTTCTGAGGTCCCTTGAAATAATTATTTTCTCTCATCATTATCAAAGTGATATATAATCAGATTAAGTTGTTTTATTTTGTGTTCAATTCATAGTAATATTTTTATTTGCTACTATTTTTGAATATGTAAACATATTTTCACAGTCAGAATTATAAACAAGATACATTCAGAGATGTCTGTCTTTCCAGTGTTTCATTTTGCCAAGATAAGCAAATACATACATACAGGTATATATATGTATATACGTAACATGTATATAAGCAAATACATACACATAAATATATATGTATATGTGTGTATATCCCCCCATACAGCTATTACAGAAAAGATACCATATTGCATATACTATTCTGTACCTTGCTTTTTTTCACTGAACAATGTATTTTAGAGACTGCTCCTATCAGTGTATAGAGATCTTCTTCAATTCTTTTTATAGCCATTGGTGTACTTTTAGATTGTTTCTAGTCTTTTGCTATTATCGATAGAGGCACAGTATCATCCTATACATATGACATTTTATTTTCTATTTTTGCTGGAAATCTTTGGGTTAGATTCCATGAAAAGTGGATCTCTGGGTTAAAGGTGTATGCTTTTTCTAGCTATTACTACACTCCCTTCTATAGGGATTATACCATTTTTACATTTCCACTAACAATGTAGGAGAGTGCTTGTTTCCTCACAGCTTGGATTTTTGCCGATCGAGATAGGTTAAGTAGTCAGCTTTTTCTTTTTTTTCTTTTTCCTTAGAGTTCTGTCTTTGCCCAAAGGGGTTTTGATTTATCATATATATATGATATATGTATATATCATATATATAATATATATTTTATATATATCATATATAATATATATTTTATATATCTCACATATATAATATATATTTTATATATATATATTTTTTTATCCAGCATTCCAATCCTTCCAGCATTGCCTTTCACTTAACTTCTCTGAGCCTCATTTCCTTCCTGTGTAATGAAAAAGGGCCCTTTGGACCTGAAGAACACTGGGTGTAGATCTGAGGTTTCATTTGTCCGTTTTCTTTAAAAAAAAAAATTTTTTTTTTTTACATTTATTTATTTTGAGAGACAGAGACAGCTTGAGCAGGAGAGGGGCAGAGAGAGAGAGAGAGGGAGAGAAAGAGAGAGAATCCCAAGCAGGCTCAATGCTGCCAGATGCAGAGCCCCATGTGGGGCTCAGACCCACGAACTGTGAGATCATGACCTGAGCCAAAACCAAGAGTCAGATGCTCAACTGAGTGAGCCACTCAGGCGTCCCTCATTTGTTCATTTTCAATCTCAAGTTAACCTGACTGACAGATACCTTCTGTCTGCACTCTGGTCCAGAGCACAAACCAGGGCTGCTTAAAACTTGTATTAAAGGTGGTTCCTTTACAAGCAAACACCAGGAAGCAGGAGGGCAGAGCCAGACAAACTCTAATTGGGAATGTCTTCACATTTATTCTGCATTTGAGGTCATGACTATGGTAGTACAATAACTGTAGGCCTTTGGAATTATCACATGAAGAGATCTAATCTTTGCCTAACAGAGCAAATAGAACTCTTGTGACAAGACTTCATTTTTCTTTGTGGTAAATCAAAAGATTGAGCTAAATTCCCTTTTGAACTTTGTACTTTTACACAACAGTGGGATGATAAAGGAGTGCAGAACCAGATTTAGGCCTGTCTTCATCTGGTAAGGAAAAATGTTTGATTTTGTACATGATTAGAGGCCAGATTTGGAAAGTAGGAGGTGTAAACCAGACATGGTATGCAGCAGAGAAAAATGAGGAACAGTCATGAAAGCTTTAGGATAATTTTATATAGATGGAATTGATTTGATTTCAACAGCACAGTTAAACACCTAGCTGATCTTTTGCTACTTTAGTCATTTTAATTGCCACGATTTTCTCTCATGTGGTGATGATAGGCTGAGTTATAGCACATTATGTTTATTGGCTGGAAATCTTGCCCAGTACTTCTAAGAACAGTGCTCACTCCCTCTCTTTCCCCTGCCAACCTTGTCTGCCTTTCCTAGATTCCTAAGATGCTTCTGGAACTGTCACATCAAGATTGCTGTTTTTGTCATGGCCCATTTTCCTATTGCCCTGGGGGTGCGATGCTAGTGTGGAATCTTGTTGGAGTGGATTTGGCCCGGGCCCAGTGTCCTACAAGTTAGTTTACCACAGCATTGTAACATTTTAGATGAACTTATATGGCTTACTGCAGTCCTAAAGGGCAAACCTTGTATTTTTTTTTTTTTTTTACAGAGTCTGGACAGGAGAGGAATAAAGTATATTGGTAATTAGGCCTATGCCCCAGGGGGAGCTGTTTTTCTATGCATTCCAAAAATATTTGAGTGCTCATGAGGTGCCTGGGTACTGAGTGGGGATTTCAGGGAAGGCTGTGGGCTCTAAAGAAGTTTGTGACTTGTTGAGAGGTTGAAAGTAAGCCATGTTTGTGAAAAGTTAAACAGTGCAAGGTGTTTTGTGGTTAAAAAGTGTATCTTTTAGGGGCGTCTGGGCGGCTAAGTTGGTTAAGTGTCCAACTTTGGCTCAGGTCATGGTCTCACCGCTCGTGAGTTTGAACCTCATGTCAGGCTCTGTGCTGACAGTTCAGAGCCTGGAGCCTGCTTCGGATTCTGTGTCTCCCTCTCACTTTGCCCCTCCCCTGCTCATGCTGTTTGTCTATCTGTCTCAAAAATAAATAAACATTAAAATTTTTTTTTTTGAAAATGTTATCTTTTACTCGGCTCTCTCTGACCGGATTTGCTGCTGCCACTCAAACTGTCATGTGTCTGTTTCAATTCCTGATGTCATAGATCTCCCTGTCACTTAGAGTCAGAACCTGTTCAGTCACTTCTTTCTCTAATCACTTCTTTCTCTTTTTCCTCGAATCCATTTGATCCTGTTAATGGCTCTTGTGTCTGTTCTTGTTTCCAGTTTCTCCTTTGGGCACCCTAATTTCTGACCCAGATCAACGTGACTCCAAGTTATTACAGTGGCTCTTCCTCAGGACTCCCTGCTCTGTAGTCACAGTATCTACAAAACTCCACCCTGTTTGTCTTCCTGATGCAGCTCTCCCTGAAAGAGATCACTGCTTGCCTCAGAAGCTTTCAGTAGTTCTCCGTAGGCTACTGTAGGGTTTTTTTTTAAACTTTAAATCTCTGAGGTTAGTGAGTACCTGCCTATGTAACATGTTGTAAGCACAGCTTTTGTCAGGGTCACCAAAGGTCCTATGAGCCACAAAAGATAAGAATGACTAACCTGCAAATCATGTCCAGCTTCCTCACTTGGCCGTCAAGGCCTTGCCAGTTGCCCTCAGACCACTTTTGCAGCCTACTTATTCGCTACTTTCCTCCGTGACCTATTGGTTCCAGCCCTGCCATTTCCGTGTTCTTGGTCTAATTAACTTCACTTAGCTTTTCCTGTCTCTTACTACCCCATGACATTCATTAATTTAGGACGCAGATTAGTAAGCACATACTCTGCAGACATTCTTTCTGCCCTCCGTTCACCCATTCTCTCAATTCTTTGTGATGTTTTCTCTTTGAATGTCCAGCTTTTCTGGCCACTTGGTCTCAAAGTGATTTCATTTCTCCCTAAATGTATTTATTTAGCTATTCATTTGGTACATTGCCTTGACTCGTTAAATACACATACTTTTCATTTGCTTAAATATCTCTCGTAGTTACTCTGCAATAAACACATATCTTGCACATAATCGTAAAAAAGGAATTGTTGTGTGAATTTATCGAAAATGAAAAAACAGAGGGGCGCCTGGGTGGTTCAGTCAGTTAAGCATCCGACTTCGGCTCAGGTCATGATCTCATGGTTCATGAGTGTGAGCCCCGCGTCGGGCCCTGTGCTGACAGCTCGGAGCCTGGAGCTTGCTTCAGATTCTGTGTCTCCCTCTCTGTTCGTCCCCCACTCGCACTCTGTCTCTCTCTATCTCAAAAGTAAATAAAGATTAAAAAAATTAAAAAAATAAAAATAAAATGAAAAAAAACAGATAAAAATAAAACCTATTCTTTGACACACACACACACACACACACACACTCACACACTCATCCTCCTCTGAAAAGATTTCCTGGTTCAGGCCTTAATATTTTTATGTTGTCTTCACTGTCAGTTTTATCTGAAAGTAGCCTTAGTCATTCCCTTATTTTACAGAATGAGAATGTGGACCCTTTGGTTGAGGTCCTCCCCACCCACCCCCAACGGCGGTTTCATGTCAGAGAGACAATTAGAATATGTGCTTCTTTAATTCACCCCCAAATCAAACCACAAGTCCATGCCATTTAATATATTGCTCACTCACATTTATCTCAAACTAGTATCATTGAGCCTAAGTGAAAATTAGCCCCTGTTTCAGTGTGGTTTTCCAAAGATGAAGACTTACTTTTTACTTTTGTTATTGTTCATTTGTCCAAAAAGGCCTAAACGATGAGGAGGTCTAACCTGTATGCTTCATAAAAAACTAACACACGAAACATCTGCATTCACTGCTTCGGTATTCTCAAGTAAAATTTCTCATCTGCGTGGAACACAGGTCTGTGCAGACAGGTTGTTCCGGTGGCCTAAGGAGGAGAAGAGGAAATGATCATTAGATTAAAGGTTTTATGAGGCAGTGAGGCACAAGAAACCAGTAGCTCTCATAGTTGCCCCTCCCTGGCCTGATGTGGTTATTTTCCTAGTACATTATAAAAACAGTCCTCTGATTATATCTCGAGTTGAATGTATTTTGTTTGCAGTGGCCTGCCTTAGTGGGTCGAGCAGTCTGGTACTTCCCATGCGGAGGGTGGTTGGACTGCCCCAGCTTGCACCAGTAAGACTTAGCGGCCGTCTTGTATCTGCTACTGGGCATTGTGGACCCTGGGAAACCTATCATTTTACTGCACTCCTCTGTGGATTCTCCTGCTTGTGCCCACTGATCTGGAAAAACTTAAGGACCCATCAGATCTCCTACGTACTACTTGACCTTCAGTCTTGTCAGACGTGCCTGCCACAAACCGTGTCTCTTCCCAGTTTAACTAGCCCTTTGCCCCCCTGCACTTAACCCTCAACATTCTGGGAAATTCTGTGTCATAACCAGCTTGTTTTCTTATCTGGCAACTCAGGCCTTGTGTGGAAATTGCCTTTGAAAGCCACTATTTACTTAATTTTTATATTCTCTTTATTTTTTAATTTTGAAAGCCACATATGTGGCTTTATTTTTATAGTCTTTTTTTTTTAAATTTTTTTTAATGTTTATTTATTTTTGAGACAGAGAGAGACAGAGCATGAATGGGGGAGGGTCAGAGAGAGGGAGACACAGAATCTGAAACGGGCTCCAGGCTCTGAGCTGTCAGCACAGAGCCCGACGCGGGGCTCGAACTCACGGACCGCGAGATCATGACCTGAGCTGAAGACGGCCGCTTAACCGACTAAGCCACCCAGGCGCCCCTTTATAGTCTTTTTTTAATGTTTATTTTTGATAGAGAGACAGAGCATGAGCAGGGGAGGGGCAGAGAGAGGAGGAGACACAGAATCCGAAGCAGGTTCCAGGCTCTGAGCTGTCAGCACAGACCCCGATGCAGGGCTCGAGCTCATGGGGCTCGAACTCACAAACCACGAGATCATGACCTGAGCCGAAGTCAGACGCTCAACCGACTGAGCCACCAGGCACCCTTATTTTTATAGTCTTTTAAAATAAGCTTTATGGGGGCGCCTGGGTGGCTCAATCGGTTAAGTATCGAACTCTTAGATTTCGGTTCAGGTCATGATCTCACCGTTGTGGGATTGAGCCCCAAGTTGGGCTCCTCGCTTGGCATGGAGCCTGCTTGGGATTCTCTCTCCCCCTCTGCCCTTCGCCACACGCACTCTTTCTCTCTCAAAAATAAATAAAATAAGCTATATTAAGGGAGTGGACGTGACCACTGTTACCAGTTTGATGTGTGAAGATACATATTTTAAATGTCTGCTAGCTCTGCAAAGGTGATGTTACAGCTTAAGCTTCCAGAAAAAGAAATCTCATTTGTCACCTATACCAGAAGAATGGGGAGCAAACTAGGAGCAACCTCAAGTACCAAGGAGCTAGCTCTTTAGGAGTCTGACATAAGAGAAAAGCTTGCCATGGCTGTGGGAACTGTGCTTCCTTGCTGTAGGAGGGGAAGGGCAGATACAGATTCTCGAAGTGAACCCATTAGATGCCAGTAGGATTGGTCTGAGTCAACTTCCTGCTTTCTATGACACAGTCCAACTGTTACTTAACGACCCTCAGTTCAGCAATGTCCTTGGTAATCGGATCTCTTGTCACAGCTCTACGAAACCTGTCCAAACTGGGACATTATTTGAGCCAACTTTTCATTCAAGTATTTACTGAGCACCTATATATTTTAAATTATTGGCCTGATTGACTTTTATTGATGTTATTAGCCATTTGCCCACTTGAGGATGGGGTAAGGATTAGTTACTAGAACGGCTTTGTTTTGCAGGTCACGAAGAGAATTCCTCTAGATGCAAAATCAACTCCAAACCCAGAACACCTCTGACTCGCCTGTGTTGGCCATCAGCTGCCTTAAACATTCACACCACGTTTGAATATCTCCTTCTACAATGCAGTATTTTCTCCTGTCACCTTTTTTACATTTTGATGAATTATGTGCCTACTTAACCTAAACTGTGCTGGCTCTGTAAAATGTCTATGCACTCTTCTGAGATAGGAGGCGCTGTACTTCTGAGAAACGTGCTGCTCTCTCCTTGGAGCCTGTGCATTTGGAGACCACTCCTGCCTGGTCACAACATGGGAATCTGCGAAGTGTTTAAAAACTGTCGCAAGACCGGTAGAGTCAAGTGGGGCAGTCCGTAGGAGAGCACGTTCAGAGGGAATATCTGTGCTAACAGAATTACACCAAAGTATATTTTCAGGACACTTTCTTATTTCTGCCATCTATTGGAATAAATTATTTTTCTGCTTTCTGTGGAAATCTGGTTTCAGTGTTTGTTAAGTTCATTTTTGGAAGCTTTTCTATCTTTAGATATGATGCCTTAAAAAAAAAAAAACTGATGTTGTAGTTCAAACTAGGTTGGAAGTGTAAACCTGGTCATGTGGTTTGACATACCTGAAGATACTGGTGAGTACTTCCCTGAATCATTAGTAATCATTTCAGCGCTTACTGTAGCCAAGCAAGGCACTGGAGGAATCAAAGGTGTGGAAATTGAGGTCCCTGCAAGGTCAAGAGCTGATACACAATTTGGAGAGATAAGATCAGTATACATAGAACTGTAATGCAAGGCCATGTCTGACCATGGTCCATAAAAAAGTGGTCATGATGGTGAGCAAGTTGAAGGTTCCTTGTATCACAGCAGCTCCTTGTATCATCACACCCCCAGAAATAGCACCGGAGAAATCGAGGCAGATTAAAAAGCCTGGTATAGGACGGTATTTCTGTGTTTTGGTAGCAGGCATCTGAATAATTCACTAATTTGGGGACTTTATTAGTTTTAAGAAATTAAAATTTTAAATGGATCTAAATTTTCACCAGTGCATGGCTTTTTGACAACCAGCCAAGCCAAGAATGGATTTCCTGTTTTGCAGTTTGTGCTTTTCTATTCCTCCCCGACTATCTGAACTCATTGCTTTGCCGTTCTTAGGACAAAAGAGTTTCGAGTTGAAATGACCGTCCTGCTTTCATTTCTTTGTTTCCATTCTTTACTTTTTGAACTTCAGATTTTCCTGAGAGGCAACTTCATACTTTACATTTCCAGCAAAAGGGTAGCCAATTTCATGGAATCCATAAAACCCTGAAGATCTGACATTGGAGGGGACCATGGTAACAAATGCTAGCTAACCCCATCGTTTTATAGATAAGCAGTCTGCACCCAGACAGGGAGAATCGCTTGCCTAGTTAAATGTAGCTGCTCAGAGGCAGACCAGGGAGTAGGATCCCTGGTTTTGTAATTTCCATTCGAAAGCCCTTTTCACTTGCTACCCTGACTCTCCCACAGTTGGAGCCAACTTTGAGCTTCGAGTAGAAGGGAAGACTTCTGCCAGGCTGTCTCCCATTAGAGCAGTTCACTTGACCCTTAATATCTGTCATTTAAGAAAGCAATGCAGGTGGTTACGGTGGCCACATAAAAGGATGCCACAGTTTGAGCTCTAGCCGTGGGGGAAGCGTGACTCCATTGCAGCTCTCCACCCAGATTCTTCTCGCCAGGCTCTGCACCCCATTATCCCTGGGGGCGGGGGAGTCTGTCTAAAACCTTCCCACTGCCACCCTGCACTGCTTTCTTGCAAACCACCACGGTTTCAAAGCTGAGCCTTGTGATGTCTCTTGTGTAGTGGCACTTCTTTGAGTGCTGCTTTCACGTGGCTTGAGTTCAGCATGCTGCATTAGCCAATAGGGAGCCTACATAGTTTTAGGACAGCAGACCTTAGCTATGGCGTGCTTGCAGCAGTGATGGAGAGCAGCATTCATGATCATATTTTGATGCATTTCCAATGTAATGGCCTAGTTTAAGGCAGAGGTCATGACCCTGGCTGATCCAAGTCCCTGATTTCTGCCTTGTTCTGTTACTTTGTACTGATGCATTTTTTTTTACTTGCCATTTGCTCTCAATTAGACATTGGGAAACCAACTGGATTACATTGCTATTTGCACTAGGGCTTGCTTGCCACTTGCTGGGATCCAATTCCTACAGACACGAGTCAGGAAGATTAGTATGTTGGCTGCACTAGTAACAGTGTGAAACACAAGGATGAGAGCCCTGAAGGGCCTGGTTCTGTGCCAGGGAGGTTTTGATTGTCCCCCAGAAGGGAGCATTCTGCTCAGTAAGCCTTCTAGGGAAGGAAAAGGCCCTAATGAGGTAATAGTTCAGGCCTGAACCTGGAAGGGTTCTCCAAACCCTACTGGGACTTACTGCTAGTGAGGCCCTAATGGCCTCAGCATAAAGCCTATGGAAGAAGACAGGAGTAGGGGCGCCTGGGCAGCTCAGTTGGTTGAGCGTCTGACTTCCGCTCAGGTCATGATCTCACGGTTCGTGGGTTTGAGCGCCACATTGGGCTCTGTACTGACAGAGCCTGGAGCCTGCTTCAGATTCTGTGTCTCTCTCTCTGCCTCTCTCCCACTTGCGTGCGCTTGCTCTCTCAAATATAAACATTAAAAAAAAATTTTTTTGAAACGAAGAAGAGGAAAGGACCTCCTTTCCTACCCAAATTAGAGATCAAAGACTTCCTAGATAATCGCAAGCCCCTAAAGGCCAGGTAGGGTCACTCTGTCACCTCATAGCTTTATTGGTATTGCTGAAATGAGGGAATCAGCTCAGATTCCGTGAGGGAAACTTGTCGAGTTCCCTTTGCCCAGGAAGTCACTTAACTCTTGAGCCTGTTTCCTTGTTTATGAAAGTGTTGAGAATATTAATATTAACCAGTATATAAACTCAGATACATGTTTTCTCCTCCCCTCATTCCTAGTAACTGACCCATTTTGTTACAGCATGGCCCATTGTCTGAGATGGATGGATGGCCGCGAATCACATTCTGCTTGGCAGTTCACTTGCTCCGGTGATTGTCGCGACCCCAGCTTAGAAGGAGCTCCATCCAGCCCTTTGAGAGGATATTGAAAATGTCCTTCTACAAAGCCTGTCCAGGTGAACACAGTGTGGACTCCTGGTATGATCATTAGACTAGGTGAGGCCCCAGGTTTGCAATCTTACTGCATCACTTGCAAGCTGGATTAACTTTGCACAAATCATTTAATTTATGAGCCTAAATTTTTTCTTCTACAGAATGGGGCAATACCTGCCCTTTCTGCTATCCAAGTTATTACCAAATGAGATGGTGGTGGTGAAGATGATTTGTAAATTTTAATAATACACAAAGTGTATTTTGCAAAGAAACGACAAAACTGCTGGGACCCCCTGATGACTTTCCTATTAAGATAAGCCCCAGAGGGGCAGCCAACTGATATTTTCTTCTACATTTGGTTTACCTTTTGATTAGTCATTTGTGCTTGGGTCATAGAAAAAGAAAAGGCAGGCTCCAGGCGTGAGCTCTCAGCAGGGAGATAGATCTCTTAGAAACCATCATAGCATAAATGTCTGGACCACATCCTTCCTGCCCTTCCATATTCTACACGAGTTCTATGAGCCCTTCTGCCAGGACAGGAGTATTTCCAGCATGATTTGAAGATGCAATCTGAGGGGCACTGGTTGCTTTTAACAATGTTTTCCTTGTTTTCTTTCAACATAGAATGATGTCTATATACTTATTACTGACCCAACAAAATTTTATCATATGTTACTTTGACATTGCTTCAGATATAGCACCATTTTGTGCATTTCTTCTGGGCAGTTTTTTAACAACAGTGCTTGGACTCATGGGAGATTTGGCCCTGGATTTCCTTTTCCAAAAATTTGAAGAGTCAATTGCTCTTTTATTAAACTATATTTAAATTATATCTTAAAATACATATTTAGGCATTTTAGAATGGGTTCACCACCCTATCCTTGCTCCCTCCTGTTCAGAGAACAAATGTATTTTTTTTTTTAACGTTTTATTCATTTTTGAGAGAGAGAGAGAGACAGCACGCCAGCAGGGGAGGGGCAGAGAAAGGGAGACACAGAATCCGAAGCAGGTTCCAGGCTCTGAGCGGTCAGCACAGAGCCTGATGTGGGGCTCGAACCCATGAACCATGAGATCATGACCTGAGCCGAAGTCAGTCGCTTAACTGACTGAGCCGCCCAGGTGCCCCTAGAGAACAAATGTGTTTAAAATGAAGATGGGCTCTTAGGCAAAAGTTATGTATTTTTTTTTCTTGCCCCTTTATTTCAACTTCTCAAGAGTTGAATGGATGGAATTAATTGTAGAAAAATCCATAATTTTCAAAGAAAAAAAAAATCACAGTATAAATACCATTGTAAAGGATATTTATCAGGGTACAGAATGAAAAAACACCTTAATGCCCTTAAGGAGAGGCTTAAATAAGTTATACTGCACCCAACTGAAGGAATATGGTGCATTTAATAATTTCTTTTTTTCTGGAACATATGCCTAGAAATGAGATTGAAAAGAGAAAACTACTAACATTGCTTCTGGATGGGAATCACAAGTGATTAAAATTTTCTTTTTCCTTGTTAGCATGTTCTCCTATGAAAAGGTAATACTTGAGTAAAAAACAATAACAATTATTTTAATAACAAAAGATAATAGAATATTAAGAGAAAAAGGATTGTTAACTTCTGTACATAGCAAAAAGCCTGATGAGAAACAGACCAAAATGTTGATAATGATTATTTCTTTTATGGCTTTGTATATTTTCTAAAAAGAGCATGGTATTACTTCATAATCGGGGGTAAGAGGGAAGGCATTTTGGAGGGGACCATTGTCAAAATAGTGTTAGTACTTCCTTCAAACATTATATAACACATGCACCTTTTTTTTTTTCTTTGAGAGCAATTCAGGGTCAGGGGAAATGAAGTCAACTAGCTTTATTAAAACACTGAAGCTATTCTGAATCAATAAAAATCAGCAAGTTCACACAGCAATTCTGATTAACTGTTTCCATTGTGCAGGACAAAGTACAGAGCATTCAGCTTATAAAATTCTGGCCTCCTTTTGTATAGGTGTTCACAGTGACAGCATGGTGAAATGAAAGGGGAGCATTGATTTCGATTCTGCCCACATAGAAAAGTAGAAGCCTGGGGTATTAATGTTCTGGGGTCCCACATGCGTTAGAATAAGCCCCACTGTTCTTTCCCTCCCAAGTGCTCCAAGCAAGTCTTTTATTCAGGCTGTGTCACCGCTTCAGTCAAAACCTCCTCCTTTTGAAATGTGTTGGCCCTTTTTCCCCCCCAATACTCACCACCACCACCACCACCACCCCACCCCCCCTGGCCAGCCGTAAAACAGGAGTATTCTAGTGGCTAAGGATGTTCAACGACTAATACTGCTACCCACGTGAATCCAGTCAGGATTCTGACATGGTTTCCATAGTTTCTTTACACTGTCCAAAGTGTGGTACTACACTGTGGGTTGCCACTCCAAAACAGAACAAGCAGAGCAGATGTTTTGTAAAAGTAGGCGATGTATTTGAGGAAGCTGGAGTGGAGAAGCTAAGTGTGACTGTGCAAGCCACAAAAGCTTTTCAGCAACACTCAACAGGTATTTCCAGCTCCTGTTCTTTGTCCCGATGTTAGCTGCTTGGAACAGTGGGAAGCAGGAGACTCCCCCTGGGCTCCTGGAGCTTGGAATTCAGCAGGGTGACAACTGGCACTGGGTGTCCCTGGTGGGTGGAGCCCGAGGTAGCCAGGTCCTGTGCCTTAGGACGGACTGGTTGCTGGGTAAGAGCACTAGAAACGCTGGTAGCGGGAGGCTCCTTGAAGGAAGTGACCTTTAAGGGTAAACCCAAAGGATGATTAAGAGCTAGGCCAACGACTGATGCCGCTGTTTCAAGAGTCTGCGAGAGAGAAGTATCCTGGGTTATGGTAATAGGAATGAAATGGAGTCAGAGAAGTAGTGTTTTGGGGGCTAGCGCATATTTACTAGCATATGCAGGTGACTGATTGGATGTTAGGGGTGGAGGTAATTAAGGGACAGGAAGGAGTCCAGGTTCCCCGCTGGGTGGACATTGGAACCTTTCACTGAGATGAGGGCAGTGAGGAGTTTAGTTGTAGACAGATGGAATTTGCCGGCACCAGAGGTATGCACGTGCAGATACCCAGTGGGCAATTGTTATGTGGCTCTGGAAGTTGAGCAGGAAACCCGGGCTGTAGGTGGGGGTGTGGGGCACCAGCATGGAGATAACTGAACCTGTGAGTGTGGCTACGAGGGCCAGGAAGAGCATGTAGAGTGAGCAGAGACGCAGTCTGGGCTGGAGGCTAGGAGCATCCTCTCTTAAGCGGTGGGCAGAGAAAGAAGAGGAATCTAAAGGGACCCATGGAAAATGCCGCCTTGGCTTGGACAGCAGTCAGCACCGCCCTCCCCTCCAGCTTCCTCACATACCTTATCCTATGAGTAAGTGGGACATATTCCTATTTTACAGTTGGAGATACTGCAGTTACGTGACTTAGCCAGTTTCACCCAGAGGCTACCACCTGAAATCCACAAAAGTAGGTGCATGTACACTTGTCTGTGTTTTTCCCGGGAGCAAGTATATGGCTTTCATGAGACCTCTGGAAAGGTTCAGAACCACTGTTACTAGTACTATCAACAGTAGGGGCACCTGGCTGGCTCAGTTGGTGGAGCATACGACTCTTGATCTCAGGGTTATGGGTTTGAGCCCCATGTTGGGCAAAGAGTTTACTTAAGAAAATAATAATACCAACAATAGCTGATCCTTCCCTGGTGCCTACTGTGTGCCAGGCCCTAAGGAGTTTACCCGTCACCAGACTGTAACTGGGGCAGGACAGGGCAAAGAGCAGTATCGCACATCTCTCCCCTTTCTAATAGTCTCAACCCCTCTGTGTCCCCCCAACCCCCAGGCGGGAGAAAAGACCGCCAATCTGGTCCTCTTTTCTCCCGTGGTGTTTACAGGGGCCGCTTACTGTTATTACTTCCTCTTTTAGAAGGAGAGGAGAACTGCCCCCTACTTTGTCCTAATCTCACTTCAGTTTCCACCTCGACTCCCAGTTTTCCCAAAGGTGACTCCCTTGTTTTGCCATGCTGGGAAGAGATGCTTGGATAGTGGGCAAGAAGCCTCCTCATGTCGAGCTGACTGGTTATAGGGGCACCAGGGAAGAGCTGTGGCCAGGTCATCAGGACTCCTGCAGCCATGATCCTGGCTTTAGCCTGAGTGACAATGGGTGGGCTGACCAGGTTGCTAAGATGTCCTCAGGGTCTATATGGAAAGGCAGGCACCCTGCAGGGGCCTAGGTGGGCACTGAGGTATGGGGGCCAAGGCATGCATCTTCCCCCCCTAACAGGATAGTACCTGCACTTGGCATTCAGGTTTGTTAACGTGCTTTATGTCTTACTGTGACTGGTGTGTAAGAACAGGTGTAGAGGATGGCACCCATTTCTTTTACACATTTCACTCCTGGGCTGGACCCTGTGAGGCCAGGGTGAAAACACTGGTGGTACCTTCCCTGGTGTTGCTGTCACACCAGGGAAATTTATGACATTGCGAATTTGCAGGGAAAACAAAAAAACCTGGGATACACAGGACCCCCCCCACCCACTTCACCCATAGTTCTCTGAACTTTTTATTCTTATTTATTTCTGTCTTCTAGCAACCTCTCTGGACTGTTCACTTCCTGGATGTGGAAATCCAGCTTCATAGTTTTACACTGGATTGAGGCTTTCGGAGCACACTTCCATCCATAGCTCAGCAATCTATTATCAGAGTTACAGGTCTTGGTTCCTGCTGCTTATCAATCTGTTCCTCCACTTGCTGTTTTTATCGGCTTCGGGCCTCACCAAGAAGAATGTCTTGTTGTACCTGTCCTTTGGGAATCTTTCCTACAACAAATGCTAGATTGTTCTCACTCTCTGGCTTCCTGGTTTGCTATCAGTTAGAGTTGCTGATACTAACAATGTATGTTCAGCTCAGTGCTGACAAAAAAACCAAACCAAAGCAAAAAACAAAATCCCACAGGAACTGCTAGCTGTCCTAGAAGTTTTCAGTCTTAGTGGAACAGACAAAACAATTTTGACAGGAATGCCGCCTTGGAAGATAACGGAATCACCAAACAGTCTGAGTTGCTGGCTGCCTTCTCTTGCCAGGCTACTTTCCCTTTGCTGCTGCTTCTCTTCTAAGAAGCTTCTGGTCACATTCCTCCCTAGAAGGTGGAGGAGGGGAGAGCCAAGACTGTTGAGCACCATTATGCATCAGGTTCTGCATTTGATTTTCAAAATCAACCTGAGGGAAGTTACGCCAGAAATCAAGGAACAGTCAGCTTAGTTTGTGCCTTGCCCCAATACGTTAGCAAGAAAGTGGCCCTGAAACACATAGGTATCTTGTTGTTAACCCCTGCACCGCGGCCTCCCCTGTTATAAACTCTGTTGTTGTTATTGGAAGCTTTTCATGTCAGTCTCCTTCAGGTTCTGGGTTCCTCCAGGGCAAGGACTGTGTCTTCATGCACACATGAGACGTTCAACTTGTCATTTTATTTTTCTCTCTTCTCTTCCCCTACTCACCACTAAGCACAGGCTTGATTGACTATGCTGTCTAGTGACGTGCTTTGCATTCTCCCTAATTCAAGGACATATTAATGTTTATGCCACTTGGTTTATTTTTTTTACTTATGTTTTTAAATATAATTTATTGTCAAATTGGCTTACGTACAACACCCAGTGCTCATCCCAACAAGTGCCCTCCTCAATGCCCATCACCCACTTTCCCCTCTCCCCCACCCTCATCCACCCTCAGTTTGTTCTCTGTATTTAAGAGTCTCCTATGGTTTGCCTCCCTCCCTCTCTGTTGTAACTATTTTTTTCCCCTTCCCTTCCCCCATGGTCTTCTGTTAAGTTTCTCATGATCCACATAGGAGTGAAAACATATGATATCTACCTTTCTCTGACTGACTTATTTCACTGAGCATAATACCCTCCAGTTCCATCCACAAATTGCTGCAAATGTATGCGCCTCGATTTAATTGAGGACATAATAACACATGATATGAATAGTACAAAGCAATAAGTACATTAAGTGCTCATTTGGGTGGTAGAGGAAAGGGTATTAATGAGGGCAGTAGTAGATATGGTAGAAACATACTTCATAAAAGATGTGGGATCTTGAGCCACGGAGGATAAATAGGATTTGGACCATAAGGGGTTATTAAGCTCCTATCCCATGGTAGGCCTGGTTCTCCATATGGGGAGTGAGGAATCAGGGTAAAGAAGTAACAGATAGAGTGGAGAAGAGCCTTGGCACAGAATTGGGGGCTTTCTGGGAGAAGAAACCAAAGCTCAGAGCTGTCACATAAAGAATACTGCATCCTACGGAGAGGTTTAGGCCAGGGGAAGAACTGAACTCTTCTTCCCCCAAAGAATGTTTTTTAGGAGAAGTAAATGAGGGACGGGTGCTGATTGCCAACCATCAATTAGTATTTTTTAGATTCACCCTCAGCAATGCTCCAGTGTCCTCAGGAATAAAATCAGTTTTTAAAAGTGCGAGAAGGACACAGCTTTTCCTGGAGATCTTCCAGCTTTGAGTTAATCAATCGCACTTCTGAAGCTGTGAAATCTTCAGGTATCATACAGGTCCACAGGGGCCTGGAAAGAAAATACTTAGACTCAAAAGGATAACACTCATTTAAATATGTACATAATCAGCAGGCAGGGCTCAGTCTGAAGAATTGCAAACTTTAGGTCATAAGTCAAGCTAGGACCCGTGGCAACCATTTAAATTATTCTAATTATTTTCAGGAGAAAATCGGAACCCAGAGAGGTCCAGCCCCTCACCTTGGATCCTATAGTAAGTGGGCTCAAATTGAAGTCTTGGGTCCAAGAACAATGTTTCAAATACATTAAGGTTTAAAGTGGGTGAAATGTCAGCATATCCAAAAAAAAAATATCGCTGGTAGGATACACAGAGCATGGGCATTTGTGCTTGCTTCTAAGAGGGGAAAACGAATGGCCAGGGAACAGGGGTAGGGGAAAGATTTACTATTCACTGAATACCTTTTTGTACCTTTTGAATTTTGTGCTGTGTATATGTTACCTAATCAAAAAATAAATAATTTATTTTTAAGAGTTCAGCGGAGTCCTATTGCATTGTGTCCCCCATTGTGTCATGTTTGTGTTTGACGAAGGTTATGTAAATGATTCTGCAGAAGCAAGGTTAAGCACTTTAGAAGTGGTGATGGCAGTTGGTTTCTACTTTGTGGCTAGAACAAGAGGCTCCTGAGCCTTAAGCCAATGCTATTCCAGAGTCCCAACTTCCTGCCAATTTTGATTGTGGCACAATCTGGCAGGATAAAACCCAGAGAAACACAAATCAATTAGCAGTCAGTGATTTCATTCACTTCAGAGCAAGATATGGTCATTAACAAACCGTGATGTCTCTGTTAGTCAAAACTGTCCTTTCCAAGACAAGGGAAGATGCAAAGTCGGGAATCCAACGTAACTCACTAGTGAACCCCTTCAATGGCAGAGCCCCGTGCTAGAAGAATCAGGCTGCTCCTTGATCCCAGCGAACTGTTGCCCAGCAGAAGTGTGAAAATGATGTGTCAAAAGGGCAGTGGAACAATGGAAGAGCTAACCATCAGCTGGAGTTTTTCCAAACATAGTATTACGTGAAAGGATAGTCTGTGATGTGTTCCATGGAGATTTAATACATGAATCAAAATGTGAACAAGTGAGAGGAAACTGGCCCAAATTTCCCAAGCCAGTTTTTCTATTGATGCTTCAATTTTAAACTCCAGTTGATATGGAAAATTAGAATGTGGTATGTTAGACTTAAAAAAAAATAATTACAATCCTGCTACTTCCTGTGCAGTAGGGAAAAGACTTATTTCTTCACTGGGCATTGAGACCCTAAAGTATTTTGAAGGATACAGAGGTGAGATTTACTTTCCCCTTAGGTATCTACATATACCCACCTATTAATATTGTTTACAAAGGTATTTTAGTGGCTGTTAAACTGCTAAAGTCTAGAGTTACCCTTACTTGCTATTTAGTTTACAGTACATCTTCTAAATGATGTCTTTGAAACAATCTGATAATACTACCATTCATTAACTGCTCACTATATGTGAAGCACTGTGGTAAGTACCTGGTGAATTTTTCCACTCACTTCTCACAACCCCCATGAGGTACTTACAGAGGAAGCTCACAGAAGTTAAATAATTTGTGCTGGTTCACATACGGTAGAGGCAGGGATTCAAATCCAGCATGTTATTCAACAAGTATTTAATGACTGTCTATGTCATGAAAGGTAGAGGATAAACAACCGGGCTAGTCCCTGCCCTCTTGAAGTTTATGATCTTTAGAAGTCTTTGAATTACAAAGTCCATGGTTTTGACATTGACATTATACTACTTTCCTAGGTCTGTGCAAAGAGGAGCCACATTTTCTAAGGCAATTATTCCTAAGAGAAATATGGCAGCCTGAGGGAATCTGGCCAAGCATTTCTGTTCTCCTATCCTCCTTTCTCCATGGCTACTAAAGTCATATTTCTGTTCTGTGCTCAGAAGATAACTTCTGGGCCCTTAAGAAGTATAAAGAGGAGTCTGGAAGCACAGGCTATGGTAACAGATCTGGGTTCTGGACCCAGCTGGTTCATTTACTAGCTGCCTGACCTTGAGCAAGTAATCCCACTGAGCCCTAATTTCCCCCTCTGCAAAAATGTGTGTATTACCATTGCGCGTCCCTGTAGGGTGAACTAAATGAGATGATGAGCCCACCACACAGTACACGTTCAGGAGCAGAGGGTGGCTATTGTTATCAACAGGATTAGGGAGCACAAGAAAACCTCAGGCACATGTGTTATGAAGGTTTGTTTGTGTAGGCGCTTCTAGTTAGCACCCTGTTTGTACAGTCGTGTACAGGTATTCTCTCTCAAATGTGCACGCAATATAGTTGATCCCAGTGTCTGGGGCTTACGTACGCAATAAATATTAACTGAATGAACGAAAGACTAAAGGCAAGGTCAGTCTCAGCAAATTAAGAGGTTCAGATGTGGAGGACATACCTAAAACAGTCGATACAATTCCTCTCCTAAGCTTATGCCACTATGGTCCCGGAGCCCCCTTCAAGTTTCACTGAACTTCGAATGTAAATGCAAATTGGCATAAACATAAATATAAACGGGTATACGTATATTCAGGCCTCACCGTGTAGCTGTGAAATCAGATAAAACGCTGGATGGGAAAGTCATTGTAAATGAACCTCCTCTACAAACGTGAGTGTGGCTGGGTATCAAAGTCGGCCCACGCCCACGCAGCAGTGGCAGGCGCCAAGCCCCCGCTCCGCCCCCTCTTCCTGGTTTTTCCCGGCAATCCGCCCCTCCGGCGTCATGTGACAGGGGTGCCCTGCCGGGCCGAGTTCCTGATTGGCCCGGCTGCAGAGCGTCTCGCGATTGGCCCGAGGCCGGCGGGCCCCCGCCTCCCTCCTCCTCCTCGCCGCGGCCCACGTGAGGGGGGCGAGTCACGCGATTTCCGGGAACCCGTCAGGAAGGACATAAACAAAACAAACCGAGGCAGCATGGAGAGGGGCCGCGGCCCCTGCAGCGGAACCGGACCGAGCCCCTGAGCCGCCCCCACACGCACAGGTGAGCTCCGTTGCCCTCCGCCCAGATCCCGCAGGGGTCTGGGCTGGAGGACTAGCCAGGCGAGGGGCGGAGGAGGGCCGCTGGCCTACGAGGCAGCAGCGCCGGGGCTCTGAACCGGGCCGGCGCGGGGCGGGGGCCGGGACCAGGGCCGAGTCTGGGGGCGCGCGGGCTTCAGGCTGCCGCCTGCCGGTCACGGGGTCCCCGGTTCCCCTCCCCCACCCCCGGCCCGGGACGGTTATATAAAAGCGCGGGGCGGCGGTAGAGGGGACCCACGGGTGGGCGGCAGGGTAGACCGGGGGTGGGCAGCTCCAGGCGTCTGTCCTGCCAGGCCGCCCGGCCCTTCACTGTTGCCTCCAAGCCCGGGGCCGTGGCTGCCGGCAACCGGCCTGTCAGAGAAGCGAGCGGGTGGGAGGGGCCGGAGAAGGGAGGGGAGGCGAGGCTGGCGGGGGAGGAGAGAGAGGGGCGTGTGAGGAAGGGCCGGGTCCACTAAGGTTGGAACCGTGCAGGCAAGAGACTAGGAAGCGCGAGCTGGGTGTGGGGGGGCTCCAGGCAGGGGTGTCTCTGGGGTAGCCGCTCCCCCTTCCCGTCTCCGCCCCAGAGACGGGCGAGAGGGGCCTCCCTCCCGGGATTTGTTTATATGTCTTCTCAAAGCAGCTTGAAGCGGCTCGTAGGCGGAGCCCTCAGCGCGGAGTGGCAGGCCGTTCGGCCCAATGGGGCAGGCGGACGGAGACTGCCGCGCCAATGGGCTTGGGGGAGGCGGTGCCGCGGACCCCCCCCTAGTTTGTTAGGCTGTGCCGGGGGGTGGGCCGGGTGGGGCGGCCATGTTAGATGGGAGGGGACCGGTGGTGGTGGGTCACTGAGAGGGGAGGAGACAGGGCAAAGGGCGAGGGAGCCGGGCCGGGGGCGTTTCGGGTGTCCGAAGGCGAGTCTGATCGGACCAGGAAGTAGCTCAGGGGAGCCAGACCCCGACCCACCGCTCTCCCCTCCCGAGCAGAGGAGGCAGGGAAGTACCGAGGGCAGTCTAGCCGCCCATGGGGGTGGTTCCTGGGACTAGATGGAGCTCAATCTCTGGATTCTCCCTCTTTCTCTGCCCTACCCTTCCTGACAAACACGGCCGCCAAACCCTGTAATTGCTCTCTTCTAATCCAAGAAAGCAAACCTTTTTGCTGTTTTCTGAGCGGGCTTGAGCCTTACGACTACCTTAAGAAGGTACTTGGATAACTAGCGGTCTGAATTTCGGCACAAGGCCTCAGATAGAGGCAGGCAGTGAGGAGGAAGTTCTGCTTCTCTGGATTTTGCACAGAAGCCGGGACTAGAAAAAGCCGAGAAAGTTAAGAGCTGGGTGGGGTTTCCATGTTTTCATCAGGGTACCTTCTGAAGATCGCCCCCGCACTTGCTTGTCCAGTCTTAGGAGTAATTTGCCCCTCCTGCTAACATAAATCTGTAGCTCACGTGAATCAATTTCATGAGAAAACAGCCTTCAGAAAATTATTTACATTTGAAGGCTCTTTAGGAGTTTGTCTTCTGAATATCCTGCAGGTGAGGAATAGGATCAAGATCTGACTTAACTTCCTTTTTAAAAAGCAGAAGAGAAGACTTTTGTGTAAATCTGGTCATCTGTGGTAAACTGGTTGTCACTTGATTGTACTGTTAAATATTTCCCCCCGTTTTCTTTTTATCCAAAATAGCTAGGAAAGCACCAAATATGAAGGGGGGAGATGGTATGAGTAGTTAGAAAATCAGTTATTTTACTTTGTTTCCTGGTTATTTTGGCATCCTGTCGCCTTATTAAATGCTTGATTTAGATTTATGTTCACGTCACCTTACAACCTGTAACTGCACTCGTATTGTCGAGGGTACCAGGCTGCGTGTTGATGCATCTTTGGTTAAACACTTAGGGTATCAAGGAGAGGCTATTCAAGAGTTGTCTGTATTTACGAATAGGCGTTATCTCCTATTGTAACTGGAGAATAATAATAATCGGTAAATAAATGATTTGTCAATTTCTGTATTAATTGGACATGATAGACTCAGTACTGTTAAGAATGATATGTAAAAATGTAATCCCTGATTTTTTAACAGACGTCAGTTCTTAAATACAACTTTTATAGCAAAGAAAGTATTAGCTTTTTTTTTTTTTTTCTTATTTGAAGAATGGCATAAAGAGGGGTGCCTGGCTAGATCAGTGGGTAGATCATGCCGCTTTTGATCTCGGGGTCAGGTTCAAGCGCTACATTGGGCCTAGTGCTTACTTAGATAAAATAAATGGAGAATGGCAAATAGATCCAGCAGGACTTACTTGACTGTAATTCTTCCCTATGACTTACATACCAACTTTGGGATTTTTAGACTAGTAAGCATAGAAGAGGCTGAATACATCCAGAAGAAGAGATTTTGGATGTTCCACTTACCATCCCATTCTCTGTCGTGACAGGTGAAAGCAAACTTAGAAAGATTATGGCCTACTTTGTTTACTGGTTCACTGTGTGTGGGCTCTTGGATGCCAGCTTAAGGAGTAAAAGAATAACTTGCATGGTTCCCTGGTGGTGGTTAACTATACAAGTGACAGTGAAAGTCAGTAAGTTTGTATGTTTATTCTATTAATGTAACACAGTTTTTAAAAGATTAAGAGTTGAATCCACCATTTGCTTTGAAAGTTTAGTTTTTAGTCAAGATTGACAATTATATGACTTGGAATGAATCAGCAGAGGTTTGCTTCCCTGTGGGTTTTGACTTGGATGTTTTGGGGAAGAATTCTCTTTCATTGTATTCAGTAGTTCATCATCCAGGCTAGGTAAACTCTTAGGCGACATAATTTGTCAGGTCATTAGTCTGATGATTTTAAGATAGGGGTTGACAGACTTTTTCTGTTCAGGGTCAATTAGTAAATACGTAGGCTTTGTGGGCCATGTAGTCTCTGGCCCAACTACTCAGCTCTGCAAATTGCATGAACAGCCATAGACAATTTGTTTGGGGCTGTATTGTAATAAGATTTATTTACACGAGCCGGTTGTGGTTGAAGGTTGTAGTTTGTCAACCTCTATTCTAAGATATCAGTCACTGGGTTTTAATTACTTAGATGTCTAGATATTGCAGCCTATATGAACATGCATCAAAAGTAGTAATTGGAACACTTGTAGAATGTACGTATCTCTTGAAGAACTTTTAGAATAAGAGCACATGGGAGCATTGTATTCTATATTTTTATATCATTTGTGGATAGATGTTTTCCTGAAAAGACATTTTAAAGCAAATGTTGGAATATTAAGTCCTATTTATTTTAGAGATGCATTCTGATTGAAAAGATTTTGCTTTTTAAGGTATGATACCTAAGAACCTTAATACAGTCGAGAGTATGGTCCTGTTGATACCTAAAAGTGCATTTAGGTTATCATGCCTAATAAAACTGTGTATAGCTGTTTGAAGAGATGTCAGTGAATCGTCCACACACTTAGCTCTTATATACATCATGCAGTTAATTTGGAAGCCACACTGATAGTGCCATTGCCTGAGATGTTTGTGAAATTACCTAAATAGGGTTGGGTACTTTTTCACACAAGACCCCAAAACGTACAGATTGCTACCCCTTCCCTTCCTTGGAAAACGTCAAGTGGTGCTAAGTGCCCACTGAAGCCGAGATGCCAAAACCTAAAAATACTACACAGGCATATACTTAATTTTCTCATGGGTGGCTTTTTGCTTAGTTTCTGTGTAGTATTTCTCCAGTTTTGTTGACTTGAACTGGATTTCAAGTGCGAGCATGACAGTTGAGAAAGGAGAATATATTGATCTCTTAAAACTGATAAGCATCATGTGGCCTATAATCTTTTTTCTAGTTAACCTGCTGTTTGCCTGGGTGACTGTGAGTAATCCAGTTTATTAATTTGTGATGGGAGAAATTAATATTTTCTGTCTCACAGTGGGATTGGGAAAGTGTCAGTTACTGTATTCCCAAGCTTTTCTACTTTGAATATGCTAATACTTCCAGCTGCTTGGAACCACCTCTCAAATCTCTCTTCCATTTTTTTTTCTCATAGTTTAATTGCCTCTCAATTTATCTTTATTAGTACTTGTTCTACTCTACAGTATTTATCTACTCATTTATCTCATCTACCTGGTGAGCAACTTGAGATCAGAGTCTGCTTCTTTATTTCTATATCCCCAGTGCCTCACCCTGTGCCCAACATCTTTTAGTGCTTGTGAACTGTTTAATTAAATGAGTAAATTGGTGCCTGGGTGGCTCAGTCGGTTAAGCATCCGACTTCAGCTCAGGTCATGATCTCACAGTTCGTGGGTTTGAGCCCCACATCAGGCTCGTGGGTTTGAGCCCCACATCAGGCTCTGTGCTGACAGCTCAGAGCCTGGAGCCTGCTTCAGATTCTGTGTTTCCCTCTCTCTCTCTGCCCCTCCCCGGCTCATACTTTCTCTCTTTCTCTCTCTCTCTCTTTCTCTCTCTCTCTCCCTCTCTCTCTCAAAAATAAATAAACATTAAAAAAATTTAAATAAATGAGTGAATTGCTAAAGATTGCTTATCTGGAAGGCAGTAAGTCAGTTTGCTATTGGTAGAGATGTTGGGCTTAGTTGGAAGGGAGGAATTAATCACCATCTATTTCACTTAAAAATTGACCTTTTAAGAAAGTTTATGTAAAAGCTATTTTGATGATGTCTTAAAATCTCTTGAATTCTTAAAAAATTTTTTCAGATACATTCTATTAGTTAAATTTGTTGAATATTCCTTCTAGACGCATGCATACAGATATGCACGCGCACACACATAAAACCCCTGTGCCTTGTCCTTTGGATTTGTCATTAGCTCTTGGCACACTTGGTCTCTGAGTGTTTGGCAAATGTGAGTGGAACCTCTTATTTCTTAGAGGTTTGTGATAATTGTTCATCTGTATAGCAGTGTTCCTTGTCTTGGGGAAGCACTGTAAAATCGTCTTGCTACTAAGTCTGGTTCATCCCAGTGGGGACAGTTAGACTCAGAGTTTGTTGCAGGGGACTGCAGTGCTACTTGGTGACTGCAGTACCATCCCGTTCCTCTGCCAGCCAAGCCTTACATGCTTTTTCACCAGTTCATGACCTTTCTTCCAAAACGGAACTTTACTCCCTAAACGACTTTCTAAACCGCTCATCTCCCCACTGATTCCCAGCAATTCTGATCATCCTCCTATTCTGTCCATTTTTTTCCCTCTGCTATTCTGTCCTCTTAACACCAAACCCACTTTTACATATTTTGTTACAAAGTCATGTTTTACTTATTTATCCTTGGGTGTTGTTGACTTTGACAGTTTCCCTGTGAAAGCATTATGAGCGTGCTGATTTTGTTCCCTCCAGTTTTCTTCAGATTCTTTTTGTACACTTATTTTCTTTAGTATATGATGTTCTGCCTTTGAGGGTTTAAGGTGCTTTTTTTTTTTTTTAATTTCAGAGAGGAAATTCCTTCTTTGACTACTACACACTATTCCTGATGCAGTTTGCCTTCTCTTTATGTTTTTGTCATTCACTGGAAATTTAAAGCATTACAAAAATAAAACTTTAAGGGGCATCTGGATGGCTCAGTCTAAGTGTTCAACTCTTGATATTGGCTTAGGTCACGATCTCATGGTTCGTGTGATCAAGCCCTGTGTCAGGCTCTGTGCTGACAGCGTGGAGCCTGCTTGGAATTCTCTCTCTCTGCCCCTCCCCTGCTTGAATGCTCTCTCTCTCTCTCTCAAAATAAATAAACTTCAAAAAATTTATTAAAAAAAAAAGTTGACCATGGGCCAGTTAAAAGAAAATAAAACTTTGCAAAAGGGTCCTTTATGGTATGGGGAGGAAGTAGGGGTAGGCCATGTGGGCTCTTGTTCAAAAGATTCACTGTAGAATCCCTTTAAACAGCAAGGCTTCTAGCTTCCTACTTGTGATGTATAAGATGTATAAAATTTCCTACTTGTAAAAAGACTTCACAGTTTTTTTAAATGCTTTTTAGTAAGGGTTTTCATCCTTCCTATTGAATGCTCTACTGGAGTTGCTCATAGACTAATAGAGGAGACCGACATTGCAGTTCAACAGGATAGCATTTAGAACAACATGTTCTGAAAATATGGAAGAGGGACTACTAACTCTGCCTGTGAAAGTTGGAGAAACTTCACGGAAAAGGTCTATTTGAACTGGGTTTGGTTTTTTTTAATACTTATTTTTGAGAGAGAGAGTGCGCGCAGGAGCAGGGGAGGGGCAGAGAGAGAGGGAAACAGAATCCCAAGCAGGCTCCAGGCTCTGAGCTGTCAGCTCACACAGGGCTCGTACCCACAGACCACCATGAGATCATGACCTGAGCCGAAGTCAGACACTTAACCCACTGAGCCACCCAGGTGCCCCTGAACTGAGTTTTGAAGACCAGCAAAGGAAGCATTCTAGTTCAGTCAAGGAGGTATAAAAGGGGTATGCGGGGCACCTGGCTCAGCTGGTAGAGAATGTGACTCTTGATCTTGGGTTCAAGAGTTCAAGCCCCACGTTGGGTGTAGAGCCTACTTAAAAAAATGAAAGATGATGTATGCAATTTGTGGGATAGGCTTGGGTATGAGAAGGCTTCGCCTAAGGCAGGGTCATGGAGAGGGGATAGATGGAAGGGGAGGAGACTACTTGGTGAGATTTAGGAGGAAAGTGCTTTTTTGTTTTCCCCTTGTTCTCTACTTCTCCTGGGCCTGCTCTATACTGCCAGGTCTCTGGTCTCTTTTCTCTGTAGCTCTGACTTTGATTAGATGCTCTCTTTCCCCATAGTTGTTAGTTTTTCTTTTAGTCCTTCATCAAGATCTAACATATCTCCTTTCTCTCTTACAGTTTGTCAGTACCAACATACCTTTTATTCTGACCAAATGTGTCTCTTGCCTTTATTTTACCTCCTTGCTTGCATCCCTTTCTTTATTCCCTTTGAGTTTCTTTTCACCTTTTTTTTGACTCTTGCTTTTCCTTTTCATTTTGCTTTATTTAAAAACAAAAACACTTTCACGCATTTTCTTTCTGCTTATTTTGCATTTGAGCAGTAATATATGTCTGAGTTGATTTCCTTTTGGGAAGTCTTGTGAAATCAACTTGTCTTTGATACCTATCCAAGTACTGATTATCCATCTCTATGAATTTCCTTTTATGAAGCATTTTCTTTGTATTCAGAGATGCCATTTCTCATAGGTTACAATGCAGAATATAATCACTTACAGGTTTTGTTTCTATCTCTTATGCACCTTAAAATTATTCTATGATTAGGGGCGCCTGGGTGGCGCAGTCGGTTAAGCGTCCGACTTCAGCCAGGTCACGATCTCGCGGTCCGTGAGTTCGAGCCCCGCGTCAGGCTCTGGGCTGATGGCTCAGAGCCTGGAGCCTGTTTCCGATTCTGTGTCTCACTCTCTCTCTGCCCCTCCCCCATTCATGCTCTGTCTCTCTCTGTCCCAAAAATAAATAAACGTTGAAAAAAAAAAAATTAAAAAAAAAAAAATTATTCTATGATGAGATCCAATTCATATATCACCTTTTCCTGACGTTTTCCCGAAATTACCCAAGTAGAGATGATAGTACTCTTCTCTGTAGTTTTATAGTATTTTCTAAAGACCTCTTTTTAAGTCAGCTTTATTGAGGTATAATTTGCATAAAATGAAGTTCACCTAATTTTTAGTTTTGACAAATATATGCAGTCATCTAATTACCTCTGCAGTCATGATAACAGAACATTCCCAAAAAGTTCCCTCATGACCCTGCTTCACCTCTGGCCCCCAATCACTGATTTACTTCCTATTACTATAGTTTTCTCTTCCTGGAATTTCATTTCATTTATTTATTTGTTAATGTTTATTTTGAAAGAGAGTGTGTGCGCGCAGAGGGGGGAGGGGCAGAGAGAGAGGGAGACACAGAATCTGAAGCAGGCTCCAGGCTCCGAGCTGTCAGCCCAGAGCCTGACGTGGGGCTCGAACCCACAGTCCACAAGAGTGTGACCTGAGCTGAAGTGGGACCTTTAACTGACTGAGCTACCCAGAGGCCCCTCCTGGAATTTCATTTAAATGCAGTCATAGAATGTGTTGTCTTTTGAGTCTGTCTGCTTTTCCTTAACATAATGCTTTTGAGATTTCATGTCATTTCAAGTATCAGTTGAGTACTTGTTACTGTATGGATGTACCACAGTCTGTCCATCCATTTTGGGTTTGCTTCCAGATTTTAGGCCTTTGTGAATAAAACTGCTATAAACATTCATGCGCAGATCTTTTAAATACTTCTTTTATCATTAACTATCTTTGATTTGGAGGTCCAGTTGCAGAATGCTTACGAGTAAAAGTCCTGGAGTTAACTGTATTCACAAACAGGCTTTTTGCTTGTGCTGTGGTTTTTGGCAATGTGTTAGCTTAGATACCTCATCTGTAAAATGCAATTGGTAGAGTTTGGAGCAAGCTGGAGAGCACAGGCCAGTTTAAAGGGATAACTCATTTCAGTTTGAGTGATTCAGTTCAAGTGATCTTGCTGGAAATATGTACCCAATGACTACCCCCCCCCCAAGAGAGTGGCATTTGTTAACAGGATTCAGAAATTTTATATGAAATTTCCAATTTAAATGCTGGTAGTTAAAATTAAATTTTTTTAATTAATTTTTTTCATTTTAATTTTTTCATTTTAATGTTTTCATTGTGTGAGCCGAAAAAAACCCGTATGTAGGCATTGATTTGTGGCTCCAGTTGGAGACCTTTGTCTTAAATCTTCAGTTAACTTTGTGTTTTGTTTTAAATTGTGTATATTCCTGGTAGAGTGAACTTGGTAGGATCTTGCTCCCTAGTAGCTTAGCATAATAACTTGTGGTTGTCCAACCTCCCCAGTGAAAAACGAATGAATTACTATAAATGAATTTCATTCTTTTCTCTGGTAGGATTATCAGAATTCTGAGTGTCTGATGGGAGGGTGGGATCAGATTCTTTTTACTTTTGGTACTTCTTTGATAGTGGCTCATTCTATTCAAAGTTCTGTTTTCCTGGCAATTGAGATAGTCCATCTCCTTTGGTTTATTCTGAACCCTATTGAGACAAGTATAATATAAACTGTGTGTATTTATTAGGAACTGTGTAAGGTATTACGGATATAAAGATAAGTTTTAGGGGCGCCTGGGTGGCGCAGTCGGTTAAGCGTCCGACTTCAGCCAGGTCACGATCTCGCAGTCCGTGAGTTCGAGCCCCGCGTCGGGCTCTGGGCTGATGGCTCAGAGCCTGGAGCCTGTTTCCGATTCTGTGTCTCCCTCTCTCTCTGCCCCTCCCCCGTTCATGCTCTGTCTCTCTCTGTCCCAAAAATAAATAAACGTTGAAAAAAAAGAAAGATAAGTTTTAAATGTTAAGTCCATTCTCTTGAGTTACCCATAATCTATGGTGAAGCTAATATAACTATAAAAAAGATAAACTGTATGTAATTGGACAATTAGAGCTATAATCTCTCTGAAGAAAGCCTTTCCCTCTTGTAATTTTCTTGCCAGTTTTTTTTTTTTTTTAAGATTTTTTTAAGTGATCTCTACACCCACTGTGGAGCTTGAATTTACAATCCTGAGAGCAAGAGTCACGTGCTCCACTGATTGAGCCACCCAGTCACCCCTACTTGCCAGTTCTTTATTGTTGTGTTGTGTTTTTCTTTTCTTTTCTTTCTTTATTTTAACTGTTTATTTTTGATAGAGCACGTGTGCACATGGGGGTGGGAGGAGGAGGGGCAGAAAGAAAGGGGGACAAAAGATCCGAAGCAGGCTGTGCTGACAGCAGGGAGCCCAATTTGGGGCTCGAATTTGCTAACGGTGAGATATGACCTGAGCCGCAGTCGACAGCTCCACTGACTGAGTCACCCAGCTGCCCTTATTTTATTTTTAAGTAATCTCTACACCCACTGTAGGGCTCAAACTTACAACCCAGAGATCAAGAGTCACACTCTACCGACTGAGCCAGCCAGGTGCCCTGCCAGCTCTTTATTGTGTACAGAGATGACTAGCTGGCAGCTTTATGAATTACTTTGTAAATCCAAAGATTCTTTTGCTGATTAAACCAGCGTAATTGACACTGACCCTCATAAACCAGGACAAGGATGTTAAATGACCTGTGTTGCCTGTGTATACCTTATACATCCTAGTGCCAAGCAGTTGAGTTTTTGTGATAATTAAGTGTGGAATTTAGACAATCTAGGACTCTGAGTTGAGTTTGGGTGTATACCTTAAGTAGCTGCAACGCCCCAGGATTATTTTATAACAAGGAAGAAATCTTAGAATAAAAAATAGCCACAATTTATTGAGTAGCTATTTATCTGTTTTGTGCCAGGGCACATATTAATGTGAATCACAAAATCCCTGCAAAGTGAGATGGGGAATTCTTCTTGTATTTACAAATAAAAGCAGCCAAGTAAGAATCTAGAATGAAATTCCAAATACTTATAAAGCAGAAACTTTTATTTTGAATCTAGAGTTTGCTTCTCACAGAGCAAGCCTTTGGAGTACTAGAGCCAAAGAGCCAGCCTTTCTCAGTGTTGAAAGAAAAGACTGCAAAAAACTATTCACAACCTCTTTGTAGCCTTATGCCCATAACCCCTGTACCTGCTGTTCTGTAGTCTTGGGCCAGTGGTGTAGCTCATTTCACACAATAGAATTTGAAGAGGATTTCAAAATTGTTGTATATATTTTTGCTACTTTTCAAAAGTGTCCAATCTGGGAAAGGAGGGAGGAAACGAAGTTTGAAGAAGAGCCCAGATCGCTGATAATGAGTGCTGAAGTTGTTAGGGTATGTCCAGCGTGTCTCGTGATGGTTATTCTGCTGGAATCTTGCAGGATGGTTCAAGCGTGTTTGCTTACACCACTGTCTGTTTCTATGCTACGACCTTTAATCCTGCGGGTTCCTTTTTACACTTTGTAGTTCTGCTGAAGAGCTCAGAAAACTAAAGGATTCTTTAAAATTTCAGCGTTTAACCTGCAAAAATATCTTGTTTTAATTAAAAATGGGAGTGGGAAGAGACAGAACAGTGTAACATGTATCAGTCCAGTGCCTTAATTCAGTTGGTTTAAATAAAATTTAATCCTACTCCTTCCTCTTCCCTCTCCTCACTAAAGAAGAATTCTCTCTGGTCTTCAGAATTGACTGGAATTCAAATAATACTTTTCCTGGTTGTGTAAAAGAAAATTCAGGAGTACAATTTAAAATATTTTTATTATATGACACTACAGTGATTCAAGACTCAAATTAACAAGCTACTACTAGATAACTTCAGAGCACATAAAAGATGATCAATAAATATACAGTGCCCTTGAATATCATGTGGGTCAGGGGCACTAACCTTCCCCTCCCATGCAGTTGAAAACCATGTGTAACTTTTGACTCTCCCAAAATTTAACTATTAATAGCCTGCTGTTGACAAGAAGCCTTACCGATAACATAAACAATTGATTAACACGTATTTTGTATGTTGTATATATATTATATACTGTATTCTTACAATAAAGTAAGCTGGAGAAAAAAATGTTCTTAAAATCATAAAGAAGGGAACATACTTTTACAGTACTGTACTTATTGAAAAACATTTATGCATAAGTAGACCCACACAGTTCAAACCCATGATCCAAGGGTCAATTGTATACTAAATGACTGACTTCTTTGTATGTAAAGAAAGTTGCACCTCTGACTCCTTATCCAGAAAGACCTGTGATCTTAGGGGATTTCCCATTCATTGTCCGTCAGCTCTTGTCTGGATGCCTGTCCTGGGAAAGGCATTGCTTTTGGCACTGTTGTGAAATAGAGATGGTCGTTCTCAAAGATTTTACGATCTGATAGTGGAGACAAGGGATTGAGGAGGAGGAAGAGAAAAGCCATTATGAGCAAAGGCATAAAAGGCCAGAGCCTCACTGTTGGAAATTCCTGGTGGAATGAAGTGAGATTGTGTGTACCTCAAGGGTTTGATGGAATTGAAAGATCAAGCTAATATTAGTGTTATAAAATGGTAGTGGAAGATGGGATTGGAAAGGTAGTTTCATTGTATCTGAGTATTTGAACATTATCCAAGACATTTCTGGGAGTTGATGAAAATTTTTGAGCACAATGCTAATAGAAAGTGGTGGTTTAGGGAGAAAATACAGTGGGACATAAGAACTGGAGAGAGGGGGGGAAGGTCTCTAGGGCAGCAGGAAGGTCTGTAGGGCAACTATTGGAATGGTAAATATAAAACGATGAGGCACAAGTAAGAGTTGAGAAAGTGGGAAAGGCAAAGATGAACAGATGCCTGTGTGCTGGGTACAAGGCAAGTTGTCTGTGTATCTTTGTTAAGAGAACTGGCATGATTTAACAAAGACTTGAGGAGGAAGAAAAGAGGGTTGAGATCAGTGTTCCATGCCTGGATGTCTCAAAGTGGTAGTACTGCTGACAGAATGGAAATGTTTGGATAGGAAGGTGACATGCTGTGTCTGAGGTCATAGGATGTGAATGAACATGGAAATACCTGGTTCTCAGAAGGTAGGGCTCATGCATTCACATATTTAGGCTGAAGGTGTGGATTTGGAAGTCTTCTGGAGATGCACTGAACGAGACAGTCTCTATAATGATAGGTTTGCACAGAGGCATTTACTAAATGACCTCAGATAAATCCCTTATCCTTGCTGGACTTTTTTTATTAATGTAAAAATGGTTGGACAGAGGTTAGGGCATGGCAGTGATGTTAATATGTACCCTAACTACTTCACCAACTTGTTTTATCAAATGACGGGGTATAGCAACGTGCCTGTTGTCTGTAAACAGTGATACAGGTATAAACTTGTGAATATTTTGTCGCCAGTGGTAACCAAGTGTGGCTGGGGTTAGAAATGCATTCTTTAGTTCTGTCAAAAACTGTCCCATACTCTTATTCTTGTGCTCTGAACAACTTAATTGATAGGTTTCAATGCTTCAGAAGGCCTCTAATATCTTGTAGTTAATAGTTTTTAGAAACAGAAAGTAGCTCTTCCTGGGGGCGCCTGGATGGCTCAGTCGGTTAAGCATCTGACTTCGGCTCAGGTCATGATCTCACGGTTCATGAGTTCAAACCCCACGTTGGGCTCTGTGCTGACAGCTCAGAGCCTGGAGCCTGCTGCGAATTCTGTGTCTCCCTCTCTCTCTGCCCCTCCCCTGCTCACACTTTGTCTCTTCTCTGTCGCAAAAATAAACATTTAAAAAAATTAAAAAGAGAAATAAAAAGTAGCTCTTCCTGTTTAACTCACGTCGATCCAGACACCTGCTTTAACGGTCTTTCTTTTTGGATCCCAAAGGGTTTTAAGTAAGCTCCCATATGTTTCTGTAGGTCAAAGATTAAAGTTGGGCAGGAGCCTTTGGAAAGGAATTGAATAAAATTCTGAGAGGTCTTATGTCTTCCTCCAAAACTGTATTTCAGGGAGAGATCATTTTTGAGATGTAGTATCTTTTCTTAACTCCTCAGGATTCTCAGTAAAATGTAATTATTTTAATTAAAATATCCGTATTTTTAAAACTCTCTGAATGTGAGGATAAAAGGGGACTATCGGATTTACCCAGGAATAAAGAGTTTACAAAATGGGGCACCTGGGCGGTTCAGTTGGTTAAGCATCCGACTTCAGCTCAGGTCATGATCTTGCGGTCCATGAGTTGGAGCCCCACATTGGGCTCTGTTGCCGACAGCTCAGAGCCTGGAGCTTGCTTCAGATTCTGTCTCTCTCTGTCTCTCTCTGCCCCTCCCCTGCTCATACTCTGTCTCTCTCAAAAATAAATAAACATTAAAAAAACAAAAATTAAAAAAGTTCACAAAGTGTTACGGTAGGAGGATTACATCTGCTTATATAGGGCCATGATAGGTACTACGTGGCTAAGAAAATGATCTTTTCTCACTCAATATGAGGGAAAAGATACGTCTTCTCTCTCTTTACCCTGCTCTTTTCCTTAAACACCAGCAGCAGCAAGGTTTGGAAAATAAATAATGGGGGTCTTTTGCTAATAATTCCAGACATAAAGTATAACCATTTAGTGTGAAGTGTTACCTGTTTTCTATATTTTGGAGTCCAGAGAACTGCTGTTGAAAGGTAGAGAATAGCAGTTCACTTGCAGTGTGTTCATGGGATTTATATTACATAATAAACGGAGAATGTGGCCACCACCATTTGCCCCATGTGTTCCTTGCATAGGCAGTGTATGCTCCCTTAATGGTTTGGAGATTAGTGGATCTCTGATTTCTGCTGTGCCGTGAAACAGGTAGTGACTTGATTCAGTAAGCATCTGAAGAACTGTTTTGTTCCATAGAACTATTTTGTTCACTATTCTACTGCATAGTTTTCAAAAGGAATTGTTGAGTGGGACATATGAAGTATGGCAGGATGGATGGAATGTGGCTCATGGGTCCTGGTCTGCTAAGGAGCTTGGGCAAACTGATGAACTGTCCCATGGGGAATCCCGTGGGACATACACACTGTATAAACTTAAATTACCAAGTCGGTGGTCCTTCTTTCCTTCCTTCTTCCCTTTCCTCCGCTCTCCTCCCTTTCTTTCATCTTTACTTGGGGATTAAGCTTCAGGAAAAATGGTTTATTTAAATTAGGGGGTCAGGACAGTGAGCCACATCTTAGAATTGTGGATCTAGTACAGTTGAAAGATAACAGAGAGAACCCAGAAACTCTGCACACATGAAAGAAATGATGAGCACGAACCAGCAAAGATTAGGGAATATTAAAATAAACCATGGTATGTGAATTACTTAACAATGTAAATGTGTTGGCATTTCTTACCTCAAAAAATTTTTAAGTATTTTTCATAAAACAAATTTGGCCATTTAAACCATTTTCAAGTGTAGAGTTCATTGGCATTCAGTACATTGACATTCTTGTGTAACTGTTTCCAGAACATTTTCCTCATTCTAGATAGAAACTCTGTACCCATCAAACAATAACTCTCCCAGCCTCTGGTAACCTCTATTCCACTTTCTGTTCCGTGAATTTGCCCATCCTGCTACCTCATATAAGTAGAATCATATAATATTTGTCCCTTTGTGTCTGGTTTATTTCACCTAGCATCATGTTTTCAAGGTTCATCCATGATTAGAATTTCATTCCTTTGTATGGCTGAATAATGTTCCGTTGTATGTACTACTACGTGTGTGTGGGGGGGGGGGGTTACTGCATTTTGTTTATCCAGTCATCTGTTGATGGCTGGTAGGGTTGTTCCCACCTTTTGGCTATTGTGAATAATGTTGCTGTGTAAATGGGTGTATGTGTATCTGTTTGAGTCCCTGCTTTCAATTCTTTTGGATATATAGCCAGATGTGGAATTGCTGGATCGTATGAATTCATGTTTAACTTGGTGAGGAGCTGCTAGAGATTCCCAGCTGCACCACTTTGCATTCCTACCAGCAATTACACAAGGGTTCCAATGTCTCCATATCCTCCTCAATATCCTCCACTTGTTATTTTCTGGTTTTTGGGTAATAACCATCCTAATGGGTGTGTCAGAAAGCTTTTGACCTCTACTCTGATGAGTGTTGGATAACTCAGAAATGCTACCTCCCACGTGTGAGGAATCAGTTCCCTCGGGTTAACTAAGAGGGAGCAGTGACCTAAGTTAGTGCCATAAAAGGGGAGCTCTAGGGATTCTGACCATCACATATAGTATCTGCTTTTTTATAAGATATTTTCATTTATAAATTCATTTATATTTTTAGCCTTTTTTTTTTTTTAATTTTTTTTTTCAACGTTTATTTTTGGGACAGAGAGAGACAGAGCATGAACGGGGGAGGGGCAGAGAAGAGAGGGAGACACAGAATCGGAAACAGGCTCCAGGCTCTGAGCCATCAGCCCAGAGCCTGACGCGGGGCTCAAACTCCCGGACCGCAGGATCGTGACCTGGCTGAAGTCGGACGCTTAATCGACTGCGCCACCCAGGCGCCCCTAGCCTTTTAAACATATGTGGACTCCCAGGAATCACGTGAAACCCTCAGGTTCAGAAGGGGCACAATTTAGGGGCTCTTGGATATGTGTAAGCTGCCTGGGCCCCTGCAGTCAGCTCTTCAGTTTGGCTTTTTAAGTTTGGATTAGTGGTTTGAGCAATCCGAGGGATGAGCTTTTGTAAAAGTCCTTTGGCCTTACCTATCATCTTACTTCACATTCACTTTTTGTCTTGCCTGATGTACATAGTAAGCCTCAACGTATTTTCAAGTGGAGTACTGAAAAAACCTAGGGAAGGACTTGGTAAAAAGGGCTATGAAAGATACTGAGCTGTGGTTGTCTTCGATAAAGTGGTAAATGCTCATAAATCAGTCATTTGGTCCATCTCATTTGTAGGGGAGGGAAACTTTTTCTTTCTTCCCTTGTAGGTTCTTTGGCTGGTCTTATGTAATTAAATTGACACAAGGCAGATTAACAGGAGAAAAAAAATTAATTTCATATGTATAGGAGCTCAAAGAAGTAAGAGATTCAAAGAAGTGACCAAAGCAGGCAGCTTTTATACCTTTTAGACAAAGGAACAATAAATCTGTTAAGAGTTGATAAGACAAAGATGGTTGGGCTTGGGATAGCAAATTAATGAAGAGATAACAAGGTTTATTTATACAACCTTCTTGGCCCTGAATTGCCTATCTCTGGCAATAAGTATGCCTCTATCTCCCAGGTGCAGGGAGGGTACCTTCCACATGAAGACTTTATTTCCTGCTTTCAGGGGGACAGAAGAGGGTCAGAGTATCTTTCTTGTACTGGCTCTTTGTTGAGTAACTTTAATTAAAAATAATATACCAGGGTGGCATATTTTGGGGTGGCCTGTCCTGGACCCCATCACATTGCTTCAGAGAGCTAATTTTCTGCTAATGGTATCTTCCTGTGCCTAGAAGATGTTGTTGAATAGTTCTGAACAGACCCAGGTACAGGAAATGTTGGCGAATGATTCTTTTTAAAAAAAGCTTATTTATTTTGAGAGAGAGGGAGCGAGTGAGCACAAGTGAGGGAGGGGTAGAGAGGGAGAGAGAGAATCCCAAGCAGGCTCCAAGCAGTGAATGTGGAGCCCAGTGCCGGGCATGATCCCATGAACCATGAGATCATGACCTGAGCCCAAACCAAGAGTCAGATGCATAACTGACAGAGCCACCCAGGTACTCCTACTGGCAAATATTTCTGATGGAAGACAGTCTTCTCTCCCTTGAAAAGCCCACAAAACTATATTGGGAACTGGTGAGCCAGAACTATGAATAAAAGGAACTCATAACTAGGGGAATTAATTTAGCCTTTTCTTTAGGGTGGTGTTGTTGTTTAAGAAGCTCTAGTCTTGAGGTCTCCTTGAGTGCAGGGTAGAGGATTTTAAGATCAAGTAAGTTTGGGAAATGATATCTGCTCTATTCATCTACTGGTGATTTATAATGCACATTAGCACCTAGCACCTTAAAGTTCGCAAGAAGTCCTACGTAAAGGTAGTATTAACAGTTTTATTTAATGTTGTGTTTTCCAAACCTCATAACCCTTTTGTTGAGTAACTATTCAACATCATTTGGAACAAATACTCCTCAGGTCACACGTTGAGAAATTAATTGCTTTTAAAGTACATAACTTTAATATCAAAGCTTTGAGTAAAATAGTGGGTATTCTTGAGAAGTATGAAGGCCTCCTGAAAAGCCCATTGTTACACTTTTCCTCTTGTTACTTGCTCATCTAAACATTAATGTACCCTCTGTATATGGCTCCCCAGTATAGAAGATGATTTGGGAGCAGTATATCGTTACAGAAGATTCTGTGCAATGGTAATTGGTGTAGAAATCTTTATTCTTTTTTTTCCCTTCCACTTTTCGGTGGGGAATTTTGTTGTTTGTAGTTGTTTCACAATAAATATTTGGAATGGTATGAAGCATTTGGAAAACCTTGGGAATGAAGATAATTGATTGTGACCTTGGATCATTAGTTTTAGAGACTGAGAGAGTTTATTACTGAAAAGAGGTTCTGCTGCTTGGGGTACAATTGGCTCTTCACCCATCCTGTTTGCTGCTACCCGAGAGACTGGGAGAAGCACCTAAGGACCTTTACTCCAGGAGTGCGTGCTCAACTCTTTACATGGTGGATACCCTCTCTTTGGGAATTGGTGTCCTTAAAACATTCAGCCTTGCTGCCAATAACTATCACAAATGTTGAGCTTCTGAGATGGACTACTGTGCAACAAAAGAAAGCATTGGCAAAAGATACCTGTTGATAATAATCACCTTTCAGATTTATTTTATTAATACATCCTAACTTAATATCTCATTCAAGTCTCATAGCATTCCTGTTACATAGTTAAAGGAGAATAATTGTAATTCCTCGGTCTGGGTGCTCAGTCATAAATTTAAATAACTTGTTCAAAGTCATAAGACTGTTTAGTTTTAATTATGGGATCAAAACTGGAATCCAGGTCTCCTGTCAAGTGCTCCAAACAAGTGGTCTTTTTGCTAATTGCATTGACAGCCTAGTTTTGATGTCCAGTGTTTAAATAAAATTTTAAATAAAAAAAGGTTTCTCCTGCTATGCAAAACTATAACGCTCTTCTGAAACCTTTCGTAAGCTGAAATGTCATAGGGTGGAGAAGCAATTATCATTAATTATGAGGAAAAATTTTGATCATTCCCAGACCCGAAAAGTAACCTCTCCTAGGGTTTCCTGATAACCTTAGGATACTCTTGCTAACACATGCGCAAAATAAATGTAGATAAAGCACAGATGCTCACAGACACTGTTCGAGCTGTGGCAGCTTGATGCTGAGATGCTGAATGTGGTTCCCAGGGAAGGAGCTGGTGAGGCTGCTCTCGCTGTTCTGCTTGTGGTGTGCCACTGCCTCTATAAGGGCCCAACAAATGCTTAACACTATTTTCACCTTTTTTCATAAAAACAAAAGTTTGCTCTGGATTTCTTTCAGTTAGCAAAAACTGGTACTGATGTAGGTCTTTTGTAAAAGTGAGGTGGCATAACATGAATTTCAAAAAGTGGGATATACCTGTATTTGTATCTGTACATGGTTTTGTGGCTCGGAGAATTCAGTGGCCAGGAAACTAGTATTTTTAGTAGTAGTGTTTTCTTTCTAGAAATGAGAAACATGAGGCTTAGAAAGATTGACCTACTCAGTGTTGTATAGTTTGCAAGTGAGAGCTGCGACTAGAACTTGGCCCTTTTTTGGTCCAGTGTTTCCCTGATAAACCAAGTTGTTGGTAGCTGGTGTCCTTGATAGACGTCAGTAAGTATTTGTTGAATAGAACTTAGTTTTTCTTGAGTTCTTTAGCCCTGTTGCTTAGTAAGGGTAAACTTAAGGTTTTAGAGTATCAAACTTGTCTCCCAGGTCCATACTAACCCAGTTTGTTGAATGCATCATTTGAATCATACTCCTTTTTGGAATCTAAAGTAATAGGTCTAGAAAAGGCAACTTGACCCTGTTTCTCACAGGAATCAAGGGAAGAATTTGGACTGAGATTATGTATCAGTAGTAGGACCAAGGCAGAAGGAAGGCTGCATTAGGAGAAGCTGGACTAGAACTGGCCTTTGGCAGGAGCAGGGAATAATCTGGTTAGACTGTAGCGTTGGATTGAGATGCATAATTATTGAGATGTTAATTCTGTTTCTAGGCCCAGTCTGGGCACTCGATGGTGTTTTCTAGGCTAGAACAGTAGCGTAAGAATGAGAGCCCACCAGAGGGGAGAGCCCAGCAAAGATCCAGGAAATACAAATGGTTGTCAATTTATTAATCTAAAAAGTGGACCAATTGTTGAATCCCTTGTTGACAGTCTCTTATTTGTTCAGCAGAGGCCTTTGAAATTGATATAATGTACTATTCTAATCCTCTAGTCCAGATGTGTTAACTATGGAGCAGCTCAGCTTAAATTGGCTCTTTACATCAATCCAAGAAACGATACTGCAACTAGGCAGAAATGAGAGCAAAGAGTTGAGTGTAGAGCTGTGGTTCTCAAATTTTAGGGAGAATCAGAATTGCCTAGAGGGTTAAAGACATAACTGGAAGAAACACTCCCAGAGTTTCTGCTTTAGCTGCTCTGGGTTGAAGCCCAAAATTTTGCACTCGTTAACACATCTCTAAATTGATGCTGATGCTGTGCTGGTCTTAGGATCATGCTTTGAGAACCACTGACAGAAAAAATTGATGAAGTGGGTATAATTAAGGCCTTCACAGAGAAGGAAAAAGGGAATTAATCCACCATAGTCAAGACACTGTGCAAGGTGATTTGCAATCATTATTTAATTTAACCCTTGAAACCCCTCTGCAGAGTAATCCTTAATCCCTGTTTCCCCCCAGGATAAACATGTTGTTAAATAAGTTATAAAAAACTTACTGGAATAATTCTCATTTCAAGGACAGCTTTCACTTATAACTCAAAGAATAATGTTGCATATGCTGTTATGAATGTGATTTTATTTAATGCAGAGGATGATGTTAAATTCCGTTGTTGACTTTATTTATTCGTTACTCTTGTAGATTTATAAGAGATATAAAATGTAGATCGGTTTCACAGTAATAATTACACAACAGATGGAATTAAATGTTGAGACATTATCGTTTCTCATACAGAACATAAAGTGAATGGGAACTTTATTTAACATTAGGTATCTTTCAAATCACAGGAAAAGGTAGGCCTCAGTTAATTTTGTCAAGGTGGTTTTTTTTTTTTTAATGTTGCCAGTTGGTTATTGACTTACCCTGTTTTAGAAACAAATAGAGGGATGGTGAGTTTCAGGAAAGTTACTACCAAGAAATGACCAAATTCTTGAAATTGCAACCCTAAGACTTACTCCTTTAAAATGTTCTTTGTTAATGTCATTTTTGAAAGGTCAACTTGTTTTTAATGGCACTCAGTAAAGTTACTTTGTGTTGTTGTTTGACAGATTCACACAGAATTACTTTAAAAAAAAAAAAAAAGCAGTGATCCAAGCATTGAAATTGAAGGCATTCTGGGAAAACCTGGCATTTATTGTGGAAATCGTCTTTGATCTTGAAATTAAAAGTAAAGCTGGAAAGGAATTTACAAACGAGGAAAAAGAAAAGTTTGCCATCGGACTCACAGGATCTGGGCTTGGAAATGCCTCAGGTAAATTACAACAGAGTAGGTACAAAGTTTTATATTTTCCCACTGCAGAAAAGTCCATACCATTGATTCTGTAAGTTCTCTGAATCTTAACACAACTTGACAAACACTCTCTTTAAGACGTTTTACTTACCACCTCAGCTAGTTTTGAATACATGTCCTTCCTTCCATTGCTTCTATTTCCTCCTTTGCTACCACTTTGAAATGTAATGAGCTTGACATGGGAAACATGGTGAATGAAAAGCTGGTTAGAAGGGGGACAGGTCTGCTGGCTTTATGGAGGCTAACCCAACTCCCCTGAAAATATCAGTCTGCCACAAAAAGCCCACTTCCATCTCCGTGTCTACTTCCTGTTTCCCATTTGTTTCTTTGCATGTATGCCTACTGAATTGAAAAGTAGTTAAGAGGAAATGGTGAGATATTTCAACCTTTCTCTCTTTCATACACACACTTATGTTCCCGTGTGTGTGTGTGTGTGTGTGTGTGTGTGTGTGTATACATACACCTCCCAGAAAACATTTCTGAATGATTATATCTATTTATATTATGGTAACTACTTAGAATTGATTAGCTCTGGTTTGAGGCAATTTCTGAAAAAAACTAATGAAGCCCCCCTTTTTTTTTAATGTTTATTTATTTGTGAGAGAGAGACAGAGTGTGAGTGGGGGCGGGGCAGAGAGAGACAGAGACACAGAATCTGAAGCAGGCTTCAGGCTCTGAGCTGTCAGCACTGAGCCTGACGTGGGGCTCGAACTCACAAACCGTGAGATCATGACCTGAGCCGAAGTTGGAAGCTTAACCGACTGAGCCACCCAGGTGCCCTGCCCCATGAAGCCCTTTTAATCCCCATTGCACATCCATACTTCTTCCTGTCCCCCTCCAGTGGTTAGTTCTTACCCCCTTACCTCTTTCTGTTTGTTCAGTGCTAAGGAGAAGCCTAGAAATAATGAGAGGGCAGGGACTCTTAGGTGGCTTTATGTGGGGCCAGGCAGAATTACACCTTGAACACAGAAAATAAGCAACTTGGTGGGACTGTCCAGAGGCTCAGAGGCAGGCAGCAGAGGCAAAGAAAGGGGATTTGCTGGTTGATATTAAAACCAGGGGCCTGTCTCCACCCCAATCTCTGTGCCAAGTAGACTAGCTGTACTCGTTTAGAGTTCTTCCCCATTCAAAGTTTCATTTGCTCTTTACTGAATACTTGAATTTAGAGCTATAAAACACTTACTTTGAGCATGTGGCCTGGTAGGGTTGGGAAAAATCAGAGAAAGAAAAGAATGGGTTGGGAAGTGCCAATGAAGAAAAAACATGATAGGAGAGTGTGTAAAAAGGCCAGTCCGTGGTAGGTAGAAGCTATATGAATAGAGAAATACAAGCAAATTGGCTAATATAATTTTTTTAAGTTTCAGCAAAAACTTGCAGAAGGACAAAAAAGAGAGAATTTTTATTCTTTCCCATCTTCTTCCTTCATCCAAGTTAGATTTCAAAGTTTGGCCATTCACTTGTTTGGCCACTTTGGAGTGTGAGTCCTGACTTCACTCTGGAGTGATTTATATAGATGTTGAAATGGAAAAGGGGGATGGAGAAAAGGAGCATCAACTCTGGGTGCCAAGTTTTTTCCCCCTAATTTTATTACAGAATGAATGGTACCCTTTTCTGGAATCAGGATTTTTTTTGGCAGGAGGGGGTGGGGTATCAGGATAAAGGTTACTGAGCTCATGCCCAAGTGTCTGGTCTCACCAGTAGGATTTTTGGATATTTGGCTGTTCCTATCTTCATCACGTTCCTGGATGCACTTGTTGCACTACAGATGCCAGAATTCTCTACTCTTCTAACTCGGGGAGTTAGAAGAGGGAGTGTTGTTAGAGATAGATTTGAAGAAATGTCATATAGCTGAATAAAAGTACTCATTAAGTAGTGTAGGCTGATTTTAGTGGCTAAATAAACTTCAGTTTTTAGAAGTTAGATATTATTAACAGTTGCCACTATTCCTTTTTCTGTTTTTAATGCATCTTCATTGTTTTCCTAGTTTAAGGTCACAATTTAATGCTAATTAAATCTCTTAAATGCACTAAAAAGTAGAAAATATACAAAATTCTGAAAATAATAAGTTAGTAGGCACGGGAGTGGGGTGTATGTGTAATAAATTGGCCTTGGAGTAGTCTTTAACTTGTCTAAAATTAAAATCACTCTGTTGTAGCCTAGTGTAAGCGGAATGGATCCGCCTTTTGGGGATGCCTTTCGAAGCCACACCTTTTCAGAACAGACTCTGATGAGCACAGATCTCTTAGCAAACAGTTCAGATCCAGATTTCATGTATGAACTGGTAAGTAACACTTTCTTGGATTCTGCTTTAATTGATTTGGGGTAAAAACGTTGTGGTATCTTTTTTTTTTTCATTTATAAATGCCTGAAAAGAGAAAGGATGTCAAGTTTGATTCTCGTGACTGTCAGTCTAGTAATTTTAGACGGCTAAAATTGAAAAGAGTAAAAGGAAGGCAGGTGGGTGAGGGGATGGGTGAAATAGGTGAAGGGGATTACCATGAGGAGCACTGGGTAGTGTATCGAATTGTTGGATCACTCTATTGTATACCTAAAACTAAAATAACACTGTATGTTAATTATACTAGAATTTTAAAATATGCATTATAATTATAAAAAAATAATTCTATACATACACACATGCACACACATAAAAGAAAATAGAGGAGAGTTTACCTTTAGATAAGTCCAGCTTTTGTTGATGAGGATGGGAAGCTTTTTTGATATGCCTAACTGCTAACGGGCTCTTCAGCTGGGATATTTAGGAATGATAACGTTGAGCAAAGCATCTGATGCAAAGAATGTGAGGTAAAAATAGCAATTCCAAACAGTATACTTATTACTTATTCTCGAGGTAAATAGACACCTAAGAGTACTAAAAAAAATTTTTTTTTAATTTCAATTACATACCACTTAAGCAACATGGAAGTATATAAAAACTGAAAAACTAAAACTGAGTACACAAACCGGCTAATTTACTACAAATCATTGAATTGTACACTTGATATAGGTGAATTTTGTGGTCTGTAAGCTGTATTTCATTAAAGCCATAAAAACACGCAAAGACACACATATAAAAGCAAAAACAAAACAAGAAAAGCCCCAAACAAATGGAAAAATCAAAACAGAGCAAAAGCACGCTCAAAAAGTGAAAATTTCCTTGTTTCCTTCCTGAACCTCCACCCTCCAAACTTTCCTCCCCAAAGATAGGTACTCCTAACAGAGTTTTTCTGCTTATATATAAGTATGTGAGTATTTTAAGTTGGGTGACATATTCGTAGATACCGTTTTCTGTAACTTAATCCTTTTAACATAAAGACTCATGGTGAGCAGCCTTTTGTGTTAGTACATTAGACCTTAACTGCATTCTTTTTAATGACTGCATAGTCTCACTGACCTATTTTAAAAATCCTATGTCTGTTCATGAGGAGTATCATACTTGTGAGAAGTAATATAGTCCCCATGCCCAGGTGTTGTTAACAAGGTCTTACTGAAAATCATACCCTTCTGTGGCTGAGTTTCAACTCTTCTTTGGTTTGCTCTTTGTCTCAATATTAAGTTCTCATTTAAGAAGACAGATCCTTCTGTGATGAAGGTAAGGTCTTCATTATTTGCTTTGTAATTGAAGCTCGTTTCTAAGGAGTTCCTCAAATCCTAAGTCAAAGATCAGGAAATGTAAAGCTTTTTCAGGAAGAGTGTTTATAGTAAAGTTCAAGAGCCCTTGATATTTAGATCATACCTAAGCCTCCCAAGGGGCATATTTTCCCTTTTTTTTTCCCTTGCGCCGGGAAATGATATTGTATGGAATGGTAAAGTGACCTGTAAATAGCCTTTATCGTAAAATAGAACAGACCAGAGGTCAAGTACTGATTTATCAATTTGATATATGGATGTGAGGATGGAGGTGAATGTTTCTTTCCTAAAATGCGGTGTGTGATTTTTTTTTTTTTTTAACTTTTCTCAGGATAGAGAGATGAACTATCAACAGAATCCTAGAGACAACTTCCTTTCTTTGGAGGACTGCAAAGACATTGAAAATCTGGAGTCTTTCACAGATGTCCTGGATAATGAGGGTGCTTTAACCTCAAACTGGGAACAGTGGGATACATACTGTGAAGACTTAACAAAGTATACCAAACTAACCAGCTGTGACATCTGGGGAACAAAAGAAGTGGATTACTTGGGTCTTGATGACTTTTCTAGTCCTTACCAAGACGAAGAGGTCATAAGTAAAACTCCAACTTTGGCCCAGCTTAATAGTGAGGACTCTCAGTCTGTTTCCGATTCCCTTTATTACCCTGATTCACTTTTCAGTGTCAAACAAGCTCCTTTGCCCTCTTCATTCCCTAGTAAAAAGATCTCAAGCAGAGCAGCTGCCCCTGTGTGTTCTTCTAAGACTCTTCAGGCTGAGGTCCCTTTGTCAGACTGTGTCCAAAAAGCAAGTAAACCCACTTCAAGCACACAGATCATGGTGAAGACCAACATGTATCATAATGAAAAGGTGAACTTTCATGTTGAATGTAAAGACTATGTAAAAAAGGCAAAGGTAAAGATCAACCCAGTGCAGCAGAGCCGGCCCTTGTTGAGCCAGATTCACGCAGATGCAGCAAAGGAGAACACCTGCTACTGTGGTGCAGTAGCAAAAAGACCAGAGAAAAAAGGGCTGGAGCCTCTTCAGGGTCATGCCACTCCAGCTTTGCCTTTCAAAGAAACCCAGGAACTATTACTCAGTCCCCTGTCCCAGGAGGGTCCTGGGTCAATTGTAGCAGGAGAGAGTAGCAGCCTTTCTGCCAGCACATTGGTCTCAGATTCATCCCAGAAAAAAGAAGAGCACAATTATTCCCTTTTTGTCTCCGACAACTTGGGTGAACAGCCAACCAAATGCAGTCCTGAAGAAGATGAAGAAGACGAGGAAGATGCTGACGATGAGGACCATGATGAAGGATTTGGGAGTGAGCATGAACTTTCTGAAAATGAGGAGGAGGAAGAGGAGGAAGAGGATTATGAAGATGACAAAGATGATGATATTAGTGACACTTTCTCTGAGCCAGGTATGGTAATGCTTGGAGGCTTACCAGAATGACCTTTCTGCTATCTTGAGATACGGGTATTTTCTTTGTCTTAGTTTGGGGATCAAATGACTTACTATCTTGGATCAGATATGGAATTGCTTTTTTCTATTCAAGCAGTTCTGAAATAATCACTGCTGCTCTTCAGGAGCTTCTTCTTAATTTATCTTATGTTAAGGGACCTACTTTGTTACTCTCTGCAGCAGCTGTGCAAAGATACCAAGAATAGATTGACTTAAAAATATTCCTATTTATACACATGGACTTCTGTTACAGTCGAGGCAAGTTAGGAGGGCCCACAATGGTAAACCAAGTGACGATGGTTTGTATTACTTATGCTTGTAACCAGTAAGGCCTCCTTAGTCAATAATGTAAAAAAGAGCTTTTTCTTTGTGTCTGCCCCATCTTTCATTCACAGTGTTTTTCCATTTAAGAAAAATACATGCTGTAATTTAATGCGTATGCAGGCTACTCTGCTTTATTGATGTACAGCACATATAAATAAACGGGAGAAAGAAAAGAAACCTGTGGGAACTGGTTCCCTTCATTCAGCATTTATGTACTCAGGCTGTTGCCACTGTTGGCTTGTATAGTATTTATGAAAATGGTATTGCCAAGTGGCACACAGTTTAAACTGCACAAAGAAGTGAAGATCTTCAAATTTAAGCAAAAGTTATTTTCTTCAAAAATAATGTTGATACTATAACTTGTACATAAAAAAACGAAGTTAGTTTTTAAACTTTATCAGTTGTCAGAGAGAGCCCTTTTGTTATGATTGCTGGAATTTCTAGCAGTATAAACATTAATATTTAATTTTCAAAAAGGCTTTTAAGCCACGGTAGCTGTATGGTAGCCCTTGAAGCACTATTATTGCCGTAAGACTTACTTTACCTTTAATGAAATCTTTCTATCGTAACAAATGCTTAGATGTGTGTGTTTGATACAACCCAGTTGTTTGACTTGGGTGGAGTTTTAAGTAAGGAAAGGATCCTTTAAAGTTAACGTGGAGGAAAAGGGCTTTTGCCTTTTTTTGGTTTGCTTTAGAACTCTGTGTCGTCTAGATAGAACACTTGTTTTTCTACTTAGCTGGAAAACTTTCCTGTCAACAAATTAATGAAATCTGCTTTGAGGGTCACCTAGCTGGCCCAGTTGGTAGAGCCTGTGACTCTTGATCTCAGGGTTGTGAGTTTGAGCCCCAGGTTGGGTGTAGAGATTACTTAAAAAAAATTTTTTTAATCTTTTTTTAAAAAAAATCTGCACTGAGATGTTTCAGGGAAAGTTGTCTTTGTAGCTAGTGGTAAGTTATGTAGCTCCCTCCCATGGGAAAACCAGAGTGCTGTTTATGAGTGGTCATCAAGGTCTATAGATCAGGCCTATTGCTTTGAGTTCCATACTTAGGATCAGGGTAGGAGGGTAGGGGAAGAGTGAGATAAAGAGATGAGTAATAACTAAGGGAAATGGAAAGCGTGGGGAAAGAGATGCCTTTGCCAGTGGGTACTTAAAGGAAAATATAAATCAGAGGGAGTCAGTCAATCCCACCATCACCAAGGACTGTACTGTCTGTCTCACTTCTGGTTGTAGTTTTGCTTTTCTTTGACTTTCAAGTCCACTTTAAATTCACCCTTTATCTTTTAATGTGGTTTTTGCCTGGATAAATGTGTTGAGAGATGAGTAGGTCCGCGAAGAGAGATCACTTGATGAGTTGACCCTCGTTTCCATTTTCTCAGCCTTTTGACTCTCATAGGGAGGGGGGACCAGTGTTATAGTTGGTGTTGCCCTCATGCCACATTCTCTTGCCCTGTCTCCTGTAGAATTATCCTGATTTGTGAGCTTGCTGGTGTTAACCAACACTACTTTGAAACAGGAATGCTTTGGCTGGCACTCAGCAGGGTAAAACTCTCCTCTTGGCTCTGTTTAACAATGCTAAATGTTTGGATGGCATTTAATTCACTCATTTCCAGTTGACTTGAAGTAAAGCCTCTTTGGTTAGTATTACTTGGACAGTTCTCACAAATGGTAATGAATGACATGATTTAACCACATAACCAACACAATTTTGTGGTACTATTTGGGCTTTATTCACATTTGCTAGTGAAAATTTCCCTTTTTCTTGGAAGAAAGAGCTAAACAAGTGACTTCAGGAATGCAAAAGTGAGTTACTGGTAAGAAGCAGGAAGACATTCTTTGAAGCAGAAAAGTGGGGATAGTTGTAGTTTCTTCAGAGTGCTAGTTTTAGAGTGGGTCGATTGGTTTAATTTGCAGCAGACAGTTACAAAGGCCCTTTTGTGATGACTAGCTCCCTTGATGCTGTTTCTTGGCAGTTGGCTACAACAGTGCCTGAGCCTACAAAGCTCCAGGAAAGGTGTAAAATGGAGTTCCAGTCCCTACTTTGGCTTTGCTCCCAAGTTTTAATAGAGCCTATTCTGTGGACAGGCTGTGACTGTTCGGGGTCATTGGGATTACATGGTTGTAATAATAAGAATTGGGCCCCCAGAAAGAAAGTTTATTTTGTAATCCCTCCTAAACATTTTCACGATTGACTTTACTGGTAGTCTGCACTAACCAACGATGTGTGATTAGAATTTTACAGAATAAACGTGGCCTTTTTGATTTCCATCTGATAATCATGTCAGGAAGGAGTGAGTCAGATCAGTATGGTGATCCCGCAAATGAAAAGAAAAGGGAAAAAGGCTTCATGGAAGTGTTGCGTTAAACAAATACTTGATTTGTTAAAAGAAAAATATTTCTGAGTGCCTACTTTTGTGTCAGGCACCGTGTGTATTAGGTATTGGCTATCTAGAGATGAACAAGGGAGACATGATTCTTATCTTCATGGAATTTAGAGTTGAGTGGGTTTGTTTACTGTTACGATTTCTCAGTCTTTTAATCTGCTTGTGTGTAGTGTGACTCGGCAAGAGAGAGATGCAGGATGAGGGTTTCTTAAAACTTATTTGGCCACAGAACTCACTTGAGGATGAAGGCCTATCTTATGGTAATAGTGTTTCTGAGAACATACTTTGAGAAATATTTAATTACCTTAAATGCTAGACCTATGATCTGGGAATATAATTTTTCTGCATTCGACTTGCTCATGGTGGTCTCTGTATTGCGAAGTAGCCATCTTTAAGAAATCCATTGTGTATGTATGACTGTCTGTGTGTGTGTGTGTGTGTGTGTGTGTGTGTGTGTGTGTGTGTTATGGTGAATTTGTGGTGTATGTTACTAGAAAATGTTAATACGTTAGGTCAATACGTTATTGATGGCCCTTCAATGTTTTTTTGGAAAAGTCTGACCGTATATAAATAAATAAAACTGGTAACTAATTTGAGTGGACCGAAGAAATTGAAATCTTCGTCATTCTTTGAATTTGACACAGGATATATGTGAAGAAAAATCCATTGAGACCGTTTAACTAGACAGATAGGAAAAGAGAGAAGACCAAGAGGAGCTAGACTCCTTGAGTCACGGGACTTGGGTCACCAGTTCCAGGTCTGCCAAGTCACTTAAAGCCTCCATGAGCCTGTTTCTTTGTGTAAATAGGGTTAAAAATGTCTTTTTTTTTTACCAGGCTCTTAGAAGTCTCAAATATCTGTAAGTGAAATGTGTAGGTACATTAAATGAGATAGACAGTGTTTTGCCAGAAATCCAGGCCACCTGAAGAGAACTGCTAAGTAGGGGAGAATATCAGATAAATTGCCAGAGGGATGGCTTGCCTGAGGAAGCTGTATAGGAAAAAATTTCTTTTCTACTTTGGGCTAGGGTAGATTTCAATATGGAACACTAGTTCTTTCATTTTTTTATTAAAGTATAATTGACATCCAGTATCCTGTTAGTTTCAAGTGTGCATCGTAGTGATTCGTTATTTTTATATATTACAAAAAGATCTCCATAAGTCAAGTCTGTCACCATACAAAGGGTTTTTTTTTTTTACTTTTTTTTTTTAATTTTATTTATTTATTTTTAATGAAAGTATGGTTGATATACAATGTTAGTTTCAGGTGTATAATATAGTGATTCAACATTTATACACATTATAAAATGATCCCCACAATAAGTCTAGTTACCATCTGTCACATACAGTTATGATAGTATTATTGATTATTCCCTAAGCTGTACTTTATATCCCTAAAGCTGTACTTTATTATAACTGGAAAAATATACATCATAATCCCCTTCACGTATTTCACCCACCATCCCGTCCCTCTTTGTATCTTGTATACGGTATGTTTCTTGTATCTGTGAGTCTGTTTCTGTTTTGGCTTGTTTGTTCGTTTGTTTCAGTTTTTTGTGGAACACTATTTCTTGACATTGGTAGGAAGTTGGGAGTGTTTTTGTTGGTCCACCTGCCTGTGTTGAGGTGTTCCCAGCCATACTAGGTTAATACCTGTGGGCTGGTAGTTTGTTCGAGCCAGTAAGCTTTTCTTGGTGAAAACACCATTTCTGGTGGCACAGTATTGCCCTTGCGCCTTTTCCAAAACTAGGTTGATAACTGGAACAAGATAAAATCCTTTAATTTGCAGTGTAACAGTGGCACAAATAAATAGACTAAAGCCATTGCTTTTTGTATCTAACACAGTTTTTAAAAATCAGACTTCTAGGGGCGCCTGGGTGGCGCAGTCGGTTAAGCGTCCGACTTCAGCCAGGTCACGATCTCGCGGTCCGGGAGTTCGAGCCCCACGTCAGGCTCTGGGCTGATGGCTCAGAGCCTGGAGCCTGTTTCCGATTCTGTGTCTCCCTCTCTCTCTACCCCTCCCCCCGTTCATGCTCTGTCTCTCTCTGTCCCAAAAATAAATAAACGTTGAAAAAAAAAATTAAAAAAAAAAAAATCAGACTTCTAGGAATGATTGTGTGACTCAACTTCTGGATCATGTCTTAAGAAGAACCTGAAGTTCACTGTCACATCCCTTGCCATATTGTTTTAAACTACCACGTGTGCAACTCTCATGCTGTTAATGCTAGCAGTGCTGCAGAAGCTTCTCTTGATTGTTGCCCTGAAATCATTCTGGTCTCCAAATTGATTCTTTTTTAAAAGGTCACGTTTATTGCAGTGTTTATTTTATGTATTGTCATACATAAAATTCAGCCTTCTTTAAGTGTATACTTCTTTGAGTTTTGACAAGCGTATGTACTGGTGGTTGTGTAACCATCAGGATATAGAAGAGTTTGATCACCCCCCCCCCAAATTTCCCTTGTGTTCCTTATAGTCAGCCCCTCCCTCCACCCCCAACGCCTGGAAGCCACTTTCTAGTTTTGCCTTTTCTAAAATGTCATATAAATGGACCATATTTCTGATTAATCCTTCATTTATTTATTTTGAGAGCAAGAGAGAGCAATTGGGGCAGGGGTAGAGAGAGAGAGAAAGATCGAATCCCTAATGTGGGGCTCAAACGTAAAAACTGCGAGACCATGACCGGAGCCAAAATCAAGAGTGGGATGCTTAACCAACTGAGCCAGCCATGCACCCCTCTGATTAATTCTTAATCTGAAGGAAACCTGGTAAAATTCTCAAATTCTAACTTTTTTCCAAAATGTGCAAATGTCATCACTTTCTAGTGTCAGTTCCAGAGGAGTGATGATTTTAGGAGGGAGAGTGGTCATTTTGCTTGGCCAGAAGTGCCCGAGTTTTCCTGGCCATGTTAGGGTTGTATATATCTTTTGTGGGGCCCATCTCCACTCCCCTGCATATCTAGAAGTAGTGATGTGGAATACACTGAGATGGACATTCTCTGAAGGTATTTTAGATTTGTAGGTCATTCTGCGTGAGGTCTGACCAACAGTTCCAGCAGCTCAGTGTTAAGTATGTTCTGAAACTTCCCATTAGTAAGGAAAATAACTTCTTAAAAAGTGAAGTAAATGCAGATTTCTTCCAGTAAAATATTAGACTGTGCATATATGTTTTTATTTGAGAGTCTATGCAAGAATTCTCATTTTTGTACTTTTACAAAACGGTTAGGGTCAGAGGTAGGAAGAAAACCACTCCTGCCTTACAAAATTGTGTCTAGTAAGAGACCATCATAGAAATGCACACACCTGTCTGTCTGGGAATGTTTTGGATGCATAAATTTTAGGAGAAAGACATTAAAAATCACAGTGTCATGTGTTAGTACCGTTATCTAATGGTACATTTGACATTCCTGTAGCTATATTTCATCATTCTCTCAGAGCCTATGTGAAGATACAAAAGATGTCACGTACTAACTTATAAGAACCAAAGAGAAATAGAAGGCGAGTGAACAGTATAGTTATCTGTGTTTATTAATCTCAATATTTTATGAGTTTATAGATTTCCATATTAACTTATTTTATATGGCCTATTATCTTTGACACACCAGTGATGTTTTCAGATGAAATGAATCAAGTGACAAATAGATCTTTTTATTTGCCCCTATTGCTATATTGAAAGTTATGGAACTTAAAAAATTGGGGGTGGGGGGGATTTTTTTTTTTTAAGGCTATGAAAATGATTCTGTGGAAGACTTGAAGGAGATGACTTCAATATCCTCTCGGAAGAGAGGTAAAAGAAGGTACTTCTGGGAGTATAGTGAACAGCTCACACCATCACAGCAAGAAAGGATGCTCAGGCCATCTGAGTGGAACCGAGATACCTTGCCAAGTAATATGTATCAGAAAAATGGCTTACATCATGGTAAGACGGAATTACAGCCAAACATTTTGTGTCACTTTATTTTTTTTTTAATGTCTTTACTTATGTATTTTGAGAGAAAGAGCGCTCAGAGGAGGGGCAGAGAGAGAGGGATAGAAAGACTTATAAGCAGGCTCCATGCTCAGTGTGGAGCCCAATGCGGGGCTTGATCTCACAACCAGGAGATCATAACCTGAGCTGAAATCAAGAGCTGGATGGTTCTGAGCCACCCACGTGCGCCTCGTGTCACTTTACATAGAGACCATAAACCATAATGCTTACTAAGTGTACCTGCGTATTCAGCCATTCCTAGCAAAGTGGAGAGGGGAACAGGAGAGCTGCTATATTTACTATTACTGCAGAGACACTCACAAGTAGCCTTTACCAGTTGTGAGAGCTGTCACCTAAACGGAGGAAGGCCTGTGCAGAAACAACTTCTAGTCATCTCCTGTTCTATTTATCCTACTCGGGAAATGACCAGGAGACTGCCGATTCCTGACCTGCCACAGTTGCTATAAACCAGAAGGGTTGGGGAGAAAGGGGCTGGGCTCCAGCATCTCTATCTTCTGTTCTTGCCCAATCTCCAGGCTGAAATGTAAACAGGGAGATTGGAATCAAAATGGTAATAGGAAGGGGCGCCTCACTGGCTCAATTGGTAGAGCATGCAACTCTTGATGTTAGAGTCATGGGTTTAAGTCCCACATTGGGTGTGGAGCCTACTTTAAAAAAAAAATGGAGGTGGGAAGAAAGGTGGGAAAAGAAAGGAAAGGGAATAATTGTAGAGAAAAGCACTGGAGAGAGGAGAGTTGAATAGTAGGAGTCAGGAGAAACTTATAATCATAGGCAAGCCAAATTTCCAATGGTGAACAAAGGAAGATGTAGTTAAGTAGAATTTCTTCTTTTATTCTGTATGATCTAAAACCTGTACTGAAAATGGGGAGGCACTAGTAAGTTTGGCTCTCAATAAACAGTTTTAGTAATCTCTCATGCTACAGATTTATGTTGCTAAGCAATTTTTACAACAGGAATTATATCAAAAGTGTATCTGTGCCTCATTTTCCCTTTCCACTGGCACTCAGTCTGTATTCTACTGTTTGTCAGTGAATATGGCCTTCAGATCGGTTTTCTACCAGAAATGAAAAGACAGGTCCACTAAATAGCTCTAGGTAGCATGTGCTGAGTACTAGGAAAAGTTATTTGGTGTATTGTAGTTCACCCCCCATCACTCTTGCCTGCAGTGATAGGGCAAGACCCCTGAGTCTTCTGTAATGTTATTTATCAAACTAACCAAGGAAGAGCTTTCAAAAAAAGCGGTCTTTATTTGCTGGCCTTTTGAGTCCAGCAACAAGGTATACATGACTGAGAATTTTTCAGTCATAGCATCAAAATATCTTGGTTTGAGTAAAGTCTCCAGAGTCTTTTCTGGGTGTATATTCTACCCTAGCCCTGATTTTTGGGCTTGGTGAACTTGCCCTCAAGTCCTGAGGTTTGAGATGCTTATTACCACCATGCATATAATTAAGATTCTGACATACCAGGGCTAGAAACTCTAAGGTGCATAAGGACTTGGCGAAGACTGGCTCTGTGCCATGTTTCCCCCATTTCTTGCAGTTACAAGGTGGAAGGAGAGGAGGCTAGCCCCTTTAGCATAGGCTGTTAACATGCTGAGACTTCTGAAACATGCCAAGACTTCTAAAAAAGAAAAAAGGTGGAGGGAGAAATGTGGATTTAAAATATGGCTGCAGAATGTGTCTTTTGTTAAATACAGTGATCTAACTTAAATCTCTTTATACCATCTATAGGAAAATATGCAGTCAAAAAGTCACGGAGAACTGATGTAGAAGACCTGACTCCAAACCCTAAAAAACTACTCCAGATAGGCAATGAACTACGGAAACTGAATAAGGTGATTAGTGATCTGACTCCAGTCAGTGAGCTTCCCTTAACAGCCCGGCCAAGGTCAAGGAAGGAAAAAAATAAGCTGGCTTCCAGGTAAATGATAATCATGTTCACCTGTGTGAATAAAGTCTAGGAGGTGAGGTTAGATTCTAAGTGAGTTTTTATGGGTGGCCATCAACCTCTTACTCAGATATATGTTTTTATAAATACTACAATGAGAGTATTATAATTTTTCCTTTGAAAATAAAAGATGGTATTCAGACTTCATTTATGCTTCATAGTACCAAGAGATGGTATTATGCTTTTAAAGGGGAGAGGTGAAAGGACTCTCAAGTGCATTACATTACAGCAAGGAAAAGTTTTGTCATAATTTTAATTTTTGTTTTGTGGTAAGTCAAATTTTTTACTGGGATATAATTTACTTGAGGTAAAATATATCCCTTTTAATGTACACTTTTTATGGGTTTGACAGACATACCCAATCACATAAACACCACCACAATCAAGATAATGAATATTTTCCATCACCTTAAAAAATTTCCTCATGCCTCGTTGTAAAGCGAACTCCTTCTCCCACCCCTAATTCCTCACAACCACTAATCCGTTTTCTGTCCCCACAGATTTGCCTTTTCTAGAATGTCACATAGATGGAATTATATGTAGCCTTTTGAATCTGGCTTCTTTGATTTAGCATGAGGAATTCGAGATTCATCCATGTTGCTGAGTAGTATTCCTCTGTAGGGATACACCGTAGTTTATCCATTCCCTAACTGAAGGGGCGTTTGGGTTGTTTCTGCTTCTTGCCAGTAATGAATAAAACCACCATAAACATTCACTTACAGGTGTTTGTGTGAACATAAGTTTGCATTTCTCTCTACATGTTCAACTTCATAAGACATTGCCAAACTATCTATTTCTGAAGTAATAAAGTAAATTTTAAAAAACTTACTGTTTTTCAAAGTAGCAGTAAGTAGTGTTTACATCCCAATTAGCAACATATGATGGTTCCACTCACTTTACATTCTTTTGGTATTGTCAGTTTTTGTTTGTTTATTTTAGTGTACTGATCATAGCTTTATTTTTGGATGTGTGGTAAAATTTTTTAAAAATCAGTTTGGATTAATGACTGTATTGTGTGTTTTTCGGAAACTGAGTTCCTTGATATAAACATCAATAGGCAGTGATTCTCGGTTGCTATTAGAAAATAGTTTGACAGCAGCAAAAAGAAGTATATTCTGAATGTTCACTTAAAAAATAAGTGAACTAATTGCTCCTTCCTTTCACAGGGCTTGTCGGTTAAAGAAAAAAGCCCAGTATGAAGCTAATAAAGTGAAATTATGGGGCCTCAACACAGAATATGGTAAACCTAAACTTTTAAGAATTTAATTAACCTCCTGTTATTTTGCCAACCACTCTCTTTTTCTTCGGTTTTGTTATTTGCTTTCCCTGTATTCTGCCAAGTTTTAGGCCAGCCTCCTTTTTGTTCATCCATTCAGTAAGCTACATACTCTTATTCATTCATGTTCTCCTTTTAGTGAGTGTATCTGTGGCTCCCCATGCCAAATTTCCTCTCTACCCTAGAGAGCTTGTATACTTGTGACCACAATAATCTCCTACTTCCATTTTACAATTGTATTGCTGGGTTAGCCAGTTTTATTGAGTAATGTCTATTTGAGTGGATAATTGAGATCTGTGTTTTACAAATTTGATGGCTCCTTAAAAATCATCTGGGTACATGTTAAAATATAGATCCCTAGGCTTCTCCCCAGATCCAATGAATTGGAGTCTGTGCAAGTAGAACCCAGGAGTCCATATTTTTCACACTACTCCAGATTACTCTAGGCAACTATCTTAGCACATATTTGGGAACTGTTGGCTTAGATCAGTGCCCCCCAGTCTTTTACAACATGGCACATGTAAAAAGTTATCATCTCTAAGACATCCTGGAATATAACAGAGTAGGCTGCTCAAGGGAGGGGAAGCCCCTTATGGACTGAGAGGATTATTATTTAAAACACCTGGAACCCTTTTTCAGCACTCTAGAGGTTTGTAAAGCTCTGGTCTTGATCTTCTGTAATAAGAACCATTCTTCCTTTCTTCCTTGCTCTATTACTATTCCTTAAGCCTGGTATCATAAGAGTTTGTATGTTCTTTTGCCTCTAAAATTATGTTCTTCACTGGACAGCTCTTGGGCTACGTTGTATCTGAAAGTGGATCAGTGGCAAAATGACCAGTTGTTATTTGTTTCCAGAGATTTTCTGAAGTCAGCACAATGTCTGGCACATAGGTGCTCACTAAACTTTGTGCAGTTTTCTTAATCCTTTATCTTGATTATCTTGCTTCCACTTGTGAGGGCAGAAAGAGGATTTCCTACTGTGAAGTTTACAACTTGTGAAATGAGCTGATGGTTTTATTTATTAATGGCCACTCAGGAACTCTCATCAGATAAATGAGTTAGGTAAAACAATAGTTGGTTTGTTAGAAAAGAAATCTACTCATTTTCCTATTATTCTTTCTTGCTGTTGAAGCATTCTGACCTTGAGCTCTGTGAGTACATATACACATAATTGTTACAATACCATAGGCATTCATATTTCATTTTGGAACCCAGATGACTTACACTGCAGGGAGATATGATGGGCCATTTGGGAGCCTTCTGGCTCTGTGTTTCCTTGGACACTTGTAGGCATCTATCTGTGTGTTGTTCAATTTATGTATTTATAAGTTTGTGTATCTGTGTGCCTGTAGATTTGTGCATTTGTGTATATGCTAATTTACATCTCCACACACATGCTTTGGGTCTGTAATGTAAGTATATTCTGGATTAGGGAACACCTGGGGAATTGCTAAGGGCCAGTTGGAGTGTTTCTGGATGTGTTCTATCTCATTGATTTTTGATAGCTGCCTTAAATTTTTCTTATTTCCAAAACTAATAAAGCCTCTGTTTTCATGTAGGAATAGGCCTGTCTTTAAAAGGTTATCATTTTCTTCTCAGTTAGTCAGCATGGAGGAAGAGGATCTTCTCATTCATTTATTTCTCTTCCCCTTCTGCCTTCCTTCTCTTCTCCAGTTTCTGGGAAAGAACAGCCAGCCGTAACTATTGGATTAGAAGTCATTTCAGAACCCCATGAGATGCTCTCATGTAGTCTGCCACATGTAGTTTGAAAATTCTTCCTAGAGTTTCTGGTTCATCCCTCAAGAGAGTGGTGCCCTTGATTCCTTGAGATATTTGTCGGTCAGTCAGTTAACTGTTTTGTGGAACACTCATTACTCACCACCCACTGATTAGCTGAGTGGTTCCTGGAATTTGTGATTCAAAAATCTGTGACATTTGAAAAAGAATTTGGGATTTGGAACTATAGGTTGCCAACCTTAAATTAAACTTTATGAAAAATATATTGCATTATCCTTATCTGTTTTTATTTATCTGTATTCTGAAGGTCTCAGTTATTCTGCATTGTATGTTTTGTACTACATAGAATTAAGCACAGCACAGAACCCTTCCTTCATCTTCCCTAGCCCCTTTATTTTAGGATTCAACAACTTATACACTTAAGATGTTAAAATGGAATTTACTTGGCAGTTAGAGGGAAAAAGATTAACAATATCTAAACACAGGAGTTAATGAATTCATCATTTCTGCTAAAGATCAAGCACCCAAATATAAAAGACCACACTGAGAGGGACATCCCTAAGACATCCCCAAGTGGAAAATGAACCAAGTCATGGAAAACTGAGATAGCCCCAAGAGCTAACAAAGAGCAAAAAATTTTAATTTTGATGGACTCCCAATTTGCCCATTTTTCTTTTTATATTTTATATTTTTTGTGTTCTGAGAAATTTAGCCAACTTCAAAATGCAAATATTTTCTTGTATGTTTTCTCCTAGCATTCCTATAGTTTTAGGTTCTACATTTAGGTTTATGGTCCATTTTAGGTTAATTTTTATTTATGGTGTGGAGTGAGAATTGATGTTCATTTTTATCCATATGAATATTCAGTTGATCAAGCACCATTCATTAAAAAGATTTTCCTTTTCCCATTCAATTATTTTTTCATCTCTGCCAGATCAGTTGACCCTATATGTATGAGTCTACTTCTGGACTCTGTATTCTGTTCCATTGATCATTTGTCTACCTTTATGTGAATACAAACTATTTTGATTTCTGTAATTTTATAGTAAATCTTAAAGTCGGGTAAGTTTAAGTCCTTGTTAATCCTACAATTTTGTTTTTTCAAAATTACGTTGGCTATTCTGTGTCATTTACGTGACCATATACATTTTGGAATCTCTTTTTACAAAAAAGCTTACTGAAATTTTGATTGGGATTGCTTTCAATCTGTAGATCAATTTGGAGAGAACTACCATCTTAACAAAATGGAGTCTTCTAATCCATGAACTTGGTATCTCTTTCCATTTATTAGGTCTTCCTTAATTTCTTTGTGCCTTGTTGTATGGCTTTCAGTGTGGAATGCGTAACATCTTTTGTTCTGTTACTGGCTATTTAATATTTTTTGGTGCTCTGTAAATGGAATCTTTTTTGAAATCTGTTTTCTTAAATTTTTTGTTTTAATGTTTTATTTTTGAGAGAGAGAGTGCAAGCAGGGGAGGGGCAGAGAGAGAGGGAAACAAAATCTGAAGCAAGCTCCAGGATCTGAGCTGTCAGCACAGAACCCTTTGTGGGGCTTGAACTCACAAACCACAAGATCATGACCTGAGCCAAAGTCAGACAATCAACTGAGCCACCCAGGCACCCCTAATTTTTAAAAAATTTTTTAATGTTTATTTCTTTTTTGAGAGAGAGATAGAGTGACAGAGCATGAGCAGGGGAGGGACAGAGACACACACAGAATCTGAAGCAGGCTCCAGGCTCTGAGCTGTCAGCACAGAGCCCGACGCGGGCTTGAACCCACAAACCATGAGATTATGACCTGAGCCAAAGTCAGATGCTTAACCAACTGAGCCACCCAGGTGCCCCTGGGCACCCCTATTTTTTTTTTAATGTTTATTTTTGAGAGAGAGAGAGAGACAGAGCGTGATTGGGGGAGGGTCAGAGGCAGATGGAGACACAGAATCCAAAGCAGACCCCAGGCTCCAAGCTGTCAGCACAGAGCCCAACACGAGGCTCTCCGTGAGATCATGGCCTGAGCTGAAGTCAGCCACTTAACTGACTGAGCCACCCAGGTGCCCGTGAAATTTTAAAAGTAATTTTAAAAGTAAAATTTTAAAACTCTTTAAAAAGAAATTTTAAAAGTAAAATTTTAAAACTCTTTGCTGCTAATATATAAAATGGATTTTTATATATTATTCTTGTATCTTGTCATCTTGCTAAATTTATTAGTTCCAGTGTAGGTATGTAGATGCCCTGGGATTTTCTGTTTGAGCAGTCATCATCTGCAAATAGGGATGGCTTTATTTTTTCTTTCCTGTGTGTGTGTGTGTGTTTTTAATGTTTATTTTTGAGAGAGAGAGTGAAAGCAGGGTAGGGGCAGAGAGAGAGGGGGACAGAGGATCTGAAGTCTGCTCCATGCTGAGAGTAGTGAGCCTGATGTAGGGCTTGAACTCACAAACTGTCAGATCATGACCTAAGCCAAAACCAAGAGCTGGATGCTGAACCGATTGAGCCACCCAGGCTGTTTTTTCTTTTTTTTCAGATATTTTTTCTTTTTTTCTTTTCTGATATTTATGCCTTTCATTTTCTTGCCTTATTGCAATATCTAAGACATTGGATAGACATGGTGATTGTCTTGTTTGCAATCTCAGGGAAGGGAACCTTTCACCTTAAAGTATGATGTTGGTGGTAGGCTTTTTTGTAAGATGATACCCTGTATCACTTTAACTAAGTTGTCTTCTTTTCCTAGTTTCATTTATCTTGAATGGTGTTGAATAATTGTTATATGCTCTTTTTTGCATCTATTGGAACAGTCATGTTGTTCTCCTTTATTCTGGTAACATATCACGTATTTACCTCTTAATATGGTGAATTACATTAATTGATTTTTGATTATTAAACTAACCTTGCATTCTTAGAATAAACTCTACTTGGTTATAATTTAGTTTCCTTTGTATATTAGAGTCTATTGCAAATATTCTATAAGATTCTATTCCAAAACTTTAAGTTGGATTCTGTTGCTAATATTTTGTTAAGAATTTGATGTCTATATTCAAGAGAGACATTGGTCTGTGATTTTTTTTTGTAATATCTTTGTCAGGTTTTGGTATTTGGACTATTTTGGCTTTATAGAATGAATTAGGCCATGATCTTTCTTCCACTTTTCTGAAAAGTTTGAGAAGAACAATTTTGTTTCTTCATTGTATATTTGATGTAGTTTTCCATTAAAACCCTCTGGGTTTTCTTTTGGGAATAAATTTTGGATAAATTAATACTTTTACTACAAATAGGGTGTTCATATTTTTCATTTCTTCTTGTGTCAGTTTTGTTAAGTTGCATTTTCAAGAAATGTGACCATTTTTTACCAAATTGTTGAGTTTGTTGGCATAGTATTATTCTTTCAATGGCTCTAGATTCTTAAGTGACAATCCCTTTTTCATTCCATGTCAATCCAAAAGGTGGAACCCCTTTTTCATTCCAATCAATCATATAGGTGATTGATCTATTTAGCTGGGGTTGGTTGGGGGTGGGAGTGGATATCAATTTTGTTGATCTTTTTAAGGAACCATTTTGGGCTTTGTTACTTTTCTCTCTTGTATGTTTGTGTTGTTTTATTGATTTCTGCCCTTTATGATTTCTCTCCTTCTATTTACTTTTGGTTAACTCTTCTTTCTTTCTTTCTTTCTTTCTTTCTTTCTTTCCTTCCTTCTTTTTTCTTTTAAAGCTTCTTAAGGTGGGGATATTTGTTTTTAAAGTTTTGTCTTTGGAGGACTTGAAGGACTTCATTTGATTTATTTAATAAACATGTATTAACATCTATGATTTGATATACAGGCACTATTATAGGTCTTAAAGCCATGAAGACAAGTAAGGAAATTGCTTATAGGATAGTATACATTGATACATGCCTACAGTGTGTTATCGAAAATGGCACATCATTTGAAGTTAGTCCCTTTGGATAAGAAAGCTTATAACCATTACTACTTAATATTTTCTTACACATTTTCCATTTTTTAACCAAATAACTGTTACTACATAATAAAAAGCAAATTCTTCCATGTCAGTGACATGTTCCAAGTGTCTTGTTCTGTCTTACAGATAATTTATTGTTTGTAATCAACTCCATCAAGCAAGAGATTGTAAATCGAGTACAGAATCCAAGAGAGGAGAGAGGACCCAACATGGGGCAGAAGCTTGAAATGCTCATTAAGGATACTCTTGGTAAGAAGAATATTGGAAAAATTAATAACAGTAACATGTAGTGTAAGATATATGATTTAAGGAGATACTAAGTTCTTTTAAGGAAAAACCCAAATGCTTTTATTGTAGTTACTTTTCTTTACGAGTTGTTTTGTCTTTTGAGATTTTGCATTCATAAACATGTATTGCTGGTTACCACAATTTGTTATTTATACTTCATTACTGAACTATTTTAACACTTAGGAAAGATGAACTTCTAGCAACTTTACCTTTTGTGAGGAAAGGAAAGATCCCTGAGCTGTCAAGCCTGTAATTTGTACTTTGGTGGAGGTTCTTATCTGTACATTTACTCAGTAGTACATTTCACGGGATTCTAATAAACTTAGTTGTGTGGTTTTCCCTGGACAGATTATATAACATGGGGAGGAACAGAGAGGCAGGCCTCCAGAAATCAAGTAGAGGAATACCTGATGGAGGAAAGAGGGAGATAATACAGACATGAGAACTCTAGAGGTGCTGGAGCTTAGGGGCCATAGGAGCAGATTACCTTGGGAGTAGCATCCCAGGACATTGCAGCATAGTGCAATCTGTGAGAACCTTGAAGCATCATAAAATTGGTTCAGCTGTTTCATATGTTCTTTAACAATATTTATTCTAGGACGGTCTTTTAAAAACTGGTTCTTATGTAGTCATTATGTAGAGTGACATACTTCAGCTATCTGAGAATTTTCTTCCAGTTCATTTTTCCCCAGGATGCTGATTGTGTATTGAATCAGGTCACTCAAAAGAATTAGAGCTTACTTTTTTTTTAAGTTTATTTATTTATTTTGAGAGAGAGGGAGAGAGAGAGAGCAAGCAGGGGAGGGGGCAGAGAGAGAGAGAGGAAGAGAGAGAATCCCAAGCAGGCTCTTCACTGTCAGTGGGGACCCCAGCTTGGGGCTCAAACTCACAAACTGTGAGACCGTGACCTGAGATGAAACCAAGAGCCAACCGTTGAACCGATTGAGCCACCCAGGTGCCCCTAGAGCTTACTTTTTAATAATTATTTAGTTCCTTACCTGAATTCTAGAGTAATAAACACTATAAATCATTCTATTTTCTTAAAACTGTAAATATCTCAGAATTTTTTTTACATTTCTGTTAAGACAATTTTTCTTACTTTTAGTTACTATAAATTCATTCAAAGTTTTTTCAGTGCCTGCTATATGGCCCAGTGTGGGGGGATATAGGGTTGAATAACAGACTTGGTCACTAGTCTAAAAATGGAAGACCAAGAATAAACAGAAAAAAATAACAAATTGTGGCAATCACTGTGAAGAAATCAAGATGTTTCCATGGAGTGAAGTGAGCAACAGTTTATTTCTATTTATTTATTTATTTACTTATTTATTTATTTAAAAAAAATTTTTTTAACGTTTATTTATTTTTGAGACAGAGAGAGACAGAGCATGAACGGGGGAGGGGCAGAGAGAGAGGGAGACACAGAATCTGAAACAGGCTCCAGGCTCTGAGCCATCAGCCCAGAATCCGATATTTATTTATTTAATATAATTTATTGTCAAATTGGCTAACATACAGTGTGTAAAGTGTGCTCTTGGTTTTTGGGATAGATTCTCATGGTTCATTGAACAGTTTATTTCTATTTATACAGAAATACTTCTCACAGCTACCAAAATGATTGCATTTTCTTTGATTAAAAATAAATGCAGATTGAATGCTTCAATGCATGTGTCCACAATGCATGTTTCTGATGGTCTTTGAAATTATTAGTTTCTCTTTGTCAGCATTGTGTTCATACTGAAGGTAAAATATTCTAGTATATTTGAAAGGTAGTTTGGAAATCATTGGTAAAATTAGCAATGCATATAGATATTAGCAAAATAGTTTCATAAAGTTTGGCAACATTTATGCTTGAAGGCCAAAGGAGAAGGTTTGTAAGTGAGATCAAGGGCCAGGAAAGAGGGCTTCCTCGGGTGTTCGGAAGGGATAAACAGCTAACATTTACTGGGTACTTACTATGACCTAGGACCTGTCTGCTAAGGTTGTTTAGTCATTTACTTTCACAGTTCTGTGAAGGAGGTATTATTACTCTAGTTTTACAAATAGGAATTAGAAAACACAGCAAGGTATTAAAGTATCTTATGAGTCCCACAATCAATAAGTGGCCGAACCAGGAGTAGAAGTTCTTTAAGTTCCAGTGCTCACACTGCCTCCACATACCATCATTGAGCCCTATCATCTGACTCTCATCTCTGTAGTCTGACCTGAATAGTTTATCATTGGCCCCCTAATCGCTTCATCCAGTAGGCCTACTTGAGAATTTTTTTCTTGACACTCATTATAACATTTGGCACTTTTGAGTATTTTTCTGGAAACATTTTCTTTATTTTAAGATCTGCATGCCTTGTTTCCTATCTTTTTACCAAAAAACAAACAAACCAAAAAAAAAAACCAAACAAACACTAGTGGTGTCTCTGTGGCTCTGGCAAAACCAGTGGTCTGAAAATTAAAGTCATGTTTCCAAAAAACAGAAGTTTGTTTATTGTAGTGGTTAAAATCGGAGTATTTGAAATCAGTTCTAGATTGAACTCCTGGCCCTACTACATACTACATGAGGACCCTACGAAAGTGACTTCACTTCCCTCAACCTAATTTTGTTCATCTATAAAATATGGACAATTGTGTGGATTAATTGAGAAGAGTGCATATAAAACACTTAGCACCCTGCTGAGCACATAAATTCTCAATATTCCATAAGTGTTAGCTGTTGATGTTACCATATTACATCTTAACCATTTAGGTTTTTTTCTTTTTTCTTAAAAGTTTTATTTCCACCTTATTCCTAAAATCCATCATTCATATTTTAGAAAATTGAAGATTTTTTTCATGACAAAGTCAATTAAAATTAGTCAAATGCTTAAGTTGCATGTTCACAACATATTAACCTGATAATTATTTGTGATATAATTGGCTAACAAGATAGATCTAATTTTTCTATTTAGGTATTCCAAACAGTATAACATTTCAGTGATTACTGCTTATCAGTAATTAATAATTCTTTTTTGCTAAGTTTTGGGAAATGACTTATAGTTACTAGGTAAGTTCACAGAATAATAAAATGAATATGTAATTATTATATTTACAGAATTACCTTTTCAAAAATAGAGTTGTACATATGTATCAAAATAGAGTAATGCAAAATGAAACAAAACTAAGAACTGTATATTTATACAGAAAATAAACAGTAAAGGGGTTCTTGGGTGGCTCAGTTGGTTAAACGGCTGACTTCAGTTCAGGTCATGATCTCGTGGTTTGAGTTCGAGCCCTGCATTGGGCTCTGTGGTGACAGCTCAGAGCCTGGGGCCTGCTTCCGATTCTGTGTCTCCCTCTCTCTCCACCCCTCCCCTGCTTGGTCTCTCTTTCTCTCTCTCAAAACTAATAAACATTAAAAAAAATTTTTTTTTAAACACAAAAAACCCAAGATCACCTCAATTACCCAAAATACAAGATGAGATTGAAAAACTACCATTCATTTAAAAAAATAAAAAAATAAAACAGTATGAAAGATCAGAAGTTTATTTTGAACAAAACTATATTTATGTAGAAAACACTTAGGTGAAGAGTGGATTCTAACTATCAATATTTTCCTAAACAACCAGTTACTTTTTACCTCATGTAGATTAATTCAGTATGCAAATAGGAAGTCCTGGTGAATTTACTTGACTTTTTCTTCAAATGGATTGATGCTGTTTTAATATTTTATGTATTCTTTCAGTGCCTTTCTGTCTTTAATGTTCTTTAAAATAATTTTCAGTTCTTTTATTAGGTAGAGGGAGGAACTTAATATTACAAGTAAAGATTCTTTTTACCTTTTTAGTTTTTAATTTAAAGGCCTTATATATTGATAAACGTGTATATAAAGGTCAATTTCAAATTCCTTGACTCACATTTTCTTTCCTTTAAAAAAATTTTCTTGGGGCGCCTGGGTGGCGCAGTCGGTTAAGCGTCCAACTTCAGCCAGGTCACGATCTCGCGGTCCGTGAGTTCGAGCCCCGCGTCGGGCTCTGGGCTGATGGCTCAGAGCCTGGAGCCTGTTTCCGATTCTGTGTCTCCCTCTCTCTCTGCCCCTCCCCCGTTCATGCTCTGTCTCTCTCTGTCCCAAAAATAAATAAACGTTGAAAAAAAAAAAAAATTTAAGGGGCGCCTGGGTGGCGCAGTCGGTAAAGCGTCCGACTTCAGCCAGGTCACGATCTCGCGGTCCGTGAGTTCGAGCCCCGCGTCAGGCTCTGGGCTGATGGCTCAGAGCCTGGAGCCTGTTTCCAATTCTGTGTCTCCCTCTCTCTCTGCCCCTCCCCCGTTCATGCTCTGTCTCTCTCTGTCCCAAAAATAAATAAAAAACGTTGAAAAAAAAAAATTTAAAAAAAAAAAATTAAAAAAAAAATTTTCTTTAATGTTTGTGTATTATTTTTTTTCTTATATGAAATTTATTGTCAAATTGGTTTCCATACAACACCCAGTGCTCATCCCAAAAGGTGCCCTCTTCAATACCCATCACCCACCCTCCCCTCCCTCCCACCCCCCATCAACCCTCAGTTTGTTCTCAGTTTTTAACAGTCTCTTATGCTTTGGCTCTCTCCCACTCTAACCTCTTTTTTTTTTGTTCCTTCCCCTCCCCCATGGGTTCCTGTTAAGTTTCTCAGGATCCACATAAGAGTGAAACCATATGGTATCTGTCTTTCTTTGTATGGCTTATTTCACTTAGCATAACACTCTCCAGTTCCATCCACGTTGCTACAAAAGGCCATATTTCATTTTTTCTCATTGCCACGTAGTATTCCATTGTGTATATAAACCACAATTTCTTTATCCATTCATCAGTTGATGGACATTTAGGCTCTTTCCATAATTTGGCTATTGTTGAGAGTGCTGCTATGAACATTGGGGTACAAGTGCCCCTATGCATCAGTACTCCTGTATCCCTTGGATAAATACCTAGCAGTGCTATTGCTGGGTCATAGGGTAGGTCTATTTTTAATTTTCTGAGGAACCTCCACACTGCTTTCCAGAGTGGCTGCACCAATTTGCATTCCCACCAACAGTGCAAGAGGGTTCCCGTTTTTCCACATCCTCTCCAGCATCTATAGTCTCCTGATTTGTTCATTTTGGCCACTCTGACTGGCGTGAGGTGATACCTGAGTGTGGTTTTGATTTGTATTTCCCTGATAAGGAGCGACGCTGAACATCTTTTCATGTGCCTGTTGGCCATCCGGATGTCTTCTTTAGAGAAGTGTCTATTCATGTCTTCTGCCCATTTCTTCACTGGGTTATTTGTTTTTTGGGTGTGGAGTTTGGTGAGCTCTAAAAATATGGAACGCTTCACGAATTTGCGTGTCATCCTTGCGCAGGGGCCATGCTAATCTTCTCTGTATCGTTCCAATTTTAGTATATGTGCTGCCGAAGCGAGCACTGTGTATTATTTTTAAGAGAGAGAGAGAGAGAGAGCACGAGCAGGGGAGGGGCAGAGAGAGAGAGGGAGACACAGAATCTGAAGCAGGCTCCAGGCTCTGAGCTGTCAGCACAGAGCCCCACGTGGGGCTCAAACTCACAAACCCTGAGATCATGACCTGAGGCTAAGTCGGATGTTTAACCAACTGAGCCACCAGGTGCCCCTTTCCTTGAGTATTTAAATATGCTTCTCCGTTTTTTTTGGGGGGGGGGCATAATATGTTTCTGTTAAAAAGCTAATAATTGCCTAGTTTTTTTTTTTTCTCCTTATAGGTCATTTGCTATTTTTGCCAAGTTGTCAACAGGATTTTTTCTTTTTTTTTCTTTTTTTAATGTTTATTTTATTTTTGAGAGAGGGAGACCACTAGTGGAGGAGGGGACAGAGGATCCAAAGTGGGCTCCACACTGACAGCAGTGAGCTCCACACGGGGTTCAAACTCTCGAACCCACGAGATCATGACCTGAGCCAAAGTCAGATGCTAACCTGAGCCATCCAGGCACCCTTTTCTTTTCCTTTAAATCCCAGTAATTTCACTAGACTTTGTCTTGGAGTTGGTCATTTTAGGTTGATATTGTCATGTGTGTACTGTGCTCTTTCAAATATTACTATTTGACCTGTTTCCTTGCTTTGTTTTGTTTTTGTTGTTCAGGGAATTATTATTTGTGGGTTGGACCTTCTTTGCCTAGCTTCGGTATTTCCTATGTATATTTAGTTTTTTATCAGTTTTTTGCTTCTTAATTTCTTTTTTTATTTTAAAATTGTTTCTTGGGGCGCCTGGGTGGCGCAGTCGGTTGGGCGTCCGACTTCAGCCAGGTCACGATCTCGCGGTCCGTGAGTTCGAGCCCCGCGTCAGGCTCTGGGCTGATGGCCCGGAGCCTGGAGCCTGTTTCCGATTCTGTGTCTCCCTCTCTCTCTGCCCCTCTCCCGTTCATGCTCTGTCTCTCTCTGTCCCAAAAATAAATAAACGTTGAAAAAAAAAAAAAAAAAATTTAAAATTGTTTCTTGTTTGCACCTCCATGTCTCTTGAAAGCATTATTGTTGTGTTTATTTGCTGCTCTTGTATTTTTTGGTTTTTTCTTAATTTCAGAAATTAATTTTTCTTCCAGTTTTTTTCTGAGTTCTGTCACCTTATTTCTGAGTTTTTCTATTTCTGATTTATGTTGTCCCTTCATGTAACATTTTCTCTAATGTGTTTTAGTTCATTTTGAATATCCTTGCGTTCGTTCTGAAATAATAGTAGGTTCTGACCCTTTGGGATAATAATAAAGGATATATATGGTCGTTTTGTGGTCATATCTGCTAGGATATTCATTGTTTGTAAGAATATTCTTCTCTTTTTTCTTATAATAACTTTGTATGGGATTTTTGACCTTGATATTTTTCTATTCATTTGTATGTGAATTTGGTTTTTCTGAACTTTGAAAGTTTGGTTCACAATAGCTTTCCTGACTTCAGGCTTTACAGAGTTCTCTGTTTTTGTTAATATAAAACTATGTTTTGTATTCATTTATGAGATGGTGTATAGTCTAGCCACAAGAAGGGGACACAGGAGAGGAGCAGGAAGAAAGCTTATCCTAGAGAAACAAAGTCACCACATGCCACAAGGGGGCCACATGAAGGAAGCACTAAGGGAGAAGACTCAACAAAGCAGGTAGGGAAGAGACAGAGAAGAGAGAGAGACATGGAGTGGGAGAAAAACAAAGGAACCTGGGGACAAGTGCCTTTATTGGATGCTGAGGTGATATGCAAAAGCAAAGGGTGGGAGGCAATTTTTTTGGTACATTTGTATGTCACTAGCCCACAGTCAAGTGAGGGCAAGAAGAACTTGTGGCAGGGCAGGTGCACAGGGCAGCTTGCTTTCTGAAATTTCTTGTTCTCTGCTCCTCTCCCATTTTATCTGCACCGTCTCTTTCTTTCATATCTATTGTTCCTGTCTTACTCAATTTTGATTCTTACCAATCCTGGCTCTTCTCATGCAAGGGAGTCCTGGTTGGTCAGTTTTTAGTTCACAGAGGCTAGACTGCTCCAGCCCCTCAACACCTTACTGCGGGCTCCTTGCACTCACCTTGTACTCACTATTCATTTGGACAAAAATCCCTCACGGCTTCAGCTGTGTTCTCATGTTGGTTTCCTGTGGCTTCCAATGCATAACCTGTTGCCTATTTTATGCTTTTGTTCTCAGGTCCAATTACTCCCTTTTGACTCATCCTACACAAATGTTGGTAATGTTAATACCATGGAGGTCTTGTCACTTTTGATAGTTTGTTTGAACCCTTTCGGATTTTGAGGTTTGTGGAGATCACTTGTTAATGTTTTCCATGGGTTTATGGTTTTTCTGCTTAATCTCTTTATATGGGGAACTGAGATTAAAAATCTATACAGCTTTGTAACAGTCTTTTCAGAATTCCTCTCTGGAGCAGTTTAAATAAGTTGGAGTTTCTTTTTCTTAAAGATTTGGTAGAATACTCTTTCAAACTGTCTCATCCTGTGTGTTTTTTTGTGATTAACTCTTTGAAAACTTTCTGTGTTCTCTCTGATAATTTGTATGTTAGATTACAAGCTCTTCTGGAGTCAGTTTTGATAATTTATATATTCCTAGAAAATTACCCACTTCCTCCATGCCCTCAAATTTATTAAAATTATCTTCATACTCCTCTGTATCCGTGGCTAGTGCTTCATTTTCATTTGTTTATGTCTACTGTGTTCACCTTCACTTCTTGAATTGGTTAATTACAGGTGGTTCTGCTTCCCTCCCCTCGCCCCACCCAAACAACCAGCTCTTGAATTTGTCAGTTCTTCTGATTAGATGTTAGTTGCTTAATTCACTTCTTTTTATTCTTTCTTGTTCATTATATAGTTAAAAACCTTTGAAATTTCTTCTGAGTGCTGCGTTAGCTATATCCCAAATTCTGATGTCATATTTCATTGTTTTCTGAATACTTTGAAATTTTATGCTTGATTTACTCTGTGACCCAAGAATTGCTTGAGAGAGATTTAAAATTTTCCAGAAGGTAGATATTATTATTTTCTAGTTTTGTTATTAACTATTCTTTTTGTGTGTGTGATTTAAGATTTTTTTAAGCTATCTAACATGATTACATTTATTTATATTTGTTACATTTATTACAACCTATTTAAATGTTCTGTGGGCACTTGAAAAGCAGATACATTTATTATGTTAAGACTCCCATTATATTGGAGCACCTGGTGGCTTGGTTAAACGTCTGACTTTGGCTCATGTCATGACCTCACAGCTTGTGAATTTGAGCCCCACCTCTGCTGTTCAGCACTGAGCCAGCTTTGACTCCCCTACCCCTGCCCTGCTCATGCTCTCTCTCTCAAAAAATAAACTTAGTAAAAAAAAGACTCCATTATATGTTGGTTAGGTCATCTTAATTAGGTCTCTTTTTCCTTTTCATTTTTGTAGGGGTGTCCATTTACTCTATGTAAAACTGAGAATGAGCACCCACCACTAACGTATTTCATTTTTTCTCCTCTATTTTCCGAGGTTTTGCTTTTGAATGCTGGAGTGCTTGAATGGGAATCCTTACCAGTAGATCTTTATTATGAATTGTAATCTTTACATCATGAAGCATACTTCTTTTGTCTTATTAATAGCTTTTTCTCTGAATTCAGTCTTGTCTGATATTATAATCATAAATACAGCTTTCTTACTATTTATATTTGCTTAGTATACCTTTGCCTACTCTTTTATTTTCAGTGTTTCTGAATCACTTCATACTAGACACATCTCTTTTAAAAACATTTAAATTCAAATTTAATTTTGATAAGCATATTATAAAATTCACTTTTAGATTTTTATATATACCATATAGTCCTTTATTTGTCAGACTGGGAGTTTTTCTTTAATAGGTGAGTTGAACTCATTTTTTATTTATTGATACATGTTTGATTTTAGTTTTGTCATCAAAAAATCTGTTAGCCTTTGTTCATATGGCTGTTGCCTTTTTATATCATTCACTATATGATCCATTATTATAGTTTCAGTATGTGTTCTTTGATAATTTGTAAGCTCTGCATTGTTACCTTGTGAGTTGACTTTTTTAGTTATAACGTATATATTTTTTCCCTTAACTTTTCATTTAAGAAAAGTAGAAATAGTACACTGAACATCTGCTTATCATTCAGCTAGATTCACCAGTTGTTAATATTTTGCTGCACTTGCTTTATTTGGATATCTACTTATTTTCATTCCTAAGTATCTGAAGGTAACTTCTAAACATACCCTTCATCCCTAACTACTTCAGCATGTATTTCTTGAGAACAAGGACATTCTGAGAATAAGGCACAATACCATTTTCACATCCAAGTACTTCAACATTGATACAATATCTATGTGGAGTCCATATTTAAACTTCCCCATTTGTCTCAATAATGTCCCTTAGAGCCTTTTTGGTTTTGATCCATTAACTACCATGCATTACATTTATTTATATCATTTTTCTCCTTTAATCTAGATCAGTCTCCCAGTGTTGTGTTTATTTTTTCCTATGAAAAATCTAGGTAGCTGTTCTTGTAAAATGTCCCAACATCTGGAGTTGTCTGTTTCCTCATGATTACATGCAGTTAAATTTTCTTGGCAAGAATCTTCATAGGTGATTATCCTTCTCATTCCATCAGTCAAGAGGCACATATATCAGTTTGTCCCATTATTGGTCATGTTAGATTTAGTCACATGATTGAGGTAGTGTCAATTGTCTGGTTTTTTTACAGTATCTTTTGACTTCTTCCTGGGAGCAGTGACTAGATATTTTTCTATTTCCATCTTGTTTTAATCATTTATTTTCTCATTACTTTTAAAACGTGCTTATACCTCTGTTATTTGACTTATTTTTTTTTTTGAGTTTTTTTTTTTAATGTTTTATTTATTTTTGAGACAGAGACAGACAGGGCATGAACGAGGGAGGGTCAGAGAGAGAGGGAGACACAGAATCTGAAGCAGGCTCCAGGCTCTGAGCTGTCAGCACAGAGCCCGATGCGGGGCTCGAACTCATGGACTGTGAGATCGTGACCTGAGCTGAAGTCGGCTGCTCAACCGACTGAGCCACCCAGGCGCCCCTTGAGGTTTTTTTAATGTTTATTTATTTTTGACAGAGAGACAGAGACAGAGAATGAGCAGGGGAGGGGCAGAGAGAAAGGGAGACAAAGAATCCAAAGCAGGTTCCAGGCTCTGAGCTATCAGCACAGAGCCCGATGTGGGGCTCGAACTCACAGACCACGACATCATGACCCGCCTGAGCCACTCAGGCACCCCTGTTATTTGACTTACTGATTTTGAAGTATCTTTTGACTTCAGCTGTAGGAGATGAGGGAGATGAAAAACTCAACATACACTGTCTTCTACCTTTTTTCCCCTCTTCTCTTCCAACTTTTGTTTATTCATTCACTTTCTTTAAAATGAAGAAAAGTCGGGGGGGGGGGGCACCTGGGTGGCTCAGTCGGTTAAGCGGCCGAATTTGGCTCGGGTCATGATTTCGCGGTCCATGAGTTCGAACCTCGCGTCGGGCTCTGTGCTGACAGCTCAGAGCCTGGAACCTGTTTCAGATTCTGTGTCTCCCTCTCTCTGACCCTCCCCCGTTCATGCACTGTCTCTCTCTGTCTCAAAAATAAAGGTTAAAAAAAATTTTTTTAATAAAAAAAGGGAACATAAACTTAATCCAGTAGTTCTAAAAATTACTGAAAACATCCCTCAGATCAGAGTTTTCAGTTACATGGGTGAAACCCATCCATGGGATGCACAGAGGCTGGAGAAGTTGGAAGAGACTGGCTGAAAAAACAGAGCAAACATGCTGGGCTGGGGAACAATGCTTGTTGGTGGGTGTGGGGTTTGGGCTTGGACTATTTTTTGGAACCTATTACCTGTCATCTCCCCCACTTAAAAATGGTGATTAACCATTCTTCATTATTGGTTTGACCTTTCTAATCTAAAAATTATAGGCTCTGGAGCACCTGGGTAGCTCAGTCAGTTAAGCATCTGACTCTTGGTTTCAGCTCAGGTCATGATCTCATGGTCTTGGGATCAAGCCCCGTGTTGGGGTCTGTGCTGAGCATGGAGCCTACTTGGGATTCTCTCTCTCTCCCCCCCCACCCTGCCCTTCGTCCCCCCCTTCTCTCTGCCCTCCCCTACCCCCATCTCTCTCAAAATAAATACACATTTTAAAACTGTAGGCTCTAATCTGATGAGGAGATTGAATTTCTATAGTAGCAAGCAGCTGAGTACTCATCTAGGACTGGTATCAAGCTGGGGGCCACCCCTGACCCTCAGACCTGCCTACGTCTCACGTTCCATCTACGCCATCGCCAATTCTGTGCCTGAGTGTGCCTTATTTCTTTTTCCTAGGTCTCCCAGTGGCTGGGCAAACCTCAGAATTTGTTAACCAAGTGTTAGAGAAGACGGCAGAAGGCAATCCCACTGGAGGCCTTGTAGGACTAAGGATACCAACATCAAAAGTGTAATCAGCCTCATTGGACCACTGGTCAGAAATATCTGTGTTTGTCACATTATTCATTGTAAATTTTCATTCTGTTTTGCATGTCAGTTTAGCATTATGTAAACATTGATTAGGTTACATTGTTTTAAGAACTAAGTAGCATAAGTGAAGCATGATCCAAAATACTTGATTATTGCATTTTCAGAGCATAAACCATGGTTAAAACTGCTACTGGCATCAGAATTGGAACGTGTACATTTAAGTAAACGTTTAGGTACAGATTGCGAAAATCTGTTAAAGTCAAACAAGTTTCGGAGGAGTGAAGATATTAGTAAATGCCAAATACTGTGGCAGGTTTATGCTCTGAACCACACAAAAAAATTGAGGAAGCATTTTTTTAAACAGTCCGTTTAGATTGTTTTTAGAATTATTCCTTCTGTTCTGATTTTTCCACAACCATTAATCTCACTTGTACATGGCACAACCCAGCACTCATGCCCATGTGCCATATTAGAAGTTCATTTTCCGAGCTCAATATGGTATATATAAATATATATATAGATATATATATAATGTCTGTGCAAGTAAGAAAAAAAAGCATATTCTTTGTGCCTTGTATTTTGGGGAAACTATAAAACTGGTAATATTTTGTATGATGAAAACCCTACTGAGGAGAAACAAGATATATAGATGGAGAAATTATGGGGTTTAAATGTTTTTTTGTTCCAACTCTTTTTCAAATTTTTTGAATGTATATAGGACTATGTTGAAATGTAGATATATGCCACAGAGTCTGTGTATTGTATAAAAAACAAAACAAAAAAACAAACAAAAAAAAGATGGCTCTAGAAAACTCCTATTTCGGTACTTGACCGGAAGAAGACAAATACTTGCACATTATTGCGATTGTTTTATTTTTTGTACCAAAGACAAATGCAACTGATATGGCAAACTGCCAGTCTAAGTAAAGTTTTGCACAGCTTACATGATACTGTATGAATGTATGAAAAACAAAGGAAAAAAAACCCAGAAAAATGAAAAGGTCAGGGTTAGGGATCTTACTGAACTGTGAATCTTATTTCTGTTTGGGTCCAATTATCTACAGAAGGAGCATCCACACATACAGATATTATTTTGCCGTTCCTCTCATTCGCTTCCATAGTAGATAAGTTGGTGGCCATTTAGATGTCCGTAAGTCTTTTTATTTCTGCACTTATTGTAGGAAATTTTAATATATTTCATTTTAGTAAGCTATTGGTAAAATAGTTTTTGACCTTGAAAATTAAAGTTTATTTAGCTTATTGTAGTATACTTCCACCAAACAACCAAAATACAGATTATTTTTATTGTATTATATATATATATATGTAAAGAAAGAAAAAAAAGCTAAAAATATCTAATTCTTTAGTTGCCACTTTTCCAATCAATGTATTATTGTGCATGTAATATTTTCAAAGATCAACACAAGCTTAAAACAAAAACAATTTATAGATTTTTATATTTTTGTACAGGTATTTTCAAACTAGCTTCTTCAAACTTACATGTGACTTCTTCTATGTTTCTAGAACTGAGAAATAATTAACACATTTAGTTTTTAGGTGCTCTTTTTTGCTCACATAAAACAGCTTCATTAGTCAGTGTTTTAACTATGTTAAAGCTTTACCTCTTGATGAGAAATTTCTTGTGTCAAGGCAGCATTATAAACCTTCCCCACAGATCTTTCCATTCTGTCTCTCTTACTGTTGATTCTCAAATCTTGTGTTTTGAACTCTGAAAACTGGTGGCTTAAAAACTATACTTAAAAAAACAAAAAAAAAATCCTATCTAGCCCAGAAAAAATACCAAAAATTTCAGACCTAGCTGCTGGGAAAGTATCTATTTCTCCAACCATTTCTCCGTTACTCCCTGGAGAATTTATTCCTTAATTATATTTTGTTTTTACAGTGTGTTTCCTTTTCTTCTACTTTATTCCCCCAACCCTCACCGCTATTTGTAAGCTGTAGCATATGAAGCTATAGCTTATAAAGGCTTGATTCTAAAACACACAGTAACAACTGAACTATGTCCTTATATGCTTCTTTGACATCATGAAAAGGAAACTCAGAAAAGGATTAACACCTTAGCTGAACTGTGATACACAAGATTTTCCTGTGTGCTTGGTGGAAATGTACCTGGTCAGTGCATTCATGCTCAACAGGCGATAAGCTCAGATCTAATGGTTTAATAGAACGTAAGTTCATTGTTTAAAGTTTTTCCTCTTCAGGTGGGAGAAGGCAGAGCACAGGCTTATAACTTGGAAGTATCTGAAGTTTTGACAGAGTGTGTTTAGTAGATTGAAACATGTTCCAAAATACGGCAGTTTTGCAATCAGGTGAAAATCACTTCATGATAGAGATTCAGCTGATGAGGTTTATAAAATTGCCCCTTTCTAGCTGCTCTGTTAGGAATTCTGGTTTTTGATACTTTTTTCCTGTCTGCAAACCAGAATTTGATTTTTTGGTCTTGCATTTCAGAAAAAAAAAAAAAAGACTTTGAATCTGTTTAGTAGATTCCATATCCTTGCATTTCAGTGTTTTATATGTACTACTTAAGTTAAATAGTTTAAAAGCTTTTAAATAGTTGAGCTTTTTAATGTTGACACTTTATTTTGTACCTATTTATATATGTATGTATATCTTAGAAAAGCACTTTGTTAAAAAAAAATTGCATTTTATATGATTCCTGCCATTTGCTGCTAAATCTGGGCTGGTCAGAATGCTGCAGCGATACTTGATCTAAATAAAAAAAAAACCTGGCAGTAAAATGTAGAGTGAAAGTTAAATCCTCTTGCTGTTTTAACTTTATCATAAAGATGACATAGGCAAGCTGTGCAGCTTTACATTTTAACCAGGGGACTCTGTGGCATTTAAAACCGTCTAGAAATGGTTGTACTTTAATGCCAGTAATAATCTGCTTCCTCTATTGTCATTCAAATATATACGTTTAGTGTATCACACAACAGATCTTATAAGGGTAACGTAAAAACCCCAACAATTGTACATGTTCTGTTTTTGAAAATTGTGGCATGTATTTTTGGGCGAAGATCATTAGAGAAGAGCTCTCTAAAGGTTTTCTGTGTTCATACATGGTATACAGATAGCTCATAATGAAGTCCAGAATCTTACTTTAAGTGAAGGCATTGTGAATTCACCTCAAGTAAACCCATTGTTCCAAAAGCAATTATAAACTTTGACTCGAGTACTACTATGATTTAAGAAAAAAAATACAAAAAACGTTCTTCCTCGTTTCAGATACACTGGATTCTTTATAGAGTTTGTCTCCATATGAAAGCATGCTGTCCAGTTGTTCTTGTTAAGATCTTGTCTGAGTTTTGAATTGGGTGCCACACTTTTTCAGTCAATATGATTGCTTGTCCTACTGTACCATGTATGATTCTTGTCCTTTCCTATATCCTTCATGACAGATTATGATGTGGCTTTATATTGTGCCTTACTTGTACATTGAAACTGAACATCTTCATTCCCTTCCACTTCCTAAATCTTTCACTTTGACCTTTTTGGTAAGAGAATCAGAGCAATTATAAAAACATCGTGAAGGATTTCAGATGGGTATGGTTTCAAATTCCCTCTCTTCACAGTTATTTTATATTTGTATGGAAGACCAGTTTTGAATGGTCTTTAAATATGAGAGGGAAAGACTTAGCAGTAATTTCACTACATCCCTTTTTTCTGACTTTCATGAATTTGTCCTACATCTTCTTTCTGATGCTTGACTTTATTTGCTCCGTAGCAATAGTCTGCATTTAAAGAAAGGTGTGTTCAGTTCATCAGCTTGAAATTGACTATTTCATCTTTCCAGAATTTTTTAGGAGAAGAATACCCGTTTTGTTTGTTTTATAAAACAGATGACAAGTCTCTTTAAAAGAAACAGAAGTACAGTACTTTTGAAATACAATGCTGTTAGTTTGGATTTCTTTTTTTATATATACTATTCATACAATTATCTGATGTTTGCCTTCATTAATAAAGCTGTTAGTTTATTCACCAAAATGTCAAGAATGGATGTGCTTTTCTTTATTCCATACATTTAAAAATATTTTAGCTGCTAAGATTTAGTTAACTTTCTAAGAAACAAATTCAAGTTGCCTTCAGCAGGAATTAACAAAAGCTTATGTTCCCTTTCTTTATATAGTCTTCCTAAAATTCTGTTCAAGTATTTTCTAGTTAATTATGTAAGAGAATGTTAGCATCTCTCCAAATCTTGAAACTTGAATTTTGAGAATGCATTGAATTATGCTTTCAGTGTTAAAGTAAAAGGTTTCAATTATCCTTCTAGTGAAGTCGATTGTGGAATACCATTTCCCATGGAACTGAGGCCATTTCCACAACTTTGCACAGAATTGCAGTCTTGTTCTTCCCTTGGATCATGACAAATAAGTCTCACACAGTGCCGTAATACTTGTGGATTCTTTTGTAATCTTTGTAATCTTAATAAGGGCATTATGAGAAGATGACTCCATGTTTTTTTAATATTTCAAACACATTGGGATGGAACAATGAATGTCCGCTGTAGGAACAGTTGTTTCGTTTTAAGGAATAAGCATGTTGGGAAAAGATGATGAAAATGTACTACTGACAGTTTTACACTTCCATAGGCGAGTGGGATTATGTGTTGAAGCATAATCCTCATGCTTAGTAAACTGACTGAAATTGTAGAAATTACACCTAGGAACTGAATGATGCCAAATTGCCATTTTTCTTTAGAAAAGAGAGGTTTGGGTGTAGTGGTGAGGGACTAGAACCTTAAAACTGCTTCCAAACTGTTATCTTGGAATCGAAGACTTGGTGACTAGCGAAGAACACGAGGGTCCGGTATCTCAGTGTGCCAAGTTCAGGTGAACTAGGTTTGCCTCTTTCATAACCATGTAAACACAATGGTGTGTAGGTAATTAAATTCTGGGTGTATGGGAGCGGGACGGACTACTGTGTCTTGCCCTTCGCCCTTTGTTTTTTTCGGAACCAAATAACAGAAATGTGTATGTGTGTACTGTATCTGCCTTCTCCACCGCATCTTTATGACACTGTATTCCGCTGCCTGCTTTTTTTTTTTTTTTAACCTTCTTTCCCTAGGATTTGTCCTCCAACTTAGCATTTGTGATTAACAGTTGATACTAGGGCTGACCGCACATGAGAAGTCACAAGAGAAGAGCGGAAGGGCAAGAATTCAGAGCATTCGTTCATACAATGTGGCAACCTCTTTTGCGTAGTGGCGTAGGATCCTGTTTGTAATGCTATCATAAATATTCTGTAGTTTTGTTTCCCCATTCCCCCAACTGGAGCTATGAAACTTATTGGATTCAGTCTTGTCTTTTGTCTAGAAAGAATTTTATCTTGTTGACGCATGAGCTGTTTAAAAATTATTCTATTAAATGTTGGTTAATAGTTGTGCAGTTTTTCTTTTCAGAAGAAGAGGCAATTCAAATGTTGCCTTTGTTTTCTGTCACCTTCCAACCCCCCAGCACTTCTAGTCAGATACAGATTCATCAGTGTATGCAACATCCTTTGTAATTTAAAATAAAAAAAAGATGAAAAGGTTTTGAATTGTTTGCCTCATGTTTTCGCCCTTCCCTTCTCTGTTGCTTTTCTGTCGTTTACCAAGGTGGCTAACCATCTCCTCGTCTGCAAAGAAATTGCAAACTAAAGACAGCAGTGAACTGTGGATTGTGCTGCCCCTCTCTTGGTGTAGGGCATAAAGAGCTAACGTTTTGGACGCTTCGGGCTTTTTCAGTACTCTAGTGAAAGTTAGTGATTATGGAAAATTATTTGTTGATGAAAACATTTGCATTCTTCATAGTTTGGAACATAGTTTAGTTTACATGTATTTTTCGTCTTTGATTCTTCAGGCAAGCAAGGGAAATAAAATGTTTCAAGTCTCTCCTGACTTAAACATTTGTATGTGCTTGTATGTTTAATCAAAGTACGTCTCTGAGATAGGCTGGGTATATACACAGAGCCTTAAGTGAGGGGACCTGAGTGAACACCACCGTGGCACTGTGTTCCTTCAGCCAACAAACATTTGTTTAGCCCATGCTCCGCCAAGACTTGTGCCAGGTACGGACTGTAAAGAGATTAGAGAGACATCCAGGAACTCCTGAGGTTGCTGAGGGGAGGCAGCATGTGAACAGGATCGTGGAACAAGACAAGAGCTGTTACAAATGGAAAGGGTTCTGGGTACGTTATTGGCCGAGATACTTGCAAGGATGCGGGTACCACATCCAGTAGGGTATGTTAGGGAAGAATTGACAGGCTTGTGTTCGTGATGTCCCAGGACTCTTGCAAAAAGCTCTTTTTGCTTCATTCAAGGGATATTGGGGCCATCAGAGAGCAAAGTGGACATGGCCTCTCAGGGACTGGTTCTGCTTCAGGACTTGACCTCCATCCCAGGAGCCTCTGTCACGGTCTGGGAACTTTTAAGGAGTTGGGTGAGCCAAGTCAGTATAGTCCTTAGGAAACCAAACCTTTTGTGGGTAGCACCTAGTTAAATGGGTTGTTCGGTTGTCCCTCCTCACCCAGTGATTTCAGAACCAGGAGAGCTCTTTAGCAAGCAAGAAAGACATAAGTTGGGAAATGCTTTAATATTCCTGCTGAAAGGTTATAATAGGAAGAGGGTGTTAGAAAGGCTAGGAGCACCTCAGTGACTCTGTTGGTTGAGTGCCCAACTTCAGCTCTGGTCATGATCTCACGGGTTGTGAGTTTGAGCCCCGCATCCAGCTCTCTGCTGTCAGCCTGTCAGCACAGAGCCCGCTTTGGATCCTCTGTCTCCCTCTCTCTGCCTTGTTCCCGCTTACGCCCTCCCCAGAATAAATATTAAAAAAAAAAAAAAGAAAAAAAATCTAGAAGGCTGGGGGTAGCATTCATTAAACCCCTGCTAGGTGCTTTCCTGTCAGGTAACTCTGCTCTCCGTGGCGCAGTGAGGTGGGTGGTTGTGTCCATCTTACAAAGGAGAATAAACTCCGTTGAGGAGACTCACCTCACACCCAGCGTGTGTGATGGCCCCAATTCAAACTCCTGTCTGCTGTCTGCACTGAGAGACGATTCGTACTCCTGAAGGGCCAGGCCAGGTCACAGGCAGTATATAATGGTATCTGTGTAGGAGGGAGATAATAGGCTTAGAATCTGAAACCAGAAAGAACTAAAGCTAAAACCAAGCAGACGTAGTAACCAAAAGTTAGTCTCAGGATGTGTGGGTAGAGGTGATAGAAGCAAAATAGTGTTGGCCAAAGCAGCCTGTGATCGAGAGTGTGGGTCACCACACTGTACGTCTATCCCTCAAAGATGGCCTCTAGATTAAGGGCTTAGAGTTGGGTCTCTTCGTTAGAAGGGAGCATGTTGGAGGTGGAGAAAAGGGGATCTGTGTTTTCTTCTCTAATTGCTATGTAGAGAATTGCATGGAGACTGTCAGTTGCATAGAGGCCCAAGGTCATGCGTCCTAAATAGGGAGCTTCTTTTTGAGGATCCAAAACTTTTGAGTGATCTGAAAAATGTCAGTTTCTTTAAAAGATTCTAAACTTAAAACATCACCGGGAATGAACTTAAAATGTACAGGGTCTGGATAAAGAAAACTTTAAAATAACATGAAGGACATAGAAGAAGACATGAACAAATGGAAAGAAAGACCCAAGTTCTTGAACTGGAGCAGCCAACAACATGAAGCTGTCAGTCCTCAAAATTAACAAATGTAATGCTATCTCAATAAGACATACCAATGGGGTTTAAAAAAAAAAAAACACCTAAGTTCATATGGGGAAAAAAATAATAGCTGGAAGGGGGAAAAAAGATTGGGTGTTTAATCCAAACATTAAAACACATAAAACTATAAATAAAACTAAAAATTTTTGGTGCATAAATGAATAGGCCAATAGAACAGAAGGAAAAGTTTAGAAACAGATTCAAACATAAGAATTTATTATGGTAAATGTGCCATCCAGAACCAGGGAGAAAAAAAGACGGATTCTTCAGAAAACTGCATTGGAACAACTGGGAAACTCTCTGGAGAAAGAAAAGTTGGCTCTGTATCTCACACCATATTTCAAACTGTATACATAACAGGAAATGTGGGCAATTCCTTTAAAATCTGTGGGAGGGGGTGGGAAGAATGTTCTAACTTGGATCCCAAATTCAGGAGTCATAAATGAAGATCGACAAATTCTATGTGAAACAAAAATAAAAAATTGAAACCTTTTTAAAGTCAAAAACATCATAAGCCAAGTCAAAATGCTATAGACTATGAAAAAACTCATCTCTAAGGGCTAATCCTCCTAATATATTAAGAGCTCCTGGAAACTAGTATGAAAAACCAACCACCCAATAGAGAAATGAGTAAAGTAACTACAAAAAGCACTCAATCTCATTCATAATAAGAGAAATGCACATTAAATATGGCAGCTTCACTTAATCAAACTGGGAAAAATCCCAGTGTTTAACATACCATGTTGGTGAGGCCATGGGAACGCAGGCATTTGTACCACCTTGCTGTGGATAACTGACGTAACCTCTATGAAGAGCAATCTGGTAGTTTGTATCTAAATTTTAAAATGCACATATCCTTTCATCTAGCACTTCCATTTGCCCTGGGCAAATCATCCTGTGCCTGTTTCTTCATGTGTAAAATGCAGACAATTCTACCTCGTAGGGTTGTTGTGAGAATTGTTAGATGAAACACATTAAGAACTTTGTACAAAGTGCCTGGCACATAGGAAGTACTCCAAAAATGTCAGCAATGTAATAGCAGCTAATGCACATTGAGCTTTTAAACATATGCTGCATTTACTACACGGTGCTTGGTGCTTTTCATGTATTACCTCATTTAATGCTCCAGCCATCCCTGTGATTATCACCAGTTAGCCTCAGGATTCTGAGGCACAGAGATGTGAAGTGGGTTGTCCAGCAGGATTCAAGCAGGGTTGACTCCCAAGCTTCCCTTAAGGGAAGGTGCGTGGAGCACTGGAGTAACACAGATGGGCAAGCCATGTGTTGAGTTTTGAGGGAAGATGTGGCTCTCAGTTAAGGCTCTGCCACTCTCAAGTTGGGTAGCCTTGGGGCAGGATGTTCAGTTTTGTTTCACTTTTGACCTACTCTTAGTCCATCTGCCAATCTGTAAAACTGGGGTGTAACTATTTCAAGTGTGGTTGAGAGGATTAAACTAGGCATTCAGGTCTTCCTAATTCATGCTTGCTGATGTGAACAAAAGTACACAGGGTGGGAGCAAAAGGGGAAACGCATTCTGAGAAGAGGGAACAGCACATTCCAAAGCTACAGATCTAAAAAGAGCCTGAGGAATCCAGGAGTGGGATGAGATGCGGTGGCTGATGGCCTTGAAGACCAGCTAAGAAACTTGGACAATTTGATAATAAAAATAAAATGAAGAGCCACCATTTTCTGAGAGTCTGCTCTTAATTATTTCCATCAAAACTACTCCAGCGAGGTAGATTTAATAAATCCAACTGTACACAAAAGGGAACTGCCAGGAGCCACAGAAGAGGTGTAAGCTGGGAGGTGGCTTGATCAGTTGTGATTTTAGAACCGTTGGACCAACAGGAGGTGCTCCAAGAGAACTGCCTTGAATCCCATACATTAAACGTATTAATAACATTTATCATTTTTGCATTTATTCCACAACTTATATTCACCGTAGAACATATGAAAAATACAAGAAAGTTTAAAGAAATATAAAAAATTGTTAATTCCACCCTCTAGAGAATCCCAAGTGATACTTTCCTTCCAGTCTTCTCCCCCCGCCCCCACCTTTATGCAAAAAATATATAGCGATTAGAATGGCTTTTAGATAGAAGATGTGGAGAGGTCAGTGTTAAAACGCCCTTGATACTCCTTCTCTTCTTCCTTTTCTTAGGACCACACCAAGGGGAGAGCCGACTCCCTCCGCGTTTTCAGGGATACTCCCCAGGACTCATCGCCGCCACGCTCGCTCGCCTCAAGCCGGTCTCTAGGGGGCGCTGCTGCAAGACCTGGAGCGGAAGGAAGGCGATGCTGAAACGCGGTTAAATTTGGGCACCGCCGCCGCCCGTAGTCGGCGTCCTCAACATGGCGGCTCCCCAGGATGTCCACGTCCGTATCTGTAACCAAGAGATTGTCAAATTTGACCTGGAGGTGAAGGCGCTTATCCAGGTACTAATTCCCGGGACCCCTGTCGGGCCCCAGCAGCCCTAAACCCAGGCTCCTCTGGCCTCCTGTAAGCTCGGCGGTCTCACTCCCAAGCTTTCCCCGCTTGGTCAAGTCTCCGAGGTCGTTGGCCCCGTCCCAGGGCCGGCTGCTCCCTCCCTCCCCCTTTGGTCCATCTCCTCGACCATTGGCCTTGATCCTCTATCCAGTTGCGGTTGTCTTGCCCTCTTCTGGACACTCTCATGCTCCCCCATCCTGACCAGGCTTACCCTTTGTGACCCCCACTGGTCCCTCCCACTCACACTTCTCGACCCGGACCGCCACACAACATACCTGTCACCTAGGGTGGCCCCGCCTTCTGACACCGCCCTCCCCACCAGTTGGTGGCGTCCTGAGAGCCATTGGCCCCGCCCACTCCTGACCTGCTCCTCTGGGTCTGGTGCCCGGTGACACCAAAGGCCGCCTGACACGGGAGGCACCAGGTGAAATGAACGTAACCTAGGCCGTAGTTGTGACTCTGTAAATGAGGAAATCAGGTAAAATGCCAAGGCCTGGGGCAAAACTGCGACCCGGATGAGGAAAGTCAGCCTAGAGAAGGGGCTTAGGGAGTCTCTACAACTTTCTTTAACTGATGGGGTAATTGAGGTGTTTTGCCTTAAGCTATTTAAGGTAGAAGGCAGCAGAGTGATGAACCAATTGGCACAGGCAAGAGTTAGGAATGTAGAAATGATCCCTTGAACTTAGCAAAAAGAAACCAAGAGTTTTAAACCTTGGTTTCAGGCAAGTCATTTCCGTTTCCAACAGATGCTATTAAACATTAGATGTAGACTCAGAGTTTGCAAGTAACTGTGGCAAAAACTGAAGGAAAGTCGGATTCCCCATGGAAACCCGATGCAGGATAAACCAAATTAGTGCTTTATCATGGTGCAAGAAGTGGGGTTTAATAAGTCAGAGAACAAGTGAGGAAACTTGATGCAAACATTTAAACTTCTTCAACTTCACTTCTTCTCCATACACACTGCAGTACTTCTGGGCTGACTCTGGAAAAATAAACGTAGGATTCATACAAATAAAACATTCTCACGTAATCTAAGTTGGGTAAGCCCCTTTTGTACTGTGTTTGGGTTCTCATGATTGCAAATGAGAAGGATTGATTATACGTAGATGTACTGCACTCTTACTGTGTTCCAGCTCCCCTGCAAAGTGCTTTACATACATATATGGTTTATGTGGTAGGTGATGTGGTGAGGAAACTGAGGCACAGAGAACTCAATGACTTTTTGTTACACAGCTAAGAAATTGCTACAGCCAGAATTTGCATCTGCATACTCTGGCTCCAGGACCTGCTCTAAAACCTGACCCCAGGGCTTTTGGATGCCCAGAAACCAATTCTAGATCTCCCCTCGAACATGTCTGTAGAAACCAATTCTAGATCTCCCCTTGAACATGTCTGTAAACACCATGATTTATATATAATAGAGGGTTTGTAAAATCAGGGTGAAGTTAATCTTGTCATATGATGCCAGGAGTTGATCCTGATTTTCAAGTTGGACAGTTCTAAAGTTATAGTGTCACTTTTGGATGTCCGTTCTTGTTGAACATACAAGCTGCTTTAAGCCTTTTATACTGATCCTGTGGTGTTTGGTTGAAATCAGGAACTAATAAGTCAGGACAGCTGTGTTTCTTTTCATACTTTTGTATTACCTGCTCAGAATTACAGAAATAGGAGAGAAATGTAAATGATAATGTTTTTGCTTGTGTTGCTGAGGTAAACAGCAAAGATCAGGATGAATTAACAGGCAGTAGGCCAGCCTTAGTTGTGGTCTGAGCCAGTTTTCTCACTGTACAGATGGTATCATTTCACTTCATTGCCTTGAGAAAGTCCCTCTCACCTTTTCAATGTCTCCTAGGATATTCGGGATTGTTCAGGACCATTAAGTGCACTTACTGAACTGAATACTAAAGTGAAAGAGAAGTTTCAGCAACTGCGGCACAGAATACAGGTGAGTAGCTGCAGAAGTAAGATGTGGAGAATGCGTCACAATGAGGGGGCTCCATCCGGGAGCCGTCTGAGCGCTGTCCGGTTTCTTCAGTAGACATTTAGACAGTGAGGGTAACTGTACTAACTTGCTCTCAAGGTAAAAGTGAAGAACTTTTGAATGCGTTGCTACTGTCTCTTGAGGTGTTTTTTTGTTTGTTTTTGTTTCCTGCTGCTCTTTGCCCAGCCCCTTCCTCCCTGTTTCTGAGGTCTCCGATCACATCATATGCACATATAACACTCCTGAATCCAACTATGGCATATGTGCAGTCTCAAAACCAGTGGAGCGAGACGTACCTGTTTGCATAGCCTGTTTGTGCTGCTGTGCCCTAGAGAGAATAAGATGAGTACATGGGCCTGCCCGTCGCTGGGTGGGTCCTGGGGCCCTTGGTCTCACTCTGTGGTACTGGAGTTTAGAGATCTGCGCTTTCCCTGTGACCTGGCCCCACAGGCCAGCCAACAACTCCTGTTGCTTAACAGAGGATAGTCTGTTTCAAAGCTGGTAGCAAAAGTGTCCATTTGGACCTGAGAAATAGTATGTCTGGGCCCTGTGTATTGCTTTCCTAAGGGATTTTCAAGGGCAGGTTTGAAAATAAGTACTTTCTGCCGTAAGAGTTCACTTTAGAATTTTAGCAAGGTCACTGAACCTCGCTGATCTTTTTTTGCCTCCGTCTGTAGCACTGATTTATAATTGAATTTTTATTTTTGAAAGGCTGTTACTTTCTCATGTATGTGTATACATTCTATGTATGTATGCCCATGGGTGAATATGGACACTCAGTGAAAAGTCCCATGTATGAGTGTTATTATTCTCTGTTCCTCTCCTCCACACGGGTAGCCACATTTGTTACTTAGGTATCTTTTCATGGTGTATCTACTCAAATACTAAAAAAAGCCAAATATATTTTCTTATTTCCAGTTTCTCATATAAAAGGTAGCATACTAAAACACCACTTTTTAAAACTTAACAATATCTTTTGGAAATCTTTCCATATCAGTATTAGAGTGCTCCCTCGTTCTTTTTTTATAGTCCTAGTTTTCTAGCCAGTTCTGTATCAAAGGGCATTTTATTTGGACTACTTCTCTGCTTTTTGGTTTTTCGTTTGTTTTGCTTTTTAAAGCTAATGCATTCCCTGAAAGACCTTTCTTCGACTCTCATGATTGCAACTCTGCAGCCACACCCACCACCTTAAGTATTTTCATGTTCTTTCTGTTTAAGTATCTGAGTGCTCAGTGTTTATTTCCTTCACTAATTGAAATTACTTCACTGATACATGTACATATTTATTATGTCCCTCTCTCCCATAATCACCTCCTCGAGCACCAGAATATCCTGGCACCTAGTAAGGACTTAATAAGCACATGGTCAGTGAATGAATAACCCCATCCCAGTTTTATCTGCATTTTCTGAACATTTATACCAGGAAATAGATACAAGATTTCTATTTGATGTTTTTAGCTCTTTATGAATGACTACTTTGTGTATTTGCAACAAGATTGTGTAGTACTGGGGAACTGGCCTCATATCCTCAACATATGGCCTCATATCGTCAACATATGCCTCAGCTAGGCATCGACTGACTATGTGTAAATACCTGTGTGAATGTCTTTGTGTATGTGGTTCTCAGACTGGAATTTGAGAACTATTTTACCCCTTTCTTTTCTTCCACAACTATTTGGTTCTCTATGACAGAACTCCCTTTTATGAGGAAACTATACATTTCTTCCTTCTTTCCTTCCTCCCTCCCTTCTTCCCATGCATCCATTCTTCCATTCAGTGATTTGGTGCCTAATAATGTGCCAGGCACAAGGAATATATATAATGAACACTAGATAAAATCCTGCTTTCCTGGAGTTCACATTCTGGTAGGGAATCTAGATTTTTTTTTTAATGTTTATTTATTTAAAAAAAATAATGTTTATTTTTGAGAAAGAGAGACAGAGTGCAAGCAGGGGAGAGGCAGAGAGAGAGAGAGAGACAGAATCAGAAGCAGGCTCCACGCTCTGAGTTGTCAGCACAGAGCCCGACATGCGGCTTGAACTCATGAACTGTGAGATCATGACCTGAGGTGAAGTTGGACACTTAACCAACTGAGCCACCCAGGTGCCTGGGAATCTAGATTTTAAGTAAATAATTAAGCAAGTAATTTACTGACTACATTCGCAAAACTTGCATTCCTTTACATTCTTTTTTTTCTCTGACTCAGACATATCTGGGACCATTAATTGGAAGTTATCTCTGAGCTAGTGAAATGGTGGATACAGACGCGTGTTCCTGACCAGCATGTGCAAATTAACACATAAATGAGTATATAAATAAATAAATGCGTATATAAATGCACTAATATGTTGATGTTTTTAGCATCAGTAGCTTGATTGGAACTGGAACTTGTTTTACTCTGTAAACAAAGAACATGGCTTGATTCTTGAGGTATAATAACATCTTTCATTAGAGTCTTGTCTGCTACTTCCATCATGTGAAGTTCTTGGGGGGTCTCAGACTGCCAGTTGTTGTGTCCACTGCCCCTCACTGAGGTGGACCGTTTGTCTCCTGGCGTTTGGTGATTCTGGGTTGTGAGCAGTCCTCTTCAGCCGACCTTATCTGTGGGACTTTTGTACAACCTGGACTGAAGGCAGCAGGTCTTTTCAGAGGTTTTTGGATTTGCTTTTGCTATGTCTCCTGGGGTCGTAAGTCTGGAAGCACTTTGTATGTTCATTTCTCCTTGTGAAGATTCCCAAACCATTCAGAGAGGAGGAATTGTTACTCCAGATCAGCTTGAGGGTGGCTCCATGCTTTTAAATTCTCAGGAGATATTTTGTATCCTAGCCAGAGCCCAGGGCAGAAAAAGGGACCAGCTTCCATGCTGTCTCTCGTGCTGGTTGACAGACGTTTTCCTAGTTCACCTTTTCACTGGAGGGATATCCCTTTGTAGGTCCTGGATTTGTGGCTCCCTGCCTCAGATAGCTCAACACTTTGTTTGGCTGTCTGTATATGGGCTTTAAAACCTTCAAACTGTTTGCTACCAGTATATTATGAAATAGGTACAGAGATGGAGAATGAACATTTAGACACATATAGCAGTTTGATGTTTGCATGTATCTCAAAGTGGGACCACGGGGCTCCTATTTAGTAATTTTCCCCCCCTTTTGATTCCAGTCATGGCCCGGACTACAGGAGTAAATGTCCTATCCCAGGGCAGTTGTGCCTCACTCACAGTCTGACATCTCTGGCTCTTAGTTTCCTTCTCACCTTGGGGCCCTGGGGATTGTCCTTACTTTCTTGCAAACTCAGCTCTATATTTAGAAAGATGTTTGTTATATGTCACCTGGCATTCCTGAGTGTTCTCTTTTAGGAGCATTTTTAAGTGCTATCATATAACGTCCCTAGAAAGAGAAGTGCTCTTTGGTTTTTATATTGGCTTTTAAAATCATTTTAACATAGAGCTATTTTCCCCAAAGGAGCTTGAGCAGTCAGCTAAAGAGCAAGACAAAGAGTCAGAGAAGCAGGTTCTGCTCCAGGAAGTGGAGAATCACAAGAAGCAGATGCTCAGGTAGGTGGGGCCTGTGCTGGGTCACTTGCTCTGTGGGAGGCTTGTGCAGAGCTTTGCCTAATAAACCTGGCTTCATGATTTAAATGTGTCATTTATACACAGACTGTCCTCTCTAGATGAGTAATTCTCAAAGCAGGGGCAGGTAGAGGTTATTGGTAGGTCGAATTGTGTATAGTTTACAAAAGCGTATTTAACCATATGCTATATTTTATATTTTTAACACAAACCCAAAAAATGGTTGCTCATGTAATACAAGGTCCTTTTTCTTTAAGGATAATTGATACCAGAAAAAGCCCGCTGAAAATGAACCTACTTAAGATGAAACAAAATTTAGAAAGTTTTAAATGGGACCTTATCTTAAAAAATGAAACCAAAAAGATGTAACTAAGGTGATGTTACGTTAAATAACTTGGAGATGATCGTTATAACTCATGTGCTAACCTTTAATTATATTACTGAGGTATGTGCTCTTTCTTGGTATTGAGTTGGGGGACTGTCCAACAAAATTGTCTGATGGCATGAAACCGTACCTGTCCCTTCACATTTGACCTTGGTACCATATCGTACAGAGGATTATTGTTGCAAAAATATCGGAGGGCTCCATCATCTGTCCCAGTCCTCTGGTAGCCAGGTCATTCTCTTGAAGCCCCTGCTGGTCATCGCCCTCCTAGGTGTTCTCTTCCTCCTTGTTAATTGCTCTAACTCTGCCAGATCTGTATTTGTCTGTGGTTTTGCTTCTGATTTGGGTGATGATCCAGCATTATCCTTGCTGAGAGCAGCTATGTTTATAATACCCAGCAATCGGGAGAAGACTGTCTGACAAAGATGTGGGCGTGGTAGAGACTAGTGTAAGCAGGGAGGGATGTGTGCGTGGTGACCGGTGTTAAAGTGCTTGGCTCAGTAGTATCACTGTGTCATGATGGCATTTGCTTCCCTTGGCCACCAAGGATGCCCAGGTTGTAAACAGTGAGTAAAGAGGACCCTTATATAAAGTATAGTAAATTACACGAGGTGAAACAGGCTCAGCACGGGTCTGAGAATGGCCATCCATGATGTGGAGTTACAGGTAGGGAGAGCAAGCAGTAAATGAATACTTTGGCAAGCCGTGTTGAGACAGCAGTTGTGCTTACCCTCGTTATTGTGCTTATCACACCGGCCAACAAATCCTTTGTTTGCTTGTCTTTCTCCCCAAGAAATGTGAGCCGCTTGAGGGCGGCCACTATAGCTCACTCATCTCTGTGTCACAGGGTCGAGCAGAGCTCCCTTGCCCACAGTTTGAAAATGTAATTGATTCTTTTTAAATACCAGGTGTGAAACGGCATAGCAGGTGCTGTTCAGGTGAGAGAGAACTTGTTTTAATGTTTTAAGCACAGAGGTGCTATTAGAAAAACACCCTCTCAGTTCATGTGCCCCGTGCTTGACTTTGTAAATATCTCAGGGGTTAGCAAAACTGACGTGATCCAGCTGCCTAAGAGTTCCAGTGCTTGAGTTTGATTCTCTGAGGGGCCCAATTAACATTTTTATAGTCCATCAACAAAGGTTACACTGCTAACCCCAGGGAGCTGTTCACCAAATTTGAGTTGTCTCTCACAAGGGGGATCAGGTAAAGAATGTAAATAAGTCGTGTCAAACTGGGCTCTGCTAATACATTGTGTTTGTATTGTTCATGATCGGTCTGGGTGTGTAAAAGACAGCACATCTTAAAGAAATATCGAGCAAACCCTAAGTGCTGAATCACTATATTGTTCACCTGAAACTAATATTACACTGTATGTTAACTGGAATTTAAACAAAGCTTGGAAAAGAAATACTGGGGAAAACAGTCTTTCTATGATTTTTCTACTTCTTATAACACATATTAATTGGCTAATGGGCCAGAAACTGTTGTTCTAATTACTGGTGATCCAAAGATGAGTGAGACATGGTTCTCAAGGAATGGAACTAACCAGTACACAAGACAGAGCCTTGAAGTGTTACAGATGTGACTTGACAGAACAGGGCCTTGTATGTCCAAGGTGGATTTGAGCTCTGAAACCATTGCTGGCTGTAAACACAGAAGTGCCATGGCCAAACTGCTCCCTCTGGCTGCCCTGGAAGGAAAGGGACAGCTATGGGCACTAGGGCAGTAGGGGAACATCTTGCAGGCAGTCTCCAGGGTCCAAACCAGAGGTGTTGGAGCCTTAGCGGGGGCAGCTGCTGGGGCAGCCAAGAGGGAGAAATGTCGGGAGGTGGAGATGGGCTCTGTGGGCCAGGCCTTCCCCATCACTCACTTGCGGTGACTTGATCTGACTGACAGAAACTCATGCGAGACCCTTCTGATTCCAGCAATCAGACCTCATGGAGGAAGGCTAATCTCACTTGCAAAATTGCTATCGACAATCTAGAGAAAGCAGAACTTCTCCAGGGAGGAGACCTCTTAAGGCAAAGGTATCTTTCTTTTTGTCTTTCTGGGCCCTGATAATGGAATTGACAAGGTGCAAAACCCACTGTAGGCAGCCCCTTCTTGTTTTCAATGTAAAACTGGTACTTAATTTTATTATATAAGTAGTATTTTTTAAAGTATGAAAGAAATATATGCTTACTTGTAATAAACTGATAAAAATATTAATTATAAAATGAGAATAAGCTGTAATCGTGTTACAAATGTTGTGATGTATTGTCTCCCATTATTTTTTTTACAAAGTCAAAAATCGTACTATATATAAAATTTAGTATCTTGCTCGTCTTCACATTGCATAACACAAAGACTTGCTTGTTGTTTTAGAAAACTCTTTAAACGAAGTTTCAAGAGTCCGTAGTATTCTCTTGTATTAACTAATCCCCTGTTCGCATGTGTTTACATTTCTAGTTTGTCAGTATGATAAATAATACACAAGGGCACGTCTTAGGACATAAGGCTTTGTCCACATTTTGGATATTTCCTTTGGAGAGATTCCCAGAGATGAGATTATTGGGCAAAAGGCACGAACATTTCTAAGGGTCCTGATACCTGTTGCCGAATTGCTCTCACAGAAGGGTAGCAGTCTTCAGCACATCCTTGGTGGCACTGACTGCGATCATTGATATTTAAGTATATATGGTATCTTGATAAATAAAAAAATGGGATCTCATTTGAAAATGGGGTTTTCTCGCAGTCAGGCTTTTGTTGACATTCCTCCTCCCACTCTGGATTTTTAGGAAAACCACCAAAGAGAGCCTGGCCCAGACGTCCAGTTCCATTACGGAGAGCCTCATGGGGATCAGCAGGATGATGTCCCAGCAGGTTCAGCAGAGCGAGGAAGCCATGCAGACGCTAGGTAAAGCCAGACCTGGAGGTAGAAGCTTCTCCCAGAGACACCGGCTCCAGAGCCTTTGCCTTGGCACCTGCCACCAGGCTCTTCCACCTCTGCCCCCCACCCTAGTCCCGAAGCTTGCTGACGTGGGTGGCTTCTCACTTCTTCGACAGCGTGGTCTTGCCCAGAGTGGGATGTGTCGCTCTTACCTCTCTTTTTGGTTTTCATGGTTGTACTAGAAGATCTGCACACCACTGTCAAAATGTTTCCCCAGCAGAAGCACTTCCAGGGTCTCATGTGAAAGGCAGAGATCTCCAGGCCTTCTTCTGGAGAGTGGGTCCCAGCAGGGCCGGGGGAGGGCCCTGGGAGTCTGTATTTTTTTTATCTGGCATTCTGTGGACCCGTGTGGCCAGGTAGGCTTGGGAATCACTGCCTAGGGAGATGTTTAGTGTATCGGCTGCCGACGAGGCTGCTAGGTCCTCGGCTTACAATTATAACCCCCAGTGTTATTTTCACTGTGAACTGCTTTTAAAAGATACAGTCAAAGGCCATAGAAGAAGCTGCTGGAGCATCTGGTTCTCTCCCAGCAGCTTTCCCATAGTGCCTCTCTTGTAATGCAGAAGAGAATTGGCCCTCTTCAGGGTCTTCCATATAGGAAAACAGAAGAGGAGAGTTTACACTTTGAAACACTTTTGGCAGATTTCACAAAGAGACAGTAGAGAGCATGGTGCAGAGGTCCAACGGACCCGTTCCCCCAGCTTCAGCAGCTGTCTGCTCATGGCCAGTCTTGTTTCGGCTCCACCCTTCCGTGCCCTCATCTGGATTATTTTGAAGCAAATCACAGACATCATCTATAAATATCTCAGTGTGTCTCTCTGAAAGATAAGAGGCTCGTGAAACAAAAAACAAACAAAACCAGAGCACGATACCATTATCACCCCTAAACAGTATCTGTCACTTTGAGCCACTTTTTTTTTTCAGTGCACTCTTCAAACAGGCAGAAAAGCACAAGGAAAGCAAGCAGCTTGTTTGTCCCCAAGGTCAGTCCCTCTGTTTGAAACGTGTCTGGGCATTTAGGCTCAGAACCAGCCGGTCACCTCCTCTACATGTGTGCTGGGGGTGGGGCTCAAGCCTTGGTAGAGGCCTTGGAGAACATGCCAAAGGGGGAGCCGCCTGGCCTTGTTAGTTGAGGGCTTTTCTGCTTTGATGCAGGTGACGGGCTGCGCATGCACATACCGGAAACAGATAATGTAGTTAAATGGTGAGAAGGGTACAGAGATGCCGATGACCTCTGGGGTTTTCAGGGCTGTTCTTGGGGCCCATTCTCTCCTACTAGGAGAGAAGCTGTTGAAGAAAAAAGAATCCAATATTTTAATTTTTTTTTTAATGTATTTATTTTTGAGAGAGAAAGTGCGTGCTCGAGAGCGAGTTGGGGAGGGTCAGAGAGAGAGGGAGACACAGAATCTGAGGCAGGCTATGGGCTCTGAGCTGTCAGCACAGAGCCCAGTGTGGGACATGAACTCACGGACTGCAAGATCATTACCTGAACCGAAGTCAGATGCTTAACCGGCCGAGCCACCCAGATGCCCCAAAAGAATGCAATTGTTAATCCTTTCCTTGTAGCTCAGAAAGTCAGTTTGATTTAAAAGCCTGTTAGGACTACAGTTATGTTTTGTTTTGTTTTTTGTTTTGTTTTGTTTTATTTAAAGCATATTAGGGATATAATGGAATTTGCTGAAATTGAGTGGGGTAGTAGTGTGGGGACAAGAGTGCCAGGGAGTTAGCAGTTTAGGGTATGGGTGATGGGCACAGGGCATTTCATGATACTATTCTGTCTACTTTGGCGATACTTTAAAATCCTCTATGATTTTTGAAAAGAAAGGCCTACTAGCTTTTTTTCTGAACAAGCTCTTCCTTAGGTTTTTGGAATGGCAGCAGGCATAGAGAAAGAGGACCAAGAGGGATTTTTGATATATGAGTGTTTATTTTCACCCCTCATCTGCCTGTATATAAATGCTTCTCTGTTTCCTCTGGTAATTTCTTTTACTTACTAATATTATTAACTTTTAATTTTGTGAGAAGGTAACATATATTACCTGATTAAGGAGGAACCTCTAGGCCAGCACTGTCCAACAGAAACACAATGTGAGCCACATATGTAACTTTAAATTTTCCAGTAGGCACATTAAAAAGGTAAAAAGAAACCTTTGAATGTATTTAACCCATTACATATAAAATATTACCATTTCAGTCTGCAATTAATATGAAAAATTATTGATACTTTACCTTCTTTTTTTTTTTTTTTTCATGCTAAGTCTTTGAAATCGTGTGTGTTTGACACTTAGGGATGTCTCAATTTGGTTTAGCCACATTTCACATGCTCATATGCTGCATACGTCCAGGGGCTGCCGTGTTGGGCTGCCTCGTAGACACCAGGTCTACTCCCCAAGGGCAACCACTGTTAACCACTTTCTTTTATATCCTCCTGAGGTCTTCCAAGCATGTCTAGCACAAGCAGATTAAATACTGTTTATACTCCTCTCTCTTCCATAAGTGGAAATTTTCACATACGCTCTTTCACACCTCACTTTAACAGCATATTTTATTCTGTGGATGTTTTGATGATGCCTTGCTAGGCTTTGTGGGAGAATCTTGCCGGATATACTCAAGTGTCAGGCCCAGATACCCATACTCAGAAGTAAATTTGACTCCTGGATACAATGAGCCTTCAGGGACATGTACCTCCCCTTAGATTTCATACAGTGGCCAGAGCGCAGGTGCATCATCTTGAAAGCTACAGCAGTGTCTCAGGACTGAAGGACTGGTATGTGTGTGTGAGGGCTTGTGGCAAGGCCCAGCCCAACTTCTTGTGATCCCACAAAGAGCAGATCTGACTGTCAGGGGTGCGGGCGGGGTGCATCTTGGACAGTCTTGGTGACTCCCAGCTTCTGCCCCCGTACCGTACATTGCCTGGCCACAGTCACCCAAGTTCGTTTTGGGACTGGTGGTTCTCAACACCTCCCTGCTTCAGAAAACTGAAGTTGGTGGTCAGGAAAGGAACTCGCTTCTGCTTTTTTCCCTGGTGATGTTCATGTTGGAGAACACCTAGTTATGGCCCCGTGACATTGTATATAAAGCCACATCGCTCTAAGCTGGATGAGACCTAGAGAAGTGCTTTCCTTGTAGTATCCTTATTCTTTGCTCCTCTGGATTGTCTCTGCTCACATCTTTGCTTCTGGCTCAAGGGAACTTGCTATAGAGTGCAGTGTTATTTAGTGGTAGCCCAGCCAGCAGAGCAAAGTCTTTGGTTTTGGTGCTCTACAGTCTCTGAGTCAGGCTTCCTCCCTCTTTTGTTTCAGCCAATTCTTCCCGGACTATCCTGGATGCAAATGAAGAGTTTAAGTCCATGTCAGGGACCATCCAGTTGGGACGGAAGCTTATCACAAAATATAATCGCCGAGAGCTGACGGACAAACTTCTCATTTTCCTTGCCCTGGCCCTTTTCCTCGCTACGGTCCTCTATATTATAAAAAAGCGGCTCTTTCCATTTTTGTAAGATAGGGAATTACCAGCTTTTGCCCTTTAAAGTCCAGTGTCAAGATCTGGCCATGCTACCAAGCTCTGGTAAACCAGTCCATGCCTCCACAGTCTGCTCCAGTTGTTCTACGGGTTGGATGGAGACACAGAGTTCCCCAGGTTCCTGCAGGTGGCTGGCTTGCAAAGGGCGAGCAGAGCACGGTGTCATTGAGACACAGGGACACAGGGACTCCACGAGCTGTCGCAACAGTGCTTATGGCTGTCACATGGGGCATTCAGAGGCCAGCCTTCAGGCTTTGATCCTCCTTTCTCTCCTTCTTCTGCTGTGGCCTTAGTGCCAGATCTGGTAGAAGGAAGAGAAAAGGGGGGGGAAGGAGGATAAGGAAAACTCACGTCCATTTCTTGAATAAACTTGACTATATTTAATAGAATGAAATGCATTTGGATTATAAGGTATCCTTCTGGGGATTTGTGTCCTGCTTTTGGTGTCCAGATTTCTAGGACATGAACTTAGATCATTTATTTGTTCTCCCAACAAAGGATTATTAGGCAGCAGTCATATGCAATGTATTACAGACCCTGCAGACTGTTACAAATAGATTGGTAAAGCAGCTGTGGTTCCTCCCTCAGGGAGCAAGGAGAACAAGATCTCATAGGCTCCAAAAAAGTAAGTTACAAAAAGCCCCCACCGGAGGTGGCTGACCCATCTGAAAAGGCTGAGGCAAACAGACTTTTCTTTCTGTGTACAGTGGTGGGCCTGGCCTCTCGGTGTGCAGCGTCTTGGGGGCTGGCGCATGTCTTTCTCTTTGAGGTGCAACGCTAAATATAACGATGAGAGGGAGGCTAGTGATAAGCGGAGTCCTGTCTGGGCCTGAGTTCTGTCGAGGCCTGGGGGATCCTAGGGCTCAGGCTGGGAGATGTTCGTGTCCTTGTGCTATAGGCCTGGCTGGCCTCACACATGAAATCCCAGCCTCCCCACTATTTATAGCCCCAGAGGCCCTGGGATGTGTAATGTGGAGGCAGAGGGGAAAGTGAAAAAGAACATGGACTTTGAGCCTTGGTTTTGAGTCTTGGCTGTTTAACTAAAGGACCATGTGACTATGGGCAAGATATCTTATGTCACTAAGCCTCAGTTTCCCCACCTGTAACATGGGGGTGATAGTCCACATAGACATTTGTTTAGTCAACATGAGACTCCAACAAGAATGTGAAGTAACAAGTGCAGCTTCTGTCTGACTGAGCAGTGGGCTTCCCAAATGGGGCCACCTCCAGGGCTCTGGACCCTGAGGTTTCCTGCAGCAAACAGGGGCTTCGGTGAAAGCTGGCCTGGGCATCACAAGTTCTGTTTAGATCTGTTTGAGCAGAGGATGTCAACAGTTAAGGCTTTGGCTTCAGTTATGAACTGCCAAATCTCCATGGGACCAAGTACTTAAGAGATTGGCTGCACACCTCAGACTGACTAGTTTAATGAGTAGGTTCTAAGTTAAAGTGCGTGCATGTGTGTGTGTGTGTGTATGCGCGCGTGTGTGTACACACTTCTATATATACATATATCACACTTAAACGATTTCTGGCCTCAGAAGACACTCACTGCAAATTGTGCATGCATGTGTCTTATTTATAGTCAAATTAAAGCTGAGAATAAAGCACAGATGGGAAATTCCCACTCAGATTCCAGCTGTAAGTGCAGCAGATGGATGTTATCAATTTAGGATTTTCTTGTCTTAACATTTTTCTTTACCACTTCCCACTAATTGTCAACATCCTCCTTCCAATATGGGAATGTGTGGGCGCTGTACTCCTTAAAAAATCTCCCTTTGACTTTATTCTTCTGTAACTTGCTCGGTTGAATTTGAAATGTCATCAATAGCATTGTATCTTGGAACCCCATTCAGCCACCGGGATTCAAAGTCATCCCCTAGCCGGCTGGCTGGACAGAGAGCAACCATCTCCATGTTCAACCGTGAGGGGGCAGTGTTCACATTTGCTCTGTGGTCTTGCTGTGTGTACGGCTTCATCAGTCCATACGGAATGCTCTTGCGGATTTTTTTCCCCCACATACCAGACTTTAAAAACAAACAAACATACAAATGTACAAAGTTTATAGTTTTTAGAAGATGTTTCATAGATGATTTTCATTTTCACTGTGAAAAGTAAGGCCAGCTTGTGTTCTACAGTTTGGTTAGGTGACAGTCAAAGAATTAAAAGTATAGAGCAGCTGTCAAGAGGTCGTTCATTCCAGGTATTTACTGAGCACGTACTTTGTACCAGGCACTGTGCTAGGTATAGGCAGTGAATAAAACAAAGATTCCCTGTTGTTGTGGAACTTACAATATGTGAGAGAGGGCAGGCAGATGATAAACAAATAAGCCATTCATTCTGTTAGACAATAAGTGGTCTAGGAAAGAGGGAAGCCCGCTAATGGAGACAGGAATGTAGGTGTGGGGATAGGTTTGCAGTATTAAGTAGGGTGGTCAGAGCTGGCCTCACTGAGGAGGTGAGGTCTGAGCAAAGGCTTGTTGGGGAGGGAGACCCCTTAGCCATGCGGACTGCTGGGGGAGATGGGCTCCGGCACAGGGACCAGATGGGGCTGGAGCAAAGGCCTATGGTGGGAGCACCTGCGATACTGTGATTGATAGTGTGTGTGTGTGTGTGTGTGTGTGTGTGTGTGTGTGTGTGTGTGTGTATATATATATATATATATATATATATATATATATATATTTGGTGTCCCCAGTCAGGGGCACAGAGCTCCTAAAACCCTTGGACTTTCCTGCAGTGAGAGCCATAAAGGTTTCTTTTGTTATGTGTATGAGGCGACTTTTGGAAAGCACTAAAGACAGGGCTGGTTGCCAGTGGACCTCAGAGGAGAGGAGAGGAGTTGGAAATTAAGTTCAGTCACCAGTGGGCCATCATTTAATCGATCATGACTGTCGAATGAAGCCTCTGCAAAACCCAGGAGGACTATGTTCAGAGATCTTCTGGGTTGGTGAACACGTGGAGATTGAGGGAGGGTGGCACACTTAGGGCATGGAAGCTCTGCATCCTTTCCTCGTGCCTTGCCCTATGCGTCTCTTCCATCTGGCTGTTCTACCCTTTCTTAATAAACTGGTCATCTAGTAAGCAAAATGTTTCTTTCATTTCTGGGAACCCCTCTAGTGAATTAAGCAAACCTGAGGAGGAGATAGGTGTTCATGGGAACCTCCCATCTACAGCCTGTTGGTCAGAAGCACAGGTGACAGCCTGGACTTGTGGTGGGCAGCTGAAGTGGGGGTTGGGGGGGAAGTTTTGTGGGACTGAGCCCTTAACCTGTGGGATCTGATGCTGTGTCCAGCAGATAGTGTCAGAATTGAGTTGAATTCTAGGATACCCAGCTGGTGTCAGAGAATCGCTTGTTGGTGTGGGGAAGAAACACACACATCAGAACTGGGTACAGAACTGGAACATGACTGATGTTTTGGAGAATAGCAGGGAAGCTAGTATGGCTAGAGCAGGGTGTGAGGAGTCCTAGAAAAGTAACAGGAAATCGGAGATGCTGGGGGACAAAATCATGAAAAGCCTTATAGGTCATCAGAATGACTGTCCTTGTACTCTGAGGGACATGAGCCAGTGGAGCAGGGGAGTGACTTAATATGACTTACGTGTTGATAACAAAGTGAACGAGACAAGTGCAGCGCCAGGAGGCCAGCTGGGGGGATGATCGCAGGTGTCCAGGTGGCAGATGATGGTGGCTTGTACCTGGCTGAGCAGGAGAGGCGGTGAGAACTAGTCATATTCTGGATATATTTTGAAGATAAAACCAACAGGATAAGATTTCTTGAAGGAATGAATATCTTTTCATATTTTGAAGATAGAACCAACAGGGTAAGATTTCTTGAAAGAATGAAAGCAAAAAACTATGAAATTCTTTTTTTTTTTTTAATTTCTTTTTATTTTTAAGAAATCTGTGTACCCAGCATGGGGCTCAAACTCACAAACCTGAGATCAAGAGCCATGTGCTCTACCAAGTCAGCCATCCAGGTGTCCCAAAACTATGAAATTCTTGGCCTAAGTAACAAAAGGAGGAAAAGATCAGGAGTTGGGTTTTAGACCCATTGGGCTTGAGATGATCTATTAGACCCTCTAGTCAAGACGTCAGATACACACGTAGCTATGTGTGCATGGGGTTTGCGAGAGCAGTCAGGGCTAGCTGGGTAATTTGGAAGAGGCACGTAGATGGGATTTAAAGCCATGAGGTTGGATGAGACCACCCAGAGATTTGAGTATAGACAGAGAAGTAACAACTACAAAAAAAGAGGAACCCGCAAACAAGACTGAGAAGGAATGCCCAGAGACAGAGGAGGCACTTGTACTGGTTAGACTTCTTAGGGAGTCTGTTCATCATTTAATCCCCCAAACAAGGAGACTTCCCGATATACAAGGATCTGTGTTTTTCGTCATCATCTTCATCGTTATCATTGTGGCTGCCATCATCATCAAAAAGCATCTGATATTTATCGGGTTCCCGCTGTGTGCCAGGCACTTGAGGACTGCACATAAATGTAGCCCCCCTGCCTTTAAGAACAACCCAGAATGACGGTGGTGCCTGTGCACTGGGGACCTGTGGAGGGAGAGAGTGTTCCCCTGGACAGGACATGGAAGAGCATGCCATCCCCCTGAGCCACTGCTGTCCTCTCCCCTTTACCACCCAACTTCTGTGACAAGTCTCCATTTCCTCATCTGCCACTCCAGTCTGACCTCCGCTCCTGTCACTCTCCCAAAAACAAGCCTTGCTGAGGCCTCCTCCAGACTGTTCATCTGAAGGATGTTTGCCTCCACCTTCTCTCATCCTCAGCCGTTGTTGACCAGTACCTCCTGCTTCTGTGACTCCACACTTCCGGTGTTCCTCTTGTTCTCTGAGAACTCCTGTTCATTCTTTTTTCTTCATCTCCCACTCAGCCTTAAGTGCTGCTTAGAGCTTCTGCCCTCACCTCCCTCTATATATTCTCTCACAGGCAAGGACCTCCATGTCCTCCACAGTTTAATAATCATCAGGAGAATCACTGTCAATAATTCCAAAGTTATTTCTCCACCACAGTCTCTCAGGTGAGCTCCAGGTTCCTCTGTCGTCTCCATTCCTCCACTCCTCCGCTTGAGCTCATCCCTGACCTCTCTCTCCCAGGCAGGCTCTTCTCCAGCCTCCCAGTCTTCCCGGACACACCTCCCATCCCCCTTCCAGGCTTCCTGTTCCCTTCACCAAGGCCATCTGCTTGACACCTCTTCCCACCCGCCCAAGGGAGGAGACTTCATTCAACGGTCAATATATTGTTCTGAAGGAAGGCAGATACCTTGTGTTGGCGAATTTAGATGGCCGGAAACGCTCTGCCGAAGGCAATTTGGCAGGGTGACCCAATTTGGATATTTGTCTAAGGAAAACTGTAGTCTAAAAAAAAGATAGTAAAATGTAAAATAAGCTCAGTTTTCTTCCTTGACTAATGGTGGTCTCCCCTGGGGCCCTGCCTGAGGGTTTGCCCAAGCTGTGTTTCTTCCCTAAACAAGGGCAGCATAAAAATAGCTGGGGGCTAATCTAAGAGATACCAGCCAGGAGTCTCAGCAGTTGTCAGGAATGAAGGGCTGCAGGCGGGTGGGGGGGGGGGAGAGGAGGGGTGGGTGTTATCTACCCCACCAACCCCCCCCCCACCCCAGTCCTCAACAGCAGAGCCCCAAGGGCCCATGGTATTGGTCACCTTGCATTTTCAATGGGCTACAGTGCACCAGCCCAGAATCAAATTGCAGTCCTCCCGGCCATATGCCCCTGGGCAGGGATTGCCCCTTTGTCATTTCCTCATCTGGAACACAGAGGCAGCCAAGAGCATTGACCTCTTAGGGGTGCTGGGAGATTGAAGGACAAAAGTCCCCCGAGAGCTCACACAGTGCCTCACATAGTGCCTCTCACACTGTCACTCCAATGGCCACTGCATTCGTGGCATGACCTCATTCCCCTTTCTCTTTGGGGCTTTATTTTGGGTAAATGGTGGTTAGGCGAAGAGGATGCTGGGATAGGCAAGGAATCAGGCCCAAGGATGGAGTAGAGTTTCTCAAATGGCAGGGAGCTAAGTGGGACAGAGCAGGCTGTGGCAAATTGGTCATCTTTCCCAAAACGTCAAAAAAAAAAAAAAAGTGAGAAGAATTAGCTCAGTGTAAAGTGTTCTGTTTTTTATTAATATTAAATCTTTGCTCTTCTCCCCCCACAGTCTCGTTCACTGGCAAAGAATGCTCCCGGATAAAAATCCATAATGTAGCAAGTTAACTATGGTCTGGAAAATGAGGAAACGGTCAATCAGTTTTAATCCTGACAGCTTGACTGGTGTGAAAAACAAGAGGGTTCCTGACAGAAATGCTATAGTTTCTAAGAAAGGAGTTTTTAGTGTGCAAGCGATGGCTCTGCCATTGCCACCCTCTGAATAGGTTCGCAAGCCAGTGGATTCGAGGGCCAAGGGGAGGTGTGTTGTTAGACTGGACAAGCTCCTGGCTGCCTCCCTGAATGACCTCCACCCACTGCACCCCCAGTCCATTCCAGAGTCCTACTGGTATGTACTTCAGCTACACTCTGTGCTGGGCACTAAGGATAGAAGCATAAGATTCCACCTGCCTTGCAGAACCCACAGCCTGTTAGAGACAGAGCTGGAGCTAGATAGTCACCCCAGAGGTGGTAAGTGTGCCTTGGGGAGCACAATGGGACAACCCCTGTAGACAGCTTAGAAGCAGCAAATAGTAGTTAAAATAAAATTAACAATGGAGCAATCATAATGAAATCCAAAATGAGGTTAATGTATTGAGTGCCAGGCACTGTGCGTTATTTCCTTTAACCCAGGAATTCTACCCATAGTTGGTGGTTAGTACCACTGAGGCAGTTGAGATGCAAAAGGGTCCAGAAACACACCCAAGGTCACACAGCTAGTAACTGGTGAATCTAGGGTTCAAACCCAGACAGCTAGGCTCAAGAGTCTCTGGACTTCTCCCAACAGTAGGCATAAGAGAGGCCAACAAAGTTGTAGGGGCAGAGACCCCTCAATACACATCCTACCCAGCAACCAAAATGATGTAAAGGAGAGGGTAGAGATGGAAGGATTTGAGGGTGCGGGGTTCGCAGATCCCTGCGTGAGGATACCTGCTGAGCCCGAGGTCGGCACTAGGGGTTCAGGAACAGGGCAGTCACATAAGCAAAAGAAAGAATTGACTGTTTACGTAATGGTATGTGGCTTTCGGCACAGCTGGATCCAGGTGCTCTACCAAAAATGTTAAGAACTCGTCCCCCTCCGTCTCTTCTCTGTTTCCCACCACTTGGCTTTCTTCTGAGTGGTTTCTGACCAGGTATCAAGTCTCCCCCTTCCTCCATGGGCAGCTTCAGACTTACATCCACTTAGCTTGGGATCCCTAAAGAAAGAGCCTTTCCCCTATGAGTTCCTAAATATCCCTTGGTGGGACCCTGCACTAGTCCCTGTGGTGAGAAGGCCAGGATGTCCTGATTGGAGAGGCCCGGGTCACGTGCCCAACATTGGGGGGGAGTCAGCCCCTCTTTAACCAACAGCAGAACCAAATATGGGAGGGGGTGGTTCCAGCTGCCTTTCTGCTAGCACAGTGGTGCACATGCAGTAGGCTTTATGAAGGTTGGGGTTACTTCCTTTGTAGGAGGAAGCATACTTGGGCCAGAGGATTCCCCTTTATGAAAGTATTACATATTAATTGCAGTGAAATTAGAAAACATATTTAACCCATGCAAACTCCCCCTCCCAAAGACAGGAATTTATAAACCCATCTAGAGAGAATTGCTGGAAACATTTGGGAGGGCGTTCTATGTCTTTTTTTCTTTCTTCTTTTGTACCTTCAACAAATACAGCATTATCTGGTATAGCCTGTTCATTTTTTTTTTTACTTTAAAAATAATTGATGATGATATAATTTATAATAAACTACACATAATTAAACTGTACCATTTGCTGCATTTTGATGTGTGTACCACCACAATCCAGGTAATATCCATGACCCCCAAAAGCGTTCTGGTGACCTTTGTAATCTTTATTATTTTTTTTTTCCTTTGTAATCTTTAATGCAGGTGCTGCCAAAGCGAACACGTGACCCTTTGTCACCTGTTGGCCGGCACTGCCCCCCCACTGCTCCCGCACTTTGTCCAGATGACCGCTGATCTGCTTTCGATCACGGTAGACTAGTTTGTACTTTTCATCATGTTACATGAATGGATCATATCATATATACTACGTGGGGGATGTGGCTATTGGCTTCTTTACCTCAGTATAACATTTTGGAGTTCATTTGTGCTGTCAAATGTGTCGATAGTTCATTCCTTTTTGTTGTCGGGTACGATTCCATTATATGGGTGCGTCACGGTCTGTTTATCCGAACCGGATAATGGACTTGCACAACCATGTTCATAGCAGCATTATTCACGGTAACGTACAGGTGGAAATAACCCAAGTGGCCCACCGATGGAGGAATGGATAAACGAAATGTGGTAATACATACGATGGAATATTACTAGGCCTTAAAAAGGAATGAAATTCTGCCACGTGCTACGCGGATGACATACTTTGAAGACATTATACTAAGGGAAATAAGCCAGACATGAGAGGACAAATATCGTATGATCTCACTTACAGGAGGTACCTTTCCAAAATTCATAGAAACAAAGTAGAAGGGTGGGGCTGTGGGCGGGGTGGGGTGGGGGTGGGGGAAAAATGAGAAGGGACAGTAGGGAGTTACAGTTTAATGGGGACAGAGTTTCAATTTAGGAGGATTCAATTTGGGAAAAGTTCTGGAGATGGATGGTGGCGATAGTCATACAATGGTGTGAATGTGCTTAATGCCACTGAATTATATACTGAAAAAGTTAAAATGATAAATTTTATGTTATGTGTATTTTACTGCACACAAAAAATTGTTTTAATGGCGAGGGTGGATTTCCTGGGACCCCAGTGGAGTGCCTCCAGATGTGAAGGTGAGCTGTCAGAGCCTGGACAGCTCTGGGACTGAGTCCTGAACAAGTCCTGAGCCCAAGCACTCTGCCCCTGCTGCCTCCCGTCTCTGCTCTTCTCTGGAAGGCTTCACCCCCTCAGCCTTTTCTTGGCAGGACACGTGACCACTCGCTGCTCTGGCATTTAAGAAGACGGAGAGAACTTTCTCCCATCTAGGAAGAAAGATACTAGGGAAGGATTCATGGAACGCAGACACCAGAAGCCTCACAGTCATGTTTAAAAATTCCCTCGCTTACCCCCATATTATCACCTCCAAGGGCATGACCCTTCTTTACCAAAGTGAAATTTCCTTTGTCTCTCCCTTTTCCTACTGCCACAGTTGGGCTTTGCCTAGTTTATTGGAATAACTTTCTGGATGGTCTCCTTACCCTAGGCTCTGAGGGCTGGGCTTATTTAAGGTGAAGAAACTTAGCACATTTCAAGAATATGAGGGTGAATGGAGAGGAAGGTACACAAGGTCATGGAGGAAGTGAAAAGAGAGGGTTCACCTTGGGAAGGGGGTTCAGGTTCTGCTCTAAGAACACTTTGAGGGAGTATGTGCACACGTGGAGACATCTGCTTTCTCTGGTTTCTCTTTCATGAGGGTTCAAGGTGGGGTTAGGGGTGCTGAGAAGATGAAAAAGACAGGGACTCATGGGGTGGTGGGTAGGATGGCTGGTGGTACTGGAGCATTGCAGAGGTTCTGGGAACTTTGGTTCAGGAAACCCCTGTGTAATCACTTTAAAAGATGTTTGCAAATTTCTTGACATTCTTTTCATCAAGAGGTATAGTCTAAGTCCTCACCTCTTGAATATGGACTGTCACGATGTGCTTCTAACAGTACACTGCAGTGGCAGTGAGGCTGTGTCACGTCTCAGATGTGACAATATAAGGCAACATAGCATCCGTCTGGCTCTCTGGGGACACTCACCCTTAGAAACCAGCCACCATGCTGTGAAGAAGCCAAGGCCAAACAGGGAGGCCATCTGCTAGTGTTCCAGCCCAGCTGAGGTCCCTGCTGACAGCCAGCATCAGATGCCAGGCATGTGAGTGACGAAGGCTTCGAAATGACTCCGGCACCAGCCACCATCTCACTGCACCTGCGTGAGAGGCCCCAAGGAGGAAACACCTGGCTGAACCCCACGGATCCCCGGAACCCTGAGAGGAAATAACAATGGGCGAATGCTGTTGTTTTCCGCCGCTGTGTCTGGGGCGATTTGTTAGGCAGCAGTTATTACCTGGAAAGTGCTGCCAGATCTGCTTCCCTCGCAACATCGGTTCCTTTGGTTGATTTTGTCCCCGTTGGATGAACGTTCATCTTGTGATGGTGAGGTGATTCATCTGATGGTAAAAAGTGGTACAGGTTCATCTGCGAAAATTTGGAAAAAAGCAACAAAGTCTAAAGAAGAAAAAAAAATTTTACCTGAAAACCCTACTAGCCAAGATAATCCCCAGCACGTAATAGGCATATTATGTAAATAATATGTAAAATCATGTAAATAAATATTTCCTAAGTGAATGAACCTGATGATTTGACCCCTCTCCATTTTTGGGCATTTAGGTTGTTGGCAGGGTTTTGGATGGTAGGTTTCTTTTTTTTTTTTTAAGTTTATTTATTTATTTTGAGAGAGAAAGAGCAAGCAAAGGAAGGACAGAGAGGGAGAGAGAGAATTCCAAGCAGGCTCCGTGCTGTCAGCACAGAGCCTGACCTGGGGCTTGAACTCACAAACTGTGAGATCATGACCTGAGCCGAAACCAAGAGTCAGAAACTTAACTAATAACCCAGGCGCCCCCAGAATGGTAGGTTTTTGACCTCTGGAGTTTCCTGTGCCGAGCAGGTTGGAAGCCGGGCACAGTGAACTTGTTCAGCAAGCCATTCTAAGGTTTGCAACCTCAACATTTGTCTTTCCCAGGTAGAAAAGCATTTCCTGGAGCCTTCCGCTTCCTCCCATCTAGGGCATTGACTCGCCCCCAGCTTGGAAAAGAGATTGCAAACATCTTCCTTCTGGAAAATGGATTTACATAGGAAGGTGAGCTTTCAGGGGTAATATTTATTTCCATCTTTCAGTCGCACTGCTCATGTTCCTCAGCGTCGTGCTGACTTCAAACTCTTTATCCAGCAAGTATAGGTATTGCCATCAGCTACTCTCAGGAACAAATGTGGTTGTGTAATCCCAGGGCCTACGAGCAATGTGGCAGCAACTGAAACCAACTTATTAACCATTTTCTAAACCAAAAACTGAAAAGCAAATAGCAGAGGTACTTTTGAGCAGATAGTATTAGTGATCCAGAATTTTATCAATCTTCTAACCAAAATTCACCCAGATCCTTCTAACTTAAAAGAGTCCCCTCACAAGGTTAATGTGTTTCTTTGTGTATTTTAACACACATAACATTGCTTTCTTCTCTAGTGTTCTTGCAGTGATGTAACTTGTAGAAACAGAACGGAGTTTAAGCAGGGGGTTGGGGGGGCTCCCCAGGTAACCAGGAGTATTTCCCTCCTTTCCTTAGGGACTGGGGAAGTAGGTATAGCTAAGCACAGATGAGGTTATTTGGTTGTAGTAGGGAATAGTCTGGGGGAAGGACCCACACTCTTTTCCTTTGGGCAGGAAAGGGATGTCTCTCTCCCTTGGCCTCAGCGTTGAGAAGCAAATGCCCTGTGGTAGGCATCTGCTATGTCTGCCTCTCCCACATCTATTTCCCTTCATCTGGGAATACCCCACCCCTGCCAGTTTTTCTTTGGGGAACTACCCTTCTTCACTCTCAGTCCACATGGTTAGGGTGGAGCTCACCCAACCCTTGATGCCAGGGTTGGAGATGTGACCTGGACAGTGAGGGTCAGATTAGCTAAGTGATTGTCTCATATAACCAAAGCCAGGCCACCAAACATCAGTCCTCAGATATTTGCTGGAATTATCCAGAAAGAAATCTGGAGATTGCTAAGATTTCTGGGATTGCTGAGCTCATAGGAAAGGATCCTGGGGTTACTATCTTTGGGGTATCCTGTTCAAGAAGAGAGCTGAGAGTCAGAGGGACAGAGAGACAGCATCCTATTGACATAATTTAAGACCCCAGGATCTAGCCATGCCTGAAACCAGCTGTATTTCTAGTCTCCCTATGTAAGTCATCCAAAAATTAACTTATTTTACTTTGGGTTCTGTCACTTGCAACTGAAAGGGTCCTTACTCATACAGCCCCTGCATATTAGAGGAGGGAGAAATGAAGAGGGAAGGAACTGGCAGGCCAACCCCCTTCCCAAAGAGGCTTCCGAACAAGGGCCCTCCACATCAGCATGGCCTGAAGAATAACAGTTTTTATCCAGACTGCTCCCTGCGAAGGCCCAAGCCCCGTAGGCCTCGTGGTTTACTTTTACCACCAGTTGTTCAGTTAACTGTGGACTGGTCTTAACCCAGAGTTGGGATTAACGTTGTCCCAAAGTCTGGGATTTGGCCCTTATTGATGTTAAGCCTGACCCTTGGCTTACGACGGGTTTCTGCCCCAAGACCAAGCCCTACTTGACCACAGGGATGAGTGCTTAAATCCGACCACTGACCAAGAATAAAGAAACTCGGTGTCAAAAGCTTTACCAACCCCAGTGGTGTTCCCTGTTTGGGTTGCAGCCTAATTACCATCTCATAACTTCCCCACCTTTGTTGGGGGGCCCCCAGTGCCCAAGGCAGAAACTCAACCTCCTTCCCACCTCCTTTGTCTTTACCTCTGACTAGTCACGAAGCCCCCACTTCCACAGAAACACTTAATATGAAGAAATGTGACCGGATTCAAAGTCCCAAGAAGTTCGTACATTATAATTGCCAAGTAAAAGAAAAGAGAGGTTCTTTAAACGTAGTTTTGACTGTTGTAAATTTTTAGATATGGCAAAAAAATTTTTCTAAACGTTTTTTTTAACTACTTATGAAAGCAAAATTTGTTGTTTTTTGTTTTTTTAAATAATATTTTTAAGTTTATTTATTTTGAGAGAGCACATGTGTGGGCATGCTTATGAGTGGGGAGGGGCAGAGAGTGGGAGAGAGAATCCCAAGCAGGCCCTGCCCTGTCAGTACAGAGCCCCAACGGGGGCTCAATCTCACAAACTGTGAAATCATGACCCTGACCCGAGCTAAGATCAAGAGCCGGACTGAGCCACCCAGGCACCCTGTGAAAGCAAAATTTCTTAGCAATGGTGACTATTAAGAATTTGAAGCATTCGTCATTAAAGCAAAGATTGCAGGTGGCCGTGAGCCTAAAGCCTGACACAAAAGTTACATTCATGGAAGGAAATTCTCATTCAGATTTTTGAAAATATTTCATTCAAATTTCCTATTAAATAGGTTTCCTGCTCTTCGTAATTTATTTCTAAATCAGTTACATATTATGAAAGTGTGGTGAATGTTTTCACTAAGCCCCATAGAGACAGGTCTGAAACCCCTCTTGTGTTGCCATAGCAACATTACCATCTTGGTAAAACAACTTTCTACCCTTTGGTATGTGTGAAGTATTTCTTTAAAAAGTCTGACAACTAGGAATCCAGAAGCTTGGATCATCCTTACTGTCATCACTTTCTAGTCCAGACCCAGCAGACTATTTTCATTTTCTCCTCTGTACCCATCTCAGGCTCCTACTGAAAAGCCCACAGCTAGTCCACCAGTAAAATGAAAAACAAAACCACGTCAAGCATGGACTTCCATGTCATTGCGTGTAGAATGGAGGTACAATGCCTGTCTCTTTTCTACTTTTCAAATTGGTTATGAGAATAGCATAATTATCCCTTGAATAAAACTGACACGTAAATATTCTCTCATATGCAAATTCTATATGGAAGGAGCCCCATTTCCAAAAGCCGTGTGAGAACAAGATGATTTCCCTTCAGAAAAATGACTAACTGTATGGTGTGTTAAAACACAAAATCCAAAGTCTTTGCAGATTGGAACTCCTTGGGAGACGTGCGCCAGATAACAGAGAAGCTTAAAACGACATGTTCACTTGGGCATTTATCCCAGAGAAATGGAAGTTTATATCCACACAGAAACCCACAGACAAGTGTGCACAGTGGATTTAATAGCCCCCAAACCAGAAACAACTCCAATGTCCTCCAGCTGGTGAATGGCTGATCAAATTCTGGTGCATCTTTACACTAGAACACTACTCAGCAGTAACGGGGGGCAAACTGTCCATATGTGCAACGACCTGGATGGGCGTTGTGGGAATGATGCTTGGTGAAGAAAGCCAGTTTCAAAGGCTGCATGCCCTATGAGTCCATTTATGGAACATTCTCAAAATGACAAAACTAAAGAGGTGGAGACCAGATTAGAGGCTGCCAGGGGACGGGTGGAGGGGGTTTTGGCTGTGAAGAGGTAACGTGAGGGGATTCCTAAGTGGGGATGGAAAGGGTCGGTGTCTTGATGACCGTGGTGGTTACACCAGTCTATCCATGGGATAAAATTACACAGAAACACACACACACACACACAAGTGAACACGTAAAAACCAGTGTGGAGGAAGGTCGGCGGTCTAGTTAACCGTACTATGTCCACATCAGTCTCCTTGTGATGTTGGGCTATTGCTCTAGAAGATGTTACCACAGGGGGAGGGCTGGCTGAAGGGTCCGTGGAATCCTGTGTACTATTTTTGCAACTTCCTGGGAGTCTCTAATTATTTCCAAAGTTTTTAAAAACCTTAAACATTAAGAATTAATACAGATAATACTTTTTTTTAATACTTAAAAAAAAAAAAGGCTTCTTGCTAGACTCAGGTTCAGTTTACTTGTGCTTGACTCGCTAAGTACTGTGCAGGGGCACAAGTCCCAGTGCAGAGTATCATGTACCTTATGTGCTTGTGAATTTGACTTGTCTGTTCCCCGCCCCCCCCCCAGTAAAGATCAGGCTGCAGCTCGTCAACTGAAATGAGATGTGGCTTTAATTCCTAGACTCTCAGTCCTCACAGTCATCCATTTGGTTGGGGACCAGAGGTCACCTGGCGGAAGTGCATCCCTTCTGTCTCACTTCTTGCCTTCCTGGCCATGGCCGTGGGTCCTTTTAACAGAGTGGCCCCTCCAGGTGTGGCCCCCATGACCCCTGTCTTCCCCTCACCGGGTGCAGTGCTCACGTGGGAGGCTGTCCAAGGCCCCCATCACTGGCTTCAAAGGCGGCCCTTTCAAGGAAACAGAGCTCAGCTGTCCGTGCCCTGTGAATAGTTATGAGTTGGGGCGGGAACTCTAGAGAATCACAAGCAGCTCCGATTCCCATGCTTAGGGCCACTCAAACCACCTGGCTTTGAAGCCCCAGCTGGGGTGTCTGTGCAGCTTCCAGCAGAGCAGAGTTCAGGGAAGGAAAACAGATGGCTGAGTCATTAGCGGAGGACAGGGGACAGCATCAGGCCAAGAATCCAGGGCTCCGGATGGGTTTCAGCATCCCCTGGGGTAGCTCCGAGCCTCTGGAGGAATAACCCAGGGGTGCCGCCAGGCTCAACAGCACCTTTGAGGAGTTGGAAAGTTGTGTCCCTCCAGGGGGGGTCACGGGTCCTCTCGCCCACACAGTTGGCCAGCAAGTGGCACCTTACGTGAGCATATTCAGCCGGTTCAAGGAAAGCTCAGATGGCCAGAGGAGAAGGCTGGAATGCAGGCTGGGACAGGCTATGAAGGACTCAGATTTTCATGCCAAGGGATTTGAACCTCATTCTGTGCTTGAGTGGAGGGCCAGGTGTCAGTCAAGTGAGGCATACCCCAAAACCTAAGCCTGAGGGAAATCTGGTTTCCTACCTCGTGGCTGTAATTGACCATGGTAGTTTTGAAATACAGCCACGGATTTGTTGACACTTCTCTTTTGGAGGAGGAGTCTATGTCTCTGTCCATAAACTCCATGCCCTTCCTCTCAAAACTCCAAGGGCTTGGGACTCTTTTGATGGATGGAGTACAGTGGAGGTGATTCTCTGTGACTTCCAAGGTTAAGTGATGAAAGGCCATACAGCCAAACCTCGTTCTCCTGAACCCTTGCCCTTGGAAAACTGAGCTGCCGTGTAAGAAGTTCAACTCTCCTGAGGCCAATATGGTGTGAGGCTCCCAATGGAGAGCCATGTGAGCCTCACATGGAAAAGCCAGCGTAGATGCTTGGGCTGTCAGTTCAAGTTGCGGTCAATCTTGGGGTCATCCCAGTGTAGGTGCCAGATAAGTGAGTAAAGAAGGCTCCAGGTAATCCGAGCCCCCAGCCATTGCAGTCTTCCCAGCTGGGGCCCCAGACACCATGGAGGGAAGATACATCATCCACACTATGCCTCATCTGGATTCTTGGCCAATAGAAGAGTTAAACAGTTGTTCTGTTGTTTTGGGGTGGTTTGTCACATAGCAATAGATAACTGGAACATTCCGATAACCTGAGTAAGTCAGAGATCTTAACCTCAGATGCTTCCACTTGGGCAAGGCATGAAGTAAGAATGTGAGCATGGGGCCTAGTGACGGAGTGGGGAGGGCCAGTAAAAACACCGTACCTGGCGAAAAGCACCCACCTGATGGCGCTGGGGTGAGGCCTTTGTGACATTTGGATTAAACCAGTAACACCTTGGTCAACGTGAACCAAGAGTTGGAGCACACTGTAAGCTCCAACCAGCATCATTTGGGGCAATCTCAGGGAGGCCCAACTATTAGAAGGGACTGTAGATGCTTTTTTGAAGCAGAAGCCTCATCTGTTATGTGGCGCCCACCTAGAGAAACAACCTTGTGATCACTTCAGCCAGGAGGATAGGAAAGGGCCGCCCCTGAGGCCTCACCTCACAGTACCCCCCAGCTCTGTCCATCAGGGAGGGGTGGGGCCTCACCTTCCCTGCTCTGGTTCCAGCCTCCCCCACAAATGCCTCTCCATGATGGTGGTGCCCTGGTCCTGTCACCTCCCGCCCAGGCTCTTCACCCCTACCCCTACCCCTGGGCCTCCAGGGCTCCACATGTGTCCCTAGGACCTAGCATGGTGTCTGCACGTAATAGTTGCTCACTAAGAACTTGGTACATGAGTGGATGGCTTAAAACAATAGACAATTATTGTTATACAATTCTAGAGGCTAGAAGTCTGGGATCAAAGTGTTGACAGGTCCGTGGTCCCTCTGACAGCTCGAGGGGAGAATCCTCCCTTGCTTCTTCTAGCTTCTGGTAGTTACCAACAATCTCTGATGTTCCTTGGCTTGTAGATGCATCACTCCAGTCTTGGCCTACACCACCACATGATCATCCTCTCCCTCTGTGTCTTCATGGTCTTCCCTCTGTGCACATCTGTCTCTGTGTCCAATTTACCCTTTTAATAAGGAGACCAATCATACTGCCTTATGGCCTCCCCTAATGACTTCACCTTAATTAATTACATCAGGAATGGCCCTATTTTCAAATAAGGCCACATTCTGAGGTACTGGGTATCAGGACTTTGCATATCTTTATGGGCGGGGGGGGGACGACACAATTCAACCTATAACAGCTTGGATAACATAAGTCCACCCCAAGATAAGGACCTACTCCCAGGATGCTGATGAAAAGCCCTCTGAGCCAGCAGGATGAGGATGAGAACCCAGTCTGAGGGGTTCACCAGGTGACCAGTGGAGCACCCATCCGGGAGGACTTCTCAGGCACCCTAATGCATTGGCTCTCCCATGGGCTTACCATCCCGTGTAGAGGTAACCCCTTTTCTTGCCTTTTGGCACATCTCTTCATAGGGCAACACTTACTACCACATGTCATTATTTTATTCACTATAAGCTCCAAGAAGGGTCCTCATATATCTTATTAACTCTTCTTTCCCCAGCCCCAGCACAATGTCTCAACAAATACTGAGTGCACACATGAATGAATAAATGAATAGTGATTCACTGGAGGGGAAAAGGGGTTCAGAAAGCTCCCTTTGAATCACTGTGGAGGGGCAGAGACTGAAATTGAGGGGACCAAGGAGGCAGGCGCAGCCATAGGCTGTCACATAGAAAGTATTTGAAAATTGATTTGTGGAGGTTTCAACCCGAATGCAAAATTGCTGCCTGTTCCTTCCAGGAGAGGGGTACCTTTGTGCCGTGATAGTGGCACCCCTGGGAGCCAGGGAGGTGCTGGGCAGGGATCAGCACACGCCTAGTGCCGTGAATGGACCGGTGGGTGGGAGATACAGGACAGCATGAAAGCAGGCAGCAGCCCACCCTGGCTCCCTCCTTTCCAGTTGTGTGCTGGTCAGATATGACCCAGCGAGGCTTGTTAACTCACCCCTTTCCAGACCTGTCTTGCCCTTATACCTTTCCTTTCTGGTGTGGTGGCCAAGGTGACCAGGGACAGTGACAGCAGAGCAGACCTATGCCCTCGGCAAACCCTCTTACAAGGAACAGTCATGCTAGCCAGCTGCTAGCCCGTGAACAGATACAGAAAACGTTATCATATCTGTCTGTTCAAACCACGTGATGAAAACCCCACTCAGTGATTTACAAACCCTTTAGTGTTTCTCAGTAAGTGCTCCCACAGGCAGGACCTCATTGCCCCAGTGACGCACGGGAACCCGAGATACAACAGAATGAAGTGTCTTGACCAAGATCCGACAGCTCAAGAGCAGCAGTCGGACTCTCTGTGCCCAAAGCCTGTCCTCGACCTACACTGCAACCCGACTTCCAATTCTACCCAGTTGGGATTGTCCACGAGGAATCTCAGCTTTGGGGCCCAGGACTGAAACTACCTTACTTAGGCCCAGTCTCCCGCTTGAGACAGAGACCCATGGAAAGTGGGGAAGGGAACTGATGTTTGTTGAGAACCTGTATTATCCCATTTTTATACTCCCAGCAGCATGGCACGTGGGACTTTATTAGTCCCATTTGACAGGGAAATCAAGAGGTTGTTTCATGATGCTAGAGCATCATAGGATAATAACATAGGTCGGTGGGTGCTAAAACCAGTGCTTTTGCTACTACCCCATGGTCCTTTCCAGAAGAAGGCCTCCCTGTACCTCCCTGTGTCCTCCCCCAGACAACAGATCCTTATGCATCCCATGGGCCCTGCTTGCCTGTGGCTGTAGGATGTGGTCAGTCCCCCCACCCAGTGCTGGGCTCAGTGGAGATAAGAGGATGGGGATTGTTGGGCTGGGTTGGGGTGGCTGCCATTTAGGGATGGGAACATCCCTATGCCGGCCAAGGCCCATCTGGAGAGAAACCCCAGCTGACCATAGCCCTCAGGAGCCTTTCCTGTAGATTCAGGGTGAGGATACTCTGCAGATATCCAGTAAGGTTGACAAGACCCTGAGATGAGACACCCTTAGAGATGGCCCCTGAGCTCCAATGGCCTACCTAGTTCACCAGATATATATTTTACCCAGTCCAGGGCAGAGGGGAGGGGAAGGGAGGAAGGGAAGAAGGAGAGGGCAGGTACAGAGGCTGAAACACAGCCTAGGCAGTCTGGCATCGGCTCCTACAAACTATAAAATGAACCCAAGAGAGAGAATGTTGAGCTTAGCTGGGGCAGGTGGCAGAGGCGTGATAGGGGAGGCATACTTTGCCTTAGATTTGAAGAATGAGGAAGACTTACCAGGGAGTCAGTCTAGGGAGGGCATTCCAGACAGGGAAGGGTGTACACAAAGGGCACAGGGGAGTGACGGATCATGGGAGGGCATATTTCTGAGGCATACGGGTGGGACATGAGGCTGGAGGGATGAGCAGGGCGATTAGATGACAGAGACTGCTCATTCCCTCCTCTTTGTATTGTAACAGTTTTTAGGTAGGCACGAACATAGACATCAGCTTACCTACATTTGGCAACCTCCCTCGCAGCTAGGTAGGTGTGGCGAGGCAACTATTTTCAGATAGCGGGACAAGAGTGAATGTTCTTTTTTTTTAATTTTTTTTTTTTTTCAACGTTTATTTATTTTTGGGACAGAGAGAGACAGAGCATGAACGGGGGAGGGGCAGAGAGAGAGGGAGACACAGAATCGGAAACAGGCTCCAGGCTCTGAGCCATCAGCCCAGAGCCCGACGCGGGGCTCGAACTCACGGACCGCGAGATCGTGACCTGGCTGAAGTCGGACGCTTAACCGACTGCGCCACCCAGGCGCCCCAAGAGTGAATGTTCTAAGTGACACTTTCAGATTGTGCCCCTCTCTACTTTTCCCTCATCCCCCTGGCTGGGATGCAGCTGGGATGGTGGGGCCATCTCAGACCATGAGGTAGCTGTTGCATACTGAGAACAAATTACAGAACAGGATAGAAAGAGCCCAGATTCCCAACACCATCAAATCATAAGTTGGAACAAACTTTGCATGAAAGAGAGATAAACTTGTAATTTGCTGAAGCCATTCTAGTTTGGGGGTGCCTTATTATAGCCGCCTTTTATCCTAACTTCATTATACCCTGCAGAGAGGTTTAGTTCTCTCCCCAGAACAGCGGATACAAACTCGACGACTGATAGAGGCCAAGCAAGCCATGCAGATGAGGAAGGCAGACTGGGTGCTTCTTTTCACCAAAAAATACCTTCTTTCCTGTTTGAAATACAGGATCCTCGTCGCCTAGCTTTAGTTTTTCCAATTTTGCAAGACAAGGACATAAGAAAGCTTTCTCTGTCCTCAACGCCGCCATAAGAGAAACAGCTGGTGCCGCCTCATTGTTGGGGAACGATAGGGGGTGGTGGGGACTGTGGTGAATTGGAGAGCAGATGCTTCAGTCAAGGGGCAGCTGCCACCTGGCCTCTCCTCGTGGCTGCCACGTGGGAACATGAGCGCCCGTGGCTGGATAACTCCACTTTTCAAATTTAATAATCTGAATTGTTAAAGTTCACAACATTTGGGGGCGCCTGGGTGGCTCAGTCGGTCAAGCATCCGATTTCGGCTCAGGTCATGATCTCACGGTTCGTGGGTCCAAGCCCCACGTCGGGCTCTGAGTTGACAGCTTGGAGCCTGCTTCGATTCTGTGTCTCCCCCTCTCTCTCTCTCCCTCCCCTGCTTGTGCTCTCTCTCTCTCTCTCTCAAAAATAAATAAACATTAAAAAAAAGTTTGGCACCATCTGTGTAGCAGAGGAGAGGAGCCCAGAGCAGCCAGCTGAGAGACCTCACCTGGGAAGAGCTTGGTCGGATGGACAGTCCTTCAGCTCTGCAGCACCTCCAAACGGTAGCACAAGCCCAGTAACATGAGGCCACCTGGGGCCATGAGACGTGGGACAAAGAGAAGATAGTCTGGAGCAGCACAGAGCCTGTCTTCAGCGTCGCTGTTACACTGTTACGGTAAGGAGGAACTGCCAAGGAGTTACTTTCCGAGCTCCTAGAATAATCTTTAAAGGCGTTACATCAATATTCATGAAAATCACATTCATTGTGCTCATTTTAGAAGAGAGAGAGAGAGATGGGGCGCCTGGGTGGCGCAGTCGGTTAAGCGTCCGACTTCAGCCAGGTCACGATCTCGCGGTCCGGGAGTTCGAGCCCCGCGTCGGGCTCTGGGCTGATGGCTCAGAGCCTGGAGCCTGTTTCCGATTCTGTGTCTCCCTCTCTCTCTGCCCCTCCCCCGTTCATGCTCTGTCTCTCTCTGTCCCAAAAATAAATAAACGTTGAAAAAAAAAAATTAAAAAAAAAAAAAAAAGAAGAGAGAGAGAGAGAACCCTGCATGGGCAAAACATTCCAGTTTACAACCTCAACAACTCTAGTGACTGGAGAGCACGATGGAATTTCGAATGAGGACGTTGTGGGGAGAGATTTGTGTGGAGAATGGATTGGAGAGTGAGAGACAGGGTCGGTGGCCCAGGCTGGTAGGAGGCAATGGAGCCTGACTAAGGTGGTGACTGTGGGCACAGAGAAGGGCAGGCCAGAGCCCAAGGCCACCGCCAGCGGGGAAGTGGACCGCCCCCCCTTCCCTGGCTTGCATCTGGCTGTGCTTTGGGAGGCCCTCCGGCTGGCTCTGCGGTGGGGGCTTGGGAAGGTGGGTGCGGGGTGGGGGGTGCTGGCCCCGCAGAGAGCGACCTCTCTCAGGAGCCTCATCCCTGATGTGCTGCAGCCCACCTAGAACGTCAGCAACCCAGTTTGGACGCTTCACAGGAGCTCGGTGTGGGTAGGGCAGCATTTCCCACGGTGTGGCTCCCACAATGTGGGGCACAGGACCCTGGGGCCATGAAAGACAATTTCATTGTATTTTTTGATGCGTTTATTTATTTTTGAGGGGAAGGGAAGGGGCGGGGGGGGGCGGGACAGAGGCTCTGAAGTGGGCTGTGTGCTGACAGCAAGAGCCCAATGTGGGGCTCAAACTCACAAACCTTGAGATCGTGACCTAAGCCGAAGACAGATGTTTAACCGACTGAGCCACCCAGGTGCCCCCATGAAAGGCAGTTTTAGATGGTGCACAGAAAACATTTTAGTTGTCAGTAATTCTGTACTGACTTTCACGTACCTTTGGGAAATGGAACTGGCATATCAAAGCTGTGGTTTCACAGGTATTGTTGAGGATTAGGCAAGTAAAAGCAGTGAGTCACTTAAAGTGAACTTGGGGAACATGTAAAGTAAATAAGCACCCGAGCGCCAGGGTGAGTGGCCGTGGGAGAAACGGAGAAGGTGAGGCGTCAGGGCTGGGGCTGGCTGCGCTGGTGGTTTCCAGTTCAGCCAGCCATCTTTCATTACCTTTGGTTGTCTTGTGTTTGCTAGATACTGGCTCAGTGTTTGCACACACATCGGGCTACTTATTGCTCACAAGCCTGCCTCTGCTCAGTCTTTTTGTCCTCATTGGAGGATAAGAAAGGCTAAATGCCAAGGGCTGGCCTGGACTCTAAGCTCGGTGTCTGGCTGTTTGGGACAGTTGTGACAGGCAGGCCGTTACTCCACAAACAGCTCTGAGAGGCGGGGCTGGAGTAGGGGTCCACCTGGCTCAGGAGCTGGCCGTGGCCCTCAAGGAAAGAATGTTCACCAAGTGTTGAGCACTTGCTAGGGTTGTTGTGAGGACCCTCGCAGGGTCAGCCAGACTTTGTTTTGTTTTTCAACATAAAAAGTGTTTTTTCAGTTTTTCAAGGAAATGCATGATCATTCCAAAAATTCAGAAAGAAGGAAGAAAACAGACACACATAATCCCACCAGAGATGATCAGTGTTAGTGACAGACAGACATTTGGGTCCAAGTTCATCTTATCAGAATGCAGGGGAAAGCATTTTCTCTCCAGAACAGAAGTGTCTCCCCATAGCCACCCCCCACCCCTTTCTGGTACCCCATCAATCAGGTTGCCTCCCAAACATCAACAACATTTGACAGGTCCAAGGACTTTTCTTCATCTGATAGAATGTTCTGGTTTCTACCCCTTGGCTTCTGGTGTTCCCCCACTGTTGTGCTCTGTAGTATCTCTTCCCTTCTGGCCCTCTAACCCCCGTCTGTCTGTGCTCCGAGTCCACAAAGCTCGGCCTGACGGCTTTGGCATTGAAAACACCTGACTTTCCAGTGCCATCTGAGGAGGGCGATGCTCCTAGCCCAGCTCAGAACAAAATCCAGAGTGTTTCTGGTAAAGAGATTAGGAACATAAAAAGGAGCAAGTGTCTGGGCACGGGAGCTAATTGCTTGCGAGGCCTCGTCTGCCGCAGGCCCTGCGGCTCACCCCACACTTGACTCCGGACCGCAGGTCCCAGAGGCTGCGGATGAAAGAGAAGAGGCTGGATTCCAGCATCTTGATTTCAGCCCGCAGCTTGGACAGCTGTGTGAAGCAGGCCCCCGCTTCCACAAGGGGAAGGCGGCCCAGCCATCTGGTTGGCGGGAGTCAGGGGCATGATTAGCTTCTTCTAAAAGCCGTGCTTAAACCAGGTTCTCTGGCTTTGAAGATGATTCCTGCAGGACCAACAGTTCATTTCCTTGTGGGGAAACACTGTCAGGTTCAAAAGCCATCATTCTCCCGGGAGGCCGGGTGGCTCTCTCCTCATCTATAAACACTGTTAAGGAGGGGCTAGGTTTCTGTTCTAACAGTTCCTTGAGCTTTACGCTTAATGGGGACAGGGTGGCACAGGGAACAGATGGGCAGTGAGGCCATCGATGGCCCCGAACAATTTGGTCTCGTCGTCTTGTGTGTTTTATTTTCAACGATGCAGCTGTGCTCTCTGCCGCTCTTTCAATAAGGGCACGCCGTTCTCAGCCCAGGCGCCACACCTCCAGGGAACATCCATCCGTTTGCCATGTATTTACTGAGCAGTTACTGTGTACCAGGCAGGGTGAACCAAACGGAGCAGTAGAGTCCGGAGGATACAAGAATGGGCTCTGGGCCAAGCCTTCCTGAGTCCCGAGTTCAGTCCTGGCTCAGCCCCTTACTCTCCATGTTCTGTTCACTAAGACTCCGGGCCTTGTCCGTAACAGGAAGGTAATGATGGAATCTGTCTACGGGGTTACTCTGAGGATTAAATGTGATGTTGCAAGTGCAGCCTGATGCTTCGTAATTGCTCAGTGAGTACTGACAGTGATTGCATAGTCCCTGCCCTCCATGGTGCTGATGGTCTAGAAGGGACAACAGCAAAGCAATGCATCTGCAAATGTGTGGAACAGATGTCATAAGGGGCGCTAAAATAGAGGACACGGAAGCACTCAATTTAGTCTAGGGCTCAGGAAGGCCCTCTCAGAGAAAGCCACCTGCAGGAGCGAGTGACGCTGCTGGAGAGGTGGACAGGCCTCGTTGCCCAGACAAGGAGTTCGGGATCCCCTACAGGCAACAGGGAATCCATGGAGGGTCTCGTGCAGGGAAGTGACAGCCTCCAACTTCTGCCGTGTGGAGACGAGACTCTAGGGAAGTGGATTTGTTTTCTATTATCACAAACTCAGCGGCTTCAAACAATACAGATTTATTATCTTACAGTCCTGGAAGTTGGAAGCTCTCAAATCAAGGTGGCAGGAGGGCTGTGTTCCTTCCAGAGGCTCTAGGGAGCCTTTTCCTTGCCTTTGCCGGTTTCTGGAGGCTTCCTGCCTTCATCCTCCCCCAGGTGCGTTCACCGCAACCTCCGCCATGATTGTCACATTTCCTTCTTTGACTCCAAGCCTCCTGCCTCTTGTAAGGACCCTTGGGATGACAGTGGGCCACACAGTTGGGTGCCAGTCTGCCCATTTCAAGACCCTGAACCTAATCATACCTGCAAAGGATTTTTTTTTTTTCCTTATAAGGTAACATTTTCACAAGTTCTGGAGATTAGGCCATAAACATCATTGACATCATTGTGGGAGACTGTTATGCTGTCTAACACAGGGGGCAGGAATGGAAAAGAGGAGACTGGTTGGGAGGCTACTGTGATCATGCAGGCGAGAAGGAACGATAGTCTGGACCAGGTTGGAAGCCGTGGAAGTGGAGAGAAGTGGGTGGAATTAGAGAGCTTTACTGGTTGCCCTGGCAGAGGAAAAATGAAAGATGGACTAGTGTTCTGGCCCTTAAAGCTTTCATCTGGAATTGACATGTTAATATCACTTCTGCTCACAAGTGACATGGCCGTGCTAACTTTAAGGTGGTGGGGAAATGCAATCATGTTATGTGCCCCTCAGGAAGATAGTGTGTGTGAACCAGCCTCGTGACTGCCACATCTGTCGTAGAGACACTGGAGCTAAGGGCCATCTAAGGCAGCATTCATCCAGCTGGCTTCTCATGCCCCTTGAAATAAAATCCCAGCTTCCTACAGTGGCTTCATGTGAGTTAACTATACCCAAAATAATGCTGTGAAACAATCCCTTCCCACCAATCCAGTGGCTTAAAACCGTCAGGTTTTTTCCAACATCTTTGGGTCGGCTGTAGTTTGACTGAGGTTGGGTGGGCTTGGCCCACGCTCTAGGTTAGGTCCAGGCCTGCTCCAGGTGTCTCTTATCCTCCTTGGACCAGTGGGCTGGCAGAAGCCCAAGGTAGTAAGCCCCACCATGAAAGCATATGTCAAACCTCTGCCAGTGTCCTATCTGTTAACATCTCATTCATCAAAACAACTCCCCTGGGCAAGCCCAAAGTCAAGGGTCAGGGAAATTCATGTACAGACATAAATGCCATACAGAGCAGTGGAGACTTATGACCAATCTGCCCCATGTCCACAAGGCTGACTTCTCCAAGCCCACATCATATTCCTCCACCCATCCACTGAGCCAACCATCTAAGTGCTCACTTAGCTCCGACCAGCTTGTTTCTCAAACATGCCAAAGTAATTCCCACCTCAGGGCCTTTGCACAAGCTGCTCCCTCTGCCTTGAACTCTCTTCTCCAGATTCTTCCCTGGCTGCTCCATCTAAAAACTCAGAACATAACTAAAATGTTACTTCCAACGTGTGGCCTTACCAGACCACAATGCTTAAAACACCTCTCTCCGTCCCTTACCCTATCTCACCCATCCAAAGCACCCTCTGTCACATCACCCAACCGAATTTTTTCTCAGTACTACAATCTCAGATGACTCTCTCTATACATGTATTTGTTCGTTCATTGTCAGCCTTCTCACCAGAACCAAAGATTCGTGATGGCAGAGATATTGCTCACTGTTGAGTTCCCTAGTGCCTTACACATGTTCAATAAATATGTACTGGAAGAATTTCAGTGGTGCCAGAGAGGAGCAGAGGAGGGAAGTTGGGAAAGGTGATGAGTAAAACGCAGACAGTCCTATTTCTTATTCCATCAGCAGGAGTGGATTTCTTTATGTTGAAAGTCAGAATTGATGAATCCACTTTCATTCAGGCAGTACACATTTATGACACGCTTTCAGGGATGAAGGCTCTGTACAGGGTGAACCTCTTTTCCCTAGAGGGCCCGTGATTTAGCAGCAAGACAGAATTGCAACAAGATGAATAAATGCTCTGTTACAGAAAACAAATGCGGGAGATTATGAGTCTGCAGGTGTCCTTCCTTCCTTCCTTCCTTCCTTCCTTCCTTCCTTCCTTCCTTCCTTCCTTCCTTCCTTCCTCATATGTGAGCACCTACTAAGAAGTGTGTTCTATATTAAGCACTGTGAGCATAGAGATGCATCAGATTTCCAACAGTACCCACCACGTTACAAAATCTGTGTAACAGTAGGGAATGCTTCTCAGAAAGGCTGGGCCACATGACATGGACCTTGATGGATGAGTGGGAGTTTACCAGGTAGGAAGGAGGAACTTCAAACATAAGAGTGGAAGTGTATATAAGAGAAAGTACTGTTTTTCATACCGTGAGAACGGGGGGTGGGTTGGGGTGGGGTGATCATTCTTGAAGGAAAACTCATGCTAGAAAAAGGGCTATTTAACATAAATGGAGTCCAAACTGAAAACAAATTCTGAAAGAAAAAAAAAAAGATTAGTTTGGGACTTTGTCTTGAAGAAATGAAAAATGAGGAAAATAAATTCATCTAATAGTCAACAAAAGTTGTTATATTGACAGTTGTTTTAATTCTTACAGCAAACCCAAATGGAATCAGATGTTCATTTGGGGAAAGATGGACTTATTCTGGCCAAGTTCACCACATCCTTCACTTTGCATTTGACTTCAGAGCACGGGCCACAACTTGGGCGGGTTTCCCCAGTGCCTGTCTTTGCCCTCTGGTGTGTTGAATTGCTCCCATTTGGAGCTGACCCTCTCAGCATTTCCCTGTCTTTGTGTTGTTTTTTTTTTTTAATTAAAAAAATTTTTTTCTAATGTTTATTTATTTTTCGGAGAGAGAGAGACAGAGTGTGAGCAGGGGAGGGGCAGACAGAGAGGGAGACAGAATCCAAAGCAGGCTCCAGGCTCTGAGCTGTCAGCACAAAGCCCGACATGGGGCTCGAACTCATGAACCGTGAGATCATGACCTGAGCTAAAGTCAGAGGCTTAACCAACGGAGCCACCCAGGCGCCCCCTGTCTCTCTTTGTTGATAGTTGTTTGCTCTCCTTCCCTCCCAGCCCCCAATTGTCCAGGACTGAGCTGGTGTCCATGAGGTTCTCTGATGCCAAGGTCCTCAACTTCATGACCTCCTGCATCTTTTGCAAGAGTTATCTTTTCATTTTGCTCTTGATTTGCATTTTATTTGCACCATCTCATCAGAATGCTGGTCAGGCAACCCACAAAGATACTAGCAGGATTACCGGTGGCCTTGTTGGGGACCAGGGGATGGGTCTAGGCAGGTAGGACACTTGTGTTAGGCTGGTCAGGTCCTTAATGATACGTCTGCTTCCCTGTGCCTCAGTATAAGGACTTGCACATTGCAGACCCTCTGAAGTTGCCGTGTCTAGGGCCTGGGTGAGAGGACGCAGGCTGAGGCTGGGAAAGGAGAGAGGCAAGCCCTGGCAGCTTCACGTGCCTGATTGTCCTTGAGGGCAACAGGAGCCCTGAAGAGTATAAACGGGGTGAGACCAGGTCAGAATGGACTTCAGAAACCTCCTCCTCTGAGACAACCAATTGGCTTGGAGGGGGCAGGGAGGGGCACGGAATCCGAGCCAGACTGAGGCAGGAGCTGCCCTCCTCCATGGTGGCTGGTGGCCCAGGTGACTTTGTGCACGTTTAGGCCCCTGTTTTGCATGAGCTGGACTTGAAGGACAAATGCCCATTCTTGGCTGAGAAGGGGCTCTTCTGGAATCATGGACTGTCAAAATAGGAGATATGGAGAAGTTGGAAGGGTGGGGAGGGACTCTTCTGGATGTGGTGGCCAGAGAAGCTTCTCTGAGGAGTCTTAATCCTTAAACAGGAGACCAGAAGGTTGAGAAGGGGCCAGTCAGACAAGGGTATGTGGAAGGTGCTGATGGCAGAGAGAATAGCATGGCAAGGGTCCTGAGGCAGGAAGGGGCTTCTCTGGTTCAGGAGACAGACTGCAGATTAGTATACCTCATACAAGAAGGGGATGGGCTAGGGAAAACAGGAGAAACAGATAGGGGCTGGAGCAGCAGGCCCAAGAATTCTGCCCTAAATTTAAGGAGAAGTCATTGAAGACCTTTAATTAGGGGAGTGATGTGATTCCATCTGATTTGTGTCTTTGCAGGATTCCGTTGGCTGGAGGCAGGCAGAGGGGAGCAGGGATAATGGAGCCTGTGGCTAGAATCCCAGTGGGACCAGGTAGTTGCTTGGCCCAGGGCCGTGGAAATGGAAATGGAAACAGCGAACAGATGTGAGATATAGTTTAGAGGGCCCCCCAGCTGGGCCTTCTGATGTCTGCCCCCAGATCTGTCCACATCTCACCTCTGAGGCAACAGAGTGTTGGACACAGCATGGGTTTCAGAGTGAGACAGGCCTGGGTTACACATACTCCAGGGTAGAGCCAGCCTTCCCACCTTTCTGAGACTTTGTTTTCTTATCTGTAAAATGGTGATGACATCCTCAAAGAGTTAAATATAGAATCACCATATGATCCAACAATTCCACTCCTAGGTATAGACCCAAAGGAATTGAAAGCAGGGGCTCAAACCAGGTACCTGTATACTCCTGTTCATGACTATATTATTCACAATAGTCAAAGAGTGGAATCAACCCAAGCGGCCATCCACACACGAGTGAGTAAACAAAATGTCGCGTATCCATGCAGTGGGATCCTATTCAATCATAGAAAGGAATGAAATTCTGAAACAAGTTACAACATGGATGAACCTGGCAAACCTTATGCGAAGTGAAATAAACCAGCCACAAAAAGACAAATACCATATGTTTCCACTTATTTAAGGTATGTAGAGGAGGCAAATTCATAGAGACAATGTAGAATAGAAACGACCAGGGGCTGGGGTAAGTATGAGTGGGGAGTGATTACTCAATGGGTTCAGAGTTCCTGTTTCTGATGATGAAAAGTTCTAAAAATGCATTGTTTTATGACATTGTAGGTGTGCTTAGTGCCATTGAGTTGTACACTTAAAAATGGTTAAAATGGTAAAATTTTATTATGTATAGTTTACCACAATTAAACAAACAAACAAACAAACAAACAAAAATATGGTGCACCTGGCTGGCTCAGTCAGAAGAGCATGTGACTCTTGATCTTGGAGTCTTGAGTTCAAGCCCCACATTGGGTATTGAGATTACTTAAAAAAATTTTTTTTAATATGAAATTTATGGTCAAATTGGTTTCCATACAACACCCAGTGCTCATCCCAACAGGTGCCCTCCTCAATGCCCGTCACCCACCCTCCCCCTCCCTCCCACCCCCCATCAACCCTCAGTTTATTTTCAGTTTTTAAGAGTCTCTTATGGCTTGGCTCTCTCCCTCTCTTAACTTTTTTTTCCCCTTTACCCTCCCCCATGGTCTTCTGTTAAGTTTCTCAGGATCCACATAAGAGTGAAAACACATGGTATCTGTCTTTCTCCTTATGACTTATTTCACTTAGCATAACACTCTCCAGTTCCATCCACGTTGCTCCAAAAGGCCATATTTCATTCTTTCTCATTGCCACGTAGTATTCCATTGTGTATATAAACCACGTCTTCTTTATCCATTCATCAGTTGATGGACACTTAGGCTCTTTCCATAATCTGTCTATTGTTGAAAGTGCTGCTATAAACATTGGGGTACAAGTGCCCCTATGCATCAGCACTCCTGTATCCCTTGGGTAAATTCCTAGCAGTGCTATTGCTGGGTCATAGGATAGATCTATTTTTAATTTTTTAAAAATTAAAAACTCCACACTGTTTTCCAGAGTGGCCGCACCAGTTTGCATTCCCACCAACAGTGCAAGAGGTTTCCCGTTTCTCCACATCCTCTCTAGCATGTATAGTCTCCTGATTTGTTCATTTTAGCCACTCTGGCGTGAGGTGGTATCTCAGTGTGGTTTTGATTTGTATTTCCCTGATGAGGAGTGATGTTGAGCATCTTTTCATGTGCCTGTTGGCCATCTGGATGTCTTCTTTAGAGAAGTGTCTATTCATGTTTTCTGCCCATTTCTTCACTGGACTATTTGTTTTTTGGGTGTGGAGTTTGGTGAGGTCTTTATAGATTTTGGATACTAACGCTTTGTCTGATATGTCATTTGCAAATACTTTTCCCATTCCGTCAGTTGCCTTTTAGTTTTGTTGATTGTTTCCTTTGCAGTGCAGAAGCTTTTTATCTTCATGAGGTCCCAATAGTTCATCTTTGCTTTTAATTCCCTTGCCTTTGGAGATGTGTCAAGTAAGAAATTGCTGCGGCTGAGGGCAGAGAGGTTTTTTCCTGCTTTCTTCTCTAGGGTTTTGATGGTTTCCTGTCTCACATTCAGGTCCTTTATCCATTTGGAGTTTATTTTTGTGAATGGTGTAAGAAAGTGGTCTAGTTTAATTCTTCTGCATGTTGCTGTCCAGTTCTCCTAGCACTATTTGTTAAAGAGACTGTCTCTTTTCCATTGTATATTCTTTCCTGCTTTGTCAAAGATTAGTTGGCCATACTTTTGTGGGTCCAATTCTGGAGACTCTATTCTCTTCCATTGGTCTATGTGTCTGTTTTTGTGCCAATACCATGCTGTGTTGATGATTATAGCTTTGTAATAGAGGCTAAAGTCTGGGATTGTGATGCCTCCTGCTTTGGTCTTCTTCAATATTACTTTGGCTATTTGGGGTCTTTTGTGGTTCCATACAAATTTTAGGATTGCTTGTTCTAGCTTCGAGAAGAATGCAGGTGCAATTTTCACCATGATCAAGTGGGATTCATTCCTGGGCTGCAAGGCTGGTTCAACATTCGCAAATCAATCAATGTGATACATCACATTAATAAAAGAAAAGAAAAGAACCATATGATCCTGTCAATTGATGCAGAAAAAGCATTTGACAAAATTCAGCATTACTTCTTAATAAAAACCCTTGAGAAAGTCGGGATAGAAGGAACATACTTAAACATCACAAAAGTCATTTATGAAAAGCCCACAGCTAATATCATCCTCAATGGGGAAAAATGAGAGCTTTCCCCCTGAGATCAGGAACACGACAGGGATGTCCACTCTCACTGCTGTTGTTTAACATGGTGTTGGAAGTTCTAGCATCAGCAATCAGACAACAAAAGGAAATCAAAGGCATCAAAATTGGCAAAGATGAAGTCAAGCTTTCACTTTTTGCAGATGACATGATACTATATATGGAAAACCCGATAGACTCCACCAAAAGTCTGCTAGAACTGATACATGAATTCAGCAAAGTCACAGGATACAAAATTAATGTACAGAAATCAGTTGCATTCTTATACACTAATAATGAAGCAACAGAAAGACAAATAAAGAAACTGATCCCATTCACAATTGCACCAAGAAAAAAAATTTTTTTTTTAATGAAAAGGAAACAATAGATGCCTCGAGGGAGCTTGTGAAGAGGCAGAGAGCCCCCCAACCCATCACCTGGTGTGGACCCAGCACGGGTGGAATGAATTAGGAGAGGGCTCCCGTCCAGCATGTGGAGACCACAGGTACCGAGTTCAGGCAAGGCAACCCCCCGGGGAGCAGAGAGGAAATAACTGAGGCAGAATGTGTGATGTGGATCACGGTAGTTATCAAAACAGAAGGTGGGGTAATAAAAACAGAAATTGTGGCTAGAGCATGCCAGTGGGTCCGAGGATGGTAGGGCTCAGGTTTGGATCCAGGGCGGGGTTAGGTTAGGCTTTGACCAGCTCGCCTGGAGCCGCGGGAAGGCGCTCCCCAGAATCAGGTCAGGGGATGCCTCTATCTGCTGGAAGGAGGAGTGGAAAACACTGAAATGCCATTTGCTGCTTGTCAGGTGGGCAAAGATGAAACCGTATTCACATTCAGTAACACCTTTAGCTGGTGCCACATTCTCCAGGGCAACTTGGCGTCACGCAGGCTCGAGTTTTAAAACAGTTTCTAGGGGCGCCTGGGTGGCTCAGTCGGTTAAGCGGCCGACTTGGGCTCAGGTCATGATTTCGCGGTCCATGAGTTCGAGCCCCGCGTCGGGCTCTGTGCTGACAGCTCAGAGCCTGGAGCCTGTTTCAGATTCTGCGTCTCCCTCTCTCTGACCCTCCCCCGTTCATGCTCTGTCTCTCTCTGTCTCAAAAATAAATAAACGTTAAAAAAAAATTTTTTTTTAAAAATAAAATAAAATAAAACAGTTTCTAGAGGTTCTACTTCAGTGTATCCGTAAAGATGTTATCGCAGTGTTGGTTATGAGAGAAACACAAGGGCCCTGAATATTTTGAGTTAGGGGAGGCTAGTTAAATTATGCCATATGTGAGCAACAGAATTGTTTGCTGCAGCTAATAAAAGTGGTGTCTTCCTGTTATGCAAGAATATTGACTATTATGTAGAGGACACAATATAGGCACTTACTATGTGCCAGGCACTGTTCTGGGTGCTTTATGTATATAAACAACCAATTTGATCCTCCCCGCAGCTGAAGACGTAGGTGCTATTATTACCCCCATTGTCCTCTTGAGGAAAATAAGGCACAGAGAGGCTAAGGAAGCTGCCCAAGATGATACAGCTGTAAGTGGCAGAACTGGGATTTGAAATCAGGAATGCTGGAGCCAGACTCTCAAAAACATTCGTGACGTACTGTTAGGTGAAGGGACGTACCTGTGTTTTTGTTTTTTTTTTTTTTCCTTAACAAAAGAAAAGTTAAGAAACGACAAATCATTGAAAGGGAAAGATGATGTTGCCTGGTTCTCTCTGAGTGGCATCATGGGTGAATTTTACCTCTGCATTTTCTAAATTGGCTGCAATGAAATGTGTTAATTTTATAGTAAGGAATACTTTTTAAAAACAACAATTTTGTGTTTTAGGGCAGTTTTAAGTTCACAGCAAAATTGAGTGGAAGGTACGGAGAGTTCCCAAATATCCCCTGCCCCGACACATATGTGGAGCCTCTCCCACTATCAAGATACCGCAGCAGCGTGGAACACTCGTTACGGCTGATGAGCTGACACTGACACATCATTATCACCCAAGTCCATAGTCTACCCTAGGGTTCATTCTTTGTGTGGCACATTCTATGGGTCTGGACAACTGTACGATGACATGTGTCAGCATCATACGGAATAGTGTCACTGCCCTAAAAATCCCTTGGGCTCCTCCTAATCGCCCCTCCTCCCCCAACCCCTGGCAACCACTGATCTTTTTACTGTCTCCATGGTTTTGCCTTTTCCAGAAGGTCATAGAGTTGGAATCATGTAGTGTTTAGCCTTTTCTGATTGGCTTCTTTCCCTTAGTTATATGCATCCAAGGTCCTTCCGCGTCTTTTTGTGGCTCGATAGCTTATTTCTTTTTAGGAATGAATAACATCCCATTGTCTGGATGCACCACAGTTTATTTATCCATTCACACATTGAAGGACATCTTGGTTGCTTCCAGGTTTTGGCAATTAGGAATAAAGTTGCTATAAATACCTGTGTGCAGGTTTTTATGTGGACATAAATTTTCCACTTCTTTGGGTAAATACCAAGGGCACGATTGCTGGTATCATGAGTATGCTTCGTTTTTTTTTTTTAATTTTAAAAAAAATTTTTTTTTTCAACGTTTATTTATTTTTGGGACAGAGAGAGACAGAGCATGAACGGGGGAGGGGCAGAGAGAGAGGGAGACACAGAATCGGAAACAGGCTCCAGGCTCTGAGCCATCAGCCCAGAGCCCGACGCGGGGCTCGAACTCACGGACCGCGAGATCGTGACCCGGCTGAAGTCGGACGCTTAACCGACTGCGCCACCCAGGCGCCCCTATGCTTCGTTTTTTAAGACACTGCCACACTGCTCCCAAGCGGCTGGACCATTGTGCATTCCCACCAGCAGTGAATGAGAGTTCCTGTTGCTTCACATCCTCACCAGCATTTGGTGTGTCAGTGTTCTGGAGTTTAGCACTTTCCTATTTGCAGAAAGAGTGATGTCCCTCCCAGCTTTTCCTTGGCCACCCCAGCGCCCACCTGAGGATTCCATGCTCCACTTAGTGGTAGGTGCTGGTTGACAAGGCCAACTGGCTCATGATGCCCCCTTCTCTGGGAACAGTTGCAGTGCCCAGGGCAGGCCCTGAGTTCCCTCTGGCCCAGTTGATGGATCCAGGGATAGAAAGCCTCCAGCTGCTCTCCTCAGTACCTGACCACGGATGGAGCTTCCCAGGCTACAGCCATTGGGGCCCGGTGGCTTTTTAACAACACCCTCTAAAGAGGGCTGTGCTGTGAACTCCTCCTCCGGGTGGGCCTTCAGGATGCACTGGTTCTACACCTCCTGGACCTTGTTGTTTGGGTCCCCCTTCTTGGATTTGATGAGTTGCTCTAAGAACTGTTCAGTGAAGGCCTCTTTTGGGCTTGTTTAGCCAGAGTCGGCTCCTGTCATGTGCTACCACAGAACCTTAAGCCAATACCATTTCATTTCTTGTAACTACAGGTAAAAGGTAAAAGATACTACAGAAATTTAAAACCCTCAAAATGCGGCTGTCATTGTGAAACATATGCCTTCTATAGTTGTAACTTGAAAAACCCTATTCCCTACAACCCAGAAATTACACCGCTAGGTATTTATCCAAAGGATACAAAAATGCTGATTCGAAGGGGCACACGCACCTCAATGTTTATAGCGGTGCTATCGCCAATAGCCAAATTATGGAAAGAGCCCAAATGTCTATCGACTGACGAAATGATAAAGAAGATGTGGTAGAGGCACCTGGGTGGCTCAATCGGTTAAGCATCTGAATTCCGTTCAGGTCATGATCTCACAGTTCGTGAGTTCAAGCCCTGCATCGGGCTCTGTGCTGACAGCTCGGAGCCTGCAGCCTGCTTCGGATTCTGTGTCCCTCTCTGTCTCTCTACCTCTCCCCCACTTGTACTCTGTCTCTCTCTGTCTCTCAAAGATAAATAAACATTTAAAAAATTTTTAAAAAAAAGATGTGGTACATATATACAATGGAAAAGTACTTGGCAATCAAAAAGAATGAAATTTTGCCATTTGCAACAATGTGGATGGAACTAGAGTGTATTATGCTAAACGAGATTAGTCAGTCAGAGAAAGACAAGTATCATGATTTCACACATATGTGGAATTTAAGAAACAAAACAGATGGACATAGGGGAAGGGAAGAAAAAATACGATCAAAAGAGAGGGAGGCAAACCACAAGAAACTCTTAAATACAGAGAACAGACTAAGGGTTGCTGGTGGGGTGTTGGGTCAGGGGTAGGCTAAGTGGGTGATGGGCATTAAGGAGGGCAATTGGGATGAGCACTGGGTGTTATAGGTAAGTGATGAATCGCTAAATTCTCCTGAAATCTTTATTAACTATATGTTAACTAGCTTGGATTGAAATAACATTAAAAAAATTTTTTTAAATAAATAAAAATATTTAAAAAAAGAAAAACCCTACAAAACACATAATCAAGAAACGTTTTGTATTAATGTAGCAGTTGCCAGAATAAAAAAAGATCTTGAAGCACTGTGGCAAAATATCATCATTAAAGATCTCAGTCTAATAATAGTGATGGTTGCACAACAATCAAAAAAGAAAAAGAAAAAAAAGAAAGAAAGAAAGGAAAAGAAAAAGAAAAAGAAAAAGAAAAAGAAAAAGAAAAAGAAAAGAAAAGAAAAAGTGTTGCCAGCTTTCTGAAAGCTGAGGAAAGTGCTGTTCCACTTATACCCAAGGCAACAGGAAGATACAGACCTGGCAAGGGGAACCCAGTTCCTCACACACAGAGAGAAAATCAAGGAGTGATTTGTTAAAAAGCAAAAATCCACTAGAATCCAAAATTCTCAAACATATTTTTCCCAGGAACACTTTACACTTCTTAAAAATTATTGAGGACCCCAAAGAGCTTTAGTTTGTTGGTTGTATTTATTGATGTTTATCATATTAGAAATTAAGAGTGATCATTCTTAAAAATACGTGTTAATTCATTTAAAAATTACAATAAGCTCATATAGGGTTTGAGATAGAAGACAAGAGAAAAAGCAAAGAAAGATGTAAATACGTGGGCAAGTATAAGCAGACATTGAATGTAAGACGTGGGTTAAGAAAAAGGAGGGGCTACAACCCTAATACCAGATAATAGTAACTTATACATGAGGAGCGGTGAAATGGAGCTGAAGTGTGTTAAGCTCCAGAAGGAGGGTGGAGGTTTTGATTAATTGTAGATTTTCCCAACTACATTATATTTCTCGACTTGGGTGGCAGTTACGTGGATATTGCTTTACTACAATAAGTAAAATTGCACATATGTGTTTTATGCCTCATTCTGTCTGAATGTTATATCGAATCATTTTTTAAATGTTTAGAAAACTTTTACAAAGCCCAAAAGGATATCTGGTGACGAACTGCATCCTTGCACAGATACCTGATGCATAAACAAGCAAATACATGAGACTCTTTTTTTTTCTTTTTGCCCCCTTTACATAAGTGGCAGATTTTAGACTCACTGGTCTGCACCTTGCTTTCTTATTTATTTTTATTTTTTATCTTTTACTCGTGCAATATCAGGGTTTTATTAGCTTTTAATTATTTTTATTATTTAAAATTATTTTTAAAATATAATTTATTGTCAAATTGGTTCCCACACAACACCCAGTGCTCATCCCAACAAGCGCCCTCCTCAATGCCCATCACCCACTTTCCCCTCTCCCCCAACCCCCATCAACCCTCAGTTTGTTCTTAGTATCCAAGGGTCTCTTATGGTTTGCCTCCCTCCCTCCCTGTAACTTTTATTTCCCCCATTCCCCTCCCCCATGGTCTTCTGTTAAGTTTCTCAAGATACACATATGAGTGAAAACATATGGTATCTTTCTCTGACTGACTTATTTCACTTAGCATAATACCGTCCAGTTCCATCCACGTTGCTGCAAATGGCCAGATTTCATTCTTTCTCATTGCCAGGTAGTATTCCATTGTATATATAAACCACATCTTCTTTATCCATTTGTCACCTTGCTTTTCAAAATAATTTTTGGGGGCGCCTGGGTGGCTCAGTCGGTTGAGCGTCCGACTTCGGCTCAGGTCATGATCTCACGGTCCGTGAGTTCGAGCCCCGCGTCGGGCTCTGGGCTGATGGCTCAGAGCCTGGAGCCTGCTTCCAGTTCTGTGTCTCCCTCTCTCTCTGCCCCTCCCCCGTTCATGCTCTGTCTCTCTCTGTCTCAAAAATAAATAAACGTTAAAAAAATTTTTTTTTTTTAAAATAAAATAATTTTTGGAGTTGGCTCCATTATCAGTTAGTGAAGCACCTTACTCTTTGTATTATAAGTACGTACTGTTTCACTGCATGGATGTACCATTTATTTTGTTGCTTATTGGTGGATATTTAGGTTGTTTCCAATTTTTTTGTCTTGAAAATGATATTACGGTGAACACTTTATTAATATGCCATTTTAGTTTTCCCACACTAAAACTCTGTATCCATTAAACGCTAATTTCCCATTCCTCCTCCCCCCAGCCCCATGGCAACCACCATTGTACTTTCTACCTCTATAAATCTCACTACTCTAGGTCCTCCTATGAGCAGAACCATACAATATCTGTTCTTTTGTGTCTGGCTTATTTCACATCACATAAGGTCTCCAAGGTTCACTCATGTTGTAGCACGTATCGAATTCCCTTCCTTTTTAAGGCTTAATTATATTTCATTATATGTATATATAGCACATTTATTCATTCATTCACTGTATAGCACATTTATTCATTCATTCACTGATGAACACTGGGATTGCTTCTCTTAGCTATTGTGAATAATGCTGCTGTAAACATTAGTGTGCAAATGTCTGTTTGAGTCTCTCCTTTTACCTCTTTTGGGTGTATATCTTGATGTAGAACTGCTGGATCAAATGGATATTCCATGTTTCAGTTTTGAGGAATTGCCATACTGTTTTCCACAGGTGCTGCGCCATTTTACATGGCCATGTTTCTCCACCTCCTTACCGACAACGTGTTATTTTCTGTTCTTTTGATAGTAGCCACCTTAATGGGTGCAAAATGGTGTCTCATTGTGATTTTGATTTACATTTCCTTAATGATGAATGATATTGGAGCATCTTTTCATGTGTTTATTGGCCATTTGTATGTCTTCTTTGGAGAAATGTCTATACAAGTCCTTTGTTCATTTTAAAATTGAAATCCTACATGTTTTGTGGGATTTATTGTTTCATTTTATAATTGAGTGGCCTTATGGAGTTGCACTGGTGCTGACAGACTGCTACTGGGGGATGCTTGGGGGACTTTGATCTAATGGCAATGGTTCTCCAGGTACACATTTGCAAGAATTTCTCTAGAGTGTGTATGTAGATGTGAAAATGCTGTTTAAATGAGGCCTACTTTTTAAAGTTGTCAATTTGTTAGTCATTATTTTTTATTTTCTGAGGACTTTTGATTTCTTATGAAACCTAGGCCAAGTGATTTGGATAATGACCCTGATACAGTGTTGTGGTGCTTTTTGATTCTTTTAAACAAACTCTTTTGAAACACAGACACTTCTCCCTTCCTCTTAAAAACTTTCTTTTAGACTGGTCAAGGCTGGACATCTTGGACTTTAGACTTGGACAAGGCTGGACAGCCTTGGACATCTCCAAGGCTGGACATCTCTTGACTCTGGGAGAATCAAGGCTGAAGTCCTTGGAAGTAAGACTCATACCCCCAGATATTCTTCAGGTTCCAGCACAGACCACAGCCATGTTGCCCAAACTCTGGGATCAGCCTGGTTTCTGGGGCCTCATCCTGGAAGTTGGGCTGAATTGGAATCCCCAGGGCATGGGCTTGGGTGTTGTGTTTCTGATATCTCAGAAACATCTCAGCATGATGGTCAAGTTTGGGAGACTGAGGATGAATGTAAAAGCACTTCGTGGTCGGGGCACCTGGGTGGCTCAGTCAGTTGGGCGGCCGACTTCGGCTCAGGTCATGATCTCGCTCGCGGTCCGTGGGTTCGAGCCCGCGTCGGGCTCTGTGCTGACAACTCAGAGCCTGGAGCCTGTTTCAGATTCTGTGTCTCCCTCTCTCTGACCCTCCCCCGTTCATGCTCTGTCTCTCTCTGTCTCAAAAATAAATAAACGTTAAAAAAAAATTAAAAAAAAACAAAAACACTTTGTGGTCAATATTTAGTCCACATTATGCCAGGAACTGTCCCAGACCTTGAGAATCCCAAACCCCTACCCTCATGGAACTTCCACTGTAGCAATGGAGACAATGAGCAAACGCACCATCATTTCTAGGAAGGATAATGCACTCCTTTCTCTCTGTCTGGCCGTGATCTCTAGCTCATAGTTACCAGGCCTCTTGGTTCACCAAGAGGGCCTCCACCTACTGCTGTCTCTATTTTTTTTTTTTTTAAGTTGGCTTCACACCCAGCATGGAGCCCAATGTGGGGCTTGAACTCAAGCCCTGAGATCAAGACCTGAGCTGAGATCAAGAGTTGGATACACAACATACTGAGCCACCCAGGTGCCCCTACATATTTATATTTTTTAAAAAAAAATTTTTTTCAACGTTTATTTATTTTTGGGACAGAGAGAGACAGAGCATGAACGGGGGAGGGGCAGAGAGAGAGGGAGACACAGAATCGGAAACAGGCTCCAGGCTCTGAGCCATCAGCCCAGAGCCTGACGCGGGGCTCGAACTCACGGACCGCGAGATCGTGACCGGGCTGAAGTCGGACGCTTAACCGACTGCGCCACCCAGGCGCCCCTGTATTTATATTTTTAAACTTTGATTTTGTTTCTGATGCTCATTATAGTAGACTTCGAATGTAAAGAAATCAGAGTTTGTATCTTACATTGTATATAAATTGAATCCTGTGCTTTTGAAGTAGTATAATACCAAAAATAATCATTTCCCTTTAGATGCAAAACTTGAAATATGGAGGCACCTGGGTGGCTCAGTTGGTTAAGTGCCTGACTTCGGCTCAGGTTATGATCTCACAGTTTGTGAGTTCGAGCCCCGCGTCGGGCTCCGTGCTGAAGGTCAGAGCCTGGAGCCTGCTTCAGATTCTGTGTCTCCCTCTCCCTCTGCCCCTCCCCTGCTTGTTCTCCCCCCCCCCCTCAAAATTAAATAAAAAGCATTTTTTTAAATTAAAAAAAAACTTGATATATGAATTGCACTTTCCATTTAATCCTACTGCAACCCAGGCTTGAATGATTTGAAGTCCTAAGGAAGCCTGCCTCGTATAAAATTTAAGATTACCACTGGCCAGGCACGTGTCGGTGTATTTACTTCCCACTTCAACCCCCCCCCCCGTTTGTTGTGAGCGAGGGGGGAGGGTTGCAGCCTGTAGCTGAGTGACTTGATTCACTTCGCCTGCTGTGTCCTCAGTTGAAACAGTACCTGGGTTAATTTCACAGAATTGTCAGTGGCCCGAATGGGCATATGGCTTGAAAGGGCTCAGTGCACAGCAGGCTAAATAACATTTGACAGCTGGAAAATGTTGATCATTAGACAATATAAAGAATATTCATAATAGCATATAATATGAAATAATAAGTATACACTATTTTTTTACATACCTGAGACCCTCCTGGAAACAGTTTTTATCTTGCTTTCTTTCACTTTGAAATATGTCTTGGGCAGAGTCTCCTTATTCTAAGGCTAAGTCCCGAAACTGAGGACATTATGATTGATTTTGGGCGTGTATTTTAAAATTGTGAAATATAGCATTTTACATATGTACACAAAAGAGTGTTATAATTTGCAAAATTTAGTTGACCATGTAAGATTTATGCACTTCACTGTAAATCATATTGGAAAGTTAAATAATAATAAAATTTAAAAAAAGAGCATATATATGTATAGTTTAAAGAAGGATGAAATGAACTGAGTACTCCTCACCCAGACCAGGAAATAGGCCATGGCCATACCCCACAAGTCCCCACTGAAAGCTCCCCCCCAGTTGCATTTCTCTCTCTCTCTCCCCCTGAGGCAACCACTCTTTGAATTTTGAGTTCATTGGGGCGCCTGGGTGGCGCAGTCGGTTAAGCGTCCGACTTCAGCCAGGTCACGATCTCGCGGTCCGTGAGTTCGAGCCCCGCGTCAGGCTCTGGGCTGATGGCTCAGAGCCTGGAGCCTGTTTCCGATTCTGTGTCTCCCTCTCTCTCTGCCCCTCCCCCGTTCATGCTCTGTCTCTCTCTGTCCCAAAAATAAATAAACGTTGAAAAAAAAAATTAAAAAAAAAAAAAAGAATTTTGAGTTCATCATTCACTTGCTTTTCTTTATAGTTTTGACATCTAGGTGCACATCCTAACTAATACGTCATTTTGTTTTGCCCATTTTCACCATTATGTAAATGGAATCTCATTGTCTGTATTCTTTGGTGTCTTGCTTCTTTTGCTCACCTTTGAGCACTGATTCATCTCTGAGATTGATTCATGTTGACAAGTGTGGCTGTGGTACCTACATTTTCACTGGTGTATAATATTCCACTGTGTGATTCTTCCATCCAACTGCTGATAGGCATTTGGGTTGTTTCTAGTCCATACTGTTACACACAAAGCTATTTTAAACTTAACCACATAATTACATATGTCTCTGGGTGCACATGTATAAGAATACCCCTGGGATATGTGCCTAGAAATAGAATTGCTGGATCTAAGGGAGGCTCTTATTCAGCTTTACTAAGTTGTGCCAAACTGTCTTCTAAAGGCTTTCTACTTGGTAATGCCTCTTTCAGAGGAGTAGTTCCCAATGATGCTTATTTTCCCAATTTCTGCTACTAATGGCTGATTTTTGCCAGTCTGGCGGGTGAATTATAGTACCTCATCATGACTTTTTGTTTTTCTAATTAATGAATAGATTAATTGTATTTATATGTTTTGAGGACATTTGTACTTCCTTCTCCATGAAATTCCTGTTCATTTCACTTGTCCACTCTTCCCTTTTGGATAATTTGTCTTCATTTATTCATTCATCGCATTTTATTAAGCATCTACAAGTGCCAAGTACTCTTCTATATGCTTGGGATACATCACTAAACAAAAAAGCACATTAAAAGGTGACAAGGGTTAAAGGAAAAAAAAATAGGGACTGCCAGGAGGATGTGTGTGTGGGAGGGGGGGATGTGTGTGCAATTTTAAATAGAGTAGTCAGGGTCAGCCTTATGATAAGGACATTGGAGTAAAAACTTAAAACAGATGAGGCATTAGCCAGACAAATATCTGAGAGAACATCATTCCAGACAAAGAGAACAGCCAATGTAATGGCCCTGAGGCAGGGGTATGTGCCATGTTTGTGTGGCAAACAGCAAGGAAGCCAAAGAGGCCTGGAGTGTGGTGTTGAGGAATTGTGTTAGGATTTCATTATATATTCTGCATACTAATGTTCTGTTGGCTATGTGCATTGCCAATATCTAACGGAGACAATCTTTTCCTTTAAGTTTATGTGTTTTGGTGTTATATTTAAGTAACCTTTTCCTACCAGAAGGTCATAAATTTTTTTCCTACGTTGCCTTCTAAGTGTTATATAGGTTTCATTAATCTTGATTTCGTTTTCATGAATGGTGTGAGGTAGGAGTCTAATTTCATTTGTTTTTTGTCTCATGAAGCACTATTTTCTAGGAAAGTCCACCCTTTCCCCACCGATCTACAAAAATAATTGTGTTATGGGGGCACCTGGGTGGCTCAGTCGGTTGAGTGTCCGACCCTTGATTTTTGCTCAGGTCATAATCTCACAGTTCATGAGTTCAAGCCCCGCGTTGAGCTCTGCACTGATAGCACGTGGATCTTGCTTGGGATTCTTCCTCTCTCTCTGCCCCTCCCCTGCTTGTAGTCTGTCTCTCAAAATAAATAAATAAAAACTTAAAAAAAAAAAAGTAACTGTGGGGGCGCCTGGATGGCTCAGTTGGTTAAGCCTCCGACTTTGGCTCAGGTCATGATCTCCTGGTTTGTGAGCCTGAGCCCCATGTCGGGCTCTGTGCTGACAGCTTGGAGCCTGGAGCCTGCTTTGGATTCTGTGTCTCTTTCTCTCTGCTCCTCCCACACTTGTGCTTTGTCTCTCAAAAATAAATAAATGTAAAAAAAAAATCCACATGATCCATTACTGTATTATGGATCATACATGTATAGATATGATTCTAGGTGCCCTGTTCTGTTCCATTGGTTCATTTGTCTGCCCTTGTGCCAAAACCACACCGGGTTAACTACCATGTTAACTGACGGGGAAAGAACCTCCCCCCCTTGTTTTCCTTATTCCTTATTGAAGAGCATCTTGGCTTTTCTTTACAGTTCCATGTGAATTTTCTAATCAGCTTGTCAAGCTGCATTATACACATACGCACTACTACCATTTTGATTGGGATTACTTAGGGACCTTTTAAGCCATCATTTCTTTATTGACATGTTCTAAACCTCAGATCTTTCCAAATGGCTCTTGGATCCTTATCTAGGTGGCTAGGAACTCTAGATCATGGAAGTCAAATAACCACCAGTGAGGACAAACATGATGATAACTGAGCGTCATATTTGCCTGGAGTTGGAGAAAAGGGGAAACTATTCTTTTTAAGTTGTTTTTTTTTAATTTTTAAAAATGTTTATTTATTTATTTTTGAGAGACAGAGTACAAGTGGGGGGAAAGGCAGGGAGAGAGAGGGAGACACAGAATCTGAAGCAGGCGCCAGGCTCTGAGCTGTCAGCACAGAGCCCGACATGGGGCTCAAACTCACGAACCATGAGATCATGACCTGAGCTGAGGTCAGACGCTTAACCTACTGAACCATCCAGGTGCCCCTATTCTTTTTAATTTGTAAGGAGAGAGCTAAACTAAGGTCATTAGCAAGATATGTTTCCTATTGTTGAGATTGCATGGGGATTTATGGAGGGCTCCAGAAGAACAATAATGAATGATAACTGTTGCATTCATTGCAAATAAGAACTCCTTTCTATAAAGCACCTTAAAAAAAAAAAAAAAGACCTCTCCTAAAAAGTTGAGGATAGAGGAAACCAGTTGGAGCCAATGAGAGTCAATGCTTCAATTGAGATTTCTGTAAACTGGAATCTGGGTGGGGTGAGGATAATTGGGGGGCGGGGTGTACTGGAAAGAAGAGGGTTTGGTGTTAGAACTCAACTTGACTACTTCCTAACTGTTGGAACAGGGCAACTGACAAAACCTTTTAAAGCCTCACTTTCTACATCTGTAAAATGGAGCCGATGATGACCAATTAATTGTGGGGCTTTGATGGCCTCACACAGAGGGCCAGTGGAAAGCCTGGCACACTATAAATCCCTCTTGAGGCTGGTTTCCCTCTACTCCCCTTCCTGTGGGACCCCAGGGTGGAGCTTAGAGCCTGGAGGAACGGATGGACTGTCTCTGAATAATCCCCCCAAATTTCTCTTCTTTCCTATGCAGTACTGGCAGGCCCTGGGTTGTATAGCCCACAGGGGTGGCTTTGTGGTCTGGGCCAAGACAAGTGTGTCCCAGAGTACCTCTCCCAACCTCAACCCCCTTGGTTCTACCTCTTTCTGCCCTCCTCCCTGCTCCCAGGATTCCCGACACTGCCTGGCTGGTGCACAACCACTGTATCACAGCAGACACACGGAGACCCTGGGATGGAAGAGCAGGACCTAGAGAGGGGAAATCTGACTCCAGTTTCTCCCAGGTCCTCCAGAACCAGACCCTGGAGGGTCTGGGGGCCTCTGTGAGCTGCAGTTCTGCAACTTGCCAGATGATGAGAATCACCTGGTTACAAATGCGGTTTTCCAGGCTCTGTCCCTGGGAGTCCAATTCAAGGGAGTCAGGGCAGGCAGGGGTTTGGGTTTGTTCCAGCCTCCAGCAGGTTGTGTCCTCTGGCAAGTCGGACAACTGCTGAGAATGGTTTAAAGAGCCAGGATTCTACAGGCGTCGTCGTCTGATTCAGGCACGGGCTCCCCCCAGTCCACACTAGCAGAGTGGCCTTAGAGAGGCAGTGTCCTTAACTTCTTTGGGTTTCAGCTCCCTCCTTGGGAAATAACAGAATGAGATTTGCAGGGTTAGCACTTAGCCCTAGGCCTGGCACAAAGCAAGCACGAACAGATGTTAGGCAATAATATGTATTGTTATCCCATGCAGCTGTGGGTTGCAGCAGGGTAAGGAGCCTGTGGTGGCTCTGGGTGACCAGGCTGTGAGGGGTGCTCATTTTCCACCCTGTTCTACAGTAAAGTCTCCTAAGATGCCGCTGAGTGGGGTGAGGGGTGATTGCCCCCCTGGAATCCCAGTTGCAATGCCTCCCCCACTAGGAGATCTTGGGTGGGTCACACCTCTCTCTGCTCTTTTCCTCTCCTGCCCCAAGTGAAGACTAATTGCACCCATTTCATAGGCATGTTATGCCTGGTACATAAAAGCCTTCAAAGAATCGTTAGCTAATATTATTACTGTACTCTTTAATCAGTTGACAAACATTTCTTGTTCCCCTCTCTTTTTGAAAAAATGTTTATCTACTTTTGAGAGACAGCGTGCACGAGAGGGGGAGAGGCAGAGAGAGAGGCAGACAGGAGCCTAAGCAGCTCTGCACTGGCAGCAGAGAGCCTGATGCGGGGCTCAAATGAACTCCCAAACCGCGAGATCATGACCTGAGCCAAAGTCGGAGGTTTCACGGACTGAGCCGCCTAGGCGCCCCCTTGTTGCCCACTCTTTGAACTGGGGGTGGGAGGATGCTGTGCGCTCAGGTTTCAGAACCAGCCTCCCTAGGTTTTTGTTTTGTTTTGTTTTGTTTTTTAACCAAGCTCTGGCACTGACCAGCTGTGTGACCTTGGGTGAGTTACTCCTCCTCTCTGAACCTAAGAATGATTTTTCATCTATTTCCTCAGCAGAAGAACTCAGACGTGTGAAAGAGGATTAGATGGGTCCATTTTGTAAAGAGCTCAGGACAGTGCCTGGCAGGTGGTATTGTGCCAACAGTGATAAATAAATGAAACCCAAGCCACGGGTCCCCTTTTCCAGGAGCCCAGCGTGAGGGGCAAGTAGGCAAGATCTGGGACTGCGCCTCCCGTACAGGGCCTTGAGCCTGAGTCCTGAGTTTGAAAGACGTCCCAGAGGAGGCAAGGGGCAGGGTAGGGTTCCTGGCTGTTGCCAGGGTCCGGGGTCTGCAGCGATCCCTGCGGGTTCTGTGCCTCCTTTTCAAGACAGGTATTGAGATACACAGCATGGTGTTGATTTAAGAGGTGTCTGTACAAAATAAGAAAACAGGAGCTATTCTGATTTGGCAAAAGCTTTATCTGTTAGCTGGGAATAACGCAAGGAGGCCAGAGGACCTCCGGGCAGAGTGCGGCTTCACTGGGAAGGGCGGGGTAGTCTGGCCTCTTTCCGAGTGAGACCCCAGCCGTGCGTCTCCTCTGCCAGCCTGCGCCCGGGCGGCGCCGCTCTGTGGTTACCACTCCATCCGAGCCCCGGAAGCCAGCTCTTTTCCTATATCACCTTGTAGCTCTCATTGTTTTGTTTGCTTTAACTTTTTAAAATATTTATTTATATTTGAAAGAGCGTGAGCGGGGGAGGGGCAGAGAGCGAGGGAGACACAGAATCCGAAGCAGGTTCCTCGCTCCGAGCTGTCAGCACACAGCGCGACGTGGGGCTCAAACCCGCGAACGGTGAGATCATGACCTGAGCCGAAGTACAACGTTTAACCGACTGAGCCACCCAGGTGCCCCCTCTCTCATTGTTTTTTTAACCGGGGTGTCCTTCTTTGATTTTTTAAAAAATTATTAAATATAACTAGTCCCCCGTGTGCTTCCCCTGGTGTTCCGGAATGCGGAACCTGCCTGCGCCACCCCAATCCCTGAGCACTTTGTCACCTCGGAGGTGGCCCGCACTTCTCATCTGTTTCTTAATTTTCTGTCCTGGTTCAATTTTCTCGCTGCGCGCGTCGTTTGTGTAATACTTGAAAAACAAAACAAACGCTACGGATTTAATTTGGGAAGGGATCGCTGTGTAAACGCGGGCGTTTAGGATACTTCTGACCCTGCGGGTCCCCGCCCCCTGGCTTCCGGATCCGACACCCTCGGCCGGCGCTTCCCTGAACTCCACGCACTACAGTTTACCGCATAACGAGCCTGAATATGAAGCCTGAGACTCTTCACCGTCCTGGTGAGAGAGTGGGGTCGGCTCAGTGACTTGGCCAGAAGCAGGGTCCCGCTGCACCTTTCTGGAAGAGAGCCACCTAACGTGGCAGGCTCGTGTTTCTTCACCATGGAACCCCCGCTGCCACTCAGTACAAGCCTGATGGGTTTCCCAGCTCCACGCTGGGGAAATGTATGACCTTGACCATTACCGTAACCTCAGGCCCTCAGTTTCATCGTTTGCAAATTAAGATGGATTAGAGAACTCCTATAAAGCATTTATTTAGTTGGGAGTCCCGGCAATTGACAAGCCCAGTGCCAGCCAGGTATTGTTATCCGTTTGTGACAGACATTGCAGTCACTCAGCTGGTCCCTGGAGGGACAGGACAGAGAGTCATCATAGAAAAATCCTCACGAGGGGTGCCTAGCTGGCTCAGTCCGCAGGACATGGACTTTTGATCTACCGTGGTGAGTTCAAACCCCAGGTTGGGGTAGAGTTTACTTAAACTAATTAATTTTAAAAAAGAAAAATCCTCACTGTATAATGTTAACTGAAAGAAATATTCTCTCTAATGTTACCGTAGACCTGTGTAAGATGAAAAAGGCCAGTGAATGTGTAGGACCCCAGGAGGTTGTGGGCAAATACGCTGATCTGATTAAGAGCTCAAACATGCGTGAATTCCAGATAGAAGAATTTTCGTGAGTGTGTGAGTTAGGCCGCCTGTGGGCCGGGTATGCATGGTAGGAGAGTGCCATCAGGCTTCAGAGCTGGTCTGGTGGCCTGGCGGAGCCTCAGTGTGCCCCTCTAGGAGATGGGACCAAGGCATGCATCACTGAGAGGGATAGGGAACGCCCAACACGCTGGAGGTAAAGGCACAAAGCAGAGTCATAGGCCCAGAGCAAGGAACGCTGGGACTGAACTGAACACATCCTCTTCCCCGTGGAGCTGGCCAGCCTCGCTTGGACCTTAGAGCAGAGGGAATAAATCCGGGGGCCCAAAGCCAAGCCCTGAGCTCAGCCGTTTCCCCTTCTTCACAAAGCTAAGTGCAGAACCCTGCGATGATGGATTGTGTGCTCCCCGTGGCATCCAGCTCAGCACCTCGCACGGCTCCCAGAAAGCGGTAGCTTTTGGAACCTCTTGGCATCTTCCCATCTTCCACTGGCAGGGTGTGGCGGGTCTGAGGGCAACACTTACCCAAAGAGACGACAGGACAGGCATTGGCAGTGCTGCATGGGCCCCAGCACGTCAGCAGGAGGGCTCCTGGTTGGCCTGGCGGCGACTCTTCCCGGCGCTAGGGCACATGAGTCGCGTTGGGTCCCTGAAGGCTGCAAGCAATATTTTGGCTGCGACCAGGAGTTCTACGCCAAATGCCTTAAGCCCCACGAGGCCAGCCCAGCGATTTTTGGGGGGGAATCTCAGAAAAACCTATATTCCACTAGAACTCAAAGCTCGGACTCCTCCCCGCCCCCCACCCTTTCATCCCCTTTAAGAAGCGCAGTTAGTTCCTCCAACCCTGGAGGCTGGAATCAGAAGAGACGCACTGGTAGGAGCTGGGCTCAGAGCAAGGTATTCTTGTCATCCACATTTTACAGACGAAGAAACCAAGGCGTGCAGCGAACAAGTCTCACAGTGAGCAGGTTTTTAGCTTAATTTCCCCGAGCCTGTTTCTCATCTGTAAAACCTGGCCGGTAGCATTCACAGGTCACGACTATAGCAAAATTCGTTAAATGCGGAGAAGAGAGGACAGCAGTGGGGTTTGGGTGGGAGGTTCCCTGACCCTGTGAATTCTTGTGGCATAGCCACAGCTGGAGTGAGCGAGGTGGACAGGACACCTCTCCGTGGAGCCTACCAGCTGGTGAGGCTGGGGCCACGGGGTCACAGGCCCTCTTCCTGGCGGGGCTGGGGAGTTCAGGGAAGCTTGACAAGCGCTTTTCGATTCTAGGTTTTCCCATCTAGAAACGGGACTGTAAAATGGACTAAGGTGTTCTTTCAAGCAGGATGAATTATGGTGTGCTCCAACTGCCTAGGACCCAGGTCCCTTTGCTCTCCATTTAATGCCCAGCCCTTCAGTTGTGCCGGACTGGTAGGGTTCAAGGAGGTAAGGTTGGGAGTTCTGGCAAGGGCCCTCTGTGAAGTGAGACCTGGAGTAGAACCTCTACCACAACTGGCTGTTTACTCACAGGCAAGTCATTAGACCTCTCAAGGAGCTGCCCAACTTTAAAATCGGACCTCCTTTTTGGGCATTATTGAAGATTACACCAGACGATGCCAGGAAGTATCTAACAAAGGACCCAGCATGAGTTGTTTATTATCATCATCATCATCATCATCATCATCAATTTGCTCAGTGAATGCCTATACCTGCGACTCTAAACCAGACGGGACGCACGCTCTGCTTTCTAAAATTCAGTTTGGGGGGCGGGGCGGGTAGCTCAGTCGGTTGAGCCTCGGACTTTGCTTAGGTCATGATCTCACGGTTGGAAGCCCACGGTCGCCGCCGACTCTCTGGAGTCAGCGCGGAGCCCCCTTCGGATCCTCTGCGCACCCCCCCCCCACCCGCCCCGTCTCTCTCTGCCCCTCCTCTGCGGGCACGGGCGCCTTCTCTCTCAAACATAAATAAATATTTTAAAAAATCCCTTCAAAAGTCAGTTTCTCGAGCGCCGCAAGCCGAAAGAAGCACACATGCGGATCAGCGCACTCTCTTTAATGAGAAGGGAATTCTCATTTCTTACAACAGGTAAAAACATAAATACGGGTGGGTGGGCGGCGGCAAGGCAGCAAGGGCCCGGGCGCCGGGCCCAGGCTCGAATAAAGGTGCACCCGGGCTCCCAGTCCCAACTGGCCAGTGTTCAGCCGGTTGGGGGTGCCCGTGGCCGTTTGGAGGGCACTCAGGGGACGACGGCTGAGGCACCAGGTTGCGGGGATCGTTCGCCGCAAGCTCTGTAAACGCGGCCACAAACTCTCCCGAGCATGGGGACAAAGGGGCATAGGGCCGAAAAAGCTCCTAGGCCCCTGCGGGAGTGAACGTGAAATCCAAGGGACTCGGAGACACGTCAGGGGGTCCTCCCTCCCCCGAGAGTCCGTGTCCCTCTTTAGAGATGGGATCGGTCGGGGCTCCCCAGGTAGGGCCCTTCCCTACCAGGCTCGGATACCGTGCAGCGTGGACACTCCCGAGTTGCCCTGCGGAATCCCGGGGCTCTGCACCGCGTTCAAGTCCCCGACGCTGAAGTTCACGAAGTTGTTGTTGGTGGCGGCCGTGGCCGACTGCGCCGGGGGCGGCCCGGCCGGGTAAGCAGCGGCGCAGCTGTAGCCAGGGTTGCAGGCCGCGCTACCGTAACCCGGGTAGGCGGGGTAGGCGTTATAGCCGTAGGCGTTGAGGCCCACGCCGTAAGCCGGCGCGTAGGGCGCCGAGTCCCCTAGGCACGGCTTGCCATCGCGCACCAGCACGGGCACCGCGATCCTGCGGGCCGGCGGCGGCGGCGGCGGGGGCAGCCCCACCAGCTCCAGAGTCTGGTCCTGCCGCTGCCGCTTGCATTTGTAGCGCCGGTTCTGGAACCAGATCTTGACCTGCGTGGACGTGAGCTTCAGCACGCTGGCCAGCTGGTCGCGCTCAGGCGCGGACAGGTACCGCTGCTGCTTGAAGCGCCGCTCCAGCTCGTAGACCTGCGCCTGTGAGAAGAGCACGCGCGGCTTCCTCCGCCGCCGCGCCCTGGGTCGTTCGGAGCCGTCGGCCTCCGGCTTCTCCAGCTCCACCGCCTTCTGCAGCGAGCACAGCTCTGCGGGGAAACAAAGGGGCAGAAGGACGCCGGGTCAGGTCGGAGCGGCCCGATCCGCGAAGCGCCTGCGAGGTAATTAGCCCTAGCGGGTGCCACCCCCAACCTGCCTGGAGCGCCCAGCTTGGCTGCGTCTCCTCTGCCGCGTGCACTGGGCGCCACCGACAGCTCGCTTTCCGACCCCCAGTTAGCATTTGTTGAACGCTTACTATATGCCAGGCATGGCTCTCGGCACTGGAGAGCAAAACACCAGAGGTCCTTGTCCTCGGTGGGGGGGGGGGGGGGGGGGATTCACATTCTAGTGAGGGAGACGGACTGTGACTTAAGATTTCAGGCTGCAAAGAAAATAAAACCGGGTGATGCCCTGGGGCGAATTCGATTAAGGCTACTCTGGCTTGAGAATTTGAGTGAAGGGAACCAAGGCCTCACCCCAGAATCGGTCACACTGTCTCAAAATTACAGAACCCCGAAGAAAGTGAAGGGGAAAAGGTGTTGGTTTGCTGGTCGAAGCCGCCACGGGGCTTGTCCCGCGCCCAAGAAACCGCGGGTGGGCAGGCAGCCTCGGAACCTGCCCGGCCCGCCTACTCGAGTTGGAGTCGAATTGGTAGCGGTCAATGGAATTGACCCGCCAGCGGCTGTCTCCGGGCCTTCCCTTTGCTCCTAGACAAACCTCTCTAGGCCAGAAAGATCCCTTCTCTGTTCATGGCGGCCCTTCGCCCGGCGCCCCCTGCCACCTCGGATTCGCCCTGACCCTGTGTTGGAACAAAGTCTCCCCAGCGTTTCCCTTTCTGCTCCAGGGCCAGCCTCTCCCCTCTCCCCGATCCTGGGATGGCATTCGGAGCGATGCGGCCACCTTCCTCAGTCATCTCCTCCATTGCCTCGCGACTTTACCGCGCGGCATTTCCTAACTTTTTCCAGGAGAGAACCCCTGGGCCCTGGTCGCCTGGGGAAGTTGTGCCAGAAAAATAAAGCTGCTAATCAGATTCTTGAGGGTCCGGCAGTATCTCATTTTAAACTCAAGGCCTTTGTTCCCAAAGATTCCACTGTCCTGGCACAAAGGAGGAAAAACCCCACAAACTCGGGTTACCGGTGGGCTATAGAAGGTCCTGGACCTTTCTCCAGTTGTGAGCAGCAAAATTATGTCTGTTGTGCAGAATTTTAACTTGTGTTTAGGTGTTTTTGGCAGATTCTGAAAAGACCTTTAAAAATCCAGAAGAGATTTAAAAAACAACGCCAACAATCCTAACACAGAATATCTTTCTCTGTTCTGTGTGCCACAAACCGATAGCTAACTTCGTTGAGTGAGGCTGCTGCCTCCTGGGGCTTTGTTAGGCCAAAATAAATAAATAAATAAATATATATATATATTTCTTTTGTCTCTTGTTTCTGATCATCTCAATCCAGCATTTCTTTTAAACCTCCGATTGGATGCGGGGCTCAGGGGTCCTGGCGACGACCTTGTCTCTCAGGATCAGAACCCCCTGCGTTCGGCCCTCCGCCCAAGCACTCGCGTCTCCTCCACCCAGGCCAGAGTTTCTAGGTGGCGGCTGGGGACACAAAAGCGACCCCAGGAGGGAGCAGGGGCTTGTGTTTCCTTCTCACCTTTCTTATCTGCTCGAGGATCCTTGGCAGGGTCGGGGTCGCCATAGGCACGCGGATAGAAGGCGGGGGCTCCCGGGAAGGCAGGCGCACACTTGGCGGGCGAGGGCGCGGGGCCCAGCTCGGCGCGCAGCTCCGGGAGGGCGGGCGCCGCGGCCTCCGGCCCCGCGTAGGCCTCGGGCTTGAAGGCGGCCAGCATGCAGGAGGCGGGCGCCAGGGTGGCCTCCAGGCGCGCGGAGAGCTCCCCGGCAGCCAGACCGCGCTGCTGCTGCTCCAGGTTCAGGATGTCTTTGACCGAGAACGGCGTGGGCGTGAGCGCAGGGCTGGGGAACATGGTGGCAGCGCGCGTCTCACAGCGCCAGGTGGGCGGCAGAGAGCAGCGCTGCCCACGGCCTTTGGCAGCCTCCCTGCATGGTGCCCGCCACCCGCCCGCGCACCCGCCTCCCTGCTCGGGTTGTGGCCAGGCGGCAGGTAGTGCGGAGCACAAGGGGCAGGAGAGGCGGGACCAGGCCAGAGGAGGGGGACTCAGGCTGCCATTGGGCCGGGGGCCCCGATGACAGGAGCGATGAGCAGTTTCGTGTCACCTAATATAGTCATAGGGCTAAAAAAAAAAAAAAAAAAAAATCCTGTTCAGCTTTTTAAAGGGGCCGCGAAGCATTTGGAAGGCTCTCCTATTGCTCCTGTAGCCTGAGATTTCTCCACGGTACTAGCCTGAAACCCCCACTGAGGCGCATATACAAGAAAGGACCTAATTCTTCTCTAGATATGGAGTCTGGGCCAGGTTGGGTGGATCTGGGGGTTGAAGAAATGTTCCTTGGCACCGAAAACGGAATGCAGGAGTGAAGGATTGGGTGGGGAGCTGGGGGAGAGGGGGGGAAGTCATTTCCAGGAGTCTTAAAGACTTTTTTATGCAAGGGAAGACTTTGTATAAGAAGAGAAGCACCGGGGAGAAAGTTTGCTCTGGGGTAATGGCAGGAGGGGGAGATTCTGGGTAATTTGGGGGTTCTGTTTGGCTTGACTTACAGGGCCGGTCATGCCCCAGTAGTGCCCTGTACCCTAGGAATGCTGGGCAGTTGTGGGGTTGTGGGTGGCCACCTTCTATGGTAGTAGTGTAGGTTATACACACACACAACTGCAGGGGGCGTCAGTCGCTATCAGCCTCCTCTCAGAGATGACCATCCCCTTAATAATGAAACAAATCCAGAATCCCAGCGGTCAGCTCAGCTTCCCAGAAGAGAACTGTCTTCTAGGGCAACCTAGCTCCCCAACCACCTAGTTTCTCCTTTCCTGGAGCCCACTATTCCTGCCTCCTACTTTCCCCTGTCCTTCCGGCCTAGCAGCAAGGCCTCTAGGCCTCATCAGCCCCAGCACCTCAGGCTCCAGCCCAGGTTTAGTTCTCAGGCAGGCAGGCAGGGATCCCCCCGGAACCCATCGCGGAAGGGATTTCTCAGACATCTCTGTGCTGGCTTTGGCTCCCAGGAGGGCATCCCACGGCAGCGGCAGCGGGGCCAGGAGCATGGGGGAAGGGCTGGGCACACGGGGTGTTAATTTTTAGCCCCAGGGTCAGTTAAGAAGTGATCTCCATCTGACAAATCTACCAATGTTTCAGGAGTGCAAGCTACCTACCCGGCCAGACCCTGTGCTGGTCCACCTCATCCTAGTTTCTTGGGAGATCTGATGAAAGCTTGGGCTATCCCTCACCCCCAGAATACTGCAGAGAGGCACTCTGTTTTGTGTACAGTTTCAAGATCCAGGCAGGCATAATGGCCCCCAGGTTAAAGTCGCTGCCTTAACTTTATCTCTAGTTGGTGGTGCTTGTTAGGAGAACCGCATCGATTTTCACAAGGCATAACCCAGACTTATGCCAGGAAGGCGCGGGCGTGGTGCGGGGACTTGGTAAGAATGGAGACTTGGGAGGCTCAGCTTTTAGCAAAGTACGTGTTTGGGGACTGGGGTAGAAGTGCTTGGAGTAGAAGAGTGGCGCGCAGGGGCAAAGGCAAGCCAAGGACATGGCGTACAGCCGAGACTCCCGAATTCACACTCGAAGCACCGAGGCAACGCACAAGTTTGGTAACAAGAGGGACAAGATGTTGTCTGTCCGGGACATGGACCTTTGGGTGCTCAAGCGGGGCGGTGAGCCGTATGGCAGCGCCTCGGGGAAGGGCGAGATCAGATTAAGCACAGGCCTAACATTGGTATCTTTACGGGGGGGGGGGGCCATCAAACCCGCACTCCCAGGACCTGTGGCCTTTGGGTTAGGGCGAAGGAGAGTGGACCCCCCGCGAGGCTCTCCCGCGGTCTCGCAGCTCTCGGATCCGACTTCCAGGAGCCAGGTGCCAGTACCAGGCCCAGGCCTTCGCGGTGGAAATCTATCTTTGAATTTTCCAGTCAGGGTCGACATGCATTTCTGGAATCTTTAGTTGGGTCTGCAGAGAGATACCTTTTTCAAATGTGTGGAGGGTGGGGAGTGGGGGGAGGTGCTCTCAAGCCTCAGAAACCCTTGGCATTCACCCATCTCCCAAGGCCCCAACTCGGGTTCTTCCTTGAGGGACCTGCAGACCAGTGGCCTCTCTTCCGCCCTTCCACGCAACGCTTTTGGTTATCGTCCTCAACTAACCTAGTTTGGGGGCCTACTTCGCCTTTGAAGATTTTGGCGGGGGGGAGTGGGGAAGGATGCCTATCGCCTAGGCGGTGACGTCTGGCAAACGAGCCACATCCGATTCAATTAAATGTCTCATTCAAAAGAGCTCCAAGCGAGGGTCCTGGGAGCGCTGTTAAGTGAATAGGCTGGTCGGGCGGTTTGCGATGACAGTTTGAAAGATTAGTGTGAGCCAGTGCCTGAAATATTACCGTTTAATGGGGGACATCGAGGCTGCATCCGGGATCCCTGTTTTTAGTTTTTTTTTTTTTTCCGTGTGTGTGTGTGTGTGTGTGTGTGTGTGCGCGCGTGTGTTTAAGAGTTCTGCAGGAAGAAAAAAAAAACACCTTGGCATTTCCTTTGCAAATCAAGGCGGTTAAGATTTATCACCTATTTTCGGGTATGGTTCCCAGGGCTGACAGATAGACCTGTGGGTCAGGTGTCATGAAAAGGGGAGGAAAGAAAACCTTCCCTATTTGGACGAAATCAGTGGCTTCTCCACTCCCTATACCCTCAGTGAATCCAATTGTAGTTTCCCTCGGCTCTAAAACAGACCTTAGCGTTACCAGAGAGAGGAAATCCAGCAAAAAAAAGAAAAAAAAAAGGGATAAATACCAGCAAAATGGAAACTGGGCGACCCATGCTGGTGTCCACAGAGAAATGTCCAAGAGCAATTGCTAACTTTTCTTTGCAGTCCTCACTTTCTGAGTGACTAAAACTTTTTGTTTTCTTTAAATAGAAGTTACAGTGGTTGGGGGTGGGGAGGTACGAAACTTGATTCTCCAGACTCACCAGGGACACGTCTTCCTTCCCAAGGGCGGCTGACCCAACCTGGCCGCCTCTCTAAGCCGCACTTTGGCCAAACTAGCAGGACAAACAAACAGCTTTCAGCCTAGAGAGAAGCAGAGAGAGAGAGAGAGAGAGAGAGAGAGAGAAAAGGAGGCAGAGAGGAGAGATCGAAAAATCTATCCATCTATTTCCTCGCCTTTTAAAGAGTTGGGGCTTTAAGATGAGCCAAATTCCAGATGACTTGAGCGCATTCTGCGCGCATAAAATATTATTAATTGAAAAAGCGATCGGCACGGCCCAAGCCGGCCCCCCTTTCCTGCAATCAGCAGGGCCGGCCGCAAAAGGTATATATGATTAATTGAAAGATAAGCTGGAACTATCACCGGGAATGTCATTAATGCGCCGGGGAGACGTCCATTGGAGACAGGCGGCGTTATCCGCGGCTTTATCTTCAACAACGCCTCGCTCTCCGCCCGCGCCGGGGAAACAGATGGGGGTTTCTGTCTGGGACGCTCGCCCCATGTTTATATTTTGGGAAGAATCGCAACTCGTGGGAGTCCCCGGCGGGCCCCCTGATAAATGAACATTAGCACTTTTTCGGACTACTGTATCAACAAAGGGGCTGCGGCGCGGCAATAATTGGCGAGAAAGCAAACAGAGGGCCGAGAGCGCGCCTCTGCTCTTCGTCCGGCTGATGGATGAGCAGCGGCGGCTGCGGCCCGGCTCCCGGCCCTCAACCCGGCTCCCCGCTCTGGCCGCGGGGCCCCTCCGCTGCCCTGGCTTCCTTCCGGGCCCGGGGTTGGGGGTGGGGGACGACTCTGAGGGCTACCGCTCCGGTCCTTGGCTTCCGAAGCGTCCGGGAGGCCCTCCGCGCCACTGGATGCTTCCTGCAGGGGGGCGCGCCTCACGCTGGTGGATCAGCCCGGATCAAATCCTGGTTTTGCTGCTGTTTCTAGAGCTCTCACTGAGTGAGGCACACGATCTCCAGCGCTGGGCAGAGGAGAAAGAGGCTCAGAGAGGTGCCCTGACTTGCTCAACGTCCCACAGATGGAACGTGACAGTGCTAGGATTCGGACGCAGGACTCACTACAGGATTGTGCATATTTTCTTTTATTGCACGTGGCTGCCTCCTAGAGTCACATCAACTGGAGAGGAAGCAAGACGCTGTCCTCCCCACCCTCGTTCACACACACACACTCGGCAGCTGGAGAAGAGGACCAGGCTGATGCAGGGTTGCCCGAAAACCTTCACCCACAGAGGGAGGGGCTTCCCTCAATAAGATTGGCTGAGAGAGAGAAAGAGAGGGAGAAATTTAAGTCCCCTCCTCCTCCTCCTCCTCTTTGGTAACACCTTCATTGAGATTTAATAGATATTTAATCATATACCATACAATTCATCCCCTTAAAATACACAATTCGGTGATTTTTTAGTATAACCACAGAGCTGTGCAATCATCACGCAATTAATTTGGGGACATTTTCATCACTCCCAAAAGAGACCTGTAGGCTTTAGCCATCAGCCTCAACCCTCTCCCCCATCTCCTACCCCCTCAGCTCTGGACAACCACAAATCTGTCTACTTTCTGTCTCTAGAGGTTTGTCTATTCTGGACATATACAAATGGAATCATTTTAAACGTGGCCTTTTGTGACTGGCTTCTTTCACTTAGCATACTGTTTTCAAGGTTTACCCATGTTATAGCACGTACCAGTATTTTGTTCTTTTTTATGGCAGAATAATATTCTATGGTGTGGCTATATACCCATTGTTTCTCTATGCAGCAGTTGGTGGACATTTGGGTTGTTTCCACCTTTTTGCTATTATGAATAGCATAACTCCCAGCTCACTTTACCCTAAAATCTAGAGCTTTAGAGGATGGAAGGCTCTTCTCTCCTCTCCCTTGATACTTAACCCTGTCCTTCCATGTAGACTGGCCTAGAAGGCCCTGTGCTCTGCTGATGTTGTCTTGAAATTCTTGATAAGTTTTGAACAAGAAGCACTACATTTTCATTTTGTACAGGGCCCTACAAATCATGTCGCTGGTCCTGTATCTGGGCAGTCTGAACAGAGCCCTGGAAATGCTATCTTCATGTTCCCCTATAATCTGTCTGGCTTTTGCCCTAGGATCAGCCTCTGCTAGCTAGCTAGGACAGGCAGGAAGTCCCCTGAAGTGCTTTAAGGGCTGTCTGTCCGAAATTGCTTAGCCATAGGAAGGGCCTGAGGCCCACAGAAGGGGGAAGCAGAGAACAGATCTACCTGGCTGGTGGATATTATGTACATCTATGTATGAGTGTATGAGTGTATCTCTCTGCAGGGGGGCGGAGGGAGGGCAGTGAGGGGAAAAGCTAAAAGAGAGGGCCAGAATATCCCCCCCCCCCAGCCTCCAAGTGACTCCTAGCCTAGTCACTATGGGATGCTGGACGTGATTTCCTTGCCTCTCGCACTGATTGGCTGACCCTGAGCACATCTTTTTTCCCCTCGCTGGTCACCAGTTTCATGGTTTTCTTTTTGGTGTTATTAGTTGCACCTAAGGTCCCTCCTCAGCTGTGCTGTTCTGGGAGGCATCCCAGGTTGTTAACTGGACTCACCTGGGCAGTGGGTCTGGTGACAAGGCATGTTGGTGATTGTGAAACTGGTTAAGATGGGAAATAAGGTCCCTGCCAATTGTGATGTTACACTATTTGAGGGAGTGTAGTACACATTTAAAATAAAGTGAAGTGGTGTTAGAGAGGAATGGATTATTCTTACTCCAAAAACTTTCAATTCTGGAAAGATTAAACATTTAGACATAAGAATCAAAACATAAAAGTGCTATAGATGATTAAGATAATAATTTTGGAGTGTTTGTATATTTGGGAGAGTGGATGAGGAGAACTAAAGATCTAGAAACCATAAAAATAAACTATATAAACCTGATGGCATAAAAAGAAACTTGTGCACAGCAAAAACAAAAAGAAAACATAAATAAAATCAAAGAGAAAAAACATACAGGCTAAATACTAGAAATAATGACAACAAAAAACTAATTTCCACCATATGGAAAGAGTTCCTGTAAATCAATAAGAAAATGACTCAAGAAAACAATTGAAAAATTGGCCAAGAGTAGGAGAACGTTTCTGATAAAACGGAAGAAAGAAAGAAAGAAAGAAAGAAAGAGAAAGAGAGAAAGAAAGAAAGAAAGAAAGAAAGAAAGAAAGAAAGAAAGAAAGGCAAATTAAAATACAAAGAGGCAAATGTTTTCACTTGTCAGACTGGCAAAGATCAAAAAGTTTGATAATTACCCTTCTTAGTCTCTCTTTTGCATTGTTGATTAGAAATGTAAATTGATAAATCTCTTTGGAATAATTTGGTACTATCAAAATAAAAAAAGGCATAAGCCCTTTGGACTAGTATTCCCACATCTAGGACTCTATTTTACAGGTATATGCAAACAAGAAAAGTATTTTTTGTTGCAGTTTTAATCTTTTAAAGAATCAAAACATTAAAAAAACCCAATATGTTGACCTTAGGGGAATAGTTAAAAACAAGTTATGTTCAGCAATAGAACAGAATACTAGCAGCCATGAGAAATAGTTACGTTTATATGCATCTCTATGGATATATTTTGAGGTACATTAAAAATCAAACCTGGTGGCAGAATTTGTATTTTATAAATGGCCATATGCACATATATGCAGTTATGTGGATTTTTTTGGAAGGATAAAGAAAATGGTAATGAAAGCTTCTGGGGAAGAGAACTGGGGGAGCGGGGTCAGGAAAAAAATGACATTTTCCGCGGTACATCTTTTAGGACAATTTCTTTCTTTTGTTTTTTTTTTCTTGTTGTTCACCACAAGCATGTATTGCCTTAAAGAGATTTTTAAAACCACAATCAAGATAAGCCCCAAATGTAGTGAATAAAGTGGTAACCATCTAGGCTAGAATCTCCTGTGGCACATGTTGAAAAAATGCACATCTCTGAGCCTTCCTCCTGAACTTTACTAATCAAAGGTGTGTACAGTTTGAGACAGGCAGCCCAAGTAGCAATCCAGTGAAATCTCCATGGAGGGACTGGAGCTCAGCCATCAGCAGTAAGAAATCTGAGTCCGGTGGTCCGCAGAGCCCCAGAGACAGGGGAGTGGGACGGACTTTGTCCCACACTATCCAGGGACAGAACCTCAATGGTCCTGACCGCCACCAGCAAATTTGCTCTCATGATGTGCCCCTAACCTGTCCCAGCAGCAGAGCCAAGTCTTGGGGTCACCGGGAATGCAGCCCCCTCACATTACTCAGTGCACTGGCTCGCTGGTCGAAGGTCCCGTGGGTCGATGGCTGAGTGGGGCAGCAAATGAAGTTGGCTGGTGGACTTGGTAACCCCACCCAGGCCCTGTCCCCAGGCCAGCTAGTTTTCCTGGCCCCTGGTCTCTGGCCCACTGTCCATCTGTCTCTTGAGGGACAGCCTCCAAAAACCTTTCTGAAATAGCTCTGAATCCGAACCAGATCTGGAATCTATCCTAACAAGGCCAAGTGACTTTCCCCTATCTTCCAGGGCAGTAAGTGGAGATATTTCATACCTAGTTCCCCCAAACAGAGGTGGGACCCTTGCAGCTACTGGTCCCAGACAGGCTGTGGGTTTGGTGGACTCCCATCTCTCCGGCCAGGAGGCACCCTGCCCTCCTGCTTAGCCTTTGGGCGGCTCTGCTTGCCCCCCAGGCAGGTCTGGAGCCCTCGCGGTTTGGCCTTCCCTCGGCAACACAGCCGGTTTCCTCCTCTTTGCTCTAAGCGGGATAGCGCACTGCTGCTCCTGCTGCTCCGGGAGGCGGAGGAAACCCTCCCTCCTGCTCCTGTGGCTTTCTGTCGCGTGCTTCCGTGGCCGGCCTGCCCTGAGAGTCCTCAAGGAGATGACAGCCACTCACATCACACATAAGCACCGGAAAAGTTCTGGGTGTTCATTTTTCGTTGGTGTGCTAAACATACGACCAAAACCCAAATAGAGCAAATCTGAACACTAAAGATATTGCCCCTTCCAAGATATTTTCTGGGCTTGGACAGAGCATGCTTTTTTCTTTTTTAATCCCTAAAACAGGGTGTACAAGCATCTCTGTTTTTGCATTTGTTGGTTTCTTTAACAATTGCTTTATATTCACATCACCCAACATCGTATTTATGTATTTTGAATACATATTACACCATAAAAACAATGACAAAACCCAAAACAAACAGGTGAAAAGGATGCAATGTAAAGTGTCCCATGCCTTTCCCCCAGCTACCCAGTTTCCTTCCCTAAAGGCCAAATTGTTAGTGGGTTTATTTATTTTTCAAACCACCTTTATTAAGGCATAATGTACCAAAAACAAAATGAACAGTTCAAATGTACATACGGTTCCATGAGTCTTGACACAGGGAGTAAACCCCTGTAAGGACCACCACATTCAAGATACAAATACATTTGCATCACTCAAGAAGGTTTCCTTGGGCCTCTTAATTTCCATCCCCATTCAGGCGGTCACCAGCTTTTAAAACATGTATCTTTTCTAGAGACATTTTCTGCAGATTTCAGTATTATTCCTACATTGCCTTTGGGGGGGGCATCTACATTTTTCTAAGAGCAACTCCTTTCCGTTTTTTGCCATTGACAGTTTTCTTGTTAATATCTTTGTGTAAGCCACTTTTTTGTGCTTTGGGGAGTATGTTTCTAAAACCGAATTTATCTTGAATTCGTAGATATGACCCAGTTTAAAACTCGCGTTAGGATCTGCCAGATCCGAGGGAGTCGTTTTCAAACTTCCGTTGTCGTTTTGTGTTAATTTGGCGCTTTCTCCTCGGTGTTCCCGCTGGTGCCCCAACCCCCACACCCCACCGCTACGAACCGCTTCAGCGAAAACAGCGCGCAGAGGCCAAGAGAGCCGGGACGCGCGAATCAGTCCCTCAGAATCCCGTCATTGAAGGTCACGGCTGGAGAAATCAGATGACACTTGAGTCAGACGGATAAGGATTCGGAACACAAAGAAGAGGAAAACGGATTTTCTAGGGATGATCCGTACCTGCCTGGCGTGGGTGCAGCTTGGGGAACTGCGGCCTTGGAGGAACCCTGGGCGTGAGCGCGCAAGGTTGGGGAGAAGCGGGGCTGGGCGAACGGTCAGCCGTTTTTGTCCAAAGCGCGGGGGGCTGGCGAGGCCTGGGGCAGCGTGGCTTCCCGGAGGGAGAAGAGTTGAGCTCAGATCTGTGCGGCGTCCCTGGCTCGCGTGGACAACCCAGGCCGCGGCGCCCGGAGCTTCAGCCCTGGGTTGCTGCGGCCTGGTCTGTGTTGAATTTCAGCTGGAAATTAAGCGAGCGATCGAACCTTCCTGTGGCCTGCCGCCACCCTTCCTTCCTCGGCATCTTCTTTTCTTGTCTTGCCTTCCAACCTGCTCTGCGGAAACGCCGCGAAGTTTCCACGGTCAGGTGGAGCACATTGCGAGTGCGTAGATGGCAAATTGCTGTACGGGGAAAAACCATTCGATACCGTCCCTTCGGTCCAATCAGCATTTACCCAGAGCCTCCTCCGGGCCCGGCTCAGGGAACCCAGAGGCCAGCAAGCTGCGGGATTCCGGAGCACATTCAGTGTCATCGGGGATATCGCCTGGGACATTCTGCGGCCCCAGCAAATGGGCGATATGCGGGAATTCGAACACAAAATGGGCGCGCTATAACGGGTTGTGTGGACCCAGCTCCATACTTTAAGGGAACACTTGACGGTTGTAGACATTCAAGCCCTGAAAAGGAGCACAGCGGAGCATTTACGTTGCAGACGTGTGTGGAATCCACTCACAGCGACCAGTAACTTTGCATGTGCTTACTGGTGTGCTTTAAATATGCTGAAACCACACGGGTACACATTTGTGCTTCAAGAGCACAGCCACTTGCTTTGTGTCAAAAAATTTCAAAGGGTACAGAGGATGATCCTGTGAAATGCCCCTTCCTCCCCTCTGCGCTCCTGCTGTCCTCTTGGCACGCACGCATTTGTGCAGTCTGCGGTGTGAACGTGGCTCTCCTCTCCCCGCAGCCTAATTGGACGTCGCTTGTGCAGACCCTCCGATGTGTGTGGAAGGCTGTGGCCTTGTATCTCTAAGTAGGGAACATCTTTTGTCTCTCGGCAAGAAGCTTTCCTCTGGGAGAGATAAAGTAATCGATAGGGTCTTTTAAATAGCTCCGCGTTTCCTGTCGGGAGAGGAGTATCAGCGCGCACACCAAATCTGCTCTGGTATGTCACCTTATCTCCCGTCCCCGCTGTTGTCCCCAAACGCCGCCTGTCAAGGGAGACGCCACCCGCATTAGGACCCAGACTGGGGCCCTTCCGCTCGGGGTCACACGCAGCGCCCTTGGCCAGGCCCTGCTGCCCCTGGGGGAGTGTGGGAGGATGAGGAGGGGAGGAGGGGGCCAGCACGAAGGTGCGGGGGTCCAGAACTCCCAACCCGGCCGGCCGGCCGAGAGGAAATACCCGGCTGAAATCGATGTGTCTAGGGGAAGCCTTGGGATGCAAGACTCGCTTCGCCGGGAGAGGGGACTTCTTTTCGTTTTTTACCTAACCACGAAAATAGTTGATCTGGGCTATAGGCTAGTGAGAGCAGGCGTCAGCGGCTATGGGCAACCTTGCTCGCTGGCATCTGGAGGAAAACCAAGTTTAGCATTTGAGGAGGGCTGTCTGGCCTCTGGGCGACTCTTGTCGGGTGGAGGAGCGAACTCCCGAGCCCTAAGGGCTGGAGAGACTACCAAATCCAGCCACCCACCGTCGGAACCTCTGGCGGCTTCACCTGCTCAGCCTGCAGCAAATCCGACTTGGAGCTGACTCCAGCCAGGCCCCAGGCCAGGGTGCAACCTGAGGCTGGTCTTCCAGCCTTAGTAAAGGCACTGTGGCCAACCTCAGTGGACCTGCCCCTGGTGGACCTCCCACGGGGATCTTCTGCAAGCCAGAGGTGCACAGAAATGTTTCTAGGTGTGGATGGACTCTGGACCTCCCGGCCACATGGAAGCACTGTTACCCACCTCTCCTCATTTTTCTCCTCCTATATTGTAATTGGCTTTACCCAGCTTTAAAAACATTTTTTTAAAGAAAAGTACTCTAAACAATACCAAAAAGTTCTCAACCCCCTCCTCCTCCTTACCCCGTAAGCATGCGCAAAACCACCAACCATCTGGATGAGGTGGGATTCAGCTTCCCTTTATTTCCAGCCTCACAATGACCCACAGGGATCCTTTCTCCTGGGAAGCTGGAGGGGGAAAAATTACTTCTTGGCTTCAGTACAGACTTGCTTCCTTCCAAGTTGCCCAGGATCATCTGGATTATTCCAACTGCTGAGAGAGGACCACCCACCAAAATGCATCTAGAGGAAAATGCAGGCCTTGGGAAAATTTGGGTTCTCATTGATCAGGGTTTATTTATCTTAGTAGGAACTCCTGTGGGGAAATTAAGTAGGGGAAAACATCACCTTTCTCCCTCACAGGGAGGGGGCAGCATTTCTGAATCTTCTTAGCCTTTAAGGCCCTGGTCTAGGCCTTCCTATTCCTTGTGAGCCTTTCCATATTATCTCAGCCTTGATTGAAAAAATACTGAATTTGATTATTATCCACACACACACACAAAATGTTGGTGGCTGTGGAGGGGAGACCGTAGCTGTGTTTTCTGGTAGGACAGCTCACATGTACCATGTGCTGTGTTGAAACTAGCAGGGTGTGCATTAGACCCTGCCATGCCGCCTTTGAACCGATGGCTGGATGTCCTTTATCTCCTGGCCATTGGTGTTGCAGTGCTGACCTAGTTATTCCGTCCTGGGTAGACCAGGAGCTAGCCCTCCATCATGGGGAGAGTTGCTTCCCCCATTCCTTCTGGACAGGGGCCCTCTTAGAGGGCTTCTTCTGAATGAACACTTCGGTGCTTTGTTTCTTTTCTTCGAACAAATGTATGGGGTGACGGATGGGGGAAGTTGGGGCATTTAGAATGAAAAACGGTTAGAATAGCCAAGGGAGGAAATCAGTATGGGCCCCCAGTACCTTGCCCTCTCCCTCGATGTGGCAGTCCACTTCTAGGAGCTCTCTGCCCTCTTCCTAAGGGAAAGCTGTACTTCCTGTTCGTTAGAAGTGGCACCAGGTGGCTCTGGGGACAGGTCTCAATCAGTTACAGGATCCTGAGCTTGACAGTGACTCTGGGAGTTACTTGGAAGTAAGAAAGTGATAGACCCTGGGGTCACTTAAGCCCCTGACCCAGTCCAGCAGTGCACATAGTCCCCCTCACTGAACATTTTATTCCAGCAGAATACGGAGGTGCACAAAATAAAAACGAACAACAGCCTGGTGAATTTTCACAGTCTGAACACAGCTGTGTAACCAGCACTTGGTTCAAGAAGTGGAACATTAATGGACCTAGAAGCCTCCTCCTTTCCCCCCAGGATAATCACTATCCTGAGTTCGAACAGCACAGAATAGTTTTGCCTGTTTTTGAACTTCACATGTATCTAAGCGCACTGTCTGTAGACTCTTCGTGTCTGGCAACTTTCACTCAATATACGTTTGTGAGATTCGTCTGCATTGTTGATGGCTGTGGCTAGCTCCTTTTAACTTTTGTGTAACAGCGCATTGTACGAACATACAACTATAGTCCCATTCTCTACTGAGGCACGCTTGAATGGTTTCCAGCTTCTGATTGTTGGGAACAGTGAGTGCAACTATGAACACTTTAGTACGTGTCTTTTGGTGAACATATGCACACATTTTTACCGGGTATAAATCTGGGAGTGGAACTGCTGGGCCGCAGGGTAGTCATAAATGCAGCGTCAGTAGATTCTACTCAGCAGTCTTCAGGTTTACAATTGTTGTGCCAACTTATACTCGTACTGGCAGTGTAGGAGGTTTACAGCTGTCCCACATCTTCACCAACGCTTAGTATTGTCAGTGTTTAGTTTTCAGCCATTCCGGTGGGAGCGTTGGGCTATCGCAGTGTGCTTTTACTTTGCCTTTCCCTGCTGAGTAATGAAATTGAGCACCTTTTCCAATGTTCATTGCCTTTTGAATATCCTCTTTTGTGAAGTGCCTGCTTAAATCTTTTGCCTTTTTCTTACTGATTTGTGGGAATTCTTTATATATTTGGATATGAGTCCCTTGTTAGATATATGCTTCTTTGTGTATCATCTCCTAGTCGGTGGTTTGCATTTTTACCCTCTCAGTGCCGGGGCATCCACTGTTGGCACCGGTCTAGTGACGTGTTTCTGACCTTGAGGTAGTAGCATGGCTAGTTTTTATATCTGGAGTGTCTCTGGCTGAGGTACCTTCTTGGGCTCTAGGCAACCAGTCCTTCTGTCCATGGTAAACGTACCTTGAAGACAGCAGCTGGGTCCAAGTCTGCTTGCTTTCCACACAGGTGCTAGAACATTGTCTTTTTTGAGAATATTTCAGTCATCTGTTAAAAAGGGGAAATTCCAATAGAAAGAAGCCTTTGGATCTGAAGGAGGAGCTGAATTCATGATCATATACCCCTTTTCATACATAGTGCTAGGTCAAATATCTACAGAGCAGTTTAAGCAGAAGAATTTATTTATTTATTTAATTTATATTTTTTATTAACATTTTTAAATGTTTATTTTTGAGAGACAGAGAGACAGAGCACAAGTAGGGGAGAGGCAGAGAGAGGGAGGGAGAGAGAATCCCAAGCAGACTCTACACTGTCATCACAGAGCCGGACACAGGGCTCAAACTCACAAACTATGAGATCATGACCTGAGCCGGAATCAAGAGTCAGACGTTTAACTGACTGAGCCACGCAGGTGCCTCTAAGCAGAAGAATTTAAGTTCCAGTTCCGTGAATTGTTCAAGCATAGTGTAAATGTTACAGTGCAGCTGAGACCTCCTACCCCCTTTTATAGTCCCAGCCCAGCCCTGCCTCCCCCAGGGGGTCTTTCCTGATTGCTGCAGCTCAGGGAGAGCCACTGACCTCTTAGAACATGAATAAAACAGGACTATAATTTTGTACATTCATTCTGGAAAGCAGTCTGGGAATCCTCACTTTTAGAATCTTTGCAAATATATATAGTGAAAACAGCATATTATAATTATTTTAAATTATTTCCATTGTTTTCAAATGTCTTTAATCCACCTGTATTTTTCTTGTTTAAATCTATCACCTGCTTGCATCTTCCTGCTATTTACTGAGATCTTAATTTTGTCTTGTTGATTTCTATGAGCTCTGTATATTAGTTAGTAACCCTTCATCATTTTATGCCATATACTTAAAAAAATTTTTTTTTTCCATTTTCCCACTTGTCTTCCTAAAATCTTCATTTGTATTTTTTGACATCTGATGATAATGTTTAAAGGAGATACTCAAACATCGGTGGGGTTTTGATACCCAGTTGGGACTGGCCATGGTTCAATGGCAGAGTGAAGGCTGGGCACGATAGTGGCTTCCCTGAGGCAGTGGGGAATCCAAAGGACAAAGGTCATTCCTACTCTGGCCAGTAGAGCGTGAAGGGCCCTAAGTAGCTGACATTAGAGACTGGCAGAAGTCAGAGCAGTGCCTTTCTTGACATTTCCATCCCAGGCCCTGGGGCTGGTAAAGATGGGATGGAGGTGAAGGGCAGAAGGAAATTTGCAGCAGGTAAACCAACAGAAAGAGGTGAGGAAAGAAGCATCATGGAATTTGGGCTGGGGGGATTTGGGGAGCACCCAGAGCAAAGAAAGGCATCAGAAATGATAGGCAGTGAGTCATGTGGGCAATGATTTGGAGCATAGGCTCTGAAGTAGGCTGCTTGAACCTCAACGCCCTCATCTGTAAAATGGGGATGTAACTCCTGTTTCCTCAAAAGATTATTGTGTGGGAATGAAACAAGATAGTTGTAAACCGTATTTCCTGATGCTTAGCCATTCCTCCCATTGAGAGGTGGGGTCCATGTATGTCCTCTCCCTTTGAATATGGGCAGGTTTGACACTGCTTTGACCAATACAACCAATAAATTAGGTACAGTGGCACCATGTGACTTCTGTGGCTAGGTCAGAAAAAGCCATGTAACTTCTTTTCTATTTGCTGGTGCATTTGCACTTGGAGCCATGAGCTACCATGTAAGAAGTCTGCCTACCCTGAGGCCACCAGGCGGTGAGGAAGCTCAAGCCACATGAAGAAGCCATGTGTGGGCACACTGGTTGAAAGTTGTAACTCAACCAGCCTTCTAGCCATTCCAGTTTAGATGCCAGACAGACCTGTGACTGATGAAGCCTCTGGATGAATCCAGCGCCCAGCGGGTCTACTTTTCACAGCTAAAGCCCCAGACTCCATAGAGCAAAGACAAACTATCCCTGCTGTGCCCTGTCCAGATTCCTGACCCACAGAATCAGTGAACATACCACTATATTTGGGGATGGTTTGCTATGCGGCCGTAGATAACCAGAACATCGCTCAAGCGAAATGGGTTGCATAATGTTTGCGTGGTAGCAAGTGCTTAAGAAACAGGGGCTCTTAGCAGTATTATTGGCAACAGAGTGGAGAACAAATGGCCTAAGGGAGAAAAAACAGAGAGGCCTCCATCCCAGAGTGGAGAACAAATGGCCTAAGGGAGAAAAAACAGAGAGGCCTACTATAGGAAAGTGGATCCAAGATGATCTTAGGCCTTCCACCTGGACTGTGTCTGTATTTTGGCTCCAATCATAGCTCTCCTTCCCCCCTACCTTCCCAGTCCGAAACTGCAAATGACCACAGAAGGAGGTAGTCAGAGGGTCTTGGCATATTCTTTTTTTGCACCGCCCCCACCTTTAAAAATTTTTCTGGAGTGGTGTCAGCAAGGGTTGTAGGCTGGAGTGGAGCTTGGGGAATGTGGGGGTGGGGAGCAGAGCAGGCGTGAGAAGCCATTTTGTTGCTTCAACTATAAAATCTTAGTACTGTAGAGTAATCGGAATAATAATCATGCAGAATAGTAGCAGCCCTTTGCCTCTGTGCGCGGCTTTTCGGCTTAGGTGCCTGTCTTCCTGCGCATTGCCTCGTCTTCAGGCGTTTGAAGGCAGAGAATACATTCTTAGCACACTTCTGGGCTGGGTGTGCAACAAATGCTTGCAGGTTGATAAACAGGAAACACGTGGCACAGCGACTTTTTAGCAAATGCTGAGTGCCACCCAGCGCTCCTTGGATCCAAGAGGCTTCTCCTCTCTCTGCAGAGCTGCAGGCGCCCGCAGAGAGGAGCATCCGGACAGAGGGTTCCCGCAGCCCTGCCCCGCTGCCCGCGCTGGGTGCGTGCACTCCACTCCCTTGCATCTCGCTCTGACCTTCTGCCTTGGGGAGGCTGCCCCGGACCTTCTGCCTGCCCTTCTTCATTCCGCTTTGCTGCCTTCACTACTGGTTGCTCTTCCTAGAGAACCGGAAGAGAGAGGGAGGGTGTTGGAAAGAATTGGAAGCGAAAGGAGAGATTGAGAGAGAGGAGATAGAGAAATAGATAGGGCGCCACCGGGAAAAGAAAGCTTTCAAGTGCAGGGAATGTGCCCAGCGGGCCTGGGAGGGCTGCGGTGGGTGTGGGGAGAAGGAAAACTGCTATAGCTCCCTCACCCACAAGGAGACTGACAGAGGCCAGGTGTCAGGAGAGGAGAGTGGGCATCAGAGTATTAAAGGACATTTAGCTTTGATGAAAACGTTCATCTGCCTAACTATTGTGAGGGGGCCCTTCTTTTAATCAGCTCAACGTGGCTGAGTGGGGGGTGAAATGAGCAGTCAAGCATTTTGGGGCGGAGGGAACTCTGGTGTGTGAAGCCAGGGGAAGGAGGAGGGGCGGAGGAATCCAGAGGATAACTGTCCCTCCCGGGCTTTGTGAGCCTGTGGGCCACTCCCTTCCTTCAGGTGTGACCTGGGAAGAGCAGTCACACCACCTTCTCTGGTTGTGGTGGAAATTAACTGTGGTCCGTGCCTACACCACCTAGCTCAAGACCAAACCCAGAGGAAGAGCTCAGGACACCTTAGTTTCTCCCTCCAACTACCCATCTCTTAACCCTCCCAGCTTCCTGCCCTTTTTTGTGAAACAGAGATTATCACACCTGTCAACTTCACTGGTGGTTCAGATGGTAGGAGGGCTCAGTTGCATTTGAAAGATGTTATATACATGTAAGCAATAATTTTTCACTATGGACAATATGTTTTTGAAGAGGTTGCTTCTCCCCTTTAAACATTAAATTGCACATTGGTTTATTTAAAGTTTTTTTTTTTGGGGGGGGGCGCCTGGGTGGTTCAGTCGGTTGGGCGTCCGACTTCGGCTCAGGTCATGATCTCGCGGTCAGTGAGTTCGAGCCCTGCATCGGGGTCTGGGCTGACAGCTCAGAGCCTGGAGCCTGTTTCGGATTCTGTGTCTCCCTCTCTCTCTGACCCTCCCCTGCTCATGCTCTGTCTCTCTCTGTCTCAAAAATAAATAAATGTTAAAAAAAAATTTAAAATAAAAAAATAAAGTTTTTTTTTTTTTTTTAAGTTTATTTTGAGAGAGACAGAGACAGCATGAATGGCGGAGGGGCAGAGAGAGAGGGAGGGAGAGAGAATCCCAAGAAGGCTTCACGCGCCAGTGCAGAGCCCAAAGCAGGACTCAAACTCACAGAACTGTGAGATCATGACCTGAGCAGAAACCAAGAGTCAGAGGCTTAACTGACTGAGCCACCCAGGTGCCCCGAACATTGGATTATTTTTTTAAAAAGTAAGAAAAAGCATGTGATAACCAAAACCCAAAACCAAATAGACACAAGATCTCACCCTGAGGGAGAATGTTCCAGCCAGATGTCCCCATGTCATCTCTTGGATGGTGGAAATTTTGCCTTCCCAAACAGAGACAAGGGCTCTGGGAGGGCTCTGGTCCACCAGGCCAGGATCTCTCTGATTTGGAGGTAAAAGCAGGGCTAACTTTGGACAGGCAGTCTTTACCAAGGGATGGCCTGCTTTTTAGTTGTGGGGCCTGGAAGTATCATTCAGTAAGTACTGTGAAAGAAGAGTAGCCTCCCTCGGGGGTGAGGCAGGGGGAGGGCTGGGTATTTGGATTTCCTTTCTTCAACCACTTTTTTGTCAGTATGGTTCTGGGTGGAGTCAGATTCTAGCCAGGAATCTAGCAGTGGAAAGTTGGCTAGACGGGATGACACCCCTTTGTATCTTAGTTGGTTTTAGAAATCTCTTGGAATTCTTGTATCTTGCAGATTTTGTGACCCCATCTCACCAGTTCTTATTTTGTAGGGCTCAGGAGTCTGCATTTTAAAACTAGCATCCTCCCATGCCCCTTGCTATTGTAATACACTCGTTTGCACAGCTGCACTTTGTCAGAGCTTCAATCTGAATATTCTAGAGCACTGCGTTTTCCCCGAGGTAACAGAGTTCTCATGGAGGCACCATGGCTTTCTGTTGCTAGGTAGAGAAGCAAGCAAGGTGACCCTCAGGAAGCTTGCTTTTGGCTTCTGGCTAAGCTAGGGCAGTCTCAGATCAGCCAGCCAGCCCCTGGGGCCAATGGGGCTCGAATTTTAAACAATGCAAACACCCTTTGCTGATGAATGGATTTGAACACTATGTTTCCTCATAGCTCATTTATAAACTGTTGGCTTCATGTCTCATGTTCTGGTTCCTATTTTTTTTTTTTCAATTTCAGATTTGTTTTATAACATTACATAAGTAGTGAATATATTCTCACTGCAACAGTTTCTAATTCTACACAAGCCACTTCATTTCCCCAATTCCAGTTCCCTCCCCAGAGATAAGTCTAGTTATCTGGTGTGCCTCCTTCTAGCCTTCACCTGTTCAGTAACACTGTAGCTATAAGCCACATGGGGCTATTGAGCCCTTGAAATGTGGCTAGTAAGAATTGAGATTTGCTTACAGTATAATTTTCAGGAGTTAGTACTACAAATGTTACATAAGTCATTAATAATCTTTTATAATGATTTATAATATTTTGGATGCATTAGTTTACATAAAATGAATTCCACTTTGTAAAAATACGGATACAAGAGAATTGTAAATTACATATATGACTCATTTCTATACACAATATTGTTCTAAACCTTTCTCTATGCATTTTTAAAAAATTTTCTAAGCTTTATTTATTTTTGAGAGAGAGAGAGAGAATGTGAGTGGGGGAGAAACAGAGAGAGAGAGAGAGAGAGAGAGAGACATAGAATCCGAAGCAGGCTCGAGGCTCTGAGCTGTCAGCATAGAGCCCGATGTGGGGCTCAAACCCACAAACGTGAGATCATGACCTGAGCCGCAGTCAGATGCTTAACCGACTGAGCCACCCAGGGACCCCTCTATGCATTTTGAAACCTGGATCTATTTTACAACTACAAAGAAAAGATAACTGGGATCAGTTAGCTTTTCCTCTTACCAATTTACCTTGGAGATCTTTTTATGTCAGTCCATATAGATCCCTTTTTCTTTTGAATTGGTGCATAGTATTCCATATTGATAAGCCTTGATTTATTAACCCATTTCCTATTGATGGACATTTGACTTATTTCCATGTTTTCCCTGTTACAAACCAAACCAATGAACATCATTGCTTTTTGGGTTTTTAGCTAATTAATTAAAAAATTTTTTAGGTTCATTTATTTTTTTTGAGACAGAGAGAGAGTGCAGGTTGGGGAGGGGCATAGAGAAGGGGACAGAGGATCTGAAGCAGGCTCTGTGCTGACAGCAGAGAGCCCGATGTGGGGCCTGAACTCATGAACCCTGAGATCATGACCTGAGCTAAAGTCAGACACTTAGCCAACTGAGCCACCCAGGCACTCCAGCCCTTGGCTTTTTTTTTTTTTTTTCTTTTTAAATTGGATATGTTTGATCTCTTTGCCTTTTTAATCCCTGTGTGTCTTGGCTTTTAGAACTACCTGGGGGTTTCCAGATTCTTACTGAAAAGCATAGGTGGTGGCTGGGTCAAAGATAGAGTGACTGTATAATCTATTGTGAAAATGGGGACTTTTGAGAGTGAAAGGCAGTAATGATTCTGGGATAACAAGAGGTACAAACTGGGACTATCCTGCACAGAGAAGGACATATGGTCACCGTGCCATATAAGGAGTCCCAGTATATGTCTTAATTGTGGATTACTTTACAAGATCTGAAGCCAGTCCAAACCCTTGTCTCAAACAAATGCTGGATTCCTCCAGTTCCACCCTCTCTTTCTAGCTGATCATCTGTGGGCATTGGGGCCATCTTCTGAGGCTGGGGGGGTAAGAAAGGGATCCAAATGTCTAAAGAGAATGCTCAGTGAATGGGGAGACCCATTTGCTGGAGGCTTTGCCTCTAACAAAGTCTTTGTACAGTAGGTGGTGGACACATTAGCAGAGGGCTTGAAGAAGTTGATTTCATTCTTGACGGCCCATTGCTAACTCAGGGACAATCTGAGCTGCTGTGACCTCGAGGTGAAACACCCCAGATCTTGTTACTGGTTCCTTCAGGAAACCTCCACTGTCTCCCGCCCTCCTTTCTGTGACTAATTTCTGAAATCTCTGTAACCGAGAAGGCATTGCATGAGGTTTCCCACTCTGGGAGGGCTGTGGGTGCCAGACGGGGGTGGGCGTGGTGATGGTGGGTGAGGGGCAAGACCCCTGTGCACATCACATGCCGTCCCTCCAGAGCAGGAACACAGGCCTCCGTATTGGGTGGCAGCAGCTGGTGGGGTGTTGGGATAATCTTGCTGATGACTGGGTAGATATGAACCTCTTGTGTTAGTGGATTCCAGAAAGTAACGTGCTCCTTGATGAAAAGGCCTTGGTCATTGTCTTGTGGGATCTGCCTGGCCCAGCTCTGACAGTTCTCAGCTGCTCCATAAATCTCCCATCAGTTCCATCTGGCCAAAAAGATGTCATCACCATTTTCTCATAGCGATGAAGAGGAAAGGTCAGCAATGAAATGTTCTGCCACCCCTGTTCAAACCAAGGAAGATGAACTTGAATTTTTCAGTGGAACAGGAAGTTCGTGTTATGTTGGGTTGTTTATGCTATAGTGATAGTTTATATTCACGCTTTAGAGATGATGACAATGAAGGTGATTATGGTTTAGGTATTATTGGATACTCTGGGCACCCGGATACTTAGTACACAAGAAATTTGGAATCTGAAAGTTTGAAGGAACATTAGCAGTCATCTTGTTAGCTGTTTTCAAAGGTTTCTGCTTTGTTTTGTTTTAGAGCAATGGAATCCTTATCGCAAATGATTTTTTATATGCAGAATCCCATAAAACAGAAGGGCTGAGTGTAGGGGAGTCCTCGTGTCCTCATGGTACTCCTGTGTGGAAGCCATAGTGTTTAAATTATCTCTACGCAGTCCCTAAATCCCCACTGGAGCACCCCCAACGGTTGGACTTTAATGTCCTGGCTCTCGCTGGTGTAATTCCAGTGGGCAGAGCTTAGTGTCTGGGGCAAAGCCAATGGTCAGAAAGACTTACTTTAATGCCGGTAAAGTCCTCTTACCTCCTTGTCTCCCAAATTTGCCTCCTAGGGGTCCAGTAGCCCATTTGGTGCCCCCACTGGAGATGGTGAATATCCCAGGCTGCTGAGCCATTTCTGTGCTTAAATAATGACTCAGTCCTTTTGTTGGACTGTGTTGTTTATCAGAGATCTGGTAATGTTCGTCTTGTCTGGGACTGAATGGACACCGTAAGGAGCCAGTGGAGGTCACACATCTCCCTCCTTGAAGAGCTTGAGGACCTGGTGGGAGAGTTCCTGGGGCGGGAGGTGGGAGAGGCGGGAGAGTCCCTGAGTCCCACACCCTGTTCTTGCAGTAACTCCTCCAGCCCATGGCTTCCCTGGCTGACAAGGACAGGCTTGGGCTTCAGCGTTTCCCTCTGTAGCACTTGCAGCTGGAGGTGTTCAGGTCACAAGCCGTCTCGGTAATTTCCAGAATCCACAAAAAACAAAAATAACAAACCAGACGCATGGTCACCGGAGAGGACTCTCTGGGGACTCTCCGGTAGCTTGGGAACTTGACTGTGTCCTACCTCTGGTTTCGCCTTGAGGCTGCAGAGCCCGGAGGTGTCGGACGACTGGGGATTTTACCGCCCTCTGTGAACTCACAGCTGGTGGTCACCGGTAGTGGTTTGGTCCGATCGCGCTTCTTGATCAATGATACACATTTAAGTTCTGGTTGGAGGATAAAAAGTTCTAAAGGGGCTCTGCTAGTATTTTTTTTAGCCTTTAAAAAAACATTATTTTATTTAGCATGAACATTTTTTTTCCTTGCTAGTATTTTCAGTAGCAGAAGCAGACGTGAGAAAGCCCTCTGGTTCCTCCCTTGCAGCTCCCGGGACCGCCTGCCTTCCTAACCAGTGTCGGCTTCCGCGCCCTTCCCACTCTGTTGGGCGGGAGCTGCCACTCAGGCTCCAGCCCACCTGTTGACCACTAACTTGTTTCTGTTGGGAGGTAAGGATTGTTCCTACTAAACTCCATCATTAAAGACAGAGTTTGTCCTCAGGTGAATGGCCAGAGACCCAGGGAGAGGCGGACAGAGAGCGGGAGAGATGTCTTGGCCTCCACCAACATTCAAGCCAGTGTCCTGGGCATGGATAGGCGTTTGATCTGCTTGCTTAGTTTAGGTCGGTGGTTCTTAAACTTGAATGAACACCGAATAACCTGGAGGACTTGTTAACACACAGATTACTGGTTGCCACCCCTCTGTCTCTGACTCAGTTGGGTTGGACAGGACCCAAGAGTTTGCATTCCTGACACGTTCTTGGGTGATGCTCATGCTGCACACTTTGAGAATCACTAGCTTAGATCTGTCCCCTGAATTATGGAGCTCCAGCGGAAACATGTTTAATCTTATTTCTTGTGGTAGATTATTTAATAGTCATTGATCCCTCCCATCTCAGTATACACACCCCTTTGAATGTGACTTTGCTGTTCCTCCCCAGCAGAAGTGGTGTCTGTTCCTACACTGCCTAAAATCTGGGCTGACCTGTGGCCTGCTTTGGCCAATAGCATGTGATCGAGGCCACCTTGGGTGAGTTCCAGAGCCCAGATCTCAAGAGGCCTTGCAGCTTCCACCTTCACTCCCTTGGTACACTGCCCTGAGACCGTGCTGTCAGGAAGCTGGTCTGGCCTACTGGATGGAGGACGAGAGGCCACACGGAGGAGAACTGAGGCCCCTAGCCAATGGCCAGCACCAGCGCCAGAAGTGTGAGTGAGGGCATCTTGAGTTTTCCAGCTCTGTGGACCCTCTAGCTTGGGTTTCTCAGCCTTGGCACTATTGACATGTGGTTCCAGATAATTCTTCCTTGTGGGGGGTGACCTATATACCATACGATGTTTTACAGCATTCCTGGCCTCTACCCATGAGATGAAAGTAGCACCACCAATGATGTCTCCAGACATTCCTAAATGTTCCCTGGGGGGGAAATTCATCCCTGTTTGAGAACCTGTGCTCTAACTGAATGCAGCTGCCTAAGTGAGCCTGAGGGGAACCAGCAGAGGAATCATCCAAACAACCCACAAAATCGTGACAAATGGTAAATTGTTGTTGCTTTAAACCAGTAAATTTTGGATGGTCTGTTTTGCAGAGATAATTGAGATCCTTCTTTTCTGGTCATTTCTCCTAGAGCTCTTCCTTATAAATCTTAGCAACATACATTGAAAATGCTAATTCTTTTTGTTGAAGTGTCTGCTACCTTTTTATTCTATTTTTATATTTGTCACTTGACTTTCCTATGAACTAGTTTGTCAGACATTTAAAAATCTATCCCTAGCAGAGAGATGAAATGAAAAGCAAGACATTAAATAATTACTTAAGGTCACGTACCTCCTTGGAAAAGCCAGCCTTTCTGATTCCTCGCCCAGTATAAGCCAGCCCCTGAGGTCAGGCTGATACCAACCTTACTCTGTTACTTAAGATGAACACAGTCTTGGAGAAGTCACTTAACTTATCTGATCCTCAGTCTCTTCATCTATAAAATGAGGCAAGTAATATCATTTCCCTCATCGGTTTTTACATTTTTCAAATTAAAAACTTTCGTTTCTCCTTCCCCCCAACCCTCGTCATATGGGTTTTATGAGGTTTTAGTGAGATAGAACACAGCAGATTGGTAAAGCTTTTCTGTAAAGTACCAGATAGTTAATATTTTTGGCTTTTCAGACCATATGCTTTCAACTCTTCAATTGCTGTTGTAGGCAAAAGTAGTCAGAGATAATGCATATTTGAATAGGGGTGGCTGTGTTCCATGAAGACTTTCTTCACACAGCCATGTGGTAGGCTAGACCGGGCCCATGGATCATAGCTTTTTGACTACTGAGATAGAGCATGGAAAGATCTTGGCTTTTGTCCAGGATAAGGGAAGCATTCAATAAATGATGGCTATTATTGCTACTATTATACTTCATTTACTTGACATATTTATACTTTCCTATTACTTTATTCCTTCAGCAGTCCTGTTCTGCTCTCCATTTTTGTGCTTTCTTTTTTAGCATTGTTACATGCTCTGTTGGGATGTGAGGAGAAATTCCATTCTGTTCTGGCCAACTGTGGCAGCCAGGTCCCAAGATAGTCCCCACGATCCTTGCTTTCTGGTATTCTGGAAGGATAAGAGGCCATGTGGAGAAGACTTGAGCCCCCCATCCCCTCCCACAATGAGTGGGGCTGACCTGGTAGCCAATAGGGTGTTGTAGAAATGACTGCGGATGGCCTCCGATGCTCAGTCTTAAATGACATTGTGACTTCTCCTTGCCGTCTTTTGGATCACGTGCTTTGGGGAAAACTAGCTACCAGGTTATGAGGACACTCAGCCCTGTAGTCTCTGCGGCAAATAACTGAGGCCTCCTGCCAACAGCTAGCTGGAACTTGACAACCACGGGAGCAGTCTTGAAAGTGAATCTTCCAGCCTCAGTTAAGCCTTTAGATGACTGTACCTGCCTTGCATCTCATGGGATACCCCAAGCCAGAAGAACCCAGCTAAGCTGTTCCTGTATTCCTGACCCAATAGCTGTATGAGATAATACGTGTTCACTGTTTTGTAAGCTGTCAGGATTTGGGGGGATTTGCTATGAAGCATTAGATAAACCAGTATAGCAACTGTCATAATCGAGAGTTGCTCTGTATTAGCTGATCACTGTTTAGCTTGCATAAGAATAGGCTGGCTTTCAGGTGAGAGTTTGCTGATCACCTAATGCTTTGAGTGACAGAGTGATTGGCAAAGGTGTGTCCACTTGGCGACTGCTGCTGTGATTTTGAGGCTCTCCTGACCTCAAGTGATTCGACTCCAACCTGACCATCTAGTTACATCCTCCAGAAACTCCTCATGCGACCCACAGTCTAGCCAAGCCAAATTATTAAAACTGTTTTTAATAATACATGGATCAATATCAGTAAAACTGCCATTTACTGCGTACTCGCAGTGTGCTATGCTATTCTCATTTAATTCTCAGGACAGCCCTAGGAAGAATGTACTAGTGTTAGTTCCATTTTACTCCGATCAGAAAACCGCTTTTCAAAAGGTTATAGGGGGAGCCTAGCTGGCTCAGTCAGTTGAGCGTCTGACTTCAGCTCAGGTCATGATCTCATGGCTCGTGAGTTTGAGTCCCGAGTTGGGCTTTCTGCTGTCAGTGCAGAGTCCACTTCAGATCTTCTGTCCCCTACCCGCCCCCCGCACCTTGCTCTCTCTCTCTCTCTCAAAAATGAATTAAAAAAAAAAAAAGGTTACAGAACTAGGGGCTGACCTAGAATTTGAACTGAGCATGCCTGCCTTTAGAGTCTGAGCTTCTCAGACACTCTATGCTTTTCGTCTGTGCTTGTATAGTTGGTTCCCTCTTCCTGGTGTTCTCTTCCTCCTTCTCTAGCAGGTGAACACAGTTATATTTCAAGAGCCAGCTCAAATATCACCTCCCCTGTGACACATTCTCTGACATTCGTAGCTAGTGACCCATATTTCTTGAAGGCCTGTTAAATGACAGTCACTGAGCCACAAGCTGGGGATGCACTAGTAAAAATAAATCAAAGCCCCAAAGAACAACAAAGTTCCTGCATTAAAAAAGATAACATTCTGGTGGGAGAAAATGAAAAAATTCAAACTGATAATTTTTTTTTGGAAGTAGAGCCCACTGATGTGCTGATGGATTGGTTTTGGGGGATAAAGAAAGGAGAAGAATTAAGGCCAACACCTTAGTACATAAGTACCTGGCTCAGGTAACTAGTATCATTTCCTGGGGGAATTTCTAGTCTTATCTTTTATTTCCTAGAACGTGCTATGCATAGTTACTCTGAAGTGTTTGATAACTCCAATATCCAGAGCCTCTGTGATCTGTTTCTATTATTTGTTGATTTTTTTCTTATTCCTTTTTTAAAAATACTGCTTTGTGTCCTTTGTGCCTTATTATTTTTCATTGTGTTTTGGGCATTGTATCTGTAGGTTCCATGTGGGATTAATTTGAAGCCTCCAGGGATGTTATTTTCTTCCCAAGATTTGTCTTTGCTTCTGTCAGGCTCTGGAGACACCAATGATCCAGGATTACTTAAATCTAATTTTAGGGCTTTAGAATACTTGAAGCTGAGCTGTAGTCCCCGCAAGGGCCTGTCGACTTCTGGTTCACACTTCTTGCAGAGAGCATCCTTTTGGAGTTCCAATCCTTTCAAGTCCCAAACTCTTGGTAGGCCTTAGATACGATCTCTGCCCCTTTATCCCTGTGAAGCTGTCCAAAGTGCCACTCAGCCTCTCAGCCACCCCTGGTAGAATTAGCAAATGCCCCCACGTCTTCAAGCAGCTCAAAGAATGGACTCACTTCTCTGGGCCTCCTTCTTCCCTTGGATCCTGGCTGGTAATTCTTCATTATTTTGTTAGCCCTCTGTTGTCTTTTTTTTTTTTTTTAAACATTCTTTTACTACATTTTCTTTTCTTTGTTTAAAATTTATCTATCTATCTATTATCTATCTATCTATCTATCTATCTATCTATTGAGAGAGAGAACACAAGCAGGGATGGGGCAGAGGGAAAGAGAGAATTTCAAGCAGATTCCATGCTGGGCACGGAGCCTGACACAGGGCTCAAGCCCACAATCCTGGGATCATGACCTGAGCTGAAATCAGGAATTAGATGCTCAACTGACTGAGCCAGCCAGGTGGGCCAGCCCTCTGGTGTCTTTAAGCAGGTTTTTTTTTTGTTTGTTGCTGCGAATAATCATCAGTTTTTTTAAAAGCACAAAACAAATGTTCATAAACGACCAAGTAAGCTGACAATGTATTTCACTGGATTTATTCCTTTTCTTTCTCAAAAAATATTCTGTCAGTCAAAATTCTCACAAAGAAGCCACTTCCAAAAAAAAAAAAAAAAAAGCACATACAGATTTTCTTTCCCCTTGTTTTACCTTTACATGCTTTAATGATAAATCCTCACATCTAAGGCAAAGTGATCACTATTTAGGATTCATAACAATACAGCTACTACTAAAAATACTTACTACATTTACTGAGAAGAGTGGCTGGGTCATTTTGTTACTGCCTTTGAGTTTACTGATAATCTCCCAGTTTAAAATGTGCTGGGGAAAGTAACAGATAGAACTTAGCAATATCTCTCTTCTTTATATATTCCAAGACAATTTATGAATTTCTTCCATTTGTGCAGTTAAGGATTTTCTCTTTCTGCAAGTTTTATATTTGTCCTCAGCAGAGTGGTGTTTGGTCTGAATGACCTAGCCTGTTACTGGTGACAGTCGCTCTTCCAGATTCTGGTTCTAGTCTCAGCTTGGTCATGAACTATTTGTAGGACTGTGGGTCCCACGTACTTTGGTTTCTCCATTAGTTGGAAGAGGACAATAACACTGGGCTTACTTGCCTTGCAGATTACTGTGGGAGCAAATTACACAAGCTGCATGGAGACATGGAATTCTGTACAAATGCAAAGTGCTAAAGTCTGTTTCCTCTTGATCCTCAACCCAGGATTTCCAGAGGCAACTGAACTCTGGAAGGAGGTTCCTGCTGACTCCCAGCCCTGGGTGGTGGTGCCCAAGGCTGTTTGCCTCAGGTCATCAGTCCTTCTGTGACTTTTTTTTTTTTAATGTTTATTTATTTTTGAGCGAGAGAGAGAGAGAGAGAGAGAGAGAGAGAGAGAGAGCAAGTGAGCAGGGGAGGGGCAGAGAGAGAGACGGGAACAGAGGATCCCAAGCAGGCTCTGCACGGACAGCAGGGAGCCCGATGTAGCGTTCGAACTCACGCACCAACCATGAGATCATGACCTGAGCCACTAGGTGCCCTGCTCTGTGGCTTTCTGAGCCTCAGGCCAGATGTTGGTACACTGCTCATTACAGCAGTCAAACCTTCAATCGGGATCATCAGGTGAGTTTTCATTATACCTTTTCCCACACGTATAGTGCTAATTCCCTGCACTTCAGGAAGCATCCCTGGCTTCTTTCTTTCTTTTTCGCTTTTGTCTCTAATAGCCTTCCCTGAGCAGATCCACAGTGTGCCGCAGCAAGGAATCAGGACTTGGTTGACTGACAGCTCCCAAGCCTTGACCTCCCTGGGCCAGTCACCCCCAAGGGCCCCTCTGGGTCTCACTTTTATTTTGGCCTTTGTGAACTGTGCAGAACCAGGGCTGACCCTGCCGATCTGTGGATGTGTGGCCAAGACAGGTCCCAGTGTCCTGCCGGGTCTGTGCGTGTGAGGGGAGTCTGTGATGCAACGTGATGGCATTTGTGACAGGGTGAGGGAAAGAGATTGCTGGCTGGGGCTTCAAGGGGTGCGATTAGATTACAGCTGGAGTTGCCTGTCTGGCAGACATGGAAGACCTGGGCCTGTTCATTTCGTATGCAGTGGAACCCGGGTTTACATACCGGCCAGAGGGGTCCATTTCTGGAGCCGGAGGCACCAGCCCAACAAACGCAGAGCCAAGAAGCTAATTCCACAGCGCGGCCCCGCGCACTTGCTTTTTATCCTTGACTTCGTTTCCTTATCTGGCTTTCTTTTTCTGAGCTCATGTGTCTCCCCACTGCTGAAACGTCTGGCGAGAAAGATTGTCAACCACCTGGAATCTTGTCAATTGCAGCTCACGTTCCTTCTTCTTACCCCCTCATTGCTTTCTGTGCACGTACACACCCCCTTTCAGAGACTGGGAGCAGTGTGCTTTCGTGCCGAGACCTTGGGCTTTGGCTTCAGATTCACCAGATTTGGATCTTTGCTTGGGCGCTTCTAGCTGGGTGACCTTTCATGAGTTATTTAACCTCTCTGAGGCTCTGTTTTCTCATCTGTGAAATGGAGAGTGTGATGTTTCAGTTGTTGTTGGGGGCTGCAGTCAATGAAATACATCCTGTTTCTAATGCAATTTTTGGCACATAGTATGTATTAAATGAATGCCATTTCCTTTCTCTTTTTATTCTCTCTCATTTTGGGGGGCCCATTTTCTGTTAAATATATATAGGGAAAAACTTTTCAGTGGCGAGTAAGAGATTCAGCTCTAGTTAGGATGCATTGCAATTATTATCCCAACCGTCATCTTTGATCTCAGTTCAGGTGACCGAGATCAAAGGACCAAGGATCTGTGTTGGCCGAGCAGTGTCTGGGCCAGTGTTAAAGCTCACTGGATCAGGAGACTCCCGCGGGGCCTCATGGATTCACCTGGGGATGAAGAGTGACCTCAGTGTTGCCCTCCATTTAGGTTAGGGTTAGGGTTAGGGGCCTGCTGGCCTGCCACATGCTCCTTGTGAACTCCGTTCCTCTCTCGATCCTCTGTGTGGATCCCCCTTTGTGGCAGGAATCTTAAGGGTGGAATGGGTTATCCCCCAAGTCAGACATTTGTACATATTTTTCAGGCTTTTAAAAACTAATACACTAATTTAGAGTTTCCTAAACCTCAGTTGTTTGTCATAATTAGATAATATCTGTACTATTTTTATTTAATATTTTAATTTAAATTGACTCACTTTTTTTTTTTTACTTGAAAACTTATTTTCAACATTGACCTAAGCAATCATATCTAAGAAATCATGGGTTTCTCTAATGCACAGGGGATTGTCAGGTCCCATGTCCCTTCTTTAGAAGGGTAATAAACTGGTGGAGAAACCCAAGTTTCTTTCATGAGAAAGAAGAAAAAAATCACAATCTTACTAAGTGATGAAAAGCACAGACTGTGTTCGGGTGTGTGGCTTTCCATTATCTTTACCTAACTGAGATCATATCGTAATGCAATTTCTGTCTTTTGTACATGCAAATTTTGCACTTTTGTCTCAATTCCTGTCCCAAATTTTGTACAAGCTTTGTACTTAACTGTGAAATGCTTTTATAATGATAAGCATTGAACATTCTCTTTGGGTTTGATCTTGGTGGCTGAGCCTCCTATGGTGGCCCAGGCTGGCATTTCAACCTCACACGCCCTTCTTTTGACAGGTGGGCTGTGGTGACCTTGAGGTGGGCAAACCTTCAATCCACTCCCTTTGCCACCTTCCGCTTGGGGCTTGGAGCTTTGTGAAGCTCACGGTTTGCTTTTCACTGACATGTTTGTGGCTGATCTTTAACACCACGTTAGGGGTAGAGAATGTGGTGACTTCCGTCTGTGGTTGACTATATGAAGCTCTTGTGTAATAAAGTGACATGAAACTCCAAAACAAAAATAACACTATTCACAATAAATTGGGTTCTCCAATCTAGAGAATCACGGAAGAGCCTCTCAGAAACCATTCTTGTTCACTGTCACCCCTAGAATGTGTGGGGGTGACAAGTGACCCCACCTCCGGTCCCTTCTGGTCTGCTCTGGAATGTTCCTCTTCCCTTTTGGTATACAAAGGATGGTAATCATGGTTCCATAGGGAACCAGCTCTCTTGGGTGCTCACTGAGGACGTATTTCTGAGGCCCGGCCCCCACCCTTGCTTCTGAGCACCTCTGTGGCCTGGTCCCATTACTGTCCTTCCACAGCCGCCCAGCCTGAGCCGTCCTCACGCCTGCCAGCCTGTGTCTGCAGTGCCTGAGAGAGAGCGTGCCTCATGACCCAGCAGAAGGGATTGAAGTGTCCAGGGCCCTTCAGAGGTGCAACTGAGGAGCTCGGATGAAGCCGGGTGTGAAGAAAGACATGACTGACGGCTGGGGATTGCTTGTCCATCAAGCAGATAGAGAATCAAGGGACTCACTAAGCAGGAGAGAGGAGGCCTGAGCTCGTTGCACCATCTCACCAGGTCCTCATTAAATGTCTTGTTTGAGCAAAATGGCTGAAGACAGCCAGCTTCCCAGAAGAGAAGAAGCTGGTGGTCGCCGCAGGAACGGTGGCTGCAAGCCATCTTGTGGACGTTCAGCGGTAACCACTTGCTGTGTCGGCATGTCAGGACTGGGGGCAGGAGCCCAGAGTTGGTGGCCACAGATCCACCGTCTTGGTCCTGGGAGCCAGAACGTGGCAGACGCGTGGGAGTGGCCCCAACCCTCCCAGACTCTGCAGGACAGTAATAAGACCAATGATGTCAATAACGCCTGGAAGTCACACAAAGCAAACCCCAAAACCCCGTGATTTCACGTACATCATCGTATCTCAAGTAGGATCAGGGAGACCAGGTTCACATGGCTGCAAGCTCAGAACTTCCACGGTGCTTCTGGAAAACGCATCTCTTCCCAGGCAGAGCACCCGCTCAAGAGGTGTTTTTCATCAGGTCTCTTTCTCCCAGTTAGTCCGTGCTCTCCAGCTTTGCTCTGGCTTGCGCTCTCGGCCCAGGCCACCCAGGGGCAGTGGGCTGCTGATGGGGGCAGCCCCGGCAGCTGCTGCCTCCAAATTCTCCGGGATTCCAGGCCGGGTGCTGGGTGATTACACCGCTGTTATCTGGGATTAGCTATTTTCGCTCCCTGTATTTATATCATGGAAGCTGCAGCTTGATGCTGCCAGATGCCAACACGGGCAAACTGTGCCTTCCTTCTGGACCCACCTGCTGCTCTGCACACACCCGGCAAGGTGGCAGTTGGTGGGGACCAGACCTGCCAAGCCCTCCCCCACCTCCCCAAACATCCCCAGTGTGGAACTGAGACCTAGGGAGAAGCGGGGCTCAGCAGCCAGGATGGGACAGGGAAGGCTGGACACAGGAGTGGGGGCGGGGGGCGGGGGCTGGCAGTGTTCCCTGCACAAGACGCCTGTCACTTCCCTAATCCCCTGAAGTCTTGGAGTCTAGGAACCCTCTTGCCTGCCCCCACCCCTGCTCCGCTCCCACCCCATGTGTGGCTTTCCAGTTTGCACGTGAGGAGTGCTGAAGGGTCCTCACTTTAGGCTGCCCAGAAAAGCACCAAATGCCCGAGCGTCCCAAACTTAAGTGCAGGGGGATTAAAAGGCCCTGCTCTGTTTAATTTGGTCCATCTTTGTTTCCATCCCTTTTCCTTCTCTCTTTTTTCCCCCCTCTGCTTGGAGGAGGTGGGGAGATCCTGGCTTGTCATCTCTTCTTTCAGGAAACGGAGAGGGTTTGGGAAGGTATGTTGTGTCTCACCAGGATTGGACCAGATGACCTCAGCAAGTGATTTAAAAATGCAGGCTGTTATTCAGCAAGTGGGATTTGCTCCCGGCCCTGCTGCATGGTGAGTGGGGCCTCTTTCACTGTGCCTGGGAAGGTTGCTTGCAGACTGGTTTCCTCTCCTGGGTAAGAGTGGACCACCCTAGGCCTTGGCCCCAACCTCGGGAACTTTCAGACAGGGTCGGGAAGGTGCTCCCCGGGGAGGCAGGTGGAATTCTGCCCTAACAGAATTCACTGGGGAAAGCGCTGCACTGAGCGTGGTCTTCTGTTTAGAAGCCTGTCGGTTTCCATATGCCCGTTGTGGAGCTCCAGCTGTGTGCTTTTCTGCCCAGGCCCACTTCTCAGGGTGGGAGTCTCAAGGGTGGCAACGAATATATCCCTCCCGGATATGTATTAAACCATTAAAAAAATTAATAACCTGTTGTAGACGTTCCTTAACCCCAATTGTTTGCCATACCCAGGTAAGATAAATGTGTAAACATGTACAGATAATGATAAATAAACATACGAAGTACATAATATATTTACTAAAATAACATTTTTGGGGGGAGATAGGTGCACTTTGTCTTTACTCGAAAGCTTATTTTAGCCTTGCCCCAAGTAGTAATACCCAATAAATCAGGGGTTTGAGACCCTGGCTGCATTTTGTCTTAATACACTTATCAAAAAGTCAATTTTGTGTTTTGTCTTAATATACTTTGTAACAAGTCAGGACAGTGCTTAGTAATTTTTGAAAATCCGGGTACTACCATGCATTGGATAATTCTGGCCTGACTAAAAGAAAGATGGGAAAATGGGGGCGAATTCAGGGGGCCCCAGTGGGCTGGCATGAAGTGGGAGGGGAGGGGACATATCTGGATGGGGCTTATGGGTGGGTGTGGGCTGTGGCGGGGGGGATGACGGGTGCAACGAAGGAGATACTTCCTGTCGACAGGAGATGGTAGAGCAGCATCTTGTCTGAGGAACATTCCTCAGGGCGGAAGGAGAGATGAAATGAAAGCTCCAATGCACTAATACAAAGGCTCTGATGGGGCGGATGGTGATTTCCCAGCATCAGGGGAGCAAACCTCACAGCAGCAAAGAAATGGCAGCCTCAGGCCTGGGGCCAAGGGATTCCTATTTCCAAAGCAGGGGAAAGGAACGTGGAAGCCAGCCCTTACCTTACCGCATCCCGGTTCCGTCACCCTTACATATGAAGGTGCCCAGACACCTTGGGAGAATCTCCCAGGAGGTGGGAGATATGTTGCTACCCCTCCCCTATTATATTAAAAAAAATTTACAAGCTCACTGTTGTCATTTTGGGAAACAGAGAGGAGGAAGAAAAAACAATTTCGCCAATTGACAAGAAGCACCACCAATATTTAGGTGCGGTGTTTACCATTCCTATTCTATACATGTTTCACTGGCCGAAGACACGTTCTGTGCTATTTCTGATCTGATTCTTCTACTTGATAGAAAATTGTAAGCCTTTGCCCATGCTGTTGAATACTCTCTACAAAGACAAATATGGTTTACGAATAGTCTTGGCAGCTGTTTCCTGTTTTTGTGCGTTCAGGGTCCCCCCCACCCCCCTTTTTAAACTATTATAAATAATGCTGCAATTAATATATTTGGTCATACAGCAAACTTTCCAGTTATTTTCTAAGAACAGATTCCCAGAAGTGGTACCAGTGTGGAGTATTGGATGCAGAATGTGGAAACCTATGTTTTGTGTAAATAAGGAGCAAATATAAGCATCAATTTGCAGGTGCATAAAGAAATTATTGAAGAACCAATAAGGAATGAATACCAATCGTTACCTGGGGGCTGCGAGGCGGTGGGATCTGGCCAGATGAACTTAGAATCAAGAGAGACTTCTCCGGGTATACATTTTTTGCATATCTTGAGTTTTTTTTTTTTTTTTTCAACGTTTATTTATTTTTGGGACAGAGAGAGATAGAGCATGAACGGGGGAGGGGCAGAGAGAGAGGGAGACACAGAATCGGAAACAGGCTCCAGGCTCTGAGCCATCAGCCCAGAGCCCGACGCGGGGCTCGAACTCACGGACCGCGAGATCGTGACCTGGCTGAAGTCGGACGCTTAACCGACTGCGCCACCCAGGCGCCCCTGCATATCTTGAGTTTTGAAGCATGTATACATATGGCCTATAAAAATTAATCCAGAACAAATCCTAATAGCTACTTGATTGTGGAACGGAAGCAGCAGTCCCTCTGTAACCGGCTCTCGTGTTTTCTGTCACACCCAGGGCTGTGCACTCACGGTAAACGGTTGTGTTGGATGGGCTGTGGACTCTCTGTAGCTGGGACAGGGAGGCAGTTAGCTCCACTAAGTCATCTGGGGCTCCAGGTTCCTTCTGTCTTGTTGGTCACCACCCATGTCCCTGCCCCAGCTTGTGTGATGGGGGCAAGAGAAAGGAAGTGGGAGGCAGACAGTGTTCTTTTGAGGTAGTGATGTGGAAGTTGCACACAGCACATCTTCTCAGGGTCGTTGGCGAGCACTTGGTCGGGGGCCACCCCCAGCTGCAAAGGAGGCTGGGAAATGTGGTCTCTGCTCGGGCAGCCTGGATGAGGGCAGGGGTTCTGTGATTAAAGGAAGGAGGGGAAAAGCAGACTCGCGGATAAGTAGTGGCTTCTGGCCGAGGAGCTTTGACTTAAAAAGAATGACTGGAAATTATTGGCTGTACAAGATTATTTGGCAGGCTTTCATTTTCACCAAACCCATAAAACTCTGTTACCGTGGGGGCAATTAAAAGGATGTGGTAGTAATGGTATTATTACAATGGAACCATCTCTATTTTCCTGTAATTATCCCTCAGTGAAATACCTTCTCTCACATGAGCAGCCATAACATAAGCTGCAACAGCCAATTATTCAGTTCGGCAGATTTGTGAAACGATACCCTCTTTACATGCTTTGCTGGATGCGAGGTGGGCTACAAAAGGAGCGGAGGACACAGCTCATTCGTGGGAATGACAAGGAACTACCCGTTTGTTTACTATCTACAAAGCCAGTGTGTCCTCGTGTCCTAAGCTAGGGATGATTAACACAGAAGAAACTGAGGCCAACGAAGGGAAAGCATTCGCTCAAGGTCATCCTTGGAGCTTGGAAGTGGCAGAAGCAGGTCAAGGCAATGTCTTGACTTCAAAACCAGTACATTTAAGACAATTTCAAAAATTTTGTCGAAAGTATCTTGCTCTATCTGCCCCCCCCCCGGCCCTGGTCCATCCAACTAATGCTGCCCCCCTCCTCCCAGAAACAACATTTGTCAACCCATTCCACTATTTATTATTGTATTTGCTTCCATATTTACAAGTCATAAGTATCTCTTGATTCATTGATTTGACCATTATTGCTTGACTTCCAGTTTTATGGCAGATAAAGTTTTAAAAGTTTTTTTTTTTTTTTCAACGTTTATTTATTTTTGGGACAGAGAGAGACAGAGCATGAACGGGGGAGGGGCAGAGAGAGAGGGAGACACAGAATCGGAAACAGGCTCCAGGCTCTGAGCCATCAGCCCAGAGCCTGACGCGGGGCTCGAACTCCCGGACCGCGAGATCGTGACCTGGCTGAAGTCGGACGCTTAACCGACTGCGCCACCCAGGCGCCCCAACAGCAGATAAAGTTTTTAGCCCACTTATATCTTCTCATTCCCTTTCCCTCCAATATAATATATCTCAGTATTTTATAAAAGCTTTATTCAGTATTTACATTATTGTGACTTATAAGCATTATTCACTGTTGAATCTGCTAGTCTACTGTGGTTAAATTTCCTTTCTTGTACAATTTTTTTGTTTGCTTAGTTTTCTTCCAGTACCTAACCAGTCATGTCCTGCTCTTCAATAGCTCTGTAAACCTCTCCGTATAATTTTCTATGCAGTCACATCTATCAGGTAATTAATTCATCAGTTTAACAGTATTCTCCAAGCCCTCCCTCCTTCCACATAGCTATTGGCCGTTCTGGTATTTCCTTTCACTCCTACGTGGGATATTCGTTTGCCTTTTTCTCATGTTGGTTTCCTTTTCCCTCAATCCTTTGCCTTCCTTGTTTCCTTGGAGAATACCTTTCAGCAATTTTCTTAGAAAGGATGCACAAAAGGTGAATTCTTGAGATCTTGCATGCCTAAAATGTGTTAACTTTTAATCTCTTTATTGGATTTATAATATGGTTGGATTTAGAGGTTGAAATTAATTTCTCTTAACATTTTGCAGTCATTTCTCCATTTTCCTCTAGCTGTTGAGAAGTTGGCTACCATTTTATTTCTTGATCTTTTTATGTGTGATTTGGGTTTTTTTCCTCTATGGATGTTTTTAGTATCTTTATGCTCACTGTTCTGAAATTCCAAAATGATGTTTCTTGGTACAGTTATTTCTTTTTATCATTTATTGTGCTGGGAACTTTGAGGGCTTTTAAAACCTAGAGACTCGTGTCTTGTGATTTTGTGGAATTTTCTTGTATTCTTTTGGTGATAATTTCCACCTTGCCATTTTATTTGCTCTCATTTTCTAGAATGCTTATTACTTGGATTTTCATTGTAGCCTTCCTCAATTGATTCTCTGATTTCCTTTTTATCTTTTCTCACCTTTTCTCATTTCATTAATTTTCTACTGGGGGAGAAATTCTAATCCTTTTATTGAAGGATTGTTTATTTCAGCAATAATTAAAACAAAGAAAATTACCCTGAGAAATTTCTTGTTCTTCGGCCACTCCTTTTGTGTAGTATGCTGCTCTTGTTTCATGAGAACAGTATCTTTCATGGAAGCAGAGGGTATTAATTATAATTCTTTGAAGTGTCCTTGAGCTCTGAATCCTCTCTGTTAACTCTGAGTTTCTTCATTGTCTTTGAATGTTTTGGTTTCTGTCTTTCATGGTCAAAGTGTTTTCAAGATTCTGGCAGTCCTTGGCTCTGAGTTCATATTTAAATTTTTTTAATGTTTTCTTTTGAGAGAGAGAGAGAGAGAGTGCGGGAGGGGCAGAGAGAGAGAGAGGCAGACAGAATCCAGGCAGGCTCCAGACTCCCAGCTGTCAGCACAAACCCTGAAGTGGGGATCGAACCCATGAACTGTGAGATCATGACCTAAGCCGAAGTGAAGTCAGATGCTTAACCAACTGAGCCACCCAGGTGCCCTCTCAGTTCATATTTAAATCAGAAGAAACTGGTTGTAAGCTCTGTGTACTCTTTTTTTAAAAAGTTGAAACATAATTCCCATACACAAAATTTATCTTTTAGTGTACAATTCGGTTGCTTTTAGTATATTTATAAGGCCATCCAACCATCACCACTCTTTAGTTCCAGAACACTTTCATGACCCCAAAGAGGAACCTTGTACACATTAGCAGTCACTCCCCGTTGCCCCTTCCCCCGGCCTCTGGCAATCACTAATATTCTCTGTCTTTGTAGATTTGCCTATTCTGGGCATTTTATACGAATAGAATCATTCAATATGGGATCTTTTGTGTCTGGTTTCTTTCGCTTAGCATTGCTTTCAAGTGTCATGCCTATTGTAGCCTGGATCTGGACTTCATTCCTTTGATGGCTGAATAATATTCCATCCGATGGATATATCGCATTTTGTTTATCTATTCATCTGTTGGTGAACTCTGTGTACTCTTTAAAGAGATTTTTCAAACAATTCCTGCTTTCACTCCCTGTTCTACCTCTCTCTCTATATATATTTTTTCAAGTGGTGGAGCCCGACATGGGGCCTGAACTCATGACCCTGAGATCAAGATCTGAGCTGAGATCAAGAGTTGGATTCTTAACTGCCTGGGCCATCCAGGCGCCCCTCTATCTCTATCCGATGTGGGAACTTGATGCCTCCTATTCCTGAGCCTTTTGGGCAGTTCTGTGAGAACAAATGATGTCCCTCCACCCAACCCCGCAAGCCCTCAGGTCCGACATGCTTCTTCCCTCTTGGATCCTTTACGTTCCTTCAGTTGCTGTGGTTTTATATGTTGGGGTTGAGGGCTACAGGTGTCTCTTGGCTTCACTGGAGATGCAGTTTGTGCCTGTTTCTTCTTTATCCTTGTGTGGTTTCTAAGAGGAAGACTTTGTTCCGCCATTTTGAAACTGAGCCACTGATGTGCCTTCCATTAGGCTGTGCAGCATCATGTAGAGTATAGTACGTGGGTCAGGTGGTAAGTGCTAAGAAGAGTTATTCATTTCATCCACTCGTTCAACAGATATTTACTGATCACCTATTATATCTGGGCAGCATGCTAAGTCCTGGGGAATCGGGGACGATAAGAGAGATGCATCCCCTACCCTCAAGGAGAGTACACGTTAGGGAAAGATCTAGATGAGGAAAGAAATTGCAGTGCAGTGCTCAGTTCTCAGATGGTAAGATCGGAGAATGGGTGCACATGGGGGAAGCACTTAGCTCAGGCTTGGAATAAAGCTCTGACTTTCCAGAACACTTTCACACATTCAAAAAAACTCCAGTTAAGTTCAGAGATGAGAAAGCAGCCCTATATTGTGTCCTTCCTGCTGTCCAGTGGCATCTTCCTTTGGTGTGGAGAGAGCTCCCTGAGGGGTCCCGGCTCCCTGAAGCCTCTGGGAGATAACGATATTTAAACCGCCAACCCTGGCCCAGGGCCAGGTCCTCCCCTGGATGCAGTGAGGACACACTCCAGGTGATGGCTGTGATGGCTGTCGGTGGAGGGGTGTTCGTGCTTCTAAGCAGGCCTGGCTCACATGATACAGGCCTTGTGGACAGAAATGTGTTTTGAACCCAGCCCTGCCTGCACCATTTATTCTCAGTGCCTGAGGGTGCTAGAATAGGACAGTGACAGCGCAAAAGCCCTGGAACAGACACCTGGACAAAGGCCTCATTGCAGGAAAGCTTTAGCTGTGAGGATGAGGGTGGCCGGGGGAAAGAGTGGGGCTAGACGCTAAGAAATCAACAAGTGTCTCAAACTAAGATTCATCGCTTCACAAAGAGCTCCAAACACAGCTATACTTTTTGTTTTCAATATTGTACCTTTCATGTCTTTCCTCCTACTGCCACCCCTCCCCCCATTTTGTTAATGTGAAACAAAAGGGGATCCATTTTGCATTAATATTGGCCCAGGTCAGGGAACTGGCAGGGCCCAGCTGGACCCCTGCATCCTGCCATGGGCTTCTAGGGACAGGGATGCTGAGTGTGAGGGGGGCCTGGTGGGGCAAGGGGAGGGCTCTGAGGGCACAGGCACTCAGCTTGGAGGCACTGCTGAGTGGGAGGGGGACTGCCTTCCTTCTGTCTCTCTTCCAGGGCAGAAGTAGACTTGGGGGAGGATGTATGTTGTGAGAGCCAGATTTAGCCCAATGTGTTAGGACGATGTTTCTAATCATGAATGTCTTTTTTTTTTTTTTTAACTTTTTTTTTCAACGTTTATTTATTTTTGGGTCAGAGAGAGACAGAGCATGAACGGGGGAGGGGCAGAGAGAGAGGGAGACACAGAATCGGAAACAGGCTCCAGGCTCCGAGCCATCAGCCCAGAACCCGACGCGGGGCTCGAACTCACGGACCGCGAGATCGTGACCTGGCTGAAGTTGGACGCTTAACCGACTGCGCCACCCAGGCGCCCCTCTAATCATGAATGTCTTAATGAAAGAACATACTGCCTACTGGAGCAAGGATGGCTCCTCGGAAGTTGAAGCAGAGACAGGAAGTTGTTACACGATGTCAGACCAGGTCACTTTGGTCTTTTCACGTCCGGGCCCTGTGATCTCTAGAGCAGTAACTAAGATCTACTGAGCACAGACTCGCTGTCACTTTACTTACCTTAACTTGATTTACTCTCACAGCAACCCTCTGAGGTTAGGTGTTATTATTTTTTCTAGCCCATTTTACAGATGAAGACCCTGAGGCTCAGAGGGGTTGCTGCGTTTTTGTCGTTGTTCTTTTTACCATCGAAGTGGCCTGGCAGAGTGAAAGGCACCATATTGTACTGGTTGGGAGCTTGGACTCTGGAGTCTGTCCTAATTTCCCAGCTAAGGGGCCTTGGGAAAGTTCCTCCTTGTCCCTGAGCTTGTCCCCCCTCCTTGTCCCTCATCTGTGAAAGAGGTACGGAAGCAGGGCCTCCCTTGTTAGGACTCTGTCCTACATACAGATGTCAGGCAAAACCCAGCCCAGCCCAACCCAGGTTATGTCCCATGAGAAATCCTTTCTTTTGGCGCATTTGCAGATTGGCCAACACCATCCTCACAGGCGCTGCTCACGCGAGTTCTAGGGAAACGGGGTTTGAACTGAGCTGTTTGACCTTGGAGCTTTCACACAGTGGAAAGACTCTGGCTTCATGGGCCGGTGGGCTGTGTCCTCTCTCCGGCTGATGCTAAGAGGCAGGAAAACCAGAGAGAAGGAGCAACTGAAGGAGCCAAGAGTGGAAACTGGGACCCACGAGCATCTTCTGAACACCCTCCCTGCACAGCCTCCTGCCAGTCAAACTCTTCGCTTTAATCCCAGCAGCAAAGGTACCCAGAACCTGCTGGCACATAGCTCTCATTCATGTCACCATGGGGATGAAGACAGGGTCTCTGTGCAGCCTTTTTCCCCTTGCTTGGTGTTTAAGGCCAAACCCAGGTCCTGCCCCCCATGGAGCCCTGCTGGGTATCCTCTGGCTATGTGTGTGGTAGAAGGAGCCCAGGCTTTGGGAAGGGACACCTCTGGTTCAAAGCCTACACCTTCGTAAGCTATGTGACTTCAGGCAAGTGGCTTCTCACAGCCTCTATTTTTCATCTATGAAAGGAGGAAAGTAGCACCTACTATCTCATGAGGTTGTTTAGTGCATTCAGTGGAAGAACATGCGTGAAGTGTCTGGTGTTCTGCTTGGGACCTAATAAACAGGAATGCTTAATAAATGGCAAATTATTACGATGATGACAGGAGCAGTAGGTAAGCCAGGTCTGCTCAAATAAAAGATGATTATTATGGAATAGTATCTCCTTCCGTTTTCTTCCATTCTCTTCCCTTCATGTTGAAATTCTGCTTTTCTACAAGAAAGGGAACTAACCTATTCAACACCCATATTCTTCTTTTCCAATGTATTAAAAAAAATTTTTTTTGTCTACTTATTTATTTTGAGAGAGACAGCACGAGTAGGGGAGGGGCAGAGATAGAGAGGGAGAGAGAGAATCCCAAGCAGGGTCCGCGTTGTCAGAGCCCTACACGGGGCTTGAACTCCCGAAACCACAAGATCACGCCCTGAGCAGAAACCAAGAGTCACACGTTTAACCGACTGAGCCAGTCGGGTGTCCCTCCAGTGTGTTTTAACAGTGCTTGTCCCCTCCTACTGGCTGAACATTTTCTTTAAAAAAACAATTTTTTTTAATGTTTATTTATTTTTGAGAGAGACAGAGACAGAATGCAAGTGGGTTAGGGGCAGAGAGAGAGGGAGACACAGAATCTGAAGCAGGCTCCAGGCTCCGAGCTGTCAGAACAGAGTCTGACGCTGGGCTCGAACTCATGAACCGTGAGATCATGACCTGAGCTGAAGCCGGAGGCTTAACCGACTGAGCCACCCAGGCGCCCCTGGCTGAACACTTTATAGTCTCTCGAGACCATTTGTATTTTAACTCACAGGATTACCTCCACGGTGGACGCCCAGTGACTTCAGGGGCCAGAAGCAGGACTGTGGGATTATGGAATCTGCGTGTTTTCTGCCACATTCTGCTATACCAACACCCACTAAGAGTCCTGAATATTCAAAAAGGGACTAAACAATATGAATGCAAAACAGAATATGTGAAAAAGTAACTTATAGTCCTGTTACCTCAGGAATTCCTTTTTTTAAAAATTTATTTCCATTTCCTTTTGCCTACAAGCATATATAATTTTGAGATGGCTGCCGTATATAGAACAAAATTCACATCTTCGTTCTGCTTATGTAATTGTCCCAAGTTGCTGGGTACTATTCATCATTAGAATTCAACACGTCCATTCAAGTGGATGTGCTATAATTTACTTAGTGATCACAGTCATTGACATTGCTTGCAATTTTTTATTACCCATAGCTAGGTCTGCAAAGGTGCACATAGCTCCCCATGACCTCATCTTATTTTTTGTCTCTTTATCTTCTTGTACCACTTTTAGGGAAGTAGCATGTTTCTACTTTGCCTCTAGAATGGCTCTTCGAAAGTAGAGCCTGGTTTTGAGTGTGCTCCGGTCTGGGGAATTGAGAACGGGGAGGAGCGGTTTCCCCCCCACCACCCGCAGGTTGGAATCTGAAGCTCAATGTTGCCTCCAAGCGAGAACGCGCGGAACTGCAGGGTTGGGAGCCGGGGTCTGAGCCTTTAGCGAGGGGCGCTTTGGTTTCAGACCTAGGAAGTTGAGAGAACAGGCCGTCCTCTCCAGTTTTGAGGAGACGCTGATCTGGTTAAGAGACGGACCTGGGGCAGTTAGACGACGACTGCCAGGCTGGAGACTTTCGGAATTCAGTTTTATGGTGGATTCCTTTCTAGAGGAAGAAAAAGAAGATTAATAATGAGTATGGTCACCGTTAATTAAATGCCTATTATGTGACAATATTTTTTGTTAGGTGGTTTGTGTACGTCAGTGCTGAGTTTTACAGCAAAGCTCTTGGAACTGCTCTTTTGCAAATGAGAGAACTGAGGCTCAGAGAGGTCAACTCTGTTGCCTAGAGTCAACTAGCTGTCAGATGTGGGAGCCAGGTTCAAAGTCAGATCTGTTGGGTTCTAAAGCCCTGCCCGTTTTATTAGACCAGGCCCATCTGCTGATGAACCTGTTTGGGCAACATTGACCTGAGTCCGGGTTGGATTGGCAGATCCCAAGGCGATACCTGTTGCTTTCACAAGACCACGGTCCTGCTATTCTCCCAGAGCTCTGTTACCCAGGCCCTGCTGGGAAGCTCTGTTTTCTATGTCAGTAGGCTAGAGGGCTTTCCTGGTCAGGACTGCAGTACCAAGCACCAAGCCCTCAGTACCCAGCGGACCTGTCCTGGTTCCTCAAAGGTGGCCACCAAAAATCAAATGGTGCCAGCTTCCCGGTAGCTGAGGGTGTGCTGGGCCCTGTGCCCCAGGGCGGAGACTGCCACCCTGCCCTGGAGAGGGAGGGGCACTGTGGAGCCCACCTCTGCCAGCTGCCCACCTCCCACCCTGGGTGCCAAGGAGGCGGGGCCACAGCAAGCCCTACCCTGCCGCCCTCCTCCATATTGATTAGGTTAAAAACTAAGAGCATGTGAAAAGGGAAAAGCAAGCAAACAAAAAAGTCTCCACAAACCCCGGTCTCCAGACCACCCTCATTAATTAAAAAAAAAAATCAGTACATTCCAATGGCAAAAAAGTACCTCCAACAGCACGAAAAGGCAGGAAGGAAAAAGTAAAGCCCCTTCTTCCAAAGGCAGCCTTCAAACAGCTGCTTGGATTTCCTTTAAGACTTTTCTTTTGCATGGACTAGCGCACCAATAACACATAAACTTATTTGCACGTGTTTAAAACTTACACAAATGAGGTCGCGTTACGCACAGGTCGAGCACTTTGCTTTTTTCTCATTCAATGTATGTTGGGGACTTTCCGTATCAGCAGGCGCCCCATTCTTTGTAAGGGCTGCGCAGGGCTAAGCTATACATGCTGTGATTGTTTTAAGCTGCCCCCTAATGGCAGTCACTGATATTTTGGTTATTCTAGTGTTTTCTTCAGCAAGTCCAGTGTGGTTACCCTACCCCATCAGCCGGTGCAGGAATGAACCTGCTACAGGGGGCCGGGGGCGGGGGCATCTGGTGGAACCTGCTCACCCAGGGGTGGCCTCCTGACCCAGCACTGGCCGCGGGGTGGGGGTGCGTGTACCCGCAGATGCTGAACTGCTGCCCCCTTGTGGCCTGGCGAGGGCGAGCCTCTTGCTAACCAGGTGCGATCTAGTAAAACAGAATCCCACCTAAAGCCTCTCCATGGAACCTCAGCTCATCAACCCATTCTTGGTGTGAGGGAGGGAGGAAGGCAGAGAATCTTTGGTCCTTACGCCTCATGGTTCAGCCATACCTGTGGCTGAGTCCAGCACTCAGTCTTGGAACAAGGATGCTCAGCTGCTACGGTGCTTGGGCGGGAATGTTTGGCAGTGATTGGGTGCCTGTAGCCTGCCTGCTTAGGGTGCTGAAACCCAGGATCTCCCTTATGCTCAAATGGAAGGATCTTGTTGGAGTTAGGTAAACCTGTGTTGGCCACTGACTTACTGTCTGTTCATCCATCCATCCGTTCTTCCAATCATTCAAAATTATTTATCGAGTGCCAACATCTTGAGTGCTAAGCTCTGTGACTTTGGATGAATTACTTCACCTCTGTGAACTTTAGTTTCCACACCTGGACGTTGAACATATTGACATTTAAATCATATTGGGAAGGTGTAGATGAAATATGTGTTGTATGGTATAGACTCAGAAAAAGATATTTAGTGGATCTGAGAATTAGGAGATGCCTAATCTTCCAGAAGCTTACACCTTAGTTAGGGAGACCTGATGTAGGTACATAAAATGGTCAGGGACTTTTAGCAAGAACAAAATAGTGTAAGACCATTGTGTGTACACATGTGTGTGCACGGGTGTCCAAACTGTAGGCCTATGGGCTGAAGCAATGCAAAGTAGGAGGTGGACTGGAGTGGGCTTCTCGGAGAGACAACTCTTTAGTCAGGCTGTGAAGCATCGGAATTGCTAGAGAGAAGATGGTGTGTCAGGAAGAAGGGACCACACAACCCAAAGGACTTTCTTCCACAGAAGTGCAATGCTGTGGTTTTACTTGCATTTCCAGCCCGTGCGCCATGGCTTCCACCCAAAAAACAATGGCAGGTCCTGTCGAGACAACCTGTTTCCTGGGGCAGTGAAGCACCCAGCCTATTCCAAGCTCAAGCTCAGTCAGAGTCATTTCTTGCTGCCCAATCAGTCAGTTGACCACTAAATGCATGCAGCAATGTTGCCCCTGCCCCAGTAGCCTCCCTGGCAACCCAGATAGACCTTGTTAGATTAATTGCAGACCAAAGTTCAAGGATTCTGATTTAACCAATGATTATTGAGCACTTGCTTTTTCTGGGCCTTGTGCTGGATTCTTCATGTAGTTGTAAGGTTGAACTGTTATGCTCATTTTTCAGAGGAAAAGACTGAGGGTCAGAGAGGATAAATGACTTGCCCAGGACCTCACAGCTAGTAAATTATAGAGTCAAGGTTCCAACCAAAGCCTCCTGACTCATTGGTTTCCCCCTATATTTCCTCTGTCCTCTCCCATCCACTCTTCTGGAGTTTAGCTCCAGGTGCAAATTAATTCCCAATAATTGGGTCTTCCATGATGTTGGCCTGAGTCTCCCTCCCCATCGGGGAGGACATAAATGGCCTCACCCCATCCAGAGTGATTGGAGGGGACTCAGGAAACCCCTGGGGGCTTCTCTTTCTTTAAAAGGTAACCCCAGGGGCACCGGGTGGCTCAGTCAGTTGAACAACCAACTTCGGCTCAGGTCATGATCTCATGGTTTGTAGGTTCAAGACCCACATTGGGCTCTGTGCTGACAGCTCAGAGCCTGGAGCCTGCTTCCGACTCTGTGTCTCCCTCTCTCTCTGCCCCTCCCCTACTTGTGCTCTGTCTCTCTCAAAAATAAATAAATAAATAAAAACTGAAAAAAAAAAAAAAAAAAAAGGCAACCCTAAACACAACTCTGAATTTCAGTGCCAGAGTCCTTTTTTTTTTTTTTTTTTTTTTTTGAGAGAGAGAGAGAGAGAGGGCATGCAAGTGGGGGAGAGGCAGAGGGAGAGAGAGAGAGAGAAAATCCCAAGGAGGGTCTGCATTGACGGTTCAGGAGCTCAGTCTCACTGACCGAACTGTGAGTCATGACCTGAGCTAAAATCAAGAGTCGGGTGCTTAACAGACTGAGCCACCAGGTGCCCCCGACTCAGCATTTCTACCTCTTTAAGAATCTGCCATATAGAAACCTCCCCCCACCCCCACCCCACGCCCCAGTCCCTGCAGTGACCAGAGTTACAGGTACAGGGATGCTCTGCTTGTGTAGTGACATCCAACTGCAAGGGACTGCTCTGAGAGCAAAACTCTGTGGCAACACTGATGAGAATACAGTAGCTTATGGTAACGTGGGAAGACATCCAAGATAGGTAAAAAAAAACAAAAAAAACCCAGCTGTAATGCACATCTTATTCCAGTTTCATAAAGAATATACTGTGTGTAATCTCTGGTTTTATGTATAGAAATACTTAGTTGAATATGCACCAAATTATTTATGGGCATGTGGGGGGGGTTGTCCATATTTTTTAATACTTCTCTAATTTTATTTTATTTTTTATGTTTATTCATTTTTGAGAGAGACAGACAGACAGACAGAGTGTGAGAAGAGGAGGGGCAGAGAGAGAGGGAGACACAGAATCTGAAGTAGGCTCCAGGCTCTGAGCTATCAGCACAGAGCCCGATGCGGGGCTCGAACTTGTGACCTGAGCCGAAGTCGGACGCTTAACCGACTGAGCCACCCCGATGCCCCAATATTCCTCTAATTTTAAAATTCTGTGTCAGGTGAGAGGCCAGCCTGCAATCTCTACTGGCCAAGGCAGGCAGGCGGTCTCCATCTTGGGGGGTGTGGAGACGAGGTCAGCAGGGCCTCGGGTGTACAGGTTCCAGGGCGTGTGTGCTCGTCTTGACATCACTGGCTGTGTGAGTGGAAAGGTGGAAGGTGGGGGAGCAGCTGTGAGATGGGCTGTCGGCTGCACAGGGTGGGGACTGCTTCTCTTCTACTTATCCTGGCCGACTACAGGCTGAGCCCACCTGCACAAGGTGGCTCCCACATCTGTAGGGTGCCTTATAGTGTCCCAGGCTTGGTTCCTGGTCCTTTTCATCCAGGCCCCAATAGCTTTGTGACACAGAAATTATTACCATCTCTATTTAATAAATGAGAAAACGAGGGCCAGGATGGGTAAGTGGCTTGTCTGAAGTTACATGGTTGATGGTAGAGCCCAGACTGTAGCCCAGGTCCTTGGGCTGTGGAGTCGTTTCTCTCTCTCTCTCTCTTTCTCTTGCTCTTAGTAAATTTTCCTTGAGTCAATGGTATTTTATACACTTAGGATTGAACAGTTCAATGCTCAATCTAGTTAAAGAAAGAGGGACAGAATATATTAAGTTACAACATTGACAACTGCAAAGATTAAGGTTTCAGGCATAGCTGTATCAGGGTGCTCAAATGGTGTTACTAAAGATCTACTTTCTCCATCTCCCAGTTCCTCTTTTCCCTGTACTGGCTCAAATCTCAGGCAGGCTCTTTCTACATGGTGGCAAGACAGCCCTCAGCAAGCCCCAATTTCTTTCCGTGGAAAGATGCCTTAGAGAGGCAAGAGGCTGGACTTCAACTCAGACTGAATCCCGGTGAAGCCAGAGCCGGGACCCGTGAGTGAGGAACATCACTTTGCATCAAGATTACAAAGTGATGGCCGAAAGTGTCTCTTTGTTTGGCCTCCACAGTGTTTTTATTTATTTATCTTTACATTTTAATTAATTAGTTAATTAGCACAGTTTTTTTTTAAACTTTGAGTTGGTTGCCAATATTTGAAAATCAGATTTCATGTTCAATTCGTATTTCCAGCTTTTGAAAAAAAATCGGAGTCCTCATCCTCGTCAGGGAGCACACTCACTGGCAGCAGCTTTCCCCTCCAGTCTGGGTGTGCGGGTTTCTAGAGCATCACAGTCCCCACCCCTCCTTCTTGTCTCCTGTACCTGGTCTGCTTCACTCATAGAAAGTATAAGTCGTAGAAAGAGTAGTTAACAACGTGGACTTGAGCCAGAGTGTCTGGGTTTGAGTTTTACCTACTGGCTGTGTATCTTAGACAGGTTAGCTAATTGTTTTCTGCCTTAGTTTACAAACCTGTGAAATGGGGACAGTAATAGGGTGTATCTCATGAGGCTGTTTGGGGAGGCTTAAGTGAGCATATATAGAAAAACTGCCTGGTGCATTGACAGCATTTTATAAAAGTTAACTATTATTAAAATTGTCTTCTGGCTATATATATTTGCAGTGTTTGGACAACCCCTTTCCCCTTACAGTGACAAACGTTTTTCCTTCTCAAATTGTGAAACCGTCTTCATCCAGTCTGATAGACAGAAGAGTTTGCAGAGGGGGTTATGAACTTGTCCAAGATGTTGGTCGAAGCAAGGCAAACAGAGAAAGGAGGCCAGTGTGAACCTCCCGCCATGGCCGTGCCTTTGGAGGCTGCTGCTCCTGGCTGGGAGCCTGCTGTGACCCCGGGGAACCGCTGAGCAGGCTGTCACTCGGCGTCCCCAACACCCTGGCCTGTCAGGCAGAGACCATTCCCTTCTGCTCGGCACCAGACACCTTCAGACCCTGGAGTTGGGAGGCCCTGCTCTCCTGCTGCTCAGCTGGGCTGCTTGGCCCTGCTCTGGACAGGCTCAGAGGACAGAGGCAGAGCTTAGAGCCCTTTCGGATGGCAGCTGGGATTCAAGCTGTCAACCGGAGGCGAGTCGACACAGCCGGGCTGCGGAGACCAGGCGGCCGCGCGGAAGGGCAGGAGGTGATGCTGTGCAGGTCTCCCGCCCCTGCGCTCTCTTCTATTTATAATTCCCCTTGATAATAGGGCACATTCATCCCCCTGCAGGCCACTAATTGCTCTGGAGCGAAGGGATGACAGCCTAATTATTCACTTCACAAAAATTAAAGTTGGGCCATGTCAACAAAGTCCATTCGCTGTCACCCAGATGCAATTTGTTGCCCTTCGTTGGGGCAAAGGGCAGTTAGAAAAAACCCCCAGACCCTGGCCTGGTTCCAGCTCGAGCAGACTTTTATTTTCTGGCCTCAAATTATCTCTGGGAGGTTCTGTTTCTAGGAGACAGAATGCCTCTTCCTCTTGGCCGTAAACTGCGGTCAGCCGGTCACTGCTTCCCTGACAGGAGGCGACATTTTGGTTCCTGGAAATAAGGCATCTGAGAGCTAGAAGGACCTCAGGGAGATTAAAAACCAGCAACTACTGGGCCCAGTTTAGCCCATGGATTTGTTTTATTTGGCTAGCGGGGTGTTTAAAAAGCTAGACGAAAACAATTTGAGATAACATCCACATTACATAAAATTAACCATTTTGAAGTGTGCGATTCAGTGGCATTTAATACATTCACGATGTTGTACGACCTCTATGTGGTTCCAAACAATGTCCATCACCCCAGAAGGACTCCCCCAGTCACTCCCCATTGTCCCTTCCCGCCAGACCCTGGCAACCACCAGAGTTGCTGGTCGATACTCTCTACTCTGGATATCTCACATAGATGGAATCATATAACAGGTGGCCTTTTGTGATTGGCCTCTTTCACTTTGCGTAATGTTTTTGAGGCGAGTCCACCTCAAAACGGTGCGGTGTGTTTCCGTACTTTATTCCTTGCAAGCTGAATAACTTCAGAAAGCTTTTGCATTAGTTTATAACAGCCTCCCTGAGATACACTCCGCACGCCATCCAGTTCGCCTTCTGAAGCACGCAGCTGCGCGCATTTCACGATGGCGTGCAGCCATCAGCACAACCAAATTAGCTTTTGACCCTGAAGAATCAGATTTCGCAGAATGCCTTGGAAAACCAGAAGATGCGGTAACACCAAGCCCCCGAGTCACAACACGGTACTGCGGCCCAGCCCTCTCGATGGCACTTGGGTTTACGGGTCGTATGGCTTCCTGCGGTGCGGAACAGGCCCCTTCTACTCGTTTGCCGATCGCCTGGTCCTAGAGGCGTATGTGAGCGTGTGAGACTGTCCGATGCCCTGCGTGGACACATGAAGAAGCTGAGACCCCGCCAGGCCACGCTGAGGTCACGTGAGATGGGCTGCAGGTTAGAATGCAGACTTTCCAACTCCTAGCCCCACACTCCCTCCACTCTCGCATGGCTCTTTCTACAGCTGTTGAAGCTAATTGTCAGAATATCTTAAGGGAGGTGTGACCCTATGTTTGTGACAGCCTTTACACCGTGTTATTTGATTAACGGGTGTATTGGGGATGTCTGCTTCCTTTGGTGATTATACTCCAAGCTTCTTTTGGGGAAACCCCCCAAATAATTCCATGGTTTGGGTGGGGGCAGGCCCTGAGCGCCCCCATCTTAGGGAAGTGCTTGTAAATTTCCAAGCCTGACAGTCAGACTCTGTCGGGATCAGGGCTGAGGAACTTTTGTTGGATTACTGGAAAAGGGAAGCTCCTTCCCTGGTAAGGGTCCTGACACGGTGAGATGTGAGTGGAGGCCTGCTGAGGGCTATCTCACCATCGTGTGGAAAACCTGCCTGAGACTTGAGCCAGTGTAGGGGGGAAAAAAGAACTGAGAGATGGCGAAAGCAGATCTGTAGTAACAGTTGAGCACCCTGATACAGCTGTGCCTGAAACCCTAATCTTTTCAGTTTTCAGTGTTGTAATTTAATATATTTTGCCACTGTTTTTTTTTCTTAAACTAGACTGAGCTGGGTTTCTGTCACTCGCATTGAGCCACTGAATCCTAAGTGTATGGAACACTATTCACTCAAAGAACCTTTATTGAGCACTTATCCCATATCAGTGTATTCACATACGTGATCTCATTTATGTGAAAACTCTGTAAGATAGGTAGCTACAATTATTTCTGGTTTATGGACAGGATGGGAGGGTTAGGAAGGTGACTTACCCAGAGATACTCAGACTGTGAGTGAGTGACCTGGGCTTTTAACCTCATTTCCAAAGCTAGTTCCCACACCATAGCTCCCCAGTGCATGCTGGAAATGTTTTCCGTTTTCCAAAGAGCTTAAACACATTTTCTGCCCCCAACTCCGTGATAAACTGTGAAAATGTTGGAGTATATAGAAAGTATATGAAAAATTCTACAGCTCACAAATAACCCTCGTGAACATTTTAACGTAGACACTCACGATTTTGCAACATACGAAAGTTTATATAGAAAGAATAAAAGATCAGCCAGTCTGTACCATTTCATATGCTGCCTTTATCACTTAAAATGATGTCATAAGAATGAAGACAGTTTTCCTTGTGTTTCTTGAGTCAGAGGAGAGAGGCAGCTTGCTAAAGCTTTGGGGTAGAGCTGGCGCTGACCCGCCCCTGGCTTGTGGCCTAGAGCCCGTGTGGCACCTCTGTGTCCAGGTGGCCCCTTCCCCGCCTGGGGCTTGATAGACCAGCGGGACTCTCCGGAACGGTCGGCGTCCCCAGGTCTGTACTGGATTCTGTCCAGCAGCAATCAGAGCCACGGGAGACCACAGGGCCAGGAAGGGACGGCTTCCATGTCCGTTTCCTACGCAGGCAGGGTGTGTTGTAGTGGAGTCAGTGTAAATGTGAGTCCCATGGGGAGGTGGAGCAGGCTGTGCTGGAAGCTCTGGTTTTGCTCCCGGTGTGACATTCCCATCACCTCCAGGATCACCTCCAGACCTAGGAGGCGCTGAGGCTTCCTCCCTTCGCCCGTTTGATCAAAAACACGCTGTGCTCTTAATGGCCGCCAGGTGGCGCTATGGAATAGGAAACGAAATTGCCGCTCAAGCTACCGGAGGAGACCTGAAGGCCGAGGGAGATGAGATCTTTAAGAGAAGGAGGCAAGCTGGGAATGTACAGTTACTGAGCGTGCACCATGCAGGGTGAGCAGGGAAGGTGAGATCCCAGACAAAAGTAGGAGCACACTGGGGAAGAAAGATACAACGGTAATGAATCAATTAACACGTCGTCATTGGAAGCTAACACGAGAGGCATCTGATGGAGAGGAAATTCCCGCGGGTGGTGGGGTCCCACAGACTGGGTGTGGATCCACATTCAGGGAGTTACTGGCGCGATCACAGCAAGTCACTTCGTTTCTGAACCGGAGTTTCTTCATCTGTAAAAGGTACCGAGCTCTTACAGGCTGCGTTGTCCTGAGGCAACCTCTGCGCTCCAGGGCTGATGAGAAAAGGAGGAAGGGAGGCTCTTGTCTGGATGGCTCCCATTGCCTGTTGGGAAGGTGTGATTAGCCCAAGATTCTCTATGGTGTTTTGGTCCTCTGTGCTCACTGGGGCCAGGATGGTGTCATTTTTTTGCACAATGCCTGCCCTGCTACCTTGTACATACAAAGTACCCAGGACATTGTGTATTTTATTGAATCAGTTGAATGGATGTAAATTACAGAACATGACCATGGGTTTCAAGCTGTGATATGGACAGTGGATACTGGCCATCAGGTAAAATAAAGGGGTTTAGGAAGGCTTCTTGGAGCAAGTGGGGCTTAGAAACGGGGGAGGATTGACTAGGGAGATGAGAATCCCAGCGTTCTGGGCTAGGGGGCAGCATGAGCAAAGGCCCTGAGGTGGGAGTGCGGGAATGGATGTGGTGCAGGAGGGAGGTGCCTTGCTGGTGCTGGGAGAAGAGTGAGGAGCTGGAGCAGCTAGGAGGGAGGGGTGCCGTGTGGCAGCCCGAAGAGCCCAGCTGTGAAGTGCTTGGATTTGCCTTGGCAGGTGCAGGCCACTGGGTGATCAGGTCTAGGACACCTGTCCCTGGGACAGTCACCAAGAGGCTCAGGGCTACAGGGGCTGCCGTTCATATAGGGGCCTGCCGGGTCTGGAGGGTGTCAGTGCAGGCAGGGGCCATGGATATCCAAGAGTCTTTTGAGGTTCAAGGCCCCCTGCTGTCTGAGGCCTTACCTGCGAGGAGGGAGAGGAGAGGTTAGGAGGCTGTTCTAGGGGTTTGGAGGGACCTTGGTAGTCCAACATACTCTCTTCCATTGGATAGCTTCCATGAAACGGGAGAGGCTACAACTGCCCTCCTTGTGGCGTGTGGGGCAAGGAGCCAGGAGGCCAGGCCCAGGGGCCCCTGACTGGGTGAGTGCTAAATAGGTCTGTGTAAACTGCAGGGCTCTGGGACCAGGAACAAACTGGTGGGTAGATGTGTGCTTGCTCACAGGCAGCTCCTGGATCCTGGCTGTGGAGATCCTAATTCGGAGGTTTATTGTGAGGACCTCAGTGCTTCTGGGGCATGTGGTCACCGGACTGGACTTGGAAGAAAATGCTGGACTTCACCTGTGTGATTGATAAAAGTAACGTGCCCCACTGCCTGACTTGGTGGGATCTCCTGACAAGGGGAACCGAATTTACTGTGCACCTATTTTGTGCCAGGAATACATAATCTTATTTAACCCTTTTCGTAAAATTTTTTGGTGTGTTTATTTATTTTTGAGACAGGGAGAGGCAGAGCATGAGCGGGGGGAGGGGCAGAGAGAGAGGGAGATGCAGAATCCGAAGTAGGCTCCAGGCTCCGAGCTGTCAGCACAGAGCCCGACGCTGGGCTCGAACTCAGGAGCCGTGAGATCATGACCTGAGCCGAAATCGGACACATAACCGACTGAGCCACCGAGGTGCCCCTACCTAGTACTTTAAAAGGCACAAACTGCTTTTGCTTCGTTCTCTCTCGAATCTGTTTTTAATCCCCTGATACCCTGTGAGCAAATAAGGCAGTTTAAAGAAAACCATCGCCCTCATTTTACAGATAAGGAAATGGAGGTGCAGAGAAGTTGAGGCTGGTCTAGGAGGCAGCTGACCAGCGAGAGGAGGGAACAGAACAAGCCTGAGTCCACAGATCCCAGGTTGGGTAGTGACAGGCAGGGGCAGGCTGCATTTCCTGTTGCCACTGGGGGCCTGGCAAGAAGGGTGTATATTCATGCTCTGGCTGGTGGGCAAGAGCACCTCAAGCCTGGGCCCCAGAAGGCACCGTGGGGCGAAGGGAAAGGAACTCGCCTACCGTTGTATCAGTTAGACTGCCTTTGGCTGCAAGTAACAAGAAACCCCACCGACACTGGCTTGAGCTACAGAAAATTGAATGACCTCATGGACAAAGAGTCTGGAGAAGGCATTTGCAGGTATGGCTCAGTAGCCCTGCCATGGCCTCGGAGGTCAAGGCCTTCTCTTTCTTCCTTTCTTTTTTTTAAATTTAATTTAATTTTTTATTTTTTTAAATTTACATCCAAATTAGTTAGCATGTAGCGCAACAATGATTTCAGGAGTAGATTCCTTAGTGCCCCTGACCCATTTAGCCCATCCCCCCCTGCCACAACCCCTCCAGTAACCCTCAGTTTGTTCTCCATATTTATGAGTCTCTTCTGTTTCGTCCCCCTCCTGTTTTTATATTATTTTAGTTTCCCTTCCCTTATGTTCATCCGTTTTGTCTCTTAAAGTCCTCATATGAGTGAAGTCATGATTTTTGTCTTTCTCTAATTTCCCTTAGCATAATACCCTCCAGTTCCATCCACGTAGTTGCAAATGGCAAGATTTCATTCTTTTTGATTGCCAAGGAATACACCGTTGTGTGTGTGTGTATATATGTGTGTGTGTGTATGTGTATATGTATATATATATACATATATACACCATATATATGCATATATATGTACATGTATGTACATATACGTATATATGCATATATACATACATATATGTACACATATGTATACATATATATGCATATATATCTATATATGTATACGTATGTATACGTATATATGCATACATATGTATGCATATATATACACCACATCTTCTTCATCCATTCATCCATCCATGGACATAGGGCTCTTTCCATACTTTGGCTATTGTCGATGGTGCTGCTATAAACAAGGCCTTCTCTTTCTACTCCACTGGCTTTAGCATGTTGGTCTTACATCTGTCCTCTAGGTCACTAGATGGTTGCTGCCGTTCCAGGCCACACATCCTCACATAGAGCAGGATGCCAAAGAGGACATTTCCCACAGTGCTCTTTTTTTTGGGTCAGCAACCTCAGAAAATCTTGGCAGACTTCTTACATCTCATTGACCAGAGCTGGGTCACACGACCATTCCTGGACTCTCACTGGCAAAGAGGAGCAGGATGGCCGAGACTGGCTCAGACAAAGCATAACTTATCTGCTGGGTCTAGGAGCGAGAGTCTGGCTTCACTCAGCAAGGTGTCTGAGCAATGTCCATGTGTGTTATTGAGGAAGAAGGGGCAGGCAGGTTGCGGGGTGATACAGAGGAAAGCTTGTTGTATAGGAGACCACTTGTGTCTTCCTCGATCGTGGTGGGGCTGGGTCTAGCCTGGCTCTCCTTGGGCAGGGGAGGGGGCCGCCGTGGCAGGTGTGTACCTGTGATATGGTGGGCCCGCCTATGAGCAAGGGCCTGGGTGGCTCCTGACTCAGCTGCCAGCAGGACGGCACAGGTGGGAGGGGCGAGTGCAGTGGCCTTTGCCTTGCAGTGGATTCAATAAAGCTTTTTTTTTTTAATGTGGGGTCACAGTCCCTTTAATAGGGGAGAGAGCAGGCCTGGACCTTGGTGTTTCAGAAGAGCCTTTGGGGGCCGTTTACCTTTCTTGGAGCTTTGCCACGTCTCTCGTGATCATTCTATACCTTTGTCTCAATGTCAGGGGCAAGGTTAGGGTGGAGGCTGCCAAGGTGAGAGAGAGAGAGTTGGAGGAGAGCATCCGGAGGGGATGGATGCGTCCCAGGGGTGTGGCGAGGGGCTGCCCAGGCTGTTCACTGCACAACCCAAGTGGCTGTGACTTGCATAGATCACGGCATTTAAGGGCCCCCTAGAGCTGTGTGGGCAGAGTCTGGAAGACCCGATGAAGCCATGCATGTGTGTGGACACAGGGCACGGATTTGGGGCTGTGGGACACTTGCTGCATTGTATTTGCCATCTCTCCTCTTCATTCCCCCCACCCTGTTCCCCCTCCCTGCCTCTCAGTCACCTGGCCCTGCACATCTGTCTTCCTGCGGTTGTCTTCCACTCCCTGGGGCCACCACTCCCTTTTCTGGTCACCTTAGCCCTCAAGGCAAGGTTCTGCTGCTCGAACCCAGAATCCAGGCCTGCTAGTGTGAAGACGGGGACCATTTTCAGTGCTCCCTGAATTTTCTCCATCTGCCCACGCTCCAATGTCTCTGAGCAGCCTCTCTCTCACCTCCTGTTCCCCTCAGTCTCTTCACTGGGGGTCCAGCTTCCATCTGACGTCAGCTGAGTCCAGAGCTCAGTGAGGGAGAGGGCACTGGTGAGTCAGTGGATGCGGGTGGGGTGCAGGCCCCGTGCTGCCGAGGTGTGCTCCTTCCCCTTGCCTGCTGCATTGTTCTCTTCATCTCAGGTCAAAGGCTGCCCTCTCCATTTCTCCAGCTGACCTGCAAATGGGCCCCACTGTTTTGGGGCAAATGGAGAGATACAGGGGGAGGAGCTTGGAGAGGGATCCGTGCCAATTCCTTTCCAGGGCTTGATGAGGCTTCTTGCTCGGGACTGCAGACCAGTAATGTCACCTTTATATGGGAAGAATGACACCCTGTTGCCACGCAGCCCTTGAAAACTACCTCGGCCCCTTTGTTGTCTATAAGCCCTGTTGGGGAATGTGGTGAGTGATCGTGTCCGATGACCAGATAACAACAGCAGCAGCACTGTCCCCACCATGGCAGACCTGAACAGAGCCTGGCAGACAGCTCCCGGGGCACACACTCCTTGGATCGGATGCCAGCATTTGCACGCCAGTCTGGTTCTTGAGCTGCTGCTTTTCCTTTCCTTGTCTGACTTTTAACATCCACTTTTGCAATGCTGATCCTCGGAGGGCAGATATCTGGGCAATCTTGCAAAGAAGGTACCCAGGAGATAAGAAAAGTAGAAAGATAGACATGATAAAAGAACGATAAAGGACTGTTAAAGGAACGATAAAACTGACTTTTAAGTTGTGAGTTGCCTCTCTTGAATCTGGATTTTGAAATGTTTTGCTGGAGACCTCTTTTCGCCCCCCGAAACCTAATAACACTAACGACAACAATAAAACAACAACAACAACAACAACAACAACAACATCAGTGACAGCAGCTACCATCACTGAGTTTTTATGTGCTGGTTGCTGAGCTCATTTAATTTAACATAGCAGCTATTATTATCACCATTTTACAGATGGCAAAACTGAGGCCCAGAAAGGGGAAATGACTCGCTCAAAGTCACATACCTCATAAGACTTGGAGGCAGTATTTGAACTCAGCCAAGGGGGCTCTAAAAGGTAGGTCCGGAATTTGGCTGCATTGCCCTCTCCAGTGAGCTGTAGTGAGAGGAACGCCAACTCAGAGAAGGTCAGTGATGCACGGGGTCTGTGCCAGGTGGACCTGATGAGGAAGAGGTAGTGGTCTTTTCATTCTTTTTATTTAAGAAAATTTTTAAAATTCATTTGAGACAGAGCGAGTGGGGGAGAAGGGCAAAGGGAGAGAGTCTTAAGCAGACTCCAGGCTCAGCTGGGAACGTGATGTGGGGCTCGTTCCCGTGACCCTGGGATTGTGACCTGAGCCGAAACCAAGAGTCAGATGCTTGACTGACTGAGCCACCCACGCGCCCCCAGAGGTAGTGGTCTTTTAAGAGTTGCACCCCGGGGCTCCTAGGCCAGGGGTTCTTGCTCTGGGTAGGTCCTGTGGTTGGTGAGTGGAGCAGTGGGGGAGCCCAGAAGCTTCCCTAGGCTCATGGCTCTCACTGCCTTCTCTGCCTTCTCTTGCTCCCACCTGGGGCCCGGCACGGGTCTGAGGGGACAGGTGCTAATTCCAACCTTCCAAACTGGGAGATGAGGCTCAAAGTCCTGCAACCCAGAAACGACAGGAAGCGGAGTCATCTGTCACACCTGCTCTCCTGCAGACCCTCTGGTAGAGCACATCTCCCCTGCTCGGCTTGCTCTGACACTTGGGAAGGTCTGGAGGGAGGTTCTCAGTGACAAGAATCTCTTGAGGAGGCGAGAAAAGGGAAGGAAGGACCTGTGAGGCTTTTGGGATGGCCTCCCAAAATCAGTGGCCTGCTCTTTCTTCCTTGTGACTGCTGGATTCCCACCCACATCTGGGCCGTGATTGCTGTCATCGTGTGGCCCTTTCCAGGAACAGTGGGTGGAGTTATCCTGATGTTTTTCCGAATTCAAAGAATTTCTCCAGCCTCTCAGAACTCAGGGATGGCCTGGACTTGGCCCGAGAGCTGCCGGGCTGTGTTTCCCCGGCCTCTAGTGAGGGTCAGATTCCGAAGGTCACTTCTCTGTCCCTTCCCTCTGCTTCCCTTTCCTGTTCCCCACTCTTCCCCGGCAGTCCCAACCCCATTCCCACCTTGATGCTTCCCAGCCAGAGATGCGTGTTTGGAGGCTCTGCATTTGGCTTTCCTGGTGGTCCTTTTCCTGGCCCTGTGGTTCTTGATAGCTCATGATGGCTTGGGTGGAAACTCCTGCTCCAGCCCCAGATCCCTAGGAACCCAACCCCGGCCTCGGCCCCTCCAGGGCACCTGGCATGCCCCATCCCTGCCTCCCAGGCTGCGGCTGCGAGATGGAACACGCTGAAGCCAACGGAGAGATGGGTGCAACGAGGCCCTACGCTCCCAGCCGCCTGCCGTCTCTCCACCCCCAGCACTTCCCGGGGCACTGAGTAGTGCTGAAGGGTGGCAAGCCTCTGGCAGTCTTGAGGTAGAGACAGAGAAAAGGGAAATAAAGTGAGAAACAAGTGGCAAATAGAAAAAAGAATAGCATTACTGTTGTTGAGTGCACTGTGCTTGGCACCTTACATAGATTATCCCGCTCTATCTCCATAGCAGTCCTCTGTAGCCGGCACTGTTAACCCCATTCACAGATGAGGAAACAGGTTCACAGGGGGACTCTGACCCCCTCAAGGCCCCACAGCTGGGCAGTGGCAAAGCTGGCAACCCTGGCTCTATCTTTATCCCAACGAATCCCTTTTAAATCTCCAGTCCAGGCCTTTCTCTCAGAGCTCCAAATCCTTGTATCGGATACTCCCTACATGGCTCTGCTCTGAGCAATCAGTGTATTTCTTCTCCCTGGCCACAGTGACTGTGGAAAACACACACACACACACATACACACACACACACACACACACACACACACACGGGCCAACGAGAACCCTTGGGAAGGAGAATTTTTTTTCCTCTGTGATTGCCAGTAGGAAGGAGGCTGTAAGCCTGCAGCATCCAAGGGATGCCACATGGCATCCTAGAAGGAGGCTGGCATGGAGAGAATCGGGTCTGAAAGATGGAGAGGAGGCGGCTAAGTCCTCATGGCACCGTTTGAGCCTGGATCCAACTATGCCTGAAGCTGCAACCCTGACCTTTTTAGCCAATAAATTCCCTTTGTTGGCTTAAAGCAGTTTGAATTGGGCTGCTGCCACTGGCAAGCAAAATCGTCTAATACAATTGCCAGGACTTGCCCTAATTCCCATTTAAGTGATTTTGTTAGATCTGTCCTTTTGAAGCACCTGGTGCACAAAGGCCTTATAGTCTGCCTTGCTCCCAAGTGGGCTGTCTTTTATAATTAGTTGTATGCTCCCAAGCCTGGGGCATAGAAGGTGCTTTATACAGACTTTTTAAAATTTTCTCTCTCTCTTATTATCCTTATTTTTTAAAATAAATAACTTTTGAGTTCTAGACTAACAGCCAGCAACCACCTCCCTCTTGCCTGTTCTGACCTAGTCATATATTTAGTTCTTTTCAACCCTCTCCCTAAACTTTGTAGCCTCTCCATCTCCCTGGTTCTTGCTGTCTTTATAAATACATGAAATGCTCTGAGTGGCAGGTTGTGAATCCTCAGGGGCTCCCTTCACTTTGGTGTTCCCAGATGCAATGTAGGAACCTAGGCCCTAGAGTTTCGGGACACTTTGGCCTGTCCTGCTTTGCCCCTCTGCCAGCCTCTGGCCTCTTCTGAGAAATGCTTAGGGAGCCATACACCTACATCGAGTGGCTCAGTCCTCCAGATTTCTGCTTTGTCCAGTGACCTGGGTAGACCGCGATTGAAGACACAAGCTGAGCTAGACCATGGTTCTCTCTCCTACGGCGGGGTTGGGAGTCCAGAAAGTTCTCTACAAAAATGGTTGGCTTGGTTTGGGGCTCCTGTTGGACCCAGCAGAACCTGGATGGAGAATCTCCTACTTTATCAAAGCCTGGCTCACTTCCTTGAAATGATCTTTCTCACTCCCACTGCCCCAATGGGAAAACTGAGGCAGAAACGAAGGAATGACCTGCTGGAAATCATAACCCAGAGTCTGACCTTTGGACTCGGAATCCCACGCTGCGCTTTTCTGCACACGTAATTCGTCCTGCTGCTTTATTTGGTCTCTTTCCTTCCGAGCGGGAAACACAGCTGTTGGAGCTTTGGGGGAGGATGTAATGCTTGTTAAGACCCCCGCTCCCCAGGCAATGGCTCAATGGCTGAACTCCTGACCCTCGGGCTGCTGCAGGAAGTGTGACGTACTGGCTCCGGCTGGATTCTGAGGTCCGTGGGGAGAGGCAGACAAGCCAGATTGAATTCTTGCGTCCAGGAGGTTAAATATGTGTAAGGGAATGGCAGAGCTAAAGCTGCTGATGCACTTCTCTCGGCTCCCGGAGGAATCGGCTCTGCTGGAATGACGTGTGAGCATCCGTGAGCCTGCTGCTGGGAGGGTCCTGGCGGGATCTGGTGGCCCTCAGAGTCTGCAGGTGCGAGCTCTGGGCCCCGGGGTCGCCTTCGGACACCTGCAGGCCTCCCCCCAAAGGTTGGGAGACTCCACAGCTGGGAGTCTTGGCCAGAGCACGTGGCGGGGGGCAAGGGGTTGGAGGGGGGTGGGACAGACCTATCCCTCCTCTGGGAGCCCCAAGCTCTCGACAGGAACCTCAGCTTTCATTTGAGAATCTCCTGTGGGGAGGCAGGGAGGTCGGTACCTTTGTATGACTGCCTCGGAGGGTGGGAAGTTGTTAGAATGCTGGGCCCCGGAGGCAGGAACGGTTGGTATAAAGTCTGCCCAGCCTCCCTCCGCTTCTCCACCACGTGCCCGTAAGAGTTCTGCTGATTTTTGATGCCTAGTATCCATTCCCCTTTCTCTTTGGTAGCACGTCTTGACTTCTTTGGGGAAATCTGCCACCGACCGATTAAGGTGGGGCTGGCCTTAGCTTCCTGATTCCAGGTCTGTGACTCTGCCCAGCCAATCAGAGCCCCACACCCTGACTCAGCCTAGCCAATCAGAGCAGCATGCCGTGACTCAGTCTGGCCAATCAGAGCACCATACCTTGCTGGTGCAGGGGTGAATCTGTATCCCAAGGTAGACCAAGGAGACATGCATTAGCGTAGGCCACGTTAAGCTGCTTTAGCAAATCCGTTTCTAATTTCTTTACAGCCACAGTGTTTTGCTTGTTTGTTTTGTTTTGTTTTGTTTTGTTTTGTTTTAAATCCCTTCTCAACTACCTGCTGTCTTCCTACTGGGGTGGCAGAACTGTAAGATCTAAGTGTAGGAAGCCACTCTTGAGGGAACCTGCCTTGGAATGAAGCCAACACCGAGGAGAACGGAATGGAGAGAGGCAGTTCCTGATAATCCATCATTTGAGCATCTGGATCTAGCCACGCGTACATCCCATCTCCTGAGGCATTACAGTGACCTCTATTGTTTTCTCTTTCACCCCTCCTCTCCTTCCTTCTTTTCTTCCTTTTCCTTTTTCTTTTTAAAATGTTTATTCAATTTTGAGGGAGAAAGATAGCGAGCGGGGAAGGGCAGAGAGAGAGGGAGACAGAATCCCAGGCAGGCTCTGTGCTGATGGCGCAGAGCCTGATGCAGGGCTCCAACCCCCCAACCGTGAGATCATGACCTGAACCAAAACCACGAGTCAGAGTCTTAACACACTGAGCCTCTCAGGCGCCCCTCTTTTTCTTTTCTTGTTTGGCTTAAGCTACTTTGAATTAGATTACTATTGCTTGAATCAAAATAACCCTAATATATAAGTCCAAACTCTTTTTCTCCCACTGGCTGGTTCAAAACTCACCTTCTCCAAGATTAACAGTTCCTCTTTCTGACTCACTTATTTTTTTCAATGCTTCCTCAGAATTTACAACTTTTTGCATGACGTCCTTTTGTGCCTATTTGTGTATTGTCATTTTCTCATACAGTTCTTTTGAAATTTCCTTGACTAGAGTTTCAGTCAAGTAAAAAACAAAAGATATTTACTGGGCTCTTCTGAGCAAGTGGCAATGTGCTGGGTGGTGGGGTGGAGGGAGGGTAAGTCATTTAAAAATAACAATAGAACATTTGAATTGGGTCAGAGACAAAACTCGTGCATTAGGAAGGCCCGTTCAAGCTGAGAGAGTCCAGGAAGGGGTGATGCATGAGCAGGGCTTTGTCCTGGCTGCTGTCATGGACTCAGGACTGGTTTGCAGGTCACTTGCAAATCTGATGATGTGGAGAAGAAAGACCTGTAAGCAGCGGGACGGGAGGGAGCTAGCTGAGCAGGTGCCGCTTCGCGAGTTGCCTCCGGGGCTCTCTGTCCTGAGGTCCGTGAACTCTTGAAGCTGCTTCAACTGCAGGCTCAGGCGTCAGTCCTGTGACCTGTCAGGGAATATGAAAATTCTCTAAGGTCTCTCTGGCCGAGTCAGCGTTGTATCACCTCACTCTGACCTAGAACTCAGCAGGCCTGTTTCCTGATGACCAAGCCTTGACTAACTTCTGCCTGGACCCCTTGCCTGACAGCAGATTCCCTTCTGGGCACGCGGTCCTGCCTTGACCAAGGCTTTGCAGGTGCCGAGCCCCAGGCTGGGTCCCTCCTGCTGGCCTCCACGTGCTCTGTCTGGCCCTCTGCTTATTTCTGTCTATCAGGCTCTCCCTGATCCACCTGCTACTTTCCTGTTGGGCCGTCTGGGCTCTGGGCTTTGGCTGGTCCCCATGAGCCCATTGCATCCAGACGGATCTGGCTAAGATGGGTTCCGGGGGCAGGAAGCTCCCTCTACCCTCTGCCAAGGAAGGTGCCTCCGTCTCCCTGAGAACCATCTGCTTCTCCTCTGAGACCTGGTGTTCAGGGACAGGAAATGACTGTCCCAAAGTCACTTGCGAGGGTCTGCAGTTTTCCCTAGAAATGTTAGTGAGACATTGTGGGATCTTCAGACGGAAGGCAGCAGGTAACTGTCATTAGAGCGGCAGAGAATGACTCTCCCTTCTGGTATTGGAGAAATTGGAAGAGAAGGGCTTGGAATTCTATATGCTCAGGCTCATAGCCCAGGCTTGACAAAAGCCCTTTCAGGATTGAAATAACTGCCGCTCCCAGCTCGGCTGTCCATTTCTGGTCCCAGCAGCACTTTCTCTTTGTCTGCAAACTGCTGTGCTGGTGTTTGCAGAAGGGGTTCCTGCCTGCTAACTGTGTACTCTTGCTGCCCTGCAGAAGGCAACTTCCTAGGAAACAGGGCCTCTCACCCCACCGGGCCTGCCTGTTGTTTATCTTGTCTTCAGATGAGTCACTGCTGCTTGTGACTTATTGACAGGCCTGATGTGGCTCTGCAGAGAATCCAAAAGCCGCGGGTGCTTCCTTGGAGGAATGCCTGTCTCGTGGAGGAGAGAAACCAGGACTTAGTCCTGGGGATTCCTGAGGTCATCTGTCGGCAACTGCAGTCGTGACCTGGGGAAGTTGCTTAATCTCTGGGCGTCTGTTTCTTTATCTGTTTTTTTTAAATTTATTTATTATTATTTTTTTTCATGTTTATTTATTTTGAGAGAGAGAGAGAGAGCGAGCTGGAGGGGGTGGCACGGAAGAAGAGAATCCCAAGCAGGCTCTGCACCGTCAGCACAGAGCCCAACACGGGGCTTGAACTCCCGAACTCCGAGATCATGACCTGAGCCGAAGTCAAGAGTAGGACGCTTAACCGACTGAGCCACCCAGGCGCCCCTGGCTCTTTATCTGTAAAGGGGGAATAACCATTTCTGTCTCTCAGGGGCATCGTGCAACGTCATCTTTTGAAACCCTGGTCTAAATGTGGAAGTTGAAGAAAGATTTCAGAGCTTGGGGCTGCCTGCAGGGCTGTTGTCTCCCAGTTACCTGGACCGGTGCCAGGTTATTGCCCTGTGTGCGCTACCCAATACCTTAATTCCCTGACGTCAGCTTCTCAGTCTTCCTTCTGTGGGCCTGCTCCTGTTCCCTGGCTCTGGTGGGAGGCCCGAGGTGGCGTTCATGCTCTCATTAGGTGTTTTCAGCCGCCTGCCCAGTTGTGTGCTCAAGGCCCACGAGCCTGCTGTGCTGGTCCACCCAGCGCAAGGGAAACTGCTCTTCCCTTGGCTGGTGGCTGCTCACGCTATTCCTTTTCACTTAAATTTTAAGTTTCGGCTAAGTAGTACCTATATATAGTTAAACATTTTAAACACAAGTTCTATTGGCAGAGACTCCTTTTCCCTCGCAGGCACATGCCTTTCCAGAATAGAGATGGTTTTTTTCCAGCTCCCCTTTGCAGCGGGGAATGACCATGGGACTCAGTTCTGGCCAGTGGGATTGACACAGAAGTGTTGTGTGGTCATGTCAGGGAAACATCCTGGAAGGACAACTGGAATATACTCTCTTTTTCATCTTTGTCCCCTTTCCCACCCAACTGGCAGGAATATGGATTTGATGGCGGGAGCTGGAGCAGCCATATTGAACTATAAGGTGATCTTGAAACTGGAGGCCATGTGTGGTCTAGCAGCAAGAAAAAGGAGCCAGAGTATTTGAGAACTTTGTGGAGCAGCCCCGAGTTGCTTATCTTCAGTCTTTTACCTGGCACGGAAATGCATTTCTGTTTTCAGGATGGGCTTTTGTTTTGGGTTTCTGTTTCTTTCTGCCAGACCTAATTCTAGCAGACCCAAATGACCTGCCCTGCCACTCCCCACTGACAACCCCTTGCTGTCTTTTAGCTGTTTCTTCTAGTATTTTCCTCCAGATGTCTGCATAATACACCTTCATGCTATTTCGTTGTGTATGTGATTTTAGACATTATCTATGACTTCATGCTACAAAATATTTGGATTTAGCTTTCTTTGCTCATCCCCTCACCTTCTGCTACCCTCACATACTGCCCTCCTGCCCTATCTGGCCAATATGGATTCTGGTTGAATCCATAGATAGTGTATTTATCCATTATTACCACTGTGTAATTACTGTCTATAGTACAGGGAGTATCCCACAACTACATTTTCTTTTTAAATATAACGTTTTGCTTTTCATGCAATTAATAATGAATCTTTTTGGGTTTGTTTAGTTTTCTTTCGAGGCTTTATTGAGGAGTAAATTACGTGTAGCAGAATATGAATCTCTTAAGTGCCCGGCTTAATGGCTTTTACGTGTGATGTACCTGTGACACCAGACATATGACATCCCAGAAAGTTCCCTTATGTCCCTGTCAGTTAATACCCACCGTAGAGATAACCACTCCTCCCCCACCCCAGAGATAACCACTTTTTTGGATTCCAACTCCATAGACTGGTTTTTTCTGTTTTTGAAACTTATATAAATAGACTGATACCATGTGTATTCTTTTTTGACTGACTTCTTACCCTCATCGTGTTTTTATTTATTTATTTATTTATTTATTTATAATGTTTATTTTTGAGAGAGATAGAGAGAGGGAGAGAGAGAAAAAGTGTGAGCGGGGAGGGGCAGAGAGTGAGGAGGACAGAGATCCAAAGCGGGCTTTTTGCTGACAGCAGAGAGCCCAAAGTGGGGCTTGAACTCATGAACTGTGGGATCATAACCTGAGCCGAAGTCCGACGCTTAACTGCCTAAGCCACCCAGGCGCCCCACCCTCATCATTTACAGATTCACTCGTGTGCTTGTGTGTATCAGTCATTCATTCCTTTTTAATGATGGGTTGCATTCCTTGGATGGAAATATCACACTTTGTTTATCCATGGACATTTGGGCTGGTTCCAGTTTTTGGCTATTATGCATAAAACTACCCTGAATATTCTTGAACTAGTATTTTTCCGGCTCTATGTACTCATTTCTGTGGACATATGCCTAGGAGTGGGGTTCCTGCCATAGGATGGATGTATGTTTACCTTTATAAGAAATTGCCACAGAGCTTTCCAGAGTGTTGTAGGCACCATTTGGCCCCCATCAGCAACATATGAAGGGGTTCCTCCTCAGCATTTGGGATTGCCTATCATTCTTAAAATTTTTTTAATGTTCTTTAAATTTTACCTTGGGGTGGGGAGGGGCGGAGAGAGAGGGAGACACGGATTCTGAAGCGGGCTCCAGGCTCTGAGCTGTCATCCCCCAACACGGGGCTCAAATTCACGGGCGGCGAGATCATGACCTGAGCTGAAGTCGGATGCTCAACCGACTGAGCCACCCAGGCGCCCGTATCATTCTTAACTTGATCAATTCTTCTGGGTGGATAGTGATCATCCTTGTGGCCTTCATTTGCATTTTCTTAATGACTAATGTTGCTGACACCTTTTTCATCTGCTTGTTAGCTCTTTGGACATCTTCTGTTGTAAAACGCCTGTTTGAGTCTTTGGCTCGTTTTTGGACTCCTCTTCCCACCATCCTGGGAAGCCTCTTCCCTTTCCTTCCCCTGCGCTCGATCTCTGCTTCCCGGATCTGATTATGTCTTTGTTGCCACTTTACTCCCTCCTTTTGGTGGAACACAGCCTCTGAGCTTCCGGTGAAAGGATATTTAAGAAGGACATTTTTTGGGACTTGGCATTTTTGAAAAATATCTGGATTGTACTCTACTTAATTGCTGATCTGTCTGGGTGTAGTATTACTTCCCTCACAGTGGTGAAGGCTTGCTCCTTTGTGTCTGGCTTCCAAAACTGCTGTTGAGAAGTCTGAGGCCACACTGATTCTTGATTCTTTTCATGTCACTCCTCCCCCTGCCCCTTAGAAGCTTTTGGGATCTTTTCCCCCCTTTCTTCCTAGGAGTTTCAAAATCTCACAAAAATGCTTCTTCTTGGGCAGTTTTTCATTCATTGTCAGGTCCTCTTTCAGTCTTTTCAGGCAGATAAGTCGCGTTCTTCGGTTCTCTACTATTTCTCAGATCATTTTCTCCCTACCGTTTCCTCTGTTCCCTTATTCTGGAATTCCTGCTGGTCGGATGTTAAATCTCTGAGACTGATTTTCTTTCTTACCTTTTCTCTTCCATGATTCAGCTCTTTCTGCGGGATTTTTCCCAAATTGGTCTCCCGGTTGTTTTATTGAATTTTTCATTTTTCTCGCTTATATTTTAATATCCTGGAATTCCTTTTAGGTTTTCTAAATGTACCTCTTTATATCCCCAAAGGGAATGGGATGACCGTGAATGGCTTGGCCGCATCCGCGAGTGTAGACAGGTGGCCTACAGGGGCCAGGCTCACCCAGTGTGCGAGGGAAACAGGTAGAGTGTAAGACAATAGGGAGTGGGGGGACCGCGCTGAGCTGGAACATGGACTTGGGATTGGTGGATGTTTTTATTCTCGAAGAGAAGCTGGACATCTGGATTTTTACGGCTTGTATGTGCGAGCAACTAATTTGGCTTAAAAAAAAATTATCGACATGTGAGTTAAACCAACTACACATACAGGCAATATTTGACCTGTGAGCGACCATTTTGTGAACCTCTAAGGGTGTGCCTTCTTGTTTGAAAATTACCCTTGCCTTCATTCTCTACTTCATTTCTCACAACAACTCCGTGAAGCCCCTTGCCTCAGGGCTGGTCATGGGTAGAACCGTTCTCAAGAACTGAGTATAGTCCTCTGCTTAAAGATGCTCGGTCGATTGGGCGTCTGACTCTTGGTTTCGGCTTGGGTCATGATCTCACAGTTCATGGATTCGAGGCCTGTGTCAGGCTCTGCCCTGACAGTGTGGAGGCTGCTTGGGATTCTCTCTCTCCCTCTCTCTGCCCCTCCCCTGCTCGCGCGCATGTGCGCGTGCTCTCTCTCTCAAAATACATTTAAAGAAAGGTGTTTTTAAAAAAGTGCTGCTCAGGTCTCCCTGCTGTGCGGGATGTAGGGAGCTCAGCCTCCACCTGCTTCTCCTTTGGAGCCTGTCACGGTGTCGAGGCTGAGCCACACTCTCCCCAGGCTGTTCCCAGCAACCACCGAGCACAAAGCAGTAGGGAACAGAGCCGGCCATTTCTGCCCCACTCAGCCCATCTCTAGCGTCACACCTTGCTCTGGGGTCCCAGGCCCTGGATGACACTTTCTCAGAGCTTCACTGCAGTCTCACTCAGCTCCCCCTTCCTTCTCCTCCTTCCCCTTTGCAGATGTCAGGCCTGCACCGTGGCCTGAGGCTCTGTCTGCCCGCTCCTGCTCTCCACCTGAGCCTTCCCAGCCTTTCCCCAACAAATCTTGCACACTTTTAATTCTGTCTCTGCTTCCCCAACTGACGCAGCTTCTGAGGCCCCAGGCCCTTGAAACATGTGTGTGGAGGTTACTTCCATCTCTGCCTGTGGTAAAGGACTCCTAGGACATTCATGCCTGGCAGGGAAGGGCCTTGAGAGGGCAGCTGGCCCCATTCCTTCTGCAGAGCTGCGGCCGTTAGGAGGCCAGAGGGCCCCCCACGCCCCCAGTCCCCGAGTCCCCTTCAGGTGCTGGCAGTTGTTTGAATGGGTCAGAGAAATGGCTTCTCTTCTTGAAGATGCTGGGATGACGTACGGTCTGGGGGGTGAGGGGTTCTCTGCTGGTTTCCCGTTTTCCATCAGAATGTCAGGGATACAGTCAAGGAGTTTCCTCACAGGGGCAGGGGAGTACCCCCTCTGCCCACCCCCCTACCCCCGGCTTCTTACTTCGGGACAGTTGGGGCATTGGGGTTTGATCTGCTGACCCCCTCCTGGGGTCTTTCTCTGTATCCATCATCGTGCTCCCTGCCAGGCTGGCCTCCCTGCTTTACATCCTCCCAGGAAGACACATATGGATGGTTTCCCCAGTGACAGGAGCCTCTGGGTAAGAGGAGGTGGGGACACCCTTACAAAAGGCTGGTAGGGTTGACCTGCCCCTGAGGGGTTGTGGTTCTTAGGCCGTGCTGAGCTGCAGTCTTCCTCCCAACCCCCTCCTTTTCTAGAAATGTGAGTTTCCACAGAGTTCCATGCTTGGGAGGAGGCGGAGCCCCGATGCGAACCCAGCACTTACTGGATGACCCGAGGGAAGGGACACACAGAGCTGTGGCTTCGCGTGGTTCTCGCATCTCTTCTCATCATCACGTTTGTTCTCCACTGAATGTTTCAAGATGAAGCTTTTGCAATCAGGGTCATCTGACCTTGGCTGTCGGAAGGGACGGAATTATGGCAACCTCTGGGGAGGGTGCCTCCTTCCACCTCCCTCCCTCGCGGTCCCCTGGATGGTTTTGTGGATATTGTAATACTGTAACAGAGCGAGGGAGGAGTCACGGGGCCCGCGCCAGCCCCCCCCCCCCAGGTGACTGAGCCCGAGGTCACCTTTCTACCCAACTCCTTGGTCACAGAACTCACTGCATCCTCGGAATCAAAAGTGTGGAGAGGCTTCCTCACTGCTGGCTGGCTTTCAGCATTTTTCCTGAAGTGGTGGGCACCAGCCCCTGGGGCCCATAGGCCTGGCAGGCCCCAAGGACTCTCTTCATTTTCCTGGTGTTATTCTTGGTTTAGGAACCCCAGCGAGCTCTCGAGCTTTTTGTAGATGCATCCCACTTACTCTGAGAAGGCATTTGGACCCTATCCTGGGGCTCCATTTTGTTCCTTTGTGCCTCTCATCATTTTGCTTTTTAAAAATACATTTCTCTTCATTTCAGCTGAGTCATTTTCCTCCTCCTCCTTCTCTTCTTCTTGACACTCCCAGGAGCCGGAAGGAGCCCTGTCCCAAATCCTTGGCTCCACCAGGCCAGATCTTTTCCAAATGTCAAACTCTCAGGAGCCTTGGCACAGAGTGGAGCCGACTGGGTTCTGGCCCTGACTCTCTTCCCTCCCTCATCTCTGTCAGCCTCTGCTTTCCTTTCTCATTAGGGAGGTTTATTAACTGGCTTTTCTGCGGGTACCTTTGCCTTGAGGTTTGCAGACAGAGCCTGGCAGGAAGGCCCTGTGCTCCCTCGCATGGCCCTGCTGCTGTCTGGCCCAGCCCGCCCCTCAGAGCTCCCCTGGGCACTCGCCTCTGTCAGGAGGTGCAGCATCAGGGAGCTGCTTGGGGGCCACCCTCCCATCAAGAGAGGGGCCGGGCCTTGCTCCAGGGTCTTGGCCTAGGCGGCTTCGGACCCTCGTGTCTGCTTCAGGGAACGCTCCCACCACGCGGGACTGCCCCTGCCCCGCCCCCCGCCGGCACCGTGGCCCTGGCCACGAAAGGCTTTGTACCCGCCTCCCAGAACCGCTGAGACAGTGGAAAGGTTGGGCCGCTCGTCCCGTCTGTACTCTTGGCTGTAGGGGAGAAGCCTCCCAAAATGGCCGGGAGAAAGAGCACCCAGCCTTTGCAGGGCATTTCATGGGCTTCGAAGACTTTCCCATGTATTGTGACTCCGGTGCAGTTTCAGCTGTCTCGTCCTCACCGACCACTGTGAGGGAAGCTGGGTAGCTGTTCGTTTCCTTATGTTTGTAGCTGAGGAAACAGGCTTAGAAAGTTTAACAGATTTGCCAAAATCTCAGGGCCAGTCCTGATTTAGTTTTTCAGTTGTTATTAAAGAGAGAGAGAGAGGGAGGGAGAGGGAGATTGACCTAGTACAAGACAAGTAAGGGGCTGGATCACTAGTCCTGTCTGCGTCCCCTGATGCCAAAATTACAGGCTTCTCAGTGATTTTCAATTTTGATAGCCACTCACTGATTCTATGACATGTTGGGGCCTCTCACAAGGACAGAAGGGTATATTTGCTTTATTTTTTATTTATTTATTTAAATAAAAAAAATTTTTTTAACGTTTATTTATTTTTGAGACAGAGAGAGACAGAGCATGAACAGGGGAGGGGCAGAGAGAGAGGGAGACACAGAATTGAGAACAGGCTCCAGGCTCTGAGCCGTCAGCCCAGAGCCCGACCCACGGACCGTGAGATCGTGACCTGAGCTGAAGTCGGACACTCAACCGACTGAGCCACCCAGGCGCCCCCGTTTATTTATTTTTGAGACAGAGACAGAGCATGAACAGGGGAGGGGCAGAGAGAGAGGGAGACACAGAATCAGGAACAGGCTCCAGGCTCTGAGCCATCAGCCCAGAGCCCGACGCGGGGCTCGAACTCACGGACCGCAAGATCATGACCTGAGCCGAAGTCAGACGCTTCACCGACCGAGCCACCCAGGCGCCCCGGTATATTTGCTTTAGAAGTGAATTGAAATGGGTCTGATTTGACAGCTTGGCACTCTTCTAGACGTTCATTCATACATTCACTCTGTGCAATGGCTGGGCTGCTGGGGGGACACGAAACTGTGTGCAAGTGACATGGTCTCTTCCCTCATGGCATTGAGGTCCTGGGGTTGTTACGGTACCAAGGACGAAATCAAAATCCCAGTTTGGATTTGAAGAAGGTGCTGCAGGGTTCTCTAAGTTCACTTAGGGAAGCCAGTCTCTGTCTGTCACTCTGAGGGAGCCACACTGTGAGAGGTCTTGGGACCTGATCATTCTTCCTGTGCAGAGCCCTCTCTGGCACCCTCCGTCCTTTGCTGAGTGCCATTCCTGACTCTGGAGGGCCAGCAGGCGGCTGGTCCCCATCCTTGTTAGCATCGCACTTCTTTCCATGCATGTGGGCACTCCCCTTAACTGGAAGCACTATAAAAAGTCCTGAAAACTCTCTGCGGAAAAGTGGAACCAGCTGATTGTCGTCCACACCTTGTGAACAGTTGCCCTGCCTCTGAGAATTCCGTCGGGGGGGACTGTTGCTTGTCCCTCACGCTTTTAGTTCACCTGGGCAGACCTGATGTTAAGCGCTGGCGAGGCGGACGCGCGCCCTCAAGAGCCACAGGGCTTGGGTTCTGTGGAGCAGACATCGGGGCTCATCCCGGTGGGCCCCGTTTCGTGCATAAGCTGAGGTTGGCTTTGTGGGTTTTTTTCCGTTCTCTTTGGGGAGTGACTTTTGGTGTGTGTGTTCTGAGCTGCTTATGCAAGCAGCAACGCATGACTCCTAGCCCAAGGCTTCTGTTGCTCTTTTCTTCTCTTCTCCGCCCACAAAAAATAATTTCACATGAAACCTGTTCTCTGGCCAAGGCTTGTCCCCTCCTCGGCAGGGGGCTCTCTTTTGTGTTGACTTTAGAACAAATTCAGATTTCTGTCTCCAGATTTTGGGGCGCGCAAGCTCCAGCTTCCTTTGGAAACTTTGCTTAAATACCAGCATACTTGGAAGCCCTTCTGCCTTCTTCCTCCCACAGTCTAATAATTCCTGAACTGATGGATGGGAGCAGTCCTGAGGGCTGGGGGGGAGTGGGGGGGAGCCAGCTGCCATTTTTGAACACGGTGTATTTCACCCACGTTTTCACACCCGGGGTGAGAAATTGGGAGTAAGACTGAGCAGAGCGAGCCCTCGGTGGGTTGGCAGGCCGACTCTAGAGCTCGCTGGCCTTGTGACGAGCTCCAGGCATATTAAGATGCCTTTGAGCCTCAGTTTCTCCATGCGCAAAATGGGGCTCAGAAATAATGCCCATAAAGTGCGTGGGGGGCACACAATAGAAACTGCAGGTGTCACGAGGAGGGTGGTGATGATTTCCGGGGAGCCTGGCTTCTCAGATGGAGCTGGTGATTGGGTGGGTTTAGTGGAGAGAGTTCTAGCTGCATATTCAGAAAAGCCAGCCGCCCCCCAAAGCTCCCCTCAGCCGTGCCCGAGAGAGCCTAAAAAAAAAACTACCTATGTGCACAGAAAAGTGATGAGACTCCACGATTCTCCTGCTCTCCCTTATCTGAACCAAAATTTGAGTCTTTGCAGAGAGGAAAGGTGAGGGCAACAATTTTCCTTTCCGTTTTAAAGCAGAGCTCCTCAGAGGTGCTATAAATATAAGAGTATAATTATTCTTTCTCTAAGCCTTGTGTAAAATGGGCATACTAGTGATTGGTTTAAATTAAGAAGAAATCAAATGTGGAGGTTCTAAGCCCAAAGAAGGGGAAAGCAGGTGGGCTTAGAGTCACAGATCTGGGTTTGGGGTGCAGACCCCCCCTCCCCCCACTAGCCACATGGTGGGGCTTGGGACCAGCTGACCTTCCCCCAGCTCAGTTCCTGCGCCTGTAAAACGGGGGTGATACCCACTGCTTGTAGGACGGAGTCCGGAGGAGGTAACAGATGCAAAATGGCGCCCGGCACGTGGTCAGCACACCAGTGGCGTGTACCCTGGGGGGAACCAGGAACTCCAAGCTCTGCTCTGCTATGGTGAGGCGGCAGTGAGCTTCCCTGCTGGTGCCAGGCCGCTGAGCTGTCCTGCCGGTGGCACTTGCCGCAAGCTCAGTGTGAAAGAAAGGGTGGCCAGGCCACAGGGGAGATGCACAGGTGAGACCAGAAGGACTGGCGCCTCTAGGCAGGCTGCACGGAGTGCATCTTCCTCTTTGTCTTGGCGACTCAGGCAGCAGTTTGGACAGAGTGCCTCTAATGGAGGAGAAGCCCGGGCCGGTCATCTTCACCTGGTCCCCACCCCCTCCCCCCCCCTCCCTGCCCCGTAAACGGAACACCCAGCATTTTAAACGGACTCAAAGGCTCACTTGCTCACAGCCTTCCCCCCACACACTGGATGTCCAAAGCGCTCTCAGACAGGAACACTTACTCAAGGGAAAGCCATTTATTTCAAATCTTTCTTTATTCATGATTGGAGAAAAATAATGCCATGTGACAGTGTACAGGTCCTGCTGCCTAAATCCGTAACAGAGATAGACGTTATGACTTAGCAAGCTCACGTGGTGCCAATTCTGAGATCAGATGAGGTTGTTCTTCCGTAGGAAATGGGCCCTGGTAGCATTGTTTTTCCATGTTGTTCTAGAAAAGCCTTTTGCTTGGTTCACGTTTAAGTTTCTCTCTTTGTGTGTGTGTCTAAGTATGACTACAGCTCTGGGCTGGTGTTTTCTATTTATTTGGTGTCAGGTGTCAGCATTTCGCGGTACTAGGGTGGTCCTCTCCTTTGAGAATAACAGGGCTATTTATTGATACAAAGGAGAGGTGTTCAGATCATCTTGTTAAGATGCAAAGCTCAAAATAAACACTGTATCTTTATTTGGAAATCCACATCCTTCCTTAAAGGAAGGCTCATGAGTAAATTTGTATGAAGTATGAAGCCCAAGCTGAGTGTCTATTTTTAATGACTTCTTTGCTTACATTTTAGATTGTACAAATGCCTCTGTCAACCCTTACAGGAATTTGGACTTTACTCAGTTTCGAGCAAAAGAACCTCAGCAATAAATACTACCGTATGCCTCGAAACATTACGAACCAGAACGAAAGGAGATCTACCTGACTTCTGAGAAGAAACAAACCAGTGGCAATGAAAAATATACAACCGAGATCAGTGAAGGGGTTTAAATGGACATAATAAGCAATTTGATGCCTGGGGGGAAAACACGGAGATAATAAATACAAATGACAAATATTTACAATGGAAGCAACAAACAGGACATCAGTAGGCGAACACATAAAACATTTACACTGAGGAAAATATAAAAGCGATGCCTTTCACACATCCAGCCCAGGAGCCGACGAACAAACGAACAGCTGACCCAGCAACGCGGGAGAATGTTATTGTTTCAGCCTTTGAGTGATGTAAGTGAAACAGTCAACGTGCTGCAGTGGCCCATGGCATGAGACAGCCATGGTTTACGCTCGGTTCCCATGGCAGAGCCTGACACATCGCTCCTCCTCCCCCCGCAGGCAGAGCTGGCTTCAGTGCACCATCTTTTCTGCTTTCTACAGCTCTAGCTCTTTCTAGGTGCTTCTCCCAGCATTTTGTCACCTTCCCCCACCCCCCCATACCCAAATGGTTTCTTTCCAACATGCACATGAAAGATTCGGGGAGATGACCTTCCAGCCGGAGGCTGGAACCAAGGAGATTGGATTTGGGGTATATAAATACTAGCTGGGTTGGGGTCAGGGCATTCCCTGGAACAAGTTATGTTAGAGTAGATAAATTTAGCTTCTCTATCTCTGGCCTCAGGTTGCTTTGAGGGAGAGCTATAAGCTGATATAAATGGAGGATGCTTCCTTTTTTGCCAACTCACTAGAACGGGGGTCGGAACACTCAGGCCCAAGAGCCAAATCCAGTTGGGCACCTGTTAAATATAATTTTACCGGAGTGGAGCCAAACCCCTTTGTTATGTGTTGTCTCTGTATGCCTGCTTTCATGCTATAATGGCAGAGTTGAGTCTTTGGGACAAGAAACCACATGACCCACCAAACTGAAAATAGTGTATTTACTATCTGGACTTTTACAGAAAGAGTTTGCTGACCGTTGCTCTAGAAGGAGCTGGCCCAGAACACCCGTCTATTCTTTGTAATACTGGCCTTCTATTTGAGTACTGGCTGCAAGAAAGGATAAGCTTTAATGTGATAACCCAGTGGGAAAGAAAGGGCCTATCTATGGAACATTTTGAACAATCACAAGAACCCCAGCGCTGACCCTTTATTATAATCCTCTCCCTCCTTGCCTTGGAATTTTACTTCTGTCCCTCTGCTCTTTCTTTTGTCCACTCGGACTCTTTTCTTCATTGCTAAATTTCCAGTCCGGATCTGGAAAATCCTGTCTCTCAGTGCTTCCTGGCGGTCTCCTCCATTTATGTAAAAAAGCTCAGCATTTCTCGCTGGAAATCACAGTCATCTGGTTCTCTTCTCCCCCTTTCCATGCTCTAAACCCAGAAGCCACGTTTCCAACTTGGCCTCATGGCATCGGGTACAGGGCTTTATCGATCTTGGCTGAGGGTCAAGGAGAGGTAACAAAATGGTAAAGAAAATCTGTCAGATGTACTCCTCGTGTGTGCATTTTCCTCCGGGTGTGTGGTTTGCCCTAAGTGGCTAGAAGCCCACGCCAGGCAGTTAGATGTACAGGTACACCGTTCTTTGATTCCTTTTAAAATATCACTCAAAAGAAAAAAAAAAATGCAGCCCCCAAAGATGGGCTGTATTTCTTTTTCCTTTGAGTTGGTTTTAATGACCCAGTTGCTTTGTTTGAAAGCCATTTATTTAGACGACAGGTATGTAGATGTAACTGGATAAATAAAAAAGTGAAATAGAGATTTGAAGCAGTGGTTAATATACAAACACACAGGGGCCACTCCCTCGGACATGGTCCCCCAGACAGAACAATGGCTCAGAACTTACACGTAGAACCCTTGCCCTCCCCGTCCCAAGCAGCTCTAAACCTCAAGGTCCCATGCAAGAAACGGAATTTCCGTTCGGCACCAAGCACCCACACGGCCCTGTCTCCTCTCCACCCTTCTGACTCCCAGCTCGATTTTTACATTCACCCCGGCATCCGAATCCAGCCGCCCTCTGCCAAGACAGCACCGGAAGATGCGGGCCGGGGCCCAGCACCAAGTGCGAGGTCTAGCTGGTGGGCCTGCCGACCCCTGCCCTTCCCTGGCCCACCTCCCCCACAGCAGAGCAAACCGCAGGCCGCCGCCCAGTGGCTCCACGGTTGGAAAGAAGACAAAGTTGCAAGGAGGCTGCGAGGCACGCTCACTTCAGGATGTGCAAGTGTGGAACCCACCGGGCACAGCCGAGACCTCGCCGCTGCCCAGGCCGTCTCCGCCTCACCTGTTCGTTCCGCTAGCACACGCCTTCATCAAGTCCGCAATCCCCACCAAATCCTGCGTGTGACATCCCCCCTCTTTAATGGCAAATGTTCTGGAATGTCCATAGAGAAGAAAATGGACGGCATGGAGGAAAGATTTCCCGGCCAAGCCTTTCGTTTCACCTCCGGATATCGGAGTATTCAGACTGTTCCTCCTCCCACTCGCTGCTTCCAGAAGTTCCCTGGCCCCCGTGGCCGGCTGCTCTGCCCCGGGCATGAGCGTTTGGGTGGCTTTTGCTACCTCGCTCACCCTTGACACCTCGGCCCGTCTCCCGACTACTGGCTTCCGAGAGGTGGTGATCTGTGTCTCCGTGGTGGGCCCTAGAGAGCTTGGCTCTGTCCACCTGGAGCTGGCGCTCAGGGGGCACCGTGGGAGGCCTCTGGATGGCTGAGGTGCAGAAACTCAAGATGGAGCACAGGCTTCCCCAGTTCTGCTCACATTGAGCCTGAACGCTGTGGGTGATGGCCTCCTTCACCTCCTCCCCACAGGTCAGCAGTAGGTTCACCAGGTCCACGTAGGGTCTAGAGATTGAAAGCAGGAGAGAGAGAGAGAGAGAGAGAGAGAGACCGAGAATGGAACCAGTCCCGAATGGGCCACAGAGGGCAGCGGTGACACAGGCAAGAGAGATACAGCCAATGCCTGGCTTGGGTTTCATTTGGTGAAAATGCTTTCTGGAATGGCCTCCAGCGTTTATACATATCCTCTGGAGTGCTGGCCTCCAACTACCATTTACTAGGTGGCCATTACGTACCAGGCTCCACGCCAGGCATTGGAGAGAGAGAGGCTGGTGACAGGGCCTACCATCAGGAAAAGGGCCAGTGGCAATTTACAGGTGCCTACAATAAAAGGAAGAGCCTCTGGGGAAGGTGGGTGAGAATGCCAGGTAGGGCGGCTGTGTGAATGTTGAAAAGGAGCACAGGTCATGCTTAGGGTCTGCTTTTTAGCAGGAGGAGCAGTGAAGTGTCTTGGGGGCCAGTGGAATAATACTTAGGCAAATGGTGAAGGGTCTGAAATACCAAACCGAGGACTCTTTTTTGGCAGGGGAGGAGAAGCCATCAAAATTGGGGCTGGGGAGCTCCCCATCGCCCTCTTGCAGCATGGTGTCAGGTGGGGCCGGCTGGCTTTGCACTTGGTGCCACTCTCCTGGGTAAGCCTTAAGCCTTAAGTGAGACTCCCAAGAAGCCAATCTCCCATGTCTGTGTCTGCCCCTGGTTTAGGCTCATGATGAAGAAGGGTGTTTTTGGAAGGTACTGGATGCAATTCCATCTGTACCTGGAAGAGTCTGAGATCGGTGGAGAAGGGTGGGAGGCAGACGGCCACCCTGGGATCTTCCCTTTCCTGGTAGTAAAGGTTGAGGAAGGGGAGTGGCTATCCAAGCATCTCTACTCTTCCCACCTCGGCTTGCCTGGAACTCGAGGTGAGGGCTGGCTGCAAGGTGCCTGTGTGTTGGAATGAGCGCCAGCCGTCTGTGAGATAAACACACTCGGTTCTGGAGGGGAGAGCATTGCTCAGGCCATCCAGCTGCCCTGGGTTGTTCTTTAGGAAAAGTGCTGGAGGAAGAACGGCCGCATCATGCCAACATGGGGTGGGAGTTGTGTGCCGAAGGCGGACATGGTGTGTCTGCTTTTATGGGCTTATCTGGTAAGAGGCGGCCCCAGCAATGGGCTCTCATGGCCCACTCACTGAACCTTTCTTACACCTCACTGGCCTTTTAGAATCCCCGAGGCGGGTATGGAGTGTTTCATGTGGCTAACTAGCATTCTCAAGCAGTCCTTGGCTAGCAGTATTTCTGGGTATATCTGACCATGAGCATTGTGCAGCTCTGGGCCATCACCCAGGGCAGGAAAATCACTCTGGAACGGGAGATCATTTATAAGAAGGGGCAAGACTTTTTTCCCTCTGTGAGCCTGGGCCACCTGGGTGGCTGCATTTTAGCTCACATCATCTTTTCTTTGCAAGCTGACAGTTGCTGCTAGGCACGAAGAGCAGATTGTGTTTTAGGACTTGTGAAGTAGTTTACTGCCATTTTTATGAATTAGTCCTCAAGTTGTAGTTGATTGAACTGTCCTCATGTCATAGATGTAAAAATGGAGATGGCTGGTGGGGGGGGGCGACGGGGGGAGAGGAGAAAGTAGTTTTTGGAAGCTTCTGGGCTGGGAAGGCCTAGAGCTGGGCTGAGAGCAGAGAAGAGGAATGTTCTGGCTGATAGAGATCAAGCTGCCTTTTAAGGCCTACTTGATGCCTTTGGAGTCAGAGAGTCTGTGCATGGCTGATGGACAGGGTGCTTAAACTCTCTAAGGCAGGCCCCTAACGGTGACAAGGACAGCGATAACACTCCTCGGGCTAACAGAGGAGGGGAGGGGGCAACACAGAAGAAATGTTCAATGCATGTTTGTTTCCTTCCATCTTTTGACAACTAGCAACTGATTGCCTGAGGGAGCTCAAGGTCATGGAATGTATCTGCTACCACAGCATCAGGATTTTAGCACCTGATTGCACCTGCCACCCTCTGGGGCTGGATGAGCAAATTGTAGGGGCTGAGACTCTCTCTTTTTTGGGACTAGCCTAGCGCTCTCTGAGTTTCTTGCCCCAGGGTAAGGGGAGGGCTCTCTTGGGGATGTATAGGCTGCCTCCTGGCCTCCTTTGCCAGGGCAGTCTGCCTGCCAGATGAGCTCTCAGAACCCCAAGGCGGATCCGAGAAGGCTGGACTAGCCCACACTCTCTCCTGCCCTTGGCACCCTCTCCCGAGGAGAAAGCTGTGAGCCATGGGGAGGGGTGTGTGTTAATCTAAGCCGTGTTTCGAGCTGGCGTGGTGCCTTCTCAGGCTGCAAACTCAGCCCGTGTCTAATGACAAAGCCCAGCTTTCTGAACTGGGTGTCAGCAAGGCTAAAGGATTTTAAAAAATACTTGGAGGGGGATGTGCCCGGAGGCTGCCAGCACCCAGTGACAGGGCGTGTGGTAGCCAAGGCAGTTGATATGGAGAAAGTGGGGCGGGAAGGGGTGAGAGGAACAGAGGGAAGCAGAGAGCTTGAAGGGAGCCACTTCAACCAAACATGAGTGTTTTGGGGTGGATGGGGGTTGGGTTGAGGAATGGGGGTGATGTGGATTCTGGAGTGACTGTGATTTCCTCTTCTCTAAAATGAAAAGCAAATTCAGTTCTCATTTTGTTATCTGTGACCAATGCCACACGTTCTTAAATGGTCTTCTTGATAATTGGGGACTGACAGGATCCTTTGTGCCCAAATCGGTTAAGATAGTTAAAGCACAACTCAGTCAATTCAGCCTGAAGTTCAAGTTGATGCAGTGCATAGTCATGGCTTCGGAAGGACAGGTAGTGGGGGGGGGGGGTCTGTGGGGAGTTGGGGTTAGGTGAGACCCCCTTTTGGAGGTCCTGGCTTAGCAAGAGGGAAGAGGACTTGTGTGCAGGCACAGTGAGTGTTCTCAAAAGAGGCCCGGGCTCACTTACAGGGTGAGCCACCTGCATTCCCAGAGTGGGCTGGGGTGGGGGGCTATGTGTTCATTCTAAATGACCAAGGAGTCCTTCGGAAGTAAAAAATCTCATGCCCCCATAGGCTATATTTCCATGGAGGAGGCACCAGGAAAGCCACAGGGCTTTCCTTCTTCTTAAATTCTAGGGGGGAACAAAAAACAAAACAAAACAAAACAAAACACCAAAAAACAAACAAAAACCCCCTCCGAAACCTTCAGTTTTCCCAAAGAAGATTTTTCTCCAATCTTGAAAAAGGCAAAGTCTCCTTGCACTCCAGGAATATATTATTGACTTATAAACTAGTGCGCATCATCCATTCTTGAGGCCAAACAAACTATCTATAGTGGATGACAGTGGACTGAGGACAAAGGAGCTTCAGGACTCTCTCAGCCATGGGACATTTGCCTCTTCCAGAGGCAACTCGAAAGAAGGGAATTTCACAGTGCTCTCTTTGTGAAATGGGGTGTATTTGGGAAAAGGGAGAAACCTCTGCTACATCTGGGGGCCAGTGAGCCTTTAGCAGGTCTAATGGGGACAGAGAAGGTCAGGAGCAAGGAGGTTTGAGGTCTATTCCTGATAATCAGCTTTAGTCATATATATTGCCAGTTCCCAAGCTGGCAAGTAGGGATCAAACCTCAGAGCAGGATCTTTAATCTCTTAGTTTCCCTTTCCTCCTCTATTAAATGGGGATAGTAGTCTCTATCTTCCAGCCCTGTTGGGAAAGGTGCATGAGACAGTCCAGGTAAAGCCCCTGGCCAGGGGCCTGGCCCACTCACAAAATGATAGCTATTATCATTATTGTTATTGTTGTAGAAGCTGTTGTTGCTTTGTTTCCTTACAGGTATTTGGAAGAATGATAGATATTTTAGTGGACGTTAGTGTGACTAAGGAAAAGGCAGCATCATTTTGCTCCTGGCAAGAGCTGCCTGCAGAGATTCACGGCGAATCTTATAATTCGCAGCAGGGGTGTTGCAAGATACCTACAGCCTCATAACCTGATGGAAAGTGACGGGCGATGGTTGGCCTCTGTGACCCAAGTGGTGTGGGTCGGGTGGGGAGCAGTCTGCTTAGTGACATGGCTTGGGGAAGGCCATGGCACCAACGAAGGAGCAAGATTTCATAAAATTGTACAGATAGAGACCAGCGGTGCCCTAAGTTGCTGAGGCAGGAGCCATCGTAAGCCACCGTCCCATGCTTCATGTCAGGAGCAACTGTGTACCACATGCTTTATCACTTTGCAAAGTTTAGGATCCCATCGATGGGATATGTGTGTGTGTGTGTGTGTGTGTGTGTGTATATATATATATATATATATATATTTTAAGGACTAAGATGTCCTGGGGTTATTACTACATTGCAAGTCTTTAAATAGGTGAGCTCATATTTACCCACTCTGGCCTAAAGGTGTTTAGCTGGTAAGTTTTTGACAGTGGTCTTGTGAAAGTTTCCTCTGGGAGAGCATTCATGTGTTAGGGAAGGTGAAATGGACCTTTGAAGGAAAGAGGGCTACGGAGGCAGGGGGAAAAAAAAAAAGCTATTGCTGTCAGCTTTTGGCATGTAAGATTGTGGAGCGGGACTGCCTGCCTTTGCCTCTCATTGTCTGTGTGACCTTCGCCTCAGTGAGTCCGTTTTCTCATCTATAAAATGGAGAGGAGAATGACGCCTAGCTCGCAGAGCTTCTGTGAGGATCCAGGAAGAGGGGCGTGTGAACACCTGAGCACAATGCCTGGCACTCAGTAAACGGCCAACAACTGTTACGAGTGCTCAGGGGCACTTTCATGGCTACTTGGAGTATTCACAACTGTTGGGATCTGGGCTGAGGGGAAGGCGAAGCCGTATTTCTGAATCCTACACATTTCATGCTTAGTAAAATGTTTTCTGTTGCCGTTGCTTATGTTTGTGAAGCCAATGGTGGAAAGTTCTTTCGCTTTTCCTGAAGGCCAGCAGGAAAGGGACTCCCAGGGGAGTCAGTGCAGCTTTCTGAGGTACAGCGCAACCTTTCCCGTCTGACGGGAGTTCGGCCTCCAGCAACAAGCCCCTTGGAACGCCTCTAACACCAGCCAGTGGAGCGGGCCCCTTCTCCCCATGGCCCCCGTGGGGGCGGCACTCACTCGTGCAGCAGCAAGTCCTTGAAGTGAATCATCTCCACCATGACTCGGGTGTTCTCCTGGGCGGCAGAGCACAGATCGTGTTTGAGGTAGCACTCCCGTTGTAACTGGAACACCATTTCCTTAATGGCTGGGCACTTCCGGCTTATGCAGCCGAATCTGTGCCGCAGAGCATGGGCCTTGCACTTCAAGGCCTCTTTGATAAATGACTTGCCCTGGGAACAGAGAGGACAGAGAAGACAGAGTGGGGCAGAAAAGACAAGTCCTCGTTATAAGCTTAGACGTCCGCCCTTCTTGGGCTTACACGGGGTCTTTGTGACAACTGAACCTTAAGGCCCTGCCTCCCGCTGACGTCCGCGCAGGTGACGGGCTGACGCTGCATCGGGAGGTATGTCTCGAGTGACACGATACCTCCGGCATTTGGCCAAGAAGGATGTCACCGGGAGACTTAACAAATCTGCCTCCTTCCTCCCCAGCTGCTCGCCTAGTTTCCCTTGTCCCGGGGCTGCCGTGGCCATCTGTCCTCAAGGCAGCTCAGTGTTGGCGGCTTGGTGGTAACCTTTCTGGAACACAAGGGGAGTTTGGCCAGATGCAAATCCAGAGCTCCCAGCAAGAGTTTTCCCCAAGTAGAAGGTGTCTGCTCATCCCAGTCTCACATCACTGCCTTTCCTCCTGTTCCACGAATGACATCAAGATTGGGTGCTATCTGTGCCTCCTTTTCCTGTCTCAGCGCCTCCCACCGCCACCAACCCATACCCTTGTCTCCTCCTATCCTTTAAGGAGGAGCATTCTTTTCCTTTTTGAAAATGATTCGACTCCTTTAAACTGTTAGGATTATTGCCTCTAAAAGGCCCGCCTGGCACATTGCCTGGCAGCATCTGGAGTCTGAACTGCCCAACTGACAGCCCCTCCCCCACACTCCCTGCCTCTGAGTGGCTAAGGCAGCCAGGCATACATCTGGCCCACAGTTCTCTTTCCTGGCAACCCCATTAGATTGTTCTTATCCTAGAAAGGAGACAGCTGTTGGGGGTGTGGAGGCAAGCTGGGGCGTTAGGTCCCTTATCAACCTCTCAGGGCAGGGAGGCATTCTGGGATGCCTACCTAGGGATCCCCATTCCCCCATCACTATAGAAACAAGCTGTCGTTGGAGAGGTCACCCCTCTGTTTTTAGCCAGGCCTGAAAGTAACTGAGTTGAGAAAGTAAACGGGGTTAGGTTGGAAGCGGGAAGCCAGCCAGCACGTTTATTTCAGTTCTTCCTTTAGAAGCAACTGAAATGGCTACAGACAGTGGCTCATCACTGAAGAGCTACCTCCCTGAGGCCCTTTTTGCTCTGACTTTCCAGTGGGAGCCAAATAGGATGGAGGGTAGGGTGTGCCGGTCTATGAAGTAGTTACATGCTGAGAACCAGCTTGAAAGGGATGCTCCACACTTGAGAACATAACTCCTGTTGGTTGAGAGAAAAAGGAAGATTAATTTGTCTGAGGGCTGCGGCAATCTGTCTGGGTATTCTTCCCCAACATCCTGTGGGATTGCCCTTCGGTACACATCTTTCCTCCGGATTTCCTATTACGTTTCCTAATTCCAGTTAATCCAGAAGGGATCCTTTATTAGGGAGCCTCGAGGAGTTCAAACGTTCTACTCTTTCCTTCCCTGGCTTCTGTTTCCCCTCCTGCCACCCCACATCCTCTGTAGGGTAGGTTGCCAGGCCCGTCGCATCCCTTTCTGGTTCCCAGGCATTGCTTTGTCAGGCTCTCTACAGGATGTCAGTAGATGATGACTGGTGACATTCATAAATCACACCTAAACTGTTGGCCTCATCCAAACATTGTCTCCCACTCTCCAATGCAGTGGGAGAGGAAGTTGATGATAGAGAGCAACGGGGGTGGGGGGTGGGGAGCTTCAGAGTGCATATACGGGTTGGGGAGAACGTGAAGAAGGTGAGCCCAAGGCCATCTGCCACCTGAAATGTATCTGGATTGTCAGCACTGGGACCATAAGATGGCTTGTTGGGTTCTTGCCCTACCCTGAGCAGCAATTAGGCTTTGTTTTCTACCCTGGGGGTTCTGGGGTAGCTGGATTGCATTAGGCCTTATTAGAGGACTCTGTAGACTAGAGCTCATTCAGGGTTTTCAGGTTAGGAGAGGAGGGTCTGCTACTTAGGAAGAATAAGTCTGTTATTCTGGAGGCCCCAAATTATCCATGTTGCCTGCTCACACACCCATTGGAGATGATGAGTTTCTACAAAGTTCGTGTCCCGTTTATTCTTTCTGAGAAGGTGAGAACAAGTCTTGGAATGCATAATTGGAGTCGCTGCCCTTCCCTCCCCGAACCTCCTGTTTCTAATGTGATGGGCCTTGCAGACCGAGTTCTGGGAGGCCAGACATAGTGCGTCCCCTTACAAGATGTTTATTATTTGTTGTGACTTTTGTGCTCTCTGTTAAGAATACTTAGATGATTGTTCAACTTGCTCTCCGTCCCGCTCTGCCTGTGTAGACACAGCTTAAGAGTGGAGAAGGGTTTCGCCACCCCCCCCCCCCCCCCCCCCGCCACAGTTCAGGAGAGAAGAGTCCCATGAGTGGACTGGGGAGAGACTGGCATCCTGCTGTGCACCAAGAATGTCTCTTGCAAACGTTAAAACACACCACGAAGATCAGCCACGGAAATCTGTTCACAAGTCCTTCCAATGAACATTTCAATCATGTGATGCCAACCTAAAACATTTTGTGCTCTATGTGGTTTTTACCTGGGCATCAAATTTTCCAGCGTTGTGCAGAAAAGTCATGCAAATCCCATGTAAGCCTCGAATCTCACAAGAGTTGTTCTCGAAACATTCAAACACACCACACCCCACATCGCCAGCGTTGACCAAACAGTGCTGGATTTCCGCTAAAATGAGAATTACATACAAATGTATACAAAATTCTCAGCCGTGCTGGGGAATGCAGAGAGGTCGGCTGAAAGAAAAGTTAGTAATGACTAAAAGAAAATTTAAGAAGATAAAGTTAGAAATGACTATTTTGGGATCTAAAAAGCCAGGGCAAGAAAATTTCATCATTTAATCTACTTATGGAAATGTCACTACTTGTAAATACTGTATCTGTAAAAAATTAGCCAAACCTACGTTACAAAAATCACAATCAGAAGTTAGGTCTGAGCACTCCACTTTTCATCCTTTCCATCTTCTTAAAGTATTTGTGGAAATACTTAGTTTGAAAGCAGAAGATATTTCAGCTTCCTAAACCCACACACAAAAATAAGATTTTAAATGATTAGCTTGCTCTCTTCCTTCTGTACTTCATCAATGAAATACCCTTCTCTACTTGGAACTTGAAGCTGCTGCTGTTAAATCACAGCCATTTCCTTCCTGACCCCCAAATGCCAGCGTCCAAAGAGCAGTTTCAATTCAGCTTTATGATTCAACACCTAAAAATCAAAACAAAATTCCTATTAAGGCAGCGCCTCCAAACCATCAGCATTAAAAATACCAGGCTAGGGAAGCTGCGGTTGCGAGAAGGCTCAGGAATCGAGTCAGATGGGGGCTAGCCTGCAGAAACGCAAACGTCGCAGTTAGAGGCTCCTTTTAAATAGAGATCCGGTGTGAGATATCACTTAATCGCCTAGAATTCCCGCGACCGGGGAGTTTGCCGCCCTCCTTCGCAGAACGTGGCCCTAATTCATCTCTCCAAAAGGAGAGACTGAGGGAGTTAACTGTCAGGCTGCCGCACGTAAAAGCCTCTCTTCCGTCCCTCCCCCCTACCCAATTCACTGATTTAAGCCAACCACAAAATTACATCAGAAAAGTATATTTTGGAAGAAGGGCGGGGTCGGAGTAGATAATCCGCATTCAGATTAAATCTACCGAGAGAATGAGGGGCGTGTATTTGTTGAGGTCACCAACTACCGAGAATCACGTTCAGTTCTCAGGGAAAGCACCGGAGAGGGGGGAGGGTGGGCGCGGGTCCTAGGGTGAACCCCGTGCCGGCGGGGGGTGCGGGCGCTCGCGCGTGGAGGTGGGAGACTCCCGGATGATCCCACGCGCGGCCCCGGCGCGCCGGGCAGGAGCGCGCGGGGCTGCGATTCACTCGCTGCGGGCGTCCCTAATGGGCACTCGTGCATTCTTGCTCGTGCGGTGAGCGCACGCACGCTGTAGCTGGGTTTCAGGCCCCCACATAAAGGTGGGGGGGGGGCGGTGCGCCGAGCGAAGGAGCTGCAGGCAGATTTTCTTTCTCTCTCAGGAGCTGGGAAAAGGGCCAGCCCCGTGCCCTGCACGCCTGGCTCTGCTCGGCAGCATGCGGGTGAGCTGAGAGCCGGCTGAGCAGCGGCGGCGCACAGTTCGGGCCGTGTCACCATTTCTTCGCCTGCTGACCTGCCCTGGAGCGGGAGAAGGCGGCAGCACCTCAGAGGTACGCTTTGAGCCACCTCCCCTCACCCCTCCCCGTAAAGCATTGCCCCCAAGGGGAAAGTTCGCAATGTAATCGGTCTGGCCTACAAAGTTCTCGGGTGTCGGGCATCTTTTGAGGAGGGGGTGGGGGTGGGGAGTGGTCCCGTCGCGGCCAGCCGGCTCGGAAGAGTTCCCCGGGTGCGGGGCGCAGGCCGGCTCCGGGGACCCTCGGTGCCAACCGAGGGGCGGCCCGGATGGAACAGGGAGCTCTCGCCGGAACGGAGACTCCGGGGCCGGCAGTGGCCTGGTCAGATGCTGCCTCTTTTACCCTCGACCCCGGGGAGGACAGCAACAAGTCCTGCCCCAGCCATTTCATCACCCTGCCAGCACGTGCGGATTCCCGGCGCGCGGAGCCGGGCGCGGACCGAGTCTCGCCTCGCCTCGCGCTTTCCTTTGCATGTCCCGCGCCACCCCAAGAGTTTGCGCTGCCCTAGGTGGGCGCTCACTAACCAGCAAAGCGCCCGGGGTGCGCTGCGTGGGTGCGCGGTGTTGTCTCCCCGCAGCTCTCCGCCTCGGGGGCGCTCGCACTTACCTGTGTTCTGCAGGGACAGGCGGCCTTTCTGCTGGGAGCCCCTGTCTTGGGGACCCTCCGGCGGGTTGGTGGCGTCGGTCCCCCGCGCCGGGTCGAAGGTGGCCAATACCAAAGCCAGGGTCACGAACTGGCCCAGCCGCTCGGCACACATGGTTCTTGGTATAAACCTCCCTCCCGGAGACCTGGATTCTTTGTGCTCCCCTCCGCCTCTTCCTCCTCCTTGGCCGCTTCCCCTCCTCCTCCCACTCTTCCTCCTTGCTCGCCTTTTCCCTCCTCCTCGCGGCCGCGGCTCGGATAGAGGTTACCCAGCGCCCTCCCGTAGCTCTCTGGAGAGCATGTGACCAGGCCGTTAGCGGCGCCGCGAGTGCCCGGCAATGGCAGGGATGGTGCCTCAAATATCCCTGGAAGCTCTGGTGTCACTTGAATGAAGGAGTCGAGCAGGTGTTGTCCCAGCGGCTGGACCAATCCGAGACCCCGGCCCGTTTGACAACACGGCTGGGAGGCGGGGCCTGCGCCCAACTACTACAGGAGGAAGCGGAGCGCCGCTGGGAGCGCCCGACAAAGTTGCCGACCTGGCGGCGGCCACGCGTTTGCGTGCGTGTACGAGTGTGAGCGCGGCCGAAGATGCGTGCGCGTGTGCTGATGCTCCAGAGCTATGGCCGAAGGCACTTTAAAAAAATAAAAGTGAATCCCAGCTCCGATTGTAGCTAAAGAAGGGCGGGAGGCGACGATCTGCGCTGGGACAGCGTTCCCTGGCTCGCATCACACCCGCAGAGTGCTGGGAAAGTTTCCTTTCTGTCGTTTGGAATTGAGTGAGCTTCCCAACCCCGAGCCTTGACAGATTGGGAGTCTCCTGGGCACAGTGACGCTGGGGGCAAACTGAGCACATATGGGAATTCCTGTCTTTGTGACGCTTTGTATTAAGAAAAAAAAAAAAAAAACCACACCACCACAACTCTCAAACTCAGATAGGAGCAGAAGCACTAGATACAGGACTTGGCCTGAGCAGCTGGCCCATCTTCCCCCCTTCTTTTTGCTCCGATTTGGTGGGCCGTGCAACACCTAGGGTGCCAGTTCCTCGCCCCTCCCCCAATCCAGACGGATTCCGGGCCGGGCTGCAGGGATCCAGGTGACCGACTGGACTTGCATCATTTCCAGGCGGGTGGCTGTGAGGCCCAGGCAGCCCTGAGTCAGCCCTCCGCGGAGCATCGCTTGCCCTGGAGGTCGGAGCTTGAAAGGCAACTTTACGCGTCTCCAAACACACTCTTCCATTTTCGCCAAAGCGCTACTCGCCGCCCTGGTCCGGGTTCCTTTTACTCTCCAATCATCGATGTAAATGGTTAAAACAAAAACAAAAACAAACCCCCCAAAACCAAACCCGGGGAAATTCTCTCCATCTCTTCTTTCTTGTTGGAGCTTCCTCCGCAAGCGCGGCCGGGGCTGCATCGCCCCGGCTGCTTTCTCCCCCGGCCCGCGGAAGCTGGGAGAAAGTTGGGCGCCGCTCGGAGCGCCTCTTCCCCCGCTGTGTGTGTACGTGTGCACGCTCACGTCTCCCCGGCGCCGGGGCCGGGGACAGGAACTGCTCTGGGCACCGTCAGTCCGACGGCGCAGCTCCGGGGGCTCGCGCGGCTGGGGGAGGGCGGGGACCCGAGCGCCGCGGCCGTGCGCCCCGCCGCACGCACTCACCCGGGTTGGCCCGCCCTCGCCCCTCCCCCGCCGTCCCCACCCGCCTTCCGGAGGACAGGTGAGCTCGGGTACCAGCTCCCACCCCTCACCCCCACCCCGCTGCCCGCCCGCGCCCTCTGCGGTAATGCGCCGGGGAGGTTTCATCACCCACCGCCCGCGGCGACGCGGCCCAGGGTCTCCGCGGCGGGACGCACTGCGCGCCTCGTTGGGGCCGCCATGTGACACGGTTGGGGGAGGGGGTGCGGAGACGCGGGGGCCAGGTCGTCTCGCGGCCGCCGTAGGGCCTCCCGAGCTTCCTTCCAGGGTCCCGCCTGCACTGGGGCGTAGGGAATGCGGAGGCGGGAGGCCTGGGTGGCAGTCGCTGGCCGCAGCTGTCCGGCGCGTCGAGCGGCCCGGAGTCTGGAGTCTGAGAGGAGGGGGTGGGGAGGGCGCCTTCGGAGTGGGCAGTCCACCATCCCCGCCCGACTTTCGGAGCCCCAATAAATGGTCACTTTGAAGGTTTGAGTCTGCAGCCGTGACAAGAAACCGAACACTTATGCCCATGATTCCAATAGCAATTACTTTGTGCAGCCTCAGATCTTTTGTGGAAGGAGGTGGGGTCCAAGTGCATTAAAATGGGTGGTTCGCATTTCCCACCCTGCTTTTGTTTGCATAGTTAACTTAGCTTCCTTTATTAATTTATGAAAAACATTCTCCTGGAGATTCTTAAAAGACAGAACATAACAGACAGTGTCATTCCGGCCTCTTCAGGAACTCCAGAAGCCCCCGAATTTCCTGGGTAGTCTTTCCTTCCATGAAGCCTCTTTTGTAGGTGAGAACATGAGCAGTGTCGGCATTTAAAAAGGCGTCTGGTCTCTTGGTGCTTTGAGCAACAGAAACAGAAGAGGTCCAGGGGGCAGGAGCAAGCCCACCTTTGCTGGATGCAGACACTGTGAGTCTACTTGATAGAAGGCTCCCAGGGCACCTGGAAGAGTAGGGAGGCAGATGGCAGGTCTCCAGGCTCCTGCCTCCCCACTGCCTTTGGCTAGGCACTGCCTTGTGCCCCAGGGCCCTGGGGCTGCCCTCAGGGGACCTGCATAATTTAAGTAATCATTTGCTCCACTTTCACAGGAGACATTCCTGTCTCCCACCTGAGCCAACCGCCTCTTTAGAACTAAGTGGAAAGTAGTAGTTAGATTTTCAGGTGTTGCAAGGACAGGTACTCATTCTTAAACGTTTCATCTCCAGGCCACTTGGCTAGGGCCAAACATCCAGAGGAGAATGCCCATCCCATTCAGTCTCATCGGAGCTGAGAAAATTCTGCGGAACCAGTAGGCAGTTTGCTGGAACAACTACCCCGGGCCTATGGCCTGGGGTGAAAGCTGGGAGGGGAGACCAGACTGGTGACCTTGTTGTGACCACCCCCGCCTTCATTTTTTTTAGCTCTAGAACTCTGGCCTAGTTTGGCAGATTGTGGCTGATGAGAGTGGGGGTGGGGAGGGGACAGTAATGATTTTATTATTATAAAGCTAACATGAATTGAGAACAGACACGGCACCACACACTGAGTTTGTGGCTTTGGTGTCTCTCTGGACCTGAGTCCACCCTACGTGGGAACTGGGACTTGGGAGGAGCAAGGACAGACTGGCTGGTGTTGTCCCAAGCTTCGGCGGAGAGTCTGGCTGTCTGGGCCCTCCTCAGTTTAAGACCCAACCAGCAGTGGGGGCAGTGAGGCAGCCTGCCCGGTGACATCCCAGGCCTCCTGTGGTTGATGCCCAGGATCCATGTTTTCCTCTCTGATTCACCAGTTAAATTCAGTTAAACAGTTAGTAGGTTTTTTTTTTGGGGGGGGGGGGAGGATATTTGGTTAGACTTTGAAAGGCGGGAGAGGATACTGACAAGTAGAGGTAAGGAAAAAAGAGAGGGCATCACAGGAGGGAGGACCAGAGGGAGTCAGTGAATGGAGGAGCCACTGTGGGATTTGCATCAGGAATAGGGGTTCTCAGTTCAGAGTTAAAGTAGGAGACAAAACTGGCGAGGGCATCTGGGACCCTGTTGTTAAGGCCTTGGGACAAATCTGTGCTCATCATGTGGAAGCTCTTGTTCTGTCATTGTGATGGCATTTAAGGATGAGACTCCAGCATGCTCTTAGACTAGCTTCCCCTTTGGAATTAGGAAGCGGAGGGGTCCGGTGCTGACGTGGTGAAGGGGGAGGTGGGAGAGAGGAATGGGAAGTAATTAGTTGGAATCTCGATGTGGGTTTTGAGGCCTGCAGGACAGAGGTGTTCTTTCAGGGGCAAGCAGGCGGGGCCGTGGAGGGTGGGAACACTTGTTCGGTGATGAGGCAGTGATGTGTAGGTTGGTACACGCTGTCTGGTCCAGGCTTTCTGCGAGTTCCAGAGCCTGAGTGGAAAACGTGGCTTCCACGTGGAGAGCTCCTCCTACTGCACACCCCGCCCCCTTGGGGCTGCCTGTCTGGGCTGATGGCACCACCTTCTGGTCGGAGAGGGAACTGTCTGCCCACATAGTGGACTCTTCCTGACTCCAGGGCCTGGGGCACTAATATTGGGTCCCCTGCCCTCTTCTCAATTTCCTTGACAGATCAACTAATACCTATTTTGGCAATCTCCTCATAAAAAGTGCTTGAGCCTCATCAAGGAAATCTCTTTCAAACTTTTTGCTTTTCCTTCTGCATCCTTTGCTATCTTGCTACCCAATCTACCCTCTTCCTGGCTTCTTTGAGTCATGCCTATATGAAGGAAAATGTGGGCAGACAAAATAACAGACCGCTGCTATCAGCTTCCAAAATTCTTGCAAGCAGAAGTCTCTCCATAGAAAGTCTCCATCTTTCCTCTTCTTTCCTTGAAGTGGTTGTTATGTTAAATAGAATTCGGGATAAAGAGAATACGTCTTCAATATTTGGGTTTGTTTACTACTATTCCGACAAAATTGCTCTCTACTAATTTTTACTGGAAAAGCACAGAGCTTCAACAACGTTATGAATTAAGACTTTTGTGGGGCTGGTTAGGAAACCTCACCATCATTTATAATGTTATTTATTGAAGGAAAATATATCCTGAGTTCCCAAAACAACCAACTCCCAAAGTTTTGGAACATACTACTTTTGTGAATTGGACATTTCCTCTGGTCCTAGATTAACAGTCTAGTGTATTCATGAACTGATTGGAAACACAAAAGATAAAAAAGAATTTTTAAAAACCCCACAAGAATAGGAACATTGTCTCCCTCACCATAAATTCATTTACTGGAAAGAATATAAAGCAGTAAACATCGGGTGTCTGATTGTGGTCGGAGTTTTCTTGGTGCTTTGAAGCCTGAATAGTATTCCAGAAGTCCTCTCTGTTTTCCTTGGGTCATCATTTTTGTTTCCTCATTGCGTGCCAAGATGAAGTCCAGGGGAAAATGTCCTGGGCGGGGGGCTGAGTGGTCTCCATGGGGAGTGCGGAGGAACCCAGGGGTGAGCATCTATGGTGTTGAAGCACTGTGGAACTTTCTTGGCTGAGTTTCAACTTTGGTCTGAGAACTGATGGATTTCAAGTGGGTGAAGAAAGAGTCTTTTGGCGGGGCAGTTTTCCAGTGGGCCAGATTGAGAAAGTCTTCATGAAGCAACCAAATCTATAAATGTGATTTTAATGGTCAGTATACAGTCAGGGTCCATTGGACCCAGTTTTGGTTTCTGAGTTGTTGTTGTTTTTTTTTTTTTTTCCTTAGCAGTTCTAACGGTCTGTAAAGGTTGATGTTTCGTGACTTTTGTTCTTTTTAAAGAAATCTTCCAAAGATCAAAGAGGACATTTACTTTTTAACAAAAACAGAATAAAGCTTGTTCTCTCTTGAATTTACCATATGGGACCATTGGAACCATTTATAAATCTAAGATACTTCATGCGATCTTAGTGATCTTCTTTTTTTTAATATATTTTTTTAACATTTATTTTTGAGAGAGATTGAGAGAGAGAGAGAGAGAGAGAGCATGAGCAGGGGAGGAGGAGAGAGAGAGGGAGACACAGAATCCAAAGTAGGCTCCAGGTTCTGTGCTGAGCTGTCAGCACGGAGCCCAATGCGGGGCTCGAACTCATGAACTGTGAGACCGTGACCTGAGCCGAAGTCGGATGCTCAACCGACTGAGCCACCCAGGCTCCCCATGATCTTCTTTTTCTTATATCTTGAAACATTTTCCATTTTATTATCCTAGGAATTATCTCATCATTACCTATCAATTATTGCTAATTGTTTGATGCTAAAAACACTAAAATAATAAGCAAGTGGAAGAATGATGGAATCACCACCTAGCAGGATGAAGCAGTAGTGATATAAACCATCACTACTGTGTTGCCTTTCTATTTTTTGTTTGTTTTGTCCTTTTTTTTTTTTTTTTTTTTTTACATTTCTTAGAGTATTACACCATCTTTCGAGAAGGTATAGAAGGAGACGGAGGACACCGTCTTTGTCCCTTTCATTGCATCCAGTTGAGAATTCAGAAGTTTTCATTTCCTGCACAAAATGGTAAAGAGAAGAAAATTGACAAAGGAAAATGTTTTATCGTAGTTGGACACAGCAGACGAGACAGCAGTGCTGTTGACTTTAATGATAACAGTAAAATTGCTTGTCTAAGCAAGATCTCAGACTCTGAGCCTTACAAGGTAATAATCTGGATGAATTTTTGTCAGACTTCTGAATCAATGAATAAACAATATCTTTCTGAGGACAAAGAGAAACTATGATATTCTCCTCCAGTTAGTCATTCCTCAGGAATGATTTCATCACCCGATATTTTGCAACAAGAACCTGGACCATCCTGTTTTGCTGAACGAACGGGGGCCAATATTCTTTTACCTCTTGTGGTGTTTGGTTACCAGAACGTCCCTGATACAGTCCGCAGGGGACAAATGATGAAGTCAGATGTGTTTACAAGGGCAATCAAAAGGAAATAGATGATACAGAAATGGGGGGGGGGGAGTTATTGGTCTAGTTCTTGCTGGTGTTTGTACATTTAAAAATAAAAACCCTTTGCAAGTGGGGGGAACAGAAGATGCTCATCTGCTCTTTAAGAAACTGATGAGCCATCAGAGGTTTCAAAAGTGACCGATTTTATCAAGTGCCGGTGCCAGAAGTACCAGAAATAATGGTAAGCTGGAACTTCTGGGAGATTTACTTGGAATCCGTATTGATAAGATAGATTTGTGTCAGGTTGCTGCACGATGGCTGAGGAACAGTTAGTTCATGTAGACGACGTTGTGCAGTTTGGCTTTATATACCTTCGAAGTCAGGAAAAAGAGAACGGAAGTTTGCTATATTTAAACCGTTATATTTTGTAATGAAGTTCTAGACACTATTTCTTTATTATTACTTCTATAAATTGCTCATGAAAATAAAAAGGCCCCCATTCGCCCCTGCTGGCAAATGACGCTGACCATTTTTTTCACCGAGGCAAAATATTAAAGCAAAAGATCAAGTACACCCCCTTAGGCAAGCGGGAGTCCGGGGAGCAGTATCCATCCACTTCTGTTTCCCCCATCCCACCTTCCTACACGTGCTCACCACTAGGGATTGATGATTGTTTGAAAGCAAGCGGTTTGAATGAATGAGAGACACTGTCGTATAACCTCTCAGTGTATTCCCCCCTTTAGCGGAACTTTGTGCTTCTCAAAGTTCCATGGGGATAAGAATTAACTGCACGGGACACATCACACGGATACTGTATTTTAGTGTATGATATTATGGTATGCAGGACCTTTAAGATTAATTTTGACCCCTCACGGTTTTCACTTTGTTTGAAAACTTTAGAGCCTGACTGTCTTGGTCCTCTGGGGCTGCTGTAGCAGAACCATCAGCTGGGTGGCTTGCAAACCGACATTTATTTCTCATAGTTCTGGAGCCTGAGATCAGGTGTCAGGGTGGTTGGGCTCCCGGCGATGGCCTGCTTCCTGGTGATGTCTTCACGTGGCTCTCTCTCGGAGTGTGTGTTGGGGGGGGTGGGCAGGGAACAGGAGAGCATGAACAGACGGGTTGTAAGCTGGATGGTTTGGTGTGGCTGGGCAGGATGGTGTGTGAGGAGGAGAGAACTCATAGGTGCGCACTGACCAGTGTTGGACCCTGAGGGCCTGGTGTGTCCGCTCCATCAGCAAGTAAGAAAAAACCCAATGCAAAAGTTTTTTTTTTTTTTAACGTTTTTATTTATTTTTGAGACAGAGAGAGACAGAGCATGAACGGGGGAGGGGCAGAGAGAGAGGGAGACACAGAATCGGAAGCAGGCTCCAGGCTCTGAGCCATCAGCCCAGAGCCTGACGTGGGGCTCGAACTCACGGACCGTGAGATCGTGACCTGAGCCGAAGTCGGACGCTTAACCGACTGCGCCACCCAGGCGCCCCCAAAAGTTTTAAACAATAGAGGCAAGCACGTTACCCCGTATTTCAAGAAGTCCTGGGGGTGTGGGGCTAGTGTGGGCCCAGCAGATGGATTGGAGGTGAAGACCTCGGAGGAAGGAACACATTGAGAAATCGGGTGGCAGATTAGAGGCGGAAAAGGAACAGGTGATTCTGAGAAGCTTATGGGGGACCAGCTGGCAAGATAACCAGCTTGCACGCTTGAGGAGTAAGTGGGGAAAGTGATGGCAGTCTAGGCCTCTCTTTTACCGTTCTCTTCTGCACCTGCCCTGCGTCCCTCCCCACATCGTCCCCTCCATCTCAACCAGTGGTATCACCACATTTCTGGTTGCTCCAGCAACCCCCGCCCCCCGCCCCGATTCATCTTTGATATGAAAATGAGTCATTTTCTCCTCCCTTCATACTTCCACATGGAATTTATCACGGATTTATTTCCGATTGCAAAATACACATGATTCTGTTCACCTCCCTCCATTGCTACCATCCGGGTCGTCTCCGTCTTGCATAGTGTGGGATTGACCAGCTGGTCTTCTGCTTCTCCTTCTGCTCACCAGCACTCTCTCCAAATTCTCTGCACTGTAGCCAGATTGAAGAAAAACCAAACCAACCAACAAAAATAAACCCCAAACCAAATCGTACCACTCAGTTGCTTAACTCTGAAGGCCTCCGTAGAATCAGTTTCACACTCCTGACCATGGACAGGGCGGCCCTGTAAAATCTGGCCCTGCTGGTTTCGAAGACCTCAGGGGAACCACTCTCATCCTCGCTCATTCCCTTCCAGCACTTTCTTTCTATACTGCAAATAGGCCAACCTCTTCCTTGCTTTAGGGCCTTAATGCAGGCTGTTCCCATACACCAAGGACTTTGCTCAGTTATTACCTTGTTTATTTGTTTAAATTGTCTGCTGTGTCTTACTGCTGCTCCCACCCAAAATGAATTATAAGTTCCTTGAAGGAGGGGATGCAGCATGACATGTTCAGTGTTCAGTCCTTAGCACCTACTACAGTCCCTGGCTCACAGCAGATTTAGTGTGTCTGGTGTGTGTGTGTGTGTGCGCCTGCGTGTGTGCGTGTGTGTGTATGTGGTTATCGGATGACAAAATGCCTCCTAGTTCATGAGAAGAACTAGTACTTAGGGAGGGGAAGCCCAGATTGGTGGAGAGGGGTGAACTGAAGGGTTAGCAGGCATCCTTCCCACTCTTGTGGCGTTTCATCGTTCACCCAAGGCCCTGATCCCATACTGCTTTGTGCTGGAATTATTTGTAGGTTGAAAGTGCTTTCCGACATATTACTCCTCTAAAACTTCTCTATAACCTTGGGAAGGGTAGAATTATTATTCTCATTTTACTGGTGAAAACCTCAAGCTCAGAGATTCTTGTCCAAGGCACACACAGCTGGAAGGGTCCAAGTCCAGATTTGGACATGAGTATTCAAATTCCCAGATCTTTGTATTTTATTATTGTTCTGGAAGTCATAACCCACTTCTCCATCCCTACCAATGAACCGTCAGGGTTATGGATCATATTGCATAACGCTTTCATTTTGATGCTTATCAAAGTGAGTTTAGCTAGCTTGATGGTCAAAGGAATTCAGTATCCTTCTATGTGTATATAATACAGATATATATTTATTCTCTAAGATCTTAAAACCTTGAAAAAGTCAGAACTAGGAAGACAGACAAGTAAAAGAAAACTAAAAGAAGGACCTCAGAGGAAATAAATGGAAAGGAACAAAGGTAAGATTATAATCTAAAAGGAAGCCAAAGAATATTTTCAGAATCTTCTTGTTTTTTGGGCAAGGTTACAAACAAAAGAAATGGGTAACAAGATAAATTAGGCACATAGAACAACAGGAGGAGGGCTGGTAATTGAGAAAAAAGGGAGAAAACAGCCCCCCAGGGGAAGGCAGAGGAAAAGAGAGGCTGGCCAGAGCGGGGTATATCCGTGAGCACAGCATGAGTACGCCATCGTCACCTGTGTGATGTTCACTGTAGGCCTGGCATATGTTTGGTGTTGAGGAGAGACACAAAAGAGGAAGGTGTGGGGCCCTTGATGTTGGCTGATGGCGGAAATGAAGTAGAGCAAGGAGAATTAACCTGTGGAATGTGCAGATGGGAGATACTATCTGGGTGGGTGAGGAGGGCTTTGGACCAAGATGCCATGAGGTTCAGATCTCAGCCTTGAAAGCGATTAGCTGTGTGACCGAGGCCAGGTGACTTAGCCTCTCTGAGCTTCGGTCTGTTCAACATAAGCCCGTGGTTAATACTATGTACTTCATAGGGTTGTTGTAGAAACTGTGACGTTCAGTTGCTCTGGGCACCCTCAAGATCCTCAGAAGGCAGGAAACAGAGTTGGCGAGCTTCCCTCTCCTCCCTTGGTTCAAGGGGCTCCATCTGGATGGCGAGATTGGGGTGGGTTTCCTCTGGGGGCAGCTGTGTGGGTTGTAATTGGGTACGTTTTTATTTGCAGGTTACTGTGTGCAGTAACTTATCACATTTGCTTGTTAAAAATGCCTTAATGGACTGCTATAGTGGAAGGAGAAAAATCTTTCATTCGTATGTGTATGTCATTCAAATGGTATTTTTAAAGATTTATTTTTGTGTGTTCACGATGTTCTTGAATAATGTTTCCATAAGTACGGTCAAAGATAAAACTTGCACGGTGCGCAAAATCTGGTCATGCATATTTTAGAGTGTGACCGTCTTTTGGCCAGCCTTGGGCTCCATTTGCTGACTTCTTCACTGGCCGTGTTTCCTTAGGAGGGCTTGCTTAAACTGGCTCGCTGACCGGGAAACTTCTTGAACACAGGCTAAGCTAACGGTGGTGCCCTCCGCCAGGGTCACCCCATTCCCCTTTACCGCCAACAGCTCGGCTCTCTGTCCGAGCCAGTGGAGGCCAGGCTCTTGTATCTGTCATTTATTCAATAGATACCTGATGAGCACCTTGGACGTGCCAGGTGCTGTCTGGGCTCCGTGGGTGAATAAGATGGGCAAGTTCGCTGGCCTCATGCAGCAAAGAAAATAATGAGAAGATACAGTTTCTGAGGGCCTCTGTCAGTGAGGGTGGCTTGGGATAACCTGCCTGAACAGGGATCACATCTTGAATGGCACAGAAAACTTAAATGGCATGAAAAACCGCCACGTGAAGGTCGGGAGAGGCTGCTTCTAGGCAGAAGCAGGTAAGTACAAAGGCCCTGAGGTTGGCATTCAGTTTGGCTAGTTCAGTGAACTTAAAAGATGTTGGTGTGGCTGGAACCTAGTGAGTGATGTCCGGAGACTGGCAAGAGAGGAGTAGTTCAGGGCCGGTGGCCAGAGCGGGGGTGTGGCCGCCTTACGTAGTCTGGGCAGCTATGAGCAGATACCACAGACTGAGGGGCTTAAACGACAGACATGTGTTTCTCACAGCTCTGGAGACTGGCGGTCTGAGCTCAGGGTGCCAGTGTGGTTGGGCTCCAGCGAGAGCACAGTTCTTGGCTTGCCGATGGCCATCTTCTCGCTATGTCCTCACATGGTGGAGAGAGAATGAGAGAATGAGAGAACGAGCTCTCTGGTGTCTCTTCTTATAAGGGCATCCGTCCCATCATGAGGGTCCCACCCCCCTTGACCTCATGTAACCCCTCATTACCTCCCCGAGGCCTCATCTCCACGTGTCATCCCAGGGCACCAAAAGGCGCCCAAAGGTGTCGGCTCTCCGGAGTCAGAGGAAAACGCAGCAGTTGTGAATGCCTGCCTCTGTTCCCACTCAGTGCTGCCCCGGTCTCAGGATTCCTAGGTCAGCTTCTGACCTGGAAGGAAGACACATCTCCCCAGCCACCGCAGACCCAGCAGCATGAGGAACTTGAGAGCCGGGAGCCCCACATGAGGACCGCAGAGAATCAGTGGAAGCTGGCTGGAGAATGAACGTCAGTCAGGCCTGACCGGACAGAGGTCCTTCGCACCGCCCGCCAGGAGCCTCGCCGTGCAGGCTCAGGGCAGCTCGAGAGATGGCTCGCTGCCGTCTATGCTTTTCTCACGCTTTCAGAAGCACAGTCCTCTGGTGGCCTTCTCTGCCACAAGGAGGGCACCAGCATCCCGACGTGACTTCTTGGGACCCAGATGATGAGGTTGCTGTGGAAGGAACTGTTGAGGGCTCTTCCGCTCCGAAGTGGATCTCCATACCTCCGAGCCCCAGCCGGTCCCGGTTCCCTTTTCTTGTGCCCCCCACTTCTCTGTGTCTGCTTCCCTCCTCTACACACTGTTTCACTTCATTCTTCTTCTTTTTAACGTTTTTTAATTTACTTTTGAGAGAGAGAGAGAGAGAGGGAGAGAGAGGGAGACTGCGTGCAAGCAGGTGAGGCACAGAGAGAGAGGGAGACACAGAATGCAAAGCAGGCTCCAGGCTCCAAGCTGTCAGCACAGAGCCCGATGCGGGGCTTGAACTCCCAGACCGCGAGATCATAACCTGAGCTGAAGTTGGAAGCTTAGCCAACTGAGCCACCCAGGCGCCCCTGTTTCGCTTCATTCTTCAGCAGTTTCTGTAAACAAAGACGTGTTCTTTCCAAGTGAACGATAAGCTTCCTGAAGTGGGGTTGCTTCTGTGTGATGCTCACAGTCCTGGACACAGCAGAAGCTCTTGGCAAACATTTGTCCATTGAATCAAATTGGCTTGTGATTCTGACCCATCCTCGATTAGCCAAGGACCAAGGTGGGTCTATGGGATGGGCCTGTATTTAGACAGTTTACGTCAGGATCACCAATCGTCAGTCACTTGCTCGTCACCTTTGTGGTTTTCACCATACGTGCATTCCACCATGCAATTACTTGCTTTCTCCCTTTTTTTTTTTTAATTGGCTCGTGTTTTTCACTTACAGAATTAATTTCAGCAGGAAACTTGATAGCATGACTGTGCATGAAAACCACTATCCCTTCCCATAAATACAAGGTAATTGTAAAAAGAAATCCAAGTCTCTGAAATAGAAGGCGTCTCTTGCCCCATGAAGCAATCCTCTCTCAAGCGGTCCAGTGATATGCACATCACGCTTCGGGGAATTCCGATTTATGGGACAGGGGACAATGCATTTGGGAATATGGCGGCCATCCCTAGACGTACCTCTGGATCTTGGGCACCTTCCTGTCCCGTGCACTGTGGGCGTGACAGCCAGGGACTGCCACTCCTCATGGATTGCGTGAGGAGGCAGCTAGGGAGACCAGTGAGAAGTACCCGGGCAGTCTTCTCCTGTCTGTGGACACCCCCTGCTCCTTGACCCTCTGCCCTGCTTCAGGCTTCTCCTGGGACTAGGACTCTGGTCTTCTTCCCCCATTAGCTGCTAGTCCTGAGAACAGCTGTGAAGGAGGAGGGAGGGAGGGGGAGGGGAGGAGAGAGGAAGAGAAAAGGAGGGAGGGGAGGGGAAGGGGAGGGGGAAAAGGCAAAGTCCAGGGCAGTGGCTCAGGAGGAGAGAGCAGGATGAGGGGCTAGAAAATGAGGGGAGGGACTGAGAGGTGTATCTTGCAGAAGGCAAATGGTTTTAGCAGAGAACCAGGAGACAGTGTAGTGTATATTTGTCTACGCGCTGGACAAGCACAAAAGCAACACTCTGATTCTTACACTGTGACGTGTAACCCTCTGCAGGAGGAAAGAGTTTAAAAGTAAAAGGCGAGGCACCAGTGTGGAAGTAGTATGATTACTATTCAGGTGACAGCTTTCATTCTCTCTGTGTTGGGTGTTGGGACGTGGCTTAGTTACCGGTTTGGATTTCAGCGGGTGAAGAGATCAAGTGACACGGCAGGTCGTCCACAAGTCTTCACGTTCCAAGTCTGTTGTGTCCCGGCTCATTGTTGGTGCAGAGACCCCGAGGTGGCGGGGACCTTAGTGGGAAGCATCTCCCCAGAGTCCCTTGGCTGGCCCCTCCCTACGTGTCCGACATCCCCAGAATCTGAGCCTAAGTCTGGTGGGGCGCCTTCCCAGCAGGTGACCCCCTCCCTGGCTTCTCAGGGCAGCGTCAGCTTGTGCAGGCTGCGAATGCATAAAAAAGCTGCAGGCCCTGCCCTCTGAACCCTGGGCTTCGGGCTCCTGTGCAGACATCATCCTGGTCTGGGACAAGTCTTGGCAAGAATGTTGGGAACCAGTGTGCCTTGTTGAGGACCTGGAAAGAGGCATTGCAAGCTCCTGGAGAGTCCCCCCTTCTTCCACCTCTAGATCAGTCAGCTTGCTCACGGGGTTGACCCAGGCTGGTTTGCTTCCAGATGCGCAAACCAGCCACCGTATATAGTCTTGCGGCCTGCATTTGAGCCCGTATCTCCTTGCTTTATGGTTTCAGATAAGTCATTTCCCCTGTCATACATACGTGTTGGCTACCTAGTTTGATTCCCAGCTTTGCCCCTTGCTGGCTGTGTGACTTTGGGCAAGTTGTTAACCTCTCTGTTCCTCTACATCTGTCTGTAAAATGGTGATACTTAGCATACCCATCTCTTGGGGTTGTGATGACTTAGAGACTTGATGTATGTTAGTCTGTGGAGCCCCGAGAGTCGGGTCTGGTGGGCAGTAAGCACTGTGTAGAAGTGTGAGCTATTGACATCATCTGGGGGTGCTGTCTCCACTGCCCATGCACGCTAGGCAGGTGTGGGAAGTGTTTGCCGATGCCTGCCTGCTGATGCTGTGGCCACACCAACGTTCCATTCTCGATTTGAGCTGGGGCCGCCGATACCCTGATGCGTGTGTATCATCTAATTTGCATCTCCCCCTCCCCTCCTTCAACCTCCTTCAGGCCACAAGGCTGTGTCCCCCCACCCCCAGTCCTCTTGCCCTCCCCTACATCGTATACCCTTTCTCCCAGTTTTCTCTTCATCATCCCTGTTCCTTATCCCTCGTTTTCGGTAACACCTCCTACCCCTTCCTACGAGGTGTCCAGATATTAACTGGACCCCAGCAGGGCCGGATCCTCTGGAGAGACTCGTCTAGGCTGTGCCTCTGCCTCAGCCCCTTCCTTGACTGTATCTCCTCGTGCCCTTGGCCGCAGACTTTTCTCTCATGCTTCCCGTCCGGGGCCAGCTCATTTGTAGTCCAGGGTCTCTATGATGCTTCTCCGTGTTTCAGGCTTTCTCGGAGGACATCCTACTCCTCACCCCTGCCCTCGCCTCTCCACTTCCCTGTGTGGCCTGGCTGGCGTGTGTTGGTGGCCCGCCTGACATTCCAGGTCTGTCCCCTTGGTTTCTTGTGCTCTTTGGAGGTGCTCTTAGAGGCTCACCCTCTGGCCTTTTTTCTTTTCAGTCTCTTCCTCGGAGATGCCACCAGTTACCACGGCTTTGGTGGTTTTCTGCTCTGCATGTGGCTGTGTGTCATCCATGGTCTGCGTCCGTGTACCCTCAAAGTGTGGTGACCCAGACTCCTTGTTCTGCCTTCCATGCCGGCCCCTCCTGATTTCGCCCCTGCTGCCTGACGTGCCCTGGGCCCCCGTGCCTCCGCCCTGCCCTGCCCTTGCCAGCCACACTTCTCAGTGTCTCCAGGCCACCCCCAGGCTCCAGCCAGTTCATGCTATTGCTTATATCATGGGAAACCTTTTACCAACTCCAGGGGCCAGGGCGCAGGCCCAGGACCTCTTAGAAGAGCATCGAAAGTCCTGCCTGTGCTGACTCCCAGAGGGCACGCCTGCCATGTGGCCCCGGGGTTCAGCTCACTGTCATCAGCGCTCTGTCGTGCTATTCTCTCCTAGGCCAGCCTGCCTCCCGCCGCTCATCCTGCCCTTCCTTGCTCCTTATCCCATGCCTCCTGTCAGGTTAGTTTTATGTATCGACTTGGCTAGATGATAGCACCCAGTTGCTTAATCACACGCTCATCTTAGTGTTGTTGGTGATAGTATCTGGTTAACATTTGTGCTCGGTGGCCATTAAGTGAAGAATATTACCTTTGATGTCCTGGGTGGGCCCCATCCAGTCACCTGAAGGCTGTAAGAGCAAAACTGAGGTCTTGTAGAGAAAGAATTCTGCCTTGAGCCTGGGGCATTGACTCCTGTGTGTTTCCCAGCCTGCCGGCCCCTCCTGGGCTCAGGTTTGCCAGCTCCCCACGATCACGAGAGCAGTTCCCCCCAAGAAATCAGTCTGTGTGCATATACACACATGTGGCATGTGCATATATAAGCAGTCCCCAGTTATCTGCAGTGTTGCTTCCCATGGATTCAGTTACCTGTGGCCCACTGTAGTCTGGGAGCAGATGACCCTCCTTCTGAGGTGTCAGTCTAGTGTGATGCTGTGTCACAGCCCCTGTGCCATTCATCCATGTCCTCTTCCCATGCAGGCGTTGTGTCATCTGGTATCTTCACAAGAAGTGAAGTATAGTACAGGCCTCCTGGGGGGCTCAGTCGGTCGCTTGGGTCATGATCTTACAGTTCGTGGGTTCGAGCCCCGTGTCGGGCTCTGTGCTGACAGCTCGGAGCCTGGAGCCTGCTTCCGATTCTGTGTCTCCCTCTCTCTGCCTCTCTCCCACTCATGCTCTGTCTCTCTCTCTCTCTGTCAAAAATAAATCAACGTTAAAAAACATTAAAAAAAAGAAGTGAAGTATAGCACAATATTTTGAGAGAGATAGAGTCCACATTTACATAAATTTGTTGTAGTATATTATAATTGTTCTGTTTTATTATTATTAAATATATATTTAAATGTTTATTTTAGTTAAAAAAATTTTTTTTAATGTTTATTTATTTTTGAGACAGAGAGACACAGAATATGAATGGGGGAGGGTCAGAGAGAGAGGGAGACACAGAATCCGAGACAGGCTCCAGGCTCTGAGTGGTCAGCACAGAGCCTGATGCGGGGCTCGAACCCACAGACTGCGAAATCATGACCTGAGCCAAAGTCGGATGCTTAACCGACAGAGCCACCCAGGTGCCCCACGTTTATTTTAGTTTTGAGAGAGTGTGAGCAGGGGAGGGGTAGAGAGAGAGGGAGACAGAGAATCCAAAGCAGGCTCCGTGCTGACAGCACAGAGACTAATGGGGGGCTTGAACTCGTGAACTGTGAAACCATGACCTGAGCTGAAATGAAATCAGGAGTCGGATGCTGAACCGACTGAGCCACCCAGGCACCCCTGTTCTGTTTTACTGTTAATCTCTTCCTGTCTCCAATTTATAATTCAACATTTTCCATAGGTATGTATGTATAGGAAAAACAGTATGTATAGAGTTGGGTACCACCACCAACAGTTTCAGACATCCCCTGGGGGGGTCTTAGAATTTAACTCCTGTAGATAAGGGAGAACTACTGTATATTCATTTATTTGTACGTGTTACTGGCTCTGTTACTCTGGAGATCCCTAACTGATATACCTCCTCTGGCATGGCCCAAACCTTGCTTTCTGGAATCCTGCTCTGAGTATCCAGTCTCCAGGAGCTGTGCCCTCCCGCCTGTCTCTAGTGGGCAGGATTATCGGGATGCCTCCTTGACCTGGCTCATACTGTGCCTGGTGGGGTTACGTAGCTTTCAGGTGGTGCACCCATTTCATACTTCTCTAGAGCTTTCCTCAGCTCCCAGGGAAACTGGACACGTAGTAGGTGGTCGCCAAGCATTTGCTGGCTGAATGCACGTGGTGGGGACAGGGTGGTAAGTTGGGGATGGTGGTAACCGTAAGCTGATTATAAATACTTCCCTGGATTTGCAGGGGGAGGATTGAGAGTGTCTAGCCCCAGGTCATACTTCAAAGAATTGGCTTATTCTTCTCGTGTTTGAGGCCTAAGGCTCTAAAATATACCTTAACTACATTTCTTTCCCCTTGTTCTCCCTTTTCCTGTCTCCCTGCCCGACATAGTTTCCAGAACATAAAACACAAGTTCAGACATGGCAGAGGAGACTAGAACACGAAATTCCGAAGCTTTCAGGTGGTTATTTGGTTGGTAGACACAGCTCAATTCTTGTTGTGCTTGGTCGAACTCTGTCTTGCTCACGGTCGAATATTCTGGGATTTGCCTCTTAAGTGGCCATCCCTTGGGTATCTTCAAGTAATTCCAAGTGGAAAACCACACAAGTGCCCGTGGAAATGTAGACAGCTGAGTCGACTGCAGAACAGTGGCATCCCTGGGACCTGGAGGCCAGCCTCTACCATGCAGGCTGACCCCTTCCGTGTCCCTGGCGATGCCTCACCACATGACCTGGCAGCCACGGTGAACATTCACTCAAGAAGTTCCTGCCTTGAGCTAGGGAGCTTTTTAGTTTTAACAAAAGCCAAGGCCTTCCTGGAATTTTCTTTTAAAGTCCCAGTACATAACCCTGCTTTACCTCTACTGGGACTTTTTGGAATTGACAACGCTTTCTCTTTTAACCAAAAACACCACTCTTCTTGGTGGGCGAGGCGGAGTTAATGAGCACAAGGAGGGCATTGCAAACGAGTTTTGAAATGGCAAAAAATTCCTTTTATTTTGTCGTTTTTATGGAAAGGTCAAATCGTTGAAAAAAAAATGTCCTCGATGAGTTATACTTAGGGTTTACAAAAAAGCACACTTTGTTGATAAAATATGAACTGTTTGAAAGATTTATAAGAGTCTAAAATCCTGCATAGCCCTTCAGAATTTGAAGCAGCAGGAAACCACTGTGATATTTTTAAAACAAGTATTTATAAAAGTAATTGGGTACTCTTGATGTGGAATGAGGAGGAAAAAAAAAACTGCTAAAGAAGCTATATTGGACTTGACATAAAAGCAAGGTATGTAATTTGGGAGCAGAATGAAGGGTGAGGAACGTGTACACACAGTACCTGCGGGCCTCTCTTGTTCAGAAGAGGGGGAGGCCGGCACAGAACACTGCCGCCCCCCAGTGCGGGGAGAGAGGGCCCTTCTGCAGGGCCCGCGGGCCATGCCCAAGTACTGCAGCTCATTTCTGAAACCCCAGTTCAAGACTCCGAGGCCCTCTAAAACTGATTACATGCAAACGGGACAGAAAACACATGTTTCTGAGAACATTTTGGTTAAAATTAAAAATGTGGCAGAGACAGTGCCAATAACTTACTCGAGAATATCTGAACCAGATGCTGCTAGCCCGTAATTCCGAGTAATTTGCCAAAATTATGTATTTACTTTAATCCCAGAGATGAAGCTTCACTATGCATGGTTTTTGTTATTTGTGACGCAAAAACAACAACAACAAAAAAAATCTGAGGTGACTTCGGCAAATACTGGGAAGGGAATGAGAAATGGGCAGGGCTGTGTATTAACTACCACTTGAACCTGCATGGAAGTTAAGGCAGAGGCTGTCAGAAATAGATCCTCAGAAAGCATAACATCCTAGGAGGTTAGGCAAACATTTTTGAGTAAGTAATTTATAAAATGACAAGTTTGCATTAAGACAGTGTTTCTACCAGTGACGGTTCCTGAGAGGCTCCCACTCATGGGCATATCATCTTGTTTCTGTCATGCCCAACATCTGGATGCCAATGGAAAAAATGCTGGTTAGCTGTCTGGATTCCTGTTCTCTATGAAGTCGAATAATCGAATGACGGGGCTGGGTGGACATTGGATAGCGGTTTTTTGTTCCTGTATAGATATTTAGCATCTAAGTGAACAGGAGCCACTTAGGGTAGTGGGTAAGCATGCAGACTTTGAAGCCAGGGTACCTTAAGTTCTGTGTGCTTAGACTTCTCATCTGGAAAATGGTCATAACAATGGTATTTACCTTGTAGAGTCTTTGCGAGAGTTAAATGAGTTAATAGAAGTATGATACCTGAACACAGCAATTGTCCTCAATACATGTGACTCACCTTCACTTTTCCTAGTATTTGAGCCCTAGGGGAGGGTGGTCCCTGCATTTATGCCTTTTTTCCTTTTGACAAATAAGTAGTGTCACTTGGAAGGGGAGAGGTTGTGTGTGTGTGTGTGTGTGTGTGTGTGTGTGTGTATGGTAAAATACACAAAACTACCATTTTCATTATTTTTTAAGTGCATAGTTCAGGGTCATCAAGTACATTCACACTGTTGTGCAATCATCATCACATCTACAGAAGAGAATTTTTTTTTTTTTTTTTTTTTTTTTTTTAAATTATAAGAATCCTCTCGAATCCATGGCTGGCTGTCCATACCTCGGTTTGGCCCTTGTCCTCTCTCTCCGGAACTCTTACAATGGCTTAGTGATGGGCTTCCTGCTCTTCTGCAATCCATATATGGCTCGAGAGCAGCCTTTCTAAAATGCAGATCTGATCTCTGTTAGCCTTTTAGGGTCTTTCGGCAGCCCCTGCCCCCTGTATCATTCCTACAGGGTAAACGCTGGCCTCACCAGCATGGCATTTTCGGCATTTAAAACTTCATGCCTGATGGCCCGGTGCTTGGCATACGGGCTCCGAGAAGTGTTTGGGGGCCTCTGGGTATGTGCTGCCAGAGAGATAAGGGATTCAGGGATCGTGCCCATTTTATAGACGAGAGGTGGTGTCATCTTCAGCCCGGGGTGGTGCCCCGCTTATGACTGGGGGCTTTTTGGAGTCTGTCTTACTGTGTACAATTTAAAGGGTACTGGGATCCAGCCGGCATTGCCTGCTTCCAAACTGCTGCTTGGGGTTGGTCCTTGCATGTGAGATGGTGCTACCAGTGGGTCGGGCCTAAGGAGATGTGGGTTCTAGTCCTGCCCCTGCCCCTCATTTGTGGTGGGACCCAACCCCTCCACCCCTCATCTCTTAACTGAGGAGGTTAGGCCTTGTTGGTCTCTGGGGGAGTGGATGAGGCCTTGGAGGGCGAGGGGTGCTTCCTCAGAAGAGTGGGGAGACCTGGTTAGAGGGAGAAGGAAGGCCCTCCATATTTCCCGCTTTGCTTGGCAAGCTGGCACCTGCTCGTATTCAGGAAATGGGCAGCCCAGGGCCTGGTCCCGTGCAGAGACCAGTTAGGGAGCTGCGGAGTGAGGGGATGATCTTGTACCTCAGTGACACTTTTGATGGTCACACACTTGTGAGCAGCCCTCCTCTTTGGCTCTAATAATTGATTTCCCCAACGCTGTCCCCCTCCGTACTAGCTATTGTGCCATGCATTAGCTATCTCCTGGCCTGTTCTTAGTCTCTAGTTTATCTTGGGGAATTGACACCTTTCTTCTGGATGCTTCAAAAAGAAACTGAATGCTCAGTAGGGCTGCATTCCTGCTACTTGCTCTCTGTTTCTTACGCGTGCCCCCATTATTCTGGAAACGATCCCAGAGATCTCTGGCTTTACAGACACGACAGGGGTCTCCCTGGAGGGGTGTGATTCCAGATTCCTCCAATCTGTGGAGAGCCTTCTCTTTAGGGTGCCTCTCCTTCTGACTTGTTTCTCACTCCCATTTTCACTCACAGTAAGCTGCCCCTGGGGAAAGCTTTGCTTATTGTCTTGAGTTGAGAAAAGGCTGCAAAACTACTTTTTTAAATTTCAGTACTTGAAATATGCTGTCAGGTTGCCGATGCTATTAGGACTCGGCAAGGAAGATCCCTGCTTGCTTCGAAGTTTCTGTCCGGTCTTGCTCTTCTGCTGTTTGCCTGGTTTCAAGAAAGGCCCTAGAAGTGGGACCCCGTCCCACGGAGTCAAGAACGGTACCATCTGTGGGACAGACTTGAGCGTGTGACCGTCGTCAAAGCCGGGGGAGCCCCGTTCAAGAGCGTGTGGGTTAAATGGTACACCCCATGGGAAGGAGAGGCTGGGGATGTGGCCTCCCTTTGGTGCTCAGGCAGTTGGGCCACCCGGGGCCCCACAGCCATGGTCATTTAGACCCTCTGCATCTGCAGGAGGGTGGAATTAGCAAGCTTTTTCCGTCTTTCGAATCTGAGGAATGTGTGAAAGGCGAGTGTCAGACCAGAAAGGAGCGCCATTAACTGTGCCTCTGGCACTCCCAGCGGGCCTGCCCTGCCACAACCCTGCTTGCTGTCAGTTTGTCAACAACTCGGACTGAGCCTCTCTGTCCCCGGCTGTGTGGACGCTGGGGGAGACAACAGGAGACATCTGCTGCTGCTTCCAGGCAGGGTGGAGGGCCGGCTCCCAGGAGGCTGTTTATTTCAGATGAGGAATTTTGCTGGCGATTAGGCCAGGTTGCCGCTGGGAAAACACAAGCGTGTTGGTGATGGTGTGGGCAGGCAGGCTTCTTACGGGCGTGGCCACTTGTGCTCACACGCGCACGCACGCACACACACGCTAGCATGTGCCGACACGCGTGCACCCATACCCTCACACGCACACACGTGCCCCCTGCGTGCACACTCACGTGCACACCACCCAGGCACACACACGAGCACAGGCTTACACACACACGTGGACACACACTCGCCACATAGCTCCTTTATCAAGCAGGCAAACGTAAGCATCGAACACCCTGTTTATGGAAACAATAAAGCTGGCAGAAGTTAATGAACCAAATGGGCCAACGGAAAATTGCGTCCTTTTCTCTCTACTGCTTATCTGTTACTAACGCTTTATCTCTTTCTTTCTCTATTTCTCATTCTGCTTTGAGAAGAGAGGCCGCTTCTTCCTCTTACTCGGGCATTGAAAGCTGCCCTTGGATGTGATTCTCGGCCCTCTGAGCAGAACGAAAACACTCTCTCGGTCTTCTCCGGACGCGATGTTATTTTATGGCACCTGAAATCAGGCTGTCTGGGCTCGTAGGCCAACTCTGGTACTTATTGGCTGTACCACCTGGGGAAAGTTACCTAACTTTCTGTGCCTCAGTGTCCTCGTCTGTAAAACGGGGTAATAATAGCCCTGCCTTTTTGGGGGCATTGTGAGAATTAATAAATGCTGAGCCCAGTGCTTGGCACGTGGTAAGCATCTGTTTAATACTGATGATTATTAGTTTGCCCCTGGCCCTGACTGTTCTCTGGAGAGACTCTTGGCTGTCTTGGGCTTCCAGCCTCTTGCACTCAACTATGCAAGTGTTTGTGTCTTTCCTTTCCATGTGAGCTGGAGAGGAAGGAGCCGGCAAGGTTAGACACAGACTCCATGATTTCTTTCTTTAATCCGTGGGCTTCTGTCTACCTGACTGTCTCCGTTTGTACCCTTTGGAGCTATAGTTGGGATTATTTCTAATTTGCTTCACATGGTTCCTTAGCAACACTCACTAATATAGGATTAGGAACAAAAATACTTTTGGTGAGAATTTCAAGGATCTTAATGTATTATAGACTGTTGCTTTAAAAAAATAATTACTCCGATTTCCCCTTCCTTATTTTAAAATTCATTGTAAAATACTTAGTCTACCCAGATAATCAGAAAGAATAAAAATCACCCTTCTGGCAGCATCTTTGTGTCTATTTTTCCAATTTGAAAAGTATATATACGCATGTATCTGTCAAAATGGCAATTGTACACGTCCTTTCCGTGAGTAGGACATTTCACAATGCCCATCTGCCCACGATGTTTTGAAAATGAGTTTTAAAAGAGCATGTTCTTTCCAATCGGATGAAGTGTGGCTTCTCCAGGAAGAACGTGGCCCATGTGTACACCCTCCGTGGAGAGGAAGTGGGTGTGTGATGGCATATTGAGCTGGATTGGCTGCTAGGTGGTCTCAGGGGCACCCCAGCAGGGCACACTGTGGGAGGATGCAGTTAGGCCGTGAGCGGGAGAAACCTCTCTCTCTCTATGTTGATTTGTTTCCTGCATCCAGAGCTGGCTTTCAGCTCAGGTGCAAGGGAATGGATGGACAGCCTGCGGTCATTCTCATCTACAGGCACCAGTGCACCTGCAGGGAAATGTGAACCCACTGGCACCTGGATGAGGAGCAGAGGGGTGCGGCGGTCACCTTTCAGGGAGGCAGGCAGAGGTGAAGCATACAGACACTAGAACCGGACTCCCTGCGTTTAGGTCCCACGGAGGTTACTTGTTAGCCCTGTGCAGTTGGGCACGTTGCTTACGCTTTCTCTGTGCCTCGGATTTCTCATCCACAAAATAGACATCATGGTATCTATTTCACAATGTAGTCATATGGATTAAGTTAATATGGACGTAAAAACATCTTTAAAACAGCAATGGTGAGTTGAGTCTTGCCTCAGCACCCCTCTGATCTCTTCTGCTTTCTTCTCCCACTTTTAAGGACCCAGTTACTTTGGGCCCACCTGGGATAATCCAGGAGAATCTCTTTATTTTAAGGTCAGCTGATCAACAACCTTAATTGCCCTTTGCTGTGTAGGGTGACATAGCCACAGATTCTGGGGATTAGGGTGTGGAGTCTTTGGGGGCCAATTTTCTACCCCATCTATTGTCTTGAACAATTCCTTACATCTCCTACAGTGATTCATCTGGAATGATGTGTTCAGAGCACATCTCCGTCCCCAGATGTGAACTCCTCAAAGACTGGAATTGTGTCTTGTTCTTATCGGAGTTCTCCATGACCTGATCTTCAGACCTGGGCTACTGGTACCTCTGCAGGTGTGGGAGAACTTTCCAAGGGGATGTGGGTAAAGGTAGTTTTAAAGGGACCCATTTAAGAATGTACCTGCTATGGAAGCCAGCTTTCCATTTCTCCTCCTCTTTCCAGGTCCTTTTTTCTCACTTCGACAAAGAAAGACTCAGCCCTCCCCCACCCCGAAATGCCAGATAGTGACATTCAAGATACTGGTGTCCATGAAGCCTCTGCATCTCTCGTCATTCTGATTAAGACATGTATTTTTGGGGCACCTGGATGGCTAAATCGGTTAAGTGTCCAGCTTCGGCTCTGGTCTTGATCTCACGGTTGTGGGTTTGAGCCCCACGTTGGGCTCTCAGCTGTCAGCATGGAGCCTGCTTCCGATTCTGTGTCCCCCTCTCTCTCTGCCCCTCCCCCTTTCACATGCACTCTCAAAATAAATAAATAAACATGAAAAAGACACGTATTTTCAATTAATTGTATGTATGTATGTAACACATATACAGTTGCACCTGTCACGTACCTATATTGACTTGATCAGACATGTACAAGTAATAATTGCAGTGATAGCTGGCCAGAGGAAGAATTTCCAACACTCAGGGCTCAATTGTGGGAAAGAAAAAGTAAGGTGGAATTTCAGTTTATACGCATTTTTTTTTCTTCCAGAGAATTATGATAAGGTGAATAATAAAAAGACTTTCTGGCACAGAAATTATATGACAATAAAATTCAGTGAGGAAAAATAAATATGCTTTCAAAGAGGAGAAAGGAAAAGCCGTAAGCTTTTCCGACTCATAAAGAAGAGTTTGTTTATGTATTTTTTAAAATAACTGATGGTGAGTATCAGATTGCTATGGCATTTAAATTCCATTGGGGACATTTAAGAGAGTGACGTAATGGTTTTATATTTATAAAATGTCAATATTTACAATACAGTAGGAATCACAGCCTTTGCCGTATTTAAATGTATGATAAAAATTTTAGATGTTAACCAGAACTGTGCAGGAGCCTATGTCCTATATCAGAATTCTTTTAGGAGTCATAGGAGCTTGAATGTTTGAAGACCGTCTGCTTTTGGCACCTTACACGTAGTCGTGGTTCAAACGTGTTTGCTTTTGAGGAGGGATTTAAGTGAAGTTTGTAAACCATTAGAAAGGATAAGATTTAAGGTGGTCGTACAAGCTTTAAATGAGAGAGTTCTAACAGATATGCGTCTCTGCTAGATGGCTCCAGTGTGCACCTCTCAGCAGCTCGGGAACATCTTTGGGGTCTCTTGTGTGTTTCATTCCCTGCCCCCCCCCCCCAGCCAGTTCTTCTATTCTCTGACACCAGTTGGGCATCCTGTCCTTCACTTCAGTGCTGACACCAGTTACCCCGCACGGCTGACACAGACCCTGAAGGTTGACTCAGTCCTCCAGCACTGCCCCCACGCCAGGTGCCAGGTGCAGGCGGGGTCCCCGGGCTACCTGCACTTCTGCCTGTCCAACTGCAGATGTGGGGGGTTTCACCACCTTCACGCCCCTCCAGTTTGATAATTTGTTAGAATGACTCACAGGAGCCAAGGAAGTGCTGTACTTGGGTTATAGTCTTATTTTAAAGGACACAAAAGTCAGGAACCGCCAGATGGAAGAGAAGCACAGGGCAAAACTGGCAGGGGGTGCGGGCAGGGGGGCCTCCATGTCCTTTTTGTGGTACCACCCTCCCAGCACGTCCATGTGTCCACCGATCTGGGAGCTCCCCTAGCCCTGTGTTTCGGAATTTTTAGCCAAGTTTCCTTACAGAGGCATGATTGCTTAAATCACGGGCGGTTGTTGATTGAGCTCAGTCCGTGGTCACTCTCCCCTCCCCAGAGGTGGGGCTGGGCAGGGGGAGGTGAGTTCCTGGGCATCAGGCTGCTATCCTGTGGCTCCTGAGGGGGCCTGCCAAAAGTCACGTCATTAGCATACGCGCAGGAGTGGGTCAGAGGGGCTCCTGAGGAATAACAGAAGACTTCCCATCACTCACAGAATTCCACATTTTAGGAGCTCCATGCCAGCAACCCAGGGCAGAAACCAAATATGTATGTTTTTATTATAACACAGTGGGATTCTAGGAAATCATTGATTTCCTTTCTTAGTTTGGCAAGTTGGGGATTAGCTTAAGGGAGCAGGGGCAAGTGTGACCTTACGGCCTTTGCCAAGTCTTGGAGGAATAGCACTCGGGAAGGGGATTTAGGGCTCTTGTTAGAGATTTTAGTTGTTCATTTAACCAGCCAGCCAGCCAGCCAGCCAACCAACCAACCAACCAACCCACCAACTTTATAGCATGCTAAGTCCTCGACTAGGAGCCTAGGAGCACAGGAGCCCAGGAGCCTGGAAGTGGTGGTCTGGGGGAGGCAGAGAGTACAAAGTTGAATTAAGCACAGTTCCTGCCCTGGAGGTTCCTGCCTTGCCAAGCTTTTCTTGGGGACCATGTCTTTCTGCTTCCCTTTACCCTTTTTTAGGATCGTGTTTCACTGATAGGACAGGCTTCTGGTGGAAAGGAATTCTGCACACCAGAGACATTGGGGAACAGGATCTCCAACGTGGAAGCCCTTGCTCCCCGTGCACGACTCCTGTGCCCTCCCTCACCTATGCTCCAGGTTGTCTTAGTCTCCTGAATCCTCATTAGCAGGAATGCGTCCATTTTTAGGAGTGATGAGTGGATGGAAAAATGTCACCAATCACTCATGACAGATGTCGCCAAAGCTTAATTAAGACCAGACAGTTTCAGCTCAGCGACTTTGTAGATGATGTCGGAAGAATGCTGGATCACAGAGCCAAGATTCAGGGTCCCAGCAAGATTCTGTACGCAGTCTGTCTCACCTTTGTGGAAAGAGGCTCGCTCTGCAGTGTAGGGAATGCTACTTGTTTAAGATGCGGTTTCTGCCCTCATGGAGGTTATAATTACAAATTAAAAAATTTGTACATGAAAAGAAATAAGATGAAGCATGAAATTGTATTCACACTGCCTCTCTAGAGGGGAGTGGGAAGTGGAGAGAAAGGGAGAGAGACAGGGTTGGCGGGGGGAGACAGAAAGGGAGAGAGACAGACATAGGATTTTGGATTCTGTCCCTGGTCGCTCAGCCTCTCCCCCCCTCTCTGCTCAGGGAGACTGCGCGTCTGCCAAATGGGTCCTGGAAGAGGGTGTAGGGGGGTGAAGACATCAAGAACCTTAGGCTGGGGTTTCGGGAGAGATTCTAATGGGGAATTAGCCAAGGCTGGGCTGGAGAGGGAAACTGGCAAGGAGAGTGTGGTAGGAGGCATGAGAACCGAGGAGGGGAGCAGTGGGGAAAGGGTTTAAATGTTGGTATGGACTGTGAATTACATCCCTTTTGAGCTTCTAGAAGATTGCAGTGATTTTTCTGGAAAGGTTGGAATGCCTTTGGATTATTTTTGGTCTCTAGACTGCACTTTCTAAAACGTGCAATAAGACAGATACTGGGCAATACGATATGCAGAGTAACTCCCAATTTAAACTGAGGCCAGCTACGCTATTGGAAAATATCCTGAGGATGCAATGTAAATCTAATCATGCTACTCTTAGGCTTAAAACCGTTCAGCAGCTTTCGTTTGCACTAGAAGTGAAATCTCATCTCCTTACTGTGGCTTCAGGATAGGCCTCTGCCCACCCCTCCCAGGACAACTCAGGCCGTTTTACTCACTCTGCTCTGGCCACGCTGGCCTTTCAGTTTCTGGGGCACTGTAAACTCAGCTTCTGCAGGGCTTTTGCACAGATTGTGCTCTCAGGCAGCAGTGCCTTGGTCCCTATTTCCACTTCTCTACTCTGCACAGTATGTTCTTCCTTATTCTTCAACTCTTGGCTTCAATCTCACCACCTAACAGGCCCTCCCTCACTCCCCTCTGATCTAAAAGAAGTTACCTCGTGATTATTTCTTACGGTGCAGTGGGTTGAATGGTAGCCCCCGAAAGGTAGGTCCTGGAAACTGTGAATGCAACCCTATTTGGAAAAAGGGCCCTTGAGGATGTAATTAAGTTAAGGATCTCAAAATGATATCATCCTGTATTATCTGGGTGGGCCCTAAATCCCAAGTGCCCTTATAGGAGACAAACAGAGGAGAGACGCAGAGGGAGAAGACGAGAAGGCACGAGGCCATGTGACCATAGAGCCCCTTTGCCAGAAGTGCCGTGAGCCAAGGATCACCTGTGGCCACCCCAAGATGAAAGAGGTAAGAGTGATTCTTCCCGAGAGCCTTTGGTGGGAGTGTGGCCCTGCAGACACTTTGCTTTCAGACTCCTGGCCTCTAGCACCGTGAGAGAATCAGTTTCTGTCACGGCACTTTGTCACAGCAGCCACGGGAAGCCCATATCCACAGCATCCTGTTCTTTTCCTTCATATTGTTTATGCCGACTTAATTTCACCTCGCAGACTTGACGATCTGTTTATCACCTACCTGCAGCTCCCCCTCAACACTGCACCTGACACGGTCAGGTGTACTGTTCCTCACTGTATTTGCAGTGCCTGGCGCAAGCAGATGCCAAAGAGACATTTATCGAACGAATGAAGACAAATAGCACATCTCACTTAGAATCGTTGAGGAAAGCATCTCCTTCTTGGAGAACCGCAGGCTCATTGAGGGTGGGAATGTGTGCTTCTCTAGTGCTTGACGTCACCTGGCTTGCAGGTAAGGGCTGCAAGGGGTGTAACCATTCCCTCTGAAGTTGAGCCCGCTTTTAATTTGCCTTGCTAATCCTTTCTTTATGGAAAGGGAGGCAGTCAGCTTCCCAGTGGTCCTTGTCTAAACGACCCCGGACACCAGTGTGAGACGGGGGCAGCCTAGCTCTGAGCGTGGAGGTGAAGTGCAGGGGGCCTGGGCACATCAGGTTCCAGCGGGATTCAGTGCCGAAGAAAACACATTCTTTGAAGAGAAGGGTAATTGCTGAAGGCTTTGTCTAATGTTGAGGCAGAGGGGATGGACCATTTGAACTGGTTTAGTATTCATGATAATATATGGTTCAGGACTCAATAAAAGGGTATAATTCTATTGAGGGATTCCACTGAGCTCATAAACCGCGGGAGTGTGGCTCGTCAGCAGAATGCAGAGATTGGGTTACCACGGAGCTTGTCAACAGGGACCACTCAGGGCTGTTGATCACTCCCAAGGAAGGATTATCATGGGACTCCTCTGGACTGCATGCCTAGAAAAAGCAGTGCCCAAATAGTTTAGTTAAATCGTGTGTGTGTCTGTGGTCCCAAAGTATACCAAGGATCGCAGTGGAACAAATGGTTTCATTACGTGGTATTTGTTAATGAAACTTATGCACAAAATTTTTTTGTCTCTGAAGTCGCCATAAATGAGAAAGGGGGTATTTCCTGGAACTGTGGGCGAAACGACCTTTACCTTTATTTCGAATCATGACAGTGAATGTGAAAGTGGCATGGTATCGGGTAATAGGGAGTAGTGGGGACCACGGTCAGGTAGAAAGTACGTGTCTAGCTTAGACCTGGGGTTTGCCAAACAAGCCATCTCTGAAGCCAGTGTGAGGTATTAGTTTACATGTTTATCTTTCCTGTCGGCCAAGGGTTCACAAACTACAGCCCGGGGGTCCAATCTGGCCTGCCTCTTGTTTTTGTAAATAAAGTTTTATTGGAACACAGCCACACCCATTTTTTTTGTGTACCCTCTGTTTAACACTTTTGAGCTATAGTGACAGCTGAGTAGTTGCACAAGATAGCAACCGGCCTTCAAAGCCCAGAATATTTATCATCTTTTTTTTTTTTTTTTTTTTTTTTAAAGAAAAAATGAGCCAATTCTTGCATTAGACTATGTGCTTCTTGAGGGCAGCTTGGCACATATTTTAAACTAAGAAATTATTTGTTTATTTTGAAGAAGAGGTGTTATATTTTCTATGGCAGGTACGCTGGGTTGTTTGCCCAACAGCCATTCCCCCTTCTTTGCTAACAGAGGCAGCCATGAGCTTTAGGGGTAGTGGATGGGCTTCTCCCTAGCCCCCAGAGGGTGAACTTTGATGAGTTCAAGCCAACTGTGGTTATCCCCTCCTCTTCCTAGTTCTATGGTTTAGGCATTGGCCTGTGATGGGATTGTGGCCAGTGAGATGTGGGGAAACACAGGCTTCGCCCACGATGGAAGTCTGCTGGGGGTTTCTGAGAAGGTAGGTGTAAGGGATGGTTTCACATTCTTAAAAAGGGACCCAAGGAGTGCCATGTTTCCTTCCTTTGCCTTTGGACCTTCTTGAGGGAGGCTGGTGCTTACAGCGGCTGTAGCATCTTGGTACCGGCCAAAGCCAAAAGCCAAAGGTGAGGATCGCAGGGTGAAAATAGCGTGTGGGTTCTCAACGCATAATGAAAACCAAGTGAACCAATCCAGGATCTGTCCTACTTTGCATGCACGTACGTGTGTGTGTGTGTGTGTGTGTGTGTAAATGTCTTTCTTGCTTATTCACTTTCAATTGGGTTGATCCAAAAACTAACATCCTAAAAAATTGCAAATGTTACGTTGTTGGACCTGCCTGCTCTTTCTTTGGGATTTCTTTTTTTTTTTTTTTTTTAATTTTTTTTTCAACGTTTTATTTATTTTTGGGACAGAAAGAGACAGAGCATGAACGGGGGAGGGGCAGAGAGAGAGGGAGACACAGAATCGGAAACAGGCTCCAGGCTCTGAGCCATCAGCCCAGAGCCCGACGCGGGGCTCGAACCCACGGACCGCGAGATCGTGACCTGGCTGAAGTCGGACGCTTAACCGACTGTGCCACCCAGGCGCCCCTTCTTTGGGATTTCTAACTTTCAAGTCTGTCTACTAGGAAAGGTTCCTGTAGATTTTATGAAAATGTTCTTCTGATGTTGTTTTATTTTTCATTTAGAACCTTACTCCATCGGGAATTCATTTTTTTTATATGGTATGAAGTAAAGGTTTTTTGTTTTTTGTCTGGATGGAGAAATATATTTTTTTGAGTGTATATTAGTGAATAAAATCCAGTGTGCTCATTGAAGTTTCATAAAGATGGTATGTGATTTTCTACACTGGAAACTTATATGAGAAGACTGGTTTCTCATAGATACCTTCTTAGAAAATGGCTAACGTGGGGCACCTGGGTGGCTCAGTTGGTTGAGTGTCTGACTTCGGCTCAGGTCATGATCTCACAGTTTGTGAGTTTGAGCCCCGCGTCCGGCTCTGTGCTGACAGCTCAGAGCCTGGAGCCTGCTTCTGCTTCTGTGTCTCCCTCTCTCTCTGCCCCTAACCCGCTTGCATTCTGTCTCTGTCTCTCTCAAAAATAAATAAACATTAAAAAAAATTAAAAAAAAAGAAAATGGCTAACTTAATTGATGCATTTAAGGGTGATACTGCTGTAAGTAGAGTATTTGTGAATTCCTAACAAATAACTTAGAGAAACTGAAGATCTTTGCCAGAAGTTATCAGTTTTAAGACAAACTATAACATGTAAGGGAAACACCAGCCCTGTTAAGTATATCTAATCTGGCCCATCCCAAGGCAAGATATTGGGTTATTTCCTGGTGCTGATTAGGAATGTTGAAAGAAAGAAGTCAGAGTGAAAATTTATCAGCATCTTGCACTGACTCGAAGGAAACAGTTGGATTTTGAACTGCAGAAGACCCTCATATCTGAAGATGATTGGTGCTGCGAAACAGCATTTCAAGTAAATTCGCTCAAAATAGGGGCTAACGTTTACTGAATCCAAAACATGCAAGCCAACAAAAACCCCTTGACCGGTCAATGAATTCAAACAATAACCAGAAGATATTTGCAATACACACGACCAAAGACTAGTATCAAGAATGTAAAAAGGATATCTGCAAATCAACAAGAACAGGAACTAGAAATGTGGGCAAAGATTGCAAACAGACTTTTTAGAAGAGAGAGCACAAGAAGCCGATACGTTTGTGAATTCTTACTCGTATTGTTAGGCTCAGGTAAATTCAGATCAAGACCTCAAGGAGATTTCCCCCTCCTGCCCATTTAATTGGGGAAGATGTACCTACCATACACTTAACCAAATTTAGTTTATAATTGCCACTGTGCACTGACTCTTAGGACATGCAAAGTAAGAGTCAAATGTTGATTTTTTTTTTTTGGATGCAACGTTTTTAAGACCATAAGATGTACAATTTTTTTTTAAAATTGGAAGATAGCAGTTCATAAGAGTCGTCTTATAACAAGGACGGATGTTGACAAAAATATTTGAGGACATCAAGTTCTGATGTTTAAATCATTCTTTTTAAAAACTTATTTTAGCATCATCCCTTGCAGGCTTTTCCTTTTGAGTTATAGCCGGGCTAACTTTGGCCAGATCCTCCTTTGCCAACAGCCCCGCATTTGATTTAAGCAGCTGTCCACCATCACTCTTCTGGAATTCATGGCTTCCTGCATCTTTGTCAGTGTCGCTTTGCAATCGGTTGGCAGCGAAATGATGTGGCATTGTAAGGCCTTTGCAGTTTCCCTGGGAGACTGACAAAGAATTTGACTTAACCATTGGTAAGATTGGGAGGGTGGGAGAAGGTTGGCAGCCGGAGTGGTTTACAGTGGCTTTTGTCTTTCCAGCAATCATTTCCCCCTTTTTGGAAATAGCACCCTGATTTTCATGGGGAGACTTACAGTCTCCCAGCTCCTAGTCCATATGGTTTGACTGAAGCCGCTCCTACCTTTAACTCCAGGGATGAGCATGTGCCTCAGGCCTGGCCAGTCAGAACACTGACATTGCCCTGGGCACATTGGTTGGTTCAGGGATGGGCATGTGACTGAAACCAGACCAATGAAATTCCATTCAGTGACTTAAAAAACATTTTTTTAAATGTTTATTTATTTTTGAGAGAGAGAGCATGAGCAGGGAAGGGACAGAGAGAGAGGGAGACACAGAACCCGAAGCAGGCTCCAGGCTCCGAGCCGTCAGCACAGAGCCCGACGCCGCGGGGCTCGAACTCACGAACTGCGAGATCATGACCTGAGCCAAAGTTGGATGCTTAACCAGCTGAGTCACCCGGGCGCCCCTCCATTCGGGGACTTTTGAGAACCTTTGGAAAAGAGGGTGTTCCTTTTTCCTAGGTTGCTCAGCTGCTGGAGTATAAGCCTCCACATGCTCTGACCACTTTGCTGCCACTCGGAGAAAGCAGATCTGAGAATAGAGCCAACAAAAAGCAGAATGCTGTCACAGAGGCAGATAGTTTCTTCTTGACATTTTTTTGGGAACTTCAAGAGGTTTTCATTTCTATTTTTCATGTTAAGTTGTATGAGTCGGATTTCTTTCACTGGCCCTCAAGAGAAGCTGGTGGACACACAGGATGGCAGAATTTGGATTAGAGCACACATTTCTTAGTCCTAGTTCACCGCTTTCTCCACTGCACTTGGGTGCTTCCCCCAGAGTCCCTTGTTCAGTTTACACAGTTTCTGGATTTGTGGTCTAGTGAGAGGTGATGTTATCACATATGGAAGAAATTGCCATCTATGCTGAGGGAACCCTTCCCACATCAGCCCAGCCGGTTATCTGGGAACACATTTGTTTCATGGAATGGTGGACCACACTTCACTCCCCCTTGGCAGGCTCGTGTAATACCTTCAGAATGAGACTGTAGAGTAGAAAGTTACCGGGAACCAGAGCTGGCATGGAAAAATGTAGGCCTTTGAAGAAGTTTAGAGGAAGTGGTGTTTGGGTCTCACTTCAGCTGACATGTGCTCAGTAAGAATCAGGGAAACATGATGTGTTTTTTTTTTTTTTTCCTCTTCTTCTGGCACAGATTCTGTGCCACTAAACATGGCCCAAAATGATAGTTGTAGGTTTGGAAAGAAAATAAGCCATTTGACAGAAGACCAGCTGCTTCCGTCATACGAAGTGCTGAAGAGTAAAGTGTATGACATTAGGGTGTATGTATCAGACAGGTTAGGCTAGGTTTTGCTGCCGTAACAAAGAACCCCGAAATCCCAGGGGCTTTTAACAACAAAGGTTTCTTTCTTTCTCACACTACACGTCCATCGTGGGTTGGCAAGGGCACCCAGGCTGCTGGAGCAGCCACCCTCCTCTTCAGTATGGTCAGTCACCGTCCCAGATGGGAAGAGAACAATTAATTAAAGGACATGTGTCACGTTCACTCAAATCACGGGCCAGACCTAGGCTCCACCCAACCATCAGGGGACCAGGAAGTACAATCCGTGTGTTCAAAGGGGAGAACTGGAAATAACTGGGTGAACAGCACTAATGATGTCCGTGGTAGCTAAATTCCAGCCTTGTCTTTGCTGGATGGGGGGGGAAGAGAATGTTGAGAGGGAATAAAAAGGGTTCCAGTCCTGTGGAGGTAGGTGAGGGGAGGGTGGGGGATGCTGGGGTGGAATGAGCAGGCCTCAGGGTCATGTGAGTGTGGGATATGGTCTGCTGAACCTTAAGTTACCATTTGTTGCTTAAAAATACAGCATTTCACACCTCACCCCAGACTGGACTGAATTAGAATCTGCATTTTAACAAGAGTCCCCAGGCAATTTGTATGCACAGAGTTTGAAAAGTCTGACATGGGTAATAACTGAGAGTATTTTAGGTGGCATATGGACATATTTTGTCTTGGTAAGTATTAAAGGCATAGTTGTTTTGATAATAGTTGATAGTTATTTGTATTATTACGTTCTTTCCATGCCTTCACCCCAGCCACCCCTGCCCTCGCCCAGCTCCCTGTCTGCTCACAGAGCCACCTGTGACCAGCCTCCTAGTAGTCACAGGTAGGAGGGGACAGGAAAAAGACATGCCTGGGGTCTGCTCATGGAAAGGGAAACGGCCATTCAAGTTCAAACTGTCTGGATGGGAGGGGAATTTATCTGGAAATATTCAGCCTAGTAAATAATTAGGAGGATCCTGAATCATCTAGCCAGTTTCCTCATTTTCCTAGTCACTGTGTTTGCACATATGTGTATAGAGTCTCAAAATTCTCTCCATTAAAGGTTATCAAACTAAAATAGAAAATCTCAAATGAGGGGCGCCTGGGTGGCGCAGTCGGTTAAGCGTCCGACTTCAGCCAGGTCACGATCTCGCGGTCCGTGAGTTCGAGCCCCGCGTCGGGCTCTGGGCTGATGGCTCAGAGCCTGGAGCCTGTTTCCGATTCTGTGTCTCCCTCTCTCTCTGCCCCTCCCCCGTTCATGCTCTCTCTCTGTCCCAAAAATAAATAAACTTTGGAAAAAAAAAAAAAAGAAAATCTCAAATGAAAGCAATGATGTGCAAGATATTCCTCTGCTAGTTTCCCCTTCTAAGCTGATCCATTAAAGACAGTGTCTGAGTCTTTAATGGTGGATCATGGAACTACATAAGTTGCTGCCTTTTTTTATTATCCTTAATGTGGTAATGTCCCCCCCCCCCCCCAATGACCATGTCCTGATCCCCTAAACCTGTGACTATGTTACGTTACGTGGCAAAAATGACTTCGTAGGTGTGATTGAGAATCTTGAGATGGGAAGGTTATCCTAGTTTATCGAGATGGGCCCAGGAGACACAAAGATTCTTATAAGAGGGAGGCAAGGGTCAAAGGCAGAGAGATGTGATAGTGGAAGCAGATGTTGCTGTACTGGCTTTGAAGGCGGAAGAAGAGGCCACTAGCCAAGAAATGCAGGAAGCCTCTAGAAGCCGGAAAAGACAAGGAAACAGATTTTCCCCTTAGAGCCTCCAGAAGGAACACAGATTTGATGACACCTTGCTTTTAGCCACGTAAGACTCAATTTGGACTTCTGCCTTCCAGTATTTCTAGGTAAGACATTTGGATTATGTTAAGCCCCCAAATTTGTGGTGCTTTGTTAGAGTGGCAAGAGGAAGGCAGTCCACCTCGACCCCCACTGCAGGGGCAGGGGAGTGGATGCAGACTGTAGCAGCCCATGGGGACAGCCACAGTGCCACCTTCTCAATTAAGACCCACAGATGGCCATTATCCCATGAGCCAAGCTCCCACTCCCACCCGCACAAAAAAAAACCCCGTGCAGTCAAGTGCTTCTCACAAGGAAAATTCACTTCAGTACATACGCCCATTTTAATACTGTAGATGCCCGTCTAGGTGATGGACAGGCTGGGCCAAAACATATCTCCTTTTCAAAGATCCTGTTAGCAAAAAATAACCTTTTAAATCACTGCCACAGTGATGTCCAATGTGACAAGTTGGCCCTGGCTGAGGGTGGAGGAAGGGGGGGGGGGTCCCATGTTCCCACCCCAAATCTAAGTAGGATTTTGTGCGTTCAGAGAGAAGCATGTACGGTGGCTTCCTCAGAATTCCCCCAATTCTCCTCGTCCCACTTTGCATTTTATTTTTAAATTTTAACAATGTGTGTGTGTGTGTGTGTGTGTGTGTGTTTTCCCATGCACCCAGAGGCTGAAGGTCATTTATTTCCTGCTTTCCAACAATAGTATTAGATTCATTTGAAATTAACTCACACATCCTACTTTTGTTCCTTGCAGTATACCAAGCAAAGTGGTGTGCTGGGGCTTTTTCCACGCAGAGATCCAAGTTTGTTTTCCCACTGTGTCCCTCTCAGTTGTGTGACTTTGAGTAAGTCACCCTAGTGCCCAGAGCCTTGTTTCCTCATCTGTGAAATGGGAGGGTCAGTTCCAAATTCTAAGGGCTGCTGTGAGGATTAAGTTAGTTAAGAACCGTAGAGAAAGCCCCCACATCAGTGTTGAGCTGATGCTGCTCAATAAATAGTAACTATTGTGGCCCTTTCCTCCTAAATTACATGCGGCGATCTCATCGTGCGGTTTTAACTTAAGAGATGGGACTTTTTTTTGAGATTTTCCCCTGGATTCCTAGGCACAGTGGTCTCTTACTGTGCCGCCCCTGCCCTCTGCTGTCCTTGTGTCCCACAGTGGGCATTGTTGGCTGAGTACCCACCATCTACTCTTCCTTCCTCCACTGCAACAGAACTGTGTTTTTGGTTTCCACTTCTCCCTGGAGGAAAATCCGAGCCCATCCCCATCCCAAGGGCCTGATTGACGTAGGATGATTCCCAGTAATTGGTTCAGGGACTTGGATTCGAACCAGAGATCATGTGGCATTGCCTCAGCAACAGTTACTGGGTCAGGATGGGTATGTAGCCAAAGCTGGAGTGAGATATGACGCCCTCCCTCTCTCCCCTGATAAAACAAGTGAACAAGGTCTTCTATTGCAAGAAGTTGCTGCACAGAGACGTTCAGATAGAGCCCTGATCATACCATACCTGAAGCCCACAGCATCTCTTGACTCCCTATTACAAGAGATAGGGTGTCTTCTAATTGTTCAATCAGTTTCCTCAGGGTCAAGCTAGAGGACTCTCCATGGAAGAGATTTTCTCCTCTATGTAAGTGGGCACGTTCTGTGCAAAAAGCACTGTTTTTCGCATTGTTCCGAGCCTACAGAGCCCCCTTTAAGGGGTTGGGGAAGGGCTGACAACTACAAGGCTAGGTGAGTTTAACAAAAAGATCTACACTAAGGATTATGCTTTCTTCTCACCAAGGGGACGAGTCCATTGAAGATGGGATGATGACAGAGCCGCGGCTTCAATGGGAAGGGACATGAGACACTAATTGACCCCATTCCACCAGAAACCTAAGTCCGCTCTGAGAAGCAGTATGGCTCTGAGAGGCCACATGGCTTGGTAAGAAGAATCATTCAGAATCCGGACTCTGATCTGGGTGTGGACCCTCATTACCCCACACCCTCGTTGTGTACCTTTGGACAGGCCATTCATTCTGTCTGACTTACCATTTATTGAATGTCTTTGAGTGCCTCTGTGTGCTGTTCTAAGTGCTTTCTGTGGATTAGCTCACTTATCTTCCTGCCCACAAAGTGGGTATGTTTAATTAAGAGGGAAATGGGCTCAGAGAAAAGAATAACTCACCCAGAATCACAGAGTAGCAAGCAGTGATGCTGGGATTTGAGCCCAGACAGTGGGACACCAGGGACATATGGTCAGTTCCAACCACCATATTTACTCCCTCCAAGCTTCGGAGAAGCAGGAGCGGCTGGTTCTATCCAGCACGGAAGCTGAGGTCAAGTGCCAGGGAAGCTTTAATACTCAGCTCCTCCATTCTTTTATTTTAACTCACTTCTATAGACATTCCCAATGCTATGAAAATTTGCCCTCAGCTTTCTGTTTTATAGCATGAAACATCTATCTGCTAGTGATCTCCTAAGTCAGGAATGGGAGGGACACAGAAAGTTGAGCTTCCCTGCAGTTACACTTCCCCTTTTCCATTAACGCCTTTAAGTAAGACCTGCATGCCCTCAGCAACAGAGAACTTGCCCTTGGAGCCCCCTGGTGAGGCTGGGAGACCAAGCTCTCTCTTTAGAGACTCTGGGTTCCCATGCTTCTCATGTGCCTGGTCAGTCCCAAGCACCATTCTGTTCTCTGGCTCTGGAGCTGACCACAGCCCGCTAGCCCCATGCCGTAGACCGGCAGACTGAGTCCCACACCTGCCAGTGAAGCCCCAGCCAGGTCAGCATCTCCAACTGGAAAACAAGACCTAGAGATGCTGGGCCCGCCCTCACCAGCTTCCAGCCAGTCATTTGATCTGGGTCCCATGTTTTCATCAAATAAATGGAATGGATGATAGAAGTCTGCTCTCCTCACACTGTGTAAGGAGGACTGTATGTGTGAAAGCACTTTGTAGACCACAAAGTGTTCTATGGATATGATGCTTGCCTGTCTAGTAGGAAGTAATATGGCCATTTCAAATTCCTTCTCCTCATTTTCCTGCATCTTGAAAAAAAGGGCAACAGAAAGTTGCCACCAGATCTGTGTAAGACTGCAGAATCACAGTGGTAAAGGTACAGGCCCTGGGGTCCCATGGCGTCAGGCCTCTGACACTCACCAGATGAGCGATGTTGGGACATCCCTGAGGCTCCAGTGCTCAGCTGCCTGGTGTGAAAAAGGAGCTGGTTGATGCCCATGTCATGCTCGTGAGGACCCATTTGGATTTAACGTGCTCTTTGAACATCTGTTTTGCCTGAGCGTCACCAGTCACTACCCCTTGTTCTAGAAGCAACACCTTCATTCCCCTCCGGGGTGCATCCTTACAGCACACATGCAGTCTTAGCGGGGTCGCCGTCCAGCACCCTGGGCCTCCTTTGCTGATGGTGCACCCCAGACCCAGTCGGGCTGTAGCCTCGCTGCTGGGAACCCGAAACCTGCATGGTAAGAAGACAGGAGACATCGGAGCCGAAGAGGCTGACGTTCGGCTCCGCGGCCGACAGCCCTAGAGCTGAAGGCCTGGTTCATCTGCTTTTCCTCTCGTTCTGTGAGCTCCCCTGGAGCCTTCCAGCACCGCCATTTTTGCCTGTTGGCTGGAGTGGGTTTCTGTTGCCGGCCTCCTGAGCACCCTACCTTGATCTGAAGGCTTCGCACAAGAGCTTGGCAGGTGCATACTACACGCATAACAGATGGTAACAAATGGTAGCTCCAGGTTCGGCAGACTGTCACACACTCCTGGGACACACACGTTCCACCCCGGCACCGCGCACCCTCACCTTTCTTCCCTCCTTCATATGAATGCTGCCCTTTTTTATTCCCCTTCTACATGTTATTCATGCCTCCTCAAAGACAAGGCCCAAGGCCCAGAACTTACCTACTATGGGCATCGTGAGTGCGGCTCACAAATATTTCTAGTTCTCTGCCTTCCAGCACATGGTAGGGTTGCACTTTCTGGTCTCCTTATGGTTGGATGAGGCCTAGTTCTGGGAAGTGAGTGGTGAGTGGGAATGACATATGTCATTTGACTGCCAGTCAATGACCCCCAGGGTTTTAATGCCCCTGGGATGCTGACCAACTATATTCGAGACAGCAGTTACTATAGTAGCCTGGGTGCCCTTGCCAACCTACATTGGGTGTGGAGCATGAGAAAGAAATAGACCTTCGTTGTTAAAAGCTGCCGGGATTTAGGGATTCTTTGTTACTGTAGCTAAACCTAGCCTAACCTGACTAATACATACACCCACTTTCCTTTTCAGCACCTTGCCTGTGGGAAGCCCTTGATAAGTATTTATCAAATGGCTTATTTTCCTCCTTAAATCTAGAACCACTATATTGTCATTCTTATATCATTTTTGGCCATGTTCAGTGGCATCAAATTGGATAAGATAGGAAGAAGAGAAAGAAAGCCCAGTCCTATGGCTTTGCTTCTTACTTTGAGCCACGAGGATGTGGGGCACACATCAGGAATCACTGCAGGGAGGTCATGAAGATGATGGGGTTCTCAGGTATGGATATTCACCCTGTCCTTCTAGTGGGAACTCATTTAGCCAACATGTGCCGACCTGGAACTCTGTGTTGGGTGCTGTGCTAAGCGTAGGGGGAAGATGTGAGTGGGAAACCCAACAATCTCAGCTCAGCGCTGTTAATGGGCATAAGCCAGATGGTCCAGGAGTCGAGAGTAGGAATGACTCACCCCAGTTTTGGAGATTCAGGTGACATTTGAGTCAAGTCCTTAAAGAGAGCACGGTTTACCTGGGCCAAAAATAGCTTGGGAGTAAAGCTAAGGGGACAAGCGTGTTGGGGAGGTTTCTTGGTTTCCAGCTCCGCAGGTGCATTAGATAGTGAACCCCGTGGAACCATGGCATTCAGAAAATATGTGTGCGCTGGGCAGGTCATGTCTTCCAGCACTTTCTTGTTGAGGGATGGCGATATGGGCAGCTGAGGAAGTAAGTTTTCATCAAGTATTTAGAAAAGAGCAGGACTTGATCTAACATGATGCCAGAAGGAATGGGAACAACTAAAGCCAGATTTTCCCGGTGGTGCTTGGAGGAAGGAGCCAAGAGAGTGTCAGACTGGGGCTTGGGGGTGAGGAGTACGTGAGATGGGGAAGGTCAGCATTGCCACGGTTTCAGATTTCAGGCAGAGTTGAGCCACGTGGCCTCATCACATCAGAATTGCTGTTTTAACATAATGCTTCAACAGACTGACAGATCACAGGAGTGAAGGTTTTGTGTCCAAAGGGGAGGCCCCTCTAATTCGGGCAGATATGGGAATACCCCCACAGTCCATCCATTTACTTGAAAGAACATATACCTTCTTCTCATCTTGTGCACGCGGTTACGTTGACTTCTTGAGTTTGTGTGGCTCTGTTGAGACACAGGTTGTGTACTTTCCAGCTGGACTTGAACCTGAGAGGATATAGGCTGCTGTGGCTGCAGACATCTTGTGACCATGAGGGGAGAGTTTATCTGAGAATGGAACCACCCTAGAGGGAGGAGAGACTAGAGAGAGAGAGAGAGAGAGAGAGGCTGAGACTCTAGGGCCTGTCAGTGCCATTGAGTCTCTAGATCAAGCTATACCTGAATACCTGAGGCTGGTACTCCGCTGGACTTTGCAGTTCTGTGAACTAAGTTTGAGCTAAAATTTTCTATCTTTGGCAAGAGTTCTAGCTGGCACAAACACAGTGATGGAGGGAGAGAGGCTCATGATATCTGTCACTTATTAAGTGTTTGCTACACTCTGTCAGGAAGGTTTGGCGTTTTCTCTGTAGTTGATCGAGGCCACCTTTGCCCGCAGGCTCTTGTATGTGAGCTCAACCAGTGGGACCGTGGACGTTCAGTCTGGGAGGAAAACCCACAAGATGTTTTCACATCCATTGTCTTCCTACATTTAGAAGCTGCTGCTGATTTTCCATAGTGCAGTACAGTGATATGGGATTAATTTGGTAATTAAATGTTTGCTGCCGGGAATGAATAAATTGTCCTTCGCGGCTAGATTTTTTTCGTCTCACTTTGAATTTGGAGAAGCAAGACGCCTGCCTGTTGTGGCACTCGCTTCCGCTTTGCAACTGCGTATAATATATGCTGACAGTGTTTCCCCACTTGTATTCTCTGGGAAGATGTTATTTACTGTCCCTGATGGTAGAGGAAGAAAAATTAGGTCATCGCCTCACACACATCTTTCTTAAACCATCCCAAGCACGTGCTTCATTAGGCAGAGACGCATTTTCGGGAGAGGCGTTTTTTCCTCTGACTTTTTTTTTTTTCTGTTCCAGACCAACTTTTCTCCAAGACTGCTGTGTCCTCAAATGTTTGCAGATAGCGTTCTGAAATGATGTCGGATATGTTCCTTGTTCTGTTATGAAGTACGCGACCCGCAGCCTTGGGTTCAGCTATGACATCATCAAATTTTAGCAAGTCCTCAAGTCATTTGACCTCTGACGCGTTGACTCTTGGCATCTCTTCTGTTTCTTGCCTTTGGAGGCCATCTCCAAGCTGTCCCCATGGCCTGCCCCCTCCCACCTAGGACCCTCTCCAGCATGCCCAGGGTTTGCCCTGCACCTGCCACACAGCATGGACGGCCGGGCTTGTGCGCGTGAACTCTTTTGAAATCCGCCACGTCGTATACTGGTGTTTCGTGGGTGACGCTTTATCAAGAGTCACTGGTCTACCTCCTTACTACCAAGTTATATCAATGTAGCGTTAAACTTTCTGTTTTCGGTTTGGGGGAAATCATTTGCAATAATTTGCTTTTTCTAAACAAACACATAGGACATCAGAATGTGTTTTTTGTCTCTTAGTGTACCCTAAAATAGAGTAGAACTTTCATCCTCTCTGAAAAAAAAAAATCATGGTGCATGAAGATCAGCCTTATTTTACTCAGGGCGGGGGACACTGAGTGAGCACATATATGTAGATTTTTGAGTCCAGCAAATAGGGGTCAGATCCAGGGGCCTTACTTAGGAACTGCGGGACTTTGGGCAAAATACTCCATATCCTGGGCCTCAGTTTCTCTCCTCCATAAAATGAGGAAAATAGTAACTCTGTGAAAGGGATGAAGAATAATTTAAGTATCTGAGACATAAGAGGTACTCATCAAGTGATAGCTGCTTTAATTATTGTCCTCCCTTGTGACTTCTTCCCCTACGTGAGGTTCCCAAAGGAACCTGAATATTGGCGTTAAGCTTAAGATGGGGAAGCAGGGGTAAAAAGGTAACATGATGCCCAGGTACACTTTGCGTTAAGCAATACTTTATGAAAATTAAGAATCAAAAGCAAAAACATAGTGAAAGGAGAGTGAAAGCAGTCATCTGCTTTCAGAAAGATTCTCCGTGAAGCTGTAAACTTCCCTGATTTATTTAAAATGTGAGTTCATTTTCGTGCCACTTCTGGGAATGTATTCTAGACATCTGGGGTCTGTTCTCCAGGACAGACCTGGGCCCAGAAGAGACTGGGGTTCTGTTGAACAAGCAGATTTAAGGTAGAAGTCAGGGCACCACTGGCTCATGGGAGGAGACAGAAGAACCGAAGGGATCTGGAGGGAAGAGGGAAGAGGAGAGGGTCTGGAGGGGCCGCAGCCTTGGAAAGCAGGGGCATCTCTGTGGGAGACCCCTTAGGAGGAGAGTCTGTAGTGGGGCAGGAGATGGAGAGGAGGGGACACGAGAGAGGGGGCCTTGTGGCTATATGAGAAAGGCCACACACAAATGGTTAAAATATTGCTTACTTCTATTATATCATGAAAAAAACGGCAGTGACCAGAGCTGCCTGGATTAGGAAGAAAGGGTGTAATTCCATCTTGGGGCTTCTGGTGAGTTGAGCTTGTGGTTCTGTGGTTTATGATGTCACCAGAACCCCTGGCTGGAGTCACAGCCTTTTAATTTACAACTTGGTAAATGGGGAGGCCGAGGGTCCATCATGCCTGCTGGAAATGTGGTGAGGACCCAAGGGTCGAGGTTGGCCTGGGAGGTCAAGTTCCAGAGGCCGGCCCCTTCTTCCCTTAGTGGGGAGTCTTGGTTAAGCTGCTTTTCTTGTTCTGTCCTCTGTTTCTTCTCTCCCTTTCTCCCCATCCCTCCCTCCTCATTTCCCCAAGTTGCACAGCTTCATTTTCCCATGATTTATTTTATAAAAAGCCCAAGTTAGCCAGATTCCTCTGGTCTTCCTGCTCATTAAACTCGCAGTTCAAACCTTTCTATCCGAAAGCCCACCCCAGAAAGGCTCAAATGTGACATCTCTGACTTTTGAAGGAAGAACCCTACTGTGAATTGGGTGGCTCCCTTCTGTCTTCTGTTCTGCCTCCAGCCTCCCACGTACTCATCCATGTCAAGGTCAGGAAGTGATGGTTTAGCCTCAGCAGATGCCTGTGGCCTCCTCATGCATGGCGGCATGTTGGTCCCTGAGTGCCTTTGGTTATCCTAGTTCCTCAGCCTCCCTTTATCCTTCAGCCCATAACAGAAGCTTACTGGATATTTATTGTTGGCAGGGTATGCTAGGGTGAGATCTGGGGACATAGCAGAAAACAAGATAGAGATGATTGCTGTTCTCACGAAGCTCCACCTGCCTGCCTGACACCTGCCATTTTGGGGTCACAGAGATCTCAGAGTTAGCATGTCTCAGCCCTTGTCTCCAGATCTGCTCCTCCTCGAGGGCTCCCTATTCAGTTTCTGCCACTATCATTGCCTAGTTACCCAAGCCATTCACCTAGGAGTGTCTTGCCCAATTTCTCTTTTTCCCTCATCCCCAACCTCCAGTCCGTGAGCTGGTCTGGCCCATGCTCTCTCTCAGAACTGTTCTGGACCACTTCTCTCCACCTCACCGACATCGTTTGATTCTACCAGCTCTTAACAATTGCAACAGCATCCTGGTGGCACTTCCCACTTTTTTAAAAATTGTTTTTTCTAACCCAGGAGTTCTCCAAGTGGGGTCCCCCCACCAAGGAAGTATTAGAAATGCATATTCATGGGCCTCCCCCAGACCTATTGCGTCAGAATCTCCAGGGGTGGGGCCCAGCAATCTTGAGTTTGACAAACACCCCAGGTTATTTTGATACAAGCTCACATTTCAGAGTGTCCTCAGTCCATTTGTCAACCAGGCGAGGCACTTGGAACTTTTTAATGCATTCTCTTATTTACTTTCATTTTACAGGTGAAGGGACTGAGGCCTGATCTTGGAGGGTACATTGAGCTGTAGCACGTCCAGCTGAGGACCCTGGCTGAGCTTCCCATTATCCTTTCCCTCGGCCTGTAAGATGCTATCCCATCTGGCCCCAGTCTCTCTCCCCAGCCTTCCCTTGAGCAACACTGTTCCTTGGACTCGCTCATTTTAAGACATTCTAATCTTTTAGTTTCAGGGACACACAGTTCCCTTTCCAGCCTCAGGGCCTTTTCACACACTGTTCCCTCTGCCCAGATCACTCACTGTCCCGTTAGTTTACATGGATGGCACCTTCACTTCATCATTCAGTCCCAGCAAAAATGTCACCTCCTCAGAAAGACTGCCCCTGACTGTCTTAAAATAGGTTTCCCTGGTATTCTCCATTTTAATTCCTTACATGTCTCCACACGGCACACACAATTAGTAATAACTTGATTCATTCATGTATTTTTACGTCTCCTCCCCTGGGAAGTGAGCTCCTTGGGGACAGGAGCTGTGTCTATTCACCACAAATTCCTAGTACCTAGCCCCAGAAATACAGCATGGAACAAATGAGTGAGTGAACGAATGAACGAACAAAATAGTCTATTTTGTTTTGTCAACAAAGTCCTTACTTGTCTTTAAGGTCTCAGCCCAAATATTGCCCTCTCCAAGGAGCTTTCCCTTGTTCCCCTGGCGGAGTTAAATCCGTGTTCTCCTGACACTCTGGAAGGCACCATTATGGCACTCATTTCCTTGTAGGGCAGTGGCGGGGGGTGGGGGGTGGGGGCGGGCAGTGGGAAGGCAAGAGTGTGGGCTCTGAGACACAGAGACCTGAGTCTATGAAACAGCTTGTGTCACTTCCTGGCCGCTTGCCATTTTGTCTGTCTGAGCTCTCTCACGGGTAAGATGGAGAGTTTCTTGTGAGGATGGAGATAATGTGCCCAACGCAGAGCAGGCCCTTAAGGAGGAGTGGCTGCTACTGTTCTAGAACTAGTTACTCACATAACTCCCTCACTCGAGAGACAATGAGAGAGGGAGCTCCCAGAGCACTGGCCTCTGTCTCGTTACCCATGCTGGTTGAGGGTGGAGGCAGAGTGAGTCCTCTGCCCCCACCCCTCCCTGTGCACACCCAGGGCATGGTTTTGGTGGCCAGCCGGCCAGAGGACAGTGAGAGGGCTGTCTGTGTCTGTGGGTGAGCCCGGTCTATGACTCACAGGGAAAGGGAACACAACTGGCTTGAAAAGCAAGCTAGACCTATTTACTGATGCTCCCCTCCAACGAACATCCCAAATAGATGAGCCAAAAACGCAAAGAAAACCATGGGATCGTAGCTTGAGCTGAGTCTCCCGTTTGCCACAAGATGCCACCGAGTTGTTTCGCAACACTGCTTGGAAAGGCCCAGCGGGTTTCTTTTCCACCCAGAACTTCTTCCTTCCAGCGCTTGCCCTCAGCTGCATGGGTGGCAGGGCATGCGGGAGCCCCTGGATTCCTGGGAGTCCTCTGGGTTTTTGCCCCATCCTCCCTTGGTGATTGGTAAAGTGTGTTTTTCTCTCGCTGAGAATCCTGGCCTCGCGGTAGATGCTGAGGACCGCCGGCCCATTCTCCCTCCAGCAGACTCGTCCCTACCACGGAGCTTCCCGAGCTGCTCTGCCTAGTGCTGACCTCTGCTCGCGCCTGTGACCAGGGGACCCGTCTCCACGTTCAACAGCGTCTGCCATCTTGGGCTGTGTTCAGTCACAGGCGGGCACTTTGAGGTCTCAGCTTCCTCTGGAGGCAGGACTTGGCCGTTGGTCTGCTTCCCGAGTGCTCCCTGGGCACGGTGCATGCTAGTGAGACTTCTGCTTCCAGAACCCCCCCCCCCCTTGGTGTCTATCAGTCAGTATCTTCCACACTCGAGGCATTTGGATACATCTCACCTCCGTGATTTCTGCCACAGTATGTTTGCAACTGATACTGTTACTTCTTATTTTCTTTCAAATCTGCTCACTGTTTAACGTCGACAGACATTTGATGTGGGAAGTTTATACCATCATCGTAAATAGAAAACCAGTGTCAATTGCCATTAAATGATAATAATAATACAACAAAGGCACAATCAGTTAATGTCAGCTAGCTCTGCCCACGAGAAACTTGAGCCGGGGACCTGCTTTCTCTCTGTGAAGAGGGAGAGACAGCAAGTTTTAGAGATGTGTTAAAGTCATTTCCGCGTTAAACTGTGACTTTTTCCTTGATACAATCAAAAAATGTGAAAGAGAATCGAGAACAAAATAATGTCTTGATTTCATGTTATTTAAGGCTATGTGTGGGGACCACTTAAACCGTATTAGGTATCGCGATTTTTGTCAACAATGCTGTGTTCTGTACTTCAAAATTGCTAAGAGACCGGATCCCAAGTGTTCTTACCACAATAGAGAGATGACGGTTATGTGACCTGCTAGAGATGTTAGCTAAAGCCACAGTGGTAATCACACTGTAGTATAGAAATGTATCAAATCCACATGTTGTATACCTTTCACGTACACAGTATCATAAGTAAGTTGCATCTAGGAAGAGCCCTAATACTTAGGTAGGGAAGGCACTGAGTGTTTTGCAGAGACTGACTCACTTTTCTCTGTAACAGTCTGTGATGCTGTATTATAATTATCCCCATTTTACAGATTAGTTAATCAAGGCATCAGGAGGCTAACTCGTTTCTTCATAGAGCTTGTAGGTAGTGGGGGCAGGATTTGAACCCAGCTGTCTGATTCTAGAAGTCTTGATCTCAAATGCTGGTCTCTACAGCCTTCGAAGCGGTCACTTGTCCCAGCGTTTTGGCAGACTCTGGCCATGTGTAAGCAGGGTGGGTCTGGTGTAGGCAGGGTTGCTTCCTCCCGGGGCTGGGGACTGTGGCCATCATGCCTGCAGTGCTCTTGTGTCTTCAGGTCTGTTCTCTTCGTCGAGCGCCTCCTGTGGGTGCGGTGCTGTGGTGGGCACTGGGGTTGTGGATGCCGGTGCACCCCAGACCTCGCTCCCAGGGAACTCACGGTCATCCAGTGGGGGACAGAGACTTGTAAATGGCATGAAACAGCCACGTGATGGGGTTCTGTTACAGAGAGGGGCCCTGGGATGCGATGGGCTATAGGTACCTCGCTCGGTTTGAGAGGTGGAGAGGTAGGTGGGGCTTGGCAAATGCCTTCTGAAATGAAGAAGGACACAGAGGTCATGCAGAACACAGGGAGCACTGGAGAAAAGGCCCAAGGCTGGCCAGCTGGGGATGGGGAAGGCAGCATGCTTCTTGACTCCTTTGAAGAGCGTAAGCAAGTCTCTGGAAGCCCTGTGGGGAAGATGACAGCCCTGTAGGGAAGAAGTTGGGCCAGCTCTTCTTTGTCATTGCCTTTCCAAAGGACACAGATCTGGAATTTTGTGCGTGGAGACCAGGGAAGACCTCCGGCTCAACAGAGAAAAGCGGAGGCTTTGGTCCCGGGCTGTTCCCCAAAGATCACCGCAGTCTGATACTTGTGGTCTCCGTACCGCTGTTTCAGCCCGTGACTCGGAGGTGTGCAGATTTGGCCATTCCGGGGAGGTAATTTTAGGGGTAAGTCTGTTCATTTGAAACGCCACGCTGGCAATCGGGTCAGGTTTTTATGGGAGGATTTTGTGTTCTGCATATAAGGAAGCACTGCTCGTTAGCTACTACGAATGTGCCCAAAACATCTCTCTCCAGAATAGACTCGTGCTCTGCAGATGAAATGAAACATACTGGGGCCACACTCAGAATAGAACGTCCTTGGCTTGGCGTTGCGATCCCCAGTGAGCCGCTGACAAGAGCCCTGCAGTGGGAACCGCCACGCTCCATACTTGGAGCTCCCCGCTGAAGGCGGGAGGCTCGGGAACCCGGAGCCGAAGGGCTGTGACGAATGGCAGGCTGTGAACATTTTTGGGGAGATGCAGATGCTCCCTGGACTATTTCAAGGATGCACATACTCTCGGGCAGCACTTGATAAGTGGCGGTGGAGGGCTAGTTCTGGCACAAGCGGTGAGGAAAAATAGTCACAACTCAGACCTTCTCACCAGCGTAGCTTAGGTTGTGTCTGCACAGAAAATGGAGATTGTTTGGGCATCTGCTCCGGAAACACAGGCAGGTGGGAAACCAGATCACCTCTGATGTACTGAAGGACACTGGCTGTGTTGCCTAACCTTTCAAGATAACAGTGTCCTATTTTATTTTATTTTATTTTATTTTATTTTATTTTATTTTATTTTATTTTATTTTATTTATTTTTAATTAAAAAAATTTTTTTAATGTTTTATTTATTTTCGACAGACAGAGAGAGACAGAGCATGAGCGGGGGAGGGGCAGAGAGAGAGGGAGACACAGAATCTGAAATAGGCTCCAGGCTCCGAGCTGTCAGCACAGAGCCCGGCTCGGGGCTCGAACTCATGAACCACGAGATCATGACCTGAGCCGAAGTCGGATGCTTAACCGACTGAGCCACCCAGGCGCCCCTATTTATTTATTTTTAAATGAGGAGGTTCGGCCGTATTTGGGAAGCTTTCAGGTCACTTTCAGATTTTAAGTCCAGTGATTATCTGGGGACAGTGGGTAGGAACTTGCTGGGGTGGTTTTTGCTCAGTGTATTGGGCAGGCCCTCCAGCTGCAAGTTCTAGAAATACTCTGGGAATTTATCCACAGGACATTGAGTGCACTCACTGGGTCAAAAGCAAAGCTTGAGTGCCTGAGTCATGCAAAGGAGGGGAACTGGGGCAATGCTGGGGACCTGGGCAGCCGAACTGAAATGCTGTTTCCTGGGGCTTAACTGCTAGGTCCATTAAGCCTAACCTTTTTGGGTCTTGTATTACTCGACTCTAGCCTCAGAATTCCTGCGTGGGAGAGGGTCTCATTGACCTGTCTTGGGTCCAGTACCCACTCCTTGGGCAAGGGAACACAGAGTTCCTGGAATCATAGGCCCATCAAGACTGTAAGCAGTGGGGGGAAGTGGGGGGAGGCGAGAGGGGAAGAATGCACTGGCCATAAACAAAGTGCTTTGTTACCGGAGAAAGCAGGCATAGATACTGGATGGGCTACGATAACAGATTTCTGTTACCCTGGCATAATCAATGAAAAGGAGATAATTTGGACAGTCACAGTGTCTAATTTTAAGGTCATAATGAGCAAGGCAGCTGCTGTCTCAGCCTGATCCTATCAAACATTTGCTTAAATATTCCACTTGGCCGTGTAGAGGCAAACATTTCTACACGTGGCCCATGAGTTGGCCATAGTAGGACCCTGGTTCCTTCAGCCATTTGTCTAATCCATTGATGAGTAGAATTGAACAGGCCGGAGTAAGTGAAGCTGAATGACTTCAATGATAATACTGGGGTCTTTATTTTTAGATTTGGAGTCATAACTGATTTTTCGCACACGTTCCTTGGATTAGAAGGGAAAAAAGGAAGAGGAGGAATAAGAGGGGAATTGATAGCAACCCTTAAGCTCTTGGTTTACTTTATTCCTTTTCCCTTTTGGGTTAGGTGAGCAAGTTATATTGTTAAATTTCCACTAAATATTATTCTTACCATGTACTGACAGTGGAGAAACAGCTTCAAGCAGCGTTTTCCAAAGCCTGTTCTATGGGATGTAGGCCTTGAGATTCAAAAAAAAAAAAAAAGGGGGGGGGATGTTTTATAGTCAAATAAACTTGGGAGATACTCCAAATTATATTGTCTGTTGGGTATTCATGATATGCATTGGCACTGATAAGTCCTGTAGTACACGAGCCTGTTTTGTCTAACGGCATTTCCCAAACATTTTTGACCATGCGACATTTAAAAAAAATAACATCTATTACTGGATGACATCTTCGGCTTTGGGGAATGCTCACAGTGCTCTTTCACCCCCACTGATCAGGAATATGTAGGGTCATCGGTCACCTCTTCATCTTCTTGGCACTTAGAGATTTCTATACAGTGACTTCAGAGACTATGTGTACTTGCACTGGAGAATTCTAACGCAAACCTGGGGCCTCAAAGCGTACTTAGTGTTGCTCTAGATTTTCTGTGACAGGTTCATGTTTCCTCCCACCAAATGTTTGCCAGGTGCCAGTGCACAATGTCCTAGGAGGCATAGTTGGAAGGAGAGAAATGAGTAATGGATGGACCCTTCCTTAAAGAGCGTCTGGGCTCACAGGGCAAGAGTGCATGCAAACAAATCACAAAAAAGAGGTCAGATGAGTGACAATCGAAAGATGCTCTGTGCCAGCCCCAGGAGGGGCTTGGTGTTTTATGTGTATGCTACGACCCGCAAGTATGTACCCTGTACCCAAGGCTCACCAACTCTGCTCTATGGTATTATGTTTCCTTTTTCCAGATAGAGGAATGGAGGTTTAGAGAGGTCTGTCTCTTGCCCGATAATGTACCCTCAGTGAATGATGGAGGCAAGGCTTCAAACTAGCTCTGTCTGACCCTGAAGCCCAGGGTCTTTCCAGACACCTCACACTGCTGCCATTTCCTGATCAGATTTCCCAGATCCCAAGGCCAGATCGTTTCAGAGACTGTCAAATATTAGAGTGGGCTCCACCATTTAAATGAGTATTGTCTCAGAAAACCTGAGCCGTGATCTTTGTCACTGGAGGGAATTGAGAGGAGGACAACTTTCCCCTCTAAAAAAGTTATTTCTAGTTATGTGACCAATTCATAAATGCAGTCATAAAAAGTGAAACCGTTGCTGCAGATAAGCTAACGTATAGCTGCTGTGCTGGTCTCCTCTTCCCCTTTCTCAAGGGTAAACCATACGATACATTGTGGTATGTTCCTCCAGACCTTTCTCTGTGCATCACTTAACGCACAAATGGATGTAATATGGGAAGTATCCCACTGAGTGCATTATCTTGCCCATTTTTTTTCCCACTTATCAGTATGTTCGGAGCTCTTTCTATACAAGTACACATAGCTACATCACTCTTTTTTTAAACCACTCTTCCTTTTGAAGCAATAACTTTTTATTTTGAAATGTAAAAGTTGCAAGAATAATATGAATAGTTCAAAGATCTTCAAATACCTTTTAATGTTTTGCCCTGTCTGCTATGTGTGTGTGTGTGTGTGTGTGTGTGTATGTATGTAATGTCTATACACACACATTATACATATAATGCAGTTTTCTTTTCTGAATCATTTGAGAGTAGGTACTGTTATTATACTCCTTTCCCCCTAAATTCTTCACTGTGGATTTCCTAAGAGTAAAGATATTCTCTTAAAAAGCCATGGTAGTTATCAACTTCTCTAGATGTAATATTGGTAGATGGTAGTCACCACCTATATTCCATTTCTTCTGGCAATTAATCGAATTATGTCGTTTGTAGTACTCCTCCCTGCAATCTAGGATGCCGTCTAGGATGAGATACTGTTCTTCGTTGTCGTGTCTTTTTGTTCTTTTGTTAGCATGGAACATTTTTACAGGCTTTCTTTGTATTTTATCCTATTGACACTTTTGAAGACTACAAGCGCTTTTTATGGAATGGACTGTTTCTTATTTTGGGTTCTCCAGTGTTCTCTTAGGATTAGATTATTAGATTCAAGGCATGCATTTTCAGCCAGAATATTCTATAGGTCCTTTTCAGGTGCTACATCTGCACCCTCACAGTGTCTGCTCGTCCCTCGTTGGTGATGCTAATTTTGATCACCTGGTTAAGGTGTTGTCTGATTTGTCTCCTTTAAAGGTGCTGTTTTTCCCCCCTTGGAACGAATATGCATTCTGTTGGAAGACCCTTAAGACCAGGCAAATAGCCTGCTCTCCATCAGTATTTCTTCCCAGACTTAGCATCCACTAATGATTCTTGCCTGAGCCAATATTTATTAAGATGGTTGCAAAATGATGATTAACCAGCTGTAACAACCCCTCCACATACACCAATGGGCTTGGCAGGGTCCTCCTTTTCCCCTTATGTATTTGTTTACCTATTTATTGTGGACTCATGGGTTCTAATTTTTTAATGGTCTATCTGTTACTTTCCTTAATTATTTTGGCGCTCAAAATGTCTCAGATTTGGCCAGTGGAAATCCCTTCCTGTGTCCTTGTGACATGTACCCATCATTTTTTGAGTACTTTTTTACTTTCTGGCGTTACAAAATGTTCCAGGCTCATCTTGTACCTACCCTGTCTCAGCCCCAGATTGCCCCAGATTGAGCCATTTCTCCAAGGAACCTTGGTCTCTTTTAATAGGGAATAGTATGATAGACCAAGATCTGCACACTAGTGTGCTCATTGCCATTGGGTCTCATCGTCTCTATCTACTATATTCTTTTAACTATTGCCTGGTATCTCACAGAATGACTGCATAGTAGTTTATTTATCGGTTGCCCTATTGATGGATACTTAGGTGGCTTCCAACTTGTCCCTATTTAAACAACTCTCAAAGAATATTCTTGTCAGTTCTCTGTGTGCATTTGTGTAAGGAGTACCTCTCCAAGGGTGAGTGCGGAGAAGTGGAATTGCTTGTTCACAAGGTGTGTATGTTTAAAATTTTACTACATACAGCCAATTTATTCTCCACAGTGGCTCCGCCAATGTAGAGAGCCCAGTAAACAGGATATGAAAGTCTTTATTTTTCCACACCCTTTCTCATGCCTGGTGTTGCCTAATATTTTGTTTTTACATAATTTCAGTGGTGAAGAGTGTTGTTGTATTGTTTTAATGTTCATTTTCTTGATTGTGAGGGTGAGCACCTTTCATGTGTTGACTGGCCATTTGTCCTCTCGTCAGAGGAAATAGAGAAAGCTTTATGAGGGATCTAACAGTTGAGCCAGACCTCACTAGATGACAAGGCTGTTAGGAGGTAGGCAAGACAGAGAAGCCGTTTCAGACGTAGGAAACAACAGAGCTAACCACAGAGCAGTGAGGGCCAACTGGTCGTAGACTTTGGATCCCCCACTTTCCTGGGGTGGGGCCCTGCTATTTCTCCTGGTGCTGCCTCTTTCATGGTCATCCCTGTGACAAGCTTTGGAAGAGATGGGAGGGCAGCTCCCCACCTTCTATTTTAAGGTCATTTTAGAATTCACACACACCTTCCTTGTCTGAGTGAAACTGAACCGGGGCTGAGGTAGCCAGATGTTTTTCTTAGGTGGTAAAACCAACTGTGCTCACCAAAAATCAGATCAAGTGAGGGAGCAGCTGATGAAGGAAAGAGTACAGACTAAATGACCTGCGGTGGGAAACAGATTGATCGTTCAGTGATATCAAGCAAACAAAACTCCACCCGGAAATGTGAGGTGGAAACCCCAACACGACGGGTGTGTAGGGTCAGGACTAGACGAGAGGCCAGCCTTTCATCGTGGCCCCGTGGTTAGAGGCTCGGAGGAAAAGCAAGAGACTGCTGAAGAAAGAACATCTTACCGTGATCATTTTGCAATCTGTACGTATATCAGATCACTATGTTGTATGCGTCAGACTAATATATTGTTATATGCCAATTATATCTCAATAAAACTGGATCAAAAGACTTAAAAAAAGAAAACAATGAAGGTGGTTACGGGGTCTCGATGGTGTTCTGCTGAGGGACAGGTGCAGGGTAATTTAATAGGGTGGAGGCAAGACCTTCTTTCATAGAAAAAGGGGCTCTGTGAGGGGAAAGGGCAAGAAGAAGGGATTTCATCTGGAGCATGGGGGATTTAGGTTGGAGGTTTGGAACCGACCGGGACTCTCATCACTCTTCAAGTGATTTGTTAGAGGAGTTTGTGGAAGGTCCTCTTCCTCTTTGATAAAGATGCAGATTGTTTTCTCTCAGAATGATTTTGGGGCGCCTGGGTGGCTCAGTCGGTTGAGCGGCCGACTTCGGCTCAGGTCATGATCTCGCGGTCCATGAGTTCGAGCCCCGCGTCGGGCTCTGTGCTGACAGCTCAGAGCCTGGAGGCTGTTTCGGATTCTGTGTCTCCCTCTCTCTGACCCTCCCCCGTTCATGCTCTGTCTCTCTCTGTCTCAAAAATAAAATAAACGTTAAAAAAAAAATGAAAAAAAAAAAAAAGAATGATTTGGGGCATCCTGTGTGAAAGTCCCCCCGGCCCGGAGTCTCTGCCCAGTCAGGGTCTTTGTGGGCGACTTCAGGTACAGCACCTGGGGGCACACACTGGTTTACTGCTCACACATCCGTGTACTTTCTCTGTCAAGGAGAGGAGAGGAACCTAACCGGCAGGACCTGGACCTTTCACAGGGTAAACGGCTTTTGGGGCTGCAGACGTACTTGGGAAAACGGCATAGTAATTTTTTTTCCTAATTGATATCTCGACTTACTTCTCATAACAATACCATGATTTAGGGATTCTTATTCTTTTTTCCAGCCTTTTAATACGACAGATTTGAAGCTCACAGAAGTGTTGAATTCAGGTCTCATATGAACGCTGCTAGATTCATTCATTCATCACCTAGATTCCACAGTTTTGTCTCTAGTTCCTTTGTCCCCGTGTGAATTTGTGTACCTGTGTGTCTGTTATATGTATACACACATAGATCTGTGTGTCTTTATTTTTTTCAGTTTGGCTGACTCTTTTTAAAAATTTTTTTTTCAACGTTTATTTATTTTTGGGACAGAGAGAGACAGAGCATGAACGGGGGAGGGGCAGAGAGAGAGGGAGACACAGAATCGGAAACAGGCTCCAGGCTCTGAGCCATCAGCCCAGAGCCTGACGCGGGGCTCGAACTCACGGACCGCGAGATCGTGACCTGAGCTGAAGTCGGACGCTTAACCGACTGCGCCACCCAGGCGCCCCTTGGCTGACTCTTTTTAAAGCAAGTTGCAAACGTTATGACACTTCACCCATTTGGGAGACAGAAACCACACCTGCTATTTGAGTAGAGGGAATTTACTCGAATGACTTACCTAGGTATACACTTATAACCAGGAAACTGCAAGAGTAGGAAGAGAACTCTAAGGAATCGTGGAGGAGGCGAGGCTGGCGGCATAAAGGTGAAAGCCTGGGATTCTTCAACTAGAAGCCTGGCAGGGAGGCTGCTTGGGCTGGTGCTGGCCTCTGAGTGTGGGCTGGGACCCAGACCTCTGAGCGGGGGGCTGGCTGGAGGGTGCTGGTGTCTGTGTGGCGCTGGCTTCAGCAGCTGCAGCTGCCAAGAAGTGCTTGGTGCCAGGGTGAAAAGGCCGTGCTGAGTGGCAGAGCCTGTCAGAGGGTTTGCAGAGTCCAGATCTAGCATCGGAGGCCGAGTATAGAGTACTGAGTTTGGAGTCAAGAGACAGCATTTTACTAACTGGCACAAACCTTAAATACTCCAGCATGTATCTCCTAAATCAAGAAGGCACCCCTCCTTATATACAATATCATCATCATGCCGAAACAACAGTAATTTCCTAATGTCATCCAATATGCAATCTACGTTACGGTGTCCCTGTTTATCTGCCCAAATGGTTCCATGGCTGGGATTTTCATTTTGTAGGGATTAGAATCCAGCCAGCATTTCTGCATTGCCTTTGCTTGGTGTACGTTAGTCTCGTTCTAGAACAGTCTACTGCCTCCCTCTCCTTTTCAGAAATTACTATGACGAGGCTAGGCTGACTGAGTGGTACCAAGTCCCACATTCTGAACGTCTTAGCATTTCTTCATGGTGTTTCCTTACCTCTTCTTCTGTCCCCAGCGTTTCCTGTGTCCTAGAAGTTTAAGTCTGAAGGCTTGATTGGATTCATTCATTTTTGTCAGGAATACTTCATAGGGGGTATTGTGTTCTTCACTGCGATGTGTATTTTAGCCTATGGATTATAGTGTCATCTTTTAAGAGGTTTAGGAACTGCAGATACAATTTTGAACCCCTGAGAGCAAAAGCCAAACAGTTCTCATGGAAAGGGGGAAGGATAACCATTTTCATTGTAACAGGTGCTGTCCATTAGTTCTGGTAGAACTTGGCCTAACCGAGCCCTCCCTGGCTCCTCTTGTGTCGTCTGGAGATGTTCTGTATCATGTTCTGGAACTTCTGCTCATCGAGAGACTAGGTTTGATCCTCAAGCATCCTGTTTTGCAATCCTTTGGGTTCCCTACATGCCCTGCCAATGGTGTGGGGCATTACCACTTCCCTGGGCATGCTGGGCTAGCTCTCTGCTGCCCCTGAACGCTGAGCTGCAGAGCCAGTTTGGTCATCATTTGTGAAAGCGGAGTTTCCTCTTCTTTTCTTGCCTGCAGTTGGCTCTTTGTGAGTTCTTCTGGGGGCTACCTTGCCCTCCCTCCTCTACGGACATGCCCTTCTCACGGGAGATTCTGCACGGGCTCAGCATTGCTGATGTTCTCTCTACCTTGTTGTTCACCACTTGGGATCTTGGCCAGGCTGACCTTTCTTGGGCAGCACCTTCACCTACTACCTTGGATCGTCTTTCTGGATTTTACTGTCATCAAACCCATTTTGCTTTCCCCTGTGCGCCAGTGGAAAGGTCGGGCATGCTTGTTCCGAGCCAAGCCATAGAATCAGAGTTCGATGTTCAGTTTTTTCATTTGGATACCTACAGAGTTCCAGGTATAGTGAAGTCTTGAGAAAGACCAGATGTGAGAAAACCAGGAGTTCGAGTTAAGGGGGAAATGGCAGCTGGCCTGTAGCTTCCGTGGGGTGGGGATTATGGTGAGCTGGAGAGCCCCTGGAAAAAATAGCCATAGATTCTTCATAGCTTCTCCTATCAAGAGACAAGGTCTGTTTCACTAACCTGTGAATCTGACTGATCTTGTATCTTGCTTTAACCAATGGGACATTAATGAAAGGTATGTAGAGGGAGGCTTGAAAAATGCTTACCTATTGGGGCTGATGGGAGAGCACTGAGCTAGCCTGCTGGACAGGCCACGTAGAACAAAACTGAGGTGTCCGATCCAATGTCTGTCAGCTTCTGACTGTGGCCATGTGTGTGAGCCTAGGCGAGACCAGCTGAAGAAACACTTAGGTGAGCCCAATCCAAATTGCAGATACTCATACAGATACTCATAGCTAATAAATGATTATTGTTTTAAGCCACGATTTGAGGTGGTTTCTTACACAACAAAGGCTAACTGGTATGTGCATCATGTGATGGGGGAAGCTCCCGCTCAGTCCCAGCCTAGAGCTGCCGTGCCAAGTATGGGCCCAGTATCATCGTATCTTCCGGTTTTTCTAGAAGAGAGAAAAATTCAAGATTAGTCTTAACGTGAAATCTTCTAACTTTGAAGTTGGCTCCAATGTTTGCCACCCATCATTCTTGATCTAGAAGTAGTCACTGGAGGGGAGACACATGGCCGAGGGTGGAATCGGGGCAAAGGCTTCCTCTTGGCTGGCCTTGGAGCCCTGAGTTAGTAGTAGACATTTGTGGCAGGGTGAGGATGCTTCTTAAAAAAATCCCTGAGAAGGGGATTTCTTCTGCTCATTTTTCAAGACTCAAAGAAAATGTATGACTCCTGTATGCTTCTCTACTACCTAGTTCCTTCCTCCATCAAGGCACGTGGTAAATACTCGGCCCTCCCCCTACCATCTGCCTCCCTCACTAGACTTGGGGGCGCTTCTGGCAGAACGTATCTGGGGGACTCATTTACCTTCCCACCCTGATGGTCAGACTGATGCATGTGGAAGGAACAAGTGACCTGGTGAATGCCTGGAATGTTCTTGTGTGCCCCTCCTTTTGGTGGGACAGGCTGCATCTTGTCACTGTCCCAGGCACCCTTCCTTGAAACCCTGTATCAGCGGGAGTCATTGAGCACAGATGCTCCTCGAGCTAAGGAATTCAAGAAAATGGAACTTTCTTACATTTTTTGTCAGTTTATGGACAAACGACAAATAAGCCCCCAAACCAACCCCAAAACCAACCCCGAAGGTCCTCCACGTGTCAAGTGTGTCAGAGGTTAAGCCCCAAAGGCGGCGCGTCAAGCTGGCCCTTGGTCTGGGGACAGTGATTAGCCTCGTTGGGGTCTTGGAGCTGGTGTAACCGCAGGTGACATGGGCCTCTGAGCGAGGTGATTTACCTCCACTGGGGAGTGCGGTGTTCTGTTGAGCCTGTGTGATCCGGGCCAGCCCAAACATCTGGCTGATTACGGAAGAGTAAAGCCTCCCAGAATCTGGTCCCCTAATTCCTTGTACTCCCAATGAGAGAATGAGTGCACGGACACACTTTTTCCATTTTCGTTCACATATTTGACATCTCACGGTCTAAGACTTGGCGTGATCAGTGCAGGCCAGAAAAACTTTGTGGGAAAGCCATCAAAGACCCTCAGGGGAGGCCTGGGGAGGAACACATGTGCCTGGCCCGGCCTCCTTCTCCTTTCTGCAACAGTCCATTCTACCCAGCTGGTGGAGAGCTGCTGTGACTGTAGGAGCAGGGACTGGAGCCCGGCTGCGCAGGGCTTTCCTCTCTCCACTAGGGGGTGGGGGAGTTTGGATGTCCCGCTAGGACGCTGCCTGCATTAAACTCTACCGGGCAAGGAAACCAGGCGGCTCAGAGAACTAGTGAGCCACAGTGAGGTCTAGGCCTTTTGATGAGTTGCCTGTTGGAGGCAGGTCTGGTTCCTTGGGAAGGGTGGGCAGTTGGGTCTGGCCCAGTCTGGTGCCAGGCAGGCCAGTGAGGGCAGCTGCTCTGGGCTGTGACTCCTGTAGTCCTGACCTCCCGGCTAGCCTCCGTCAGAGATGGCTCTGTCCCTTGTCACAGGCCTGCCATAAATGGTGCCTGTGTCCTGGGTGGAGGACATAGGGACGGGCTTCCTGTTTTACAACACTGTAGTACGGGACCTGAGGCTCTCCCATGGCAGGGCATTCAGGGTGCCAGGAAGCCTGCTGCCGTTGAGAGAATATTTCCCCAGCCTCCTGCTCACCGCCCGAAATTCCTGCATTCAAAATCTTATTCCTTTGAGTTACGGTGTGAGTGCTTCCCCGTGGTCTCTTTGAACAACGCAGCTCTCTCTGAGACAAGGAAGATATTAACAAGGGGCCTTGGCAGTTGCCTTAGAACGCATTAGTTCATCACACTCTTCTCCCCGGCGGTGGCCCTTACTATGAAGCAGAGGACGGAGAGGAAGGACAAAGACCGGGACCTGGGGGGGCAAACACTTCTTCCGGGGCAAGAAGTGGTGGTGGAGGCCTCTTGGCAGTTTTCTGGGGAGGGAAAAGGTGGAGTAAAAAGAGGATCTTTGGAAGAAAAAAGGGGAACTGAAGAAAGACGGGGCTGGGACACTGATAAAAGCATTCCATAATTTAATCTCATGCTGCCTTTCTGTCAGAGCTCCTTGATTTCTGAGTGGGATGTTTTGTTTCTCACCCTTCCCAGCTTCCCCGTCGCTTACTGAGGGACTGACAAAAGCTTGAGATCGAAACTCAAGTCATTTAACTTTCCAAGTCTGGATTTTCTTGTTGGTAAAGTGGAGAGAATCCTACTCATCATCATGCATGGAAGGATCCAAGCATAGCCTCTGTAAGGAAATACTAGCTTACTGATGCCATAGAAGAAAATCTCGAGTGCCTTCCTTTACCCCTAATATGGAATAGTACTAAAAATAAAAATGCTGCCATTTCTGGGAGGTTACAGTAGGGGGTCTGGTGAGAATGGAAGGCCAGGAAGATGCTGGCCTCAGCTTGTGCCAGATGTTGCCATCAGGTGAGAGTAGGGAAGAGGGACAAGATTTGGCTTCTGGATTTTCAGGGAAGTGCCCCAACTTTATGATTTTTATTCAGGTGGGCCACATGTAGATCCATGTTCTAAGTATGCAAGAATTAAAGAAAAGAAAAACCCTAAAATAGATAAGCAATATGTAAATACCATTTTCTTTTCTTTTCTTTTTTAAAATTTTTAAAATGTTTTTATTTATTTTTGAGAGAGAGAGAGAGACAGAGCACGAGTGGGATAGGGGCAGAGAGAGACACACACACACACAGAATCCAAAGCAGGCTCCAGGCTCTGAGCTGTCAGCACAGAGCCCATCGCGGGGCTCGAACTCGTGAACCGCGAGATCATGACCTAAGTCAGACGCTTAACCAACTGAGCCACCCAGGCACCCCCATAAATACCACTTTCGATGATTTACACCCAAACAAATAATTTCAGAAAACCAAAATCTACTAAAAGTCTAAAGAGCAAACAACATAAAAATGCACAATGTTCCTCCATGGGACAAGAAAGATGTGGTTCACACGGTCTCCTCCTGTTGCATCTTCCTGGATGGAGGGAAAGAAGGGTTGAAACATCAGTGCATAATCTCTCCTTCATTCAGAAGACCTTAGGGCAAACCCACAGAACACAACAGGACAACCTGTGTAAAGGATAATGTGAGAGTGAAGAAGAACAAGGGTGAGACGGGAGAACCTTCCAGACGTAGATCTGTACACGGACACTTGAACCCGAAAGTCCTGCACGATGTCTAAAGGTGAACTGCAAATCTGGCTCTGAGCTTAGTGGTGGCCAAAGCAAAGAGGGAAATGTGATCTACAAGAGGCCTCGCACTTGCCAGCAGCTGGACCCAAGCCCAGCTCACTCAGGAAAAGCACAGTTCTCGCCGGAACCAAACATCTGGCTGATTATGGAAGAGTCAAGGTTTCTACCCTGGGTTTTCACGGAGGAAACACTGCGTGATGAAGTCAAGGACTTCTTCGCCGCAGCACTGCAATACACGGAACAATGGGTTTTGTCCACCTCACCAAGAAATTCCCTCCGTGGAGGCAGATGCCAGGTAAGCAAGGTCCTTCCAGTGAAAACGCTCGCATGAGAACCCAAGACATTCTGGCCCAAACATTCAGCTTTTTCATGGTTGGAGTTCGCCCAAAGGTAGAATTTAGAAAATGTGGAGGGGTGTCTTGCAAGGTGTGTCCCCGTGGGATAATAATACGCATGATGTGAAAAAAAGGTTAAACAAAGGTAAGCAGACTATTTCTGTAGCTGCAGACCCTCTCAGAACCTGTCCTGGGCTGATGTATTTACGCCTCTCTCCAACACCTATTTAACCGCTTAACTCTGTGTGTGTCTGTAGGATGTTGGGCGTTCAGCAGAGCAGGGGGAGACGGAAAACAAAGAAAAGTCCCCAAAGCCCAGAAGTGAGGGCTGCGTAGTCTTGTTACCCAACTCTTCCCCTGCCTCACATTGTTTTTGAAAGGGAAGCTTATCCGCTGTCACCTTGGGAAGCACTCATATAAGCAGTTTCCTGTTTCATGGCCTGGCTATGATCTTCCTAGGAAATGTAAATAAATAAATAAATAAATTTATAACTCCTTTTAGCAGTGAACTTTCACCTAGGCCCCACCTGAAATGATCTTGTATCAGTCCAGCGGTAAGCCTGTGCACCACCCTTAGGCAGTACAGCTCTAGGTGGAGGTGTGGACTGTCGCATGCCTCTCCGTGAATCCTGTACGGATTCGGGGGTCTCATCTCTGAGATGGTAGGAGAGTTGGCGGAGAAGAGTCCGTGGTTATTCTGTGCCCTGGACTACCGCAGTCCTGGGTTTGGCATGCCCGGTGAAGGGCTAACCCATTCACTCTGGACTTTCATGGTGTGAGGGGTAGGGAGGATGTGGGAAGACGTTCAGAGACAGAACCTGATAGTGCTTGACTCTACTGGATATGAGCTAGAGGAAGATGAACGTTATTCCCGGTTTCTTAAACTGCCCGGTCAGTGGGTCCACTTCATTTTCTCCTTTGTTTACATTTTTTTTTTTTTTGGTCTTCTTCAGGGGAGACTTCCAGATGGGATCCTTCAGATTGTATGACAGTGGATCAGGTTCATATCCCATCAGATCTTCAGCATTCCCCCCAGTTTTGTGGCCAAATGTTTGGAAATGTTTGCTTTCCAAAGGCAGCCATTCATTTATCTCCTTATGCAGCAAACATATATTCAGTGCTGACCATATGCAAAGCTAGAGTGAGCAGATGCTTACAAATATATACAAAAGTCATCTGAAAGTTACATAAATCTCTGTATAAATAGTATAAACCACATTTCCAGCCAAAAATGGCAAGCATCATGTATTTGACAAAGAACATTTATACAACAAACCCTATTCTTTTAGTAAAGCGGTTTTTAAATAATTTACACTCAAAGATTGTTGCTTACCAAACCCATCTGATCATTAAATATGGGTATTCTGATTTGGGACAAAGTGATATGGTTGAGTTTTTGACTTTCCCGTGTTTGATTTTGAGTGTCCTCCCCCTCCTCTGGCCACAGGGCCGTTTTCTGTGCTTTTCCTTTAGACTGTTGCTCAGGACTGACACCCTTAATGTCCTAGCATAATCCTATTCAGCAAACATTCACTGGCCATGGTGGCTTAGCATCTTTACATTGGGCCAACTATCATCCCATCCCCTCTGACAACCTCTGGAAACCCACCTCGTGCACGAAAACTTTCTCTCGGGAAGTTTTCTCTTCAGCCTTCTGCCAGACAGGTCTCTAAAAGAACACAGAACACCCCCTTCTGGGAGAATTATGGTGAAGAGAAGCGTAGCTGCAGATCATTTCCAAGCGAGATGATGTACTGTGCTCATAAGCCGTCTGAACAGTCTGTGATTTGATTGGTAGGAAATGCGCAAACAGTGGGAAAAAAATCCCCAGGGCGGTTAAAAGCCAGCGAAGATAAATTTCTTTTACCATCCCATTATTCAGTTGAAAAGGGGTACATTCAGAATGAAATTCTCTCTACGGGTTAGGTCCAAGATCAGAAGGGACTGTTGTCCAGATCCTGGGGAGGATCAATAACACAGTAATAGGAGACGTCATCATCCTGGTGTGCAGATTAGGTTATAGCACGCATTCGTATATGAGTGTCTTCCTGACTTGCCCAAATGACTTGAATGAACAGTGAGACATTCTTCCCAGCACATGGGTGTGTCTGACAAGGAGTAATTGACGAAGTTGCCAGTTATGCTTCAGGATTCCGGAGGGTGCTGCCTGCTTGGGAGGCTCTCCCGAGAAGAAGGCTTCTCACCGTGGAGAAGAGCCATTAGTGGATGAAGCCGTGAACTGTGGATGTTTTTCTCACGTGTGTAACTTTCCCCTTCATGGGACGTTGTGCTGTGCCACATGTCTTAATCCTGTGGCCTGAGTGTTTTGTGCTGGCCTCCGCTGAGAGGGGAAATATTTTGGTGAGGGATGCGAGGTCAGATAGGAGTTGCGAGAGAAACCTAGTGAAGTCCGCCACAAGCGTTAGTCAGCCACCATTTCCTGGGCAACTACTGTGTGTGTGTGTGTGCGCGAGTCCCAGGAAAGCTCTGTAGGGCAGTGATCTCTAGTTCTCCCTCTTGGATATTTTATCTCTTTTCTTGCTGTGGCACATCAGTATTCTGCAGCTTGCACATGGCCTTTTCTTCTCAAGTATGCCCCTTTCTTTTCTTTTTTTTTTTAACGTTTATTTTTGAGACAGAGAGAGACAGACGGGGGAGGGGCAGAGAGTGAGGGAGACACAGAATCCGAAACAGGCTCCAGGCTCTGAGCCGTCAGCCCAGAGCCCGACGCGGGGCTCGAACTCACGGACCGCGAGATCGCACCCTTAGTCGAAGTCGGACGCTCAACCGACTGAGCCACCCAGGCGCCCCTAGTATGCCCCTTTCTTTATTTGAAAACCTGAATTTCACACCAGTGCAAAGCAATGTTGGCTGTAAGCCAAACCGTCCTGGTCTCAGATCCCCGTGAAATCTGCCTTTCCACCCTGAGTTTTAAAGATGCATTCATTTTCTTCTAGGGAAATAAGGGAGCCAGCTTCTTTTCTTCTTTTCTGTGGGTAAGAATAGGTTATGATTTTAGGATGTTGTCCTGGTCCAACAAGTTGTGCAACACAATGACCTCATCTGTATGAACTCATATTCTGTGGTCTTACAAAAAAGGCATAGAAGATTAATTGGAGGGGTTATTTGGAATAATTGATATCACTTTATCTTCTTTGATATGCCTTTGGTTCTTGTTGACTTAAAGATGTTTGCTTCCTGATTGAGTACTTGAAAATGATTCTTGGATGCGTTTGAACACTGGGTGTCTTTTACTTTTTAAAAAATAGGGATTATTTAATTACAAAAAATGCCGAAAACGTTAAAATAGGCTTGGAGCACCTGGGCGGCTCAATCAGTTAAACGTCCAATTCTGGATTTCAGCGCAGGTTGTGATCTCACGGTTCACGGGATTGAGCCCTGCGTTGGGCTCTGTGCTGACAGTGTGGAGCCTGCTTGGGATTCTCTGTCTCTCTCTGTCTCTGCCCCTCCCCCACTCACACTTGCTCTCTCTTTCTCTCAAAACAAACAAGCAAACAAACCCTTTAAAAAATAGCGTTGAGTAGGGTATTTAAAAATTAAATGCAGTTATATCTACCTATCTTTATTTATAAAAGTAGATTCACATTGTGCCAACCATTTGTGACCAGTGTTTTCCACTGACTATATCAAGGATGTTTCCATGTTGTTTCATGTTTTTCTCTATCATCATTTTAATAGCTGCATAGTTATTCCCTGTGTATAATGCCATAATATATTAAACCCGTCCTTCATTGTTTGGACAGTGAGGCTATTTCCAACTTTGCTTTTATAAACAGTGCTTTACTTGACATTCAGATGCATGTATCTTTAGCCGTGATGATTTTCCTTAGGGATGAATGCTTAGAAGTGGAATTGCTATGTCAAAGTTTATGCACATTTCAACAGTTATTAATAGGTTTTACAATATTGTTCTCCAAAAAGGGTTTACCAATTTATCCTCCTATGAGCAGAGTTGGGGTTTTTTACGTCTGTCCTCTTTTCAAAAGTATTATAAAAAAATTTAAGATGTATTTGCTAGTTTGGGGGGCAAAAATGTGATCTGATTTCCTTATGTATCCTCAGTTCTTAGCAGGGATGAATATTTTACGTTTACTGGCTGTATTCTTTTATAAATTGCTTTTGTTATAAATATCTCCTACTAACATAGTTTCATATAATTTCTTTCTTTACAAATAGAAAATTTTTGACTTTATGCAGTTCAATTAGTCTTTTCCTCTGGTTTCTGCCTCCACCATGTGCTTAGCACAGTGTGTATATATATATCATCTGTATCTATCTGTATATCTATATCTAGATTTGTGCATTTTAGCCTTTATTTTAAACATTGTAAATGCCATGTATGCATGCTCCTTATCTTTTGTTTTTTTTAAGTTTTTTTAAAAAAATATTTATTTTTGAGAGAGAGAGACAGAGTTCCAACAGGGGAGGAGCAGAGAGGAAGGCACAGAATCGGAAGCAGGCTCCAGGCTCTGAGCTGTCAGCACAGAGCCCAACGCGGGGCTCGAACCCACGAACTGTGAGATCACGACCTGAGCTGAAGTCGGACGCTTAACCAACGGAGCCACCCAGCTGCCCTTGCAAACAGATATAAGTGTAAAGTAAAAAGAATTTTCTCTGCCTCCTACTCTGCATCCCCACACCCCAGAGTAACTACGGTTTGCCATTTGGAAGCCCTTGGTGTTTAAAACAGGTATAATTGGTCTTTGGTCACCGGAAGGATCGTCTCCACATGTTTATCGTGTGATGGTGCAGAGAGTGGGTGGTGGCGGCCCTTCCCCCCACCTCCTATCCAGTCAGCTTCCCATTCTCCCCTCTGCATTCTCGTTCCTCAGGCTGTAGCATCGGTATGTGTTTATGGCTGGGAGGCCCCTCACCAGGCAGGCTTTACAGTTCCTGCTGTGGGACCCAGAAAGCAGCTTGTCTAGAGGCTGAGGTGGAATGAGAATGGCATAGTCCTGGGGCGCCTGGGTGGCGCAGTCGGTTAAGCGTCCGACTTCAGCCAGGTCACGATCTCGCGGCCCGTGAGTTTGAGCCCCGCATCAGGCTCTGGGCTGATGGCTCGGAGCCTGGAGCCTGTTTCCGGTTCTGTGTCTCCCTCTCTCTCTGCCCCTCCCCCGTTCATGCTCTGTCTCTCTCTGTCCCAAAAATAAATAAAAACGTTGAAAAAAAAATTAAAAAAAAAAAAAAAAAAGAATGGCATAGTCCTGCTGGCCCAGTGTACTTTCTTCTGGGGCGTGAAATCTGGAGTTAGAGGCTTTTGTGCAGGTCGGGCCTTGTAGAAGGGGACAGGTACAAAGGCCCAGCCTCAGGTGGGCCGAGTCAGGCTGTCTGATGAGAGCCACACCTGTCCTGGACTGCTGGTGACCATAGCCCCAGAGTAATGTGCCTGTGCTCAAGGCTTTGTCCTCTCAGCTGCTGCTTTCAGGCTGTATTATTGTAATGGATCGATCCTCGAAATGCTTTTGCCAATACAAAGGGAACTGAATGTTCTGAAAGTTTCAGATTGGTCTTTATGGAGAGTTAAAATAAAATAACTTTTTTTTTTTTTTTTTTACCACATTAAAAAAAAGCCAGCCTCCATTTTTCACACAGTGTTCCTTAGAACACTATTACGCACTGCACCGAGCCACACAGGGAGGTAAAATGCTCCCTCCTGAATGTCTTTTCAAGTCAAGAACTTGGATTGGATGAATATTGGTTTCATGCACAGAACATTTTGATGTCTGACTCTTGTTCCTGTTCAGTTGTCTTATGAAAACGCACAGGTTTTAGCTCAGGTTCAAACTGGTCTGCCTTTTTTTTTTTCCCCTGGAAAAAAAAATTGGTTTGTTTCACTCTTTGATGACAAGGTTGAGTTTTGGGACCAGCTCAGGGTTCGACTCACGAGTATGGGTCGTTTCGGTCACAGATTGGCAGTGTGAGCTCTTGATGAGGACTGAATTCCTTTTGTTGCAGGGGATAGAACTGCTCATCTGTCAGCCAGCTGCCTTCACAGCTCCTGAGAGCTGCCTCCGAATTCCCTGGGAACGTTGCCTCACCTCCTGGCCAAGTGGTGAACGGGGCTCTGTGCGGAGGGGATGGGGGGCAGGGAGCGGCCATCTGCTGGGCTCGTGCCCCTCCACTCGCAGACCTGGGCTTCCTGGTGAGGCAGCCCCAAAGGCCATTTGTCCTTTCCTCTTGCCTGACCTGCACCTTCCTGAAATCCGTAGATGAATCCATCAGCAGATGTTGGGGAGGAATGGATATGTGATGAGCAACATTGGGCTGAGGATGTGTGCGGGTGTGTGCGTGCGTGTGTGTGTGTGTGTGTGTGTGTGTGAAGTGGAATGGCATGACCTATAATACAGAAGTTTATCATCTCAAGCGATCCCTGTTTTGGGACACTTGGTTGGGTGATCCTTGGCAAGTGACTTGTTTTCTTTGGACTTTAATGCCTCATCTTTAAAGTGGGGATAATGAGGGGCGCCTGGGTGGCGCAGTCGGTTAAGCGTCCGACTTCAGCCAGGTCACGATCTCGCGGTCCGTGAGTTCGAGCCCCGCGTCGGGCTCTGGGCTGATGGCTCAGAGCCTGGAGCCTGTTTCCGATTCTGTGTCTCCCTCTCTCTCTGCCCCTCCCCCGTTCATGCTCTGTCTCTCTCTGTCCCGAAAATAAATAAACGTTGAAAAAAAAAATTTAAAAAAAAAAATAAAGTGGGGATAATGAGATAATAACCATCCTGTACCTGCAGGAAGGTTGTGAGGCTCACATAGGAGCCTGCATGTAATGGGTTGAGCCCAGTGCCTGGAACAGGGTGAGCTACTTAGCTACTCTTAGGAATTTTGGGGAGACACAGCACATATGCATGCACTGTGGCCTAAAAATATCAACGCAGTGTAAGAACCAGTGAGTGGCAGAGACAGGTAAATGTTGCAGGAGTTCAAAGCAGGGAGGGAGGAATTTCCAAGGGCTTGAGAGAGAAGGACAGGCTTCCTGGAGGTTTGAACTAGGCTTTGAATGAGAATTCTGTGGAAGGTAAAGGCAGATCCACGTTCACGTGCTCTGCTGAGAGCCTGGGAAGAGATCTATGGACCCCCTCTCCACTGCCTTTGTCTCAGATGTTCAGGGCCTTGGCCGCAGCCATGTGACAAGTTAATGGTGGAGCTGAAGCCAGAGGCCCTTTTCCCGTGTACTTTACCCATTGGCATTTCTATTAGTTATTATGTTTTTGGGTGTAAGTGACAGAAGAAGCCCAATTCATACTGGCTTGAGCAGAAAACCAAAGGAACACGTCAAGAGCAAAACCCCAACGACAACAGGGAAGAGAATGCGTTGACTTCACTCTTGAATAGGTCCTCTCCATGGTGGCTCCTGGTGTTGCCAGGCGTTAAATGTTGTCCCTAGCCTCACATCCACAGAAGGAGAGCATTCCTGCCCCCCAAGTCTGCCATCGAGTCTCACTGGCCTGGCTGTGCTCACAGGTCCAGCCACAACTCATCTCTGTGGTCAGAGCTCCCCATCGGAGCCTTCGGAATGACATGGTCTGGGAGCTTCTTGCCAGTAGGTGAGGAGTGACTCTTGAGAAGACAATCCTGGGACAAGGTCTACACACTTCTTGTGGTCATGTCGTCCACAAAGTCGGGAGGGGCGCTGTAGAGTGGCCAAGAGGCGAGGGCTTCTTTTCTCTTGAGTTCTGAGTGAAAGTTTATCTAGTGGCAGCCAAAGAACTAGAAATTCAGCTCTGGCTGCCCGTGCCCCCAGGAGTCGATGAAACCAGAGTGCCCATTGTGTGGTCCTGGCACATGGCTTTGAGGGGCCGATCCAAGATGGGTCTGGAGAGCTGCCTAGTGGAGTTCTGGGTCACTGGACTGTGGTAGTTGAACCGGTGACTGCTGAACATCGCAGAGGCACTGTGGTAAGACTAGGAGAGCTTGAGGAGGGGAGGAATCCAAGTGCTCAGAGTTGGGATGAAAGACTGAGTGCCTGAGTGTCCCGTGTCATCCCCGCTGTCCTTCTTCTCAGGCATGGAGCCAGATTAGTTTCCCTTCCTGTGTGACAATCCTGGGTGGTGGATATTCTGGAGGCAGCTTGCTCACTGCTCTGTGGCTGCCTGAGGGAAGGGGGAAAGCACTGGGTGTATTCTTCCGGGGGTTGCTGGAAAGATGACCTCCAGGCACCACAACCCACTTCTCTTTGGGGGTGCGCAGAGTGCACCTGGCCTGGCCTGTTTGCACCTGGTGTCCTAAATTATGTCCCTCAGAGGACCGGGGTGCAGTTGATATATGAGGTGAGTGCTCCCAAGGGAAAGCAGTAAGGGGTGGGAAGCAGGACCTTAAGCCAAGTAGGAGAGTGATTTTAGACAGAGCGCATGAAGGTGGCTTCCGTTCAGTCCTGCAGGGGACTCTGGGGGTGTGATCTATCTCTCAGAGTTGGTTCTGAGCAAGAGAGATGGGCTTTCTTACCTCCATGGCCTTCAGTCATTGGCTTAGGGCCACCCAGAGGAATGTAAACTTCCACACACTTCATGTGGGCTCAGGATTTTGTAAACAAAAACACAGCAAAGGTGGGGGATGAGTACCAGAATGAGCAAGAGGCACTGGGGTAGAGGTGTGGTCTGAATGGAGCAGAGACACTGTCTACTCCTGTGGTTTCTTCTGTTTACAAAATTCTACCACATGTGTTCTTGCTGAGAACCCATGAACAGACTTCTTCCCCATGGGGAAGAGTCCAGGAAACACCCAAGTCTGTATCTCAAGTATGCCTGTATTAAATGGGTCTAAGTAAACTGAGCTAAACATAATTAGCTCATCACACTGAGCAGAATGGGGTAGCGCTAGCTTCAGGAATGGCTGCATCCAGGTGCCCAAATGGTGCATCAGGGACTCTCACTAACTCTTGTCTTTCTGTCTTTTCTCCATACTGGCTTCATCCTCAGGTCGGTGGTGTCCTCATGGTGGGAGAATGGCTGCCACCGGCACTGGGCAGACTTCAGTCCAGTGCAAGAGAGCACTTTGCTCTTAGGCTTCTAGTAAGGGCTGTGGGATGAATTCTGTTGGGTTACATGCCCATCCCTGAACAAACCTCTAATGTTCTAAGTGACTAGGCCTCGGTCACCCTCACCGCTGGAGTGGGGTGTCTGTGTGTGTGTGTGTGTGTGTGTGTGTGTGTGTGTGTGTGTATGAAACTTTCCCAAGGAACATCAGGTCTCTGTTACTAGGAGAGGAGACTAGGTTCATGCTGGGGGCTCAGGCCCCAAAGTCAGGCACTGGGGACTGTGTGGTTGCACCTCAAGGACCTCTTGCCCTCCCTTCATGCTCATGGTGACCTGTCCCTGACTTTGGAGGCTGGAACCAGGGGCTCAGATCTGAGGGGCCAGAGTCTCCTGGAATGGTTTGCTGTGTGCATTCAATCACTTTACCTTTTCAACTTAATATTATAAAAGTTATATATAAGAATATTATAACATCAAATAACATTTCACTTATGTAAACTTACACATATATATTTTAAATATATATGAAATATAAAAGATAATATTTGTATTATCGATCATATATTATTACATATATTTATACTTACATTTATTTTACACATATGTGAAACATAAAAGGCAAATTACTCAAATTCTCAGCCCCAGCGGAAGTCACTGTCAGTAGATTTGGGGAATATCACTCTCTAGATACCCCTTTCTCCAGCTCAGTGACCCAAATTTTTACCTCTTTCTTTTAATATCCGGATGAAATCACTTCAGCCCTTATTATTTGTGACTGCAAGAAATCCTGTTTGGCCTAAGTTGTAACACATCACTCCTTGCCTGGAGCCCATCCATCCCTGTGTTCGTTCATGTAATTTTTACCGAGTGCCTGTTAGAGATCAGAAGAGTGCTGTAGGTACTTGAGATACATTGGTGATCAAAATAGGCTAAGGTGCTGCCTTCATAGGGTTCAGGTAGTAAATGATAAACCTAACAACTACACCAATGACCTCACCTATGAAAAGATGCTAAGTGCTGTGGAAAGGGGAAAGGCTGGGGCCCGGGGAAGGGCCCGGGGTGGCTAGTCAGTGCCAAGGGAGGGCCTCCCTGGGAGGCAGGGTTGGAGCAGGGACTTGAAGGAGGAAGGTGGCCATCTGGGCAAAAAGTGTCTCAGGCAGAGGGAACAGCCAGTGAGAAATCTCTGAGTTGGGAAAGCCTCTGGAATGTTCTGAGAAAGGAGGTCAGATGAAGGGAGCCAAGTGAATGACAGGGTCTGTGTGTGGAAGAAGGTGGGCCAGCAGGGTAGCAGGGTGGGGTAGGGCTGCACAGTGGGAGTCTGGGAGTTCATTGGCTTTAATGACACAGAATGGGGATCCAGGGTCAGGCTCTGTGGGAGGAGAGATGTCTCTTGACTCCTGCACGCTCAGCAGGGGCTCCCCATGTTTCCCCTGGGCTTCCTCCTGCTGTGTTAGCCCACACACTGGGCAAGGCTCCCTCCTCCATTCCCCATGGTAGGACTGAGCCCTGGCTAGTTAGGGGGTTCAGGGCCTGAGTGAGCTTTATCTCCATTGAAGGAAAATATGGGCACGTGTGTGATGGGTGTGTTAATGCATAGATATGCACATAGAAGTCTAAAAAACAGGACAAGAGGGTATGAAGTGCTGGGGAGGAAGCAGGAATTGGTGCAAGGAAGGGGAGACTTCCTGGACACACTTCTGTGTTGTGGCTGGAATCTTGTCAAAGACCGTGGCTACACTTTGCTGGTTCTCTCTGGGTTCCCACAGCACCTGCTGCTGTCACTTGACTCGTCTTCACGTCACCGCTTCTGCTTTTGGCTGGCGTGTTCTCTCTCTCTCTCTAGCTGCTGACCCTGTCTGTAACCAAGGATCTGAATGGTTCAATTAACCACCGGAACCCTATCCCAGGCCACGTGGTAGATCAATAAATTGGTTCTGAATAAAATACGAAGGTGCCAGTGTGCCATTCCAGCTCATGGGAGAGAGTGCCTGAGACATGGTGTTCCTGTCCCATTCTCCAGGTGGTCGTTAGGGGTCTGTATGGATGTTAGGGGAGACAACTGTGGCTCTTTTCCTTGGGGGAAGTTCTGCTTTGCTTTGCACCTGTAGCTACTCTCCAAAGAGTCTGTTGCCTCATGATTCCAGTTCCCATTTGGTTAGTCATTCAACAAGCGTTTTTGGAGCATTGAGGCCCTGTGCTGGATGTTGGAAGCATATAGGTGATTTTAATCAGAATCTTGACCCCTGGATGAAATATACATATGAACTGGAGGAAGGGTTCCAGTATACAGAGTTGTAATTATCACCCTCACCATCGTCATCATCACCACTGAAATTTATTCCAACCTGTCTAAGCATTCCATGTGCATTAACTTACTTAGTCCTCACAACCATTCTAGGGAGCAGGTGCTCTTATTATCCCCTTTTTATGGAGAAGGAAATCAAAGCACAAAGATATTTAGTAATATGCCCGAGGTCATATCCCTAAAAAGTGCCAGAGCAGAGGTTTGAATGCTGGTGGTTTGGATTCCAGAACCAGAGGAGTAGCTGTGGCCCTGAGTGCATTACTGTAGGATTCAATATTCTGATGAACATTGGTTTCACGAGGCAGTAATAGACATTCCAGAAGGAAAAGGGATAGTTAAATGGTTAAGGAAATGATGAGCCAAATAGGGAAATAAACAGCTTTTTACTGCAGGCCTTCTCAGAGCCTTTAATTTGCTAAGGTACGAATCTCTAGTGGAAGCAATTTCCAAACTTTGCTAACCATGCTTTTAGGGGTAGAAACACCTATCAACATAGCATGGGACCGGTATTTCATTGAATGAAATTGAAGAAACGCTGCTTTAGGACTTGTTTTTCCTTACCATTCCTACTTGTAGTTTTCTTACTTTATCTTTCTATGACAACTGCTGGGATATTCTTTTACTACTCATTCTACTCATGGGACCCACGGCAGTGGCTCAGGCATTTCACGCAGAGGACATTGTTCTGACGCTTGATGCCTGATAGCCTTTGTCACTGTCAGTAATGACGCTGGTGTGGCGGAGCCGGCAGGTTCTGAGCTGGACTAGTGGAGTGGCCCAGAAGGGCAGCAGGGCACCAGGAGGTCAGCTAACACAGGCCACGTGTGGTCTGCTGAAATCCCACGTGGCAAGGCAGGGGCCGTGTCTGGGCTCTCAGACGAGGTGTGGGGTCCAAGCTGTGGTTGGCCTTAGAATCCAGGTTGGACCTGAGGAGCAGGATGTCCACAAGGTCTGCGGGTCTCGTCCAGGTCGCGGCTTCACCCGTCAATGGGGCTCACTGTTAATCCCAGCCAGAGTGGCTTTGCCCTCCCCCTGGCTTTTGGCACCTTCCCTAGGGGGGGCCATAAAGGCTGGAAGATTTGTGTTGATCCCTGAATGAAGCAGGAATGAAGCGAGACTGAAGTTTTGCTTTCAAGTTGCACTTCTAGGGATCCTCCTGGGGCAGTTTCCGTGCCTGTTATAAGACGTTCAGAGCACAGGAGGAGGCTCATGGGACGGGAGTTTAAGACAACATGTGGTCCTGACCAGCTGAGAACCACGTTTGAATTCAGTCTGGTGGTCCAACCTCTTGGAATCCAACTCGGAGAAAGTAAAGGGTAGCAGGTGAATTTTCAAGAGAGGGATATGAGAACTGAAATTCTTTAGAAAAAGAACAGACAGGACTGTGTAGGAGTTGGAGTGTAGGCACGGGAAGGCTCTATGGGAGGTGACCGGGGGTAGCCACTGCTGAGGCTGAGATGGTAGTGGCCTCCCAATGCCCATCCTCCCTCTCAGGACCTTCTGCCTACCGAGTGCCAGCCTCCCTTGCAGCTAGGCCAGACCATCTGACTACATTCTGCCCAGTGGAGTATAAGGAGTATCGCCTGGTAAATCAGGAAGTGACCATAAATGGGAGGAAATCCCATGCATCTCTTTCTTCTTCTGGCTGCTTGGAATGCAGACATGATGGCTGGACTTGAGCAACCGTCTTGGACCATGAGGTGATATGCTGAGGATGGTGAAGTCCAAAGACAGAAGGTGACAAGGTAGAGCCAGCACACCAACCCTTTTCCTTGTATGTAAAAGAGAAAGACATTTCGGTCTTTTTTTTTTTTTTTAAAAGACACTGTTATTTGCAGAAGGCTGGCCCGGGGCAGTTCTGGTATATCGACGAAATGGAGACAGCCATAATTTCTGCCTTTCTTTCCTAGATGGGCAATAGCCTGAAAAGTAAAATTCTGGAGATCTGAGGTCAGAGTGGAAACACTGAGGGCCTCGGGGTGGTGATATGTTCTCCTGACTGGCTCGGGCTGCTGCTCTCCGCAGACTCACGGAGCTCCTCCTTTTTGGCCAAAGCAGTGAACGAGATGGACACGGGATAGGGAGGGGGGAGGAGGTTGGGAGCTATGACTGGTCCTCGTGAGACCGGGCTGCCAAATGTCTTGTTCTGAAAAGGGAACAGGTTTCACATGGACAAGAGGGAAGGACTGCTTGTTCCCTCTGGAAAGTTCTATTAAAATGACCAACCCAGACACACTTTAATATTAATGGGAAATTCCTCCCGTTGTTTATGAAATCATTTTAGGGTTGATTTTAAAAAGAGAGGAGAGAGAGAAAAAGCCATTTGTTAGCTACACGAAGCCCAGACAATTATTTATAGATGCATCTGAGTGGCTTGTTTTAGCACGGGGCAACCGTCTGAAAAGACTCCACTTTGACACCCGTAAGCACCCCTGGCACTAAGAATAAATTTATGAATGTCTTTTATGAGAGTCAACAAACTAGACAAATAACCCCACAGACCGTCCTTCACATCGAGAACCAGAACAAAGACGGTCGTATTTGTCATTTGCTCAGGACAGGAGCGGTGCCAGGCAGCGAGGCCCTCCCCGGGGGCCGGGTGTTCCCCTCTGGCTAATGTGATTCCTTTGGGCACCGCCACGGTGGCAGGCAGACGCCTGGCTTCTTTCCGTTCTTCCACTTCTCTGATTTGTTTGGGTAGCTAAATATCTCTTTCCCAGGAGAACATCTGCTCTTTTAAAAATGGAAAAAAAGCAGGAAGACCTCCAAGCCTTTAGACTGGAACTCACCCTCTGGTGAGACAGACCAGAGCCTCGTCCAATGTGGCTTGTGGGGTCCGTGCCACATTTCAAGAGAGGGTGCATGCTACCCAAGCATCTTTAGGGCTCGTGAAACTCCACTCAGTTGAATGGATGTCGAGACAGCTCGCATTCTATGCTGCGATGCCTTAGGCTAATTCACTGCTCGGACCAAGTTTAGGTCATTTTTCTTGCTGTCTCATTTATGGATGACTTCTCACCATCAGCAACGCCATGCTTAGCTGGAAATGAATCCACAACAATTCAGAGGTGCAAAAAACATTTGGTGGAGAACCCTCAAACTCGTCAGTTAAAGGTAACTTAAATGCTTCGGAGAGAAAACCGTCTCTCTGGGAGAAATAGTCTTTCAGAGCTTTTTTTCTCTTGTGCCGTCCTTCCCTTTGCCCCTGGGGACCCTGTGTTCTAGGGGATACTCGCATAGCATCGTGGCTGCGTGGGGAGTGGGGGTGCTTCCTGCTGCCGCCCCCCCCCCCCCCCCCGCCTCGGGCCCTGCTGCGGCATGGCTGATCTGGCCTGGTCCCTGGTGCCCTGACTGGGTCAGGCCAAGGGAGGTAGGTTTCCTCACCCTTCCCGGTCAGTTTGTCAGCCATTCCAGCACCCGCTAGTGAGTTCTGTGATGTCTCCATTTCCTGTGGTGGTGAGGTGCCAGTGTATTGATGCAGCCTGGCCCCACCTTGCGGGCCAGTGTGGATTCACTGATACTATTCTCAGAGCACCTGACCACGCCAGGTGACATTTCTGTTTCGCTTGGTTTCTCCTGTGGCCTCTCTCCTTGGGCTGCAAATGGCAGCCTTCTCCCTGTGTCTTCAGAGGGTCATGCCTCTGTTCACCGACATCCCATTGGTTCTTACTCTTCTTTTTCTGTTTTTAAATTTTTTTTAAGTTTCTTTATTTTGAGAGAGAGAGAGTGCATGAGCATGAGTGGGGTATGGGCAGAGAGAGAGGGAGAGAGAATTCCAAGCAGGCTCCATCCTGACACAGCATGGAGCCCGACACGGGGCTCTAACCCACAAAAACTGTGAGATTGTGACCTGAGCTGAAACTAAGAGTCGGACACTTAACCGACTAAGCCACCCATGTGCCCCTGACTCTTCCTCTTCTTACAAGGATACTGGTCAGATTGGATTAGGGATTAGATTATTCTAATAGCCTCATTTTAACACAGTTACCACTTAAAGACCTATTTCCAAATACAATTACATGTTGAGGTATGGGGGGTTGAGACTTAAATATATGAATTTGGGGGGACATAAATACTGCCCATAGCCGTTCCCTTCCCCTCCGTATATCTGGGCTTTTCTTGTTGGGCCCTTGCTGGCCCCCTGGCCAAGGCCCGGGGAGGGGTGGGGCTGCTGGGTCCTTCAGAGCTCGGGCACATCCATGTAGGCCCGTTTGCTGGTCCTCAGCGCCACCCTTCAGACCAGAAGGCTTTTCCTCCTTCCTGCTGGAGCGGAAACCTGGAGAACCCCCCACCCCCCCGCCCCCTCCATCGAATACCAACTTTTCTCTAAATACAGCTAATATGTTCAGACCACCCTGCGTTGTTCCTTGCAGGGGAAGCAGTCTGGGATTTAGAAATTCCTTTTCTCAACAAAGCTTGACTTTCAAAATGGTTTTCTTGCTGCTGCTATTACAAATCTTGTTTGAAACTCACAAGCTTAGCAATTGCTTGGCCCCTCTGAAGCAATGAGTGGGGGTGGGGAGCTGCAGGGCAACTTGATCTACAGGGAATGAAAAATAAATTAGTACGATAGTGTCAGAATTACAATTTTTGCTTCATATGTCATGTGACTGCATTTATTATTTTTTTTAGTTTAGGTTTAAAATTTTTTAAATTTTTCTTTATCTTTTAAGATGTGTAGTTTTGAGAGAGAGAGAGAGAGAGAGAGAGAGAGCAGGGGAAGGGCAGGGAAAGAGGGAGACAGGATCCAAAGCAAGCTCCAAGCTGTCAGTGCAGAGCCCGACACGGGGCTCAAACCCAGGAATCGTGAGATCATGACCTGAGCTGAAGTCGGATGCTTAACCGACTGAGCCACCCAGGCGCCCCTTTAGTTTAGGTTTTTCTAAGTTTATTTTCTTTTATTGTGAAGAACAATACAAGTTCATTTTAGGAAATTTGGTAAATAGGTTCAAAGAAAAAAGTATGCTTAGGCTTAACATACAAAAGACACTGTTATTTTGACCTATTTCCTTCCAATCTTTTTTCTGTGGGTAATATTTCGGCTTTATTTTTATTTTTTTTAATTTTTATTTATTTAATTTATTTATTTTTAAATGTTTTTATTTATTTTTGAGACAGAGAGAGACAGAGCATGAATGGGGGAGGGGCAGAGAGAGAGGGAGACACAGAATCGGAAGCAGGCTCCAGGCTCTGAGCCATCAGCCCAGAGCCCGACACGGGGCTCGAACTCACGGACCACGAGATCGTGACCTGAGCTGAAGTCGGACGCCCAACCGACTGAGCCACCCAGGCGCCCCTTGGCTTTATTTTTAATGTAACTTGTATTTTAAAAACTGGTAATACTCTCAGATGGTAAAAGAATATAAAAGCAACATGCAGAGGTATATGGTAAGAAGTCCTGCATGCACTCTAATTTCTCCCTTTTTACACAAAAGTCGTTAGTGTTCTAGAATATTCTGCACCTGGAAGGCTTCACACACCAGCACTTCTTTCATAGCTTTCTACAGCCTGGACGCCCAGCTCTCTTCCTTCCAAGTTGCGTCACTTTGGGCAAACACTTCACCTGCTTGGCTGAAGCTTCAGCAGGGATGCAGGTATTTGGATTTTGGGGAGCGAATGCTAGGTGTCCCCCTTTCCCTTCTCCTGGGAACAAACCCTGCCATCTGGTGTCCTGTTGCAGCCCTGGCCACCGGTGTGGACACATGGCCCAAGTCTGGACAGTCAAATAATTGCCCAGTGACAGTCATTGGCTCTGGACTGGTCACGTGACTCTCTTGGCACTGGTGGGAATGCCTGCCTCCCTAGGCTTGCCGTGTGGTGTGGTGTGAACTTGGGGCTGCTCATGGTCATCTCCCCCATTGTGTGGAGGGCCCATCACTGCTAGGACAAACGTGGCCAACATTTAGAGAGAAGCAGGGGAGAGAGATAAGGTGTGCCGATGACTTACTGGAGGCGTGGATTTAATACTGCCTTGGGATCCACCCCTCTTTCCAAGTTGTGAGCGTTTAAGCTGCACTTCTGTCATAGCTGAGCGAGTTCAGTGAAGCCATTCAGGAAAGGAGGGGAGTTCACTGAGTGATGAGGGTTAAGGGTATAGGCTTTGGAATCAAACTGGCTGGGTCCACATCCTGCCTCCACCACTTAGTATGTGGCCCTGGGCAAACCATGTAACCTTATCATGTCCATTTTCACACTTACAGGGCAACATGATTGAATGCGGTGACATCAGGTACCCATGGGTACCTGGGTTATGGTAAACCGCTGATAAATGCTATTGCTGCATCCACCTGCTCGCACTTCCCAGATGCCCTTGCTTTCTCACCAGCCCTGTCTCCATCCTGACCAGTCCCGCCTTTCCATCTTGTCAGCCCATTGGTGAACATTCACTTGAGTTACACCAGGCAGGCATCATTAAGATAGTACAAAATGACTGTTGAGATTTTTGGTCGGCAGACTTCTAAGGCTGGACAAACAGATAAGAAAACCAGTTTCACGTGAAAAGCACTAAAATGGAACAAAATTTTAAGGATGGACTGAGAATGTATAGCCCCAATATATACACAGGAGACTGTCTTTTCTCCTTCAAGAGTTCTCTTCCTTCAGGAAGGGCCTCTCATCAAGATGACTTTCCTGGGGCACATGGGTGGCTCAGTCAGTTGAGCATCCGACTTCGGCTCAGGTCATGATCTTGAGGTTTGTGAGTTTGAGCCCTGTGTCGGGCTCTCTGCTGAGCCTGCTTCGGATCCTCTGTCCCCCTCTCTCTCTGCCCCTCCCCCATTTTGCATGGTTTCTCTCTCTCTCTCAAAAATAAATAAACCTTAAAAAAAAAGAGATGGTTTTCCCAATATCAAGTTGTTTATTCTTAAAAAAAAAAAAAAATCTCCCTGCATTAATTTGGTAGGATTGCATTGAAAGTACCACAGACGGGGTGGTTTAAGCAACAGAAATGTATTTCCTCACAGTTCTGGAGGCTGGAAGTCCCAGCCCAAGTGTCAGCAGGCTGGTTTCATTGTGAGACCTCTCTCCTTGGCTTATAGATGCCTGTCTTCTCCCTGTGTCCTCACATGGTCTTCGTCTGTGCATGTGTCTCTGTCCTAATCTCTTCTAAATACCCCAGCCATATTGGATTAGGGCCCACCCTAATAACTTCAGTTTAATTTAATTACTTTGTTAAAGCCCCATCTCTGGATACAGTCCTATTCTGAGGTACTAGGGGATAGGACTTTCACATACAGATTTGGGGGGCACACAGTTCAGCTCATTGAACTCCCTGAAAGGGACTTTTCACTGCTGCCCACACTTCTCAGATGTCTCTCCTGCTTGGCCACCCCCTTTCCCTGTTCTTGAACACCACAGCATGGTATTTTGGTAGAAGCAGCAAAGGGGCTTTCATTAGAGTCCTGGGATCCTGAAGAGGTAGGTGAACACTGACCGGCCCTCCCGAGCTGGTGGGTGTGGAGATGAAGAGGTGTAGGCAGGAGTATTTTGGGACTGTTTGTCCTTCGCATGTATTAAAGGCTGGCTTAGTTTAAAATGGAGTCTTTCCTATTTTTTTTTTTTTTTAAATTGTAGTTTTGAAAGCGGGTGGATGACTAGTGTGTGTGCCTAGGAACCTGTCTTGGGGTAAAAAATAAGTCAGCGGACAGTTCCATAACTGGGTATAGACAGTCTTAGGGTGCTGAGTAAAGGAACATAGCAAGGTTCTTGCCCTTCTATTTCTAATTCCTTCGGAATATTTTTAGTTGATCCGTCATTTTTAGCTTCGAATCATAGGAGGGATTGTTTCAGCTAGTTTTGTCACCAGGAGAGCTAAGGTAGTCGGTTGTAATGGTGATACACTGGGGATAAGGGATGAATAGCACCCTTTTGTTTTGACTGCCTAGAGCTGAACTTGTAGCCTGGAGCCCATGATCGTGTAGGGCTGGCACCTCCAGTCTCATGCTGAACTTCCCTCGAAACCTCCTGCCCCTCCGCCTTCCTTTTCCATATCTATAACCTCATTCTCTTTTTTGTTAGATTAGGTATATTTGTATAAACTGTCTTTAAATCCACCAATCTGTGCATCTATCCATATATATATATGTGTGTGTGTGTGTGTGTGTGTGTGTGTGTGTGTTATTACATATAAAAAATATAAGTATATCCTTGTATACACAAATGTATATAAATTATTTGGGAGCATTTTCCTGTATCTTAACATGATGTTGGAAGCAATCCAGGTTTAACCTTATAATTGGAGGTGGAGCCTCATTAATATTGTATTTAACCATGTTCACCTAATACCTTTCAGATTGAGATTAAGAATGAAAAACAGAGCTTTTTTTCCCCCAAAGGACTAATGTGCTCTCTTTGGCTTTGAAACATGCTCTTGGTGTAGATGTCTTTGACCATACACATCTATAAATACATGGACACACACATATACAAACATAAATATAATGCACAGTGTATGTAGGATTCTGTCATTTGGCATGATTGGGATTTGTGAAGTGTTTTGGTTAGTTGAATGTTCTGGTTAATAGTGAATTGTTTTTTTTATGTCATCTAAAAACTATCAAAACAAGAGTGCAAGAAAACATCTAACTCTGAAGTTAGACTGCACATAAACGGACCTTTCTCTGTAATTCAGGAGATCCATCACTCTTTGCATGATTGTGTGTAGCTATGTCTGTGGACTAGAGATAAACTATTTAATTCTGGACCTTTCTGTTAAGTTAGAGGAATATATACCAGAAGTTGCAAACATGAGTTTTTTGGGCTGTGCTTTATTCTGAGTGCACAATGTTTGAAAAAAAAAATTTTTTTTTAAGTTTATTCATTTCTGAGAGACAGAGACAGGTGTGCGTGGGGGAGGGGTGCAGAGAGAGAGACACACACAGAATCCGAAGCAGGCTCCAGGCTCTGAGCTGTCATCACAGAGCCCGATGTGGGGCTCGAACCCATGAACCGTGAGATCATGACCTGAGCCTAAGTCAGACGTTTAACCAATTAAGCTACCCCTGCGCCCCCTGTTTCAGCATTTGAAATTTTTTAAATGAAGAGTCAATATTTAAGAATTGAGAATTCATATAATCTAGATTTGAGGCTTCTCTTGCGGGATCAGTGGTCCTAGACTCCAGACGCTTTGCTTGTCTCTCTGACCTCCCTGGTCTCTAGTGGGGTTTGAGATTGCAACTCCTGAACATGCTTTTGTAGTTTATTGCAAGTTCTTAATAAGCAGTGATTAAATTATCGAGATAATCTGTGTTTTGCATCTGTTTGGTGCCTTTTATTTTTCAAAAGAGTTTCAAACCCATTGGTTCCTGGCTGCAGCTCTGTGGGATAGGCAGAGCAATACAATAGCATTGCACCCATTTCCCAGATGGAGAAGTTAGGACTCTAGGCAGGAGATAGCGACCTCCATATTTATTTATTTATTTATTTATTTATTTATTTATTTATTTATTTTTAATTTTTTTTAACGTTTATTTATTTTTGAGACAGAGAGAAACAGCATGAACAGGGGAGGGGCAGAGAGAGAGGGACACACAGAATCTGAAACAGGCTCCAGGCTCTGAGCTGTCAGCACAGAGCCCGACACGGGGCTCGAACCCATGGACCGTGAGATCATGACCTGAGCCGAAGTCGGACGCTCAACCGACCAAGCCACCCAGGCGCCCCGCGACCTCCATATTTAATGGTCCCTAACGCTCTTCAGGAAGCAGTTTGGAGTCTTGTCACTCATGGATTTATAAAACATCTTTTGAGGTTATGTACACTTTTCATCCCAAATGAAAACACATTTGCTGTTTTTTGATTATATAAACAATACATTTCGAAGTCCAGAAGCTTAATGAATACAGAATAAGTGAATAAAAAGAAAGTAAAAGTTACTCAAAGTGTCTTCACACAGAGATAATTACCGTTCATTTTGGTGAACTCACCACCTCAGAACCTCCCTAAACATAACTGTGGATGTTTGTAGATATGAAAGTGTACCCAAGTGAGATAATATTAACGAGGTTGTTTTATAACCTACTTTTGTTTCAGTTAGGAATGCATCACAGACAGCTTCCCGTGGCACTACACTGAAGCGTACATATCATTTTTAAAGCAACACAGAATTTTGTTTTAGGCGCGCACCCAGATACTTTTACTGAGGTACCTTTAACCAGTCCTCCCTAGTCAGCCACTTAGGCTCATTTTTCCATTATAAACAAGGCTGTCACAGACATCCTTGTGTATGCACCTTGGTACACCTGTTCAGTGAACCCATAAGGGTAAATTACTAGTTTGAAACTGTGTACCTGTGCCCATTTTAACTATCGGCAACTCTGGAGAGAATGTTCTTCAAGTCCATGTGAGCTCTTGGATTTGAGGAGCAAATTCATATTGCTGGTGGCCTAGCTTCTCTACCTGCACACACTGTGACCAAGGGCACTAAAATAATCCTCAAAACTGTATCGACCATCTTTTACATATACTAAGCCATATATCAAGGCAAAACACAATTCTTGCCCTTCTTGAGCTTGATCCCTGGTGTAGAAGCACACACCCACACACACCCACACTCATACACAACTAACTCACTATAATACGATATGGTAAGTGCTGAACTGCCAGGCAAATGAGTCAGAAGGCAAAATGGGTAGTTATTCCTGGGCAAGTCTGAGGTGATAACATTCCTGCTAAGCCTTGAAGGATGAATGGGGTTACAGTACGCAGAGATGAGCAAAGGCATCTCAGATGGAAAGAAACATGGGACGGCCTGATGGTTCAGAGATTCGGGGAGGCGTGCTGGTGTCCTGGTAGGGCTAGATCTTAGCAGTGAGATGTGAAGAGGCTTCCTTGTGGAGTGAGTTCATAAAGATCCCTTGGTCTCATCTTTCTCATTCAAGTAAATAAGAATTTTGCCTATTTCATAGGATTGGGGGTTTTATTTTTTTTTTTATTTAAAAAAAAATTTTTTTTTTCAACGTTTATTTATTTTTGGGACAGAGAGAGACAGAGCATGAACAGGGGAGGGGCAGAGAGAGAGGGAGACACAGAATCGGAAACAGGCTCCAGGCTCTGAGCCATCAGCCCAGAGCCTGACGCGGGGCTCGAACTCACAGACCGCAAGATCGTGACCTGGCTGAAGTCGGACGCTTAACCGACTGTGCCACCCAGGCGCCCCAGGATTGGGGGTTTTAAAAAGGCAATGGGTGTAAGGTGCTTGAAATGGTGTCTGGGGCATACTAAATGCTCAATAAATGTGGTCCTTGTGATTACTATTATCTGTTCCCTTCGCAGTTGATCTGAACTCTCCTTTCAGCCTTTAGCCTCCTGAACAGAAGTCCTGTCATCTACCTGGGCAGTGCTCCAGTGCTCACTCCTCTAGGTGAGCTCTTTGGACCATCCCCAGCTCCACGGTGATCCTCCCTGAGACTTCCAGGTTCAGATGTGGAGAGCAAAGAGGCTTACTGTGGTTTGGTTTTAACATGCTAACTCTGAGAAGTTTGCTCTGTGCTGAGGACTCGTGGACATCGAACTGGACTTCTAATTTGGAAATGTGGAAAAGTCATATAATTTCAAATATTTTCCATGACATGCTGTAAACTTTTAGGCCCAGGCAATAATGTTGTCTCAGGGTGATGAAATGGAAAAACCCACCGTTTTATGTGTGGACACTTGGTTTTGCCCCAGGTTACAGCTGTGCGATTTCAGACAAACCCTTTGTCTCCCTGGGCTTTAGCTTCATCATGATATTGATGATGATGATGATGATGATAGTGGTGGTGGTGATGATGTAGAAGGAGGAGAAGGGGGGGGGCAGAAATCAAGGAATTGATCCCATTTACAGTTGCACCAAAACCAATATGATACCTAGGAGTAAACCTAACCAAATAGGTAAAAGATTTGTACTCTGAAAACTATAGAGGGGCGCCTGGGTGGCTCAGTCGGGTTGAGCGGCCGACTTCAGCTCAGGTCATGATCTCACGGTCCGTGAGTTCGAGCCCCGCGTCGGGCTCTGTGCTGACAGCTCAGAGCCTAGAGCCCGTTTCAGATTCTGTGTCTCCCTCTCTCTCTGACCCTCCCCTGCTCATGCTCTGTCTCTCTCTGTCTCAAAAATAAATAAACATTAAAAAAAAATTTAAAACTATAGAACACTGATGAAAGAAATTGAGGAGGACAGAAGAAATGGAAAAACACTCCATGCTCGCAGATTGGAGGGACAAATACTGTAAAATGTCTGTGCTAACCAAAGCAATCTACACATTTAATGCAATCCCCATAAAAATGCCACCAACATTTTTCATAGAACTGGAACAAACAATCCTAAAATTTGTATGGAACCACAAGAGACCCCGAATAGCCAAAGCAATCCTAAAAAAGGAAAGCAAAGCTGGAGGCATCACAATTCTGGACTTCAAGCTATATTACAAAGCTGTAGTCATCAAAACAGTATGGTACTGGCACAAAAAATAGACACCTAGATCACTGGAACAGAATAGGAAACCTAGAACTGGACCCAGAACTTTATGGTCAACTAAATTTTGACAAAGCAGGAAAGAATATCCAATGGAAAAAAGTCTCTTCAACAAATGGTATTGGGAAAACTGGAGAGCAACATGCAGAAGAATTTTGAAACTGGACCACTTTCTTACACCATATACAAAAATTAACTCAAAATGGATGAGAGACCTAAATGTGAGGCAGGAAACCGTCAAAATCCTAGAGGAGAAAACAGGCGGCAATCTCTTTGACCTTGGCTGTAGCAACTTCTTATCAGGCACATCTCCAGAGGAAAGGGAAACAAAAGCAAAAATGAGCTTGAGAGTTCATCAAGATAAAAAGTTTCTGCACAGCAAAGGAAACAAAACTAAAAGGCAGCCTATGGAATGGTAGAAGATATTTGCAAATGACACGTCAGATAAAGGTTAGTATCCAAAATCTATAAAGAACTTATCAAAGTCAGTACCCCCAAAATAAATAATCCAGTTAAGAAATGGGCAGAAGACATGAAAGGACATTTTTCCAAAAAACATACGGAAGGCGGGCAGACACGTGAAGCCTCTGGCCTTCAGGGTATCATTCCCACTTCACAGGGGAGGCAGCTGAGGCCAGGGAGGCCATGTGATGTGTCTAGCCCAACACACAGCCTGAGTTGATGGTGAGAGTGGGTGTCAACGTTGGTGGTTGGAGATGGGGTGGGGTGAATGGAGAAGAAAGGGAATGGGCGCATATAAGATCAAGTTGAAGGCAGTGTTGTTCTCACTGTGATTATTTCTGTCTTCTCACCTGTCCACGGAGTCCCTCCTGCCTCTGGATTCCTGTGGATCTCAGCGAATTCTCTGTGAATGGTGTCCATCATTCCCAGTGTAGTTATGATTCCAGTATGGTCATTATATGCTTATGTATTTTATTGATATGTAATTGACACGTCACATTCTGTAAGTTTAAGGTGTCCAACCTGTTCGCTTGATACATTTATATGTTGCGATGTGGTGACCGTCATAGCATTAGCTAACACCTCTGTTCCCATAATTATTTCTTCTTTGTAGGGAGGGCAATAAAAATCTAATCTTGTAGCATTTTTGAGGTTTACCATGCAATTGTTGACTGTAATCACCATGCTGTGCATTAGATCTATAGAACTTATTTATCTACTAACTGAAAGTTTGTGCCTTTGAACAACATCTCCCCGATTCCACCATCTCCAGCAACTGGTAACCACCATTCTGCTTTGTTTTAATGAGTTTGGCTTTTTTAGGTTTCATATATAAGTGATGCATGCAGTGTTTGTCTTTCTGTGTCTGACTTATCTCAATTAGCATAATGCTTTCAAGGCCCATCCATGTCGGGTTGTCCTTGGGCAGTGGCAAGCTAGGGGGGTGCAAAAGAACTGGGGTCCATGCCTGCTCCAGGCCATATAGCATCCTCAGTGGAGAGGGGTTATTCTGGAATGCCCAGCATGCATCCTCTGTCTCTTGGGAGCAATCCTGGGCTTTTGTTCCCACATCCATCCCTCCCCCTGTCTCTCCCAGGCTCCTCGGGGAAACTGTAGAGTTTGCATCTCGAAACTTAGTCATTCATGCCCAACTAGATCAGGACCCTGCACACTCAGACATGTCTTGCCCTTTTGTGAGTGGCCACTGGCTGTGAGACCCACGTCTTGCATATATCCAATTCTGGACTTGGAGTCAGGACACCCGAATTCTAGTCCTGAGTCCACTGTCCAGTCACTTAAGCTTCCCTCTCCCGGAAGAGGTGAGAGGGTCACCAAGTTTTCTGAGTATTTGTGCAGTGCTGATGGTTTGCCCATGGCGGTGTACTGGGTTGTTGGGAAAAGTAAACCCAAGTGAATCTAAACAAGCGGCTCCCTCTGCCCTTGGGGGCTTTGCAGTTGTGCACAGACGCGGGATTTAGACACGGGAAGCTCTCCCAGGCCTCAGAGCCCAGGGCTGGGAGCATCTGCTGTGTGCCAGGCCCCATGCCATGTACTCTGTCTGCAAGCTTGCTTATTTCTCCCCACAACTGGAGGCTGGTATCTGAGCCCCATCTACTAGATGTGGGATACGGAGGCCCAGAGGCTCAAAGTGACGTGCCCAGGGCCATAGAGCCGGTAAGGCAGCAGGCTGGCATCCGGCGCCGGGCCCCTCTGCCCTGCCCTTCCTCTTCATTCAGCCGACCACGAGCCCTCATTTCTGCTCTCTGGCTTCCACATGGCCCGTCTCCTTTGTTTGTGGGAAAGGAAGTTGCCGGGGATAGGAGTGTTGAAAAAACAAGTAAGGACGGCTGGAGCCTAAAAAGCCAGCCCGGACCCACTGCCACCGGACGTGGAGGCTGTCTCGACCCATGTTCCTTGGGGGAAAAGAGTTGTTGAATATTCTTCGTGTCAAGATTTTGTTTTTCTTGTGTGGGCGGTGGGGCAGGGAGTGTCTTCTCCATAATGCACCTGCGTGTTCATTGAGGAAATATTTATCGAATTATACTTACTCTGTGTGAGCCACACAGTGCCGAGAGCCAAATAAAGATTCGGGTCAGTGATTTCTTGAGACGCCTCCAGTCTAGAACGTAACAGTGGTGATCCTGTAAGAGAGGATGTGATCTTTATCCTGAGAGAAGTGATAATAGTGATAATAATGATAATATTAATAGCAACTACAAGCATCGAGTGTCCTTTGTGTCTGGCTATTTTGCATATGTTGCATATTTTGCATATATTAACTCATGGTTATAGCACCCCTGAGAGGGAGGTTTTGTTATTTTCCATGTTTTGTCGGTGAGGATGCTGATTGGAGAGGCAGGCGCCTCATTCACGGGCACACAGAGAATGAGTTGGAAGCAGAGACTGGAACCCCAGCAGTCTGGCTCCAAAGTCCACTCCGTGCTCGTACACAGTTGTACTCTGGTTTCCCAATGCCTCAAGCACTCGGAAAATCAAGTTCATTCCCGTCTAGGGGGACTGAGCAAGGCTTCTGAGAGAAGGGAACTTTGAACTGGCCTTGCAGCGGGTGCGGGAAGGGGGACTTCCCTGCTGTGAACATGTGGGGAGCAGCCACACCAGGCTTTAAGGCTTGGCCTGGAGCCGTGGGAAGCCCTTCACCCCCCTCACGCCCTCTGTGACGGGGACTGAAACCTGATGTTTTATTTCTCCAAATAGCTGCACCATTTCACATAAGTGCACTAGAGTGGACAGTCATAAGTTGGCTGCGCCTTGGAGCGCCTGGGTGGCTCAGTCAGTTGTGTCTGACTTCGTCTCAGGTCATGATCTCGTGGTTCATGGCTTCGAGCCCGCGTCAGGCTCTTTGCTGACAGCTCAGAGCCTGGAGCCTGCTTCAGATTCTGTGTCTCCCTCTCTCTCTCTGCCCCTCCCCTGCTCATGCTCTGTCTCTCTCTCTCTCTCTCTCTCTCAAAAATAAGCATTAAAAACTAAAAAAAAAAAAAAAAAAGTAAGTTGGCCTCAGTTTTAAAATGTCACCTGTAGCAAATGTACATGGAATCCCAGAAATTGATTCTATGATGCATCCGAGGCATTTCTGTCATTGCTCCTACGTCTTCTCCAGCTCCTTGGAGTGACCTTGTGTGCTTATGTGGTAGGACAGGATACACACGAGGGATTGGTGGGTTTTCACTCTGTCCTTTGGTCTGAAATGCCCTGGAGAACTTGTGTTTATCTCTTGGAGGCTAAAATGTGTCAGGTCGCTCTGTCTCACTCCCTAAGGCCATGGCTCTCCCTCCCTCCTGTGTGCATGTTTGCATGTGGTGTCTCCTGTGGGCCAAGCACCACGTGAGGCGCTGGCATATGGATGGAAAGACACTTCCTGACCACAGAGGAGTTAGAGTCTAGTGAGGAGAGTGTTGTGCAGTCAGATTATCTTAAACCGGCATCATACTCACCGGAGATGTGCAGAACATGTGAACTGATCAGGGGCCAGAGTTTCGGGGCTTCAGTTTTGGGGTTGATGGCAGGCTTCCAGGGGAGGTGAAGTGTGACTGACCCACCAAGGACAGACAGGCACGTAAGGTGGAGTCGTGCATCCCAGGAGATACAGAATTGGTGCACTGGCAGCAGGCTGTGCGCGGTGACAGGAGGGGACACTAAATGTGGGCGGAGTATGGGACGGGTCACCAAATCCCCAGTGGGTCACACCTCAGTCCCCGTTCTTCTCCCCCCAGGTAAGGAAGGAAATGCAGGTTCTGACAAAGACTCGGGGTGCTCGGGCCCTGGTTTCCCTTTCTGTTCGTTCCCCGCTGGCCCGAGACAGCTTCAGAGCCTATGAATTCCAGTACGTGGAATTTCTTTATGTGTTGAGAGCACCAACTGGAAGAGACTTTGGACACCCACTTGGAGGAAGGCTCCCAGGGAGAAGCAAATGCATATTTTGTCTTATTTTTTGTAAAATGGATCACAGAGGAGCGATTCCCCGATTCACCACGTGCAGACACGTCCTGTCCCATGGGCAGAGCCCCTCTGCCGATACCGTGCGCGGATAGCTCTGAATTCTCACTGTTTCCCATCAGGGCTGGAAGCCAGGTTCTCCCCCCGCCCCGTTCAGCTGCACAGTTCACTGTTATGTGGAGTGCCCAGCCATCCTGGTTTGCCCAGGCAGAGGGGTTTCCCGGGAAGGAGGCCCTAAACTGGAGAAAGTCCGTCAGAGGAGCAGAAGCTCCGTGCTCTAGAGTGAGGGCTAATTTTAGGGATCTGACCTCGTTGCAGTTGTGGGAGCTGGTGCAACAAATGCTCCGTAAGGCCATTGCTTCTGCCTCTAGTGGCTGGACCTGAGGTCAGCAGGGCTGGTGGTTGGAGAAGGTGGATGTGAAGTGGGGGAAGCCAGGGCAAGCTGGGACCCACGGGGATGGATTGGACTCAAAGGGCTCGTTGGGACCCATGAGGATGGGATGGCACCTCCAAGGGCGAGCTGGGACGGCACCGGTCTCATCCTCCTCCGAACATCCCACCGCCAGGATGTGGGTGTCCTGCGGGAGAAGCTCATGCCCTTAGTCATGGAGCGACATGCTTGGCTCAGGAGTTGGAGAAGCCGAAGGAGGAGGCCCAGCACGAACCGAGGAGGCCCCAGCCCGCCCGCCGCCTCACACAACAGGGCGGGCGAGGTTGCACTTGGGCCGCGGCAGCCCTTGACCCCACGCTGCCTTCGGAGCCTGAACATGGCTGCAGCTGCACGTCTGCCTTCCAGATCTTGCCCGAGTTTCTCCTGTGGCCCAGAATCAGACAGACATGGAAGAGAATTCTGGGAAAGTTTGCTCCAACTTGGCTGAACTGCCATGGGACACAGTTGTCATCACTTGGGGGCGATTTCGACCACAGTCCACTGTCTCCTTATGACTCACGGTTGGTTTCTTCTGAATTTTCTAAGGGCAAACGCCCCTCAGCTCCATGCAGGCCACGGAAAATAACGGCACGACTGCCACTTTTCTCTTAGTGACTACACAGCCCCATTTCCCATGAGGAAAACCTATCCCTCCTCTCACTGACAGGTTAACCCTATCCCATATGGAGTGGTAACCCTGGCGGGAGACCTTCCCTCTTTCTTAGGCTTGTCTTCGTTATGAAGAGTCCTCCACGTGACCTCTGAACGCTTCCAGTGGTTTCTCCCTGATGCCCACATTTCTGCCCACGAGGGTCCCTCTGGACTGCTATCCCAACTTCCTGTAGTGGTTCATTTATGTGTCAAGTTCACTGGCACAGTAATCCCCACCCCGTTCAACCCATCTGTTTGGCCCGTGCAGAAGACAGATGGGGCCTGGAGAATGACAGCGGATTATCATAAGCTTCACCAGGTGGGGACTGGGCTTGCAGCTCAAGTGCCAGATTGGTTTCATTGCTTGAGCAACCTAACACATCCCCTGGTACCTGGTATGCAGCTATCTGTGCAGCAAATGCCTTTTCCTCCTTCCCCGTCCAGCAGGCCCACCAGAAGTAGTTTGCTTTCAGCTGGCGAGGCCAGCAGTGCATGTTCACTGGCCTACCTCAGGGGCACATCAGGTCTCCTGCCCGGTGTCATCATGTAGTGTGTGGGGATCTTGGTTGCCTTTCCATTCCACAAGACATCCCCCTGGGCCATGACACTGATGACATGGTGCTGATGGCAGTGAGTGAGAAGTAGCAACTACTCTAGGCTTATGGTAAGACTTTTGCGTGTTGGGGGTGGGTAATAAATCTACCTAAAATTCAGGTTTAAAAAAAACAATTTAAATGCTTATTCATTTTTGAGAGAGAGAGAGAGAGAGAGAGAGAGAGATGAGCAGGGGAGGGGCAGAGAGACAGGGAGAATCCAAAGCAGGCTCCAGGCTCTGAGCTGTCAGCACGGAGCCCAACGTGGGGCTCAAACTCACCAACCGCGAGATCGTGACCCGAGTCAAAGTCAGACGCTTAACCAACTGAGCCACCCAGGCGTCCCAGGGGTTTCCTACCTCAGTGAAATTTCTAGCGGTCCAGTGGTGTGGGGGCATGTTGAGCTATCTTTTCTAAGGTGAAGGACAAGTTGTTACATCTGGCCTGTCCCACAACCGAGAAAGAGGCACAACGCCTAGTGAGCTTCTTTGGAGTTTGGAGGCAACACATTCCTCGTTTGGGTGTGTTGCTGTGACCCCCAAAACTGCTTGTTTTGAGTAGGGCCCAGAACACAAGCCAGAGAAGGCTCTGCAGTAGGTTTGGGCTGCGGTGTGAACTGCCCCACCACTTGGGCAGATGATCCAGCGCGTGCGGGAGTGCTTGAAGTGACAGTGGCAGACAGGGATGCTGTTGGGAGCCTGTGGCAGGGCCCTCCAGGTGAATCACAGCCCAGGCCTTTGGGATTTTGGAGCATGCCCTGCCATCTTCCGCAGAAAACTACTCTCCTTTTGAGGAAGAGCTCTTACACTGCTGCTGGGTCTTAGTAGAGACTGGATCCTTAACCATGGCCACCAATGACTGAGGACCTGAGGTATCCATCATAAACTAGGTGTTATTTGACCCACGAAGCCATAAAGCTGGGCATGCCAGCAACACTTCATTGTCAAAATAGAAGTGGTATAGATGTGACTGGGCCCAGGCAGGTCCTGAAGGCACAAAGTAAGTTACATGATGAAGTGGCCGAAATGCTCACGGTCCACATTATGCTACACTGCCTTCTCTCTCCCAGCATATACCTGTGGCCTCATGGGAAGCTACTCTGATCAGTTGACAGAAGAGAAGACTTGGACCTGGTTCACAGATGGTTCTGCACAATGCAGGCAAAACCCAAAAGTGAATAGCCGCAGCCCTATAGCCCTTTTCTGGGATATCCTTGAAGGACAGTGGTGACGGGAAATCCTTCTGGTGAACAGAACTTTGAACAGTGTACCTGGTTATTCACTTTGCTTGGCAGGAGAAGTGGCCAAATATACAATTATATGTTGATTCGTGGGCTGCGGCCAATGGTTTGGCTGGATGGTCATGAACTTGGCAGGAACGTGATTGAAAAACTGGTGACAAATTTGGGGAAGACTTACGTGGATGGACCTCTCTGAATGGGCCAAAAGAATGAAGATGAAGACATTTGTGTCCCACGTGAATGCTCACCAAAGGGTGACCTTTGCAGAGGAGGATTCTGATAATCAAATGCATAGGATGATCTGTTCTGTGGAAACCTACCAGTCAGCATCTTTCTGTGGCCATCTCTCTCATTTCCCAATGGGCTCATGAGAAAAATGGCTGTGATGGCAGGGGTAGAGGTTGTGCATCGACTGAGCAACATGGTCTTCAACTCACCAAGGCCAGCCTGGCTGTGGTCACTACTGGATGCCCAATCTGCCAGCAACAGAGACCAACACTGAGCCCCCACTATGGCACCATTCCCAGGGTGGTTGGTAAGTCAGCTACATGGTGGCAATTTGATTTTAATGGACCACTTCCATTGTGGAAGGGGCAGCATTTTGTCCTTACTGGATTGGACACTCTGGATATGGATCTGCCTTCCCTGCATCCATGCACTTTACAGGATGCTTTATCCACCATCATGGTATTCCACACAGCACTGCTCTGATCCAGGTGTTCACTTCACAGCAAAAGAAGTGCGATAATGGGCCCAGATTCATGGAATTCACTGCTCCTCATCATCCTGAAGCAACACTCTTGATAGAATGGCCATTTGAAGGCTCAGTTACAGTGCAAGCTAGGTGACAATACCTTGTAGGCCTTGTAGGGTTCTTCAGAAGGCTGATATGCTCTGAATCAACATCCAATATGTGGTACTATTTCTTCAATATCCTGGATTCACGGGTGCAGGAATCAAGGGATGGAATTGGGAATGGCATCACTCACTATTGCTCCTAGGAACCCACTTAGTAATAGTTTTGCTTCTGGTTCCCAAAACTTTGTGCTTTACTGGCTTAGAGGTCTTTGTTCCAGAGGGAGGAATACTTCACCAGGAGACACAACAATGATTCCATTGAACTGTGGAAGTTAAGATTGCTACCTGATCACTTTGGCCTCCTCATATTTCTGAATCAAGAAGACAGTTATGGTGGTGGCTGGGGTGATTGATTCCAACTACCAAGGGGAAATTTTGCTACTACCCCATAATGGAGGGAATGAAGGGTATATTTGGAATACAGGAGATCCCTTACCATGCTCTGTGATTAAGGCCAGTGGAAAACCACAACAGCCCAATCCAGGCAAGACAGCTCATGGCCCAGACCATTTACGAATAAAGGTTTGAGTCACCCCACCAGGTGAAGAACCACAACCAACTGAAGGCAAAGGGAATACAGAATGTGAAGAAGAAGGAGAAGGAGAAGAAGGAGGAGGAGAAGAAGGGGGGGAGGGGGGAGGGAAAGGAGGAGAAGGAAGTTGTAAATACCAGCGATGACCATGTGACTAGTTATAGAAACAGTAAAATTGTCATGAGTATTTTCTCCTTATTTTGTTGTAAACATGTGTATCTATCTGATATATATCTCAAATATATTTGTTATGTCTTTTGTTTTCTTCTTTCCCTTATTCCCTTATCATATAACATAAGATGTATTGCCCTTATAGTCCTTAAGTATTGTGAATTTTATATCATGGGTTTAAGTTACAGGATATCAAGAAGAAGAGTAAATACCACACAAGGACGTACCTCCTCTTTGGGGGAAGGGGTTGGTGCATTTTTGGTTTTTTACAGAGTAGTTGTATCATGTTAGGTGGAATTATGTTATTGGTGATGTCTTTATTGGGATAATAAGACTTTGTAAGTCTTTATTTGGGATAATAATAAGATAATAATAAGTTTAAGGAGATGGGGCTGGGGGCCAAGGTGACAAGGGGAGGGCTTGCAATGGCAAACTGTATGTGTTGACCGCTCGCGGCGGTGTCCAGGTTAAACAGTACTGGCGGTGGGCGGTGTCTGTGAGGATATTTTCGGAAGAGATTAGCATTTGAATCTGAAGACTCAGTAAAGTAGATGACCCTCCCCAGTATGGGTGTGCACCATCCCATCTACTGAGGGCCTGAATAGAGCAAAAGGCAGAGGAGGGAGGAATTTCACTGGTTGTGCTGAGACATCTCAGCTCTGTGTCTTGTGCCTTCAGGCTGGGATTGAAACCTGGTTTTTAGGACTCCCCTAGTTTTTAGGACTTCAGACTCAGACTGAATTAAATCATCAGCTTTCCTGTATCTCCAGCTTGCAAATGGCAGACTGTGGGACTTCTTAGGCTTCCTAACTGTATGAGTTAATTCCTGATAATAAATCCATATAGTTATAGATATACAGTTATAAATATAGATTTAGGTGTAGATATACATATCCTACTGGTTCTTTTTCTTTGGAGGATCCTAATACACTGCCCTATCTCAGCAATACTTCAGTGCTTCTGATTGCCCTGGGAATAAAATCCAGACTTCTTGTCTCAACCCGAGAGTCTGTCCTCCTCAGGCCCCTGCTCAACCTTCTCTTTTCTCACGCACACCCTTCCTTCCTTTCTCACGCACATGGCTCCTTTTGGCTCCTTGGACACTTTGTACCTTGCACTTGACCTTCCCTCCTCCTTGACCAGTAAATAAAGTGGCCTCCCCAGTTGCCCATTGGCTTTTCACCTGTTTATTGCTCTCGCAGCTCTCATCAGTCTCTACTTGTTTGTTTCTGTATATGTTTGCCACCTGTCTCCCCTACTGGAATGCAGCCCCTTGAAGGCTCAGCCTTATCTGTCCTGTTGACTGTGGTTTGTCCTCTCACCTAGCAGATGTTGAAGGTACTCGATAGACATTGGTCAAATTGTTGAGTGGAGAATGTGGTGGTGCAGTGGAGAATTTGTGACAAACAGCAATGCTGATCAGAGGGGGAGTGTGTTAATGATGCTGTTGGTCAACCACACCTTGGGATGCCTGCTGGCTCAGATCCCAAACAGACCTTTGAGAGCTTGCAGTGCAATTTTTTACTGTGAGACCAACTATCACAAACTTGGTATTCCAAATGAATACCCTGGTTGTGTGAGCCATGTGCAATTTCTCACGCCAGTAATCATAATATGAAAAGCATGTGTTTATTGAGTGTTTACTATGCACTCAATGTTGGCTGTGTAATAAACAGACATGGAATCTCGGGTGTCCAGCTCGCACATCTGCAGGTCATCTGGGGTTTGCCTGATTTACATGGGGCTTGGCTGTGTTGGGCTCTGGCTGTAGTTTGGGTCCAGGTCTGTTCCACATGATGCCCATCCTCCCTACACTAGTTGGTTCTTTGAGTATCACAAGAAGGCAATGTCAGTCGTACAGGCATAGTTCAAACCATTGCTAGCATCTCAGTGGTCAAAGCAAGTGACATAGGTCAAAGGCAGGGAAGTTTCCTCCATATCCCCTGAAGTCATGGTGGGGGTTGGATGTATAACACTTCCGCAGGGGCATGGAGAAATGAGGTCAGTATCTCAGTCTTTGTCAAGTAGGTAACTTACTCCACCAACAACCCTACAAGGTTATTCTTATTGTATTACTATTATTATTATGTATTATACTATATACTATATTATTATGTTACTATTATATTTTATTATACCATATTATACTATCATATGCGGCATAGTGTATATAAACATATATAGTATAATATATAAATAAGTATAGAATAACATTGTATAACATATGTGTATAGTGTCACACATAATATATAGTAAATATATGTATTATATATACTAAAATATATAGCATAATATTATATAGCATAGTATAATGTATAATATATACATATACATTATGTATTATATATAATGTGCATATATATTTTATGTTATGCTACATAATATAGTATAACACTATATATAGTATATGTGTAGTATACTATACTATTATATATACTATAATGTATATCATATAGTATAATATGTAAAGGAATATATAATATTGTATACTATATATTATACTACAGTATTATATATATATATAAGTATATATTGTACTGTACTCCTAATATTGTATATACTTTTTATATTATAACATCATCCTACAAGCCCTTGTTATTACCCTCTTTTTGCAGGTAAGAGTTGAAAAGATTTGCACAGGGCCACACAGTTAGTTAGAGGCAGAGCTGGAGTCTGGACCCAGGATGTCAGACTCTAGAAATTAATCATGGCCTATGCTGCCTTCCATCATTTTGATAAAAGAAGCCAAGTGCCTCCCAGTTAAGATGCAAGAAATGTTGGATGTTGGTTGTCCTTCCATCACAAATTCAGGTTCTTCACTCTGCCTACTTGCTGGCGTCTTAGGATATTCTTTGGTCTGGTCGTTACATAAAGCCCTCTTTTCCTCTAAGATACGCACACCCAGGACTTCATCTCTGCAAGGTCTCTAACACCCCTAGGGGTCAATGGCTGTTAATGACTTACTCAAGAGATAATTTTCTTGCATCTTCAAGACCCCAAATCCAAAGGCTTGACCAATGTGGGGATTTTAGACTCCAGGCAGACTCATGGGAGAGGTAGTTGGAGATAAGAAAGCTTTTTGGGATTCTTAAATCACTTTCAGATGGGAAGCTTATTTATTTGCCTGGAACACTTTCAACAGACTCAAGATTTCCTTAGCATTTAGTCCCTGTTACTCTTGCAGAAGGAAAGAGAGCGAGATGGAGAGTAAAGAGAGCAAGGAGCCTCAAGATTGGTGCTGTGGGTCCACATACATAGATATGCACTTACATAAAGGCATTCCATGCCGTGCAGAGGGCAAAGCCACTGCTGAGAATCTGCTTCAATTGTGATGGAACATTTCATCCATCGTTTGGCACATTCTCTAACCAGAAGTCTTTCGGCACAAGACAGGCTGGTGGGAAAGGGATCTGTGCGGAGGACTTAATGCCATGCCCTGTTCTGGGTGTATCTGTTTGTGTGTTTGTAGAAAAATTCAATACTTAATTGTATGCTTGGCCTGCTCACCACTCGTTTCTAAGAGAGGCATTCCAAAGCCTTGGTTAGGTTTGCTTATATCTCATAAAAGCCAGAACTTGGCTGCGGGGGCCCAGAACCAACCCTATGTGCAGACAGGGCCAGCAGTCACCTGAGTGGGCTTGAAATTCTGAAAGACCCACTTTGCTGAGAATTACTAGTCACCTTCTTAGCATCCATTTGCCTTCTTCCTTCCTAAAAGGACTCCAGATTTCCCAGCTGGTGGTTTGACTGGCCCCACCCCCAGTTTAGAAGTGGATCTTTATTGGTTGAAGGCAATTAGTGTAATTATTGCTACTTTGAATTGGTTCAGGACTGGGAATTTGGTGTGAGTGGCTCCAATAAGAGGAAGCCCAGGAGTTCTTTGAAGGTGGGGGTGGGGGAGGAGAAACTCTCTCCCCCTTGAGACATAAGTGAGGAAAATGAACCCTGTTAGTTCTCTTGTGACAGTGAGAGGAGTCAGCCTTACGGTGAAACTGATGCTGGGGTAGATCCATAGAGACACAGAAGGAAATGGATGCTGAGTGACATTGTTCAGCTACTGGATCAGACCATACCTGAAGCCTGTTCTGCCTCCAAAATCTTTACTTCCTGTAAAGGTTGAGCCTTGGTTTGGGTTTTCTGTTAAGTGGAACTAAAATAACCTGTACTATTAAACCCAGCCAGCCAAAATGTTGTCTTTTTGCTGGTGCTCTAGTACTGGGATATAATCCCTTCCCAGAGGACCGTGGGGACATTTTCACTCACAATATTTATGGGGCACTCATCACCCCCCAAGCACTATTCTGGGAGGTGGAGATACCACAGTCAGTCTTAGTCAGTTTGGGCTGTGGTAACAAAACACTATTGATTGGGTGGCTTAAATAACAAACACCTCTCAAAGTTTTGAAGGCTGGGAAGTCTAAGATCAAGGTGCTGGCCCATTTGGTTCCCAGTGAGGGCTATCTGCAGATGGCTTCCTTCTTGCTGTGTCCTCACATGGTGGAAAGAGAAAGAGCAGGCTCTGTGGTCTCTTCTTATAAGAACATGCATCTCATCGTGAGCACCCCACCCTCATGACCTCATCTAAACCAACTACCAAAGGCTCATCTCCAAATACCATCGCACTGGGGATTAGAGCTTCAACATATGAATCTGGGGGGACACAGATATTCAGTCCATAGCATGCAGTGAGCAAAACAAAACCCCTCACCTCATGGATCTTGCATTCCATTAAAGGAGGCAGACAGAAAAGAAATATGCGGTATTCAGCTGATGATGGAGGAGGATAGAAATGCTATGAAGAAAAATAAGGCAAAGTAAGAGGGATAAGGGGTGGCAGGGGTGTTAGGAGGTGATGGTGGAGAAGAGACTTGAGAAGTGAATCACGGAGGGGGCAGCAGAGAGAATAGCAAGGACATAGGCCTAAAGCTGGGATGTGGCCAGAGGGGCTAGTGCAGAGGGAGTGAGGGGCAAGGGGCGGGAGGCGAGGTCAGAGAGTTAGTGGGGACCGTGACCTAGGGGTCTTCCCGGTCATGGTGAGGACCTCTGATTTCACTGACGAGATGAGAGCTTACAGAGAGTTTTAAGGCACGGCATAATGTGATGTATGGTGTTAAAGGCCGTTGACTGGGTGTTGTATAGAGAACAGACTCTAGAGAGGTTTAGTGCATTGGATGGTGGCCCCCCAAAAGATATCCGCGTCCTCACCCCACAATCCGCGAATGTAACCTTATTTGGAAAAAGGGTCTTTGCAGATGTAATTAAGGATCTTGAGATGAGATCATCCTGGATTATCTGGGTGGGACCTATTCCCATCCAATGATAAATGTTCTTAAAAGAGACAGAAGAGAAGACACAGACATGGAGGAAAAGGGCATGTGAAAACAGAGTCAGAGATGGGAGTGCTGAAGCCACGAGGGAGGGATGTTGGACGCCACCAGAAGCCTGACGAGGAGAGGAAGGATTCTCTTGTAGAGCCTTTGGAGGAAGCCTGGCCCTGCTGCACCTTGAACTTCTGCCTTCCCGAACTGTGAGATAATAAACTCCTGTTGTTTTAAGCCACCCAGGTTGAGGAGATACGTTGGGGCAGCAGTTGTGAAGGGGCAAGAGGTTGTCATGTTGTGAGGGTAGGCTTTGCTGAGGGATTAGATGTGGGGTGTGTGAGAAAGAGAGGTGTCAAGGAGGACTTCAAGATTTTTGGCCTGAGTAAGTGCAGAATGAAGAGGATGCCTTCTGAAAGGGCAGTGACTGGGAGAATCAGGTTTATGTGTGTGGGAATATCTGGAGCTTGAGGTGCCTATTGGATGTTGCCCACGTTGGGGCACCTGGGTCGCTCAGTCAGTTAAGCATCTGACTCTTAATTTCGGCTCAGATCATGACCTCAGTTCATGAGATCAAGCCCCACCTGGGGCTCTGTGCTGTCAGCATAGACTGGGATTCTCTGTCTCTTCTTTCTCTGCCCCTCACCTGGTAATGCTATCTCTTCTCTCTAAACAGGCAGACAAACACTAAAAAAAGATGTCACCCATGGGGCGCCTGGGTGGCTCAGTCGGTTAAGCGTCTGACTTCAGCTCAGGTCATGATCTCATGGTTCATGAGTTCAAGCCCTGCGTCGGGCTCTGTGCTGACAGCTTGGAGCCTGGAGCCTGCTTCGGATTCTGCATCTCCCTCTTTCTCTGTCCCTCCCCTGCTTGCTCTGTCTGTCTGTCTCTCTCAAAAATAATAAACATTAAAAAAAAAAAGATGTCACCCAGGTGGCAATGCCAAGTGCGTTGTTGATGTACGAGCTCGTTACCTGAGATTGTTGGCTGTTAAAGCCAAGAGTGTGGACGAGCTCACCAAGGACTGAGAATAGATGGGAAGAGGAGAAATGGATAGAGCTCTTGGACGTATAAGGCCAGGAAGGGCACTGAGAAGGAACATCTGGAGAAGCAGGTGGAAAATCTGGTGAGCGTGGTGTCCCTGAAGTCAAGCAAAGAAAGTACAGACCAATTCCAGACAAGTTGAACATAATAAGAATTTTATTATTCAGTAATCAAAATAAAAATTTTCTGACTCAAGAATCTTGGTTTATGCCACTTCTTCCTCCCAACCTTGAGGACACGAAAAAATGTATCATGGCTGCCATTTCAGTCATTTAACTGTAATATGCCACACAAGCCTTGGATAAACACCTTTCAGGATTGACATGTGTCATGGGACCTGAGGGGTGCATGTTGAGCATTTATAAGATGATAGCAAGAACTATGATAATTCCTTGAAGTATCATAAAACTTGAAGTAAGTTTTGACTACTTGTTTTTTTTTCATATATATTTATTTTTGAGAGAGAGACAGAGTGCAAACAGGGGAAGGGAAGAGAGAGGGAGACACAGAACCCAAAGCAGCTCCAGGCTCTGATGTCAGCAAAGAGCTTGATGTGGGGCTTGAACTCATGGACCGTGAGATCGTGACCTGAGCCGAAGTGGGGATGCTTAACCAACTGAGCCACCCAGGCACCCGGTTTTGACTACTTGTTTATGCCCAATCCAGTTACCAAGTAGTTCCTTTTTTAAAGTGTTTGATTCTTTTTGGATCATGCTGTGTTTTGTTTTGTTTTTTTTTTTCAACGTTTATTTATTTTTTGGCGGACAGAGAGAGACAGAGCATGAACGGGGGAGGGGCAGAGAGAGAGGGAGACACAGAATCGGAAACAGGCTCCAGGCTCTGAGCCATCAGCCCAGAGCCTGATGCGGGGCTTGAACTCACGGACCGTGAGATTGTGACCTGGCTGAAGTCGGACGCTTAACCGACTGCGCCACCCAGGCGCCCCTAGATCACGCTGTGTTTTAAGAGGAGGGTGTGGTCATCTGTGTCAATGCTACTGGTAGGTCAAGGTAGTGAGGACTCGGCATTGACTGCTGGATTGAACACCCTGGGGGCCTTTGGTGGTCTTGGAGGAGCCATTCCAGGGGGATCGCGAGGCTGAGAGCCGATTTGAGTGGACCTCAGAATGAGACGGGAGAAACTAGATGGTTTGAGTTCAGTGAACATTTCAGAAAATCTAGTCTGTGAAGGAGAAGAAAGAAGTGGCAGTAGCTGGAGGAGAGTGCTGGCGTCAGCATAGTTAAAAAGTATTTTTTTAAGATGGAAGAAAAGCTTGTATATGGGATGATGGGGAAGATTGAGCAGAGAGGGAAAACCCAATACTTGTAGGAGCCAGAGGGTTTAATTGTTGGAGTAATGTCCTTAAGGAGGTGAGAGGTGATGGCATCCGTGGCATAGGGGAATGGCTGGCCTTTGCAGAGAGGAAGTGACAGAGGAAGGCAGGATGATGGGACAGATGCAGGTGGGTGAGTGATCAGCGGGGGTTGCATGAGGAGGCTCTCTGTGGACTGCTTCTGCTTAGTGCAAAGGTGAGAGGATTAGTTGAGCGTGAGGAGGAGCGAGTGAGCATTGGAGGTTCGAGGAGAAGGTCCAGAGAATAGTCCCCAGCTGAGGGGACTGACTAAGGAAATGAGACATTGCTGGGTATGACCAACGGATGTTGCAGTGAGGCCCATTAGCATGGCTGGTTGTGTCTCTCCACCATGTTCAGCTGCTAGGAGCGGACACAGCATGGGTGGGAGGGTGGGCTTAACCAAGTTGCACTTTGTTAGGCAACGAAGAGAGAGGAACTACAGGCACTGGGATTGAGGATATATGAAAGGGGGTATAGATCCTGGAATCTCACTAGGCAAGGTGGGTGGATTCTCTTGGTGGTTGGGGCAATGATGGAAGTCCTAATGGGTTTTGAAGATGATTAGAGTTGGATTCATGGAGGGTGTAAGCTGGAAAGACTGAGGATAGTGGTCTGTGCCTGGAGTGCTTGAAATTGGGGTAATAGAGAAAGTAAAGGGGATTAGAATGTTGGGCCTATCATAACAAAATTCCACAGGCAGGGTGGCTCACACAGTAGACATTTATATCTCACAGCTCTGAAGTCCTGGGTCAAAGTGCTGGCAATGCAGGTTTCATTCTGAGGCCTCTGTTCTTGGTTTGTAGGGAATCCATATCTTACTGTGTGTTCGCATGACCTCTTTTTTGTGCATGTGAAGAGAGAGAGAGGGATTGAGGGAGAGAGGGAGAAGGGCAGAGGGAGCGAAGGAGGCAGAAGGAGGGAAGTGGGGTGAATGAGAGAACACACAAGTGAGCTCTCTGGTCTCTTCTTTCTTTTTTTTTTTTTTTTTTAATACTCTCTGGTCTCTTCTCATTGGGCACCAATCCCATTCATGGGGCTCCACCCTCATGGCCTCACTCAATGGTAATTACCTCCCAAAGGCCCCATCTCCAAATACCATCATATTGGGTGTTAGGGCTTCAACGTATGGATTTCGGGGGGACATAAGCATTGAGTCCATAACATGTGGTTATTGCCAATGATCTGATCTAAGCTTTTGACTAAGGTTATAGGATGAAGAACAGGAGAACTGGAGGCAAGGAGGCCTAGGAGCTAAGCAGGAAGGGCGCTGGGAGAATTGCCTTCATGGAATTGAAATCACTAAGCATTATGATAGGAGAGGTTTTAGAAAGAGAGTCAGTGAGGCAGGTGCTAAAATCTTCAAGGAAGGGAGATGAGTGGAGGGGGCCACCATATCTGGGTGTGAGTGGTTGGAATGGTTAAGAGGCCAGGCTCTAGTGTCAGTTCCCCGAAGTTGAGTCTTATCTGTGTGATTCTTGGTGAACTGCTCAACCTCTTTCTGCCTTAGTTTCCTCATTTGTGAAATGAAGATGATCATTGTACCTACCTCGAGGGGTTTTGTGAGGTTTAAATGCATTAATAAACGAAAAGCACAATAGGGTTGGGACAGGGAGGGGCTGGGTGGTCTAGTCTAGTGGCATGAGCTTCTAGGCCCATGAGCTTTTTTAGGGAAGCAGGAAGGATAAAGTCCCAAACATGGCAAGGAGGATATCTCCTTCGTCTCTGGGTCAGCAGCACAAGGAGTTTGAGAAAGAGAAGAGCTACCCTTGAGCAGACAGAAGAGGAAGCAGAGATTTTAGGAGGGAACTAGGTTTCAGTTCAGGGCAAGGTAAAGGGGAGCTTCAGGGAAGAGGTGGAGAATAGAGAATTTTTCTGAGAATGGACAGTGAAATATGCAGGACCCATGAGAAGACTGGGACACTGGGGAGGGCAGGAAGCCGAGTCATGGCAGTGTGTGTACAAAGCTCTTTTGGGATGGAAGAGCAGGTGATGTGGGATGATGGCTGGGAGATGTAGGCTCCGGGCAGTGCCTGGGGCTTGATGGAATTGGTCCTAGAAGATTTCTTAGACTGTGGTGTTGAGTGAGAGTGTGTGTGTCGTGGTGGCAGGGGTCTCTGCTCCGGAACACCAATGGCACTGTGGAGACCTCCTGTGGGGAGCCCATGGAGCTGAGCAAAGGGTGAGCATGTTGCTGGAGCTGGAGTCAGGAGGGTGTCCCTGGGGATGGACAGGGGGATAGGAGGGACTAGCACTTGGCCTGCTGAACTGATGGGGACCCGTATCATGAAAGGCCTTCTGTGCATGAGAGTCAGATCTGTGCTTTACAAGCATCACCCAGAATGAGAGTGGATGGTGGATGATGGAACAGGGAGAAATCCATCTACGCCACAGGGACCAGTTAAGGGGCTTTTGCAGTAGACTAGGCGCAGATAATGAAGACCAAAAATCAGCAGGTGGAGGGGACAGGAGGATGGCAGATAGGGGAGCAGACTTGAGAAAATTTTCAGGACCTATTTCTTGGAGGTATTTTGAAATCTTTGAGCAAACAGTTCCCAGTAGAGTCATGGCGATCCAAAGTTGCTGAAAGGAGGCAGAAAAGGGGCAAAGAATATGAAAGCCGGGCTCCTTATGGGGTGCCCTCACCAAATCAGGAAGTTGTCACTTGCAACGATTCTCCTAAGTTTTCCAGAGGCTCAGTTTCCCGAACTATTCCACTGACACAAGAAGAATATATCCAACTTCCCCTGGCATTTCGGCAATGAGGAATGAGTGGATGGGATATTGTTACGCATTTGAGCACTTAAGTGAAAGAGGCCTTCTCTTTGCAAAGCACGTTCATGTCCATTATCTCATGTGATGCTCACCATTCTGTCGGTCAAGTGACTCAGACGATGACGACAGGGAAGGTGACGATGAAGACAGCTGGTGTTTATAGTACACTTCCAAGTACCAGTCACCGTGCTTATCATTTGCCAACGTGGCTTTATTTGATCCTCACGCTAATCCCTCAAGGCCCATAGTATTACTCTCTCCACTTTAAAGTTGAACAAAACCTACGGCATGGAGAGGTTAAGCCAAAGTTCTGAAGTTGTACACCCTCCGTCAGGGCCTGACACTTGGTTTTGGACTCGGGCAGTAAGCGAACACCATGATCATTTAACCACTTCTGCCATTTATGTCATCATTCTTGCGTTCCAGGAAGGGTTGGCAGGCGAGATCCAGCCCACTGGTTGTTTTGTCAATAAAGTTTGATTGGAATCCAGTCATCCCCATTCACTTATGTATTGTCTGTGGCTGGGAGATTGCATGACTCAGAAAGCCTAGAATGCTTACCTTCTGGCCCTTTCCAGAAAGTTTCTTGAGCTCTGTGCTAGACTGTCCTTTGTTTGGTCTGTTTCTTCTTCCTCTTCCTTCCTGCTTTTTTCTTCTCCCGAATAATATATAAAATATAAGAATAAAGGAACCTTATTCCTAATGTAGCATCCTGTTTTCATGGGCATTTTACCAATGCCACATTGAGAAAGAAAGAGCAGTTCATGTGTCATCTGAATGAGTGTTTTGATGAGGTCTCTTCTTAAAGTAATGGCAAGGAGAAAAAATGACACCTAATTCTCATAAAATATTTATAAGGTACCTGCTGTGTACCAGGCACTATTCTAAATGTTGGGCTTTCCCGCATATAACGTGGCGGGATTGAAATGAGAGAATCTAGATTAAGGTCTACCCATCTCTAACAAATTCTAAGCCATCATTTTTAGAAACCCTCTGTCTCTAAGCAGATGTAATGTATACCACAAGTGGCATATACAATCAAATGCACCCAGGGGAAGGGCCTCCTTTCTAGAGATCAGTTTGATAAAGTGGGCTGTACCACAAACATGCAGGTACTGGGTCATAGGAAATGTGTCTTAGCTCTTTGGGCCACCGGGGAGAGAAGGAGACCTGCATTCTCTCCCGACATGCCAGGTGGAACCAAACCCAGCTAAATAAATGTCGCCAGCGACCGTTGGGCATCCTGTGTTGGGACTCACATAAAAAGTTGTAGTGTCACCTCCTGGCCGCTAGAGGACTTCATCCTGTTTAAGCAGAGAAAGACTAGCTTGGGGGTGGGATGGGGGAGGTGGGGGGGGAGGGGTCTTTGTGCCCTGGGGCAGGATTGCTCATCTTTCCTTTCCGTAATTCTGCCAGGAGCCTTATGAGGGGATACTTCATGAGCTATAAAGCATCAGAGAGTATTTATGACAGAGAGCCATCCAGTGCTGACTTAATGAGGAGCACACCTCCAGCCTGCTCCATATGAGTGAGACAGCTCTAGAGTTACGGTCTTAATTATTTTGAGTACAAATCCACCTCTTGAAACTTCCACCGGTTCGGTCCCTCTGAACATGAGGTTTGCCCAGTTTCTATATCACATTCGCTTCCAAGGTGCCCTCAGTGGAGAAGGCACAGTGAGGTGGCTTGTATTTAACCCACACTTCCATAGCACTTACTGTGGACTAGGCACTAAATGCCTTACAAATGTTAACTTGCTTAATCCTCAACAGCACCCTATGAGACAGGTGCTTTTATTAGCCCCAACTTACAGATGGGGAAACCGAAATACAGAACATTTAAAGAACTCACGGAGGGCCACGCAGCTCTTAGGAGGGAGGGCTGGGATTGAACCCAGACAGCGAAGCTTCTGAGCTCATACTCGTATCTAGCATGCTCTGCATTGCTACCTCCCAGGAGAAGGGCCAGATAAACAATGACATGTTTTAAAAACATTTTAACCTTGTTGTTTTTCATTATAAGTACATACCAGGAAGTTTGGAAAATCAAAAGAGAAGAGAGATCACCCACAGTCTTACCACAGTCGCAGCCAGCAGTCTCGTGGTTTGGCTTTCGTTTTTCCTGTGCATATGTGTTTTTTCTTATCTCTGTGCATGCAGTTTGCATTCTGCTTAACGTCGTAACATCCTAATGTTATTACATAATTTTCATAGCCGCTGTTTTAAATATTGCAAGAATGCGTGCATGCAGTGACGTAATTGAAGTTCAGAGGAGCTGATGGACAAGAATGTCCAAAGAAGGGAGGGGGACATACGAACTGTCAAGGCAAGGATACAGAATGCCTGCGGGACCTCTGTACCCCCATGAAGACAGCAAAGGCCACTGTGCTGACATGTCATATCAGTGGCACTGAGCTAGGAGGCGGCAGCTGGTGAGCCAGCGCCTCATGGCATTTGGAGACTAAAAACAGCTCTGGGAGGTGACAACATGTGGTAAAAACTCCACGGGGGAGAGACAGGGCTTGTGTTGACTGTGGTGTCTTGTATCCTCATGCGTATTCAGGGAAGCCCTGAATTCCAGTTCTGGCTCCATTAGCTGTGTGACTTTGGATATATCAGTTTGCTTCTCTGGATATTCGTTTTCTTCACTGTCTCATGGGAACAGTAACAGGCAAAAATGATAGTTGTCTCACTTAGGGATGCTTTTGGCTGCAAGTGACATCAAATCGGAATTACAACGGATCAAACAGGAAAGACTTTTCATTAGCTCACATAACACGCAGTTTTGGAGGTGAGTAGCCCAAGGCTAGCACAAGGGCTCACCAACGTCATAAGGGAACCCAGACTTTCTTTTCTGCAAAACACCATTCTTAGGGTGTTGTTTGTTGTTCTTGCTTTTGAGCACATTTTGATGACTGGATCCATGGTGGAGTAATATTGACCCTTCCTTATGGAAGTTCAGTTTCAGGCAGACACTTTGGTTCTACCTGACCTGTAGGAAGGCTCCTATCTTCCCAGGGGGTACCCGGATCAATCCTTGTATGGGAAAGGAAGCTTCTTTGTGAAGGAGCCCTCCAGCATGTGCTCAGAACTACTACCAAAACCATTGTCTTAGTTCAGCCCTAAGAGTAAGTATATGCCAGTACACACACACGCACACACACACACACACACACACACACACACACACACACCATAAAACAAAACAGAAACTAAAACAAAAATAACTAGAAGTGTGTGAGGCCAGTAATGGTCAAGTCATGTCTCCCTTGGATGTGGACTCTCCATCTTGGAGATCTGTGATGTAGAACATACTTCTCGTTTCAGAGATGGAGACAAATGCTGTTGACCTGCAACACACAATCCCTTTGCTTTCGTTTGACAGTTGGTTTGGTGGGGGGGCGGAGATGGGTTTTAATTTCTAACAGATTTTTCTCTTAAAAATATCTTTTGTAATAGAAATCTCATAAATATATGAGACAGTTATAATAGAAAAATAATTTTTTTGTAATATAAATTTTGTAATATAAATAAATATAAAATTTCAAAGTCTACAAAGGAAAGTATGAAGTGAGAGAGAGCTTTCTGTTTCAGGAGTGTTTTGGGGTGAAATTTGTCCCCTTCGTCCAATTTATGTGTGACATTCCTAACCCCTGGTAGCTCAGAATGTGATCTGACTTGGAGATAGGGTCTTAATAGAGGTAATTTATTTATTTTAATTTATTTATTAAAAAAATTTCCTCGTTATTTTTGAGAGAGAGAGAGAGAGAGAGAGCAAGCAGGGGAGGGATAGAGAGAGAGGGAGACATAGAATCTGAAGCAGGCTCCAGGCTCTGAGCTGTCAACACAGAGCCCGCCGCGGGGCTCAAACCTATAAACTGCGAGATCGTGACCTGAGCCAAAGTCGGACGCTTAACCGACTGAACCACCCAGGTGCCCCTTATAGAGGTAAGTTAAGTTACAGTGAGGTCATTAGGGTGGGTGTTAATCCAATATGACTGGTATCCTTAAAAAAGGGAAATTTGGACACAGAGACACATAGAGGGAAGACTATAGAAGGAGGCAGAGAAGATAGCTATGTGCAAGTCAAGGAGAGACCTGAAACAGATCCTTCCCTCATGGCCGTGAGTGTGGCAAGGTTGCTGGAGGCTGAAAGCTACAGCAGGTGTCTGGGGTCCAGACAGGAGAGCAGCCCAAGACCCATCTCAGTTTTACTTGCTGCTTCTGTAACACTGCAGCCCATGCTTTGGACCTTCAGCGGAGAGCGGTTCCTGTCATGACCCAGGGCACTCAGCTCCTCTACGCTCTTAGCAGAGTTGTGGTTTTCCACCGGTCTGTGTGGCCTTCTGAATATCTGTCTCCCTCCCCAGGCTCTGCGGCATTGCTCTTTGGTGTGGTTGGCACCTTGAACATCATCTTGCTCGAGTAGATTCTCAAGAACTACTCACCGAATGAGAGCATCTTCGTGAAGTGTGGATTATCAGACAAATGCATGATGGAATCAATGCAAAGGTAAAGCAGGTCCCCAATGACTGAGGAGAGCCGTCAGGTCAGATCATGTGAACTTCATGGAGGCCAAAGGTCTCGCAAGGCCCCAGTGCCTTGAACACCCTCCACACACCCTATCATTTGGCCCTCGCCTTTTGCTCCCTTGGACCACTTGGAACTTGCGGTAACAACCAGCAGTGGCTTTCCACAGCTGTCCCCCGTCCTCCTGAATGGCACTGAACTGAGTATACCAGTGAGAGATTGAGTTCAGTGCACATTTTAGAAACAAGGCAATTGGTTACAGTTTTTGGACCCAGAGACACATAGAAGGCTAAGTGAGCACATCTACTGAGGAAAGTAGGGTCAAGAGTTACCACGGCAAGAACATAAACTGGGAATCTGGAAACGTGGTCACTGGTCATGGGACTTGGGCAAGTTATTTAATAAGAATAAGAGAACAACAACCACAAGAGCTGCTGGAAATGGGCACTTACTACGTGCCTGGCATTGCATTTGGCATGTGTTATCCAGCTTCGCTCTTACAGCAACCCCGTGAGATAGATAGACACTATTAATGTCTCCATTTTGCAGAGAAACAAATGAAAAGCAAGAACAAGGCTCAGAGAAGCCAAGAGACACTCCACGGCCCTGTAGCTGGTGAGTGGCAGAGTCAGGTTTTCAATCTGTCCACCTCTTATTTCCTAACCACTACAGTGTCCCTCTGGGGACCTCTGTTTCTTCCTCTGAAAAGGGATGGGTAGCACTAATGACTTAGGAGATTCAAGCCCCGGTGACTTTGAAGCAGGAGATGTCTTAGAAGTTGGGCCATTTGTATCAAGTTAGTTAGGCACCCAGGATCATGGATCTTCAAAGTAAAATAAGCCCACCTCTGAAACATTAAAAACGAGACAGGAGTGGGGCACCTGGGTGGATCAGTCAGTTCAGCAACCGACTCCAGCTCGGGTCATGATCTCCCGGCTCGTGGGTTCGAGCCCCACGTCACACTCTGTGCTGACAGCTCAGAGCCTGGAGCCTGCTTCGGATTCTGTGTCTCCCTCTCTCTCTGCCCCTTCCCCACTCGTGCTCTGTCTCTGTCTCTCTAAAATAAAGAAACAAAAAAACAGGCAGGAGAAAGTTCCAGTGTTGGCCACTACAACAAGAGTAGCAGTTAAAAATCAAAACCACAATGAGATCCTACCTTCCGTGCAGCAGGATGGCTGCTATGAAACAAAAACAAACAATGACAACAGCCAGAGATAACAAGTGTGGACAAAGATGTGGAGAAATTGGAACTCTTGTACACTGTTGGTGGGAATGTAAAATAGCGCAGCTTCTATGAAACACAGTATGACGATTTCTCAAAAAATTCAACATAGAACTACCACATGATCCGGTAGTTACACTTCTGGGTATGTATCAGACGGAACTGATGAAGAGATATTAGCACTCACTATTCCGAATAGCCGAGGTGTGGAAACAACCTAAACGTCCAGCAGTAGGTGAGTAGATAAAGAAAATGTGGCGTATACATAAAATGGAATATTATTCAGCCTTAAAAAAGATGGGAATTCTGCAACGTGTTACAACAAGGATGAACCTTGTGGACGTTACGCTAAATGAAATAAGCCAGAAATAAGACAAAGTGCTGTATGATTCCACTTATATGAAGTACCTAGGGTAGTCAAATTCAAGAGACGGAAAGTAGAAGGGTGCTTGCCAGCGGGTAGGGGAGGGAAGTTATTGTATTTAAAACGGGTGCAGGGACATCTGGGTGGCTCAGTCCGTTGGGCGTCTGACTTCGGCTCAGGTCATGATCTCACGGCTTGTGAGTTCGAGCCCCGCATCGGGCTCTGCGCTGACAGCTCAGAGCCTGGAGCCTGCTTCGGATTCTGTGTCTCCCTCTCTCTCTGCCCCTTCCCACTCGTGCTCTGTTTCTCTCTCTGTCAAATATAAATAAACATTAAAAAAATTAAATAAAATGGGTGCAGAATTTCTGTTTTACAAGATGAAAATGCTAGATGCTTCACTAGAGCATCAGGAGCTTGACTCTGGGCGGGAGGGAGGTGAGTCTTGCGTTGGAGGCTCTCTGAATGAGCCCTTGGTTGGGCCAGCGGCCCAATCAGCTGTGACAGCTGGGCAGGAGAGCCCTCAAGGGCCAAGGCTGCTCTCATGCCTTATGTGAGCCCTGTGACATCTGCACTGCCCATATCATTTCAGGAACTTGAGGACTCCAAGTGGGGAGACCTGGCAGCTGGGTTGGGGGATGGCCGGAAGGGGAGAATGTTCTTCAGATGGCCCTCAATCAGCAGCCGATGGCATTTGGCCTGCTGCATGCATTTGTGGCATTGCTTTGGAATGCATTTCAGGCGAGAGGACCCTCTGCGACAAGATAGTTTCTTTTGTTTTGAAGGGGGCTGGTTTGATTTGCTTTGGACTCTCTTACAGTTCAGAAATTCAACTTTGTCAGATTATTTTTCCCCCAAGAAAAAGGAAAGGTTAACCACTTACTGAGAAAATAATAAACATATGCAGGAACAAATAGACGCTATGCAATATTCCTGACCAAGAATGATGGACTTTGCCATTCTCAAGGGTTTGGAACCACTGGCCCAACAAAATGGCAGAGGCCAGCAACAGACATTCCAATGCAGGAGCATGGAAATTCTTTGCCCTTTCTTAACATTGAACAGACCTCAATGATGCAAGGATGGAGAGGAGCAGTTGCACAGGGTGGCTGACAAATGGAGCGTCTTCAGTCGGGGAGGGAAAGAACTCAACTTCACTGGCTGAGGAAACTAGAAAGTTACGGGCTCATACATCTGAGGTGTTCAGGATATATCAACTTAAGGCTCAGCTGGATCCAGGTGTTCACACAAAGGCTTTAGACACCTGTTTCTTTCCGCCTTTTAGCCCTGGCTTCCCTCTGTGTTTGCTTCATTTTTGGGCAATCTGTTTGTGGTGACTCCAGCCTCTCCGAGCCCAGATTTTACCAGAAAGAGCCCCTCCTCCCCAGCGGTTCCTGCAAAAGTCCTCTGCTTGGCTCTTTTGCATCTGGCCAGGGTCATATGTCCATCCCTGACCCACTCACTGTGGCCAGGGTAAGGGAATAAGTGGATAGTATGAGCCCATGCCTAAAGCCAGAGAGCAGAGGGAGCCTTCCTCAGTCACGCTGATGGTGTGGGTGTGGTGATTCCCCAGAGGGAAGTCTGGGGGGCTAGTACCAGAGTGAGGGCAAGGGGAAGCGAGGCAGGCAAGCACAGTTGTTGACCATGTGGGGCATGTGAGGCAGAAGCTGGTCCCATCCAGGATTCTGATTTATTTCCTTGGTCCATCATCATTGCCAAGTGCTGAGGGGTTATCGATGGAGTGGCTGCTCTTCTCTCTTCTGTCCCGCAAAGATGGCAGTCTGTTTTTTTAAAAAAAATGTTTATTTATTTATTTTTGAGAGAGAGAGAGAGAGAGAGAGAGAGCGAGCAGGGGAGGAGCAGAGAGAGGAAGAGAGAGAAACCCAAGCGGGCTCCGCACTGACAGCACGGAGCCCAATGTAGGGCTCAAACTCATGGAACCCGTGATGTCACGACCTGAGCTGAAATCAAGAGTCAGGTGGATGGCAATCTATTTTTTAAAAATACAATATTTATTATCCTTTTTCTCCAAGCTTTATTGAGATATAATTGACATAACATAGTGTAAGTTTTAGGTGTACAATGTAATGATTTGATATACCTACATATTGTGGAATGATTACCACCATAAGGTTAGCTAACACATCCATCACCTCACATAATTACCTTTGTGTGTGTGTGTGTGTGTTAAGAACTTTCAAGATCTACTCTCTTAGCAAATAGCCACCATGCTGTACATGACATCCTCAGAACTGATCCGTCTTATAACTGGAATTTATCTTCCTTTGACCAGCATCTCCCCATTTACCCCCACTCCCACCTCCCGCCCTGATAACCACCAGTCTGTTCTCTGTTTCTATGAGTTCAGGTTTTTTTTAGATTCCACACACAAGTGAGGAATATAGTCCTTGTCTTTCTCCGTCTGACTTATTTCACTTAGCATAATGCCCTTGAGATTCATTCATTTTGCTTCAAATGACAAGGTTGCCTACTTTTTTTATGGCGGAATATATTCCATCACGCTCACACATGTGCTTGTGTGTGAACGCGTGCGCGTGCGCGCGCACACACACACACCTTTTTTTTTTTTTCTTAATCTGCTCATCTGTCAACAGGCACTTAGGTTGTTTTCAGATTTTGGCTGTTGTGAATAATGCTGCAGTTAACGTGAGGGTACAGATATCTCTTCAAGGTATTGATTTCATTTCCGTTGGATATATACCCAGAAGTGGGATTGCTGGATCATATCCAGTAATAATTCTGTTTTTAAATTTTGGGGGAATCTTCATAACTGTTTTCTATAGTGGCTGTATCAATTTACATTCCCACCAACAGTGTACAAGGGTTCCCTTTTCTCCTCATCCTCACCAATACCTGTTAACTCTCTCTCTCTCTCTCTTTTTTTTTTTTTTTTTTGATAATAGCCATTCTAACAGGTGTCAGGTGATATCTCATTGTGGTTTTGATTTGAACTTCCCTGATGGTTAGTAATGTTGAGTGCCTCTTCATATACCTGTTGGCCATTTGAATGTCTTCTTTGGAAAAATGTCTATTCCGGTCCTTTGGCTATTTTTAAACTGGATTATTAATAACTACTGAATTGTATGATTTCTTTATATACTTTGGATATTAACTCCTTAGCAGATATGTGGTTTCAAATATTTTCTCCAGTTCCATATATTGCCTCTCAGTTGTGTTGATTGTAGTCACCTCTTGATTTGGGGCAATAAGGAACCTTGTGGTCAGGATGCCAGCAATGGTGTTTTGGGGCAATGGCTGTTCTGTTTTGGGTTTTGCTGCACACAAACAACTCAAACATTTGTTTTCTTGCTCATGAGCCTGGGGTTGCCCGAGTCTTGGTTGGGATTGCCAGCTTGGCTCTAGGCTGCTAGTTGAGTCCCAGTCTCTTTGCACTAGGGACTACTTGGGGCATGCCTTTCTCATGGTGGGTCATGAAAGTGTAAGGGGTTAAACCAAACTGTGCAAGTCCTTAAAGAGTTCCTCTTGTGTCACATCTACTAATATCCCTTTGGCCAAAGCAACACACATAGCCAAGCCCAGGGTCAGTGCGGTGGGGTGTGCTCTCTGTGTCCTCCTCCTCTGCACAGCCACGTGGCGGGGGAAGGGGTGAAGAAATGGGAACAATTGTCCATCCTGCCATGTGCTTCCTTCAAGAGAACTCATCTGTGTCAAGCTTCCTACCCAGAATTAGCTTCATGGCCCAACCAGACCTGTCTCCAATGGTGATGGTGATAAGGGAGTGGTTTTGCAAGAGTTTGAGTTTCCTCCTTGACAAGCAACCTTCTCAAGTATTTCTCAGGTACTTCTCTACTTAGTGTGTAACAGGATGGTCTTCACTCTTACTTGCCAGAGTCCCTTGTGGGATAGGTGACCAGGGTAAGAGGTGAGTTTGGTGCAGGGCTGGGAGAGGCCTGACCAGAGGGCTGCAGCCAGGAGGCTAGTCTGGCAAAGGCACCTGTCTGGAGGAGTAGGCAGAACGAGCTTGGGTCAGGGCAATTGGGCAGAACCCACAGGGACAGGCCAAAGCAAGAGGGTGCTGGACAGATTGGGGGATGAGGGCTCAAGAAAGTTCCCAAGCACAGGAATTCTCAGTCTGGTAAGGAAAGAAGTGTTAACATTTGAGATATGACCCACTTTTTCACCGAAGGAAGAAACAGTCGCTGAGCAGTTAGTTTCCTCTCTGATTCCTGCCTTGGCCAATTTCTTTAAACTACTTAAGAATATCAATATCCATAATCATTGTAAGAAGCTCACATACCATGAAAACACTTGCAAAGAAATCTAGTGTGATAATTCTTTTTCATTTTTAGCTCCTGGAGAAGGCTGAATGTTTTACAAGATAAATGGCTACTATTGAAATTTTCTTTCCAGAGCTCTGAGTATTTCTCTTTATAATTAACTTCAGTATTGCTGAAGTGGGTTTGTTACATTTGAGTAATGGAGGCACACAGTAGCAGCTGCAATTGCAGAAAAAAGGCACAGTTACTGTAAATGGGTATTTCTGTTGTGATGGAGCTGTTCTGCTTAGTTCTGTTACATATGGGGAGTCTGGGGGGCAGGGGGCAGAGGCAGAGCAGGTGGAGGGAAGGAGGAGAGGGCTCTTGGAGGGCAGAGAGCGAGTTTCTCCTGCAGAGAATGTGGGGCCTTCTGCACAGCTGGGCATCCACAGATGGCAGGGATCACATTTCCGGATCTGGTGTGAGTAAAGGAGGAACAGAAAGCCTCTACTTTTCTGTACAGCTGGAGGCTGATATTGGTACCAGATGGGAGAGAACTAAGTACATGCTTTCTCTCTTGAGGATAACCCAGTATAGTAACTACCATTATTAGCCCCATTTCACAGATGAGAAAACCGGGGGTGAAGGTGGTGAAATAACCTGCTCAGGGTTATATATCCATCCAGTCAGTGGTAGAGCAGGAATCCAAACCCAGGCCCCACTAAAGCTCATGGCGATTTGTCCAGTATAAGCCCTCAGTATGGCATGACTGTGAAAGCCACAAGTCTGGCTTAGCCAGTGTTTCTGGATGCCCAGCGTACTGACACAGGCAGAGCGGTTCCCCCGCATAGTTTAGCACCCCAAGGGCTGAGTGCTGGAGAGGGCAGCCAGATCACAAGAGGCCCAGGGATCCTCCTGTGGAGAACCTGCCGAAGGGATTGGATTTTCCACCAAAAAAGAAGAACCATAGAGTGGACATGGTGATTATTTTTCCAACAATCACCATACCCTTCTCCAATGTGTAAAACCAGCAGTGGTGGGGGTGGGGGGAGTGGAAAGGGTGGGGGGAGCGTGAGGTGGGCGTGGTTTGGTAGATTGATCCACAATCTTTGGATGGACCCTGCTCGGTCGATAGCTAAGCCAGTCAGGGAAGTCCCATCCCCCTGGCCCCTGTGATTGGTTCATAGATGGAAGATCTAAGACATTTCAGGCCAATGAGATGCAAGGAGGGGTTTGGTAGGGGCTTCAGGGAAAGTAAGTCTGTGCTTGGTTGAGGAGGGTTCAGGAAAGGGCCATCTCTCTGTCTACCCCTCCCCACAACAGCGAGGGAGAAAGCAGGTAGCCTTGCTGGCTGTTGGCTGCCAGCCTGTAACCACAAGGGCATCCGGTCCTGAGAGATGGCAGAGTCCCTGGATCGATTCCCTCCCCCCTACCAAGCTCACCCCAACTCAGGGCTGCCTCTCGGGCAAGTCTATAAACTTCCTTATTGTTTAATCCTCATTAAGCTGTCTTTTCTTTTTCTTGACACTATAGCATTTTAGCTGATAGCCTGAGCTACAAAAGGAAGATCAGCTTTATTTCTTTGTTCCCAGGAGAGCAGATTAGAATTATGGGGATCTAGGTACCTGTCTCAGTGGAAGGAGCTGCCTTGAGAAGCATCCAAGCTAAGCCTGGGGCATCTTCAGGAGATTTCTAAGGGGAAGGAGGGACATAGCTGCTGGTGTGCTCACCGCCATCAGAGTGGGGATTCCTGCAGCACTTGAGAGTGGGAGTGGGGCTCGGAGGCAGGGGGCTGATGCTGAACGCCCCTCGCTGCTGCAGAACAACTGCTCCAGGGGAACCGAAGGCATTCGGGTAGTTTTTCCTGCACCATCTTCAAAAGAGAGCAGGATTTTAAAAATCATTTCCCCCCAAACTCCCACGTATTAAGAAGGTGAGTCAAAGCGGTACAAATGTGATGTGTATTATAGCTAACAAATCAGCTGTAGGTCAAGTTGGTGGGGCAGTGGCATTGTATTTTTTAGTTGTTTTTTTGTAGGCTTTAGAGTAAAATGCGACTTTTCGTATAATTGGTTTGACCGATGAAGCAATGCCCATCATATGGGGCCGGCCATGTAAATTCTTACTGTGGCCAACTATTGTAAAGGTTTAGAGTTGTGATATCTTTGTTTTCCTGGCATGTTGAGTCATATTTATGACTTAATCATCATGAGGTCCACAGTTAGGAATGCTTCATAACCTTGCCACGGCAATATTGTTTTTGTGGGGAAGAGGGAAGCCAATCCATTTTAGTCATTGTGCTGATTTATAAACACGTTGCCTGTTTCAGGTTCCTTTCACAATCCCTTCTGGATCTGTCATCTGTGGATTTATTTGAATATTTAGAAAGCATTGACGGTTTCCGGTGTGTACCCCCACTTGCTGTGAGGAGCCAGGCTTTCTTTTATTTATCTGAAACTTGTATTTTCTGAGATGCCAGGGTCCTCACCGTCGCCCCTTTGGATTACTCTCCTAGGGCATGACAAGCGTAATGTGACAAGTGGCAGTGGCCTTTGTCGTTGTCACCTAAAGCCACCTTAACATTGTTTTGTGTAAGTGGCTTATTTACCCTTGCCCGCTGGGTCTCAATGCAAATTAACGGTGTCAGTGGATTTTGCTAAATGAAGATGGAATTAGGGAGAGACCACGGAATATATTGGTGCTACTTTGGCAGCCTTTTATATGGTGAAACGAGGGAGAAGCTGGCTCCGGGCTGCCTTGCCCAGTATGTGACTTTATGCAGGAACATGAAGCGAAAGAAAGGCTGTACTGCAGGCAGCGTGTTCTGGGTCGCTACTGAGTCAAGAAAGACTCAGTGTAGACAGGGGGGATCCTTATTTGAATTCATAGAAGCAGCTCTTTAATTCCCAGATAGAATGGGTATTCCTCAAGTATCAGGCTGCTGTGCTTGTTTTCTGACCTGGAAGATGGGCACAGGGCAGGAAGAGTCAGGCAGGTTCTCAAATGTCTGGGATAATAGACATCATTTTGTGAAATTGTCTCCGCTTCATGTAGAATAGCTTTTTGAGCTCAACCCTCCCCTACCCCCCGCCCCGAATCTCTTGCTGGCTGCCCCGAAGCGAGCATGTTGCACTCCTTTCCTAGTCCAGACCTGCAGATGGATGTCTGAGGGCTCTTCTTCTTGCCCAGTGCTAGAGGGAGACCACACAATCTGCTTAAGGTTTGCCCAAGGGTCTGGGCCCAGTATGTGGCCCATCAGCCCCAATGCTCTGCGTGCCCAGCTCCACAGTGAACCACCGTTCCTGTTATACAACTTAGGGAAATGAGACTGTTAACAACTTGAAAGCCTGTCCCTGGCCAAGGCACTTGCTAGCAGAGATCTAGAGGAATTCGGGACTTTAGCAGCATACCCCAGTTCCTGCTTTTGCTCTCCAGCCAAGAGGAGCTATTCTGTGTGCATTTTTGTGCATGCTTATCTTTGTCTCTGACTTTTTGGTAGCAGTTGCTGGTCCTTATCGAGGGCTGACGTTGACCATGCATTCACTCCCTGTAAAGCTCCCAACCACCTTACAGGATCTGTGTCATTCCTCCCATTGGATGGATGAAGGAACTCCTGCTCCCAGGAAGGAGGCACCTTGCGTGGAGCTACACTGCTTCAGGGTGGCAGAAGTGGGATTTACAATGCTCAAGTGCCACTGTCTACTGATTGGCTTATATGAAATTGGAGGAGCACTTTCAAAAAGATTGGAAGAAGTAGGAATGCGTTTGCATTAAGTACCTTGCCTATACCAGCTGGCTTGGCTTTTTGCTTCTCCAGGTTTTGATGCTTTCATCAAGGCAAGAGACATGCTTTGTTCTCTGTCCCACGAAGGCTTCCTTGACAGAGCCGGGAGCAGTGGACTTCGAGGACCCAGGGAAGGGGTGCATTACCCAGAGGGTTATTGACCCTTGTTTAGTGAAGAGGCTTGGGGCTGAGACTGAGGAGCCAAGGGTTGTCTACATTGTCTCAGGAAGGGGTGAACTTGATTCCGTTGCTTCTTTGGGTGTGAGAAAAAACCTCGCTGGCCTTCCTTTTTTCTGTCTGCCTCTTCCCTTTTTCTTACTACCCTTGTGTATATTGCCCTGTCTCACTTGACCACAATTTCTCCCATGGTGTTAGTGATCATTTTGTTTCTCCTCTCTCTCTTTTAAAAATGTTTATTTGTGTGTGTGTGTGTGTGTGTGAGAGAGAGAGAGAGAGAGAGAGAGAGAGAGAGAGAGAGAGAGAACAAGTGGGGGAGGCACAGAGAGAGAGGGAGACACAGAATCCGGAGCAGGCTCCAGGCTTTGAGCTGTCAGCACAGAGCCTGACATGGGACTCAAACCCATGAACCATGAGATCATGACCTGAGCCAAAGTTGGACGTTCGACTGGCTGAGCCATCCAGGCACCCCTATTTCTTCTGTAAATGATCAGTTTGTGGCTCCCAGCACCAATCCTAAGCCTACATCCATGACAAAGAAAAGTCTTTCTAGTTGAAAGGCTGTATCCACCTTCTGTCTCTGGTCTCCTTTTTGGCCAGAAGATAGGCATTCTGGGAAAAAAAATGCCCCTCCTAAGACCTTTTCCTGCCTCTCCTGCTGGCATTTCTGGGTTTTCTCCCCTCACATCTTTTTCATTAGTAGCAGTTTCTCTGTTCCTTGACTCTCCAGGAATCTTGTTGTGCCAAGGAATCTTGTTGGCTACTTAACAAGATTCTGCCCATGCTTGAAAGCCTGTCTCAAATGCTGCTGCCTCCGTGAGGTGCACCCTGATTCATCCCCAACTGGATATATCCTCTCCATTCTTTACATCCTCAGCATTGATACTCCATCTTTAATCACTGTTTTTTTTCTTTAAAACATGCCATTTCGCCATATTTCCTTTGTCGTGAAATTACTACACACACACACACCATAGAGAGTGGAAGCTGCAGGAGGGCACGAAGAAGAAAATAAGAATTACCAAGATAATAAGACCTAGCATTGGGAAGTGTCATTATATAGGCGTTCTTCAAAGCTCTTGCCATGTATCCATCCAGCTCATTTCCAAAGCTGCTCCTGGAGGGTGGTATTATCAGAACCCTGATTTTACCCACGAGGAAGTGATGTTCAGGGTGGTCATGAGGGGCATCTCAGGTGTCATCTGGGGCCCCGTGCGGCCTGGAGACCTTACTGAACTCCATGGACCCAGCTTCCATGGCTGTGAGAGTTGGGGAGTCCTGGGCTGAGCCACTGGGCCCCTCTCTGCCCCTGCTCCGGACTCTGCACAGCCTTGGGCCCTGCTTGGACGTCCAGTTGGGTACCAGCTGTCAGGAGTTTGTAACGTTGAGACGCCACCTCTGTGTTTTACTCTCTTCCTCCTTCTCCCTGTAGGACTTCTCTTTGGGTCAGACAGAGGCCACCACACATGAAGAGAAGCTGGTTTTAATTGTGGGAATAAAAAGCACAAGAAGTAATACCCACAGCAAACATTTATGGAGTGCTTACCACGCGCCAAACCCTGTTCTGGGAGCTGCGTGTGTGTGAACTCCTTTCCTCCTCACACAACAGCTGTGTGATGGATGAAAGGACTTCAGCACAGAGAGGTTAAGGAACTAGACCAAGTTGCATAGCTAGAACACCGTGAGATTCAAGTGCAAGAGGATTTAACTACTTGCTCTCTGGCTTGAGTCATGTCCAGTGGTGAGACAAGCAAAACAGGCCTCTGTGAGTCAAAGGCGGGGGCCTACGGGAGGAGGCACAATTTCTTCTGCAACCTGAGGATTAGAATGAGGGTCAGGAAACTGCCTCATGGGCCTTTCCCCAACCCAGACCACGGGGGGGGGGGTCCCCAGACTGGAGGGAGGACTGGGAAAAGGTGGGTGTGGGGCTGAGCACAAATGAGGGCGCCTGACTGAGGTCCAGGCAGGGAGGAAAGGTCAGCAGTGAGAAACTGTCAGGGGCAGCCTGGGAGCTGACCCGGGAGATGCCCACAGGGGAGTCCCAGCAGCAATTTGCCTAGTCATTCCAGCTTATGGCCTTCTGGACACCTGTATACCTGTGGATCATCCATCAGAACAACAGTTACTGAGCCTGGAGATTTTGTCAGGTCTCATCCAAACAGCCCTATGTGGACACCCCCATTCCTTCAAGGATCATCACACCTGTAGCCCTTGGAAATAGACAGCAGGGGGTCTTGACTCTCAGAGGGATGGTGGCTGTGCTCTTGAACTTGGGTAGGAACAGCACTGAAACCCATTACGTCTTCTGGCATTCGAGGAACAGATTGAACATCATTACCTTTCAGGTCATGAGAGGTTAGAAGGGGACAGTCCTGTGGATGAACGCTTTCTTGGAGAAAGCAGAGTATAGCCTGGTTCTAGAATAAGGGAGACAAATTCACCTGGAGGAGGAGGAGGGAGGAAGGAGCACATACCATACTGAGGAGAGGGGCCAAGAGAGGGGAGCGGCTCGGCGGCCAGGGATATAGACTGAGAGGACCCTCCAGAAACCGGGTTGGGGTAGTTGTCAGGTGCCATCTGGGAAGGAGGACGTGATGAGGTCAGGGAGAAGTGTGGCTGTGGGACTCAGACGGACCTGGGCTTGAATTCTAGCGCTGCTCCTTCCTCCTCATGGAGTTTCTGGCAAGTCCCATGTCTTACCCTCACCCCGGCCTTGGTTTCTTCATTTATAAAATGGAAACTGTAACACCTGCCTAAGGAAGCGTCAAGCAGGACTTGTGAGATCGTAAACAGACAGTGCCTAACTCAGTGCCTGGCACTACAAAGGACTTGCTTAGCAAACGGTATTCCTTACTCTTGTCCAGCTGGGCAGTCTCCACCCACTGCTGCTTCGTTTTATATGTCTTCATGCAGGGTCTCCAAGTAGCAGGAAAAACTTATTTTAGCCTCCACGTCTGAAAGAAGGTGGGCAGATCTTAGTGGTGGATGTTCGGCTAGAGGGAGGTTATACAGTGGGCATAAAGGAAATGTTGGGATCCATTCCCGCGTCTTATTTGCTTTTGGTTTGCTTTTCATGGGAAGCTGTGTTCACTTGAGTCGTTTTCCTGGCAAACATCGGAAACATATGTCTGGTTCCTTCGTACGCAGCAGGGACATTTCTGGCTTCCGTCCCTGTGTAGACCTGGGTTCAGGAGAGCTGTTTTGCTTGGAGTGGGGGTGGGATTTGCCCTCATCCACCCCACCGCCCTTGGCTCTGCCCATTTCTGGGAACCAGAAGCTGATGGAGTCAGGCTGTTGCATCCCTGCCCTCGGCCCTTCTCGGTGACTGCCGCCCCACCTCCGAGGGTCCTGAGGAAGAGCCGGCCACCCTGAACGGGAGGCAGCTGCCGAGCAGCTCCCAGGTTAAGGTGGAATTTTCCAGGTGAAATCATTACTGGCCTGGTTGCTTTAACTAATGAGCTTTTAAACCCGAGGAATACATATTCAGATGAGTCCAGTACTCAGTTAGTGACAGCACCAAGCCAAGTCAGAATTAGATAGGGGGGCGCCTGGGTGGCTCAGTTGGTTGAGCGTCCGACTTTGGCTCAGGTCATGATCTCACAGTTTGTGAGTTCGAGCCCCGCGTCGGGCTCTGTGCTGGCAGCTCGGAGCCTGGAGCCTGCTTTGGATTCTGTCTCCTTCTCTCTCTGTCCCTCCCCACTTTCTGTCTCTCAAAAATGAATAAGTGTAAAAAAAAAAAGATTTAGATAGGAAATTAGAAGTCATTTGCCCAAGCCCTTACTTGTCTCCCTCAACAGAGGCATCAACAAACCACCCACCCCCCGACACCCTCATCTTCTAGGAAGCATCGTCCCCTGTCTGTGTTTTCTTCAAAGTAAACCAAGAAAGTTCTGCCTGCATTAGCTTCTGCAGACAGCACCGAACAGTTTATTTTTTTTTTTTTTAAATTTTTTTTCCACGTTTTATTTTATTTTTGGGACAGAGAGAGACAGAGCATGAACGGGGGAGGGGCAGAGAGAGAGGGAGACACAGAATCGGAAACAGGCTCCAGGCTCTGAGCCATCAGCCCAGAGCCCGACGCGGGGCTCGAACTCACGGACCGCGAGATCGTGACCTGGCTGAAGTCGGACGCTTAACCGACTGCGCCACCCAGGCGCCCCAGCACCGAACAGTTTAAAAGGACAAAGTCAACTTCTGGTTGTCCTGCTACCACTCCCCTGCCCCATCCCTCATTTTTCTGGCTGTGTTCACACCGGATGAATGTGTCCCATGGCACACGGCCCGGTGCCAGGCACGTAGTAGGCATCCATAGGTGCTGAGTCCTGACCGTGGAGGCCAGAGGTCATTTTGAACATCTCGTTTTTATCTTTCCTTCTCTTCTTTCGATGAGCCTTCATGCTCCATAGCCCCTTCCCTGGTCCTCCCCGTCGGAGGCATCGACGTTAAAGATCCGCGGACTGGATCTCTAAACCTCACTCGTCCATGTGTCACTTCCACGGTTATTTGTAATATTTAAGGACCAATGGACATTATCAAAGAGATTTTTTTTTTTGCAGTTTTGTGAAGAGTGAATTCCTTTTTTTTTAAACTTTTTTTTTTTGCTTTAATTCCAGTGTAATTAACATAAAGGGTTTATGTTAGTTTTTCAGGCGTTCCATATGGTGACTCAACAATTGTATACATTACTCAGTGCTCATCATGGTGTTACTCTTAATCCCCTTCGCCTATTTCACCATCACCCCCCACAGATTCTTTAACTCCTTTTTTTAAGTTTTATTTTGTGTTTTTTTAAACTGTATTTATTTATTTTGTTTTTTTTAATTTTTTTTAATTTTTTTTTATTTTAAAAAAAATTTTTTTTTAATGTTTATTTATTTTGGGGACAGAGAGAGACAGAGCATGAATGGGGGAGGGGCAGAGAGAGAGGGAGACACAGAATCGGAAGCAGGCTCCAGGCTCTGAGCCATCAGCCCAGAGCCCGACGCGGGGCTCGAACTCACGGACCGCGAGATCGTGACCTGGCTGAAGTCGGACGCTTAACCGACTGCGCCACCCAGGCGCCCCTGTATTTATTTATTTTGAAAGAAGGAGAGAGAGAGAGAGAGAGAGAGAGAGAGAGAGAACGAACAGGGGAGGGGAAGAGAGAGAAAGAGACAGAGGATCTGAAGCGGGCTCTGCCCTGACAGCACAGAGCCCAATGCGAGGCCCAAACTCATGAACCGTGAGATCCTGACCTGAGCCGAAGCCGGATGCTTAACTGACTGAGCCACCCAGGCGCCCCTTAAAATTAACTTAAAAAAAAAAAACAACCTTAATGTCATTTTAAAGGTACACTTCAAGGGCTTGATGAGCTAGTTACATTTTTATAAACAGAAAAATAAATCTGTATCAATTTAATTGAAATTTAAATTGAATGTTAATTTAAGTGAACTAAAAGGAGGGTTCATTTGCATTCCACCTGTGGAATCTGTCTCACATTTGGTAGGTACCATTGTAAGTGAATCTCCTAATGGTGCAGGTGAGGGAACTGAGGCCCGGTGGAAAGAAGTTACCTGCTCAAGGCCACACAGCTAGCCGGTGGCTGAGCTTGGACTTGAACCAGTTCGTCTGAATTACTTATGCATCTTGGCGCCATCTCTACCCATCTGATTCATGTGGTCCCATGAAAATGTTTGGAGTGTAAGCAGAGCTCCAGGTGTTGGGGCAGGTGCAAAGGATAGAATGGAGTGCCTGTTCTGGTAGGCTCAAGATTTGGTGGGGAGACGGTGTTCCAACAAGCCATCTCAGTGCCGAGTTACGTGACAAGAGCTGTGGTAGAGACAGGCGTAAAGGATCACGGGGGAGAGGGGAGCTCAGGGGCTGGGGTTGTGCATCCGGATTCTCATGCTACCCTTATCCAGGGCTGAGGAGGTACCAACCCCCCTGCACTAAATAACTCCCAGCCACCCAGTTTCCTGCCCCACAGTCCTTCATGTGGCACAGTGTGCCAGCTAAGAGAGCACCACCGCAAGGGTCCCCAGACCTGAGTTGTGCAGATCATTAGCTCTGTGACACAGGCATGTTGTCACCTCTCAGCCTCGAGCTTCCTTCTGTAAGATGATGTTGACATGACCTTCCTGTATGTAATGGATGTAGGAAGGAAATGAAGTCATGCACATAAAGCACTGAACATTGCCTGGCCTATCATAGATACTCAAGAAGTGAGAGCTCTTATGTATTGTTCTAGCCAGATTGTTGCTACACACGCCTGCCATATCCCTTCCTCACACCAAATCATGGGCAACTTTTCCCTCTCCCCACCAATCTATTTGACGGTGCAGAACCCTGATGTGAGGGTCTTTAAAAGTCTTTCATGTGGTCTAAGGTCCTCCGGTTAGAGTTCTGGGCATGTCCTTTGTCAAAGCACCCACGTCTGTTGCACAAGCGGATGAGAAGTCGACCCTTCAACACAACTTGGGAAGTGACTCCCATTAACAAAAGTCAGCATAGAAACATGGTGGCCCCATGGTCTTGGGGCCTGGCAGTTGGAAGTTGGGTTGAGTCTGTCTGACTTCATTTCTGGAGGCAAATGTAGCTCCAGCATTACCCAAGTTGGGCAGTGAGGAAATTCTCATGTTCCCAACACTTTCAACAATGTCCCATTATGCTTGGTGACTCACAAATGGGCCCTTGTCCATGGAACAGCATGTGTCTCTCTGTAGTGAGTACAGTGCCTTGCTGTATTTTTGAACGAATTTCATAGGCTTGTCTCCACCACGGATGTTACTTGCCTTCTTTTCTGACGGTTGCTGGAAGCTTGTTGTATCAGAGAAAGCCAGAAAAGGAAAGTGCTATGATTCTTTCCACTGGGCAACTGAGCATGTTCAAGGTAGTGCTGGTGGGTGGGTGGAGGTGAGGGGCAAAGTTGGGTTCAAGATGAATTAAAAGTGAGGCCCTGAATATCTGCAGAAAGGCACTTACCTTAGGTGGCAGGTCAAAGAAACCTCTCAGGTCACCTGTAATTGTTGTAGTTAATGCTGAAGGCTTTCTTTCCTTTGACAGGCAAAGGAAGAGACAGCAGAATATTGAAACAGCTCCCCGGACATGCCAGGGTCTAGGAGGCACTGCAGACTGTGTGCAGAGGCAGCTGATTCACCGCTTGTGTTGTTAGGACGGTGAACTTGGACAGTTTCATAGGCAACGGAGAACCCCAGGACACAGACGTGATTTCTGACATTCCAGAGGGAGGGAAGAACGGCTGGCATCTGCACAGTTCCAAGGACACCCTGCCCTGTTGCTCTTTCCGACTTCCTGGCGCACACTCCATGGCTGAGCTTAACTTCAGCCACTTTTAAGGGTTGAATGAAGCAGGTGGGCCCAGGGCGAGCCTTGCCTAGACTGGCTCAGACCTCTGCACCCTCGCAAGCACTGAATGCCTGCAGCCCCCCAGTTCCCTGGTGAAGTCCTGGTCAACTGCCAGCAGCCAGTGGAGACTACAGTTTCTCCAGCGGGCCTTCCTGACCTCCCATCCCTTGGGTAGCTGCCTCCGGTCCCCTCACGGGTTTACCCCCTCTGTTGTGGTACTAACACTGAGAGTTGAAGCTCCTTGGCAGGGTCTTTGCTGACTGCTCTGTGTCCTCAACCAGACACTGGTTTCTCTGAGAGCAGGGACTTTGGCTGTCTTGCTCACTCTCATATCCTCAGCACACAGGACCTTTCTGGCAGGCAGAAGGCACTCAGTAAATGTTTGCTCAAGTGCCGGATGAAGACGTGAGTGAATGAATGAATGAATGGATGGCATCCTCAGGTCATATTCTGTGTTATGATGAGGCATGTAGAGTTTCTAGGAGACCTGAAACTCCTACAGTGAGCCGTTCTAGTATTTTACTATATTGTCTCTAGAAGGCTCCCTTTAAAAATTACATCGAACACCTGTTCTTATTCATCAGTACCTTAGCATGAATGAGTTTGCAGGATTATAAGGTACCTGAGGAAATAGACTGGGCTTGGTACTATTCTGGGGTGAAAGGGTATAAGTGTGAGGCAATGAGTGAATAAGAAAGACCTGGAGTGAGGCTGTGTAAGGGTACTATTCAAGCAGGTCCCTGAACTGAGGGGCTCTTTATGGGCATGACACCTAGGAGAGCGTCCTTGAGAGGGACAGGCACTGGGAAGGCGAAGGCAAGAGGTCAGATGTTCCTATTAGCCCAAGGCCAAGACTGGGGGTACCTGATACCCAGGGTGGGGCAGGGGACTGTGTCCCGGGTGAGTTCCTGGTCCTTGTTTCTGGCTTCTTCCACAGGGTAATTCCCTAACCCACCCACTTCCATTCATTTGTTCATTCATTCATTGACCTAAACCACACTGACCGCTTCTAATGCTCCAGGTCCTGTTCCAGGTGTCAGGGTACAGTGAAAGACAAAAGGGACGTGTTTCCTGCCCTCATGGAGCTTCTGGTCTAGTTGGGAGAGTCAGATACTAAACAAATAAGTCTACTTTGATACCAGATAACCATAAGTGTCCTGACGAGAAATGGAGTAGGGAAGGCCGGCGGGGAGCTATGGGGTGTTGTCTTAGATGAAGTGATCATTGTGGCTGTGTTCAGGAGGGGACACCAGGGCAGAGGATAAAGGAAGACACGCTGCCATGTGGGCTGGTCATTGGTGGGAGACAAAGAGACCGAATGCATTTCCAGCTCCCTTGCCTTTGGCAAGCACGTAGGACCCGGCCAAAGATGTTCTCTTTGGAAATAATTCTTTCATCTGAGCTGAACAGGGGCCTTTGACAGGTGCATGTGCTGGGCGTCCTTGGCTTTGAGTTGGCTCCAACACTTCCTCCCGCCGAGTGTCAGGTTCCTCCTCTGTGAAGTGGGGACAGCTTAGATCCCCTTCACAGAGCTCTCTTGAAGGTAAAGTGAGCTGACGTGTGAGGACAGCACTCGGTGACTGTAAGGGACCGTGCTGAAGAGTGTAACCTATATAGCCCCCACTTGTCAACCTTCAGGTTGTGGAAGTTCCACAGCAGTTTGTGGCCTGCTGACTCTGGGGAACTGTAGGACACCGTCCCTCCTGCCCTTGAGCCCTACCCCCTGACCTCTGTCCCCGGACTCCTATTAGGATTAGGTTCTGACAGTTTAGAGGTTAAATTTAATAGCTTTGTGACCTTGGGTAAGTTACTGTCCATATGCTGTTTCCATATTTGTGAAACAGAATCATTGCAGCGCTATTTCATGGGGTGTGAGGAGAATGAAACAGATTATGCCAAGAGACCTGAAGCCGTGCCTAGCACATGACCCTAAGTAAGTGTCTGCCATTCTTCTTTTTTTTTTTAATTTATTTATTTTGAGAGAGAGAGAGAGAGAGAGAGAGAGAGTGAGAGAGCACAGGCAGCATGAGCAGGGGAGGGGAAGAAGAGGAGAGAGACAGAATCCCAAGCAGGCTCTGCACTGTCAGCACAAAGCCCATTGTGGGGCTTGAACCCATGAACCGCGAGGTCATGACCTGGGTCCAAATCAAGAGTTGGATGCTTACCTGACTGAGCCACCCAGGTGCCATTCTTACCGTTAACTTCTCTTCCTCCCCCACTGCCCTGTGCCTTCCTGCGGAGGAGAGGCCCGTTCCATTCATCTCTTGGTTCCCAGTGGCTTTGTCAGGCGTGGCATAGGGTAGGCCCTCAATAAACGTTGGCTGGGTGCATGGATCGATGGATAGATGGGTAAATGGGTGGGTGACCTTCTTTTTATTTCTCCTGAGCTTTAGGATCAAGGCCATGAAGGTGACAAAAGAAAACATGGCGAGTGCTGAGGGTACAGTTTGGAGAAGGGTCAGAGCAGGATGCCAGCTTCCCATTAAAGCCCCTGTTCCTGCAGAAATGCCTGAGGATTGAAGGGAGAGGGGACCTGGCTCGTCTTTTCTGGTTCCACGGCTGACTGGATGTGGGCTCTATGCCAAGCATGTTACCACACTGTCCCTCTCTTACTCCTCACAGACATTCTAGGAGGCAAAAGTATTATTGCTTCCATTTTACAGACGAGAAAGCTGAAGCTTGGAGAAGGTGAAGTGACTTTCTTGAGGTCACACCCAGGACTGCTAATTCCAGAACGTTCTCCCTCAACCCTATGTTCCACTGTTGGGTCTGTCCCTCAGCCACATTATTAACAGTTTTGCTACGTGGCCCCGAGCCAAGGACTTACTCTTTGGAAATCCTTTTTCATCTGAGGTGGATGGGGACATTTGGCGGGTGAATGTGCCAGCTTTGAGTGCTACGCATTCTCAAGTTAGGGTTGTTGACACCACCCTCTTCCTGGGAAAATTCTAGGATCTCGTCAGAGCAGTTTGGCTGAATTTCATTACATTCACAGGTTATGACAAAGCTGGTATCTGGTCATCTACATCCAGAATTCAGCTTGAGGAAAAAGGGTCTTAGGGTGGAGAAGACAGAGGTTACTGAGTGCTTACAATATGCGAGCATATCATATACTCTCTCAGTAGTCTTCACTAAAAAGGGCTCCTCCTGAGATTTGAACCCAGGTCTCAGGCTTCCAAACCCTGCCCCTTTTACTGGGAATGGGATGAGGTTGGGGTTCCCCAAGGCTCATAACTATCTGTGTGCACAGCGTACCATAAGAAGTCAAAATATACTTACGTTTATGATTGCTGTTTCCCAGTCGTTTGACAGCTAACTGATTTGCTCCATCTCAGCGAATGCTGGGTTTTCCTCCACCCACCTCCACCTTTCAGGGAAATGTCACCGCCCAAAAGAAATCCTAGCGGTATATACCCAAAAGAATTGAAAGCAAGGGCTCCAAGAGCTATCTGTCAACCCATGATCATGCAGCATTATTCACAATAGTCAAAGGTGGGAGCGACACAAGGGTCCAGTGATGGACGAACGATCAGCAAAATGTGGTACACACATAAGAGTGGAACGTTACTCATCCTTAACAAGAAAAGACGTTGTGACACATGCTATGACATGGGTGGATCTGGAGGATAGTACGCTAAGTGAAATCAGCCAGACACGAAAGGACAAATACCGTATGATTCTACTCAGGTGAAGTACATAGCGCAGTCAAGTTCATGGAGACAGAAAGTAGAATGATGGTTGGCAGGGCCTGACAGGAGGAAGTGGGGAGCTGCTGGTTAGTGGGTATGGTTTCAGTTTTTCGAGATGAAGAGTTCGGAGATGGATGGTGGTGATGGTTGCACAATGGTGTGCTTGAGGTCGCCGAAGCGTTCACTTAAAAATGGTTACGATGGTAAATTTCGCGTCGTGTGTGTTTTACAGTAATAACACAAAAAGAACTCCCAGGTGTGTAGGAGTAGTTTCGTATTTTTCTGGTGGGAAGGATCTAAATTTTGCTTCAAGGAACTTCCCTTTTTCTGATCCTTACCAGTTAAATGGGTGGGAAGTAGGGGTAAGGTGTGATTCTGTAGGGTTTCTCCAAGTAAGGCACATACTTCAGTAACTCCTGGATTCATGGACAAGTTTCTCATGGGTGGAGAACCAACCCTCCTTCCTTCCTTCCTTCCTTCCTGCCTTCTTTCCTTCCCTCCTTCCTTCCTTCCTTCCTGCCTTCCTGCCTGCCTTCCTGCCTTCCTGCCTTCTTTCCTTCCCTCCTTCCCTCCTTCCTTCCTTCCTGCCTTCCTGCCTTCCTTCCTTCCTGCCTGCCTGCCTGCCTTCCTTCCTTCCTTCTTTCCTTCCTTCCTTCCTTCCTTCCTTCCTGCCTGCCTGCCTTCCTGCCTGCCTTTCTGCCTGCCTTCCTTCCTTCCTTCCTTCCTTCCTTCCTTCCTTCCTTCCTTCTTTCCTTCCTGCCTTCCTGCCTTCCTTCCTGCCTTCTTTCCTTCCCTCCTTCCTTCCTTCCTTCCTGCCTTCCTGCCTTCCTGCCTTCTTTCCTTCCCTCCTTCCCTCCTTCCTTCCTTCCTTCCTTCCTTCCTTCCTTCCTTCCTTCCTTCCTTCTTTCCTGCCTTCCTTCCTTCCTTCTTTCCTTCCTTCCTTCCTTCCTGCCTTCTTTCCTTCCTTCCTTCCTGCCTTCCTTCCTGCCTTCCTTCCTTCCTGCCTTCCTTCCTGCCTTCCTTCCTGCCTTCCTGCCTTCCTTCCTTCTTTCCTTCCTTCCTTCCTTCCTTCCTGCCTTCCTTCCTGCCTTCCTTCCTGCCTTCCTTCCTTCCTGCCTTCCTTCCTTCCTGCCTTCCTTCCTGCCTTCCTTCCTGCCTTCCTGCCTTCCTTCCTTCCTTCTTTCCTTCTTTCTTTCCTTCCTTCCTTCCTTCCTGCCTTCCTTCCTGCCTTCCTGCCTTCCTGCCTTCTTTCCTTCCTTCCTTCCTTCCTTCCTTCCTTCCTGCCTTCCTTCCTTCCTGCCTTCTTTCCTTCCTTCCTGCCTTCTTTCCTTCCTTCCTGCCTTCCTTCCTTCCTTCCTTCCTTCCTTCCTTCCTTCCTTCTTTCCTTCCTTCCTGCCTTCCTTCCTGCCTTCTTTCCTTCCTTCCTTCCTGCCTTCCTTCCTGCCTTCCTGCCTTCTTTCCTTCCTTCCTTCCTTCCTTCCTGCCTTCCTTCCTGCCTTCTTTCCTTCCTTCCTGCCTGCCTTCCTTCCTTCCTTCCTTCCTTCCTTCTTTCCTTCCTTCCTGCCTTCCTTCCTGCCTTCCTTCCTGCCTTCCTTCCTGCCTTCTTTCCTTCCTTCCTTCCTGCCTTCCTTCCTGCCTTCCTGCCTTCCTGCCTTCCTTCCTTCCTTACTTCCTTATTTCCTTCCTTCCTTCCTTCCTGCCTTCCTGCCTTCCTTCCTTCCTTCCTTCCTTATTTCCTTCCTTCCTTCCTTCCTGCCTTCCTGCCTTCTTTCCTTCCTGCCTTCCTGCCTTCCTGCCTTCTTTCCTTCCCTCCTTCCTGCCTTCCTTCCTTCCTTCCTTCCTTCCTGCCTGCCTTCCTTCCTTCCTTCCTTCCTTCCTTCCTTCCTTCCTTCCATGTTTATCAAATGCCTACCCTGTGCCATCTACTCTGCCAGACACTGGATGTGATAATATGTGATCAGTGCCCAAATATGCTCCCATTTTCTCCCATTTTTAATCAGGGCATACACTGTTTTGCTTGATACTGATTCATGCTCCATTTAGTTTCTATGCTGGTTTTTTTTTTTTTTTCCAGAGCAGCATGGAACAATTGCTTCTACTTTAATTTCCGATGCTTACGAAGGCTGAGCTGAAGGCTGCACCACCAGAAGCTTGGTAAGTGTGGGTGACTGGCCTTGGCCAGGGAGCCGCTGAGAAGTTCAAGTGGGAAGGGCCCCAGAGAGTCAAGTGAGTGCTTTCAGTTTTCTGAATCTGGCATCGTGGGAATTTGCCTGGCCTGCTGGCTATGGAGAGAGTCTGACTTGGATTCTGTGGGCTTGGAAAGACAGTCAATAGACTCTTCCTTTCCCTGAAATAACCATGCATTTGTTTCAAGACTTGAAACAGTTCTGAATGCTGGAATTTCCCTCTGTGTTTATTTTCACATCTGGGTGATGGTCTTCTGCCACTGGAGGACTTTTAATGAATCACTTCAGAGATTGCTTTTAATGTTTCCCAGATGAGAGGGGGCTGGCGCTCATCTTTTTTCCTGAGGCCTTACAGGGCAGGACTGCCTTGGCTTCCCGGCTGGCCGCCTGGAGTGGTCCCTTGGGGTAGGCAGACGGACAGTTTTCGTTTTTCTGGGAAACCTGTTCCCGCAGAGCTCCTTGTCACAGGGCCGCCTTTCCACGTGTGGAAGGGGGAAAAGGTGGACTGGAATATCAATCAAAGAGATAGGCTGGTTTGAATTGGTTCAAGATGTTCTAGGTTGCGCTCCCTTCAGTAGCCACCCCTCTGCTTTCCCAGGCTCTCTTCTGCAGTGGCAGGAGCTCCGGGAGACAACGCCGCTGGCTGGGGTCGGCTTCCAGAGCACAGCTCGGGAGGCTCGGGAAGGTGTTGGCTTAGCTCAGGAGTTATTGGCTGCCACGCATCATTTGCTGGACGCCCAGCAATGATTTCCCAGGGCCCTCGGCAAAGGCCGGCAGCGGCCAGTGCCTCTGTGACCACTGCAGGTCAATGGTTTCCACTCCTCCTTAGCTCGACAGGTAGGCTCCTTTGTGGTCACCCACACCCCACACCCTCTGTAGCCCCCTCACCCTGACCCATACTCCGTGCTCTAGCCACATCTCACACACTGCTGGGTGCTTTCCAGCTGCCCCCACCCCAGATCCACCCTGACTCTGCTCTGCCCAGCTCTCAGCCTTAGGAATCTGACTGCTTGGGGTGCATCACCTAGGCTCTCCTGCCCTGACCTCTGGCTTCCCGTTGGGCCCGGCAGATGGGGAGCCCCGCAGGAGATCTGAGGAGGGAGGGAGAGAGAGGCGCAGGTATTTATTTCCTCGGCCTCCATTCTGTGGGGTCATCTCAGGCTGGCTGTGGGCGTTAGAAGTCGCAGATCCTCTCAAGGTGGCCTGCTGTATACAATGTTCTCTCTCAGCGTTCACGTAACTGCTGCCTTCCTTTGTCCTTTTGAGTTCAGGGATGGTGTAGCCCCTGGACTCTTGCACTGTCTCTTGTGGTTTCCCTATATCTTGCCCCCACCTTTGTCAGTAATCTGTTTACTAAACCCTTCTTGAATTCTCTTCATTGGAGTAGTCCTGTTGGCACTCGGACTGACAGATACAGGATGCCATTGTACATGGACCTTTCCCATGTTGTTTTCCCCTCCTTTGCCTTGGCTACCTGTTGAACTACTCCACATCCTTCAAAATTCCACTGAGATGTCACCTCTGTGAAGACGATCTTGAGTTCCTCCTAAGAGTCGATACTACCCCCTCGGCCTTCCATCTCTCGTGTCCCTTTCCATCCTAACCCCTTGTTAATCAGACATGTCCAGACTTTCCCCCATCAAAGCTTTATAATGTTTCATTCCTTCAAAGTTTGAGTAAGTGACTGTTGAAAGTTCTTGCTTCCATGCAAGGCCCAGAGGAGATGCTTCATAAAGGGTAGCTATTAGCGGACTACTTCATACTAAAGTGTGAACGGCTATATGGCTTAATGCAATATCCCTCCCAGGAGCAGCTTGCATTTATAAGGGACCTTTTAGAAGTAACATTCCCTCCAATGAATCTCTAAATTGGCAGAGGGGTGGAAGGTCAAGGGATCTGTCTCTGGGGCTTCTCAAATTATATCAGGTCCAAGGCCTCTTAGTCTGTAGGTTTGAGAAAACAGAGAATCACTTCAGGTCAGTATTCAGCATACAGAGGCTGCTTGGAAAGGGGACAGGTTGCTCAATAGTGGCCTGGGGGAGCAGCGTCTGTGGAAAAAGACAGATGTGACTGGACACATCTCCACTCAGCTAATATACCCTTCTAGGGCTATTGGAATGTGATTTTCTAAATTGTGACTGGCTGACTTTCTTCTCTTGTGGTTGAGTTTGTAATAACATAGACGATGACTCTAGTTTTGCCAAAGTGGAAAAAAAAATGCCATCCAGTGGATTTTTATGGTGGTTCTTAAACATTTTTTAAAATATTATTAAAGATGTAGCTCAGTAAGTCTTTAATGTCCTGCTTTGGGGCTGACGAGCCAAGGCACAGACTTACGAGGCTGGGTGTGGGCAGCTAAGGGGTGCTACACCTGGGCGGTGCCAACACTGGTTTAGCTGCTGGGTGCAATTTTGCCTAAAAACGGAGGTACCTAATGGAGCTACCTACGTAAGTACAAATCCAGAGTATTTTGATCGTCCGTGGCTTGGGGCAGAGATCAAAGCTAAGTGTCTCACTCCTCATTAAGTTCAAGAAGCCAGGGCATCTGCTCCGTTCCAAGGAGTCCAAATACATCCTTCCTGGACTCTGGAGAATCGCAGCTCATGTCTTAGGTAGTAGAGGCTCAGGGCTGAGTGGAGAACCACCTCTTGCAAGCTGGCCTCGCTCCTGCTCTGTGGGGAAGAGGGGCCAACCTGACATAGTCCCATAATCAAGAAATCTGGGGTCATCTTGGGCGCCTGGGTGGCTCAGTCCGTTAAGCGTCCGACTTCGGCTCAGGTCCGATCTCACCGGTCATGAGTTTGAGCCCCGTGTTGGGCTCTGTGCTCACAGCTCAGAGCCTGGAGCCCACTTCAGATTCTGTGTCTCCCTCTCTCTCTCTCTGTGACCCTCTCCCGCTCACACTCTATCTCTCTGTCTCTCTCTCAAAAATAAATAAACATTAAAAAAAATAAAAAAAAAACAGAGAAATCTGGGGACATCTTTTATAAGAGAGTCTATGTCTGGTAACCCAGCAGGCTTCAAGAACCAAAAGTGGTGGTGGCTGAGTTAAGGGTGTGGCTGCCGAGTGTCTCAGAGTGGTTCAAGGACAGAATGTTTCTCAGGGGTGCCCAGGTGCCCTGCATTGGCTGCTCCCCGACTCCCCACCCAGCTTCTTGTGCCGTCAGTGTCCTGAGTTCCCCCTTTCCAGGGAACTATCATGCAGCCACTGTGAGGTCCCGGAACCTGGGAGGGGAGGCTTGTGAACTGGACTGAGAAGGGGGTTTGTCCGAGTTGGCCTTCTGCTGCCTCCCTGAGCTCCCCGGCCCCCACGTGGCCATCGTCCGTCCCCACCGCCCAGCATGGCTCTGGTGACACACCCCTTTCTGCTGCTCTCTGGATGTACTTCCGTATTCAGTAGATGCTCAGAGAGCCTTTGTCAATGGAATGACTCTGAACTTTCACCTGCTGTGCTCTTTGTTGTCCTAAGATGCCGTTCGTTCGTTTCACCTCTTCTGCCTCAGTGTTTGTTTTCCTGGATTGGGCCCCATCTTGGGAGGCCACTTCCACTGGGCGAGGGTGAGTGACACGCTTGCTTCCTATCTCTGGCCTCAGGATGGCATTACTGTAATTCCAGCTTTATGGCTTCTGGCTCCTTGACTCTGGACCTTCGCTGCACATTGCGGTGTGGAACAGGGCAGATTCCCCTTGTTGCAAAGAACTGCACATCAAGATATTCGAGACATTTCAGAAATTCCCAGTCAAAACATTTTGGGAAGAACAGCCAGATTTTGTAAAGAAAAAAAAAAAAGGGCAGTTTAATGGGCAAAGATATTTTGAGTAATTCTACGCTTGAGTGACTGTCCAAGTTAAGAAGCTGTTCAACTAGCATTTTCAGGACTCCGTCTCCAGGCTGACTTACTGTTGGAGCATTCATCTCGCCGAGTGGTGGGACCTGATCAGAAAAGAGTTGTCCTCACCCCTTCCGCCCACGACCCCGCCACCCGCTGTGGGTTTCCATATCAGGAAGGGGACAGGCTCACGTGGTTTGCCTTAGGGGCAGGGACGCTGACGGAATAAGCACCGCTTTGGTCTCTCCTTCCCTCACACCTGGAGGCAGGAACGCCTTCCCCGGAGGGCGAGGACAGAGCTCCAGAGAGTTCCTTGCCCACCTGGAAGCAGTGGGTTGGAAGGAATGCCCGGGAGGAGGCCCTCGCCTGCAGTTCCCCACCTCAATTCCTGCAGTTCCCCCTGCAGTATTCCCCGCCTCCCCTGGGCATGCCTGCTCCCGGCTTCCGACTGCGTGGCCCCCCCCCCCCAGTGCAGGTGCATTGGGTAAAGCGGACCCCGTTCCAGAGGTGGTGAAGATACCACTCCCGACTTTTATATTTGTGGGGCATTCTGTGACTTGAGGCAGGTCTCTTTACACCTTTCTGCCTCAGTTTCCCTCTTCACATGGCATAATATGGCAAATATTCTGGTTCAGCCAATAGGAGACCACGTTTTGAAAACAGGTTTGTCCTCATCTGACCCCATTTCCTTCCGTCTCTTTAGTGGTTGCTTTTCATCTCTTGTTACTTCCCAATTCTATTTTCCTCTCAGCTGGTTGCCAATTTCTCTCCCTCTCAGATGCATGTTGATAATGACTGGAGGGGTATGTTCTTTGAAGACACCCTAAACATAAAAGAAGATTCTGGAGGGCCAGAAGCCTTCAAGGTGCAGACGTACAAATCTCCAGTGACAACATTTCAGCAGAGATTTGTGGGGTTTTTTCTTTTTCTTTTTTCCAAAGGGAGTCTTTCCTAAAATGTCTTACATCTCATCGTGGTGGCAGAGGAGCCTTTACATAATGGAAATCATACAGATCGCTTTTCCTGCTTAATATTAGAACAGCTATATTATATTTATTTACTAGGCATCTACTTTTCTAACATTGTCTTACAAAAAGTTTTCAAACAATGCAGAAAAGTTGGAGGACTTTTAGAGCGAGTGCTCACATGCCTGCCACTTACAGTCTACGTGCATTAGTCTTTTAAAAATTGTTTATTTATTTTTAAAAGTTATTTTTTTAAGTTTTCAAAAATTACATGCATTAATATTTTTTAAATAGAACTTATTGTCAAATTGGCTTCCATACAACACCCAATGCTCATCCCAACAGGTGTCCTCCTCAATGCCCATCACCCACTGCCCCCTCCCTCCCACCCCCCATCAACCCTCAGTTTGTTCCCTGCATTTAAGAGTCTCCTATGGTTTGCCTCCCTCCCTCTCTGTTTGTAACTTTTTTCCCCTTCCCCTCCCCCTCCCCCATGGGCTTCTGTTAAGTTTCCCAAGATCCACATATGAGTGAAAACATATGGTATCTGTCTTTCTCTGACTGACTTATTTCACTTAGCATAATACCCTCCAGTTCCATCCATGTTGCTGCAAATGGCAAGATTTCATTCTTTCTCATTGCCAAGTTATATTCCATTGTATATATATACCGCATATTCTGTATCCAGTCATCAGTTGATGGACATGTCGACTCTTTTCATAATCTGGCTATTACTGAAAGTGCTGCTATAAACATTGGGGTGTGTGTGCCCCTATACATGCATTCATATTCGACTGTGTGTGGTTTTATCATGTTTCTCCCTACCCAGCCCTTCCTGTCTACATCCACCCATCTGTAATTTCGGGAGGTGCATTTCAGTGTAAGTTGCAGCCACTAAGGCGCATCTCCAGTATATTTCAGCATGTATATTGTTAGAGTCCACTATTTGCTTATAGTTTTTTCTGAACATACGATAAAATGCATACATTTTAAGTGTGCTGTGGGTAGGCATCCATTTCTTAAAACGTTCATTTCTATTTTGGCTGTGTATTCCCACACTTCTTTACTTCATAGTTAATTAGTTAATAGTGGCCAAGAGAGTACTCTGCATTCTGCATGTGGAAGCTGGAGGTCTAGGCTCCTTTGTTCGTCAGCAAGGAGAAATAATTGTTCCCCCTGCCAGATTCCCATCACCGTGATCTCTCAACGTCCAGGCGTGGGAAACAGACCCCTCCCCTCTCCTCCCCCTCCAACCCTCGGTCAGGGAGACCCAGGGCCACTTCCTGGGCCCCTCTGCTGCAGGTTGACCTTGTCCAGCCAGACCCAGGGATGCTGCAGCCCTGAGAGAGGTAAATCATCGTAGACATCAGTTTCCAGGCTGGCAGTTGTGACGCGCTTCCGGTTTCTGAAGAACTCGCCTTCGTGTTGTTTCATTCAGACCTCACTGCAGTCTGGTGGGGTGACTATTAGACATGGTTATTTCCCAGGCTGCAATACTGAGGCTCAGAGTGGGGAGGTCATGCAGCTTGGGTCTGGACGCAGGGCTGTGCGGCTTCATGTGATGAGCTCTCCCTGTGGCCCCACAGCGCTTTCACCCAGTCTGAATCCCCAGGCTGTGACAGAGAGACTGTGCGCATCACTAAGTATATGTCCCAGTAACTTCCTGGGAAGTCTGATTTGGGCACGATGTTAAACTGGGGCGGCGGGGGCGGGGGGGGGGTGGTTTGCAGACATTAATGACATAATTTGCTGGTCATGTGACAGGATGTATATAGTCTGGCGGAAAGACCGTTGGTTTTGGTGACAGCTGATGTGGGTTCTTCGTATCCAAGCTGTGTGACCTCAGGCAAGTCATTTAACAAGAACCAAGAGTTTGAATGTTTAATATGTGCCCAGGGGGGTACATACATAATCTCATTTAACTCCCCGCCTGGTGCCATACCATTATTTTCAACCTTGCTTTATAGACGAAGAAATTGAGGTGCAGAGAGATAAAGTACCTTGTCCAAGGTCACACAGCTGAGGAGCCCAGAGACTGGGGCCTGTTCTCTTAACCACATTCCTCCATCACAGCATCTGCAACATGGGGATAACCAGGCCCTCCTGAGGGGAGCCTTGGGGACTGTGGGGTCAGATCTGTAAAGTTTTATCTCCAGAGAGAAGTGAGCTTCCGTCCCCTGCCTTCAACAGTTCAAATGCAGGCTACAACGAGATGCCCCTGGGCCAAATTTGGCCCACGTGGTATTTGCCGGAGAGTTTTATTCTTTCACCTTGGATTGTCAGTACTTACAAATTGAGAGAATAGACACAACACTGTCATTTTCCAGCTTGCCTTAAAAAATCTGAACATCTGGACAGAGCAAGTCCCCGTTTGGGCATGAAGCAGCTGGCGGGCGCTGAGGTAACTGATGCTTGACCCCCGGTCCTCCACAGCGCCCACCGTTCCTTCTTGTCTCCTGCTTTCCTGCTTGGAGGCCAAGCGTCAGTGGTCATTTTTTCCCCTGCTTGCATTGCGGTTTGGGGCTGACACAGGCCCACTGAACTCACTGTCTGCCTCACCCCTGTGGGCATGTGGGTTTGTAGACAGAGCAAAGACCAGACAGCTCATGGGGCACATCCTTATTATTGTCCGGAAGGGAGCCACAACTCAGGTCATTTGCTATCTGTGAGAATCAAAGGTCAGGGTGTTCTCATGGCACTAGGAATATTTGCGAGGCATTTACTTCCCAGTTTGTCACTCACTGGTGGTCATACAGAGCTTTGGTGAATGCCGTGGCTGTATCTGGGGTCATCAATTTCAGTTTTTCAGCACACCCCACAACCTGGCCCCTGTTCCTTGTGGTTGCCCAGGGTCTTGCAAAGGACCCTCATTCCTGATTGTGCGCCCTCTTCCCTAGGGCTTCCATCTGAAAGTGTAATCATGTTCCCCGGAGGTAGTAACAGCACTTCCCCGAGGGCAAGCGTTTAGGTAACACACAAGTGTTTTTAAAATGTTAATTGTTATGTATTTATTTTCATGAGTACTAGAAAAATATAACCAGCACATCAAGTCTCTGATTTTAAGAATATTACTGCTTGGGAGGAAGCGAAGTTTTAAAAAGAGTTATTTTAAAGTCGATTCAAAGAGAAAAAGCAAGGGGCGCCAGCGTGGCTGAGTCGGTTAAGCCTCCGACTTCGGCTCAGGTCGTGATCGCACAGTTCGTGAGTTCAAGCCCCGCATTGGGCTCTGTGCTGACAGCTCAGAGTCTGGAGCCTGCTTTGTATACTGTGTCTCCCTCTGTCTCTCTGCCCCTCCCCCACTTGTGCTGTGTGTGTGTGTGTGTGTGTGTGTGTGTGTGTGTCTGTCTGTCAAAAGTAAATAAACATTAAAAAAAATAAAGGGAAAAAGCAAGTAAATGCCACTATGGGTGAAAAGTGACAGCAAAAATACAGTGTTGACACGTTAATGACTGAGGTTTGGGAAAAACTTCACGGGCCTCCTGTCATCCTCTCCACTCTCTTTGGGCCAAGTCCAGGGGCAGGAGACAGGGTGCCCTCTCTCATCCCTTGCTTCACGTCCTTTGCTCCCCCAGGTCTAGGGAACCTTGACCTGGGTATGATTGGAAGCTTTGCTATTCCTAATCACAACTTATCCAAAGTCTATTGTGTTGCCTTTGCAAATAAGCCCTTTATGGGTCTTGAAGGCTCTACACTTTGGCAATTCAAGAAAAGATTCTGGTTGTGTGTCATCCCTTGGGGTATAAGGATATAGAACGCCCTGACTGCTGCATGAATGGGGGAATCATCCCGGGGTAATGTGAAATCGCAGGAAACAAACAAAAGCCAAACAAAACCCTTACCAGTTAGTAGTTTAGAAGAACTATCCCATCATATGTGGATGTAGCAACTGTGTGTACAGACAGCAGTTGTTGGAAAGAACATAAGGGTTGAGCTGAGTCAATGGACTTGGCTGGATTTCTTCACCTGTCTGCAGAGTGGTATGTGTAAGTACTCAGTAATTGGTTGCCCTTGTGGGGACGATGACAACAAGCCAGGTCTTTCTTCCAGTGCTGATGTTAATTTAGGGAGAAAGAGGAGCTGTATCTTGAGGTTTGATGTGGAAGTTTTTGCCCATGAGAACATCTTGACAGAGAGCAGTCTGTTGGCATATTAACGGCCATGCCCTAGGGCCACCATTTTCCTATGCCTTTGTTTGGTCTGTGGGGACAGGGAACATTCTATTCTGTTGGTCATAAGGCCAGACAGTGGGAGGAGAGGGCAGCTCTGGGCACTTGGCTACTTTCTAGGTTGGGTAAAAGCCAGCGAGGACTGGCTGCAGCTCTCCCACCTGGCTCCCATACGTGAATACACAGAATTTACTGAGTCCCAGCTGAGGGTCCAGTGGAGGGAAAGAGACACATGAGTGTATTACCTTGAATGGAGATCACTAGGATTCTCGCCAATACAGCATTAGCATAAAGGACAGCAATGGCCCGAAGAAGCTAGCTTGGCTTCTCCCAGAGATGACTCCCCATTGAAAATAGATTCCTCTCTTTGGTGGGTTTTATTTAACTTGCAGTTATTTCCATTGATTTTGCAATAACTGCATTGTCTAGTTTCTGTATATGATGCTCCCCTCAGTAGCTCCAAAAGGATCCAGCCCTGCCGCCATCTTGATGTTAGCTGGTGAGACAGTTTTTGGACTCCTGGCCTTCTGGAACGGTAGGGAATGAATTTTTTTTAAAGACACTATGTTTGTGGTAATTTGTTACACTGGCCACGTACTTCGTCCTTTCTCTCTACCGTGCTTCTGATGGGGGAAGTGCCAGTAGGAGACATGACATCCTATCCAGTTACAGCCAGGTTGGTGACTAGTGGAGGAATGTTGGCCTCCTTGCCCCTCAGAACCTCCGTCTGGCTCTCTTTGGTCAACAGGGCTCTGAGTCTGAGCTCAGGGGTTCCCTTCAGAGGAGGGGAAGGACCAGGATGTCAGGGGAGCTGTGAGATGGGGACACTGTCACGTACCTGTAGCATTTTCCCAGCCATAGGAACCAGATCCCTGCTTGGGCTGAGCAGGGAGCTGCCACTGGCATCTGGACCCAGATAATCTGAATTAGTTTCCTGGTACCACAAAGGTAGTGGCTTAAAATAGCACAGATTTAATTTATTACAGTTCTGGAGACTGGAAGTCAGAAATCAGTCAAAGTGTTGGCTCTCTGGCGGCCTTAGAGGAGAATTCATGTCCTCGGGTTTTCCACCTGCTGGAAGCGACCTCCATTCCTTGGCTGCTGGGCACTTGCTGTTTTCAAAACGCATCACCGCACCCTCTCGTCTGTCATCACATGGACTTCTCCTCTGACTCTGACTCCCCTTGTGCCCCTCTTATTAGGAGATATGTGACCACACGGGGCCACAGAGTTTGCAGAGTCACCTCGCCATCTCAAGATCTTGAACTTCATTACATTGGCAGAGCCCCTTGTTCCAAGGTCACAATCGCAGGTTCTAGGAATTAGGACGGGGACATCTTTGGGTCTAGGTACTTAGGGCCATTATTCAGCCTACTGCCGACCCCCTCAGAGCAGAAGGTTGCTGATGCCCTGTGAGCGTCAGTGGAGCCCCGGCCCGCAGCTCTCTTTCTGGAAGGTGATGGATAGTGTTCTGAGCCTGGGGCCAGCCTTTTTCTGTGTACATGCGAACACCGCTTGATCTGAGAGCCTCAGGGAGCCACCACTTGGCCTTGGCTGTGCACTTGCCCCGTGCTGGATAGTGCGGTCTTCAGTGGCCTTTCCAGAAAAGAACATAGAGGCGTGATCGTGAGGTGTTGTGAAAAGCACTCGGTAATTGCTGTGGGCCCCAGGGAGCTGTCTGGGAAGGACTCGAAGACACCTGTGACAGAGCCCTGTTGGTTTTCTTTCCCTGGTGCTAGAGCTGCTGTTTTTTCTGAGCACTTCCTAACTAATCAGAAGCCAGGCCTCACAACATTAGGCTGAAGCCCCAGGTAAGCTCCTGTTGATCAGGAGTCCGGTTCGTGCTTTCTCACCTACCACCGCAAGAGCATCGTGTACAGGACTGGAGTTGGGGTGCCTCTAAAAAAAGATCTTGGGTAAAAGGCCCATGGGGTTGTGGAGGTGGATGGGGTCTGTAGTCACGGCTTTGAAAACAACTGGATTTCATAGGGCGAGAATGGAAGGAGGGGCAGCATTGCGAATGCTGCATCTTTTTCAAGATAAACAGCGTTTGGAAGGAGTAGATGGCGGGGCCCAGGCAATTTCTAAACTGCCACGATTGAGTGTGGTATGGGCAGGGATAGGCCAGGTAGGGAATACCTTTACTTACGAATTAGCCAGGATTGGTTGAAAATGATAGAAACATAACTAGTTTAAGTAAAAGAAAAAAAAGTAGGAAAAATTTTGGCTTAGATATCTTGAAGAGGCTGACTTTAGGCACAGTTGGATCTGGGGCATCCAAATGTGTCATCAAGACTCCATCTGTCCCCAACTATCTGTTCTGTTATCTTCCCATTAGCACTGAGGTCCTCTGGACTTGCATTCTATCAGCTAAGCAGCATCAGTGAGAAGGAGCAGCGTTTCCCCCCCCCCCCCGCCCCAAATTTCTACATAAGTTGTTGGACTGATTTCCATTGGCCTGGTGTGAGCCATAGGACCATTCTTAAACCAATTATCGTGTGACCAGGAGGGTGTGATGCTCTGATTGGCTGGGTCTGGGTCGCTTGTCCCTCCTGTCCTGCAGCCAAGACAGGGGGTCAGACCTAACTGAGCCACCAAGCCTGAGAGTGGAGGAAAATTGGCTCCCAAAGGAAAATTGGTTGTTGTTAACAGAAGATAGAGGAGTAGGTGCTGATGAGGCAGAAATAGCAGAATTGTCCATGGCAACTTACAGCACTGAAAGGGCTTATTAAAAGGCTGTTAGATTACTTTCTAGGATAAGGGAAGGAGTGTGTGTGTTGCTTTTACAAATCTTTCTGAGAACATCTGTGTTCTGATCTTTAGCCCTGATCTTCAGTTAGGGGGGCATATCCCGTTAGACTTCAAGACAACTGGGGTTTATTTCACCGTCTACAAAGTAGAAGAAAAAAACCCCAAAACGCTGACTTAGTAAAAAAGCAAACAAAACAAAACAAAACAAAACAAAACAACAACAAAACAAAAAAACCCCAAAACACGTGGAGATCCTGAAAGTTCAGAGCATTATCTTTCCCAAGTGAGTTTCAGGGGGCGCAGAATGAACAAAAAATGCTTATCAACATATATACATTGTACTCAGAAATGCCATTCATTATACGGATCTCCAGTGAGAGGCTCTGGGAAGGTCTTAATACCCTGGGACACTCAGGCTGTCCTTTTTAATAAGGGGAGGCTTGTTCTGGGCAGTTGTTCTGGCCATGGCCCAATGAAGCTTGCTACATTCTATCTCCCAAATTCCCTTCAATTTCCTGTGGAATTCTGCCCTTTTTTCTTTTCCCTTTTATCTTTTTTTTTTTTTTTTAAAGAAATTGTTAAAATTCCTTTTCTAGCCTGAATCTGCTTCCTGGTTATTTATAAGAGCTGTGTGCCACCCAGAGGTGGCTGGTTTTTCAGACAGAGACATGAACATTTTGTCTCTTGTGTCCCTCCTTAATTTGAATGTGGAGTGAAATGTGACCAGACCCAGGGTTTGGTCAGGTGTCACCATGTCTAGAGGATGACAGTAGCAGTTAGGACACGTTGCTCTGAAAGTAACAAAAAACCCAGCTCAAACTGGCTAAAATGCTACAGGCATTTATTGGCTCAGGTGGCTCACATGTCTAAGGATTATCAAGCTGCAGGCATGGGTTGATCAGGCATTTTTCACCTGCTTTATTCACTGATGTAATAGCCTAGGCATTTAGAACAGCGTTCAGAACAGTGAATATTTTTTGAATGCAGAAGATTATTGCAACTCTACTTTTTTCTGTGGGTTGGTTTGTGGGGGAACAGGCAACATCTTCTTTGTGTGTCTCTCTCTCTCCTTCTTTCTCTCCTCTCCCTTATTTGCCAATAGTGTTCCCACTTGCCTTATTATAGTACTAAATCCTCACAACTGCCCAAGTCCTCCAGCATTTTACAGAGAAGGAAACCAAAGCCAGAACTCCAGAAGAATATACCTTCGGATAGTCCTTTCCGAAGTGCTCCTGTGGAACACTGATGGCAGACATGTCTCTTCGGACTTCCCAGCCCGTACCTTCTGTTTATATTCGAAATGAGCAGCTGCCCTCAGCCGGCAGGATAAGGAGCTGTAATTCACTCTCCAGTCCTGCTGGTCTATATATTTCCAAGTTGGCAGCAAAACCCTTTCTAATAATAACTGCCGTCAGTTTGTAAAACAGGAACACATGGCAGGCAGCTTGACCATTCCATGGGGAGAGTGGGGAGCCCTGAGCCACCCTGGGGGAAAGCATCACCGTCACCCCCTAGGCCAGGTCCCTGCAACACTGGAGCTGTGCTGAGTCCAGCTTTTCTGAGTTCACACCTTTTATGCCTCCGGAGCATCCCAAAACTCACATTGTCTTTTCTCAGATGCCCAAATGCCCTTCGATTGTGTGTTAACTGGATTTCTAGTTATTTATTTCAAACACTTAGTATTTTTCATTCTCTTATTTAAAAACGTCTCGGGCACCTGGGCGGCTCAGTAGGTTAAGTGTCCGACTTCGGCTCAGGTCATGATCTCGCGGTCCGTGGGTTCAAGCCCTGTGCCAGGCTCTGTGCTGACAGCTCAGGGCCTGGAGCCTGCTTCGGATTCGGTGTCTCCTCTCTCTGCCCCTCCCCCGCCCGTCTCTCTCAAAAATGAATAAACTTCAAAAAAATCAGGAAATAAAAATATCTCATGTCCTTGGGCTGAACTTCCTAATGGAGGAGGGTCTCCTGCTACTCCTATGGATTCTCTATCAAAGAAATACCCCTGAGGACTGTTGGGCCCTGATACCCTTCTGGAAGACAGACTTTGATGAACCAAGTTCAAGAGGAGAAGGAGGACAGAGCCCAAACAAAAAACTACGTGGTTTGAACTTAAATCAAGAGCCCCAAATCAAAGGCGGCGTGCGACAGGCCCCACAGGGCTGCCAGAATTTTTTAAAGCTCTTGCCAGGCTGAGGATCCACAGAGGCTGGCCAGAGATAACACCAGAGAGGAGCCAGGAGTCGCTCTGGTTGTGGTGTGGGCCCCACGGTAGCAGCCTGGGACGGGGCCCACGGAACTGCACGCACACCCCACCGGATCGCTACACTACACCATGCTTCCTAGCTCTTGGTGAACCCATTAGCGACCTGATTGCCTAGTTGTACCTTCCTCTCAGCCCCCAAATCAGGTGTTATCCTTTCAGGTTAGGTGGGGAACTGTGTAACAGAAGGTAGAGCAGGTACATTTGCAGGCACCTGGGTGAACAATGCTTCCCGTTAAACGGGTGGAAGTCTTTTTTTTAATCCAGCATTTTCGGGAGTGGCCCCAGTAAAGATGTGTGAGGTAGGCTTATCACATTCGCAGATGAAACAAAGCCAGGATAGAGAGGCAATTCTATAGATGACCACAAGAAAGCTCCAAGAGATCTCAAGCTCCAACCAAGCATGAAATGTAACAGAGAGCAATGTCAAGTCTTATGTTTATTTCCATGAAATCAATTCTATCGCCCCCATGTCACTCTAGAAGGCCTGCCTTTAACTCCCTTCCTGAGGTTCCAGTTCTGAATGTCTTTGTGTTCGCTCCTAAAGGTCCCTTCAGGTCTGCAGACTTTCCTCATGGATCCCTTTCTCCCCCAAAGTGGTTTTTGGAGCTGTGTGGGGGATGTTCTGTCCCACCCCATGCTGTGCCTGCTTAAGCCAATACCATATAGCCCTGTGGGACCCACTTGGGGGAGAGTGGGGACTGTGGTTCCCAGAGGCACATATAGGATATGAAGCTCCACAGACCGGGGGCCAGGCAAAGGCTTCGCCAGGACTTTGGGGTAGGCTATGTTGCTGAGCAGGAAGTGCCTGCCCCATTCTGACAGTTGCTGGCTGTGGAATGGGCCTCCGGGGCTGCCGTAGACCTTGCTCCGCATGACTTCCCATGCCCAGACTGCCTGCTCTCCAGGCTTCGGGGCTGGGGTTTTCAGGGCTCTGGTCTCTGCCGCCTCTGCTTCGTTTGTTTCTCTCAAGATCTTTATCACAACTAAAGATTTTTTTTTTTTTTTAGGGGTATGTATATGAGTAGTTTAAATGTTCTCTGATAGTTCTTTTTTTTATTTATATTTTATTCTCTCCCAATTCAATATATATATATATACATATATATGTATATATATATATATATATATATATATATATACACACACATATATATATGTAAAACATGTGCAGCCTTCTGTGAATATTGAATATGGAACCAATTACTCGAGGTTCCAGTAATTACTTTTATACAACTAGACTCGGAGACTCGTGAATCAATTCCATGCCCATTAGCAATGTATGCTTGAGCCAAGATTTTCTTTTCCTTTCTTTTTTTAATAGGACTGGACAGTGTTGAATCCTTGAAAAAAAAAAATGACACTTTTTTTTTTTTTTTTTTTCCCAAAGCTGACAGCACATTCCGTCTACTCGGCAATGTAGTACTAATGAAGATGTAAATGTAAGAAAACCTATAATTGAATCCAGCACGTAGCAAGCATAGTTTAACACAAAGCACACCCAGCTGAAATCACATGTGCTGGCGGTCTAATCCTGTCAGGGCGGCCAGCACTAGGAAATATTTCTGGATTGTGTCTCAGGCGGTGTTCGCCATCCAGGCAGCCGGGGCAGAATGCAAATGGCTGCAAGCTAAGTCAGGGAACACCCAACTTGCCTTTGATAAGGCTGCCTTTTGGTCGATTATTTAAAGGGGAAGGATAGGAAAAATAAGCCTGGGCAACGGAGGCATTTGGACTAGAGATCGTCTCAGAACTTTCCTTCCGTTTCCCTTGACAGCGTTTGTCAGCTCCGTGCGTGGTGGCCAGAGGTGTGTGTCTTTCCACATTGCAGAATTGGGGCAGTCCCTCGGGGACGTGCCTTTTGGTCCTGGCCCTCCGGTTTCCAGCAGTCGGGGCCTGATCGACCCAGCTGACGAGTTCCCTGCATCCGAGGACCCCTTTGATGTACAGTCAGCGTGGGAGGGAGACTAGAGTGGAAATATGTATCTTCCTTTCAAAATTCTTGATAGATGATTCACTGCCAGGTGTCCCCAGTGCCCCCAGCTGCTCTGTCCCCTGCAGTTGCTCCCTGGGGATAAGCACTCCCGATGCCTTGTCCTTGGCTCTGCCTGGCTTCCTGGCTGGGGAGGGAAACCGCGGCACAGCCCCCAGAAACTGTGCTGTGAATCAGTGCCTGCCAAAGGCAGGCAAGTGTGTTCCTTTGTGAGCCTCTCAGAGCAGCCAGCCTTGCAGAAGGAGCACCAGGCTAAAAACAGCTTGAAATTGAATGCCTCTGGTTGGCTCCTCCAGTGCCCACCCAGCCACATTGTTTCCCACTCAGCCTTGACGGAGATCACAGGAGCCATGCTCATGTGGAAACTGTAACAGATCTACACAGTGACGCCCACCACCCAGCTGCCCCCATTCTCTCCCTAGTCCTCTGGGTTGAGGGCAAGCTGTCTGGCCCTTGGGGCAGTGGCGTTCTGCTTGCAGTCTGTGGAAGGCAGCATGACCTTCCGGGCTCGGCCCTTGGAGAACTGGGCCAGATGTGCTGCCAAACCCTGTCCCCAAGGCCCTGGGGGCCTGTGCTTGGAGCTGCAGGGAAGTCCCTGGGTGTCTACCGAGCAGGCGGCCTCTGTCTGGACACCCAGCCCTTTCAGCTGTTGAGGCCTACTTGGAAGAGGCATTCCAGAGACATTCTTTCTGTCTGGATCAGGGACTTGGCCTGAACTCTGAACCAAAAACCGGAACAAACTGCACCGGTTTGCTCAACCTCGAACCAAATCCAAATAGTTTTTATATCACGAAGAACCAAACCAGAGTTCTGGGGTTTGCTTTGCTTTGCTTTGCTTTCCCACCAGAGAACATGTAGTGAATGAGGCCAGACTGGAACAGGAATCATCTCCCTCCTCAGGCGATGGAGAAGGAACACGAAGAGAACCTCAGCATAGATTTTGGACCCAGTTGGCTCGTGGGCTGGAACACACTAGAAGTCGGGGTTAGATCTGCAGAGACCGTACTAGGTCGGCTGCAGGATGGAGAGGCTATGGTGTCAGACCTCCGCCCAGATGACAGGCGAAGTCGCAAACCCACATCTCTTCGGACGGTGCCCAGAAAATTGCCACCAGGCAGCCATGATGAATGCAGGATGCCACAGATGGGTAGAGAAATATGCAAAAGGTAGGGGCTTTAGTAAAGTCAGGTTGACCTCTTAGAATTTTTTTCTGGTCTCTTCTGGGTCACTTAGTAGGTAGTTAGCCAGCACCTGCTAAAGCACATCCAAAAGAAGTGACAAAGGCATGACCCCTGTTGCCTCAGAGCCCATGGTACCCTTTGGGGAGTATTGTGGGATACTACAGTGTACCGATGAGAGGCTGTAATGGTTTAAATAGTGACCCCCCCCCAAGTTTATATCTACCTAGAAACCCAGAATGTGACTTTCTGAGGAAATTGGATTTAGGGTGGGCCCTAAATCTAATGACCAGTGTCCTTATAATAAGAGGAGAGGACATAGAGAAACATGGTGGGAAGAAGACCGTGTGGAGGCAGAAGCAGCGGTTGGAGGGAAGCAGCCACAGGCCAAGGGACATCTGGGGCCACCAGCAACTGGGAGAGGCAAGGAAGGTATCTCCCCTGGTGCCTTTGTGGGGAGCACAGCCCCGGTGACCTTGATTTCAGACCTCCAGCCTCCTATACCGTGTGGGAGAATAAAGGTCTGTTGCATTTAAGCCATTCAATTTGGGATACTTTGTAATGGCAGCCACAGGGCACCAATATGGAAGCCCTGGAGACACCAAGGGTCTGCCACACCCACACCTCCTTTCTGAGGAACATGGCCTCTTCTGTGTAATTAACCACATCTGTGTCATGTGACTTCACTTTCCCGGGTCACACATGATTGGACTGACGACTGGCTAGACATGTGAGGATGTCCACCCATGCAGTGCCTGGATACTCTAGAGTGGAAGGCATTCTACCAACCTGACCTCTGAAAATGGAGACGCATACACCGCATCGGGGCATGGTGGGAACAGAGGAAGGAGCCGTGAGGCAGAAAGTGTGAGGCAATCAGACCAGGAGAGAGAGAGGGAGAGAGAAGGAGGATGGAGGAACCATATATTGAGAGAGGCAGTGTCACTAGAATCAGCAGCCACCTTGCCCCCCTAAGAGGACAGGTCACTGTTGCATTTCACAAGCAGACTGAGACTGGTTGCTGTGTTTGTGTTTGCTTCCTGGGCTCCTTCACTGGATTCCTACAATTCATCCCCAGGTCCAGAGAGGACGTGAGCATTCCTTTGTCCTCTGCAATCTGAAACAGCTCAACCAACACAAAGACACAAGCGAGATCACCGTAGAAAAATAGGAGCTCACATATCGTGTTTAACCCAAGGCTCGTCCATATAAATTGCTTGCTGGCTGTGTTACCTTGTGCAGGGTGCTTAACCTCTCTGAGTTCCGACGTTCTCTTGTATCAAATGGGATTAATGTCATCCCTCAGAGGGTTTTGTGAGGATTAAATAAGCCATAGAAAGTGAAACATCCATTACAATGCCTGGTACAAAGCATGCCCTTCACCGTTTCCTTCCCTTCAAGTGACTATACCTGACACTGGACTTGGGTCTGGGTCTATAGTTTTGGAAACAGACATGTGCTGCCAGTTTGAACCAGTCTGGCAAGTGCTTTTTTGAAAATGCTTTGGTTGGGTTTAATTCAGGGGTCACTAACAAGATTTAAGTTTAGTTTGTTTGGAAATGTAGCAAATGAGTGTGGTTTGTGGTCCTCCCCGCCCTCTTTATGTTTGTGTGTCTATAGCTCGTCTCAGTTAATGTCCCCGAAAGAACCTATCCATATAGCATTAATTTAGTCAGCAGAAATCTTGCAGAAATAGAATTTTGGAACCCACTAGTCTGTCAAAACGTTCCCTAGCTTTTTGAATAGTTTTTAGAAGTCCGATAACACTTAACACATCATTGGACCTTAACAGTATTATGCAGCCAAATCAGCGTCGGCCTCACCCGTGTTTTCCAGTGCTGGGCCCTTCTCTGTTCCTCCGACCCTGTGGCCTCCCACATCCTGTCTCTCAGGTCCTTAAGAGAACAAAGCACAGGAGACGTCTTTTAACGTTGATGTTTTCATCCTGAGTACCGCAACTTAACAACAAAAGAGAGTTTGGGCAAAACAGATGATATTTTCTGATGCAGCCTATTTTGTCTTTGGAAGGTTGAGATGCATTTCAAGCCCTACAACCGTACTTTTTCATCTTTTCTCTCCTCCAGACCCCACTCCGCTTCCTAACAGTTGTGCTCAGCAGGCCTCTTCACTGGCTGAGCAGCTCTGCGAGGAGGGTCTCCTCTAGGACGTCCTTCCTGCCACGGTCACCTGCTGCTGCACTGGGCGGAGCTGACAGGGGTCGTGGGAGGGAGGAGAGAGGAGGGTGATGTGAATGGATGGGAATACCTACGCTAGCTAGGGGCGGGTGTGGGACAGTGGGACGAGGAGTGAGCATGTGCACAAAGGCTGCAAGCGTTCTGCAATACGATGTATGGCAAAAATGGCATAATGTGGGGCGCCTGGGTGGCTCAGTCGGTTAAGCGTCCAACTTCGGCTCAGGTCATGATCTTGCAGTTTGTGAGTTCAAGCCCCGCATCGGGCTCTGTGCTGTCAGTTCAGAGCCTGGAGCCTGCTTCCGATTCTGTGTCTCCTTCTCTCTCTGCCCCTCCTCCACTCGTGCTCTGTCTCTCTATCAAAAGTAAATAAATGTAAAAAAAAATTTTTAAAAAATGGCATAATGTGAAGACTTGATAAAATTGGTTAGAGGTTGCAGTGTGCGCTAATATCCTCAAGACTTGCCTAAATGTTTGGCGGGGTGCCTGCGTGGCTCAGTCGGTCAAGCGTCCGACTCTGGGTTTTGGCTCAGGTCATGATCTCATGGCTTCGTTGGTTTGAGCCCCGCATTGGGCTCTGCACTTGTGATGCAGAGCCTGCTTGGAATTCTCTCTTTCCCTCTCTCTCTGCACTGCTCCCCTGCCCCCCCCCCCATGTGTGCTGTCTCTGTCTCTCAAAATAAATTGATTTAAAAAAAAAAAGGTTTGCCTAAATGTTTGAAATACCTTATCATAAAACTTTGTTTTAAAAATCCTTGCAGGGACACCTTGGTGGCTCAGTCAGTTAAGTATCTGACTTCGGCTCAGGTCATAATCTCACGGTTTTTTGAGTTTTGAGCCCCACACTAGTCTCCGTGCTGACAGTGTGGAGCCTGCTTGGGATTCTCTCTCTCTCTCTCTCTCTCTCTCTCTCTCTCTCTTTCTCTGCCCCTCTCATGCATGCTCTCTCTCTCTCAAACATAAATAAACTTAAAAAAAAAACTTGCAAAGAGAGGTTCTGGACTTGAAAAAAAAAAAGAATTTGCTGTGTTAAGAAAATCTGCATCACAGCAGTGCCATAGAATTTGCCCCGTGTCAGTGGGAACTTGGGTACTGAAAGGGCCTCGCATTTGAATGACTTCCTGAGCGTGTTTGGAGATCAAGCTTGAAGTAATTTTTTTTCCCCAAACAAAGCCCCAGGTCTACCCCATTGACACAATGTTGATCACGTATGAAAGTTTCTTCAAATAGGCCCTTTTTTTTGTGGGGGTATTTTTTATACTTTCCATCCAGAGCCAGTTTATTTCTCAAGATTGTTTTCTGTTGGATAAGAAGAGAAGTTATCTGTGCAGTCACTGCCCATGGCAGGGACACTGGTTCCTGGGGGTCTGTAGCCATCGTGGAGGTTGTTTGTGAGGGTCTAGAGCAACGGCGTGTCACGAGAGTGCATTAGGGAGTAGACGTGTTCCTGGACGTTGGTCTGTCGGTCATCCATGGTCCTCTTGGTGAAGCCCTGTGGAGCCCTGGGGTGGGGCAGGGCAGTGGGTTCATGCTCAGCACCGAGGCAAGCTTTAATTTGTTCCTCAGATGGTTGAGGACTAGGACAGCACTATTTATAGGACTGGAACCACTTCATGATGTCCCGGTGCTGCTCATGTAGTTTTTGTTTCTCCGTTGAGGTATATAATTACCCTTTCCTTGGCTATAAACTTTCAGAATATGGGGCAGCCACACACACAAGGACCTTCTATGACTAGTGATGACTTCTTTGACGTTCTTGGACGAGCTGCTTGGGGACCTTAGCCCATCCTCCGGGCAGCAGCAACAGCCCCAGGGCGGGCTAAGTATGTGCAGTGGAGGTTTGGAAATCAAGGTGGGCTGTCATATCCTGGACTGGTTCCGGGCACTTGAATGAACTGCCTTCTTCCTGTTTTTCTCACGGCGGTGATAGTATCCAAGAAAATGTTGCTAAGTAAATGAAAGCACCCTGATGGCCAAATTGAGCAACAAAATAAAGTAGTGTTGCTTTATTACCCAAAGTATAAAATAAATATCCATGAGTCCATACGGGTATAAACAAATGATTGATAAGTTAATAAACAGGGTAGAAGAAACAACTCACCTGTGCAGATGAATTCCAGATAAAGTAGGAAGATACTTCATCTTAAAGGAGAGGAGCATAACTCCCCACTCACGTGCACTGCACATAGCAACTGCCTTCCAAAGAAGACACTGTCTGAAAGGGGGAAAAAGGGGACTTCCCAGTGGAGAGACCTGAAAAACATCTCTGCCAGCAGATTAGGGTCAACATCAACAGTCATAAATCACGTTGATAGCATGTACCCTTGATATGTTGTAGTGAAAATAGCACTTCACCTCTGCGATCTTTCTCTCCCAAACCCATAACCTCAATCTAATCATGAGGAAAACACCAGACAAATACCAGTAGTAGGGCATCCTGCCCTGTACCTGATCAGTGCTCTTCAAAACTTCCAAGGTCATAAACAAGGAGAGTCTGAGAAGTTGTCACAGCCAAGAGGACCCTGGGGAGACGTGACAGTTAAATATAAAGTGGCATCCTAGACAGGATCCTGGGACTGAAGAGCATTAGTTTCAAACCACAGAAGTCTAAATAAATGACGGAATTGAATGAAATTACTTAGGTATCAACATTGGTTCATTAATTGTGACAAATCTATCCTACCACTGTGAGATGCTAATGGGGATGTGTTCCACACATTGCATACATTGTTAAGATTTTGTCATATTTATTGCAAGCTTATTTTAAAAATAAATTAAAAACTACTGGGAAGAACAAATATGGATTTGAAAGTACTTCGGCATCTGTGGTGGATCAGAGATCATCACGAATTCTTTGTCTCCCTTTTACACCCAGAAGTGGGATCTGTGTCTTCACCTCCTCAAATCAGGGCAGAAACGATCTGTGTCAGTGCAAGGCCTAGCCTTGACCAGCCTGGTGCGTTCTGCTTTCTCCTGCCACCATGCTGGGAGGCAGCTCAAGTAGCCATGTGGAGAGGCCCATGATGGTTCTCTACTTGTTGTTAGTCTACCTGAGCTCCCGGCTAACAGCCACACCAACTTGCCAGCCATTTGAGTGAATCACCTGGAAAACGCATCTTCCAGGTGCAGCCAAACTGCCGTCACTGATGCCACACAGAGCAGAGGTGAGCTGTCCCCACCAAATCCTGCCCAAGCAAAGAAATGTTGTTGTTTTAAGCCACTAAGTTTGGGGGTGACTTATTACATAGCAAAAGATGACCAAAACAGCATTGTACAAAAAGATTTTACCCCACGTCCTGTCTCTTACTTTAAAAAAAATTTGTTTTCATGTTTACTTTTGAGAGGATGGGAAAGCGTGAGCAAGGGAAGGGCAGAGGGAGAGGGAGACACAGAATCCAAAGCAGATCCCAGGCTCTGAGCTGTTAGCACAGAGCCCGATGCAGGGCTTGAACACACAAACCATGACATCATGACCTGAGCCGAAGTTGGACACTCAACTGACTGAGCCAGCCAGGCGTCCCTTTTCTTTTACTTTTTAATTAAAAAAAAAAAAAAAATCTTTCAGGGGTGCCTGATTGGCTCAGTCGGTTAAGTGTCTGACTCTTGGTTTGGGCTCAGGTCATGATCTCACAGTTTTGCAGGTTCGAGCCCTCCCCCTCCCCCATCAGGCTCTCTGCTGACAGGAGTAGAGTCTGCTTGGGATTCTCTCTCTCCCTCTCTCTCTGCCCCACCTCCATTTGCACTGTCTCTGTCTCTCTCAAAAATAAATAAATAAACTTAAAAAAAAAATCTTCTGTATGTTGTTTTCCAAAATGCCTCACCAATCGTCTGGGATGATACCTTTTATAATTTGATCTAGAGTCTCTTGTCATGTCTTATATCTTGACCCTGGTAGGGAGGTTCTAGCCATGGGTCTCTTTTTAGGGCAAGGTTTCCTAAAGAGTACCTGGCAGAACAGAAGACCCACACCGGTCACTGGGGCTGCACTGTTCAATATGGTAGCCATATGTGGCTACTGAGCACTTGACATGTGTCTAGAATCAGATGTGCTGGAAACGTTCAAAACTCACCAGATTTTAAGGCCTCAGTGCTAGTCTTCGAAAAAGAATGGGAAATACCTCATTAATAATTTTATATTGATTATATGTTGAGCTGATAATATTTGGATGGATTGTATTGAATAAAATATATTTTCAGAATTAGATTTACCTATTTTATTTATTTTAATGTGGCTGCTAAAAGTTTTAAAATTACACATGTGGCTGGCATTAGGTTTTTATTGGACAGCGCTGCTCTAGAGAAAAAGGTTCTGGGTCCAAGTAGTTTGGGAAATGTTGCTTAATTACCCCTTCCTGGGGAATTATAGGGCATACACATTCAAGCCTCTCAGAAGGAAACTGTTGGACACTGGGGTATGATCAGCACATCAAAGGACAAATGGCGATATTTAATTGGCTCTTCTCATGACCAGATCTCTTTGTCCTTCAGTTTCCAACAGAAATGGCTCCATTCCCAGCAAGGCCTTCCCTGACCACCCTATCTGATGTAACTGCCTCCTGCCAGCTGCTTTCCATCACATCGCTTTGCCTTATTTTCCTTCATCTCCCTTCTGCCTGGCTAAAACTCATCTTGTGCATCAATCAGGGTCTTGACAGGACGTAGGAAGCAGTCACAGTGGGTCATTTGAGGAGTTTAATTAGGAACTGTTTATAAAGGTGGGGGCAGAATTTTGGGAAGCAGTAGGGGTGCTGTAGGATCCTGGTGCTGGCCTCAGCTGGGAGCTGACACCACCAGGTGGATGTGACAGTCTTCAGTACCCAGAGAGAGAAGCTGGATGAGGAGGGCTGCCTGACAGCAGCAGGGTCTTTATTGGGGGGACACGGTCTGCCTGTGGCACTCCCACAGGGAAGGAGCTGAGGAAATAAATATGCTAACCTCCCTTTCTCCCCCAATTCTGGCTCTTCTGCTGGCTCTCCCGTTGTCCACATCCTCCAGAAGCTGGAGGACAAGGGAGCCCACTGATAGAGTCTATCCTGGTCCACCGTCAACTTCCTTCTAGTAAAATAGAAGCTCTGCAAGGTCAAGGGTGTTGCTGACTGGCTCACCAGTGCCGCAAATGCGTATTTGTTGAATAAATGACTAAATGGATGAGTAAGTAGTTACTTAGGTTCAAAAGCCAAAGGCCTTAGGACATCGAGGTCATGAGCATCAGCACATGACAAAGTTAATCTGTCTCCCTTTTAGTTTTTAGTAAACTTTTTATGGAAGTATAGCCATATATGGAAGTATATAAACCATAAGGGAATGCTTAGGTGAATTTTCACACACTAAGTACACCCCTGTGCCTTGAACTCAGATCAAAGAAGAGAACATTATGATATCCCCGAAGCTCCTTATGCTTCTTTGCAGTCATTACCCTCGCAAGAACCAGCGCTCTTTTGAGTTTTACAGCCGAAAACGAGTTCTCTTTTTGAACTTTATATACATAGAATTCTGTAATATGTGCACTTCAGTGTTTGATTTTTTTTTTTTTTTTGCTCAACATTAGTTTGTGAAATTCACTGATGAGGATGTGAGAAGCTGTGATTTGTACATTCATATTCCTGTATAATACTCAAAATTTTGAGTGCATCACGACTTACACACGTATATCCCACATACACCTTAAAGAGGAATTACGTATCACAGAGTATGTATGTGGTCGGCGAGAGTGGGTATCAACAATTTCCCAAAGCGGTCATGCCAGTAATATGCCCACTGCTGTTCCAGTTACGCCGTATCCCGTTACTAGATATTATCAAGATGGTTTATTCTAGCCATTCTGATGAGTGTGTGTTGTTGTTGGTATTTTTGCTGTGGTCTTAATTTGCATTTCTGTGATGACTAACACGAGGAAGCACCTTTCTTGTTGGCCATTTGGATATCCTCTTTTGACAAACGCTTATTCAAGGCTTCTGTTAATTTTTCTATTGGTTCATTGGGAGTTTTCTTATGCACTTGTGGAAGTTATTATATATTCCGTATGTGAGTCCAACAGCTAATACATATTACAAATATCATTTCTCACTCTTTGGCTTGATTTTTTAGTGTCTGAATGGTATTTTTGATCAAATTAATATATCTATTGATTTTAAAAGATACAATTTATCAGTCTTTTCATGGGTGGCAAATGCTTCTTGTGTGTTTCTTTTCTTTTTTTAATTTGAGTGATCTTTGAGCACTCCAAACTTGTGAAGATCTATATTTTCTTTTAGAAGCTTTATAATTTTACTTGATTTTACTTTGCACAATTACATCCTATCTGGAATTGTGTGGTGTATAATAGTGATCAAAAGTCTTTTTTTTTTCTCTCATCACCCAAGTGCCATTTGTTAGTAAGACCATCACACCCCACATTGCACTCCAGTGTCACCTTTGTCATAAAATTATATGACTGCATAATGTGGGTCTATTTCCAGCGTCCCTATTGTATTTCATGAGTTTATTTTTATATCCTTGGTCTAATAACATACTGTCTTTTTACCCTGTAATGAGAACTTTTAAGATTTACTCTTTTAGCAATTTTCAAATATAGAATATTACTAACTATAGTCTCCATGCTTTACATTACATCCCTGGGACTTATTTATAAACTGGAAGTTTCTACCTTTTGACCACTTGTGCCCATTTTGCCTACCACCACTCCCCACCTCTGGAAACCACCAGGTTGTTCTCTGTATCCATCTATGATTTTATTTTTTTTAATTTTTAGAACCCACGTATAAATGAGATCATACGGTATTTGTCTTTCTCTGTCTGACTTATTTCACTTAGCATAATACCCTCTAGGTCCATCCATGTTGTCACAAAATGACAGGATTTTCTTCTTTTCTTAATGGTCGAATAATATTCTATTGTGTACGTATACACACATATGTATGTGTGTAATTTATATAATTTTTCTCCATGTTCTGGTCTTTTTTGGTGTCAAGGTTATAACGGCCTCATTAAACAAGTTAGAAAATATTTTCTTTCTGCCAGTGTATTCAACTGTTTATGTAATATTGGTGCCATTTCTTCCATAACTATTTAGAGGAATTTACTTGGAGGAGAGCCGTTTCTGCCTGGAGGTTTCTTCGGATAGATATTGTTAGCTACAGCTTCAACGCTGTAATAGGTATAGGGCTATTTTAGGCTTTTTATTTCCTCTTGTATCAGTGTTTGTTAGTTTTGTTTGCCTAAGGGTTTTCCGTTTTATCTAAAATTTAAAATTCATTATTAAGTTGTTTGTAATATGTTGTAATTATCTTTTCGATATCTGTAGCACATGAACTGATGTCCTCCCTTAAATTCAAACTGGTAATTTGTGCCTTCTTTGCTATTTTCCTATCAGACTTCTCAGAAACCTACTATTTTTATTATTCTTTTACAAGTGCTAACTTTCAGGCATGTTGATTTTCTCTCTTGAATGTTTGTTTTACATTTTTATTAATTTCTGCTCTTAGTTTTTTATTATTTCTTTCCTTCTCATTTCTCTAGATACAATTTACTATTTTTCTTACCTTTAAGGTAAATGAATAGATTATTCATTTCCATTATTTTTTCTTTTTAAATATATGCACTTAAGGGTATAAGTTTTCTCTTAGCAGAGGTTTAGTTGCATCCCCCATGTTTTGATATGTCGTATTTTCATGATAATTTAGTTAAAAATATTTTCCAATCTCCATTGAAGTTTTTTTCTTTGACCTATTTAAAAGTGTATTGTTAAATTTCCAAGCATTTGAGGAATTTTTACTTATTTTTGAAATTTATTTCCAGCTTAATTCTTTTGCGGTCAGGGAACATATTCTGAGTGATTTCAATCCTTTGAAACTTGTTGAAACTTCTTTTATGGCCAGCGTAAGTGTTCCATGTACGCTTGAAAAGAATGCACACTCTTTTCTGCACAGTGGTCTGTACATAGTCAAGGTTGTTAATTGTGTTGTTTATATCTTATATATCCTTACTGATTTTTTTTCCTCCTGTACCTTTTATTGAGAGAAGCATGTTAAAGTTTCCCATTGTGAGTGTGGATTTGCCTACATTTATAATTCTGTCAATTCCTCTTTTATATATTTGGAAGCTATGATTTTTATGTACATATAAATTGGGAACTTAGTGTCTGCTTGGAGAATTAACCGTTTCATCATATTAAACTTGTATTTTCATCCCAATGGTGCTTCTTGCCTTGAGTCTACTTTGCTATCAGGATAGCCATTCCAGCTTTCTTTTGGATAGTGTTTGCCTGGTATTTTTTTATCATCTTTAATTTTAACTACTTTATGTCCTATGTTTAAGGTATACCCTAATAAGCAGCATATATTAGATTTTATTTTTAATTTAGTTTAATAATTATAGACTTTTAATTGAACTACTTAATCCACTTACATTTAATTACTGATATATTTGAGTTTATAGCTACTCTCAGGTTACTTAGCCAATCTACTGGATCATAAATAGAAATTTATGCTAGCCCCTACTTCCTGACCTTCTTTCTTTACTCCTCTCTCTCATTCCTCTTTCTACCTCATTCATTAATTACTTCTTATTTTTGTTTCTCTTTGCCATGCATCTCTCTTTTCCCAAACTTCTAAATATCAGAGTTCCTCTTGCCCCGTCCTCAGAATCAATTCTTCTCTACTCATTCCTTAGGTGACCCTATCCATTCTCAAGGCTTTATATAGACTGCCAACTCCCAGACTTATACCTCTACCCTGGAACTCCAAATACATACATCCAATGTCATACATTATCATCTGGATGTCTACTAGGCATCTCAAAATGAATGTTTCAAAGATTGAGGTCCTAACATAGTGAGAGGTTCCATATTGTGTTTTCTGCAGTTTTCCCCATCTCAGTAAGTAGCAACCCCATTTAATTACTTCTTTTTTAAAAAAAAAATTTAATGTTTATTTATTTTTGAGAGAGACAGAGACAGAATGCAAGTGAGTTAGGGGCAGAGAGAGAGGGAGACACAGAATCTGAAGCAGACTCCAGGCTCTGAGCTGTTAGCACAGAGCCCAACATGGGGCTTGAAATCACGAGCTGCGAGATCATGACCTGAGCTGAAGTCAGATGTTCAACCAACTGAGCCACCCAGGCACTCCGTCCACCCCCCTCCCCCCATTTAATTACTTCTTAGGTCAAACACTTAAGATAATTTTTAACTCCTCTCTGTTCTCTTTTACTTGACATCTAATCCATCAGGAAGGCTTGTTGATGTTACCTTCAAAATATATCCATAATGTGACCACTTTCCACCACCTCCTCTGCTGTTGGCTTGGTCCAAGCCTGTGTCAGCTCTCACCTGTTTTATTGCAGTAGCCTCCTGCCTGATCTCCTTGTTTCCAGTGTAGCTTCCATGAAGCCTACTTGCATAGCTGCTGAAATGGTCTTTATCAAGCTTATGTCACATTGCATCACTTCTTTGTTCAAGACAAAAATGGCTTCCTATCTTTTTTGGGGTAAAAGCCAAAATCTCTGCCAAAGCCTATAGAGCTCTGATTAATTTAGTTCCATGTCACTTTATTGATCTTGTCATCTACCACCCTTCTTTTATTCATTCTGTTTCAGCCAGTCTGACCTCCCTGCCATTGCTCATAAATACCCTGAGGTCACCTCAGGGCCTTTTCACATGCTGTACCTCCTGCTCCCTCATCTTTTTATGGCTCACTCATTTCCTTCACGTCTCTGTTCCAATACCCTTCTCTGGACCATATTATGTGAAATATTAAAGGAGTCTTCATCTTTTTTTACCATGTACCATTTTTCTCCATAGCTCTCACCACCACCTGAAATATTATGTATTCATTTTTTAAAATTTATTTACAGTCTCTTTCCTCCAACCATAAACTCTGAGACACAGGAAGTTTGTTTTATTCACTGATGTATCTCCAGAACTGAGGTCAAGTTCTGGCATATAGTAGGCTACCAGTAAACAGTGATAGAATAAATGAATGAAATGCATTTTTACAACAATCCTGCAAAGTTGAGAGGGTGAATATTGTTATCTGCTTACTAAAGAGAAAGCTGAAGCTCAGAGCCTTGAGGTGATTTATAGAAACCACATAGCCATTAAGCGGCTTAGCTGGAACTCGGACACATCTTTTTCTGCTCAGTTCAGGGTTCATTCATTCAGGGTTCTCAGCCATGGCAGATTCCATACTGACAGCCAGTGATGACAACAACTGGAAATAAGGGTTAGGCAGACTCTGAAGTCACCTTTGCTCCGGTTTCTACAGAACGGCAATACTGAAAAAAGAAGGGGGGACAAAAAAGGCTTCCTTATGATGTATGCGGCTTCTTCAAAGTTTGCTGAGGGTGGAAAAGAAGTGGGAGCTGAGTGAATGAGTTAGTCAGCATCAGGAAAAGGTGTGGCTTGTGGCCAGGGATGCCCTCCCAGGGATTGGGGAGGTAGGATCATGTTTGAACCAGGGAAGATTTTTTTCAACATCAAATATGAACTCCCTATTCAGATGTTAAGATGAAGGAAAATTCATACATTCATTCAACAGATGTTTACTGGGTAACCTACAGTATGCCAAGCATGCTGTTCTATGCTCAGGCAGTAGACTTCTGAACAAAATAGACAGGGCCTTGCCCTCCTCTAGTGGAGAATCAATAAAGTCTAGGTTCATTATCACCAGATGAATGAATTGGCGAAGAACATGGGGTTTCCTATTGAGAGTACATTCGATAATTTTTCAAATTACCTCCTTGTTGAAAGGAAGGACTTGGTCTTAGAGGCCAGAATTAGGAAACTGTGAGACGTCACTTTGGAGACATAGCTAGATGCACACATGTCAAGCCACAGAAGAGAAGATTAGGGAGGAGTATCAGTGGAAGAGAGGAGAAGTAACTGGTGTTCGGCAGGTCCAGTTAAAACTCTGGGTGGGATAGAATTCTCTCGCAATCTAGAAAAATCCATTTGTCCCTTCTGCCTGGCATATAGACTACATTCCTCACCTTCCCTTCATCCTTCATGTATGGTCATATGACTGAGTTCTAACCAGTGAAATATGGGTGGAAGTATTGAGTGAAACTTGCAGGTCTGGCCCTTAAAATCTCTTCAGAGGCTTTTTCAATATGGCGGAACTGACACCAGCCTGAGTCACTGAATGACTGCGTGGAGTACAAGTGTGGCTGACTTGTTTCCCCACCTTGGACTGCTACACAAAAAGGATTACGTTCTATTTTCCAGGGCAGAAATTTGGAGTGTTTGGAGTTTTAGAATTCTTCAGAAATCCCACCCTCTTTTTCGAGTCTATGAAAGAGATTCTTGGTGGGCACTAAGTTCCATAAGTTTTTCTCCATTTCCTCGTCTTCCTTGCAGTTATTGGGGTCACATGGCTCAGTTCTGTCCAGTAGACTGTATAGAAAAGGATATATGCTACCTCTAAGCCTAGGCCACAAAAATCTCCCATGTAAAACCATCCGTTTTCTAGCTAGCTGATACCAGGGCAACTCTGAAGCCACAAGGTGGCAGAGCCACGGTATTAAAGGAGTCTGGGTTCCTGGATGAGCATTTGGAGAAGAGCCACCCAAGGGTATGACCATCAGACTTTGCATAAGAGGTTAATCCATTTTTAGTTCTTTTAGTCCCTGATACTTGAAGTTGTTTCCAATGCGGTTAGCCTACTCTGGCAATGCAAGCTCTATTTGTTGGAGTACTTTAGTCAACTGTAACGAATACACCAAGTGTGCAATGGGCCCAACCCCAAGAAAGGGAATTCTCAGCTGATACGAGACTGAACCGTGAAAGAAGGGACAGGGACCATTTCATTTAACACTCCGTCCCCACTGCTTAGCATAGTACCTGGCACATAGTAGGTGCTCAAAAGTGTATGTTGAAATGATGATGAATGACCCAGTGTCCGTTTTGCAGTATTTTTGACGTGTTCTGACTAAAACCCCCAAATTTAGCGCCAAGTTTCGTGCATTCACGAGAACAATTAAATGGTTTGTAGTGTGTGGCTTTTAAAGAAATATGTGAAAAACTTTAGAGTCAGACAATCCTCAATCTGTTTGTGACCTTCAAAGCATATAATCTCTCAGGGCCCCTGGGCCCCAATTTGCCAAGATAGGGGTTTTGCTCCCCCTCTTACAAGTGTGCGGTGGGACTGAATGAGGTAATGTCTGCAGAGAGTTCATCTCTGTGTCTTCCACCAAGTAGGTCTCTTCTCTTTGCACATGGTACCACCAGCATGTATCGTGGGATTCTTAGAGGAGTTCCACGGTCAAGGGATTGCATGACAGGGCTCATGAAGCAAGGCCAGTTACTTAAGCCATGCCACTAGATCAGAGGAGACAGGGTCGTTCTTAAGTATGTGAGAGGCTCACTCGTCATCATTAAAGGGGATAACGAGAGGCAGTCTGGAGCTATGGAAAAAGTTGGCCCTGGATCCAGACCTGGGTTTGAATCTTGTTTATTTTATACTCAGCTACTCTTCACTGAGGGCTTATTCTGTGCAGCAACTGTTCTGGGCATCCGGGACCCAGCGGTGAAAAAGACAAAGGTTCTAGCCTGATGGCGCTTTCAGTTAGGTGGGGGAGAGCTGGAATAATGAAATCGATCACTTGTGTGCAATGAAGAAAACGTAGCTTACTAACTCTGTGGCCTTGGGCAAGTTATTTTTATCTCCATGAACTTCAGTTGTCCTCATCACTAAAATAAGAAATGTAGTCTCTGTCTTCCTCTTTGTAAAGATTACGATGTATTATGTGTGGCAGCTAGCCTGGGCTATGGCTAATGAGGAGTCCATTGTAGTTGTTGCTGTTACTGTTATTATGGTTGAGCTCAGGATAAGTGGCCAGAGTAGACCTGATGCTGAATCTCCTGCCTCTGATTGCCCCCATTGTCCCTTATTATTAAAGACTGGTTATAGGGTTACTTGTAAAGACGCTAGCAGAAAAGTGTCTTTCTTGGGTGTATGTCTTTTGTGAATATTTCAGTAACCGTTGATAGAAACTAACTCAAAATGGCTTAAACAATAAAAGGAGTTTATCGTTCACATTACTAATTAGTCCAGAGGTACGTCTTACTTCAGGTATGGCTTGACCGAGCATCTCAAACCAATGTTCCAGTTTATTTATTTATCCCTGAGTCATTAACCTGTAGCTAAAATTGTCCTTTTGGTTGGAAGACAGTTTCTGAGACATACATGCTTTTTTGCTATATCCAAGTTGTGAGAAGCATCCTTCTTTGAAATGAGAAAACTCCCCCCAACCCCTCCCCACCCCCAGAAGTCCCAGCAGGGGGTGTTTTAGGTCTCCTTTGTCTAGGCTGGGTCATCTGCTCCTCCCTTGGCTAATGACTATAGCCAATTAAGGCTTCATTGATTTGCTGGAGCGGGAGGGTGAGATTGACTAAACAAACTCGAAGTGGGAGGGGTGGTTTCCTTAAGGAAATTGGAGGTGGGTGGGGGCGGGGACCTCTTTTACTACAAACAAGAAATGGATCAACAGCTAACAACTGATGTCCACTCAGATTTTCAGGAAGCTGAGATGTGAATTGGCTCCTCCCCCAAGGTTTCTCCTCACTTTTACTTATCTCCCTAATACTCTTTCTTTATCTACACCCTATTGCTCAAAGCTAAAGGCCATTTCTCTCCAGGTAAGAGGATTTCATTCTTTCTGTCATCAGCCTCTGGTTACATCCGATTTAACTTGGGCCAGTTAATTAAGTGATGCCGGTTTTTCCAGACTTAGGGAAGAGGTCTTATCACATGCTGTGCTAAACCTCCAACTTGAGGTAACCTTGGACTTGCTCTGAGCAGTCGTAACTGGGCTTTTCAGGAGGAAGAGGAAAATAAATATCTTGAGCAACCCTAACACCAAATGCTTAGGGGCGGTAAGTCTTTCATACTGATGCTTTTCAAAAGAGAGAGAAGGAGTGAATGAGAGAGGCAGACTGACCCAGGGCCAAACTCTAGGTTGTCCCCACAGCGATCTGGTAGAACTCACTCAAACCTTAGGAGACAAATGTCAGTGGCAACCCACAGTGCTGGAGATCAAGAATTGCACTGTCCTGAGTTACCGGCCACTTTTGCCACGAGGCAAAAGTAGAAAAGCATTTCTAAGTGAGAACTGGAACATCACCTTGGGCTACGGAGAGTGTGTTTCTGTGGATGGGACCCATCCCCCTCCCTCCAGCAGCTCTGATACTGGGAATGCTTGTTGCAAGCAGATGCCCTTAATTCCCAGCTTTGGGCTTCTCCCCTCGCCTGGATTCTGCTGCTTTTAGAAATCCAAGGAGTCAGCCTCTTAGATCAAGGACCTTAGAATCTAAGATTCTAAGGCTGGACAGGACTTGACTGGACATAGAGTGAGGACTCTATTTACCAGGGATGGAATGTACCAGCTCTACATGTGTGCTTTTAGCCTGTGGCTTGTCTTTTTCATTTTCTTAGCCGTGTCTTGTTAAGAGCAAAAGTTTCAAATTCCAATGAAGTTCAGCCTACCAATTTTTTCATTTATGCATCATGCTTTTGCTGTGTGTCTAAAAAGTCTTTGCCTAATGCAGGGTCACAAAGGCTTATGCACTCAATTGCTTTTACATCTCTGTTGAAAGTCAGTTGTCTGTGTGGGCGTGGGTTTGATCTGTTGGTCGGTTTTTGTGACAATACCACACTGTCTTACTTAGTCTTGAAATAAAGCAGTGTTTAGTCCTCCAAATGTATCCTTCGGTTTGAAAGTTGTTTTGGCTATTCCAGATCATTCACATTTAAATATTAATTTTAGAATCAGCTTATTAATTCTTCAAGGATTGTTGGGACTTTACTTAGGATTTCAATGAATCTGGAAAACAATTTGAGAGAAAATTGGCACCTTAATAATATTGAGTCTTGTAATTCATAAGCATATTATATCTCTCTCACTAGAGATTTTTAATTTTCAACATAAATCCCCTTTTTCAGATTCAGCTCCAAAGATTTAATATTTTATGCTAACGTAAGTATATCTTTAACATTTCAATTTCTGATGGTTTATGGCTAGTATATCAAATATAATTAATTTTTGGATATTGATCTGTACCCTTGCTAACTTAGTATATATTAAAAATTTTTTTTTTTTTTTAGTAGATCTCATTATATTCTCTGGATAGATGTTTGCAAATAAAGAGGTTAGCTTTTTCCTTTCTGACATGATGCCTTCTGTTTCTTTTTCTTGCCTTATTGCCCTGGATAGAAAACCCCTAATACAAAATTAAATAGAAGTCATGAGAGTGAGAAAAAAAAAAAAAAAAGCAGTCATGAGAGTGAACATTCTTGACTTATTCCTGATCTTAATTAAGGGGAATGTATTTAGTCTTTCACTATTAAGTTTGATATTATCTGTAGAGTTTGAGAAAGGTTTTTTGTTTTGTTTTGTTTTTTTGTTGTTGGGTTTTTTTGGGGGGAGGCTTTTCTGAGATTTTGACAAGAATGGATATTGGTTGGTTAAAAAAAAATTTTTTTAATGTTTATTTGTTTTTTGAGAGAGAGACAGAGTGTGAGCAGGGGAGGGGCAGAGATCGAGGGAGACGAGAATCCGAAGCAGGCTCCAGGCTCTGAGCTGTCAGCACAGCGCCCAAAGCAGGGCTCAAACCCATGACTTGTGAGATCATGACCTGAGCCAAAGTCAGATAGATGCTTAACCGAGGAGCCACCCAGATGCCCCAGTTTTTTTTTTTTTTTAATTTTAAATACTATTTCTGTATCTATTGAGGTGATTATATGGATTTTCTTTATTTTGCTAATATGCTGAATTACATGGATTCTTTTAAACATTTTAATGAGGGTTAGTTTATTTATACTCATGAGACATACTGATCTCTAGTTTCCTTTTCTTGTAATGTCTCTGTCTGGTTTTGGTATTGGTGTGGCCTCATATTTGAGTTGGAAAGTATTCCCTCATTTTACAACTTTCTAGGAGATGTTATGTAGAATCTTGATAACAATTCTTCCTTAAATGTTGGTAGAGCTCGTTATGAAACTACCTGGGGCTAGAGCTTGTTTACATGAAAGTTTTAAACTAGGAATTCACTAGTTTATAGGGTATGTATTTTTTCTTAAATAAGTTTTAGTAGTTAATGTCCTTCAATGAATTTGTCCATTTTTTTTGTAAATTGTAGAAAGTATTGATACAACATTGTTCAAAACATCCTTTTATTAATCTCTTTACTATCTGTAGAATCTGTACTAATGCCACCCTTCATTCCTAATATTGGTAATTTGTATTTTCTCTCTTATTTTTTTCCTGATGAGTCTAGCTAGATACTCATTTTTATTTTTGTCTTCTCAAGGACAGAGAAATCTGCTGGCTTCATTGATTTTATTCTATTGTTTTTTTCCTGTTTTCTATTTCATTTGTTTAGGTACTTCATTATTTTATTTCTTCTGTTTACTTTGGATGTCATTTGCTCTTTTTTATTTTCTAGTGTCTTAAAATGGAAACTGGTATCATTGATTCGAGACATTTCTTCTTAAGCATTTGGTGCTTTACTTGCATCCTGCAAATTGTGGCATGTTGTATTTTCTCTCAGTTCAAATGCTTTATAGTTTTCCTGTTGATTTATTCCTTAACTCATGGGTTGATTAGGAGAGTATCATTTGGTTTCCAAGTATTTGGTTATTGATTTCTAATTTAATCCCATTCCTGTCAAAGAACATACTTTATAAGGCTTGAATGTTTTTAAGTTCATTAAGGCTTGGTTCATGGCCGAGAGTAGGATCTATCTGTGTGCGCTCAAAGAGAATGCATATTCTCCTGGTGTTGAATAGAGTGCCCTTTAGATGTCTGTTAGATCAGATTAGATCAGATTAGACCTCTAATTTTCTGTATCTGTACTGATTTTCCATATACTTGTTCCATCAATTATTAAGAAGGAATATTGAAATCTCCAACTATCTCCAACTATAGTTGTGGGTTTTTTTATTCTTCCTTTCAGTTCTGACAGTTTTTACTTTACGTATTTTTGCAGCTCTGTTGTTAGATGCATAAATATTTCATATTAGGTTTTTTAAAAATAAATCGACCACATTGTCATTATGAAATGAGCTTTATTTTCCCTGGTATTATTCTTTGTTCTGAAATCTACTTTGTCCAATATTAATATAACCACTGCAGCTTTTAAAAACTTAATTTTAGCATTGTACAATGTTTTCTATCCATTCATTTTAAACTTATTTGTGTCTTTATATTATACTGAAAGTGGCTTTCTTGTGGACAATACATGGTTTTCTTGCTTTTTTGTTTTTTTTTATCCTGACAATTTCTGCCTTTTAATGGGAGATATTTTTTTATTGTTTCCATTTAATATGATTGTTGATATGGTTAGGTATAAACCTACCATCTTGCTGTTTGTTTTCTTGTTTCCCATGTGTTCTTTGTTCAGTTTTTTCCTCTGCTTCTGATTTCCTGTGGATTGAGTATTTTTATTATTCACTTTATCTCCTTTGTTTACTGTTAGCTGTAATTCTTTTTTTGTTGTTCTTGTTTTTTTGTGGTTGCTTTAGGCTCAATAGTATTCAGGTGTATCTTATCACAGTCTGTTTTCTAGCAATATTATATTACTTGGTGTTAGTATAAGAACCTCACCATAGTGGGGTGCCTGAGTAGCTCAGTGCCCCCCCCCACTCTCTCTGCCCCCCCTCACCACTCGTGCTCACACACTCTGTCTCTCTCAAAAATAAACATTACAGGGGCGCCTGGGTGGCTCAGTCGGTTGAGCGTCCGACTTCCGCTCAGGTCACGATCTCGCGGTCCGTGAGTTCGAGCCCCGCGACGGGCTCTGGGCTGATGGCTCAGAGCCTGGAGCCTGCTTCCGATTCTGTGTCTCCCTCTCTCTCTGACCCTCCCCCGTTCATGCTCTGTCTCTCTCTGTCTCAAAAATAAATAAACTTAAAAAAAAATAAAAAAAATAAAATAAACATTACAAAAAAAAAAAAAGAATCTCACCATAGTATATTTCCATTTCTCCTCTCCAACTTTTATCCTGTTGTTGTCATTTTGTACATATGTTATAAACCTACCATTACCATGTTATCATTTCAGTTTAAACAATTAAAAGACATTAAGTGTTAAGAAAAAACATATGTTTATCCACATAGTTAGCATTTCCAGTATTTTTTGTTTCTTTCATAAATCTGTATTCCCATCTGTTATTGGTTTCCTTCTGTTTGAAATAATTCCTTTAACTTTTCTTGTAGTGCAGATCTTCTGGTGATAATGTTTTTTTCAGTTTTTCTATGAAGTCTTTATTTTTTCACCTAGAATATAGTATAGAATTTTAGGTTGACAGGGTTTTTTTTCTCCCTCTCACTACTTTGAAAGAAGATTTTAAAAAAATGTTTATTTACTTTTGAGAGAGACAGAGAGACAGAGCACAGGTTGGGGAGAGGCAGAGACAGAGGGAGACACAGAGTCCCAAGCAGGTTCCAGCCTCTGAGCTGTCAGCACAGAGCCCGATGTGGGGCTCAAACCCATGAACTGTGAGATCATGACCGGAGCCGAAGTCGGACGCTCAACCGACGGAGCCACCCAAGTGCCCCTCCCTCTCAGTACTTGAAAGATGTTGCTCCCCTACCTTCTAGCTTGCATAAGTTTTGATGAGAAATGTGTTGTTACCCTTACCTTTGTTCCTCCTTATATAATGTATCTGTTTTTCTCATCTTTAAGATGTTGTTCTTTATTGTTCGTTTTGGGCAATGGGTTATGATGTATTTTGAAGTGGGTTTCTTCATAATTTTTTTAATGTTTTTTTTTATTTTTGAGAGAGGGAGGGAGGGAGCATGAGTGGAGGGAAGGGCATGGAGAGAAGGAGACAGAGGATCTGAAGCCATGCTGACAGCAGAGAGCCAGATGCGGGGCTCGAACCCATGAACTGTGAGATCATGACTTGAGCCGAAGTCATATGCTTAACCGACTGAGCCACCCAGGTGCCCCTATTTTTTTTTTTTTTTTTGAGATTTAGTTGAGATTTCTATTTTTCATCACATTTTGACAGTGTTTTACCATTATTTCCTCAAATATTTTTTCTGTCTTCATTCCCCTCCTTTGGAGCTCGAATTACACATATATTAGTCAGTTTGAAGTTGTCACATAACTAGAAAATATTCTTCATTTTTCATGTATTTTTTTCTGTGTTTTACTTTGAATATTTTCTGTTGCTATGTTTTCAAGTTCACCAATCTTTTCTTCAGTGTCTAATCTGTCATTAATCCCATACAGTGTATTTTTCATCTCAGATATTGTAGTTTTTATCTCTAGATGTTTGATTTGTTCACTTTTATCTTCCCTGTTTCTTCTCAACATGTTCGTGTTGCCTTTAGCTTTTGAACATAAGGAATACAGTTATTATAACTGTTTATATGTTCTCTTCTGCTAATTCTAACACCTATAACATCTCTGGGTCATTTTCAGTTTATTTCTCTATTCCCTATGTGCCACATTTTTCTCTTCCTTTGAATGCCTGGTAATTGATCGGATGGAAAACACAAATTTTACCTTTGTGTTATCTTGGTTGCTGGGTATTTTTATATTACTATACATATTTTGGGGCTTTATTCTGCAGTGAAGTTAAGTTGCTTGGACACAGTTTGATACTTTCGGGTCTTGCTTTTCAATTTCTTTTAGGCTGGACCAGAGCAGCATTTTTAAAAAATTTTTTAAATGTTTATTTATTTTTGAGAGAGAGAGACAGAGTGAGCAGGGGAGGAGCAGAGAAAGAGGGAGACACAGAATTGGAAGCAGGCTCCAGTCTCTGAGCTGTCAGCACAGAGCCTGATGCGGGGCTTGAACTCATGAACTGTGAGATCATGACTTGAGCCGAAGTTGGACACTTAACCAACTGAGCCGCCCAGGTGCCCCGAGCAGCATTTTGTCTAGGCCTAGTTATTCTCTACTACTTAGGTAAGACTCTTCTCAGTGCTTCACCCAATACCCCCATGAAATACGAGTTTTCCAGCCTGGCTGACTGTAACAGGTACTATTCCTTCTAGTCCTTGTGGGTGGTTTTTTCCCCAGCCTCGTGTAATTTCTTCAGAAACATACACTGATCACTGTTCTGCTGAATACTCAAGGACACTCTCTACAGATCTCTGGGGTTTCTGTGTGCAGCTTGCTCCTGTCTGCTGTTACGCCCTGCAGACTCTAGCTGTCATGGTCTTCTGTACTCTTAGCTTTATCTTCTAAACTCAGAGAGTATTCTTGGACTCTTCTTGGTTCCCCCTACCTATGCCATAGCCTGGAAATGCCTTCAAGGCAGTAACGCCGGGATAATCATAAGACTTAACCTCATTTTCTTCCAGCCTTGCTGGGGCCATTATGTTTTGTTGCATGGTGTCCAATGCCTTGAAAAGCATTGTTTCATATATTTTGTCCACCTTCATAGTTATTTCAGGCATGAGGGTAAATCTGGTCCCTGTTATTCCATCATGGCCAGAATTGGAAGACTCCATTTAGATGGTTTTGATTTTTTGGACTATCTAGGTTATTGTTCAACTCTCGAGTCATGTTGATTTACAGAGCCCCTGATGATCAGAATTAGGGTTTATGATGCTCATAAATACTTCAAAGAGCAAAGAGGACACACCAGGTCACTTCTTTTTGCTTTAGCTACTTGTTATAATCATTTTGCCAATTTAAAAACATTTCCAAAGTATAATGATTGTGTGGAGCCCTGAGAAAGATACAGTTCCAGGCCAGTGAATGTTCTAATGGAGTTTTATTATGAGGAAGAGACAGATTTCTGTCCTTAGAACTTGACTTAATAATAAAAGCTAAACTAGTTTATAAAGTTTTTAAATAGCCAAAGGAATATAGAATCATTGTTTAAACAGTTAAGTAGAAGTATATAAAATTAAAAGTATAAGCTTTTTCCCCTTTTGATCCCCCAAATTTTACTGCCTCCAAGCCATTATGGTGACATTATGAGGAAATTGTCTTCTGTCATTGAATTTTGGAAGTGAGAATTTAAAAGTTCTTTCTGGGGGCATCTCGGTGGCTCAGTTGGTTAAGCATCTGACTCTTGATTTCAGCTCACGTCATGATCTCATGGTTTGTGAATTTGAGCCTGCATTGGGCTCTGCACTGGCAGCATGGAGACTGCTTGGGATTCTCTCTGCTCCTCCCCAAGTTGTGCACTCGCTCTCTCTCTCGCTCTCTCTCTCTCAAAATCAATAAATAAGCTTAAAAAAATAAAAGTTCATTCTGTTTCTTAAGGTCATCAACTATTCATCACCTTTGTGTATAAGAGAGAAATTGTCCTCTGTTTCCCTTCACTGGCTTGCTGTCCACTTAATTGCATGAAACTTCTGTTCTTGTAAACAGTGGTTGCTCAGAGACCAGTTACTTCATCCAGGAAAGAAGGAATCTCTGGGATGTCCATTTCTCATTTTATGTACTATATCCCAAAGGGGACCAGGGATCTTGTAGATGGAGTACTAGATCTATTCACTGGCACCCCATGCCTCAGTTTATCTCGCTTTCCTTGCAGATGGTATGAGAGTTAGCCCGAAAAGTTTGAAAAGTTCTTTGGAAGCGAGAAAGGTTCTGGGAGACCTGAAGTCTTTCTCATCATGGTAATCTGCAGACCTAATCATCCTATCAGAATCCCAGCAGCTCTACCTCACCCCTGCATGCTGATTCCATTACCAAAGTCTACTGAGGGGTCTCAATTCATCAATGCTTCCTTGCTCTCACTGAGTGTTCTGCTTTACCCAGGATGTGATCACAAACAACTAGAACTAAATTAAACTTGTCAAAGTGATAAATAGGAGTCCTTTAGAAGGATGAGTTATCCTGAACTTTTCTTTCAAATGGAGACATCTTTCTGTTTCTTGAACATGTTAAAAGGGAGACAGGTTCCCCCTTGACTGTTATGTTTTGGCCATGGCCAAAACAGATTTGATAATGATTAGGTATTATTAGCATCACCATTTAAATATCTATCCATCAAATTCAACAAATGGCAACCAAGCTTCTTGATATATAAATTATTTGGTGTTTGCCATTGGCAATTTGCCTTTGCATATAAAGGGATGTCACAATTCTGAGTTGGAGGAACAAAGGAACATCTAAAATGCCATACCATGGTTCAAATGTACAGCCCCAAATTAAAACAAAACAAAAACAATGTAAAAAACTCTACTTGGCTATGATGTTTGTGTCATTTTCCTTCTGCTGTTCCAAGTGCTATGAGGTAAGGTGGTCAAATCATTGGATGATTTGTTCCTTCAATCTACATAGGTCTCTGTTCCAGAACTATGACTACTCAATCTAAACTATCCCTTAACCTGTTACTGTCTAAATTCCTACCCTGCTTTATTTTCCTTTGTAGCACGTATCCCCCACTGGAGTTACGTTATTTGTTCACTTATTTAGTACCTGTCTCCCTACTGGAATGTCAGCTTTATAGGGCAAGGATTTCATCTACTGCCTTCATTATACTGTCTCTAGTGGCAAGAACAGTGCCTGGCAAGTAGAAGATACTCAGTAAAATAATAGTTGAATACAGACATTAGATAAGTGACTTCTAGAGAAGACAGCTTAATTTTAGCACACTACTTGGATCAACATGAAGAATATTAATATAGACATGTTAATGCTATATTTTTAATTAATTTGGTTCAATCTATAAGAAATTACTGCTAATCAAAGTTGGAATAGGAAGAGGGAAAGAGAAAAGGTTGAGGAAAGAGAAGAGTATTGATAACTTCAGTTTACAAAGTGAGTGTTTGGGATTCATATGAAAAATGACAGAACAAGAAATAGAGGTTTAGGTAGGTTATTTAAAGTTGCAAAGGAAACCAATGGATAAAATACACACACACATACACGTGCACACACACACACAAGATCACATTTTGGAAGGCAGCAAATAGAATGGAGGTGGTAGAATTGAGCCATATCATTATCTTTTATATTAGAATCAGAGATATTATCTAGGTTAATAAAGCAAGGGAAAAGGACTAAGCACATATTCTGGAGTAGTAGAGGCAGTGAGCTAAATTACTTTAAATAAGAAATAGTCACAGTAATTCTCATCAGCATACAAACGTGCTATTTTTCTCCCATAGTAAGGCAAATTACTTTTGAACTTTTATTCCCCATTTATCTTCTGTGCCATTTCTCTGTCTATAAAACAAAGCTCAAAGGAGATTAATACTCCCAGCCTCCACTTTCTCTCTTCCCATTCTCTCTTGAGCCCCTCCAGTCAGTCTTTGATGCTCAACACACAACCAAAATAGCTCATCAGGTTTTCCAGTAACCTCCATGTTTCTAACTCCACCAATCAATGCGGAATCCTCCTCTGTCAACCCATGAGCAGCATTTGACCCAGCTGACCATTCCTTCTTTCTGACATTAGTGAAAATTAAAGGACAAGAAAGGAAAATGTGTGGGAAGCAGCTAGAGCAGTATTTAGAGGGAATCTTATAGCACTAAGCCTATCTTAGAGAATAAGAAAGGTGGCAAATCAGTGATTTTTGTCTCCACCTTAAGAAACTAGCAAAAAAAAATGAATAAACAAACAAACAAACACATAAATAAATGGCAAATGAAACCCAAAGTAAGCAGAAGACAAGAAATTGTAATGATCAGAGTAGAAATCAGGGGAGTAGGAACTGGAAAGTAATAAAGAAAATCAATGAAACCAAGGATAGTTATTTGAGAAGACCCTCCAAATTTATAAACTTGTTGACAGATTGATCAGGAAGAAAAGAAAGAAGGATCAAATTACCAATATCTGGAAGGAGAGAAGTGATAACAGTACTGATTCTACACATTTCAAAAGGATAATAAGGAGATATTATGAACAACCTTATGACTGTAAATGTAATGACTTAGATGAAATGGACAAAGTCCGTGAAGGACACAAAGATGTTCACTTAGGATGAAAGATAACCTGAATGGCCCTACCTGTATTAAAGAAATTTAATTTCTTTAAAAATTTTCCCACAAAGGAACATTTTACTCAAGGTATTGCTGAATTGCTAAGTTTTGGAGAGAGAGATACTGTGTTTATGGATCTATTCTAGTCTCCGCTAACTGATCCACTGATTCAACAAAATTCAAATCAAAACCTTGTAGGCCTTTTGGGAGAAATTGACAAGCTGATTTTAAAACTCATGTGGAGATACAAATGACCTACATAACCAGAGAATGTTTGAAAAAGAAGAACAAAGATGAAAGACTTACATGATCTGACTGTAAGACTTGTTCTAAAGCTACAATGACCCAGACCATGTGGTATTAGCATCATGGCAAGCATATAGGTCACTGGAACATGACAGCATCCATGAGGAGGGGCACACGTATATGGCCAGCTGATTTTTAACAAAGATGCAAAGGACACCGAATGGTCTGTCTTTTCAACAAATGGTGCTAGAGCAATTGGATGTGCATCTATTATCATATGCATCCATGCATATATCAACATGTATACATATTACCTTTGATCCACACTTGGCGTCATATGCAAAAGTTAAGTAAAAGTAGATGATATATCTAAATATAAAGCTGAAAACTAGGAAACACTGTGAGGAGAACATGGGAGACTGGAACTCAGCTGGGCTTACCCATCTCCATGCACGCTCCCCAGACCTGGTTGTGCCTTAGCTTTACCCCAGATTCAGTGAGTTCACACCTCCAAGGCACGCGCTTAGGAATCTCCATACTAAGTGCTCACTGATGGGTAAGATGGCGGAAGTTTGGGAAACACTGCTTCTAAGGTATCCAGGCCTTTCTGTCATCTGTCACCTGTTTCCCAGACCCCAGGCCACCTCTTCCTGACCTTCTCTTCCACACCGTGGACCATTTACAGAGAATTACAGTAAAGTTTCTTTTTTTTTTTTAAAGTTTCTCATTCTGGAAATATCTACGAGTTCAGATTAATTTCTAATTTAATTGAATTTTATTATCATTATTACTGTTTCTATTGCCGTGCAGCACCACACTACAGGCACTCTGCAAGGTGGGTATGGCCTTCCCCATTTTACAAAGAAGTAAACTAAGGCTCTAATGTGTTAAATAGCTTTGCTAAAACATACCCGACTTGTAAATTGTTAGGCCAAGGATGTAAACCCTGGTTTTATGTGATTCGAAAACCCAACTTCTTAACCATTACACGTGCAATGATTTAAAGGCCCTGGGAACTCCCTCCCACAGCTGATTCCCACATACTCATTCCTGTTGCAGATACTCATTCCTGTTCCCTCCCACATACTCATTCCTGTTGCAGATACTGACACCTGCTGGGTCCCAGGCACTCTAAGGTAGCAAAGATGACTATAATGTTCTCATCCTGCCCTGAGTCGCTTCTGACTCTCTGGAGGTACAGACTGTGATATGATGATTTATAATAAGCAATATGTAGGGACGCCTGGGTGGCTCAGTCCGTTAAGTGTCAGACTTCGGCTCAGGTCATGTTCTCGTGGTTCGTGAGTTCCAGCCCCGCATCAGGCTCTGTGCTGACAGCTCTGAGCCTGGAGCCTGCTTCGGATTCTGTGTCTCCTCTTCTCTCTGTCCCTCCCCTGCTCATGCTCAGTCTCTCTCCATCTCTCAAAAATAAATAAACATTAAAAAAAATATGTATTTGGTTTTTGACCCAGTTTCTCGCTCAGAGATCCTAAAACCTTGGAATTTCCTTAGTGATGAGGTGATGAAGTTTTTTCCCCACATAGTCCTACTATCACTGCATTAGGCAGACACATTGCTTTTGTGAGTTTGAAGAAAAATTTACCGAGAGGGGGAAAAAAAAAAGCTAGTCCAGCATAGTAGGTTATCAGAAGTAGAGGCAAGATCCATTACCGAAATGATACCAGGCACGAGATGACTGACTTTGAACTCTTCTGAGTGACAGATGGGGGGGCGAGACTCTGGGGGAAGCAGGCCCCATTTTACAGGCGAGACTTCAGCAGAGACTTGCGATGTCTAAGTGAGGAGGTTGTGCATCGTGGGGTCAGGGCTGGAGGCCTTCCCTGTGACAGGACGGGAGCCCACAGCCTGCCGGGGAAGGCAGGGTGGTGGCAGGTGCACACTGGAGACTCCTCAGGTAGCAGGAAGAGAGAGGCACTGCTGGGGGTGCTCAGAGGCTAGGCCAGCAGCCCGTCAGCAGGTCTGCTGCCTGGAGGGGGCAGGGGGAAGGGGAAAGCCTGCAGGCAGCTGTTGACCCGGGGCCATCCCGAGGCCTTGGGAGTGCAGCAGGTGGCAATGCAGAACAGACCCCCTAGAACAGTAAATCCTCCGGGCGCGGCGGCTTGGGGAGAACGGCTTCCAGTGGAATCGAACTCTGGTTCACAGAGGGTTGTACGGAGCTCACTCTGTTTTCAGCTTGCCAAAACTCCTCTTTTCCTGGGGTGCCTGGGTGGCTCAGTGGGCTAAACGTCCAACCCTTGATTTCGGCTCAGGTCATGAACTCACAGTTTCTTGAGTTTGAGCCCCGCATCAGGCCCCGTGCTGACAGTGCGGAGTCTGCTTGGGATTCTGTCTCCCTCTCTTTCTGCCCCTCCCCTACTCGTGCTATCTCTGTCTCTCTCAAAACAGACAAATACATGTAAAAAAATTTTTTTTAATGCTTGAAAAAAAAAGCTCTTCTCATCACCCTGGAAACCCCCCCTTTAGTTCCAGTATAAGGTGGTATATGGTGAAGGGAGAGGTGCCTGCCTTCTGGGACAGTCTCCTCTTAAGCCTCTTACCATGGAGTCCTTCCCTAATCCAACCCTGCTGACTCTGGCTCCCAGGGCCGGTGCCTCAGGAGAAGCTCCTGAGCCCTGTTTACCCTGATCCCAGTTGGCTCACAGGTCAGGGATGTGGGCTTCTCCTGGGACCACCCCCTTCGCATCACTGCAGAAGTCAGCCTTCCCCATTGGAGACCCTCTTCATCTTCTCTCCTCTTTATAAAGCCCCTTGAAGCCCTTTGTCCCCCACTGCCCTCCCTGGAATCTGTTTCGTCTTGGATGGAGCCTGGGGTGGGGTGTGTTGTCTGGGGTGGGGCATCTATGAGCCTGACTTCCTCCTAGTCCACCTTCTGCCAGAGTCCCTCTTTCTGGGCCCTGAGTGCTTACCACTTACCTGGCCGACCACCTGGCCTTGGGCTGTGCCTGCCCCAGGATGTGGGGGTGAAAATCCACCCTGCCTCTCTACAGGAAATAGAATTTATAGTCACAGACTTACACTCTGGAAAGGAAGTTCTTGGTGAGCCCAGATGCCTGGTTTTCCCTATATGCCCCCCACACCAACTCCCTGCATGGCTGAGGGTATCTATCTATCTATCTATCTATCTATCAATCAATTTTTTCATGATGAATCAAAGCCGTTCTCCTTCGTGATTAGCCTAGGGATGAGCATTATCCCCAAAGGCTGAGCAGGGGTTGTAAGGGAGAGTCTGCTAGGAGACCTCTGGGAACCTCTGTCCTCCTTAATAAGAAGCTAGAGGCCAGGCCTCATTGTCCTTCACGCTTACGTGTCAAGTGAGCGTATGGTGTTGGAGGCTGCCACAGCCACCTCGTGACCATGAAGGTTGACCTGCCATCAGGTGGGAAGACCTGAGACCTTAGGAACCAAAGCTGCCTTGTTCTGGGCTTCTTGCAAAGTGACATAGTAAGGGTCTATATTGTTTCAGCCACCCACCACTCGCTAACCCATTACTTGCAGCGGCAGCTGAAAGCAGCCCACGTGAAACACAGGGTACACGGGCTAGTATACCACCCATCTGCCACCACCCCTCTAAAATCCGTCCTAGACATGGGAGCAAAATTCTCTTTCTGCAACAAGACCTTAGTCAGGTCACTTCCCTTATCCAGAGCTGGTGGAAGTTTCTGGTAACTTACCAATTTGAGCTGCAACCTCTCAGCACGAATAGAGAATAGAGAATCTATTGATTGATTGGCTTGAATAGAGAATCTCTCATTTGGAGCCTGTAGCTGATGAAGTCACAAAACGATGGCTACTACAGCCTTTAAAGCCCACGTGGATACTTGTCACACTGGCCATAACTGGACTGTCACGGGACCTGCCCAAGTGATTTTTCAGCCGTGCGTCAGAATCCCCTGGAGGGCTTGCTAAGAACAGACTGTTGGGTCTTATCTCAGAGGTTCAGATTCAGTAGATCTGGGATGGGGGGGGTGGTCAATTTGCAGCCATATTTTGAAGTTCATGGCCGGGACTTGGGTGCCTTTCTTCATGTGGTGGGGGGGCTTGTGAGGGGGTTCTAAACAGGACGGCACATGGGCCCAGGGGTGGCTTTTGAGATGACGTGTCCTGGCTTTGTCCACTCACTCAGGAAATTAGAGAGGATGTCTATCTACTCAGTGCTTTAAACGGGTCCAGCCTTGGGGCGCCTGGGTGGCTCAGTTGGTTAAGCGTCCGACTTCAGCTCAGGTCACGATCTCGCGGTCCGTGGGTTCGAGCCCCGCGTCGGGCTCTGTGCTGACGGCTCAGAGTCTGGAGCCTGCTTCCGATTCTGTGTCTCCCTCTCTCTCTGCCCCTCCCCGTTCATGCTCTGTCTCTCTCTGTCTCAAAAATAAATAAAAACGTTAAAAAAAAATTTTTTTAAACGGGTCTGGCCTTTAACCACGAACATGCTGAGTGCTGCTCTCAGAACAAGTGCCCCTGTTTCCCCTGCAAGTGTACCAAGTTGTTAATTCCCTCATTCACTCAAAAACACTAAGTAGGCACCTCCTCCGTGCTGGGTTCTTTGCAGATAAAAGCCTGCACACACATCTCCTTCTTGGCGCAATCCTATGAGATGGCAAGAGGGGCATTATGAACCATGCTGTCCGGATGAGGATGGGGGGGACTTGGTGAATATGAAGAGGGTGAGACAGAACCAGGATTTGGGTCCAGATCGTTCTTTTGAAGGCTGCTGTTCCTTCTGCTACAGCCCACTGCTTTTTCTCCACTTCCTGGGGGGGGGGGGCACCAGGTGGCACCCTGACTGGCACTTCTGGGATCCGATTTCCAGCAAGAGGACACTTCACACCGAGGGTGTGCATCCTGGGGTGGGGGGTGCCCAAGGGCGGAGAATTCTCTGCTCTGTGCACACAGATGGGGATTTATAAAACTCACCGCAAAGCCTAGCTACGCCGACCACGTCCGGCCCCCTCTGTGTCAATGCTCTAATGAAAAAGTCACAACCAGACCATTCTGGCCACCTCGTGCCTACTGTTTGCGTGTGTGTGAAATACATGCTGTACTTTCCTCGTGCCCAAAGGGGGAAAAAAAACCCCAACCCTGTTGGCCTATTTGAAGAAGGCAGGAGCACTTGGAGAAGCATCCTGGAAGCATGTTTGCGCTGGCCTAAGAAAACGTCTCCGAGTGTTTGCCGATGGAGGCCTTGGAGGCCGAAATTCCATAGACTTGAACAGGAATAGTCAGTGGCAGGCCCACGTGTCTTGTTGTTTCTGAACCTTGGCCAAAATTAGGAGCAGCTGTCCCGGGCCAAGCGGGAATGCTTTATGATGTGCTGACACCTCCAGGAGATGTTACAGGGAGCACTGGGGGCCATCTCTGGAGGATGCAAGTTTATGACTTTCCTGTTTGGAGTCCCCAAATGCAGGCTCCTCGTGTGCCTGCTGCCGACGGCAAAAAGGGAATCTGTTAAGAGTCACTTCTGCCCAGGGTCTGGCCACGCCCAGACCCCATTCTTCGAGGTTTTGGCCTTCAAAGGGAAAGAGCAAATCTTCCCTTGGCAGTTCATGCTGCTCCCCTCTGATGGTGCTAACGCTCTGATAGAGATGCTCCGTTGGTCACTTCCAACGGAAGGATGCATCATGGCTTATGAACGAAGACAGCTTAGGCCCGAGTTCCAATCCCAATTCTGCCATTTCCCAGCTGTGTGACCTGGGCAAAGCCATCTTGGTTTCTTCGTCCTTAACATAGGGCTAACTGAACCTCTCTTCTAGAGTAGCAATCAGTATCTGATATTGACGGGAGCCTAAGTTATGCCACACATTGTGCTAAACTATTCCCATCGATTTTTTAGCTTGTTATCCACAAAATTCCCGTGAGAGGCTCCATTTTTCAGAAGAGGAAGTGAGGCTCAGAGACGTTAGGAAGCTCGCCCGAGGTCACACAAGTAGCAGGATTAGAATCTGCCAGACTGCAGGGCCAACCATCACCATCACCAGTCTCCTAGATTAACTGCTGAACTGTTGTCAGGATCAGATGTTACTCAAATCAAATGTCACTCAAGACCTGGCTTGAGCCGCAGCCCCATTTATATTCATTCCCTTGCCCACTGCTGAGTCCTAAATGAAGAAGACAGATAAGCAAGCCCCAGCACTGGGGGCCAGAGCTGGCGCGGAGCCTGGTGAGACTCAGCTTCCCAGGAGGACCTGTGTTAGGCTGAGCACCTTCCGTTTTCTTGGGCTTGAATAGCCTTCGGGAGCTGAGTGGCATGGTGGTTGGGAGCCTGGCACCTGATAGCGATAGTCCTGGGCACGTTACTGTCAGTTTCCTCATCTGCAGAATGGGATGATGACGGTTCTTATTCTTCAGGGCATTTGTGAGGCCCAGGAAGACGGAGCCTGGAAAGCACAGAGCATTGTACCTGGCCCATAATGGGCACTCAGCTGAGGGGAGCTATCATTATCCTACCTTGAGGACTCCAGATGAAGGGCAGGATGAGAGGGGGGAACTGAGCCTTCATTATGAAGATATGTTAGGAAACAGGAAGGCAAAACTCAAAGAAAGACACAACTATAATTTTACACCCAGCAGACCTCCCCAGTCTTTCTGTCCTTCATTCTCTGTGCCTCTGTTTTGAATCTTCAAAGTCCCATCCCCACCCCACCCCCAAGGGAAATATGGCAGGTTCTAAATGATGCTGCTGATGTCCGGCTTCTGCTGAGAGAGGTGGAGCACAGCATCCTCAAGAGCACAGGCTGTCCTGTACTCTAAGTACCCTGGTCAGAGTTTGCTGTGTGTTATGTTTACGGCACATAATTAGTTGTGCCTTTTTCCTGAGGCCTTTTAAAGAAATCCTTAAATTCCCACTGAGTCCACTTAAGTCTTCTAAACAGAAAAATTCCTTTTTGCATTAACCTGAAGGGAAACGAGTGGTTTGCAGAAACGTCCAAGAAGCAATCATTTTATGGGGGCTGAACTCTGTCATTGGGCCCACACCAAGAATTCCACCCGACAGTGCGGTGTGCTTACGTTGCCCGTGGATGGCAGGCACTGTTTATGACCGACACTGTATCTTTGTCTCCCTCCCTTGCCGACAGCACTTTGGTTTTGTGTAGAGCAACAATGAACTCGATCCCCTCACTTCCTCACGCATCTCTGCAACTAGGGGCAGTTACAGAACATATTCTGGACACGTGCACGTGGGGGAGCTTTGTGAGCTCTGTGTAAGGTGTGTATTTTCTGCCTTCTCCCTTATTTCTACCTTGAGCGCAGACATGATAGATGGAGCCATAGCGGACATCTTGTAAATAAGATGGAAAAGGAAAGAGAATTGCAGAGACAGTGGTCCTGACATCACTGAGCTGCTGAATTATAACCAGCACATTCTACCTACAGGTATATCATGTGGGAAAAACAAACTTCTTCCTTGGTGATGGAGAGGGCTATGGTGGGAGTTGGGTTTACCAGATGACTGAACTGCTCTGGGGCAGATACCTGAAATTAGGGCATTGTGGGTTAGGGGGCAACCCCCAGATACCAGCACTTCCACCTTACCCTTGCTCTTCTTGTCCCACAGGAGAAAAATATTGTGTAAGTCATTTTAGTTGAATATTTTGTTACTTGGATCCTTAAATATTCCTGTTAAATAGAGCCACAGATAACCTTTGGAAACCCAGTTAAGGAAAACTGGGAGGGAAATTCAGAGATGAATTTTTACTCTCTGATCTTTGTGTCTCCATTCTTTCTGGGTTAGAGTTTGGCTGACTGAACACTTGGAGCGCAGCAGAGTGTGGTCAGAAAATCTAGACTAGGAATTCTAGTTGTGTCACAGACAAGAAAAGAGAAAGTGGTGAAGGTCCCTGGGTCACAGACTCATAGTCTTTCAGGGGAGAATGTTCTCTCAGAGAGCACCTGGGTCCACATCCCAACCTACTCCCTGGGTTTCCATTCATTGTTGCCAAATTACTTCCCATTTCCTGAACATCCTGTGCCTCGGCTGATCCATTTCCTTGACTCTAAAGTTTCCATCATCTCCTCTCCCACTTTCCCTTTTGGCTTATCTTTCAAGACACCATTTGGTGACCTCTTCTTTCAGGTTCTTCTGACCACTGCCATGCCTCTCCACCCACAGAGGATGGATTGCTCCTTCTGCTGGGTTATATTAGTTCCCTACTCTCACATCTTTCCCAGCTCTCCCTCATCCAGTAAGCACCTTGGCACAGTTTAGGCATTTAGCATATGACACGACAGTTCATTGTTGATATGCTTATGTCACCTGCCAAAGTAGGGTTTCTTTGATGGAACGATCCATTTATCTTGACCATTTGCATTTTTTTTTTCTAGAGCCCAGAATGATGCATTCAGTCAGTGCTTGAGTGTTTAAGACTGTGCTTTGGACCGTGTGTGCTTTGGCACGATAGTTTCCTAGAATGATCTTAGGAATTGCACACCAAGAGGACTCCATGGTCAAATAGGTGTGGAGAATAGTAGACTGTATGAAATTTTTCAAAGCCCCACCCATATTATGAATCACCAAGAGGGAGATTGAGTATGCCAGGTTTCTCCAGTGGATTTGATCATGGGGTCTCTTTTTCGCGGAGAACCTTGAGTGATTAAAATGTTGAGGAATGCATTTTGGAAACCCTAAGCCAGACAACTCCCTTATTTTAAAAGAAAAGCATAATCCAGTGCCTGTCTTAAAGTCTACCAGCTGGCTGGAGATATAGATGAACCCGCAGACTGAGATCCCTTGAGGGCATACCGTGGATGACCCCAGGGGTTACTAGACAGTCAGTGAACTATAGTTCAAAAGGCAGAAGTTTGAAGGGTCAGGAAGACCTGGGCTCAAATTTGGATTTTCCACTTTCTACCTGAGTCACCACAAGCAAACACTCTAACCTCTCCGTCTCCAGTTTCTCATCTGTAAAACAGAGCTAATAATGCCCGTCTCACGTGGCACTTGTGATGTCCAAAGGGTCTACCATGTAACAAAAGGCTCAGTGAATGGTTACTATGGAAGCCAGGAGCATTCTCCAGACTTCCAGGGATGTGAGGAAAGATCCTGCAGATATTAGAGGTAAACATTAAAGAAGAATTAACAACGCTTTGGGTACACAGGCCACTGATACGTAGAGACATAGCCAAAGAAGGTTCTCCAGGAGAAAGAACTTTCCAGCCCCATATTAACAGTAGGACAAGGGCCTGTTCATTCTGGAATCTTCCTTCCTGCACCCGGGGACTGATAGGTGAAACCAGTCCTCGGAACCAGCTTCCTTCCCCACCTGAGTGGCCATCTTTCCATGGCTCTCTACACCCCAGAGTGGGCATCAGTGCAGCTGAACCTGAACATTCCTCTCTTCCTCCTCAGCCTGCCAAGATCTGTCTTCTGTCCATCCCTTTGCCACGTCTCTCTTTTCTTTCTCTGTCACACTCTGCCTCAGTGGCACCGATTCTCTATCACTTCCCAGCACCCTCTGGCCTCCTCCCTCCCATCTCAGGGCCTTTGCTCATGTTCTTTCCTCCATCTGAAAGCCTTCCCTTCTCTCTGCCGGTTGAACTCTTCTCCAGATCTTATCTCAAAATCACCATCTCAAGAGAAGCCTTCTCCTAAATGCCACCATGATCAGTCCTTCCATTGTTAGCTGCTCACATCCTTTCCTCTACTTTTTCTTCATCCTGAACACTGTTAATAAAGACACATTTATGTGATTTGAAAAGCAATAATGTCTATCTCCCATTCTAGAAGATAAGTTTCTTGAGGCTTACTTTGCAACCATGGTATCCCCAGGGCCTAAGACAGCCTGGGCACAGTAGTAGGTGCCCAGCAAATAGTAGGTGAACTGAGTAGACAGCATTCCTGGTTTAGTGTGGGGGTCCGTGGTTCCCACAGTTTTCTGAATGGGGTTGTTCTCTTTGTGGGCTCAGGAGGGAAAGGCTGGAAGGTTTGCCAAGCCTGCTTCTTATAGGAAGGGGCTGATGTTTGGGCCTTGGTGTGTGCATGGCCGGGCAGAGGAGCACTGCAGGAGACCCTGTCAGTGGGAGCCCATCTCTAAAGTGGTCCCCTTTAGGGATTCATAGGAGAAAATTCTTCCAGCCTTCAGTAGAGCATTTTCTGCATACCTCTGACACATTCCATTCTTTACTGTGCAGATTTTGGAAGGACTCATTTCTTCCGTTTTGCTTCAGCTGCTGGGAAGCTCCTGTTGAATTTACAGCCACTTCTTATAATCAAATGACAGCTCAAGGCTTGCAGTTTGCATGTTAACCACACCCAGGATTCATTTTCTTTTCCTGCCCCCATTTCCCTTTTGTCCTGACTTCTTACTGTATTCATTTTGTATCCTGGTGTATGTAGGTGACACTCTCAGCCACATCAAACCTTTTCTGCAATAGTTTGGCTATTTTTAAAAATTGCGGTGAACTTCAAAAACGTGAAATTAACCATTTTGAAGTATCAGTGGCATTTAGTGCGTTCGCGATGTTGTGCAAACAGCACCTCTATCTCATTTCAAACCGTTTTCATCACTCCCACAGAAAACCCCCATGCCCTTTAAGCAGTCACTCCTCATTTCTCTCCCCCCAGGCCCACGTAACCACCAATCTGCTTTCCATCCCTACGGATTTGCCGATCTGTTTCCTACAAATGGAATTGTACAATTGTTTGTGTCTGGCTTCTTCCACTGTGCCTAGTGTTTTGGGGTTCATCCATGTTGTGGCATGTATCGGCACTTCATGCCTTTTTGCGGTTTATTTTGATAGATGGATTGGTTAAACATGGGGGTCAGCAGCAGAGGCTGAGAACATGTAGGTTCCCCTAACGTGTGAGAGGAGGAAAAAAATCTCCCCAGGTCTCCATAGAGTACACGATAGAGATCTCCACCCAGAAAGCCAGTATACTGCGGACAGGCCAACATTACATTCCAGAGGTCTTGAGACCTGGGCACGGGCTGCTTTTCTCCAGAGATATTCTCCCAGAATAGACAGAGGTGTCAGTCAGCGTTAAAATAACCTTGGCAGAAGTCCCGATGCCAGAAAGATAGCCACAAACGTCAACGCCAAGGTACATGGTGGCGGGAAGGGGGGTTCTAAATTAAGTCTTGGGCAGTGAGTTATATTGACTCGGTTCTGGTGGGGCTGACCGGTCACCTCTACCCCTTTGGACGCATGTCCCTGGTTTGGCAGGTGGTGGGTGAGAAGGGCCTTGGGAAGGCCAAGGTGAAAATGCTGCCAAGAAATGTGGTATGATTTCCAGCACTAAGGCACTCCATCCAGGCCAGAAGGCAGTTTCGGGGGGAGAAATAAAGGGAGGCAACTGGATTTCAGCTTCTTGAATGGAACTTAGGAAAGCACATATAATGGCTACTCCGCTCATGGGAAGCGACTCTGTTAATGTGTTGGTTGATTATTGACACTGGAGATGATCAGAGAGATGATAGGGGACTGATGTAGATGAACATGGCTGCAGAGGCCACTGTGGCCCAACCCAATTTCCTTCTATGACCCGACCTGAGGTTCTTCTTCTTTTTAAATTTCATTCGCAGCTTGAAAATGGCAGTTTGGGCATTTGGGGGGGGGGGGTGGGGCTTAGGGCTAAGATGACCCTGGGAACGGATTCCAGTCATGTCATCTCTCGTTATTTCAGCTTGGGTAAGTTTCCTCTCTGAACCTTAGCTTTCTCAGTTGTAAAATGGGAGTGATAGCACAATTACCTCGGGGAGCTACTGTGCGGATGAAAACCGGTAATGCAGGTGAGACATTGGCATTGAGGCAGGTGTTCCTTAAAAGCGTGCTCTCTTCTTCCTTTCTCCTCTTCTAAATATTAGGGGAGACAACCAGATCTTCAGGAGAATCCAGGTATCAGTGATGCAATGTGAGACCCAAAGGTGGGCTGTGAGTGAAAAAGTGAAGGGATAAGACATGGTAAGCGCCATACGGTTGAGAAAACTTCCAGTTGGGAGAGACAAAATACATTTATGTGAGAAGCAATGTCAGGATAACCCATAACAAGGGCATGACAAAGGTGAAGTGGTGCGTGCTGTCCTTTACGGTCAAGTGGTCCATCTCTTCTGGAGACGACGATCTTCAGCGACGATGGGTGAGTGCCATTCCACGGTTCTTTCCATCCCTGCACTGACACGTTGGGTCAGCGTAACCTGTTTGTGGTCTGGGCCCCCTCCTCCGGCCTCCTGTGAAAACTGCCTGGTGCATAAATGCTTTTTTAATACTTTAAGTGAGTTTTCAATGCGTGCTTCCTATGCGAGAGGGCCTGCGCTAAGCTCTCTGTGCTGACCATCCCCTTTTCTCGTTATAGTGGCCCTAGCAGGTAGGTCCTTGTATTATCCCTAAATAGAGGAAAGACACAGGGCTCTGAGGCAGAACATGCTTGCTCAAGGTGACCAGGGTAGCAAGTGCAGAGCTGGCCTTTGACCCAGGCAGCTGGACTTCAGAGTTACTGCTCCAGCTCTCAGGCCCGGGTGACAACCTTCAGCACTCCCGCCTACTGGGTGCAGTAGGAAGGGAAGCAGGGATCAGTGTGGGCCTGACTGGTTGCTGAGGAAGACTCCAAGAACACGTGGTGACATTGCCGGACACGTTCACACGAAGGGCCTGGATGACTGCGGGAGACAGGGAAACCGAGAGCTTTCCAGTGGCAATAAGTCGGAATAAACACGGAGAGCAGCACAAGAGGACAGCAGAAGTAGGAAGACGGAGGAAGCTTCTGTCGGTGGCACACAGCATCCCCAGAGAAGCTGTTGTTCCATCACACAAGTTGGGGAGCACTGGCTTCGTGCAAATTGGGCAGCTACGGTGTGGACATGACAGGGACCGGGAAGGCCACCTGCTGCTTAGAAAGGAAGCCTGAGAGCAGAGGACTTGGGAGGGGATGTCTTCCCTGGAGCCACATTTGGATTTGTGAGCCGGGACAGCCACTTTCTAGCTGGGGACTGACTTAGAAAGTCCCTTTTCATCTCTGAGCTGCGGGTTTCTTAGCTATAACATAAGGGCAGCTACCCGATGGGATTATCCTCAAGATTGGAGAGAATGCTTGCAACGTAATAAGCACAGTGCTGCCCCCCCCCACCATAGATGTAAATGTTTGCTCTCATCGTTAGTAATAGTGGTAACAAGCACTGTTAATGTGCATGTCGCTGTTGGCACAGTATTGGTGTAAACCCACATATCCTCTGAATGGCCGTGCCAATTCATGGTGAAAATCAAGAGCACCCACTTCTTTACATAAAGCTTTGGAATCAACCTTAGAATAGGAGGTGAAGAAAGTTGGTGTGTGTGTGTGTGTGTGTGTGTGTGTGTGTGCGTGCACGCACATGCGTGCCCCTTGTGTGCATTGTGGAGGTGTGGGTAGTCTCAAACATGGCAGGAGAATATGATAGTGCCATAGAGCAGACGCAGCATGTACGAAGTGCTGTGAAGGCACAAAGGAGGAACTTATTAATGCTGCCAAGAATAGATAAGGCTTTCAGAGCATATGATGTGTGCATGAGCCCTTGGCAGATGGGAAGAAGTCAGCTGGGTGAAGAAGAAAGAGGAATGCAAAGGCACGGCGTCTTGGCAGAGCTTGCTTGGTTCAAGGAACAAGTTAAGAAACAGCAGAGGCAGAGATCTTGGAGAAGGTACCAGGGCACATAGCTGTAAAGGTGAGCCCTCCCCCGACTCCAGCCCAAGCCAGACTCTGACTTTCTACCCAAAGGTCCCCCCAGGACACTCTGGCATGGGTGGCCCCGTGTGGGCAGCTCTGTGTTCGGATAGCTATGTATTCCTGGATGTGTGTCTGTCCCAAGGATCCCAGAAGGGAGGAACATAGGTGAATGAAGTGGGAAGAAGCCAGAAGACAGGCATGGACTCAGGGAAGGAAGCCAAGAAGGCAAAGCTCTTTGAGATAGCAGACCTTTGAGAGCCTACATAGATAGTCTCTGCTGTGAGCCCTGCCAGGGTGACCTCCAGCAGTCTGCAATGTCTCTGTGGATATGGGCCATGGAAATCGAGGGTGGAGATAGTTCTTGGCGAGGCACATCATGGTCTGGTACATCTCATGATTTCTCTTGGAGGCCTCCCTGGGTATGCTGTCACAGAGAAAGATGTCCACGGGGCCCCCCATCACTTCTGACTTGTTTTCCCAAAAGTGCAGCTGGATTTGCTCAGTGCTATCTGCACTATCTCACTGGCCACCCCGCCTGCTCATCTGTTTATAGACTGTCAGACAGCTGGCCCGGGCTGGGGGGACACGGTGTGACCACAGAATGCAGTGTTGACTCCTCCAATGGGAGGACCCTGGGGCCTTTACCTTGCCTGCTCTGGGGTCCCAGCTGAGAGATGGGCCACAGGTTAGCATCCACGGTGAGCTTGACCTATGTTAACAACAACAGTAATAATACCATGATTAATTGAAGGTTTTTTAGGTACCAGGTACCATACCAACATATAGTTTATTCCTGTAATCCTGTGAGGTTAGGGTGGGTCATTAGTCTCTTCTTCCTCATGGGGAAACTGAGGCTCAGAGATGTCATGTAAATTGCCCAAGGATCCACAGCCAAAAGACAGAGCTGGAAGTAAGCTCCTGGAGGCACAGCACCCTCTAAACAAAAAAGAGTCCCCTCTTCCTGACATTCAACACCCTTCGGGTTGTGTAGTGATCTACGTATCTGGGTTCAGACTGCCTGCCTTCATGCCCACAGCACAGCCACAATATCCCGCTGGCTGTTCCTGATGCCCTGTCTGATTTCTACCTTCCATGCCTCTGTCCCTACAGTTTTCCCTTCCCAGCTCTGGGAAATATCTCAGAGGGACCCCACCTGGTCTCCAGAGTCAGGAAAGATTTTTTTCTTTTTTTCATTTTAGGGTCCAGCACTACAGAGTTAACGATGACACTTTTTTCTTCTAAAGATACCTCCTGCTCATTGTTTAAGATTCCCAGAGTACAAAAGTGTATGAAGTCCAACCCTCCTTTCTAATCTCTTCTCCACCCCGAATTCCACCCTCAGAGAAAGCCGCTGTTGGGTGCTTTGCTGTGTCCTCATTTATACAAATGAGATCAAATAACATTTCTGGAGGCTTTTCTCCATCTTTCTCTACCCTGCTCTGTGTCCAGTGGACAGCAGCACCTTGGCTCCCATGGGCTCTGGCTTCCGGGTGGGGTGACCAATGGGCAGCACTAGCAGGAGACAGGAGGGCCAGAAGAGAAGAGGCTGAAGTATATACCCCTTTCTCCCCTTCAGCTTCTGCATTACCTCCCTGTGGTTCTCGAAGTGGTCAGACTCCCTGAGGCCACAGGCCACGTTGGGCCTTTCTTTCCCAGTCCAGCTACCTCTGGACGCCGGGGACCTGAGGCCCTCCTTGTCCCCTGAGGCTGAGGCAGACAGTGACTTCCTGCTCTTGCTGCTTCCCAGATGCTTCACACCCCATGTTGGTCCTCTTACCCTTGCCCCAGCACCACACCAACTTCTTCACGACACCCTTTTCACACCTTTGCACACTCTTGAGTATGTCCTCTGCAGGCTGCTGGAACTCTGCGACATACATACCATTCCGGAACTCCTCTGCCCCTTAGCACTATATTGTGGGCATTTTGTCAGTATCTGTAGCTGCATATCTATCCTTAAAGCATGCATGGTGCTTCTTCTGGGTAAATCATAATCCAGAGTTGGAGACCAGAAATAAACAGGGACCAGGTAAATGCACATGGCAGAGAGAACTGTGGAGGGCTTGAGTGAGTGGCCATGACAGAGACGAATAGGAGTGATCTGCTGACTGGTCTCCTGTCGTGCTGATGGGCCACGGTCAGTTCCAGCCGTGCCCCATTGGTGGACGCTTAGGGTTTGTCCACAATTCCACTCCTTCCAACAATGCTGCAGCAAACATTCTTGTTCCTGCACCTTTGTGCCTTTGTCCCAACATATCTGGAAAGGAATTTTACAGACGTGGAACTCCTGGAAAGACGTGTGGGTGGATTTAAAATTTGCTAGAGTCAATAAATGATGCCGAAGGAACACCTCTTCCTCAGGACAGCCCGTGCAAAATGAAGCCATAATTTATTTGCCCTGCAGGGAGCCAGAGGAAGTCTTATCCAGGAGAGGGCTTGGTGAGAGCTGAGGCTCTCTGGCCTTCCCTGAACTAAAACCTCATCACAGACTGTCTCCTTTTATTCAAAGTGGCAATAATGCAACTTGCCCACCATCCCTTCCCCTGCCTTCCACAGCTATCTTTCTTCCAAGAAACCTTGGAGTTGATAGAAGAATGTTACAACCAAATACCACAGAGATTTTTTTTTTTAAATGAGATCCAAGAGAAAAGCCTGGAAACAATTACTGCTTCAACCTTTCTGGTGATTCAGTTTGAGTAAATGTTTAAAGAGCACCTAGTCTGTGTTAGTTTTGTGCTGGTACTAGGAAAACATGGGTGGATAAGATATGGCTCCCTCACCCCCCTGACAAGCCCACAGTCTGCAGAGGGGAGGAGTTAATACTGTGTTTTCCAAACCTGTCAAGGGACCTGGTGCACCAGAATTATCTAGGAGCTTTTCAAAATCTCAGGTCCCAGGGGGTGCCTGGGTGGCTCAGTCGGTTGGGCATCTGACTTCAGTTCAGGCCATGATCCCACGGTTCATGGGTTCGAGCCCTGCATCGGGCTCGGTGCTGACAGCTCAGAGCCTCGAGCCTGGGTCAGATTCTGTCTCCATCTCTCTGTGCTCCTCCCCTGCTTGCACTCTGTCTCTCTCTGTCTCTCAAGAATAAACAAATGTTAATTAAAAAAATACGGAAAACTCAAAAGATTCCACCAAAAAACTTCGAGAACTTATCTATGAATTCAGCCAAGTTGCAGGATATAAAATCAATGCACAGAAATCGGTTGCATTCCTATACACCAATAATGAAGCAACAGAAAGAGAAATCAAGGAATTGATCCCATTGACAGTTGCACAAAAAAACCATAAAATACCTAGGAATATATCTAACCAAATAGGTGAAAAATCTATACACTGAAAGCTATAGAAAGCTTATGAAAGGAATTGAAGAAGACACAAAAAAATGGAAAAAGATTCCATGCTCCTGGATAGGAAGAACAAATATTGTTAAAATGTCAATATTACCCAAAGCAATGTACATGTTCAATGCAATCCCTATCAAAATAACACCAGCATTCTTCACAGAGCTAGAACAAACAATCCTAAAATTTGTATGGAACAGAAAAGGCCCCAAATAGCCAAAACAATCTTGAAAAAGAAAACCAAAGCTGGAGGCATCACAATTCTGGCCTTCAAGCTGTATTACAAAGCTGTAATCATCAAGACATATGGTGCTGGCACAAAAACAGACGCTCAGATCAGTGGAACAGAATAGAGAACCCAGAAATGGACCCACAAATGTATGGCCAACTGATCTTTGAAAAGCAAGAAAGAATATCCAATGGAATAAAGACAGTCTCTTGAGCAAATGGTGCTGGGAAAACTGGACAGCAACATGCAGAAAAATGAATCTGGACCACTTTCTTACTGTACACAAAAATAAACTCAAAATGGATGAAAGACCTAAACGTAAGACAGGAAGCCATCAAAATCCTAGAGGAGAAATCAGGCAAAAACCTCTTTGACCTCGGCCACAGCAACTTCTTACTCAACAAGTCTCCAGAGGCAAGGGAAACCAAAGCAAAAATGAACTATTGGGACCACATCAAAATAAAAAGCTTCTGCACAGCGAAGGAAACAATCAGCAAAACTAAAAGGCAAGTGACAGAATGGAGAATGTATGTGCAAATGACATATCAGATAAAGGGTTAGTATCCAAAATCTATAAAGACCTTCTCAAAGTCAACACCCAAAAAACAAATAGTCCAGTGGAGAAATGGGCAAAAGACATGAATAGACACTTCTCCAAAGAAGACATCCAGATGGCCACCCGGCACATGAAAAAATACTCAACATCACTCATCATCTGGGAAATACAAATCAAAACCACAATGAGATACCACCTGACACCTGTCAGAATGGCCAACATTAACAACTCAGGCAACAACAGGTGTTGGCGAGGATGCGGAGAAAGAGGATCTCTTTTGCACTGCTGGTGGGAAGGCAAACTGGTGCAGCCACTCTGGAAAACAGTATGGAAGTTCCTTAAAAAATTAAAAATAGAACTACCCTACGACCCAGCAATTGCACTATTAGGTATTTATCCAAGGGATACAGGTGTGCTGTTTCGAGGGGGCACGTGCACCCTAATGTTTATAGCAGTGCTATCACAATAGCCAAAGTATGGAAATAGCCCAAATGTCCATCAAGAGATGAATGGATAAAGAAGATGTGGTATATATATACACACACACACACACACACACACACACACATACACACAATGGAGTATTACTCAGCAATGAAAAAGAATGAAATCTTGCCATTTGCAACTATGTGGATGGAATTATGCTAGGCGAAATTAGTCAGTCAGAGAAAGACAAATATATGACTTCACTCATGAGGACTTTAAGAGACAAAACAGATGAACCTAAGGGAAGGGAAGCAAAAATAATATAAAAACAGGGAACAGACAAAATATAAGAGACTCTTAAATATAGAGAAAAAACAGAGGGTTACTGGAGGGGTTGTGGGAGGGGGGGTGGGCTAAATGGGTAAGGGGCACTAAGGAATCTACTCCTGAAATCATTGTTACACTATATGCTAACTAACTTAGATGTAAATTTTTTTTTTAATTTTTTTTTCAACGTTTATTTATTTTTTTTGGGACAGAGAGAGACAGAGCATGAATGGGGGAGGGGCAGAGAGAGAGGGAGACACAGAATCAGAAACAGGCTCCAGGCTCTGAGCCGTCAGCCCAGAGCCCGACGCGGGGCTTGAACTCACGGACCGCGAGATCATGACCTGGCTGAAGTCGGACGCTTAACCGACTGCGCCACCCAGGCGCCCCATTAGATGTAAATTTTTAAAAATAAATGAATGAATGAATGAATGAATGAATGAAAAAAATAAATAAGTAAATAAACTTAAAAAAATAAAAATAACTAACAATTAAAAAAAAGCTCAGGTCCCAGAGGCCCAGCCTGGGGGCTTTCTTGTTCAGCAGATCTGATGTGGGGTCTGGGACTCTGCAGTCTTAAGGGCCCTCCAGATGACTGACATTCAGGGTGGGTTGTGAGCTGTGGCTGTAACATGTCCATACAGGTACATGATGTGATCACTTGTGAAATGTAGGGGTGACAGACCTTTATGGCCTGAGGGCCAAACCTGATATTTTGGCCTATAGTTTGGGCTTGCACGTTACAAAAAATTAGTCTCCAGCCTCTAATAATCAGAAGATATCTCATTAAAATTTGGATTTTATCTCTTTGAAAAATCCTAACAACTTGCTACAATACTTGGCCTTTTAGATGGGACATACACTCTCCAGCTTTGTACAATTCCCAGAACTCCCCAGTGTCTCTTTCATAACATTGCCAGTTGCCAGTTGTCAGTTACTGGATTCACACTACTCTTTTTCGTATGGTAGGACTAAGGGCAAATGAAATACTTCTGTGCTGTTAACCCAAATGAAAAGTCAAAGAATGTTAAGACATGAGAGAGACAAGAAGTCTGTGTGTGTGTGTGTGTGTGTGTGTGTGTGTGTGTAATTTTTAAGTAAGAGAGAGTATATTTATTAAAATATTTTTTACATTTATTTAATTTTGATAGAGAGAGACAGAGCACAAGTGGGGGAGAGGCAGATAGAGAAGGAGACACAGAATCCGAAGCAGGCTCCAGGCTCCGAGCTGACAGCACAGAGCCCAACACGGGGCTCGAACCCACAAACTGCGAGATCATGACCTGAGCCGAAGTCGGACGCTCGACCGACTGAGCCACCCAGGTGCCCGATGAGAGAGCATATTTCCTCATAGAATTGTTCGATGGGTACATCAAATGTGACCAAAGAGTATGAGCTCAGTCTGTTTCCTTCATTTATGCTCCCAGCCGGAGCCCCATGCACCAGCACCAAGAACACTAGATCAGAGGTGGGAGGTGGGAGAATCAAGAGTCTGGATTCCTCCAGCCCCTTTGGCCATTAACTTACCATGTCATCTTGGGCACAATATTGAATTCCTCTTGGCTGCCTTGTAAAACAGTGGTTTTCAACTGGGTGAAGTTTTACCCTCCCTCCAAAGGAACAGTCAGTGTCTTACAGCATTTTTTTGTTGTCACAACTGGAGGGAGAAGTTGCCGTTGGCATCTAGGCAAAGGCCAGGGATGCTGCTAAACATACTGCAATGAACAGGACAGTCCCTCATGCAAAAGGATTATCCTACCCAAATATCAACAGTGTTGGGGTTGAGAAATTCTATTATAAATGGAGGAGTCCATCCCTTTTAGCTCTGAAAATCTAAAATGTTAGCCTTGGAACACACACACACACACACACACACACACACACACACACCCCTTTCAGTTTGGGAGTGGATAAAGCCTTAGGAACAGGTAAAATCTTGAAGGGTGACTAGGACGAGAGACAAGGAGAGGGTGTTCCAGTAAGTGGGAGCCATGGACATAGATAGGGGAGGGTGAGTGCAGAGCATGGTCATGGTCACAGAATGGTGAGTGGTGGGTTTACCTGGTTCTTGCAGGTGATATAGAAATCCGTGCCTGGCAGAGAGGCTGGGGACCAGCTGTTTGGGACAGTGTTCTCAGTGCGTGGGGTGGGATGGACGTCTGTATGGCTGATCACAACTATTCCAGCTCTCTCCCCTTCCACGTAGGATTGTACTTCCTGCTCAGGTGAAGTCAGAGCTGACCATGTGACTTGAGTTAGCCATTGAATAGTGGGCAGAAGTGGTGAGACTTTGCTGCTGGGTGCAAGTGTTAAAGACCAGTGCATCCAGGGAATTCTTCATATTACTGTCTCCTTTCCCTCTGGCACAATGACCCTCCACACTTAAGACAGTGGCTGCTTCATCGGCCTGGAACTCCGAGCAACAGGAATGAGTAGGGACCCTGTCAACCCACAGTGAATATGAGCAAGACATGACCTTTGTGCTTTCGACTGCTGAGATTTGAAGGTCGTCTGTCGGTTACCGCGGCAGAACATGGCTATCCTGACTGATTTAGACGGAAGTTACCGGTGGTAACTAACATGATTGTAGATGGTACACAGAGATGTCATGAAACTGTACTACATTCCTCAGTGAGAGCACTTAACTATCTGGGTAACCCTAACAAATAAGTGTCGGTGTGGTGCTAGACTGCCCTTAACACCTGTCTAATATATCCTGTGCTCTCTTTTTTAACAGAGAGTGGGCACAGGCTCAAGTTTCTGTATTTAGCTAAAATTTCATAGCATAGTTTTAAAATTGCATTTAATGTTAGGGTTGCCTTCTATTTATGGCAAGTTTTCCGTTTATGGTAGTGATATAAAATTTTTAAAAATGGTTAAGTAAAGAAAGTGAGTCATTTTAAAGACTTATAGAAAGCCAATAAAACATAGGTGGTACATGCTTATGGCAAAACTCATAAAGACGGTTTACAAATGACTGAAGTTGGAGAGCAGAGCTCATAGGATCGGGCAAAATCTCTTGCAGAGGTAAAAGGGGTGAGTTGAGGCCAACGGTGGAATCACAACAAGAAACACAATATTAATAATATTTCTGGGCATTCTTCTAACAAGATGAGAGCAGCTGTCACACGATAGGATCTAAAGGGGCGTAGAATATAGTCCATGTTCTCCATACCGCCCAGTGCCTGGCGCACAGCAGATTCCTGACCAATAATTGTGGAATGAGTGTGGTCAGTGGGCAGGAGTTGGTTTAATTCTATGCTTGCTTAGGCGGGTGGGCTACAGTCTTGGGAAGTCCTTTGCTCTGCTCAGCATGTTGAAAAGCTTCTGCGAGCACATCTGGGAGACTAGGCAGAGTGCTATAGTAGCTCTGCAAACAGAGGGTAGGAAGGTGAAGGATCCCTAGGTGTGGGGGCCAGGGGGATGGGAAGAAGTAGCCACGGAGGCTGGTAGTGCCAGCCAGGAAAAAAGTATCGGTGGTGTGTGCGCGTGCGGGAGGCAGGTGGTGGCAGTCGGAAAAGGACTATGAAGGACAGACATTTCTCATATGAGTTTTGCAAAGCCCAGCTCTGACTCAGCAAGGGAGAAGGAGAGATTGCGGAAATGTCGGGGAGGCTTGGGCTTTCCAAAATGCACTAAAAAGTCTATGGGTTAACTTTCCCTCTAACTCATGGCAGCCCCATTTTTCTGCCCAGCTGCAGTGGTTGGCGAAGAGATTGCTCCTGGTGAAGTCCCCCTTCATGTAAGTCCCAATCCTGGATGGGGGCAGCGTGTGGGCCTAGATTGTTTTTCAAGTGCCGTCCAATGTGTTTCCTTTGGTTCGCCCAAAGTCGTTTTGCAATTGCTGTTAAAAATTATAACTCTGAAGGAGGATTTATAAGGAGCCAGGAGTTTGCCTACTTGGACAACATCGGTGGGCAGTGTCCAGTTTAAGCAGTTGTCTCCTGGCTGGGAAGGAATCACACTGCATTCCGGAGGCAGAAGGCCAACTCCTTTCAACAGAGGATCATGACTGTGTCTTAAGAGTAAAGTCACTGCATCCTGGGGTCTCGCAGCCCTTGGAGGTTTCCCTGACATGTGACCTGAAAGATGCTGGGAGCATCTGCTGACTACGACCTGGAAGGGATAATTGAAGGAGGCTAAATTGTGCTGTGGGGAAGGGAACTCTCTGTGAGAAATTGACATGGCAAGTCAACTGGGAAGGTACCACCAACCAGAGCCTTGGAAAGAGGGAGTACAGTGCACCTACTCCCTTTTATTGGAAGGATAATCGGTAAGGTTTGAGTTTCCCAAAGCAGAGAAGTATGCAGCTAGTTCATTTTACATAACCTGAAACCTAGATCTCAAGATACATTTTGTGCTGACATAGAAAAGTGTGTGAGCTGGTGCCACCTATGGGCAAGTTGTGGTGCTGCAGCCTAGCTCTATTAGATGTTGGGTCCAGATAAAGTCAGTGGATAAAATGTGTAAGGGAATTAAAAAAAAATTTTTTTTAACGTTTATTTATTTTTGAGACAGAGAGAGACAGAGCATGAACAGGGGAGGGGCAGAGAGAGAGGGAGACACAGAACCTGAAACAGGCTGCAGGTTCTGAGTGGTCAGCACAGAGCCCGACGTGGGGCTTGAACTCACGGACCGTGAGATCATGACCTGAGCCGAAGTCGGACGCTCAACTGACCAAGCCACCCAGGCGCCCCAGTAAGGGAATTTTTTAAATCTATAATTATATAAATGTTTGTTGGCATAGTTTGTTTTACAAGGAAGTATTACAGGCTCTTGGAACTGGAGGCAGAAATCATTAAATTGTATGCAAGAAGATGGAGAAAATTGTATTATAGGAATTTCTTCCAGAAAAAAATTCCGTGTGTATAGGAAAGAAATTCTCTGATAAGTCTTTTTGGTCGTGGAGTGAGACCCCAGAGGCCATGCTCCAGGAAGAGTAGACGGTCTACTGGCTACTAAGGAGGGTGGATCCTGGTAGCTGGCTATAACTGACCTGGATGGGGTAGACATGGCTGAGGGCAAGGCTGCATTGCTTGACCCAATAGAAAGGAGATGAAGCATTTTCAGGGGAAGCATTCCAGAAGAGGAATAATACCCCAGGGAAAGCACAGGAGAATGGGAACTTGGAGGTTAGACATGTCTGATGAAGAATGCAGGAAGTATGCTGTGAGAGATGCGGGTACCATCTCTCCTGCATTTCCCCCATGGAAAGTCTGGTTGGAGTTCTTTGTGGAAAATGGATAAGGGGTGAGAGCATGGGTTGACTTGAGTTATTTATTTATTTTTTTTTATGTTTATTCAGTTTTGAGAGACAGAGAGAAACAGAGCATGAATGGGAGAGGGGCAGAGAGAGAGAGGGAGACACAGAATCCAAAGCAGGCTCCAGGCTCTGAGCTGTCAGCACGGAGCCCGACGCGGGGCTCGAACTCACAACCGTGAGATCATGACCTGAGCCGAGTAGGTCGCTTAGCCAACTGAGCCACCCAGGTGCCCCTGACCTGAGTTCTTAATAGAATCTTGGAGTTGAAAGGGATTCTAAGAGGTCATCAAGCCCATTCCCACCCAAAGTAGAAACACCTTCCCTGATTCCCATGGGGATGTGAGCAGCCTGGTTCAAACACATCCAGGGGACAGTGGGCTTACTTCTTCCGGAGGCAGACAGGCCCAGTGAGAACTTCCTTTCTTTGGTTTGCGGTCTTTGTTTAATTCAGAGGAATCGTAAATAAGGAAGTGGCTACACTAGGGGAGGGCACAACAGTAAAGTCATGACAGTTACTGGGTAGAGTGTTCCCACTGGTGCCAAGCATTTAACTTCCATGATCTCACTCGAACCCCTTGGGAAAGTCATTCCATCTGCTTTGGAGGTAAAGAAATGGAGGTCTTGCAAGCCTTGCTGTTCTGCCTGAAGTCACATGGCTAGCGGCAGGGGAAGCCAGTGTTTGAACTCCGGCATCTTTGAGCATTTCACGCTGTCACCATTTCTCCCCTGCTGGTTCTCCTGGGAAATCACCCCCTGACGAAATTTGTGAGAGAGTTCTCGTTCTGCAGAGTGATGAACTCAACATGGTATCTGACTGTGGTCTCTGACCCTTAAGAGGAACAGAGCTTCCGAAGTGGTCGACATGTTTGCCGAGGAAGCTTAGAGAGTCAATGATCTCTTAGAAACACTCAGAAGAACTGGGGTTAGTTCACTTGGAGAAGGCTGATTATACAACGGGTCTTCAGGTTTATGAAAGATTTTAGACACCGTGGTCACCCGCTGTTCTCCGTCGCCGCTCTGGACCAGAGAGGAGGAAAAACAAAAACGAGGCCCTTTTTCCGAGGACACCAAATGGAGACCAGTGTTGTCTTGGTGTGTGGGGGCTTTTCAGAAGCCAGCGTCTTTCTGCCTTACTAAGCAGACTCACTAGGGGTGTGCCTCAAGATTTTGGCTCTAGAAGCACCCACGGTTGGAGGGGAACATTGTGGGCTCCCTTGCGCATCTTCTCTGACAGTAGCCCCGATTGAATTATGCCCCTATGATAGCCCAGTACCTCTTAATAATCATGGCTCTTGGGGCGCCTGGGTGGCGCAGTCGGTTAAGCGTCCGACTTCAGCCAGGTCACGATCTCACGGTCCGTGAGTTTGAGCCCCGCGTCAGGCTCTGGGCTGATGGCTCGGAGCCTGGAGCCTGTTTCCGATTCTGTGTGTCTCCCTCTCTCTCTGCCCCTCCCCCGTTCATGCTCTGTCTCTCTCTGTCCCAAAAATAAATAAAAACGTTGAAAAAAAATTAAAAAAAAAATAATAATCATGGCTCTTGCCAAGCACTGGGGCATTACCGTTACATAAGTAAGTGCTGAGGCTCTGTGTCACTGTCCTTCCCCTGGCAGTTTCCTGATCCTTGAAATGGGCTCAGGGTATCTCACGGGATTCTGGAGAGGGGGCAATGAAATAATTTACGTGTAGGTCTAGCAGAGTGCTTGGCATGGAGTTGGCACTCCATAAATGATAGGCTTCTGCTCCCACAACCCAAATCTCTAGAATTTCTATGAAGTCTAAATAAATGCCATTTGTTGACACGAAAACGACTTGATTTTGAGCGGAGTATCACAAGATCGCTGTTGGACCTAGTCAAAGATTCCAGCTGCACAACTTATGCATTATGGGGTAAAGTGGGAATTAAAACGCTGCAGCCCTGTTGCATGGATGGAATCAGATAGAATATACAAAGCACCTGGCACACGGCCTTGCGTGCAACTGCCAGATGAATGTTGAGACTAAAGCCGTGTTGTGGGATTTGTTTTCAACTCTTGGCCATGAGCAAACTGCCTGGGAGCCCTTCCTGGGTCGATCAGACTCTGGAGATTTATGGGCAACCCGAGCTGGCCTTATAGAGGAGAAGAACGTCCTCCCTTTTGGCAGATGTGCTAGGAAGGGAGCTTCTGCAGCCTCCTCCTTTGCCTCAGTTTCCCTGGAGCGGCTGATCCGATTGGCCGGGGCTGGCCGCAAGAGGCGGGGTCGCCGATGACTTACTGCGCTGATGGGTCGCTCCGCCTCTGGCCGGCTGTGTTTTCTGCAGATGTTTCTGTCACAGAAGGTGGGTTGAGACTTCCACACCCCCTAATACACAGTCTTCTGGGAGCCCAGCCTTTGGGAAGGGGGGGTGATTAAATGCTTCCTTAGCCATTGATGAAACTGGGCTTTCTCAGCTTCAGCACCATTGACATTTCCGGTGGGAAAATCCCTTCTTGTATACATTATAGGATGTTAAGCAACATCCCTGGCCTCTACCCATTAGAGGCCAGTAGCAACTCCCACCTCAGTTGTGACAGCCAAAAATGTTTCCAGACGTTGCCAGATGTCCCCTGGCAGGTAAAAGCTGCCTGGTTGAAAGCCAGTCTCTGTCGGCATGTTGGGTAGTGAGTCGAGTATCGGGAGAAGGGAATTTTACTTCCCACTAACCCTTGAACTCTTAAGCTTTGCTACCAGGTGGCTAAGAGAGAGGCTTTCTTTAGTTTCTTCATAGCGAGAGAGAAACAGCAAGAAATAGTGAACGGGTGAGAGGCAGAAAGGGAAACTGAGGCAGGAGCCAGCTGTGAGCAACTTCCACGAAACTTGCAAAGGTGCCACATGTGTAGGAGCAGAGTTGCTGTCAGGGCTGGGCCGGGAGGGCCCCCCTGTGCTTGCTAAATATGCTGTCTGGGGTGCAGGGGCTGACGGGCAAATACTAGTGACCATCTCTGCTGCAGCTACTGGAGGACAGAGGTCGGGGAAAGACACACACTCCCTTGTGCAGAAACCACCGTTCTTCTCCCTCTGGCTCCCTACCCAGCCAGTCCTGCAAACCACCCTGTCCCGTCCTCACCCGCCCAGACCCTCTGCCTGGGGTCGTCCACTGCCGCCAGCTGCCCTAGTCAGCCCTAGCGCCGGTGCAGGGAGACGGGGCAAGGGAAACGAAACTCCCCAGCACTGGGCCATTGAAAATAATCACTGCCTTTTCAAAGGCCGACTTTGCCCGGTGCCAAGGCAAGAACTGTCTGTCTCGCCACCTTTCAGTTCTTGTTAAAAAGCAGAAGGCATGTCAGGGCCGGGCCAGGCCACAGGACAGAGAGGGCTTTCTTTGCAGCGCCGGTTGATTCTCCGTGCTTTAATGAAAGCTCTTATTAGCCCCAGCTGGCGTCCCATTTTCCTGAGCTGTAATAAAAAATGGCCTGGGTCATCCTTTCCCAGGCTAATTTCAAAAGCATTACCACCGTCATAATTGATTACTATTTATTTTGGTCATTAATAGTCATGCACCCCTCCTTGTGACATGTGGATTAAATGGCCCGAGACTATTTATGGCACGTGGCAGCCAGTATTTATTTTCTGTGATTCCTCAAGCCCCCAGTCCGTTTCAGAGTAACCCCTTGATTTCATGACGCCCAGAGAGTCCTTCTCTGGCTCGAATATTCAAACTACTAGCCGTGGTGCCTGGTGGGAGTCGGGATGAAAAGCTGGGGCTTCAGAAAAGATGAGAGAGTGCCGGGGGCATAGTCGTACAGAGGGCAAAGAGGTGTGCCTTCCACACTGGTGTTGGAGGCAGGAGGAAGGGAGATGAACCGAACAGTTATGAGTTTGTTGTTGTTTTTTCTCTCTGGCCCCTTGAAGGAGGCAGTTACCAAGCATCCGTGGCCAGTTAGTTTGGGAAGAGTATTGGTATTTTCTGTCTTCAAGACAGAGAGTTTGGAAGCTGCCTGCGTGTGACTGCAGAAGGATCATAATGTTCCCTAAATAGTCAAAATATGAATAGAGACCTCATCAAATGAAAATCCCCGAGGAGGTCAGTTTAATTCACACCCACTCTTGAAATGGAGAGATTTTACTTCCATATTGTCCCACCTGCTGTTCTACCGTCAGGTAGTTAGTGCTCCCCAAAGGCTCTGGAAATTACAAAAAGAAAAAAAAAAGGCAAACAAGGGTTAAAAGCTTTAAATTTCCCCAAAGGCTGTGCTCCTACATCTCCTACATCCTACTGGGCAGACATGCTGTGTTCAGGTGGGAATCTGACTCAAGCTAAGGCAAAGGTAGTGCCTGCCTCTGGGCCATCTAGCTTCTTGATTGGTGGAAGGATAGACACCAAGCTCGAGTCCACCAATCAGAGCTCTTCCCTAGAAATTTTGAAGCTGAGACCAATAAAAGCACAAGTCAGTCCCTCTTTGGCTTTGGAAGTAAGGAACCATTCACAGACATGAATGAAACCAGTCCCCCAGTGGGAAGGATTTGGTCAATATTCAGAGAGAAGCCCATTTCAGAGATGGAGACAGAGAGAGTCCTAGTGATGTTTGAGATGTTGCTTTTAGTTACTCCTGAAACCTGGAGGAGGAACACTGAAAAGAGTTGTGCAGGGCACAATTCATAGGACTACCATATGATATATATGTGATATAGTGGCCCCTGGGGTTGTGCAGTGTGCAGCTTGCACAACTGTACATGGTGACTCCTCGGAAGCATCCCTGCCCTTTCTTCCGCTTGCTTGGAGATACTCCAGTGCCCTGTTATTAAATTCTTCTTTTACCAAGTCCATTTGGAATTGGATTTATGTCGCTTAAACCAAATGAGATCTAAATAATACAATAATAGCTATCTATGACCACAAAGGAAAAAAAAAACTGTAACTCCCTCACCCCCACCATCCAGCTTATTCTAGATAGCAAGAAAGAAGTACCTGTCTTTCTTACCTATTAATTGTCAATTTACTAGTCATTCAGGGAGTCACAGAAGAGGGAGAGAAAGCGTGCATCCCGACTCCAGCCACAGTCCTGGGGTGCCAGGCCTTGCAGACTGCCAGGCTGGACAGAAGGCGCGTGAATGCAAACAATTTCCGGAAGGCCTTTGGGCTGGCTGTGTGGGAACAGCTGCACAGCTCCCTAATGGGTGTCAATGTCATCGCAGACTCAACATTTTCCAGGGGAATGGGGCTGAGAGAATGCTGTGCTCTGGCCAGACAGTGCCCCGGAGGGGTGGGGGGATGTGGAGAGACAAGGAAGGTTGCCAGGCAGAATAGCTTCACGTCCAGACCCAGGGGACGGAGAATGAGGAAGAGTCTTGAAGAAGCTTTCAATTCATGGTTTCTGCATTCCACCACTGTAAGGGCTTTCTGAGTCTCCCTAGTAAAATATGTAGACACTTAATTTCAGGAATGAACAATAATTAAAGGATTTTTTTTTTTTAAGGGTTGGGGGAGGAGGAACCCTGGCAGAGTTCTTTTAAAAGAAGGCAGAGGGAAGGGAATTCAAACAATCCCAAGGAATGTAAATAAGTGTTCTACAAAGGGATGTGGATGGTGCGGTGGGATTAGTGTGGATTTTGAATTTAGCCTGATGTGGGTTCGCGTCCCGGCTTTGTAGGACTATAGAGAAGCCACATCAGTTCTGGGAGGTGGCGTTTCCTCATCAAAACCAAGGATGATAATACCTAATTGAGTGTGAGTATAGCCCCAGACACAATAAATAAATGTTAATTAGGACTACAGAACTAGAGTCGCCCAGGAAAATAGTGCAATGCCAGAATGTGAGCTATTGGGTTTGGTTTTCTTGGTCCCCACCCTCCCCCCCCCCCTTAAAATGTTTTGACACTGTGCTACGTTCTTACAGGCATCTTTTCGACTACAACTCCTTTCTCAGCTTTCATCCTGAGGCCACATGTTTTTGGAAATATGTAATGTAGTCCGCTGGATAACAGAGGAACTCAGACTCAGTGGCCATTCTTTGAATTTTTTATCTTAGCCCTGCCCTCCTCACGACCATCTGGCCCCTTTGGTTTTGCTTTTGCTTCGCCATTACTGTTTTCATCTTTTGCTCACTGCCCATCTGTATTAGTCATCCTTTGCTGCATAACAAATTATACCAACACTTAGCAGTTTGAAACAAGAAGCGTGAATTATCTCACAGTTTCTGTTTCGGGGATTCTGGAGCATCTGGGTGGTTCTCATTCAGGGTAGCATATGAGGCTGCAGGCAGCTGTCAGCCTGGGTTTCAGGCACCAGAAGGCTGGCCTGGGGTTTGGGTCCCATTTCCAGGTCAGCTCAGTCACTTGGCTGTTGGTAGGAGGACTCAGTTCTTCCCTACACGGACCTCTCCACGGGTTACTTGAGCGTCCTCGCAACCTGGCAATGGGAAAAGGCCCTTGTCTCCACTGTCACCAACCATGTCCGGTTTCAGTTCTGTGCAGTCTACCTTAGATGTCTCTTAATTCAGCCTTTTGTGATTTCTTCCCTAGAGGATCTCACCAACTTCCTATGATATGGTGATTTATAATGAGAAATAGATATTTGGGCTTCACCCTGTTCCTGGCACAGAGCTCTTCAAAATCGTTGGAATTTCTAAGTGAAGAGAGAGCTTAAGATGAAGAGAGTGTCCTTTGTTATTCATAGCAAGACCCTTTCAACCACACCAGAGTTTATGTTAACGTGATGACTTTTGGAAAGGCCCTAAGAATGGCGGAGACCAATCAGAGGATTAGAGGGTTGGAACTTTCAGCCCCATCCCCCTGCCTCCTGGGGGGGAGAGAGGGACTAGAGGTTGAACTAATCACCAGTGGCTAACGATTTAATTAGTCATGCCTACATAATGAAGCCTCCATAGAAACCTAAAAGGATAAAGTTCAGAGCTTCTCGGATGGCGAGCATTTGGGGGTGCCAGGAGGGTGTTGCACCTGGAGAGTGTATGGAGATTTCCCATACCACCCCTCAGCCTTGCCCTATACATCACTTTCATGTCCTCTAGTAAGCCGATAAACATAAATAAAGTGACTTCTTGAGTTCTGTGAGCCATTCTAGCAAATTATTGAACCTGAGGATGGGGTCTTGGAGGGGGGCCTCTGATTTATAGCCAGTTGAACAGAAGTACAGGAAACCTGGGATTTGTAATTGGTACCTGAAGTAGAGGGACAGTCTTGTGGGACTGAGCACTTAACTTATGGGATCCAACACTAACTGCAGGTAGATAGTGTCAGAATTGAATTGAATTGCAGGACACCCAGTTGATATCCACAGAGAATTGGGGAATTAGTTGGTGTGGGAAAAAACCCACACATCTGGTGTCAGAGTGCTGTATGAGTGTAAAGGAACCAGGTTTTCCCGAACTTCCTCACAGGGCTTTCTCTTTCCAATCATCTGTTGAGCAAGGGTTTCTCAATCTTGGCACTAGTGACATTTTGGGCCACATAGTTCTTGGTAGTTGTTGAACAAATCCTTTGTTGTCATTCGACAGTCTGTGCATTGCAGGGAGTTTAGCAGCATTCCTGGTATTTACCGACTAGATGCACCCCATCCCCTGAGTTCTGACAATCAAAGATATATCCAGACATTTTGTTGTTGTTGTTGTTGTTGAAAGAGACAGAGAGATAGAGAAGCAGTGCAATCAGGGGAGGGGCAGAGGAAGAGGTAGAGAGAGAATATCAAGCAGGCTCTAATGCAAGTGCGGAGCCTGACACGGGGCTCAATCTCATGACTGTGAGATCATGACCTGAGCTGAAAGCAAGAGTTGGATACTTAGCTGACTGAGCCACACAGGCGCCCCCACCTAGACATTGTTAAATGTCCCCTGAGTGGGGGTTGCGGGGAGCAAAAGTGCCCTTAGTTGAGAACTCCTGTGTTAAGCTGACTCTAGAGTTTCATTATAAGATATGTTAACTATAAAATGTACTTGTGGTTTAGTGTGCAATGCACCAGGCTGTTGATGATTGGAACGATTTGTGCCTTTCTCTCTTGTTTTGACTTTTTTCTAGTTGAGGTTATACGTATGCACAGTTTGACTAGTTCTACAAGATCTGTTAAGATGCCAATAACATTGCTTAGTTCCCCTCCCCTCCATTTCCCCTTTGTGGGGATTCAGTTTTCAGCTCTTTTAATATTTACTCTCTATCTCTTTATATACTTGAATTGCTAACTCTGGCTTTTTCAGTCTTGGGTCTTATCCATTAACTGTGGATGATAAGGACTTACCACTCTTTTCCTCATTCCATTTCCACCACTTCCCACCCCTCCACCCTTCCCATATATTTATATTGTAATTTTGGCTTGATAAACATTCATTGTTTCTTATATATGTTTATATATGCCTTACGGAGCCATGGCTATGAACTAATCTTTTGTTTTACCTGGAATTAACAATTGCCTTTTTATTGTCACTATTATTTGATTGTTCAATTTTCTATGTATTTATCATTAATTCAACTCCTAAATCTCAATTTCACCTTTCTGAAAAAAAAATCCATTTTTTAAATTTCATTTTTCCCGGTGTGGGCTGGTTGCCCTCTACTGTGGTATAGAGCTGTCAGCCTGGGCTCGTCTTTTGCCATTATCCAGAGAATTCCCCTCACCTTTGGTTTCTGTAGTACTGGGTTAAATATTGTCATCTTCACCACCCCCCTCCTACTAATTTGTGTCTTTCCCGGAACCTTAGAATGTAACATTATTTGGAAATAGGCTCATTGTAGAGGTAATTAGTTAAGATGAGGTCATATTGGAGTAGGGTGGGCCCTTAACCCTATACGACTAATGTCCCTATAGAAAGAGGAGAAGAGATATAGAGATATGCACAGAGGCAAGACAGCCATATGGAGACAGAGGCAGAGATTGGAATTCTTCTGCCGGAAGCCAAAGAAAGGCTGGGCCCACCAGAAGCTGGAAAAAGCAAGGAAGAGCCCCTTCAAGGTTTCAGAGAAGGCATGGCCCTGCTGACACCATGATTTTGATTTCTAGCCTCTAGGACTGATAAATTTCTGTTGATTTAGACCACACAGTTTGTAGTGCATTGTTATGGCAGCCCTAGGCAACTAATACATAAGCCATGTCTTTTGTTTTGTCTTAGTTTACTCATTCATTTGATAGAATATACTAGTGGCTTTTTGGGAAAAGCATGCAGCAGTTAAATTTTTTGAGAATTTGCATATCTGAATTATTTTTATTCTGTTCTTATACAGGAGTGATAATTGGGCTAGATATAGAATTCTAGGTTGGAAATACTTTTCTTTTAGAATTTTGAAATCACTGCCCCATTGTCTTTTGTTTGTTTTTCTCCCCATAGCTGTTAAAAATTCTTAATTTATTCTAATTTCTGATCTATTGCATGTGGCCTGTTTTTCCTACCCTTCAGAAGCTTGGTGGGATGTTATCTTTGTTCTGAGTGTTCTGGAAATTTCACAACAATGCACTTTAGTTTAGTGTGAGTATATTTATTCTCATTATGCTGAGAACTTAAAGTCCCCTTTGAATCTGGAGATTTTTGTTCTTCAAGTTTCAAAATATTCTTTCATTATTTTGTTGATGACTATCCCCTCAGTTTTCACTGTTCTTTCTTTGTGGTACTTTTCTTATTTGCATGTAAGACTTCTTGGGCTGGTCTTCTAATTATTTTCTCTTTTCTTCCCTGTTTTCTCTTTGTCCTTCTGACTTCCTTTCTGAAACTCTTTCTCAATTTTATATTTCAATCTTTTACAAAGTTTTTAACTTATATTTTCACAGTGTTAATTTTCAAAAAATATTTTTTGTTTCTAAGTGTTTTTTTATAGCATTCTGTTCTTGTTTCATTGATATGGTGTCTTATCTTACAAGGTGATCAATGATAGTTTGGAGCCATTTTTCCTCTCCTTGCAAAATTTCTGTTTTCTCCAAGTCATTTTTATTTGTTTGTTTTGTTTCTTGACTTGTCTCATAGAGGCTTTCCTCAGATATTTTGTTGTTGTTGTTGTTGTTGATGTTTTTAATCAATGGCTGTCTGAATGAGTGGAGTTTCTTGACTGTGAACTTTATTGTGGAGTGCTATGCTGTGCTAATTGCTGGGGAGCTCCTGTTTCAATATCTTTATGTCTTTCTACCTGAGTTTGTCAGACACAGGAGAGAATTTTCTTCTAATCTCCTCTCCAGAGGGCAAAAGTCTGGATTCCAGCATTCTGGAAGCTCAGTATGGGAAGAGAGATTGGAGAAGGCCACGTCCATAGTTACTGAACAATAGCCCATCAACTGGGTCTGATGTCACATAGTCCAGAGTCTATCCTTCTTGGAAGGCAAATGATCAGTCTTCTGCCAGAGTGAGGAAGGGGCAGGTACCCAGCAATGTGGAATGAGGAGGATGTCCAGGCATCTAATACTAATAAACGGATTCCAAGCAGTCTCCATTATTTTACACCCTCCCTCCCACAGCTTTGCTCTCAGTTCCAGAAGTACACTGTGTCACAGATTCCTAAGTTTTTCTGAGTATTCTCTTGTATATGTCCACTCGGCTCACAGATTTTCTTGCTATGAGCTTGGAATTCAGTTTTGTCAGAGCTGCTTAGTCAAATAATACTTATCCATAAACTTTCTGGATTCCAAAGTTTTGTTATTTTCACCTCTCTCATTTTCCCTTGCACTTTTATGTCTTAAAAAAAAAATCCCATCCTGATAGTTTTAGTCCCTTCATGAGGGACTGCAATGAAATACCAGGTGCAATCTGACCTCTTTACTCAGAAGGCCCGAGTTTGCACTTCCCACCTTGTTTTGGGCGTTACTTTGGAAGAGAGCTGAAGCGTGTTCTCAAGCGTGGTCTCAAGGTACCACATCTCAAGCACGTTCTGAAGGAAACTTCTTCACCACTACTTGATCCAAGACAGCATTTTGGACCAATCATGTGCTATCCAGCAAAACACATGAAATGTATTTATTTATATAATGGTATCTTCCTATCAACCAGGGGAATCCTATTTCCATCAAACACTTTTCCCAAGCACTTTGCCACTTTCTACCTCTCCTGCACCTGATCCGAGGACAGCTTATCCCAGAGCTGATACTGAGAGGAGATAAAGAAAGCAGGGTTGAGGTAGGGGAGGTTGGGTGATTTATTGGTTCGTGACGCATGGAGCCCGAAGACGACTTGGGACTTGTGTTATTTGGGGTGGGCAGGAAAACATGCGTTGATGAGGTGGTGTGTGAGCAGAGACCACAGGAGTAGAGGAGAAAGGCATGCGGATGTCTGGGGGAGAGTTTTCAGGAAAGAAAACAACAGGGCCAAGGGCTCTAGGAGGGGAAGCAGGAGACCAGTGGGGCTGGAGAAGAAGAGGGAGGGGGAGGGTGGGAGGGGACTGGCTTGGTGGGCCCATAATTAGGCGCTGACATTATCTCCAGGTGAGGTGGAAAAGCCACCACGGAGTCTGGATTGGAATTACCTGACGCATCCCGAATTGCTCTGGCTACGGGGGAGAAGACCATTGTGGGTGAGAGCGGGAAGCGGAGAGCCCAGTGAGGAGGCTGCCAGATGCACGTGGGGGGGAAGAAGGTGTTGACCCGGACCAGGGAGCAGTGGAGGTGATGGTGCAGGACTCGATGCCGGGTGTATTTTAAAGGTAAGGCTCCGAGGACTTGCAGGCACGTTAAATGTGAGGCACCCAGGGAATGTGAGGAGCCCAGGATGACGCTGAAACGTTTGACCTCAGCTTCGAGAAAGACAAAGTGGCCAGGTGTTAGTGCAGGCCAGAGTGAGGGCCGAGCAGCCCAAGGAGGGGAGGTGAGGGGCTCGGCTTGGGCTATGCCAAATTTGAGGGGCTTGTTACATGTCGAGGTGGAGATGCCGAGCAGGCTTCTCCCTGGAGAAGCGCTCAGGGTTCATGGAGCTTTCTGGGGTGCCAGACGCCCTCTGTGTGCTGTACAGGTAGCATGCAGCCCATCTCAACTGCAGCCTGATCAGGGATTCTTCTTTTTGTGTGTGGAGGACAAAACAAAGGCATAGAAAGGTTAAGTACCTTGCCCATGGCCATATTGTGAGTAAATGTTGGAGCTGGGTTCAAACCTGAGCCATCTGGCCCCAAGCTTGTTCTACCCACCGTGCTCCCTGTGTCCCCCTCCTCCTCTGGGGTGCACATTTAGATCTTCAGGGTTTGGTGTGGGCAGCAGGAACCTGATGGGGCTTGGGGAGAACAGTGAATAGCGAGCTCTTGGGCTCAGGTGTAAGGCAGGCAGCAGATTCTTGCAGTTGCTAAAAGCGAGGCTGGTGGGGCCCGTCAGAGCTGGGTTTGAGCCTCTGTTACTTATTAACCTTGAGGAACTCATTTGCCCTCTTGACCTCAGTTCCCCTTTTCGTAAAACGTGGATAGTGGCCACATGTGGAGAGATGCTAGATTGTCCATAGGGTCATTGAAAGGTTGAAATGAGCAATGCATACAAAGTGTTCAGTCAGTGTCATTTGTTGTTATCACCACTGGTCCTAAAAGGCAAACGTTGTAGTGTCTCCTGATCAGACCCCCAGAAGCGCCCCCTGCCCCAATCCACCATAAGGTGCTGTGTTGGGAGGGAGGTGGGATTGGTGGAAGGGAGCTTGGCAGTCCCCTGTGATAGAGTAGTGCATAGAATCTTCAGGAATGGCCTCATCCTCTTTCAGAAGCCAGGAATCGTTCAGGGCGTTACCCAATCCTATGATATTAGGGAGACTTTGTGGCCAGTAAAACCACCTACGATTCTTCTGGCCTGATGGCTTCTAATCTTACTTTCCGTTACTCTGGGATCCCGGGGATCAGGGCTACAGGAAGGGTCCTCCTGGCCGGAGAGCAGACTCACAAGGAAGCTTCTTGCTTCTCAAGGCCATTTGAACTACTACTTGGAGGACGCTGGGATATAGCTTTAATTGGCCCATCTCACCACACAACATGCCTGCAGCCCTGGAATGTTTCTTTAGACGAGACAGTCTCTGACTTACAGGAATGAAGAGTCACCTTTAATTCCTGGGTCCAGAAGGATCCCAAATGAATTTAGAACTAAAGACTCTCAGTTCAGAGGGACACTTTAAAAAGCAACCAATAATTACAGTTTGGGAGCCATGAAGTAGCCTGAAGAGGCCAAGGCCTGTCCATACTAGACCAAAGAAAGAATTTTATTTACCAACTTTTCATTTATGCTCCACCCACTTCCAAGAATTTGGGGTGGCTGGCTGGAGAAAGCAAACAAGAAGCCCATCTCTAAGGCTTTACCTGCTGGTAGAACTCCTGAGCTGGTTCTAATAAAGTGAGTTATTTTGCCAGGAGGAAACAGATCATGGAGCCTGGAGTAAGTCACACGGGGGGGGGGGGGGGGGCGCTACTCACAGACGTAACATACACTGAAAAGAGAAACCATTCCAAGGGCCTCTCTTCCTAGCATCCTCAAGGAATGCAACTTATCATCAAATGTTGCCACATTTAAATTACTGATTCCTCTCTGTTCTTTTTTTTTTTTTTAATATTTTTTTTTCAACGTTTATTTATTTTTGGGACAGAGAGAGACAGAGCATGAACAGGGGAGGGGCAGAGAGAGAGGGAGACACAGAATCGAAACAGGCTCCAGGCTCTGAGCCATCAGCCCAGAGCCCGATGCGGGGCTCGAACTCACGGACCGCGAGATCGTGACCTGGCTGAAGTCGGACGCTTAACCGACTGCGCCACCCAGGCGCCCCGATTCCTCTCTGTTCTATGCACTGGAACTCTGACACTAGAATTCCTAATGCAGAGGTTTGGGGCAGGTGACTGGAGTAAATGTATCAATTTATCAGGTAGTTTCATGGTGACAGTTGGTCTAGGAGTAGATGCTAGTCGGGGCAGAAGACTTGAGCGTCTCGACCCCCCCCCCACCCCGGGGAAAGACAGAAGGGCTGGGTGGGGCATGGGTGAAGTGGACTGACCGCATAGGGAGGTCTGGTGCCTCGATCAGGGAATGTGGTAATAAGAGAAAGTGGGCCCATGTGTGAGGGCAAGAAACCCACATTTGTTGAGCATCTATTTTATGTTTAGGCTGTTTACATGTTACCTCCCTAACAGTCCAGGGAGATCAATATTGTTTATTCTTGATTTTATCTAAGGAGGAAACTGAGGCTCACAGAGGTGCAGTGATGGGCCTATGTCACACGGCTAGAAAGGAATTGAGTCCTAACTTGTTCACACTATGATCTGGTAGCACCAGATCTAAACTCGTGGCAGGTGTTGACTCCTCAGCTCCCTGCCCGGCCTGGGGAAGCTTTAGGGCTTCTCTTAGTCAAACCTCGTCCTCTGATGGGCAAGGAAGCAAAAGCCCAGAGAGACCTGAGGTGTCTTGTCCGCTGGGAGATAGCAGAGACTCATTTTGCATTTTGCATTTTGATCCAAAACTTCTAAGGGCCGGTCGGCCGCCGTGACACGACCCTGCAGCACAAAGCCCCCTACAATTCTCCAAGCTCGCAAAACCATTTTCAGAAACGGAGGAGTTCGGCAGCCACACCTGCTGGGAAGTGGAGTCTATTTTGTGCTGGAAGCCACTTTATAAACCATACCTGACCGTGGCCTGTGTCCGAGCACATTCCTAAGGATCTAGACACATGCAGGTCAAATCCTGGTACAACCAGCACCCGGGGGGCAGTTGTGCTTCCTTGGGTCAAGTATTTCCGGGTACAAGTGGCCTGAGGCTTGGACATATTTCTGACATAGTGTGCTTTTTGTTGCTTATGGGATTGGATGTTTTTAGGGAAATAGCAGCACGAATTCCTGTGCGAACACAGACTTCCTTATACCATTTGCAGGTAGATTAACATCATTTTAAAAAATTTTTTTTTAATGTTTATTTATTTTTGAGACAGAGAGAGACAGAGCATGAACGGGGGAGGGGCAGAGAGAGAGGGAGACACAGAATCTGAAACAGGCTCCAGGCTCTGAGCGGTCAGCACAGAGCCGGACGCGGGGCTCGAACTCCCGGACCGCGAGATCATGACCTGAGCTGAAGTCGGCCGCTCAACCGACTGAGCCACCCAGGCGCCCCGAGATTAACATCATTTTTTACCAGTGTTCTTTTGACGAATGCTGCCAAATTGTGGCAGCTGGAATATTAGAAATGGACGTATTTAAAAGCCACTAGGCATGCGTTAAGTGGAGTTAAGCCAAAGGCAGATACGCGGTTCTTTTGGGAGCGGGAAGAAAGAAAGTAATAATGAGCGCAGGTGTTCAGAACTGTAAGACCAACGGGCACGTGATAATGGCCAAGAGCTGCCATTTTTTGAGTGTCCTTCTTTGTGCTGGGCACTCCTTTCCCTACAAGCTATCATTCAGTGAGAACCAGTCAGACCGCCCGGGCTTGACTCTGAGCTTTGCCGTTTTCCAACTGGGTGACCTAGAACAATTTCCTTATTCTGTCTGTGCCTCCACTTTCCTCATCTGTACGACGGAGATAAAAGTGGCCCCCGTCCTTGCGGCAGGATTGAGGGTAGAAGATTATCCTCCTGAGGCGTTTAGCACAGAAGCTGGCTTGCAGTAAGCGCTCAGTAAACATTAGCAGTTACTACCTTCTGCTTTCACAAATATGCCAAGTACGTTTTCTCTTACTCATTTTGTGAACATACGCCGTGGGCTCACAGAAGGTTAACACACTGCCTAGAGCCACACAGCTAGTTTGGGGCAGGGCCGGGTCTTGAACTCAGACCGCTCTACCTGTGAAACTAAGCCCAGGGAAGAACCAGAACAGGCCAATGTGTGATCTCAAAAGCAGGTAGATGCTGGAAGGAGGTGAGAGGGCTTTGAGCAATCGGGCCACTCCCGTAGCGTTTCTTCTGGGGCAGGTGCGGGACTGTCTATTTCACACATGTAGCGAGGAGAAAGACATTACTGTTACCTTAGAATTGGTTGGCCTAAGAGGAATTCCGTTTTAGAAGAAAACCGTTCCTGTGGTTAGGAAAACACTTGAGTGTTCCTGTTTGATTTGAAAGCGAGGCCCACTGGGCAGAGCCGATCGCACTGGCTCTTACGCTGTCAGAACCAGTGACCCTGTCCTTATAGGAAATGTGTTGTGAATCCCCTTTGCGCTCCTGAAATGAAATGAAATGAAATGTGTCTACACACATTGTTCCTCCCCCCCAAATTAACATAATGCTCTAGTTATAATAGAAAAGACAAAAAAAGTAAATAATGTACGATAAAATAATATATGTACTGACATCTAGACACATAGGCATGGCCGTACTGGGAAGTATATTTGAAGTGGTCAGATATGTGCTCCAAACCATAAGACATAAGTTCAGATTTGAAAGATGTAGACAAAAATCAAATGAAGATTGTTGCAACTTCATGCATCTTTAGTAGTTAATTAATAGTCAACTAAGGATATATGTCTACTTAAACCATAGGATCATGTAGAAATGTAGACAGACACGGGTGGATTATACGGGTTACTCACATACCTTGAGCAACTTTGCTGTTGGTGACATATTTTTTCTGAAATGATGATTCAAATCTTGGCAAAGTTCCAAACAAAACAAAATAAAAATCTTCTCTAAATTTACACAGGAGTTACATTCTGGGAAACTCAGTGTATATTAAACCGTGCAAAAAAAAAAAAAACCCACATTTTGTGTTTATGTGTAGAGCTGAGCTAGGTTCTCAGATCACTCTAAACAGGTTTTTCAGCTCCACGGATGTCTAATGGATCACTCAAGAAAAGTGTGTGGGATTATAAATCACAATATGAAAGGTGAAACTAGAAAACTTCTAGAAGGAAACAAAGGGGGTAGGCAAGGATTAGTTGGGACCAAAAATTATTAACCCTAGAGGAGAATTCGCTGTCTTAAGACTCTGTTTCATCAAATGGCACTTTTAGGAACATGAAAAGACACATCACAGAATGAGAGAAGATACTTGCAATCTAGCTATTCATGAGAGAAGCCCTAGACAGAATGCATGAAGAGCTACAGATCAGTAAAAGAAGAGGCAAACAATTCAACAGAAAACCAGGCAGAAGATTTGAGCAGACGTTTCACAGAAAAGGATATCCAAATGGCCAGTGACCACAGTGGGATACCACACCACACCCTCCAGAATGGCCACCAAGAAACAGACAATACTAAGTGTTGATGAGACAACAGGGAACGCTCATACTGTGTAGGCGGAAGTGTAAGTTGCCACAACAGTTCGGGGCGAGTCTTTGGCCGTGGGTACTGAGGCTGCGATGCACCTGTCCCGTGGTCCAGCTATTCACTCCTAGGTGTCCTGCAGAAATCGGTGCATCGGTGAACCAAAAAATGTGTGCAGGAATGTTCGAGGCGGCACTGTTCCTAATACCTCCAAACTCGAAACACCCCGTGTGCTCATCAAGAACTATATGCGGCAAATGCGGGAATCTCACAGACGTGGTGAGTGGAAGGAGCCAGACACAAAAGACTGACACATGGCATGAAGCCATTTCCAGAAGGTTCTAGAAAAGATGGGGGAGATTCCTAGTATTAGAGGTCAGGATGGTGGTTATCAGTGGTGGGTCGTGGTGACTGCAAGGGGGTCCAAGGAAGCTTTGAGGGTCCTGATAATCTGATTTTGGTCTGGCTGCTGGTTACGTGGATATGTTCGCTTTGTGAATATGCATTGAGCGTGTACTTCGATATGTGTGGTCTTCTGCACGCATGCCGTAGCTCAGTCAGTTTACAGTAAATATTGAAAAAAAAATTAAACCCTACCAAATGCCACTGCCAATCATTGGAACAGCTAAAAATATTTCACGGATTTCCAAAATGCTTCCAAATATCCCCCCTTGAGAACCAGAGGTCCAAACAGAAGGGGTAACACCAAGAAATGGGGGAATTCTCTACCTGGGCAAATCACAGGGGTTGAGGGGTTTATTGATTCACGCCCAGGAGGACATGGGAGGAAGATTCTCTCTTCTATAGGAAGATTCCAGAAACAAGGATGAGGAGTGGACCTTGGACGGGGTTGCTCTAAAGCAACCCGGGATGCAGTCCCATATTGAGCTGTATGCTCTGGAGCAGCAGGGATGCTAGCTGGTGGCACTTTCTTGGCCATGTTCTGTACCCACATGGCGTGGATGCTGAAAGCCAAGCATGCGAGGTAGGGGTCTGCCATGCCAGTGGGCCAAATGGGGTACAAAGTGAGACTCTTTGGGGGTCTGCATCCACTGAATGTCCGGGGGGGGGGCCGATACAGTGAGGGGGGGATGGCTGGTGCTCCCTGGGATATTTCTGAGTCCAAAGAGCAAGGCATGAGTTCACAGGTCACAGGTGGGAGTATCACGTCAGCAGACTACCAGTGACCAGATGGGAAGGAACATGGCTCCCAGCCAGTACCCAGGCCGGGGCTCCTTCCTTCCCATGCCAGGATGGCGTGTGGAGGAGTGCGTGTGGCCCCTCCCATACTAACTTGGTTGCAGGGGTGACTCGTGGGCATCGCCAGTCTGAACCAACACTGGGCAGGTGAGTTAGAGCAAAGTCTTTAGGCCCTCACCTCCCTGGGTGTTAAGCCTTCAGTTGCTGGGTTATGTGAGTCTGAGGGTTACAGGGAGCAATCGGGGACAGACTAGGCACGGATGGGACTTGAAGCAGGTTTACCACCCGCATGGTGATGTTTAAAATTTATCAGCCAGGGGGTGGCTGGCTGGCTCAGTCGGTGGAGCATGCAACTCTTTGATCTCAGGGTCGTGAGTTCAAGCCCCACAATGGGCAGGGGGCCTACTTAAAAATAAATAAATAAGTAAATAATAAAAGTTATCAGCCAATTCAAGAGTACCTTTATATACTGGCCAAAGATCGGCCCAGCCTGAGTACCGTATCCAGAAGCGAACCAGGGGGAGGTCATCTGAAAGACATTTTTATCCAAGAGACACCCAGGAAGAATACACTTGTGTCTTATAAGCAGTTGTCCAAATCACCTGAAGTTGAACAAGAACTCAAGAAACAGAGCATTCTGGCCCACAGAGTGGGCCGAAGCAGTTTACTGGGTGTCAGTTCTACATGGAGAGGGGAAGAGGCATCTCAGCCAGAAGTCAGCCCAGGGAGAGACGGTCTCTCAGTTAAGATTAAGTTCAGCTGCTAAGAAAGCAGCATGCCAAAGAAGGGCAGTCGAGTGGGCACAGTAATGCTGACTGTTCTCTCATTGAAAACTGCTCTACACGTAGTTGGTCCAGGGCTGGTGTGGTTGTTTCATGGTCACTGGGTTGCCAGGTTCCATCCCTATTTTCGCTTCCCCAGCCTTAGCCTTTGCTTTCGTCCTTAGTTTGCCTCATGGCCCAAGGAGGCTGTTGGAGCCCCAGCTATCTCTTATGCAGTCCAGAAAGGAGGACGGAAGGAAGGGCAAAGGGATACTCCATCTGGCTGTTCCCTTTTTAAGGAGCATCCTTGACCTACTCCAAAGACTTGGAGTAATTTCCGGGATTTTACAGGAAGATTGGGAACAGCAAGGCCACATGTTCCTTCTTCATAGTCTTGATGAGGGGATTAAAACAGGATGCCCTCACAAAGCCTCTGGCCCAAATGCCCAAGGTTCCCTTCTCCCCTATGTCTTTCTTTTTAGTTGTAGATTCTCTATTTAATTATGAATAATTCTAACTTACTGAGCATTGTTTTTGCTAGGCACTAAAGCACTTTATATATGTTAGTACTTTTACTACTTACCAGGACTCTTTCAACGAGAAGTAGGCAAATGTGGAGGCACGTGTTTCAAACTGGTCAGTTTGCCTTTAAGTGAGTTGAGCAGCAGTTTTCAGAGCGTTTTCACATGTGAACTCACTAAAACATGCACAGTCTCAGGCCCCAGCCCAGACCCACTGAATCACAAAACTGTGGCTGTAGGGGTGGGGCCCAGCCATCTGGGTGCAACATGACCTCCAGGTGACCTTGATATGCACTCAAGTTGGGAACCACTGGCCTCATTTTTCCCTGGGTTCAGCTGCCCTGTGGAATGATTAATAATCATAATTGCTAACAGTTATTTGACTTTTCCTATGCGCCAGGCACTGGCTAAGTGCTTTGACACGGGCTGTCTCCCGCATTCCCAAAGTATTCTACGCGGCTATTAATATCCCCATTTTATAGACAAGGAAACTAAGGCAGGGAAAGATTAAGTGACTGTTCAAGGTCACCCAGGCCTGAGCTCAACTGCCTGCTTTTGTGTTTTCACAGTGGTTGTAATGATGACACAGAGCATGGCAACATATTATATAATTAAAAAAAAAAAAATCTGTTCCCTGAAATCCTTGCAACCTCAAGGGTTTTTCTTAAATGGTGGTTGACCAGAAACTGTGACTGATGGGAACTGGCCTGTTCTCAGGGTATCTGACTAATCTAGGCTTGCCTTTGGTTCGAGTGGCAAATCCAGATCCCTACAAGCGCCAGGCAGGTGACATAGCAGGCGTGAGAGGTGACAGGCAGTGAGGTGGTTCCAAAGTGAGGCAGTAGGGCTTGGTGGGAACTATGGTGAGATGGGGTGTATATCCAGCCCAAAGGGGGAAACCACAGCTCCAGAGATGTTGCCATGTGATGACGTGGGCTCCTTTCACCCCATTTTATAAGCAAAAACAGCAATGTGGATTTTATGTGAAATCTCCCAATTTAAAAACTGACCCTCAATTCCGGTTTTCAGACACCATGAAGAAGGCTGAACAGAAGACATCTATCTGGGGGCCAGATGTAGTCCAGGGGCCGCTCCGCTGCCACTTCTGTGTAGCCCTCTTCAATGTCAGTGTAGAAGGTTGGCTGATTTGGTTGTGTTTCCCCATATCAGCCTCCCGGATTAATTACTGAATTTTATGCATTTCAATGTCACCGTCGGGCCAATAGCCAGCCAGCTATGCAGGGGAATAAAAGAAGGGCGCAGGGAATTGAGCTGGATGTCAGAGATCCCAGAGCTTCTGGACGGGGGTTGGCAGGTTCCCTTCGTCCTACAGTGGCGGAGGTCCTGCGGTCCTGTGGTTCAGCGCCTGCTTTTCAGGCTCTGCGGTGCCAGCGGGTGTCGACAAGAAGGTGTTGCGAGCGCCCCCTGGTGGACAGAGGGGGCACTGCCGAAAGAATGTGGGCTGGGGGCGTGAACTTCTGGGGCCAGGTCCAGGTAGGAAAGCTGGAAAATGACCTGGGTTGGGGAGAGGGGGGACACCCGAAGGCAGCCGTCTCCCTGCAATTCGAGAACAACTCGAAATGTTAGCAATATCTATAATAATAATAATAATAATAATAATATAAATTAATAATGCATTAATAATATATATTACAGTAAGTATAATAGCCATATTAGTAATAAACAGAACAACGTAATAATTGATATTAACAATTGAAGATTTACAGTTCACAAGAGGTATTACTTACTGTGTCTATTTAATCGTTAAAAGCACTGAACACTCTAGTAATGTATAAATGTATTCTTATTGAACAAGATTCAAACAATATGGAAGAGCAAATATTTTCAAGGTCTTTTAGAAAACTCTCCTTTTGAAATAATGCTGAACTTACTGAAAAGTTGCAGGAATAGTGCAGACTTTCCAAACACCTTTTGTCCGCCTGATCGGTTGTTAGTATTTTTGCCACATTTGCTTTGTCATTTCTCTAAATACAAAGTATTATTTTTATAATCCGAGCCATTTGGTAGAACATTGTAGACATGATACGCCTTCACCCGTGAATAGTTCAGTGGGTATTTCCTAAGAACAGGGTCGTTCTCTCCATCGCCTAGTTCACTCGTCAGAATCAGGAGCATTAACACGGAGGCAATACTGCTTCATCTATAGACGTTATTCAGATTTCACCATTGTTGCGGTAACGTCCCTCATAACATTTTTTGGCGATCCCATCCCTATTAGAAAACATGAAAATACGAATGTTTTTCCTCACTCTCTCCCTTGGCCAGAGATACCTCACCCCCCTGTACGGTGCATACCCCTTAGGGATCTATCTTTCATTTTCCTCGATGAAATCCTATTTCTCCCTTATCAATATGCCTTGAGAGCTCTTTTCAGTCTTCCCCAAGCCCTCCAAAGTAGAACTCTCTAGTTCTATTTTATGCCCGAAGAAACAGTTTCAACCTGATGGGGACAGTGCCTTTGGTGTTGCGGCTGGAACTCTAGTCCCGTTCTGTGACCTCAGGTCCCCCAGGCTCACTAAGAAGGCAGGAGAAGGTGAAAGGAAAGGCTTGTCCTCCGGAGTTATTCCAAGTGCTGCCCCATCTCCCTGGATCCTTCCGCAGCATGTGAACAGCCCGGGCGCCCTCCTCCTTGAGACGGCCTCCATCTGGCTTCCCAGACACCTTGCCTTCCCGGTTCTCCCCACCCCCCCCCTGCTCTTATCGGGTCCTCCACTCTCAGCGCTGGGGCCCAGGACTCAGTCCTGGACCCCTCTCCTCTCTACCTGCACCCCCGTGCAGGTGAATGCATAACCTCCTGAGTTCTGGGGACTCCCAAATTTGTACAGCTAGCCTGCGGTCTCCGGTGAATTCGAGGCTCCCACATCCAACTGCTTACTTGACATTTCCTCTTAGATTTCCAGTGGGCACCTCATGTTTAAAATGCCCAGATGGAACTCCTGATTCCTTGGCCCCATCTGGATCCCGTTTGTCCTCATCTTGGTAGGTGACATCTCCGTCTTTCTGGTTGCTCGGGCTGAAGCCTGAAGTTGTCTCTCATGTGTCTCTTCTCTCTCCTACTCCCCATCCAGTCCAAGAGAAAATCTGATCGGTTCTTCCTTCAGTTCCAATTCCGACCCCTTCTCGCCACCTCCACGGCTGTCCCCCAGGTCTCCCATCCGGATGATCACAGACATTTTCTGACTAGTCTCCCTGCTGCTTCTCTGCCTCCTTTTGAGTCTGTTTTCTACCCAGAAGACACAACGATGTTCATACAACAAATCATGTCGCACCCATGCTCTAAACCCCACAGTGGTTTCCCATCTCCCCTGCGTCTCTCCTCTCTTTCCCACCCTTCCTGTCCTTGCTATCTTCTGGCCACACTGGCTTCTTTGCTGTTGCTTGGGTGCACAGGGGTTTTTGCACTGACTGTTCCCTCTGCCTGGAATGTTCTTCTCTCAGATACTCCCATTGCTCTGCCTTTTCCTACATGACTTGGTTCACCGTCATCATTCAGTGAAGCATCCCCTAATTGTTCATTCATTCAATACGTGTATTTCTCCAACAAATCTTTGCTGAGGGTCCACTTTGTGACAAGCATCGCTCTAGGCACAGAGGAAACAACTTTGAACAAGATTCTCACCCACACGGAGAAAGACTATAAACAATGAGATAATAGGGTCGATGATAACTATTTAAAAGGGGGAGGTGAGCAGGCAAGGGAGATTGGGGGTGCTGGAGGAGTTGTGGTTTAAAATTCGGTAATCGGGGCGCCTGCGTGGCTCAGTTAGTTGAGCGTCCAACTTCGGCTCAGGTCACGATCTTTTGGTTTGTGGGTTTGAGCCCCACGTCGGGCTCTGTGCTGACAGCTCGGAGCCTGGAACCTGCTTCAGATTCTGTGTATGTCTCTCTCTCTCTCTCTGTCCTTCCCCTGGTCGCACTCTCTCTCTCAAAAAAAGAATAAACATTTAAAAAAATTTTAATTGGGTAATCAGGATAGGGCAATTCATAAAATGCCATTTGAACAAAGTTTTGAAGAAGTAAGGGCTTAAGTCATGAGGACATCTGGGGGAAGAGCATTATAGGTAGAGGGAACAGCCAGTGCAAAGGCCCCGAGGCAGGGAGCGTTCCTGCAGCTTCAAAGAACAGCAAGAAGTCCAGTGTGGTTTGGGTGAGAGAGCAAGGAGGAGTGGGAGACAGGAGGGCAGAGGAGGAATGAGGTTTGTGGGGTGGAGAACGAGGGTATCCAGATCTTTCTTCTGAGTAAAGCAGTGCCACTAGAGAGGCCACCATAGCAAACACCATCCTTCTTCTCACTGCCCACACTTCCTGCCTTGCTCTGCTTTCATCACTAAGCAAACTTATATGCCAGGTCCTTTTCTAGGTTCTGGGGATACAAGAGAACATTGCTGGTGGCTGCCCTCAAAGACTCTCCAGGCTAGCAGAAGGGACAAGGGAGGGAGGGATGGGCGCATAGGGAGCTAAGTGGAGGGCTTTGGAATGGGTTGTGGTCCCAGGCACCTGGCCGTCCGTAGCCCATGGTGGTGGTGGCCAGGCCAGAAGACTCGGTCAGGGAGCCCGGCAGGCCACAACCTGTCCCCAGTGGAAGTGTTGACCAGTGTCTGTGGAGTTGAGTGTGATGGCAGAAGTAAGGTCTTGTTCAGAGAAGGAGAGTGGAGAGGATTCAAGATCACCTGTGTGAGTTTAACCTAGACCCCTCGTAGCAGCTGTGGCCTTGCCGCTCAGTGCCAGGCGACAGAGAGCTGAGCACACAGAGAAGGCTGCCTGCCCCTATCCCAGAGGGGCTGAGCGGTCTCCTCCCGTCCCTGAATCTCAGAAGGAAGCAGGGGACAGAAAAGAAAGGGCTGGCATGCACATCTCCCAGGTTCTTTGCTTTGTTTTCCATGCTTTATGGGATACTATCCCCAGATTTCATGCTCCCTGGGACTCCAAGAATGTGGGCTGTGAAACTCAGCTCTCTGAGGACTTTAGTCACTGAAGAACCTGGGTCTCAGCCCTGATTTGGTCCCGCTGGAGCTGTTGTAGAAAAGTGCCAACTGGTGTCCTGGGAGCCAGTGCTGATGTCCAATGGGTCACTGGGAGGAGTTACGTTTCTGAAGATCGTAGGTGAGCGTCCCTTGCTTCATGGCGTCTCAGTTTGGTAATTGACAATGGCAGGCAGACAGTTTGTCGTTGAGCCTTTCATTCATGCCACCCCTCCTGCTGGACCCTCTGCAGGTCCTAGGGAAACAGAAAAGGCACACCCCTACCCAGGGTCTGCTGGAGAAGACCGACAGGTAAGCAGGCAGGTCCAGCCCAGTGCGAGCAGTGCCCTTAGTTAGGACCCGGTGGCAGTGTGGCTCAGATGGGGCCACCAAGCCAGCTTCTGGTTGGGAAAGGGTTCTGATTAGTTTTCTGTGGCTGCTTTTACAAATTACCATAAGCTCAATGGCTTAAAGCAGCATAAATGTATTCCCTTTCAGTTCTGGAGACCAAAAGTCTGACATGAGTCTCACTGGTCAAGGTCAAGGTGTCAGCAGGGCTGGCCCCTTCTGGAACCACTGAGGGTAGAAAACGTTCTTTGCCTTTTTCAGCTTCTAGAGGCTGACCATATTCGATCTCAGCTCTGTCACGACATGGCCTGCTCCCCTGTGGCCAAATGTCCTTCTGCCTCCCTCTTTAAGGATGCTTGTCATGCTTTTTAGGGCTCACCTGGATAATGGGTGATAATCTTCCGGTCTCAAGATCCATAACTTACCGCACATACACTTTGCCATATACTGTGACAAGGGGTCTGGGGATTCAGCTGTGGACATCCGGGGGCCTGGCACAGCTTGCTGGAGCAGACAGCTGTGAGGTGGGCAAGAGGGGTGAGGGTGCCCCTCAGTGAGGGATGGGCCTGAGGCACAGAAAAGGCTAGCACAGTCATTGAGGGAATGGGAGCGGAGAGGTTGGCAGGGGCCAGATGTCCCCGTGTTAGGAAGCCTGGCTTTGTCCTGGGGTGGGGGGGGGGGGCGAGTCTGCCCTGAAACTTAAACGGGGCCTCTCAGGACACGGATGCCACACTCAGAGGGGCTATTTGCAAAGGGGTGGATGGGGTTTAGGATGACTAACAGGAATGGGGCTTAGCTGGGACTGGGCGGTGATATGTGACCACCTTTTTAGGAAGGTGTGACCATCTCAAGGAGGCAGGCAGGGAGGGGGGGAGGATCAGAACCCAGAGAGGGCGGCCCTGTGGCGAAGAGTCTGCGGGAGAGGGGTGCGGCCAACCGTGTGACCTGGAGGGGAAGGAGCTGAGTCATGAATGTCACGTGCCCACTCTCCTCACACGCCCTCCCATGGCCTGCTGATGCCCCTCTACAGGGCGGAGCAGAGAGGAGGGACCGGGTGGGGCTGGGTGGGGGAACGCCCAGCACAGGTGTCACAGGGCAGTGGGACAGCTAGATCATTTTCAGGAAAGATCACTCTGGTCACCCACCGGAGGATGGATCTGAGTGGGAGAGAGGCCGAAGGTGGGGGTGGGGGGCGCAGCTCATTCCAGATGATTAAAACAGCACTTTTTTAACGCTTTTGTTATTTTTGAGAGAGAGAGGGAGAGAGGGAGAGAGAGAATGAGTAGGGCAGGGGCAGAGAGAGGGAAAGACAGAGGATCCGAAGCAGGCTCTGTGCTGACAGCAGAGAGCCTGATGTGGGGCTCGAACTCACAAACCATGAGATCGTGACCTAAGTTGGACACTTAACCAACTGAGCCACCCAAAACAGCACTTTTAAAAGATAAATTCCCCAGTTGGGGGTCCATTTTCCCTATGGGGTATCTGGAATAGTTTAGGAACCAGCCGTGTCTGAGAGGGTAAAATTCACCCCATGCTGCCATCATATAAGTGTGCTAAATGCCTCCCTTCCGAAGAGGCTACACCAGTGGGGAAGTCTGGGGTGGGGGGGGGGGGCTTCCTGTAGACCACAGAAGCCACCTGCAGTGAGTTTAAGCAGAAACAGAATTTATTATGGGATATTGGGGTGGGGGGGGCTCCCAGCATCTCTGGGTCAGTCCAGGAACCAGGCCAAGAGGCTCTGCGGGGGAGCAGGGCCGTGCCACTGCAGGGCAGCTCCAGGGAGCGATTCTGTGAGCCCCTAAATACCCCAGATCCTCTACTGCCTCCCTGCCTCCATGGGAACCTGCCTCATCTTCTTGCTGCCGGCTCTTAAAGTTTGGCTGCTTATGTAATGGGTGAGCCTGGTCATGTGCCTGCACCCTAGATCTGGAAAACAAAGTTTCTGGCTTCTCTGGGGAGTCAGGGACACAGAAGGAGGGCATTCTCCAAAGTTTTAGGGTGTTCAAGGATGCTGAACAGGCAGAAGACACATATACATTAGAAGTAAGTAAAGGTAAATCACTTGAAAGTCCAGGCCATCTGTACCTCATCATCTGGACAGCATGCCGGCTAGCGGCTTCTGTCATTAGAGTAACATCTCCATGTTAGCCCTCCAGTGTGCAAATCCTATCCAGGCTACCCGCCCCCCCCCACCGCCGAGGGGCACAGGTACCCCAAAGTACACCCTAGCTCTGGTCCGTATTGCTGTGCCATTCAGTTTACAGGCTTCTCATGGCCCGTGCAAGCCACTGGGCAGGGCGGAGGTGTTGATTCGGTACTTCCCTTGGGTCCCCTCCACTTCCCTCCCCTTCCTTAGAAATATGTTGAGGGTCTAATCTGCTCTAGACTCTGGGGACACGATGTTGTCTTACTCCCAACACAACCTTCTACCTATCATCAACTCCACGGAGGCCCGTGGGCACAGCTCATGTGGCTGGATGAGACCTGCCCAGAGGCCAAGGGCAGGCCCACGTGCCCTGATTCTTTTATATGTGTAAGGAGGAAGATACCTTTAGTGGAGGATCCCAACAGCTGGGCTTGCCTGGAAGAATCCCTAGCTGGATCACCCCATTTGTTACGTACGTTCTCTAGTTTCCGTGTTGCTGCATTGTTGCTAAATGTCTGCCTCTCCACAACGGAAGTCCTTTTTCTTCCATTTCCAGTATATTTTCCTTTATTTTTATTTTTAAAAAAAAATTTTAATGTTTATTTTTGAAAGAGAGACAGAGACAGAGCATGAGTTGGGGAGGGGCAGAGAGAGAAGGAGACTCAGAATCCAAAGCAGGCTCCAGGCTCTGACCTGTCAGCACAGAGCCCGACGTGGGGCTTGAACTCATGAGTGGTGAGATCATGACCCGAGCTAAAGCTGGACACTGAACTGACTGAGCCACCCAGGTGCCCCATATTTTCCTTTAAATCCTCACTAACATCCCCCTTCTGCCAAGTTGATGCCGTTTCGACATTCCCAGACACTTTCTTCAGAAAGGCTTCAGAAAGGCTTCAGAGTAGGCTCCCCGCTTCTGCTGGCTTAGCTTTACGTTCCAGTGGCACCCCACTTCTGGTACCAGACTTCATATTCATTATCTGCCCCTGCGAAACAGATTACCCCAAAACTTAGCAGCTTAAAACAATAGCAAACATTGGTTGTGTTTCACAGTTTCTGTGAGTCGAGAATTCGGGAACAGCCTCGCTGGGCGATCTGGTTCCTGTGCATTCATGAGGTTGCAGTCAAACTGTCAGCTGGGGTGGCTGTCATCCGAAGGCTGGACTGGGGCTGGAGACCTGCCTCCAAGGTGGCTCACTCAGATGTTTGGCAAGGGCGCGCTGGCTGTGGTGAAGGCCTCGCTTCTTCTCCACGTGGCTCTTCCGTGGGATTGCTTGAGCAACCTCGCGCAACATGGCAGCTGGCATCCCCCGGAGAAAATGATCCAAGAGGAAAGGTGGAAGTCACACTGTCCTATGACTTAGCCTTGGGTGTCATGCACCATTTCTTCTGCGGTGTTCCATTGGTCACACTGACCATCCCTGACTCAGTGTGAGAGGATATACACAGCAGCAGGGAATGCCAGGATGTGGGGCTCATTGCGCCATCTCGGAGCTGGTGACCACAAATAGTTACAGTTCATTAAGTGTTTCTCATTATAAAAGTAATTTATTTATAGAAATTTAGGAAAATTCAGATTAACGCAAACTACCCCATAATAGCTCCATTCAGAGAAAAACCACTGTCAGCATTCTGGGGTAGATGTCATCAGCCTGTACTTTAAAGTTTTTTTTAAGTTTATATATTTTGAGAGAGACAGAGAGGGAGAGAGGCAGAGAGAGAGAAAGCACGTGCGTGAGCAGGGAAGGGGCAGAGAGAGAGAATCCTAAGCAGGCTCTGCACTGTCAATGCAGAGCCTGATGCAGGGCTTGAACTCACGAACCCTGAGATCATGCATGACCCAAGCTGAAATCAAGAGTTGGACGCTTAACTGACTGAGCCACCCAGGCACCCCTGAGCTTTAAAAATCTTTACAAAAATTGGGTAATACTGGACAAAATCGTTTGTGACCACTGTTTTTTCAATTAATAGTACGTCACAAAATATGCTTCCCGGACATCTTTTTTTAATGGCGACATTGTATTCCTGGGAGCTTTGAAAACCTGAGGCCTGGGTCCTACCCCAGAGATTCTGACGTGATTCGTTTAGTGGAGGGGTAGGCTCGGCAGGTTTTTAAAACCCCTGGATAATTCACACATGCTGCCAAGGTTTAGGACTGCTGCTCTAGGATCTTTGGTCCTGCAGAAAGATGTGTGTGTGTGTGTGTGTGTGTGTGTGTATACGTGTGTGTGCGCATGTGTGTGTCCCAGATGTCTTCAAGTTTGCATATTCCCAGGCTCACAGTTCTGGGGTCCTCCTTCCTGAGAACCCCATTCCACGAATTATGGAAGAGCCTGGGGATCTTTCCCAAGTGTTCCCGGATCCCACCCCCTGACCCCCGTTCAGCCCTCCCAGCACCCCATCGCCTCCTCCCCCACTCCACCTCACTCCCCACTGCAGGGGGTTTTACTTTATTGGTCACTTCCTGCCTCTGATTTCCTGTTCATACTGAGCACTCTATCCCATTCCTCTCTCTCCCCTCGGACTGTTTCCTTCTTTCTTTCTGTCCTTGTCAACTTAATGCCGGTTTTCACTGACCACCAGCACACAGCTGTCAAGTTTCACAGATGTTTCCTGAAGGTCTGCAGTTAACCAAGATGTGTCGTTTCCAGACTAAATTACTCTGCCCTAAAGTCCTTGGGTCGACTCCTGCAAACCCTGCTTCCTCCAGCGGTCAGCATGCAGCTGCTGGCCAAGTTCCAAAATGCTGTCCCTTTCTCTTTTTTTCTTTTTCCTTTTTTAAAAAATTTTTAACATTTATTTATTTTTGAGAGAGAGAGAGAGACAGAGCATGAGCTGGGAGGGGCAGAGAGAGAGGGAGACGCAGAATCCAAAGTAGGCTCCAGGCTCTGAGCTGTCAGCACAAAGCCTGACATGGGGCTCAAACCCACAAACCCCGAGATCATGACCTGGGAGCCCTTGCTGTTCCTTTCTTAATCAGAACAATTTAACTCCTTTGTCTGTGCATCTCCCTTAGTCCATGTAGTTCCAAAAGAGATGATGCACTCTCTGTGAAGAATCCAGTGACTCTGTACTCCTTCCAGGCAAACTGTCTCTAACTGGAGCCAGTGTTTAAAAAAAAAATAGCATCTCCTTCTTCCTTCTATTTGTTCAAATCTTCAGGGATTTTAGCAAGTTATCTTAATAGCTAGAGGGCCCTGCTGACTTCAGTGCAAATATTCTGGCCAGAGATCCGAGGTCCTCAGATGAAACCTAACAGTCGAAGGGGTCAGGGGTTCTCTTGTTCCGGAGAAAGGCAGCTGGCGTCTCAGCAGATTTTCCTAAAAATTTGGGCTCGGGCCACATCTGTTGTGTGGGGAAAGCAGGAAGGAGAAAGGGAGGAATAGGAGAGAGAGCACAGGAGGCTAAAGATTAAAACAGAACGATATAGTTCCCCCTAAAGTTAAAGTCTCTGGTCCCAGGAAAGGGAGGAGAGAGAAACAGGGGGAGGAGGAGTCTTGGTGACTCGGAGGCCCTATGGTCCACCCTCCCTCAGATCCCAGGATGTGCAGGGAGATAGCCACAGCCAGCCTTGGCCTTATGGGATGGACTCCTTCCAGCCAAGCTGCCTGGGAAGCCAGCTGCCTCTTCCTCTCCTTCCCTTCCCTTGTATTTTCCCAAGAGGAGAGAAGGCTTTGTTTAAAAAGTCCAACATGGGGCGCCTGCGTGGCTCAGTCAGTTAAGTGTCCGACTTCAGCTCAGGTCATGATCTCATGGTTTGTGAGTTCGAGCCCCACGTCAGGCTCTGTGCTGACAGCTCAGAGACTGGAGCCTGCTTTGGGGTGTGTGTGTGTGTGTGTGTGTGTGTGTGTGTGTGTGTCTGCGTGTCTGTGTGTGTCTGCCCCTCCCCTGCCCACACTCTGTCGCTCTCTGTCTCTCAAATAAAAATGTAAAAAAATTTTTTTAAAAAAGGTTCAACATGAAACTTCATTGTGTATATCCATCCGATGGGTGAAAATTAGAAGGTTGTGTCATGCCAGCTGTTGGCCGTAGTGCGGGTGGGAGGGGAACTCTGGTTCTCTGCAAGGGAGTGAGGTCAGGTGCGCCATTTTGCAGAGCAGTCTGAAAGGACTGGTGCAAGTTAACCATGTGAATTCCCTGCTGCTGGCTAGGCAATGTGCCAACCCTTGGTATACGGGCCAGAGACACTCTAGCCTAAAGGGACATATGAGAAAGTGCTCATTCAGCATTGTTTGTGGCAGGGGAGTACCGGGCCACTCAGGAGACCGTCCCTGGAGGCTCCCGTCCATCAGAGGAAGGGAAGCAATGTACACACAAATTGACATAATTTCTGGAACAGACTGCATTCAAATTCAAGGATACACATTAAACACACAGAAAGGCTGCCTATGAGGAAAGGGATTGTGAGTGGGAAGTGAGGGTTGTAATGGATTAAAAGTGGTTCCAAATTCCTTGGCGTTGCATTCGTCCAGAGATGGGGCCTATACCTCTGGGTGGGCTTCTGACTGGCTGATAGAATATAGCAGAAGTGATGCGGTGTCAGTTTCCAAACGTGGGTCTTAAGAGATTGGTAGTTTCTACCCCCTCTCTCGTGGAAGTTTGTCTCTGGGAGCTCTGAGCTGTCATGCAATAAATCAACTACTCTGAGTGCCCCAAAGTTGGAGAGGCCATGTTTAGGCACTCTGGTTCATGATCCTAACTGATCCCAGCCTTCCAGCCAGCCCCCACCCCCCAAAGTCACCAGATATATAATTAAAGCCTTCTTGGATCCTCTAGACCAGCCCACCTAAACTGATTATGACTGACCTTAGTGGATGCCACATGGGGCAGAAGCATCACACAGATGTGTCCTGCTAAATTCCTGATTCACAAAATGTGATAGGATAATAACATCACTAAGTTTGGGGCCCTTTTGTTGCCCAGCAATAAATAACTAGGATAAGGATAAAAGGCAATAAATCATGAAAGCCCTTGCACTTAGCAATGATGAGGCTTAGTGGCATAGAAATATACGGTGTCCCATGAACTGAACCCTCCTGCCGTTCTTCTGGGCAAAGAAGAAAATTCCTGGATCTGCCCATGCAGCATCAGCCCTGTGGGTGGGGAGGGGGAGGCCGATTAATCCTTGGAGAATACCAGTGCAGAGTCCGTGCAGCTGACGAGTAACAGGAGGGAATTTACTTTCCCATTCATTTGTTCCACAGCCTAGAAGTGGTATACATCTGGTCAACTTAGCCACCATTAAAATTGTTATGGAAGTATTAATATGTTTTCAGAGTTAAAATCATTGAGATTTCTAATCATGAGATCAGAAATACCTTGAAATGTTCTTCTTAAGAGATAATAAATCAGCTCATCTGAATTAGAATTGACCAATATTCGCTAAATACTCATTATATGTCAGGGACAGTACCAGTGCTGGAGCTAGAAATGAAGCCAAGACACAGGTCTGCCCTGGGAGAAGGCAAAGAAAGACATTAAACAATGAACTTGCACTCACCACCTGTCACAGACCACTTCGCGAATTTGCAGTCCCTAGAGTTTTCTTAAAGACCTGATAATCTGCCACTGTTTATAATACTTAAAAAAAGTTAGTGTGTTTTTATACGATGAAATATATTTATATATTGCCCTTCTTGCAAAGCATCAGTTTGAAGGATGATTGTTGATATCATCATCCTTCGATATTTGGTAGATAATTAAGTTGCTAGATCATCAGGAATTTTGGATTTTTTTTTTTTTTTGGCCTCTAAAAATTCAGTGGAATCAAGGAAGATTCATTGTCAAAATTCAGGGCTTCTGGGTGAATTGAAAAAAAAAACAGAGGGGCGCCTGGGTGGCGCAGCCGGTTAAGCGTCCGACTTCAGCCAGGTCACGATCTCGCGGTCCGTGAGTTCGAGCCCCGTGTCGGGCTCTGGGCTGATGGCTCAGAGCCTGGAGCCTGTTTCCGATTCTGTGTCTCCCTCTCTCTCTGCCCCTCCCCCGTTCATGCTCTGTCTCTCTCTGTCCCAAAAATAAATAAACGTTGAAAAAAAATTAAAAAAAAAAGAAAAAAAAACCAGATTGTATTAATAGAGTATAAGCTTTATTTTTAAATGTGTTAATTTATATCCCATCTTTTACAAAATGATTTGGGATGGCTTACAGAAGTATGTACCACACGAAGAAGAAAGAAAAAAATGATGTGGAAATCAGGGCAAAAGAAAAGTAATAAGCAAGAAAATGAAAGAAAGGCATCCTGATAGAAGCAGAAGAAATAAAACTATCTCTTTGCAGATAGAATGACATAAGGAATACACTAAAAAACTATTAGAAGCAATAAATAAGCTAAGCGTGGTTGCAGGATACAAGATCAAGGTACAAAAGTCAATTTTATTTTGATATAGTAGCAATGAGTAAAGTGCAAATTACATTAAGAAAACAATTTCATTGACAATAATAGCATCAAAAAGAATCAAATACCAAGAAAAATTTTAACCAAGTATAAAACCTATACTTTGAAAACTACAAAACATTGTTGAAAGAAATTGAAGAAGTCGCAAATAAATGGAAAGACATCTCATGTTCATGGATCAGAAGACCTAACGTTGTTAATTAAGACGGTGTTACAGATTGAGTTGTGTTTCCCCCAAAAGATGTTGAAATCTTAACCTCCAGTACCTGTGGTGTGACCTTATTTGGAAATAGGATCTTTGTAGATGATTAAGTGTAGGTGAGATCATTAGAATGGGCCTATTCCAATATGACAGGTGTCTTTATAAAAGGACATCTTCACAACATGTGAAGACGAAGGCAGAGATCAGAGTGATGCATTTACAAGACAAGGGATATCAAAGATTGCCAGAAAACAACCGAAGCTGGGGGGGAGGAATGGAACAGATCCTCCCTTACAGCCCCCAGAATGAACCAGCCCTGTCAACACCTTGACCTCAGACTTCTAGCCTTCAGAACTGTGAGGTGATACAGTTATTTAAGCCACCCAGTTTGTGGTGCTTTTTTGTGGCAGTTCTAGAAAATGAATACGGGTGGCAATACTCCCCAAATTGATCTACGGAGTCAACGCAGTTCCTGTCAGACCCAGGTGATTTCTTAGCAGAAAATGACAAGCAGATTCTAAAATTCATACGAAATTCAAGGGACCCCAAGTAGCCAAAATAATCTTGAAAAAAAGAAGAACAGGTTAGAAATCTCACCGTTACTGATTTCAAAACTTCCTGGAAAGCTATAGTAATCAAGACAGTGTGGTACCATCATAAAGAGAACACATTGCTACAAAGGGCCATATTTCATTCTTTCTCATTGCCACGTAGTACTCTATTGTGTATATAAACCACAATTTCTTTATCCATTCATCAGTTGATGGACATTTAGGCTTTTTCCATAATTTGGCTATTGTTGAGAGTGCTGCTATAAACATTGGGGTACAAGTGCCCCTATGCATCAGCACTCCTGTATCCCTTGGGTAAATTCCTAGCAGTGCTACTGCTGGGTCATAGGGCAGGTCTATCTTTAATTTTTTGAGGAACCTCCACACTGTTTTCCAGAGTGGCTGCACCAGTTTGCATTCCCACCAACAGTGCAAGAGGGTTCCTGTTTCTCCACATCCTCTCCAGCATCTATAGTCTCCTGATTTGTTCATTTTGGCCACTCTGACTGCCATGAGGTGATATCTGAGTGTGGTTTTGATTTGTATTTCCCTGATGAGGACCAACGTTGAGCATCTTTTCATGTGCCTGTTGGCCATCCGGATGTCTTCTTTAAAAATTTTTTTTTTCAACGTTTATTTATTTTTGGGACAGAGAGAGACAGAGCATGAACGGGGGAGGGGCAGAGAGAGAGGGAGACACAGAATCGGAAACAGGTTCCAGGCTCTGAGCCATCAGCCCAGAGCCCGACGCGGGGCTCGAACTCACGGACCGCGAGATCGTGACCTGGCTGAAGTCGGACGCTTAACCGACTGCGCCACCCAGGCGCCCCCCGGATGTCTTCTTTAGAGAAGTGTCTATTCATGTTTTCTGCTCATTTCTTCACTGGGCTATTTGTTTTTCGGGTGTGGAGTTTGGTGAGCTCTTTATAGATTTTGGATACTAGCCCTTTGTCCGATATGTCGTTTGCAAATATCTTTTCCCATTCTGTTGGTTGCCTTTTAGTTTTGTTGTTTCCTTTGCTGTGCAGAAGCTTTTTATCTTCATAAGTAGACCCTACTTTCTTAGACATGACGCCAAAAGTGTAGGCAACAACAAATAAACTGGACATGGTTAAAACTGAAAGCTTCTGTACTTCAGGTGGCATCAACAAGAATATAAAAAAGACAACCTACAGAACGAGATGAAAATTTTGCAAATCATATGTTTGATGAGGGACTTCACACTTAGAATATATAAACCATTACAACTCAATAAGAAAATGACAGGCCAGGTTCAAAATGGACAAAGCGGGGACTCCTGGGTGGCTCAGTCGGTTAAGCGTCCGATTTTGGCTCAGGCCATGATCTTGTGATTTGTGGGTTCGAGCCCCGCGTTGGGCTCTGTGCTGACAGCTCGGAGCCTGGAGCCTGCTTCAGATTCTGTGTTTCCTTCTCTCTCTGACCCTCCCCCGCTTGCGGGATAATTATGGGCACTTAAGTGTCTGTCCCTTTGATTATACAGTGAATGTCTCAGGGAGTTATTTCAGGGGCATGGAGTCCCCACCAGTGGATTCGGTGTCACCTAAGGGCTGAGATTTATTTCTAGGAAAGCAAAATATGAATAAAATAAAATGAAAAAATGAAAAAAATGAAAATTAAAATAAAAAATAAAAATAAGCGTTAACAATGTTTTTAAAAAATGGACAAAGCATTTTGGATGGGCAGCTTTCCAAAGAAGGTGTGCGTGTGGCCAAATAAACACGTGAAAAGATGCTCGACATCATTAGTCATCAGGAAAATGCAAATCAAAGCCCCAGTGACTTTATACCCACTAGGATGGCTATGATCAGAGGTAGATCGGAACAAGTCTTAGAAGGTGGAGAGATTCGAAGCTTCGTAGAGAGCTGGTGAGAGTAGAGATAGCACAGCACTTTGGAAAACAGCTTGGCAATTCCTCAGATGGTTAAACTGAGAGTTACCATGTGATCCAGCAATTCCAGTCCTGGGATGTATCCAAGAGAAATGGGAACATATATCCCCACAAAAACTAGTACAATACACGAATGTTCACGGAAGCATTATTCATAATGGGAAAAAGTGGGAATAACCCAAGAGTCCATACACTGATGAATGGATAACAAAATGCGGTGTCTCCATACAATGGAATATTATTTGGCAATAAAAAGAAGTACCTGGTAGGTGTTACAACATGGATGAACTTTGAAAGCATTATGTTGGTCACCAAGGGCCAAATGTCACGTGATTCTGTTTCCGTATTAATAGGCAAATTAGGCAGATTGATAATAGGGCTGAGGGCTTCTGTATCATCTGCGTTTTGAAACAGTCCACAGGATATTGGCAGTACACAAGTCACACAAGTCATAAACATCATTATTATGATGATTGATTTATCACTCATAACTTCCAACAGGAACCAGTGGAGAATTTCAGCTCCTGTGAATATCGGACTTAGCCTAGTAGCTGTGCGATAAGTATTGAACAACGTGTTGGCCCCAAACCCTTGGGAGCTCCCTTAAGAATGCCTGAGGAGGACTGGGAGATACTGGTGTGTCCGTCTTTGGGTCAATGACTGGCTTGATGGACTAAACTTGTATAGATCTCTCCAGAGGGAGGAAGCAAAACTGATAAGCACAGAAGTACATCAAGTAGACAGTAAGAACAGCTAAGAAGGTCATAGGAGAAGGCAGACAACGGGAGCAAGAGGCAAAACCAAAGCCATTCATTGTTTTTAAATAAACTTTAAATTTTCAGTTTTCGATTTACAGAAAAATTGTAAGGGCAACACAGAGTTTTCATATATTTCATGCTCAGTTGACCCTATTATTAATATATTAGCATGGTGCATCTGTCCCAATTAATGAACAAGCATCGATACATTGTTATTAACTAATATCAATGCAGATTTCTTTGGTTTTTACCTAGTATCCTTTTTTTCTGTTCCAGGGTCCCATCCAGGACTCTGCATGGCAATTAGTGACCATGTCATTTTAGGCTCCTCTTGGCTGTGACAGTTTCCCAGATTTTCCTTTTCCATCAGGTTTTTGATGACCTTGACAGTTGAAAGAATACTGGTCAGGCATTTTGTAGAATGCCCCCCACCCCCCTCGCTGGAGTTTGTCCGTTATTTTTCTCATGAGTAAGATGAGGTTATAGGTTTGGGGAGGAAGACCACAGAGGTAAAATGCCACTCACATCACATCATGTCAAGGGAACATACTGTCAATGTGACTTCTCACGGTTGCTGTTGACTTTCATCGCCCGGCCAAGGTAGGCTTTGTCAGGTTTCTTCTCCGTGAGGTCACCCTTTCCCCCTGTTGCCATACCTCCTCTTTGCAGGAAGTCGCCACGTGCAGCCCATACTTCAAATGGCAGGGAGTTCTGGTCCCCCTCCTCGAAGGTAGGGTAGCTACATGGTTATTTGGAACTCTGCACAGGAGATTGGAACCATTCGTTTAAAATCTCTTATTAACCAGAGGGGGAGGTGGGGCAGGGAAGACATGTCTCCAGGTGTGGAATTGGTCTTCGATTCCTTGAGGGAAAAGGAGGAACTGGTGCCCCTCAGGGAGAAGGGCAAGAGGAAGGAGAGCTTGCGTGGCCTCTCCTTTCCTCACAAATGCCGTGAATGAGGGGCCGTGTGTTCCTGACGCCGGTGCCCCAGGCTGTCTCCGCTGTACCATCACGCTGACGCCATGCCCGGGAGTCTTGACCTAACGCATTCATGAGCTGCCCAAGCAATAGTGGAAAAGTTTTCTGTCTTTTTCCCTGGGCAGATTGTTTAAAAAAGAAAAAAAAAAAAAAAAAAAAAAGGTCAGTTATAAAACCACAACAAAATTGTCGGTCCCCAAAGTATTTCTCCTCCTTCCTCTCATCTTTGAGTGGCCAGAACTGAGCTGTGTACGTAGACCTCCTGAGATGATGTGCAGCGAATGCCCCAGAGTCACCTGATCAGGGCGTGTGGGGCCCTTGGGACTCGTGAGTGGGTGGGCCCCAGGTCTGGGAGAATGCCACCGAGAATTTTTCCACTCTGTGATGAAAGGAAAGACTCTTCTGGATTGGACTGTTTAATGAAAGGCAAAAGCAATTTGGAAAAAAAAAAAAAAAAGATCTGGCTACTAAATGCAAAGGTTATTTTTACTGTACGGGGCAGCCATCTAATAAAATGCCACCGTTGCCAGAGTTTGTCTCTCCCCCACCCCGGGAAGCTTTATGGGCACTGACATGTGTGTCCTTTTGATTATGCTATGAATGTCTCAGGGAGTTCAGCGAGCGCCTGCCCAAGGTCATGGAGTCCCTGCCAGTGGACTTGGTGTCACGTAAGGGCTGAGATTTATTTCCAGAAGGAAATATGGATTTTTCCATTTGTTACAGTCACATAATGCTTCCTTAGTGCTGCCCGAGTCAGGCCATGAGCTCCGCCCACACGTCGGCCTGGGGGCTACAGGAGACATCGTATTCTCGGTTGCTATGTTCTTGGGCTGCCTGCAGACTCTGAGGCATGAGATGCAGTTTCTTGCTGAGTTCATGTGTCTTGGGCACGAATCCCTTGCAACTGGACGGAAAGTATTCTCTGGTGGTTGTCCGTAGACAGGTTTAGGACTAAGTACTGTGTCTGCATTCCTGAATCCCGAATCGAGATGTCAGACGAGCCATTGCCTTCCTAGCAGGTATCTGAAATCAACTTTCAGACTTTTCCTAACGCCTGCTGCAGGCTTCACGTCCTCTTTACGGAGAGACAGGCTGAGTGGTGGCAAAACTGGGTTGGACTCCTACATCTATCATTACTTACTATTTGACCTTGGACAATTCACTGGAACCTCTCTGCTGCTCAGTCTCTATAATTGCGGGAAGGGGTGACATGAAATGATGTCTACGTGATATTTGCACAACAGTGAATTACCAAAATTAAAGAGTGAATGGTGGAGAATACGTTTCCCCTTCTGACGCGGAGCTCCAGCTCCTGACTCTTAAAAAAACGACTCAACGATTCTACATTGCTACTACTTTTTTTTTTTAAGACCTTAATTTTTTACAGCAGTTTCAGGACCAGAACAAAATTGAGAGGGAGGGACAGAGCGATTTCCCACATATCCTCTGACCCCACACATGCATAGCCTCACCCATCATCAACTCTCACTCACTGGAGTGGGACATTTGTGACGAAGGATGGCCCTGCCCATCACAGTCCCCCCAAGTCCATAGTTTACTTTAGGGTTCGCCCTTGGTTTGCGCATTCTGTGGGTTTGGACAAAGTATAATGGCACCTATCCACCACTATCATATCATACAGAGTATTTTCACTCCCCTAAAATTCCTCTGTGCTCTGCCTGTTCACCTCCCCACACCTAACCCTGGCAACCTCTGATCTCTCTCTCTCTCTCTTTTTTCTTTCTTTTGATGATTATTTATTTTTGAGAGAGACAGAGACAGAATGCGAGTGGGTTGGGGCAGAGAGAGAGGGAGGCACAGAATCTGAAGCAGGCTGCAGGCTCCGAGCCGTCCGCACAGAGCCTGACGCGGGGCTCGAACTCCCGAGCCGTGAGATCATGACCTGGGCCGAAGTGGGACGCTCAACCGACTGATCCCCCCAGGCGCCCCACCTCTGATCTTTTCATGGTCTCCGTAGTTTTGCCTTGCCCGGAATGTCACCTAGTTAGAATCATACACTGTGTAGCTTTTGCAGATTGGCTTCCTGCATGTAGTGATCTGCATCTAAGTTCCCTTCATGTCTTTTCATGACTTCACAGCTCACTTCTTTTTAGCACTGAATAATATTCCAGTTTCTGGATGCACCGCAGTTTGTTTGTTTATCCACCCACCTACTGGAGAACATCTTGGTTGTTCCCAAGGTTTGGCAATTAAGAATGAAGCTGCTATAAACAGCTGCGGGTAGGTTTTTGTGTAGACATAAGGTTTCAACTCCTTTGGGCAAATACCTAAGGAGCGCTATCGTGGGATTGTACGGTAAAATTATGTTTAGTTTTGTAAGGAGCAGCCAAACTGGCTTTCAAAGTAGCTACCGCACCAGCAATGAATAAGAGTTCCTGTCGCTTCACATCCTCACCAGCATTTGGGGTCAGTATTTTGAATTTTGGTCATTCTGATAGGTATGTAGGGGTGTCTTGTTGTTACAAACCATTACTTTTTTTTTTTAAAAGCCTGCTTTTCAACAGATCATCGATATGGTTTTTTAAATGTGTATTTATTTATTTTGAGAGAGAGAGAGAGATCATCAGGGGAGAGGCACAGATAGAGGGAGACAGAGATTCCCAAGTTGGGTTAGCGCAGAGCCCCCGTGCAGGGCTCCAACTCACAAACCATGAGATCATGACCTGAGTTGTAATCAAGAGTCGGACGCTTAACCGACTGATCCACCCAGGTGCCCCAAGATTGATACCGTTTTTAGGGATCCCGGTCGCACAAATCTGAACATGGTGATTTGCCACGGTTAGACCTTAGACAATGGCTCTGTCTTGGGTTTTCGCTTTTAAAAAGCATTTCAAGCATTTTATTTTATGAGAGAGCCGCTAAAGGCTCACCACACACTCTGGATATTTAGCTGTGCCTATGCTCTTGTGTGCTGTGAATGTATTAAAAGAGTAGCCAGTCTGAATGGCTACAAAACTTTTTTTTTTTAATGTTTTATTTTTTTAAGACAGAGAACATGAGTGGGGATGGGGCAGAGAGAGAGGGAGACACAGAATCGGAAGTGGGCCCCAGGCTCTGAGCTGTCAGCACAGAGCCCGACACGGGGCTCGAACTCATGAACTGTGAGATCCCGGCCTGAGCCGAAGTCAGACGCTCAACCGACTGAGCCATCCAGGTGCCCCTACAAAACTTCTTTACGAAGCTGCTAAACAGCTACGCCGATACGTTCATTTCCTGTGGAACCGATAGGAGTTATACCAATAGCTTAGGGTACAAATCTATTCATATTTCTTCTAGTTAATCACTTGAATGCTCCCTCCCCCTCAAACTCTGTTGTGATAAAGTGTAATATCTTGCTTTTGATTTTTCCGAAAACCCAGGGCTTTCCATTGTCCTGCTTCTGAAATACCAGATGCAGAGGGAACTGGAGAGTCAAAATCCCTTCTTGCTCTTGCCTCTCTGCGCCACAAGGTGGCACCGTTGAACACCAGCCTGCGCAGCCCTGTGGAGGGGAGGAAGTTCCTCTTCTGTATTGCTGTTCCTGCAGTGATGTTCCACACGCAGTCTCCAGAGTCCGGTCCCTTGGTTCATGTTTGGATATTATTCCCCCAAATGAAACCCCAAGCAGCGTCCACCAGCTTTTGGGTGCTGCGCCTGAATCACCCACCACCGAGACTCCCGTGTTTTTCCTGGTAAGCATTATGGACTGAATGTTTTGGCCCTGTTCCCTCCCACCCTCCCCTGCCAAATTCGTACGTTGAGGCTCTAAACCCCAACATGACCGTATTTGGAGATATAGGGCCTTTGTAGAAGTGACTAAGTTTAGTGAGGGCCCTGATCTGATAGGATTAGGGCCCTTATAGGAAGAGGCACCGGGGCGTCTGAGGTCTGTCTTCCTCAGTGAAACACTGAGAAAAAGCCATGTGAGGACGCAGCGAGAAGGTGGCTGTCTGCAAACTGGGAAGAGGGCCCTCCCCAGAACGTGACCACGCTGGCACCCTGACCTTGGACTTCCAGCCTCCAGAACTGTGAGAAAATAAATCTCTGTTGCTTAAGCCACCAGTCCGTGGCAGTTTGTGATGGCAGCTCGAGCAGACGGACAGAGTGAGTTTCTCACTGCGTGTCAGCCGGAAGGGACACTGTGGAGCTCACCGTGTCCATTCCTTTCAACATACTTTGATCAGGGTCACCCCGGTCTTACCTGACAGAGCCGTTTGGGAAGGGAGTTCTGGCATACTGAGTACCCAGGCCATGGGTCTAACAGTAGGGGGAAGGGAAGAACATGGGATCCAGGTGGGCACGTCCGTGGTCCTTGCCCTGCGGGGACAGGCATGGTCAGAGGAGGAACAGAGCAGGAGCGTCTGAAATGTGTGGCCTGGGACAGGGGTCCTTTTTCCCAGGCCTAAAGCCGGGCTGGCCTGGGCTGGATCCTGGGTCTGCTGCCCAGGAACTGTGAGCCTCGGGGAAGGTTCTCTGTTCTCTTTGTGCCTCACTTTCACCCCTGGAAAATGGGGGTGATCATAGGATTAACCTTACAAAATTGTCACGAGGATTAAATGTGTCAGTTGCGTCACATACGTAGAATAACGCCTGGCATAGGGTAGCTGTTACTTCAAAAGCAAAACGCCCCCAGCCCCTCTGAGAGCTCTCAAAGTCATCCACTCACACAGTGACAGCAGTGGTGACTGCAAACTTATCTAAGATTCGGTACATGGGCCGGAGGCCTGGGGTGCCATGGTGCTCTCCACAATAAAAAGCCCTAAAGATCCCCTTCTCTCATGTTCTCTTTGGTCATCCTCCTGCTGGGCTGTCTCTCTCTGGCCCTTTGTCCCCGGGGTCCCCAGCTTTCCCATGTCTCTTATCTAGTCTTTACTCCCCTTTCCCTTGGGAGAAGACACATTCCTTTCTTTGTCTCCCTGTCCCTGTACTATTAAGTCGTATCCTTTTCATATGAACATGAGCTAAGGGTGTCACCATCCCAGTCATTCTGTCAAAATATTTCTTTCAAAGAAATAAAATGTCCTCCCTCGTGGGTCCTGGTGGGGGACATTTCTCCATCCTTCCATGTGCGGAAGTGAAAGCAGGGCCATGGTGTGCTTGGGAGGTCCTGCTACGCTGTCTCATTTCTGCATCTGTGTACCTTGTTGAAAAGTGAGCTCCCCAAACACAGGGGTGACGCTTTGTGAGTGACAGCAGGGCCTGGCTCCAGAGGCACAGGGGACGTGTATGGAGTGAAGGAGTTCACCTTTGGTCTCCGCCATGTCCCTTGGCAAAGCCTTGCAGGCCCTTCCTCGGCTCTCGGGAGGGGACAGTTCACCACACCCTGACGCGCTCTGAGCTCCAAGCTCCCTTCTGGGCAAGGCGCTTTTCTAGCACCCACTAGTCATTTCCATTTTTATCTTGGCCCTGGGGCGTCCGAGAAGCTTGCTCTGAGCTTTTCCCTAGCAACACAGAACATTCGCAGCTTTGGCATTTAAAATTACCCCCTTCAGGTCGTTTCGCCTGAAACAGAAGGAAAGCAAAGTGGCTCAAAGTGCCGAGACTACTTGGGGACCCCTCCCCCACAAATGGTATGGATCAACGCCTGAACTCAATCTCTCATATAAAACCCGATATAAGAGGTAATGCTTACATCAGTGTGGTCAGATACCAGCTTAGTAAATGCACACTTTTATTTTTTTTAATTTTTTTTTTCAACGTTTATTTATTTTTGGGGGGACAGAGAGAGACAGAGCATGAACGGGGGAGGGGCAGAGAGAGAGGGAGACACAGAATCGGAAACAGGCTCCAGGCTCCGAGCCATCAGCCCAGAGCCTGACGCGGGGCTCGAACTCACGGACAGCGAGATCGTGACCTGGCTGAAGTCGGACGCTTAACCGACTGCGCCACCCAGGCGCCCCAAATGCACACTTTTAAAGGCACACATAACCGTGACTTGCTCCAAAAACAAATTGAGACAGCCATAGAGTTATAAATTCATAAATATATATAACCCGTTGTACAGATGAGAACCCTGAGGTACCCAGGCAGTGTGGCTTCGGGGTCCATGCTTTTAGCACGTATACTATGCTTCTAGAACTCCAAGGAGTCCAGGAAGTAATCTGTTTATCTGTACATCCATTTACTGAGCAGACTCATGATGATCCCCAGCGCTGTGCCACATCCACAGGGGGCGCTGGTCACCCAGAAGGGACAGCCTCTGGGAGTCCCCCCTCCAAGGGAGCCTGCCACCCTGTGGTCCTCACCGCACAGAGGGGCTAAGTGAGGCATCAGGACCCCAGCCCCAGGAACGCACTCAGCCCTGCCTCTTAAGAGCGTGCGCCTCGGGCCCGTCACTTCAGCTCTGTCCTCTGTCCTCCGTTTCTTCCGCTGTAAAGCGAGAATCAGATCCCCCAACCCTCTCAGGTGGTTTTGAGGGTGGGATGCATTGGTGCTTGTGAAACAGCGTGCGGAGCACTGGTGCGTGTGCAACCCGCCCCCCTCCCCCGGAGAAACCTTTGCCGTTTGCATTCTGCTTTCTGGGTCCATTTGTAGAGTCATTCAGCAAACACGCTTGGGTTTTTTTGTTTGTTTGGTTTTTTGGCAGGGGGTGTGTGTGTGGGGGGGTGGTCGTTCGAGTGTGCGCTTGCCCTGGTGAAAGAGGGGTAAGGTTGAGCCCTCGAAGCTTGGAGGACTGCCTCCAGGGCAGGCAGAAGTGATTTTCCAGCGTGGAGCACGGCTGACAGCCGAGACGTGGATTCCGATTCCAGTCGTGTCACCCCAGCCCTATGATTTGGGGCTAGCCGTTTTACCAGGAGGGAGCCTCTTTACCTGTGATGTCACCCCTCGCCTTGGGCCGGTGAAGGTCTCAGACAGCATGGGTAAGGTGCCCCGGGGCGTGCGCTGCTGTTGGTACAGCTGTGTGGTCACGCCTGGGGATGAGGCGAGTCGGTGCCCTGAGTGGCAGCTCCTCACTGCGGGGAGGGCACAGCTCAGTGAGAAGAAAGGACCCAGGGCAGGGGTGGCAAGGCCCCACTGAGGGTGGGCGAGACAGAAGTCAGGGACAGCGCCTGGATGCCCTCTGGCTTTCTGCACCCCACTGGGGCTCTGCCGGGCCGGGGGGCTTTCACGGCCCACCCTGCCCTTAGGTCTGAGTGTTATTTGAATCAAACGAGACTGCCACCCTCCAAACCCCCTCTCAAGAGGCCAGCGGCCTTCAGGGCCACCGGGGAGCGGTTGTTTACTTACAATGCTTCTGTCTGTTTATAGCAGTGGCACTGATGAGACCCGAGCTGCGGTTGGGCCTGGGTGGCTGGCTGCCCCACAAAGACAGCTTTCAGGCCACACTTGGCTGAAAATCTGGGGACAAAAGCGGGGTGAGATAGAAGGCAAGGTCAGGCCTGGATCAGGCTCGGGCTGAGAGGGAAACAGGCAGGCAGCTACCATGGTTTAAGTCCTTACTACCTACTAGACTGTGCTAAGGGCTTCACATGCATCTTCGCAGTTATTCGCACCACAGAGAGGCTGAGAAACTTGCCTCTGGTTGCTTGACTGCTTTTTCGGAGAGCTGGGGTTTGAGCCCTGATCTCTCTGAAGGTCTAGTGCTTCCCCCCCTCCCCCCACCCCCGCTGTTACTTTGCCTCCCCAGGTAAACTTAATACTAACAGTTGCTGTTTAAGATTATCTGTCGTCCTCAAAGCAGTTTAATAGATAAGGAGACTGAGGTTCAGAGGGGACCAGTGACTGGCTCGTGGTCACACAGGGAGGGAGCGACGGAGCTGGGGCTAGCTCCTAGCACCTAGCTCCTCCGAAAGGTGAGGGAGGGTCTCCTCTGACACTTTTCCTCTAGGAAAATGCACGGTGTTCCCCGCCCGCCCTGTCTTCCAGGTAGACAGGTCCCCCGGCTCCCCCTTCCGGCATGCTGCATGGAACGTGTCCGAGGAGGACAGGCGTCTGGCCTCCACCTCTGCCCTAGGCTCACCCGTCTTGCTGGGTCTGACAGGCCGTGACTGAGAGCTGCGTGCCCCCCCCCCTGCCCTGTACCCCCACGGCCTGTGAAGGAGGGACCGGACTGCCCTTTCCCCCATTTTACTGAGGACGACAGTGGAGGCTCCGAGGGTGAGGAGGGATTTGCCCAAGGTCGCCCAGCTACTGAGGGGTCCACGTGGTGGACGAACCCAGGCGGCCTTCACTCCAGAGCTCGGATGGCAGCTGCAGACCCTCAAATTCCGAGGGCCTCTCTCCACTTCCTTTCCTGCGCCTGTCCTATCCTCTCCGGCAGGTGAGCCTGCTTCTGACCCCCTTCCCCTCAGATCCCCCGCCTCCTCTCTCGCACGCCCCTGCTGTGTCTGTGCCCGCATCTCCCATCTCTCTCTCCCCTGTCGCCGGGTCTCTTGGAGCCTGCTGGCCAGATCAAGTCCGTGCCTTGGGCTGGGCTCCGGGGACTTGCCGTAGCAGATAAGCCCTTGTTCTGGCTCTGCCACCCTCGGGGCTGTGGGGCCACATGGGCCAGGTTGCTTCCCACCCTGGGCTTCATCTGTAAAATGGGGGCAATGATGGCTGCTCTGTGTCCTGGGGTGTTTCATGGTTGAATGAATCACCGACAGCTTCCGCTACTCTGCCGCCACTACGAGGGGTGATAGCAGTATTTAATGAGCACTTACTATGTTCCCCTGCGCGGTGCTCCCAGAAACCCTCTCTTTCAATAAATGATGCAGAGTCTGGCTAAGTGATGGGGGGGAGGGTGGTTTCTGAGCTTCCTGTTCTCTGCTGTTTCCTCTTCCCCTTCCTCTCCTTCTCCCTCTGCCCCCTCCTCTCCTTCTCCCTCTGCCCCCTCCTCTCCTCTCCCTCTCCCCCTCCTCTCCTCTCCCTCTCCCCCTCCTCTCCTTCTCCCTCTCCCCCTCGTCTCCTTCTCCCTCTCCCCCTCCTCTCCTTCTCCCTCTGCCCCCTTCTCTCCTCTCCCTCTCCCCCCTCCTCTCCCTCTCCCCCTCCTCTCCTTCTCCCTCTGCCCCCTCCTCTCCTTCTCCCTCTGCCCCCTCCTCTCCTTCTCCTTCTGCCCCCTCCTCTCCTTCTCCCTCTCCCCCTCCTCTCCTTCTCCCTCTGCCCCCTCCTCTCCTTCTCCCTCTCTCCCCTCCTCTCCTTCTCCCTCTCCCCCTCCTCTCCTTCTCCCTCTTCCCCTTCTTCTCCCTCCTCTCCTTCTTCCTCTGCCCTTTCCTCTCCTGATCCCACACAGCCCGGCCATGACAAGAGTGCCACATCTCAGAGCCCACAGAGCAAGAAAAGCTGCCAGATAACACAGGTAGAGGTTGGGGTGCCTTGTCCCTCGAGGATGTGGTTGTTTCACTCCTCACAAATGGATGGGCCCCAAGTCCACGGCCATTGCCATATCAGGGCCCTCAAAAACCATCCCCAAGGCAATGGCCAGGAACTGCACACCTCCTGTTTCTGGTTCTTACAACTCTGGGCAGATTTGCAGAAGGTCTGCTCCTGTCTCCCTGGGCCAGTCCACCCTGGGTCTGATCCCACTAAGGACACCCCCACTCGCCAGGGGACGAGTGCTGCAGGGACTGGTCAAATTCCAGGGCCCTTGTTGGGCCACAGGGCTCACGTGGAGATACCGGTCCACACTCAGGTGCATTGCTCTCAGTTATCACCTTTCTCTGCCCGTCTCCTGAGATTAGAGTGACACAGAGCTGGCTCTGCACCCTGAGGGCGGGCTGGGCATCTTCCTCTTCTTTCTTTCCTGCGTGGGAGGCAAATAAGGAGAGGAATACCTTGTTCTACTGGCTCTGGAAGAGTCCTCTCCATTTCTCTTGTCCCTCCCTCCTCATGGTCACCCGGCATGGGGCTTTCTCTGGCCTGACATGTCCTGGGCTCCAGCACTGGGGGCCCACGTGCTCTCTTGCTGCACACCCTCTCTCTCTTCTGCCCCAGGTGGGAGAGGGGACACCTTGCACCTAACCGGCCTGACATGTTCCAGGAGGAGGGTTTAGACCGAGGGAAACAGGCAGAACTGGCCTTTTTTTTTTTTTTTAATTTTTTAAAAGTTTATTTATTTTGAGAGGGAGAGGAAGAAAGGGCACGTGCGAGCAGAGGAAGGGGCAGAGAGAGGGAGTTCCAAGCAGGCCCCACATGAGCACGAAGTCCAATTTGGGGCTCAAACCCACAAACCATAAGACCACGACCTGAGCCGAACTCGAGAGTCAGACGCTTGACCGGCTGAGCCACCCAGGTGCCCCACAGCTGACCTTCTTAAAGCTGATTTCGGTTCAAGGTCATGTCAACCCAGAACTGGCTTGGGCAAACAGCCCCCCGAGTGGTCGGGCCTGTCTCCCTAGAGTCCTGTGTGAGGGTTGGGGCCACAGGCTTTGCTGATAGTAAAGGACCACTTTACCGATGTCAGCTGTGCAGATGTCGTCTTGCAGGGAGGCGGGAGGCCGGGCCAAGGCAGGAGAGAGGTGGGCCTGGGTCTCCAGGTCCGATGGCAGTGGTTTACAACTGCCAACCACAGGGCGTTCCCGGCATAGGCTTAACGAGGGGAAGTGGAATGACGTATTATGGTTCTCCTCCTACGGGGGTTTTGTCCAATAATGTTCACTTTGTTTCCATCCACCCCTGCCCAAGCCTCTGTGGGGAGATTTGTGCTTGGAATGAACTTAGTAAGATTTATGGACTTTATTAGTAACTTATGAACTATAAATAAGTTTCTGTTGGTCTCTACCGCTCGTGCAGTGGCTGCAAAGCCTTTCCCCCAACCTGCTGGATATGCTTGAGGGGGCCTTGCTGGGGGAATGAAGAATGAGTCCTGGGCAGCCATCAGGAAGACAGGCGGCCTGCTACCCGAGTGGCTGACACGGAGCCATAGCAAGAGACACGAAAGGCGGATGGGGGTGGGATGGACACAATAAAGTAACATGAACACAGAGAACGCAGAGGGCTAGCTTGACCCCCAAAACCTGCTCTCTCACTGCTCTACGGCACTCTCCAGGAGGTGACCCTGCCGTCTCCTCTTGTAGCCAAGCCCGAAGACAGCCAAGTCACCTGCCCTGCCTGGCAGGGGCTGTCACATGGTGATGATTCACTACGTTAGCCATTTCTTCATTGTCACCACCCCTGGCTGGTTCCAATTCAGGAAGGACTTGTCTGTTCATACCATGTGACCTTTCAGCAGGGCTCAGGTCAGGGGTTTACAAACGGTTACTGAGCCACTAGGTAAGCATCCGTGGAGATGGGCACAGGGGGCGGTAGACCAGTATGGGGTGTCAGAGCCTGAACAGGTGGGAGGCCATCTGTCTGGGAGCGGGGTGTTGGCTATGACAGGAGGAGGTTCTATGTAGAGGGGGGACTGTTCCAGTGCAAATGTATTGAGGTTAGTGGGAGAGGCTAGAGAAAGAATGACGCTTAAGGTAAGAAGAGAAACTCGAACGAACCCCTAGAGGGTCTGGGAGTAGTGGCACATCCAGAGTTGACTTTTCTTTTTTTAATTATTTTTTTCAATGCTTATTTGTTTTTGAGAGAGAGAGAGAGAGAGACAGAGCGTGAGCGGGGGAGGGGCAGAGAGAGAGGGAGACACAGAATCGGAAGCAGGCTCCAGGCTCTGAGCTGTCAGCACAGAGCCCGACGTGGGGCTCGAACCCAGGAACCGCGAGATCATGACCCGAGCCGAAGTGGGACACTTAACCAACTGAGCCAGCCAGGCGCCCCCAGATTTGACTTTTAAATACCAGACAAAGGAATCAGGCTTCTTGGAGAAACGGTAGATCCCAGGGCAGGAGCAGGAAAAGCACGAGATAAGCCTCGACCACCTCCTTGTGTCAGAAAGTAAGCAGGTGGCCAAGGACAGATGGAGGGATGTGACACGGATGCAAAAGCCAGCCTGAAACGCTGCCCAGCAGCCAAATCTGGGACAATCCGACACCGAAAGAGGTAATGATGGCACCAGATTGTACAAAACGTTGAGTGAAACAGGAATCCATGGGTCCATACAGACAGAAATAAACATGTGGACCAATAAATAGGGACAGGAGAAAGCAGAATTGGGAGCTAATCCTAAGCAGTCGTCAGACAAACCCACCTGAAGAGATATTCTACCAAAGATCTGGCTTGTAGTCTTAAATTTTTTTTTTTTACATTTTTATTTATTTTTGAGAGGCAGAGAGAGACAGAGTGTGAGTGGGGGAGGGCCACAGAGAGAGGGAGACACAGAATCCGAAGCAGGCTCCAGGCTCTGAGCTGTCAGCACAGAGCCCGACGCGGGGCTTGAACCCACGAACCGTGAGATCACGACCTGAGCCGAAGTTGGACACCCAACCAACTGAGCTGCTCAGGCGCCCTCTGACCTGTAGTCTTAAAGAGAGACTACTTCCGATTGGAGGAGACAAAAGAGATGTGGCAACTAAGTGCAACGTGTGATTCTGAACTGTGTCCTTTCACTGTGCAGCGTGGAGCTGGGACAACTGGCAAAACCCGACGAAGATGGAGAGATGAGATGGTCGCACCCAGTGAACCAGGCCAGTCACAGAGGACAAGCACGGTATGGCTCCACTTATACGAGGTTGTGGGGGGTGGGGTGGGGGCCTGGAACTTCCTGTAGAGACAGGAAGTAGCCGGTGGTCACGGGGGGGTGGTGGGGTGGGGAGGAGGAATGTGGAGTTGGTGGGGACAGAGTTTCAGCTTGGGAAGATGGACAAGTTCTGGAGATGGATGGTGGTGGTGGTTGTGGAACAATGTGAATGAACCTGATCTTACTGAACAGGACACTTAAAGATGGTTCAGATGGTAAATTTTATGTCATGTGTATTTTCCTGCAACACAAATGGGGAAAGCAGCTGGATTTTGGAAGTGAACAGAGCAGGGTTGGACTCTCACCTCTGACACTGGTCGCTGGATGACCTCGGGTGACCTCGGGGGTGGCTGTTAGTGGCCTGCATGTGGCAAGCGCTCAGAACAGGCTACCTCCTCTTAACTGGTCATTGCGCGTCTTTGACTCTAACTGAAAGGTGGCTGGTTGGATTTTGCCCATCGCCTCCACCCCCAGGCCCATATGTACAACCTGCCGGCCACTCAGAGCTCCTAAGCCTGCTACCAGTCTTCTCTCCAGGAACCTCTCCTGGGGACAGTTAGAGGGGCGGAGCGTGTCCCAGCCAAAGACACAGGTAGGACCTTACATGCTTGTGTATGTACCTGCCGTCTCTGGAGGGGAAGTATGGACCTGGGAGGGACACGGGTGGGGAGCTTCTCCCTGTGAAACCCGTTCATGCCCCTGGAATGTCTTCCCACAAGCTGCGTCTATGTAAATCACATAAATAAATACACAAGTCAGTCATTACCGAAGAGGGGCCCCCGTTCCCTCCTCCCTTTCCCTCGTCCCTCTCCTCAAGGCACTGCCGTCTTACATTAGCCCCTAGCTCTCCAGCCAAAACTGCTGCGGCCCTCGTTGAGGAATTCGGTGGATGTCTCCCTCTTTCTCCCTCTTCCTGTCAGCTCCGTGGCACTTTGAAACACCACTTTCCTCGGCTTCTGGAAAACCAGCGAAATCTATTCACGATGGGGAAGGGCCATGCCTTTGCAGTCACCGTTGGAACTCCTATGGCAAAGGGCACTGCCTGGCATGCTTGTACGTGCTCAAAAAAAAAAAAAAAAATTTTTTTTTTTGAATGAACAAACCGTTAAACCAACAAAATAAAAAATATATAACAACGAGCCTCAGTGCAAAAGTAAGCTCAGGCATAATGGCACTGACACACTCCCCAAATCATGCAGGTGTGCAAATGGCCAGAAATAAAGGCAAAGGCCATCAGTTTTTAAATAAAGTAGTCCTGGGTGCTGGATTATGTTATTGTCTTGCAGAACGTTACCAACAGAGAAACCAGGTACGTGTCGATGTTTATGCAGGCTCTCTCAGTATTGTCGCAACTCCGTGTGAACGAAACGAAATTATTCCAACATAAAGAGCTTAATTTAGGTAATGTAGTAAGGGCAAACCTGATCTGTCCGATGAAGACAAATCTGTCGATTTGTGCATCATCAATGAACAAAGCGCATCAGATGTTACTGGAAGTTTGGTCAGGGCAGGGGCGCCTGGGTGACTCAGTCAGTTGAGCGTCCGGCTTTGGATTTTGGCTCAGGTCATGATCTCGCGGTTTGTGGCTCGGAGCCTGCTTGGGATTCTGTCTCTCCCTTTCTCTCTGCCCCTCCCCTGCCTGCTTGCTCTCTCTTCCCTTCAAAATAAATAAATGAATTTAAAAAAAGGACAGAAGGCTGCAGGGGCGGATCATGTACCTAAAAGGGGAGAGATGGGAAAGGGGATTTTTAATAGCATCATGTGGTCGATGTTGCCTGTGTTTGGCAAGGTCTTACAAGAAGATGAGATCAGCCAAAAAACTTTCCAGCTTGTGAACAGACATTAGAAGTAAGAAGGAGAGTCCAGATATTTGAGGATTTGCAATGTTAGGTAAGCAAACTGATTCGGGGCCCTAAATGGCAAGAAGCAAATGTCGAGAACCCTTGTGTGACAAAGGCCTCCATGCAATGATCAGATGAAAAATGTGCTGCCGAGGCAAACTTTTCAGGTGGACAGAACGGCTCAGGGAAAAAAGCGTTAAGGCTTGGCTTTTGCACATAAGTCCCATAGCGTCAAAGTTTCAATCAAGAGAGAGGTATGAGAGTGAGGGAGCAAAGGAATAACAACAGATTTACGAGTCGAGTCTCACAAAAAAGTTGTGAATGGGGCTTCTGGCCCATGTCGCTGGTTGGAATCCGTTAGGTAAAACTCCTACCGCGTTTATAAGATAGCCATTCTGACCCAAACCCCCACGATCCCGAGGCTCCAAAAGTCTCAGCTCAGAACCGAAAATGACCTTGGGGCTCTAGTCTCCTAGGACAGGATGGGGATTAAGAAAGCTGGGCAGCCTCTCAATTCAGATTCCCCAGTGTGGCGTTTGGGTGTGGCCAGAGGGGGTGATGGCAACAGCAGAATCTCACAGAGGGTGGCACTAGAGGCCGCAGAGAACGGCAGGGCAGAGTGGGACCTACAAGGGACACCTGCCATGCCACGTTTAAGTGGCCTTACAGCAGAATTGCTTCCCCTTTCCGGTTACTTCTCTGTTAAGGATTAGGTGGGGTATTAAGCAGATGACTTTTCTCTTTAGTTATGAGGTCTAATAGAGGAGGAGGTGCCTAACCACTCAGGTGGAGACATCCTGGGCCTTGAGCTGGATGTGGCTGGCTACTAGATGATACTTAGGGTCATCTCCCATGGAACAGGATTAGTATCTCTGCGGGAAGAAGACACCATATTCACTGGTCGAGAGGGCACACAGAGGTAGCCTTCTAGGAACCCCCCCCCCCATTTGATTCTCCTCTCCTTCCGGGCACATGAGTGGTTTGTACCTCTCGGCGCCCCTGCAATTAGGTATGGCCACGTGCCTAGCTGTGGCCAGCGGGCTCTGAGTGAAAGGGAAGCGTATCGCCTGCAGGCCAAATTATTCATCCTTCATGCGAGACCCTCTGTTGTTCTCTTCCTTTCTTGTGCTCTTAAGGAAGAGGTCTAGGGTTAAGTCGATGGGCTAAAAGCTTGGAGCAGCCAGGATGCGAAATTTCACCTTACCCTTGCCCTGGAGGGTTGCCCGGACCACAGCCATTTTGCGTAAGTGAGAAATTTGTTGTGTTAGGCCTAATGAGTTTTTGCTGTTTCTTTGTTCACCTACTGTAGTGGCAACGGGATCTGTCATCACTAATGCTGCCCCAGAGCCCAAATGGTAGAGTCGGGATTCAAATGTTGAGCCTTGCACCACCAGCACATTACAGGAGTTCGTAGGATTGTGGTGGGGACGGCCATCGTTAAGGCTTCGGCGGGTCTGAGTCTGACAAACTTCTCCCACATGCCCACAGAATCACGTCTGTAGAGACTGAATGCTGCTCCCTTACGAGTGCTGGAGAAACTTGGCCACATTCAGCCATCCCTGTCATATCCAATCTATTGCTCCTGTAGAGAGGGGTGGAAAGGATTTTCTCTCTTCTCTTCCAGCACTTAGCTGAGACCCCTGTAACAGACTAACAAGAGAAAAACAAGTTTCTTAACATGTACACCTCATGTATCCATGGGGACACCCAGGGAAGAATAAGTAATCCCCTGAGGTGGCTTAGAATTCAGAATTAAATACCAGCTCAAGTGGGAAAGAAGAGGGAGAGGGGGAAGTAAGCCTCTAAGGGGAGAGTAAATGATTTTTGGGAAAGAGAACGGACCTTTAGAACAGATGGGAGGTGTGACAGTTTGTGATGAAGTTTGTCAGGGTGTGGGGTTGACTTTTAGTCTCTTCTCTCGTGGTAAGAGTCAGTCCTCCCTGGTGGATAAATTCCCGGGAGGGCATCTGTGTGGCAACTGTTGTTTCTTTTGGGGGTATCGGTCTTTAGACAGATAATGGGAGTTCAGTGACAGCCTCTCCCTGTATTTGCTGTTTTCCAAGTGCCCGCAGCACCAAGCAATCCATATATCAAAAAGCAGCAAACTTGGGGGTAGCATGTCCTGCGTGGCATATTCTGCTACCCTTTGCTCTCTCGTTTACAAAGTTCTAAGCTTCATACATTGATTAGGCCACACCGACAAGCCCTCTTCTGGCTTCGGCCCTGGAGAAACGGCTACTCAGGGTGAGTCTGAGGGGCTTCCGGGAATACCGTGTGCTGGTTTTACCCTGAGCCCACATCTGTGTGCAGTGTTCTGTGACCTTCGCTCGTCCTTGGATGGTTCAATCTGGACACCCTGAGGGAGATGTTAGAGGGGGGACTTCAGGCTCCATTCCAAGCCAGAGAATTCTAGAACTGCCCTCAGGTAGCTGAAAACTTAGTCTCCATGAAAATCAGTCTAGAAGATCTGGCCCTCTAGCTGGAGATGTTTTGAATCATCTTACTCACAGGACGATGATACTCTAGGGCAAGTATCTCCAATATTCTCAGGGGCCAGCAGGGTGCTGCAGATGAGAGAACCAGCCAGTGACATCCGCATGTCCCACACGTTGTCTCAAGTGGAGAGTTGCTACAGAGTTCTGGCAGATTGTTAGCCCATGGGAATATAAATGTGTTGTCAAATCTTGACATTTTTTTTTTTTAATTTTTTTTCAACGTTTTTTATTTATTTTTGGGACAGAGAGAGACAGAGCATGAACGGGGGAGGGGCAGAGAGAGAGGGAGACACAGAATCGGAAACAGGCTCCAGGCTCCGAGCCATCAGCCCAGAGCCTGACGCGGGGCTCGAACTCCCGGACCGCGAGATCGTGACCTGGCTGAAGTCGGACGCTTAACCGACTGTGCCACCCAGGCGCCCCTTGACATTTTTCATTAGGATCCAGAAATGGAGCTCTATCTGGAAACCTCCCCATTTAAAAATGTTGGTAATTAAAAACAAAACAAGACAATAGTCACAACTCCATGGCCTATAGAACATGGTTAGAGGGCGGTCGGTCGTTCAGCAAACTCTGCCCTGTGATGGACATTTGAGCGAGGGGAGCAGACTGGCTAGAGCTATAAGGGTATGTGTTGAGAGGTACCAAGCGGTCAAGTTGACTTGATTTTGGCCCTGTATTTGGAATGAAGGGTGGACCCCAAAGGACTGACAAGTTTGAACTTAGGTAATAAGGAGGCAGACTAGCAAGGGGGTGGTGAGGAGGGAAACGTGAGCTTTGAATTCAGAGACTTGGGTTCAAACCTTGCTCCCCCACTTAGCAGGTGTACCAGTAAGTTGCTTCACCGGAGTCTAGGTTTCCTATCCCTGAAATGGAGAATAAATCCTAACAGGGTCATGAGAATTAAACTACATTTAGACATAAGAAAATGTCTGCCACCTGGTAGGGGCCTAGTTTGTCCACTTCCTTTCAAAGGCTTGAGAGTGAGAAAGAGATTTGATAACAGCAGTCGTTTCTGGAAGGATGGCCACATGGCTGTTTGGGCACTGGAGACAGAACGACCGGCTAGGTGTCAGGCAGTGTGACCAATCTGAGAGGACGGGTAATCACATCCATGTGGCCTTGGAGCCAAGCCCATCCCTGGTGACAAGACCGTAAAAGTTGACCTCCTGGCTCCTCTGCGGGTAAGGTGATAGACAGGGTGCAGCACATAATGCCAAGAAAAGCTTGGCTGTGCCACCTGTCCTGTCTGCTTCCCACCCTATCCTCGGCATCCTTAGGGCAGCTGAGAGAGGCAGGGCCCAGCCCCGTCAGTGCTGATCCAGGGCCTCGGGCACAGGCAGGCCTTGACCTCTGCTGGGTCCCACAGGCAGCTCTCCTCTATCTTTCCTAGCCGGGGAGTCTTCTGCAGAGTTCTCAACAGTGTTCTGAGCTGCTTAGCAAACTCATCTTCAGAAGACACTTGTTTTGAAAGCTTCGGAGGTTTACGTTTCCAAGTCAAAATGCCCCAAAGCACGGTCCTTGCGAAGAACTAACAGAATTAAAAAAAAATCAATATGAGACTCACCCCTCAGGAGCCGTTAGAAGAGACAGGTTTACCCACTAATTATAACTAAACCGTCATTGCCAGTCAACATCACCAGCTTTCCAAAAGTTTCTTCAGGTGAAAATGATTTTTCCTGTGCCTCAGAATCACCTGGAGGGCTTGTGGGCACCCCCCCCCCCACTCCCCGCCCCTCCCCAAGTCTGTGAATCAGGTCTGGGGTGGGGACTGCATTTCTAACACTTTCTGGGGTGATGCTGAGGCTCCTGGTCAGGGACGCTGTGTTCAGCGCCACTTCTGTGATGGATCTGCTTGTATGTATTTAGTTCACAGAGCTGGCGAGTGATCCAGAGTGCATGGGATCCTATTTCCCTCATGAGTAAACAGAAGCTAAGGTTAAGTGGCAGAAATAGGGTCAAACAATGCCTACAAATCTAAAAGCCACAAGCTTCACTGCAAGCCAAGAAATGGAAAAGGTGGAGGCGGTTCATTTTTAACAGGGAACCAGCTAAGGGCTTTAAAGTTTACTAGATGGACACTAACCAGTGATAGAACCACAACTCTCAAGTTTTCTTGGATATTATTCAAGGCTTGCAGTACCAAGTGTTTGCCAAGGGCCAGCAGCACGAGCATCACCTAGAACGTGAGAAACAGGCACAGGCCCCACCCCAGAACTTCCGGGTCAGAATGTGCAAGCTTTCCAAGATCCCCGGATGCTGCTGCTGCTGCTGCTGCTGCAAACGCAGGTTAGAGGAACATGGACAGAACGTTCTGCCCTCACCTGACGACAGGCCTCAGTAATGGTCCAGGGGAGGAGAGGGACTGTCTGCCCACGTCTAGTGTTACCTGCTAGCTTCAGGGGGTGGGCAGCTCTAAGTTACGTTCACCAATCTTCCCCCCCCCCCACCACCTCCACCACCAGACTAATCATGTGTGGGCATGGGCACAGCATGCAACAGAGGCCAAAGGTTGTCCTTCACAGGCCTGGAGGCTACCATTCAGTTGAGGCTTTGGAGTAAGAGTATCAAATGATTTTATTACAAAACTTAAGCCATTCATTGATCATTCAACTTTTCTAAAAAACATAAACATGAGAATAAAATAAACACACCCAAGACTCACTAGCTTTTGCAGGATAGGAAAAAGCCCTGGACAGAGAGCCTGCAAATGTTTTTCCTTTTACCGGATATCCGTACTTCCTCACACATTCTAGGGTCCCATGTTTTGTCACCTCTTATGAGGAAAGGAAACCGAAGCTACAAGATTCATGTACAAGAGGGTCACGACAACTTTAGAGCTATTTGATGTTCTAGTTGACAAATAAGCACTGTCTAACACCTACTCCATGCTAACCTTTACTGTCATTCTTTGAAATTGCATTTTGGGACTGGTTATCTTCATTCTCTGTAGCTCCAGCCCCTCTAGGATCCCAAACACAAACCCTAAAATCCACACGCAGTCTCCAAGTTCAAGTATAAAGGTTTGTTTCAGGACAACCCCAGGCTGACGTAGTGTTTCTTTATAACTCTGTAGTGTCTTCTGGATGCCATCCCCTTCGACAGGCTGACCGGATGGCAGCACAATGAGGGGGCACACAAGGTCAACTTTGCTACTGCCTGTTCAATCTGCATGCTACCCCACAGTCCAGGCTGAATGCTGAAATCAGTGACGACCTCGGCCTGTCTTCATTCTGAAGGTGTACTCTTAAGTAACCGAATCCATTTCTTCACAGTTAATTTAATGGAGCTTCCAAAAAGTGTCAGACATACTCTAAAAAGAAAAGAGAATCGGATCAAAATGCCTCTTGATGAGAGACTACATTTATGTTCCTAAAGAAATTTACAATTAAACTAGGAAGACTGGAAATGAATGTTTTGCATTCCGTAACAGAATTGAGGTGTTCTCCCAATACTGGCACAAATAGACAACCTCCCCTTCTTGAGTCAGTGCCCTACACGAGCGTCCCGCTCTTGCTTTGTTCACTCACTGATGCTTTCCTATCAAAAATGACAGACATCTTCATGAACCTTGAAAAGAGCACACCAAAGTGGAATGAGGGTAAAGGGCACACCCCAATGGTAACTAACAACGGCTAAGTGAGGATCCGCTACTTACTTGCTATCACTGCTCATATTCACTAATGGCTCAAAGCCTGTAAAAAGCATTGTTTTGTGCATCTATAGCTGACTTTTAAGATTAAAGTAAATCCCAAGTGTAATAAAAAGAGGTATGCATAACAGAAGTGTCCCATGGTAACGGATAGTGGTAAACTCAAATCTCTAAATACAAGGAAATCCAGCAGGGCTAAAAGCGGACTGTGTGCACCATTTAGGATGCCATTTTAGAACGCATTGTTCGATTGTATATTCAAATTGCAAACCCAAGTTTAACTCATGTCCAGGGGTGAGACTCATTTACACATGATCTTAGCCAAAAGGCCGAGAAGCGATTAGGAGCGAGGCCCATTTTCATTTTCAGAAAAACAGGACTTTCATTTGAATTTCTCTTGTGCACAACAATCATCCCGGTTGGTTTCTACTGAAGTAGAAGTATCTATTCACAGCCTACATGTTTAGCTCTGGTGGCACACAACTTCATACTCGCTAACACAAGAGGACACTACTAATTCGTTCTCAGTAACAAACGACTCCTAAACAGCAGCGGAAGTCTATCTGCACTAAATGCTTTTCTGAAGGTATAAAGAAGATGATCCCCAATGGTGGCTTACCCCTTTTCTATCCATTTTATATATTTATAAGCCAGAGATGAAGGCTCCTGGACAAAAGACAGGATACCGGACCTTAGGAAGCATCCTGGGATGGAGCTGGGGGGTCCTGGCTCTCAGGCTCTGGAGGGGGCGCTGGCACAGCTTCTTTTTTCTTGGCCGCCAGGAATTCATGAATTGCTCTTTCTATCTGTGGTCTGAAGATGTGGTTTAGTTTGGGATCCACCACTTGAGAAATGATTCTGTCCACTCCAGCTTCCAACATCCCTGACCTTACGGAGACAAAGAGATCATTCTCTGAAGGTCCACGCGCCCTTTCCCCAGCCTCCCCTCGTGTTTGCACCGTGCGTACCTGACCTGTACCTGTAGTACGATATCAAAACTGGGAAAATGACACGAAGACAATACGACCTTATTCAGATTTCACAGGTGTGGCTGTACCCTGCACAGGTAGCTCTGTGCCATTTTAGCCACATGAGTAGCTTCAGGGAGCCACCACAACGAAGCTCTTACCTACGCCACCACAGCACCCCCTGTGCCAGCTAGCCCCTGCAAGTCACACTCACCTCCTCCCCGTCCACCCCCAAGCCCTTGGCAACTACTGATCTCCTGTCCATCACTGTAATTGTTCATTTATCAGAGTTACATATGTGGAATCGGCACCATGCATCTGTTTGTTACTGGCTTTTCTCACTCAGCATAATTTCCTGCTGTTTCTAAAGAGGTGGGCTTCATAAGCTTTTAGATATTCCAGGAGAGTTCAGTGGACGAAGACCTGAAGACAAGTGTTAGTATTAAGAACAAGAAAAGGGGAGGAGATTAGAAGAAGCTTATCTTAGGACACCAGATTCCAGGACCCACCTCCACTTTTATGCCCAGTGACACTACGAAGTCACTTGGATGACCTAGCAGTAGCGCTTTATTAACTGAAGTTCAGTTTGTTTGAAGGACACGCTTTAATAGGACTCTACGCCTTCCTAAAAGCTGCCATCACGCTTTAGAGGAGCCATGTGGACTCAAAGACTTTGTAGAACTCCCCTTCACTTGGGAGACCAAAGATCCAGCTCCTCCTGCCCAAGATCCGAATGCCGATCCTTGGTGTAAAACTCCCATGTATCTGTCAACTACACTGAAAACTCTGAGCAGCAGCGAATATGTTTTGCAACCTGGAATATATTTCAGAGCACCCAGGAAAGTTTACACAGGAGGCCTATGGAGGTTGGATAAACTAGCAAGAATGTCAGTTGAGTGCTTTGCTCATTTGAACTTGAATAAAAGGGTGGACTGTTGGACTCGTGTGTGGGGTTTGCTGGAAAGTGCCATGCACCTTGACCAAAAAAATGACTCGCATCAGCTTTCCGCTTTCCTGTGTATCATACTGGTGATTACTGCCTTTTCACTCCTAATTCTAGTTACTTACTGAACCACACTCTGCCTCAGACCATTTCGCAACTGGTTTTTGTTCATTGTAGGATTCCATTCCTGCTTGTCCAGATGTGTTGACACAAAATTATCCACTTTCTGCCTCAGGTTTTGGTAAGCTGGCTAAAACATTAAAAAGAAGACGCAAGGTAAGAAGTTATATGCACCAAAGTTTTAGAAATCAGTCACTCAAGAATACTGCTTTCCACAGAAACGTAGAATTTTCAAGTCCTTGAAGACACTTCTACTGTGACTATGAAGATCACCGTGCAGCACAGTAGAGTGGGAATTAATGCCCGACACAAGCGCTTACTTTATGGTGGCCAGGCACAAGGCCAGATGCTTTATCATCCCATTTACTTTTCAAGTAACTGTACAGGGAGATTTTATTAGCTCTCTCCTGCCCCCATTTTAGAGATTAGAAACTTACACTTAGAAAAAGTAAACAGCTTGCCCACTTAGCTAAAATGTGGCACAAGCCAAGGGCAGACCCAGTCTGTTTCTGAATCAAAGGAACCGAGTTCCAGCCTGGCACCGTCACTAACTAGCTGTCTGACTTTCAACAAGTCACCAATCTTTAAGTCTCAGTTATTTCCATTTGTAAAACTGAAAAGCTGCCGCCCTGCTTACCTCGCAGAGTATCCTTAGCAACAATGAAGGGGTCAGGAAAGCCCTCTGCATAAAATGAAGGGTCACCAAAACCTCAGCACAATGAGAGAATGCAGACGCAAGTCAGAGCCTATGGAACACTGGGAAAGGCTGAAAGGAAGCATGGCTGAGGTCCAAACATGGAGCTTGAGACACTTACTGGTCTTAAATGTTCTCGACACAGCGAGGGTCAGAACAAAATGAGAAGGAACTTGGTGAACACAAAGAACATATGTTCTCAGCCTCTGAGACCTTCTGGTATGCTCAGCTACTCTTCTTTAAACCAGGTATGATAGATACAGTGTGCATTGCTGTTTAGTATCACCGCTGTCCCCTTCTGCCATGGGCAGAGGATGCTTACCTACCCCAATGATGCTGAGTTTTGGCCATGTCATACGGTCTGGTCATTGGAGTGCTAGGGACAAGTGACCTGAAATGTGGTTGTGTCTGGCTTGGTTCTTGTGCTCTGGTGACCCTCTATGAGGGCATGTCCTGGGATCTAAGATGAGTTCATGTGTCGCCGAGCTAAACCGAAGCCCAGCTGAAGACTACTTGGATGAGCTGAACTTTAGCTGACCTGCAGCCCTATCAACATAAGAATGAATGCCTGTCATAAATCACTGTGATTTGGTTTATTATGCAGTGTTACTGTATCCAAAGTTTGCTAGCAGTCGGGTAAGTGAAATCGACAAAAGAATGAGTAGGCTTCAGCCTACACGTGGACTCCCAAACACCCATGTACTATCTACTCCTTCTTCCTCTCCTCACGAGGGTCGGGCAGAGGGTGCCACGTTCTCCTGGCCCAAGGGTGGTGCCTGACCCATGCTAAGACAATGCTGATGTTTCCTGCAATTTCTTTGAATAGGAATTGAGAATCCCTTTCTAGAGGAAGAAGACATAAGATGTAATAAAAATACTAGCAGCCAAATGGATGACTCTGCTCTACGGTGACAGTAAAACAGTTATAAAGAGCAGAGACGAAGGCCCTCGTGGAGCATCCCTGGTTCCAAATGCATCCCTACTCTTCTGGCAGTTTGCACCTTGGGTCCTTTCTTGGGCCAACAGATTCATCTCTTTGCTTAAAGGAACTAGAAACTTGAACTACGCATCCTGTTTTACTTTCTGCTATTCAAAATAACTCACCTGGTTTGAAATGACAATTACTGTGTATTGAAAAAAAGACAAAGGACAGCAAACGTCACCACCAAACCCGAACAGATCTTGACACTACAGAATAATCCCTTCAGTTCTTGAAGCGAAAGGAAAGAATGCGCCTGCCATTACGTTTTATTGTATTAATCTGTCCCTAGCTTGACTGACTCCCGTATCAATTCTGTTTATTTATATTTTGGTGCACTACAAAGTAATCATCAGTATACTCCTGAATATTTCAGCAGTCTGGGAAGGGGCCTAAGGATATACGTTTCTAACAAGTTCTCAGGTGACGTTGATGCAGCTGATCCACCGGCCACACTGAGAAGCTTGGGGCTAAAGCAACAGAGGACTCAACAGGTGCCTAAAAACACGCTATCTTCCAGAATTAAAACCACCCTAGAATTACCAGAAGGAGCATCTAAGGTGTTGGTGGGAAAGGCTCCAACTCTCCTTCCCCAACAGCTTTGTAATACTCTTATTTTCTTTTTTCCAGAGAGAGAGAGAGAGAGAGAGAGAGAAAGGAGAGAGAGAGAGAAAGGAGAGAGAGAGAGAGAAAGGAGAGAGAGAGAGAGAAAGGAGGGGGGGAGAGAGAGGGGGGAGAGAGGGGGGAGAGAGAGAGGTGGGGGGAGACAGAGCACGCTCGTGCATGGGGGTAGGTGGACAGAGAGGAGAGAGAGTCCCAAGAAGGCTCCGTGCCTTCAGCACAGAGCCAGACTTAGGGCTGGATCCATGAACTCTGAGATCAAGAGACCTGAGCCGAGATCAAGAGTTGGACACTTTACCAACTGAGCCACCCGGGTGTCCCTCTTTCTTTCTCTTTTTTTTCTTTTAAATAACTTGCATATTACATTGACTTAGCCACACAAAACTTAACAGAACATAGGAAATGTGAGTGGAGAACTTGTGATGGGAGAACACCCAGGGTCCTGGGAAAGGTAAAAGCTTAACTGGTATTATCTGAGACCTTTAAATAAGTAAAACTAAGCACTAAATATTAAGGGCTTCTAACACCACTTACTCTCTATATTATCTGGTCTACGGGTCAGTTTTCTACCCTGGGGTACAAGCTTTGAGGACTGGTGGTGACTGACTTGTTCCTATACCCACACAGCCTACCATGCTGTAGGCCAATAAACGTTCAATGAATAAATGGACTGTGTCTTTCCCTATCTTTAAGTTGTAACTTTAAGTTCACAATCTTCCTGTTAGTTAGGTAGGCAGGTTTTCTCAAAGAGAAATCACTTCCTTCGAGGAGCTGTCCAGTAACAGAGCCTCCTAACCCTACCACCATGGTCTTGCTAGAGAAGCTTCTGAAAAGGGAGAAAACGAACATTCCAGCACCTACTATACGTCTGACACAACCCACGTGACTTCACTGAATCCCCACGACTTTGGCAAATAACATATGTAATAGCATTTTACTAGGTTGACCGATGGCGTTAGGATCTAAAAAAGGCACCAAATCCCTTTCAATCCACCACAAGGATGCCAGTTCTGCACCAACGTACCTAATCCAAGCCTGCAAATTGCTGAGCTGGAGAGAAGGAAGAAACAAATAGCTACAGCGTTCTGGTGACTGTGCATTCAAACCGTTCTTGCTTACTCACCTGGCTTTCTCCAACATTAACACACAGAGGTTTGTTACTGAGGGGCTCAAAGAAGTCTCACCTTGGGAAAGATCGGATCTAGGCTCTGAAACCAGAACCGAATCCCCAAGTCCGGAGAAACGACCGGACTGCACACAGCTGAGGGCGATGGGGCTGGGAGCCCAACCCACGTGTGTACCACTCAGAAAGCCTCCTGTACTGCCCCAAGCGGTCTAGTGCCTCACTGCTGAGATTTTTAAAAATACCTTTTGTGAGAAAAGCCAAGCTGCAAGCTTGCCATCCTCACGCCCAGCCCGACCCCGTCGGCCAGGCGGCCTCGGCTACCTTGGTGTCCACGTCGGCCAGGCAGTCCCGGCGGAAGCTGTCAAACAAGCCCCGGCTCTTGAGCTGCTCCACGATGAGTGCGATGAGCTGCGGGTCCCCGGGAGGCAGTGAGGCGGGGTTGATGGGGCCGCCGCTCCCACCTGCCCCCGCCGCCCCTGTCGCTGCCCCAGCCGAGGCCTGGCCCGCTCCGCCGCCGCCCACCGAGCCCGTGCCGCCGCCGCCGCCGTCTGCCATGGCTGCGCCCGGGGCCCACAGAGGAGACCGAACACAACTTCTCAGGGACGGAGGGCCTGAGTCGTGGAGAGGCGGCAGAAGCGCCCAAGAAGGAGGCGGCGGAGGGGGAGGACAAAGGGGAGGCGGCGGGGGGAGAGGAAGAGGAGAGGAGGGAGAGGGCGGCGGGGGTGGCGGCGGCGGGGGGAACCGGCTCTGAGGCAGCGGAGGTGGTGGTAGAAGCGGGAGAAACGGCCCGCTCCATCCCGGGCGCTCTGCCGATGACGTCACCACTGGCCTTTGCATTGTGGGACGGGAAGTTTTCGGCAGTCACCTCCTCCTTTCTTATAGGCAGAGGTCTAGCCGACAGAAACTACAACTCCCGGCAGGCTCCGGCTGGCTTGGCGTCAGTTTTCGGGGCAGTATGGGAATTGTAGGCTCAGGCCCTCGTGATTGCCGCAACGTGCGCTGGCCTTCCTCGTCCAGTCGCTGCAGCGCTCGCCTTGAATCTGCAGGTCTCGGCAAATGCCCGATTATAAGAATCATCTGTGGGGCTGGTTAAAAGTATAAATTAACAGGCTTGTCCCTGAGATGTTCGGATTCAGTATTACTGGGTAAGGGTCTAGGAATCTGTGCCCTAACAGGCACACCCACGTCCTCCTTGAACAATAGGAGCCCGGGAAATTTGGGAAAAAACAGTAGACTAGTCAGATTTGTATTATGTGTGGATATTTTTTTATCCTTTCAGATTTTAATAGCAGTGCATATTTAGAAAATTGAAAAATAGCAGAACATTGTGACGAAAAGTTCCCCTGAATTTTTTCTTACGTGTGTGGGTTTCCTCCCAGTTATTAGACACTGTCCTAATAACGGTAGTAATAATAATAATAAACTAATGTCGAGTAAATGGAATATGCCAGGAATGAAGCTAAAGCACTTGGTACACACGGCTTGACAAGAAACTAAAACGCAGATACTGTTATTGCTGTTTTCCAGATACAGAAATGGAGACGCAAAGAGTTTGTTGCCCTGATTACGTAGCTATAGGCTGAAGACGAGGCTTTGAACTCAGGTGTTCCGAATCCAAATCTGGCAGTGTTTAACCTAAGGTATGCTTCCTTCTGAGATCTAGCTGGCATCACACACTAGGTAAGGCTTTTTATCCTGACTTGTTTTTAGCCGCAGTTCACCACGAGAACCCCACGGTTGCCCCCACCATAGTCTCCTTTCAGCCTTTTGCCTGTTATTAGCTCAACTCCTGCCCAGGACTGGGGCAATGGTGTGTGCCATTGTTATGTTCTCATCTTACATAAGCAGTGTGGGGTGGGGGGATATAAATAATAAATTCTGCAATATCTGTGGCTACTGGGAAGAGGCGGAATAGAGAGATTTGGGATGCTCTCCACACTAATGTTTCCTACTCAAGAGAGTTTAAATTAATCCTCAAGATAAGTATTCAGGTGCTAGTTTATATTCACCTTTAACATCAGGTCAGTCTTCCTCAATTAAATGCAAACTTTAATGTTAATGACATTCTCTTAATACTTCACCATCCTTGAGATTAGCTAATGCCTGTTCTTATTAACTGACCTCACACTTACTACCTGTAGCCTCAGGAGAAGCCCCGTTCAGGCTACCTGGGCCCCATGTTTATTCTCCTCCAACCAACTCTGATCACCTTGACCAGCCTTTTATCTATTTTTGGCACAGCACACCTGACTCGCTTTCCCCAGGGCACATTTCTGACCTTCAGACCTAATCTGGTTTTGGTCTCCTTGATATAGACTTTCAGAGCCTAATTTTTGTAGCAGTTATTATAATTAAAAGTGAATCGTTTAGGGGCGCCTGGGTGGCGCAGTCGGTTAAGCGTCCGACTTCAGCCAGGTCACGATCTCACGGTCCGTGAGTTCGAGCCCTGCGTCGGGCTCTGGGCTGATGGCTCAGAGCCTGGAGCCTGTTTCCGATGCTGTGTCTCCCTCTCTCTCTGCCCCTCCCCCGTTCATGCTCTGTATCTCTCTGTCCCAAAAATAAATAAACGTTGAAAAAAAAAATTTAAAAAAAAAAAAAAGTGAATCGTTTATAGACTAATTAGCCATTTGTTTCCCCTACTAGAGCATAAGCTTTAGAGCTGGGACCACGTCTTGTTCATCACTGTGTCTGCAGCCTGTAGCACAATACCTAGTTCAAAGTGAATGTGTAAATTCCTGTCTGTTTCCTTAGTTTTAGGATAGGATCAGAGTGTGTGTATTGTGTGTGTGTGTGTGTGTGTGTAGAGGGTGGGTATCGTTTAAGCCACAACCTTCAGAAAAGAAGCATTGTAGCAGGAAATGATGGATTAATCTGTTGATCTAATGGAAACGTGATCCTGGAGATTGGCAGTAGGTGGTTCACCCTTTGGCAATCTCACTGTGGGTTATGGGGACCTTGTGTCCCGGCGGGTGGAACTCTGAACCGTGAGAAGATGCACCATATGTCTGCGACCTTGCCTCTGGAATTGATATAAATGGGGTGGGGTGAGGGTTTGAGGAGCCAAGGTGATCAAGACTTATTATTCATCCAGACTTGCAACCGGAAGCCACTGCTTACATCTCGAATGTGCTCATTCCGAGTCAAGGGATGTGTAGCACACAGTGGTCACTGGGGGGCGCCATTGCTCCGTTAATAATCCATCACCTTTAGAAATTCTATACAGATCATTGCTTTAATTTTGGCCCAGGTCGTCTCGTTTTCAGGTATCCTTTAGGAAAAAAAAATAATTGTTGAAGCTCAGTTTTAAAACTGGTCTGAAACAGGTTTCCTGATCCCAGTGAATTTCACGTACTAGGTTCTGGAATATTTTATATCAAAGATTGCATACAAGAGTGGAAACTCCATTAAGTCTAAACTCAGGTCTCGAAACAGAAAGGGCAGGAGCTGGAAAGAATTGAGATCTATAGGTTGCCAAGGGAGATAGGAAAAAGCAGCCACGTGCATGCACGGGCTTTTTGCATCAGATGGCGCAGGATTGGAATTCCAACTGTCACTTTGGGGCAGTGTGACTTTGGGAAAGCTGAATCACCTCTCCAAGCCTCCACTCCTCAGGACCTTGGAGAAGATTAAGCACCATTTTGGCAGTCCTTTTAGTATAATCCCTGGCCCTTAGCAAATGTTTAATAACCTTCCAGTTGCAAATTTACCTTTGGGTTGGGGGGTTGTTTGATTTACCTCTGTCTCCTCCCGCTGACCTCTAAATTCCATGAAGGGATTGTCTGTTTCACCTAGAACAGGGCCTGGTACATACAGGCTCTTGGAAGATGTATGATGGATGGATGGAAAAAATCATGAATGGGAAATTTGCTCTTCTAAGTATAGAATAGACTAAATACATGACTAAATAGAGTAGGAGGCTGGGGCAGTGAGCCCCCAGGTTAGAAAGGTTGCCCTGGTAACCTTCCAACCACGTAATCCAAGATCCTGGTCCATAAGCAAGAGCATTCCAGAGCACCATGGCTAAATCCAGGACTGCATTTAGACACTACAGCCACTTGGGGTAGATACGTTGTTGATTGTTATTCATGTTCATGGTGTGGCCCTTTTTCTCCTTGTTTCTGTGTCGTCATCCAGGGAGCCCTGCCAATTCTTAGGCTGGACAGCTGTTCATTTCCTAATTAACAGCATCCAGAGTTTCTCAAGATTGCCTGTCTGTAGTGTGTTGGCTGTATCTATACCATGTGATCTCAGCTGCTTTTTGTTTGTTTCTGTCTGATATTTTCCAGCGTATCTAATGACAAAATGGATCCAAATACACGTCAAAAAACAGAGCTTTAATAAGCAGGAGTCCTCAGCACCAGTCAATACTATTACTGCCTTTATTACCAGACATGCATCTCAGATATCATTTCAGGCTTTGGTGTTTTTAACATGTTGTCATTTCACATTATTATTCCTGAAAGGTGTCTAGGGAAAGAGGCAACCCGAGATAATATTGAAGAAAGAGAGAAGTTTGGATTCTGGGTTGGGTTTAGACATAGCACCTCTGCTTATTGACTTAGGGTCATCCATTAACCAATATGAGTGTTGGCTTGTTCACCTGTAAAGTGGGGATGATATTAATACCTACCTTTTGTTGTCCTGAAAATTAGGGTGATCATATATATGCAGAACCTGGTATGTAGTAGACCATTAATTTTTTTTTTCAACGTTTATTTATTTTTTTGGGACAGAGAGAGACAGAGCATGAACGGGGGAGGGGCAGAGAGAGAGGGAGACACAGAATCGGAAACAGGCTCCAGGCTCTGAGCCATCAGCCCAGAGCCTGACGCGGGGCTCAAACTCACGGACCGTGAGATCGTGACCTGGCTGAAGTCGGACGCTTAACCGACTGCACCACCCAGGCGCCCCTGTAGTAGGCCGTTAATAGCTAACGATACCATCTTGATACAACATTCTAATGCACTCAGTTGTAGTCTATGATTGGGGGGAGAAATCTTGATTAACATATGCATTACTTTGGGAGTTTTAATCTTGTGATGACGTAGGGAAACACTCAGCCAACCCCTAAGCTGGTGAGCCCAGTGAAGCCAAGTTCGTAGTCAAGTCCTCTATGCTGTTGCTGCTGGGGTCCGGTTCCACCATCTCTCATTGTTGTCACACTGCCAACATTGTCTCTCATTCTCCAGTGACACTCCCTATCTTCCTATTTATTTCTAGTTGCTTATCCAGTATCTATTCTCCTCCTTTACCAGCAGAAGAGGCTGCAGCGTGCCCTGTTGAAGTATATACTTCCCTAGATGCCACTGTTGCTAGGGGTGGCCGTAGGTCCTGCTTCTGGCCAAAGAGATAATCAGCCGAGGTTCCTGGGCAAGCTTTGCCTTACTGATAGAAGAAGCACCCCTTCCTGCTGTAGCATAAAGGCACAGCAGTCATGAACCAATACCCTGAGGGTTAGTTGGGGCCATGTAACGAGTTCTAGTCAGTGAGTTGTGAGCAGAAGTGATGGAACATTTAAAAACCCACATGGGACGCTCCAAGAACTCTCTTCCCATCTGTTATGATAAGAAGCACAGTTTAAGATAGTGGCTGGTCTGTCATCCTGGGTCCCAAAGGGAGGAGGTGTGGAGCAGAGGCCCCACTGGCCCCTAATGGACATGTGGCAGGAGTGGGAAATAAACCTTGGTTGTTCGAAGCCACTGAGCTTTTGGAGCTGTTTGTTAGGACAGCAGACCCTAGTCCAGTCTGACTGATACAACCCTGACCGCATTCCCCCGCTAAATCCATCAGCTGAGAAATAACTGAAAAACGAATGAATGAGTGAGTGACTGAATGCATCATTGAATCAACTTCCTTCTCGCAGGGCCCATCCCTTCAGCTCATGTCTAGAAATGGCCACAAGTCAGCCTCATTTACTATGTGCCCCCTTTGAGACAGTGTCAGTCAGTCCTTCTTCAACTTTGGCAGCCATCCAAATTCCTTGAGGACCATATTAAAAACATAGATGCTCAGCTATCCCCCCAAACCTACAGAAGCAGTCCCTAGAGGTGAGTCATGGCCATCTGCATTTTTAAACAAGTTTCTTAGGAGGTTCTGACAATGGGCCAGGGTCAGGGACTGTGGCCTCTCTAGGTGGAAATTTCTGGACCCATCAACAGGCCAGAAAGGGTGATGGTCTTCGGCATGTGGGTTTTCAGCTTCTCGCCGTCGTCCCCTCCCCAAGTCCTACTCCCAGCCTCCACCCTTGTGCCCATGTGGCCACTTTGACCTAACAGCAATTGCCATTGATAAAGGTTCCCTTGAATATGTGGGTGACATCTTCTCCCTGACCGTTTATCTGTCAGAAGAAGGGAGTTGAAACAGGGTGGCCAGAAGAACCTTCTGTGAGAGGTGTCAGCAGTAACAATCTAACATCTTTCAGATGCATGCAATATACTGTGATGTGATGTGATGGTGCTGCTTCTAAGATAATTCAGGCATGACACACATGTGATGCCTATAAATTCATAAGTGTGCCACACGCCCTGTGGTATAACCGTTGGACAAAGTTTAAAGCTGTGTGACAGTTGTCTTCTTTGTTCCTTTGGCGTTTCTCTGTGACTGTGTATTTAGCCGTATTTGGAGAGAACGTCTAAATTCGAGGACTGGACCGTGAGGCCCGGGGGAATGACCCTCCCGACACCCCACCACCCCCACCCCAGAGGCAAAGAGAGGCCAGGTGCTGGGTGTCTGGGTGTGGCTCAGGGGCCACTTTCTGTAGCCAGGCCCTGTCAGGGCAAGCAGAGGTCTCTGAGCTGAGGGAAGTCGCTTCCATTTCTGAGAGAGAGGTGGCTTTAGGGTGTGTTGGATTGTCCTGGAAACACCGCTGAAATTCCAAAGATTTATGGCAGGAGGAGAAGCAGATTGCCCCAGCTAGAGGGAGGGAAGTAATAGTTATTGAGTGCCTACTGTGTACCTGGCCCCGGTGGGGCCCCCACTATCTGTAGTTGGAACAGTGGCCCTGCAAGGCAGACAGACATTCTTCTCATTTTACAGATGAGGACACTGAGGTGCAGGGAGGGGAAGTCACAAGCGAAGTTCACGCTGGGTCTGCCCGATGCCTAAAGCCTGGGTTCTGCCTTCTGTAACATTTTAGGAGGACTGTGACCTCTGGAGACGGGCCTGGGATGGAATTCTGGCCCGCCCACCACGTTGTAGCTATGAATCTTGGGTCAGCTCTCTTCTTGGAGCCTCCGTTTTCTCATGTGTGATATGACAGTAATTACAGAACCTACCTCCAAGGGATGTGGTGCCTGGCAGGTGCTAAGTTCTAGATCCATGCTACCTGTGATGGTTCTAGAGAGAAGACTGGTGATGGTTTGTTGAACAGGAAAGGGCCTGTGCACAGGTGAGGAGGTATGTGCATGTAGATTTTATTGTTCCTGAACTCAGGAAGCTCTTTCCGGGCCAAAGGGGCTGTTGTTTAATGTGGTCCTTGGGTGGTTGAGCGTCCCTGCCCCGATCTATGACAGCCTGGTGCTCTTCCCCCTGCCTCTACCCGCTGTCTGCTGTCCCCCACCCCCAGCCCTGCCCTGGTGTCTGCTTTGCTGGGGACTCCAGGCTATAGTGGGATATTTATATCCTTCGGGGCTCAAGGACAGAGGAGTGTAGGGAGCCACTGGGAGCTCCCGCACCCTGTGTCCTTACCCTCCCCTGAGACAACCTAGGTAGGAAGGCTCTAGAAGCTGCCCGTGGACTTACGTCATGCTGGGCCAGCTTCCTGATTTCCTTCCATTGCCTTTTCTGACCAACCCTCTGAGGTAGCCTTCTGGTTTGGGGCCCAGGTCAGCAGTGCTGGCTGAGTGTCTTTGGCAAGTTACTTAACTTCTTTAATCGGCCTCACATTCCCCACCTGCAAAACAGAGAGGACCCAAATCAGCCCTACTTGTCAATAAAATATTGTACATTAAGTACCTAGCACAGAAATGAGGGCACGGTAAGTGCATACATACGTCATGGTTATTACTCATTGTCCTCTTGTCGTATGTGTCCTTGGTAGTGGAGCTAAATCACTTATTTGTTCACTCAGAAATAATGATACCCACATTCTGTTCTAGGTACAGAGGACTAAAGGGGAGAGGTGAGATACAGACATGATCTCTGCCTTGGTCCTCATCCTGGAAGAGTTCAAAACCTGGAGGGAGGTCCTTAATAGAGTGCCTGAGGAGGGAGGTGGATACAGAGGGAACAGAAGGGGTGCAGGGAACTGCTCGACACAGCCGTGGAGAATGTCACCAAGGAGGCACTGTTGGAGCAGGGTCCTGATGAGCGCAGTGGGCATTTGCCCTTCTTTTTAGAAGTTCCTTTGAGCACCTTTCCTGCGTTTGGGCAGTCTCCAGCTTATGAGTGCTGGCAGGAGGCGTAGAGCCCAGAGACTTGATTTCTCCGCTTCCCAAACGTGTAGCCTGGACTCCAGCTGTCAGAGGCCACCCTGGCCCACTGATGCCGCAGGGGGGCATATGAAGAAGTAAGGGGGAGGTGGCACCCCCTTCACAGGGGCCCCACGGGTCCGGTGCCTGCATGGGCAGCATCAGAGGCAGCTGCTGCCTTGTCTGTCCCAGCATTGGGGCAGTAGTGTCACCATGAAATGTCTAGTAGTGGGACTTTGGGTGCAGCTCCTGGCCTTGTCATCCTCAAGCCTGGATCTCTGGCCTTCCCAGAGATTCTGGGAGCCACACTATGTCCGTTACTACCTCCTTTACTGCATGAATCAGCCAGAATTCCCTTCTGTTGTGATTAAGATTCCCTGGATAAGTAGGTAGAGAAGGGGAGGCTCAGAGTCTCAGGCAGAGGGTCAGCTTGGGTAAAGGCCCAGAAGCTTGAAGAGCATAAGTATATTCTGAAAAGAGTTGCATGTCTCCAAGCTCTGTGGGGTTGTAGAGCATGTATTTGGGGTGGGGTGTGGTGGGGACCAGCAAGAGAGGAGTTTGGAGCACCTGGGTGGCTCAGTTGGCTAAGCGTCTCTCTTTTTTTTTTTTTTTTTTAATGTTTATTTATTTTGAGGGAGAGAGAGACAGAGTGTGAGCAGGGGAGGGGCAGAGAGAGAGGGAGACACAGAATCTGAAGAAGGCTCCAGGCTCCAAGCTGTCAGCACAGAGCCCGACGCGGGACTCAAACTCAACGAACTGTGAGACCATGACCTGAGCGCAAGTCGGACGCTTAACCGACTGAGCCACCCGGGCGCCCCAAGTGTCTGACTCTTGATTTCGGCTCTCATGATTCATGGGTTCGAACTCCCGAGTCGGACTCTGCACTGATGGTGTGGAGACTGCTTGGGATTCTCTCTCTGCACCTTCCCTGCCTGTGCACACACACTCTCTCTCTCTCTTTTCTCTCAAAAGTCAATAAACTTACAAAAAAGAGAGAGAGATGAAGTTGATGAAGTGGACTGGGGTCTCAGATGCTACCATTTTGGCAGTTGAACTTGACCTTGGGGTGGAGATGATAATCTTTAAATAGGGCAGGACCAGCATCCGATGTGCGGTTTGTAGAAATTTCTCTAGGACAGCACAGACTGGGTGAAGCTGGAGACGAGCAGTGAGGAGACAAGTGGCAGATGTCACATGCCCCTTGAGATCTAGATAAGACTGTTCACCCCTACCCCTACCGTGGCCATCCTGAGCCCTGCAGAAGGCCAAGCCTGACCCCCTCCACAATTTCTGCAATTCTCCATGGTCACCTCTGCTTTGGCACTCGTGCCTCTACCCTGTTCCTTGTAGCTTGTGGGTCTTTTGTATAAAGAATCAGCATCTTGATTCTTTATTACCAACTGAAATTCTGAGGGTAGCAGAGGAGGCACTGACATTTCAGCAACATTAAAAAACAAACTGGGGTGGGGCGCCTGGGTGGCGCAGTCGGTTAAGCATCCGACTTCAGCCAGGTCACGATCTCGCGGTCCGTGAGTTCGAGCCCCGCGTCAGGCTCTGGGCTGATGGCTCAGAGCCTGGAGCCTGTTTCCGATTCTGTGTCTCCCTCTCTCTCTGCCCCTCCCCCGTTCATGCTCTGTCTCTCTCTGTCCCAAAAATAAATAAACGTTGAAAAAAAAAAATAAAAAAAAAAAAAACAAACTGGGGGCGCCTGGGTGGCTCAGTCGGTTGAGTGTCCGACTTCAGCTCAGGTCATGATCTCACGGTCTGTGAGTTTGAGCCCCACATCGGGCTCTGTGCTGACAGCTCAGAGCCTGGAGCCTGCTTAGGATTCTGTGTCTCCCTCTCTCTCTGCCCCAACCCACCCGCATTCTGTCTCTGCCTCTCTCAAAAATAAATGAAAAAAACATTAAAAAAAATTAAAAAACAAACTGCAAATTGTACCTTCAACCTTCTTGCTCATAGAGGGCTTCCCTTATCATGAGGGATTCATGATCAGCTTTTCCTCCTCGTGAGCGCACAAGCCTCTGTCCAGCTTATCTCCCGGCCCCTCTCCCCGTGCCCATCTTCACTCCCACCCTCACAGTTTGCCACCAGAATGCCCACTTCTCATCGTGGGATGCAACATAAGTCAGCTCTCTTCAGCTCCCTTTTCCAGACTGAGCCCCAGTCCCGCTTTTGCATCCCCAGACCCATCAAGGAGGTCATCCAAGCGGGAAGCTCATCCTTTCAGCCAGCTCCACACTCCTTTGGAAACAGGAGTGTGGTCAACATGACTTTTCTGCTTCTGTTAGAGCTGTTCACGGTTGCATTTTGCTGCTAAGACCTGTAAACCGCAAAATAGCAGTGGCTTACACACGACAGGAGTTTGTCTGTCTCATGGAAAAGTCCGGAGGAAGGCAGTCCTGGGCGGATAGGGTGGCTCTCTGACCCTCAGACTCCTAAGCTCCACCATCTTGGGAATGCTGCCTTGTGATCCAAGATGGCTGGCCACAGTCTTGGAGAGCTTTCTGGTGCAGCCTCCAGTTAGAAATCGTGGTTCAAATTATTAAGGAAGAAGTGGCACATGTATATTGGGAGGAGACTAGGGGTCTGTGTTGTATCTATGAAGCCCACTTGTCAGAAGCTACAACTGCCCTCTTCCCTGGACTGGGTGTCGATGGGAGCTTTTGTATTTAGTCTGTTGGTCATTGGCCCAGTTGTTACCAATAATTGCTCTTCCTCCTTTAAAAATTTTTTTTAACGTTTTTGAATTTATTTTTGAGACAGAGAAAGACAGAGCATGAGCAGGGGAGGGGCAGACAGAGAGGGAAACACCGAATCTGAAGCAGGCTCCAGGCTCCAGGCTCTGAGCTGTCAGCACAGAGCCCGACGTGGTGCTCGAACTCACGGACTGTGAGATCATGACCTGAGCTGAAGTGGGACGCTTAAGCGATTGAGCCACCCAGGCACCCCTGCTCTCGCTCCTTTTAGAAGTGTCAACATCACAGCTTAAGGAAGGGCTGTGTAGGGGCGCCTGGGTGGCGCAGTCGGTTGAGCGTCCGACTTCAGCCAGGTCACGATCTCGCGGTCCGTGAGTTCGAGCCCCGCGTCGGGCTCTGGGCTGATGGCTCAGAGCCTGGAGCCTGTTTCCAATTCTGTGTCTCCCTCTCTCTCTGCCCCTCCCCCGTTCATGCTCTGTCTCTCTCTGTCCCAAAAATAAATAAACGTTGAAAAAAAAAAAAATTAAAAAAAAAAAAAAAAAAAGGAAGGGCTGTGTAGCTAGTCGGAGCCAGGTGTGTGAGATCCTTCAGAGATGCAGACCCTCACTCTCCGTGCCTGGTTCTCTGCACTTTTCTGGGATTCTGCTTGTCTGTTGTCTCTCTGTGGCTGAAGCAGATTATGGCCCCAGTGGCCTGTAGATGGCCCAGCTCCTGCTGCTGTCCGTCAGTTGCAGGCAGAGGGTTTATTTTCAGAGAGAACGTAGAGCTGCAGAGAAGTATCCATCTTTCTGGGGAAACAGTGCAGTGACTAAGGAGCCCGTGAGCGAGGAGGAGGAGGCCGCCTGCCCACCTGAGCTCCAGGGGGCTGATCTGCACTTCTGGCTGTCGGATTACGCCTGGCCCTTCGATGCTTCATGGTAGATGGTGCTCTGACATTTGCTGTTGGCAGTTGAAATTTGAGTGGACGGCTTTCTGTGACCACACCCAAAGGTGGGGGATCCCTCGGGGCGCCTGGGTGGCGCAGTCGGTTAAGCGTCCGACTTCAGCCAGGTCACGATCTCACAGTCCGTGGGTTCGAGCCCCGCGTCAGGCTCTGGGCTGATGGCTCGGAGCCTGGAGCCTGTTTCCGATTCTGTGTCTCCCTCTCTCTCTGCCCCTCCCCTGTTCATGCTCTGTCTCTCTCTGTCCCAAAAATAAATAAACGTTGAAAAAAAAAAATTTAAAAAAGGTGGGGGATCCCTCGAGCCTTGGAGGTGCTAGAGGAACACACAGACCTTGGTAGCTCAACCTGGAATGAAAGTCAGGTCTCGTATTTCCATTTCAGGGCGTTTTTCCTCTATTCGCTCCCTAGATGGGCTGTGGTTGGCAGGGTTCATATAGTGGACTGTGGGCATCCTTAATGCTCTTCGGATATTCCCAGCTTTCTGTCTCCTACATCCGAGGCAGGATTGCACCTGCTGGCCCCAAGGCAGGGCCATGTGAGTAGTCCAGCCAGTGAGCCATGAGTAGAAGTGACATGTGTCACTCGAATCTCCCTTTCGCTCTGCTGGGGTGACAGTGGGCAGTATCTGAAATGGTGGCTGTGCTGTCAGCCTGAGATCTGGGCAAAGAATGACCTGGAGCAGAGCCCCCAGCTGGCCCTTGATGGATATGTAGGGTGAACAAGAAATAATTCTTTAATATTTGAAGCCGCTCAGATTTAGGAAGTCTTATTCACACAGCATTACTGAGCCTACCTGACGGATGGTGCACATTTCCCATCTCTGTGGTTGCCTGGCATCCCAGCGCCCTTCCCGTTTGGGGCTTGGTGCCACCCTCGGCGACTTGTTGAGAGGCAGAGCCTCGCTATAAGAAGGTGAAAATGCCAGGCATCCCCCACTTCCCAGCCTCCCTTGCAGCTCAGGTGCAGGCGCGTGGCCAAGGCCAGCGGAGATCGTGCAGAGCTGTGGGGAGCCAGGGGCTGTGCGTTCGTGGCAGCTGCGATGGTGACATTACTGGGCTGGAGCCGTCGCGAGAGTCTGGGTTCTGATTCTGGCCGTGTGGCCTCGCTTTTTTCTTGCCTGCTTCCTAAGCCTCATTTTCCAGCCTTCCCATCTGTTCCGTGAGCTGCCCAGTATCCTTTCTATAAATTCCCTTTCAGCTTAAATCACCCAGCGTCCGTTCATGTTGCTGGAGACTAGGAGCCTTGGACAAAAACAGCCAATTAGGGGGCAGTTGTGAGGCTGCAGGGAGGCAGGAGGGAAGATGCACATGCTGGCTTCTCTTCCCCTTATGGGCCACTTCCCGGAAGCAGACCTTGTGTATGTTAGCCCAGAGCAGGCCAGAGGGTACTGGGGAAGGGGGTTCTGGTCACACTTGGGCCACCTTTAGGTCCATGAATCACACATTCCTTTCCTGTAAAATGGAGCAAATAACAAGACCTCACTTTATGGGGTGGATGTGAGGAATTGGAAAGAGAATGCATTTGACGGAGCTGTGGGAACCGTGAATCCCAACTCCAGTGCAAGTTTACCACTTTAACTGTGTAAAAGGTTAATGGGGTATGTCCAGCGGGGAATCTCGGGCAGTGCGGCTGTAAAGCGGTGACTGTCCTTCGTGATGCAGTTCTGTCACTCCCCTCCTGGGTGGGCACAGCTCAGTCCTCTCAGTTCAGACCCAGCTGAGGTCCCACCCATGAGACCAGAGACCCCAGATTTAAGGTAGTGATGGGCTTGGAAAAAAGCAGAGAAGCGTAAAGGTGGGAAAGGATTTTAGGGATTATTTTCTTCAGTCCTTTCAATTTGCAGAGCTCAGAGAGGGAGGACCCCTGACCCACAGTCACACGGCAAATCTGTCCCTGAGCTTGGGGCTGGGATGCAGGTCTTTTCACTGTGACAGCGTCACTGTCTTAATCTGGAGGTGCATTTGTGCTGTCATCCACGTTTGCAAAAATGATTTGGAAATACAGCAGCTCTCCCTCCAATTTACAAGCCCCATTTCATAGCAGCCTCTGACCACCTGATCCTTATCCCCGCTGGAGAAGGACACTTCTTTTTTGCTTTCTCAGCCGTCTAAAACACTTTCTTGTGGAAGGGCGAAAAATTGCTGAACTGATCTTTTTAAATTAACATGGGATCCAAACGAAACAAATTTGGAAGAAGAGAACTTTCTCCTCCAAGTGGCTGCCAGCACCCAGCCCCACCCCCACCAGCTGAAGTGTCCCTTGTTCTTGCCTGCTGTGCCCCAGATTCATGGGCCGCTCTCCGAATCGTTGGCAATGCTCTCTGCACTGTCCTGACAACCTCGGGCCATGAAATTAAAAAGCTAGTTACCGCATCTTGCTCCCAACGGCTTTGTCCTTGCCAGCGATTTGACAGAGAAATCTGGAAGAGGGAGCCTCCGCTATGCCTGCAGTGGGCTGAAATGCTGCCGGAATGACAATGGGCTTCACCAGGGAAGGAGGAGAGAACACGCAGTTTGCCAGGAATGAATGAACGAAAGAACAAGAGAGAGAGAGAGAGCGAACTTTGGGCTTCAAATTGAAAAATTCCAGTGTCTCAGCAGAGGTCTTGGTGCCTCTACTTTAAGACCTGCTACAAAATACTGAGCAGGGCACGTTTCTCCACACCAGTGCCCGGTGGTCCTCTGCCAGGGTCCAGAGCTCACGGCTGGAGAGCTCGGAAGTCAGAATTGGGGGAGGAAATGGCTCCAAACTGGGGCAAGCCCTGGGAGGCCAGCCCACCTAGCCAGCTTGCCTGTGTGGCCAAGGCCCCCCACCTTCCCGTCCCGCTACCCCTAGCCTCAAGTGTGTCCCCTGAATTGAGACGCTAGCGCTCACTCCACATTCACTGCCAACCCCCACCCCCAAGGAATTTTAAGAAATCTTCAAAACCTGAGGAATTTTAATTACGTTTAATTAAGAAAAACCTTTCTAGAAGACCACTGTGCTATGACTCACTGCAGCACGGGTGTCCCTGAGCTGCAGGTGGGTGGGGCTCCGTCTCTGTGCTCCAGCCCTTGACCTTGGCACCTACACAGAGCAAGGGCCTGGTCAATGCTTGTTGGGTGAAGGGATGGGAACAGCCATTTCAGAGAACAGCTCTTTCCTACACTGCCCCCTGCGGGCACAGGCTTCCTGACTGACTTGGAGGGGTGCAGGGAGGCAGGAAAGAGGCCTTTGAGCCCTGGCTCACCAGGGGCGGGCCAAACGAGGTCCTTGACTTCACAGCCAAGAGACCTTGAACAAGCTGCTTAACCTCCCCAAGTAGGTCTTCTTATCTGTGAAATGGGAGTCACGATGGTGGCCACTCAGAGGGAAGCTGTGAATTAGACAAAGGCTTGCAGGTCAAGTGCTTGCCATGTAGTCAGTGTTGAATAAAAATAAAAATTTGCCAGGACCTGGACGTAGAGCCTGTTCTTACAGGGAGACTCTTCCTGAGAGCTTTGGCCTCACCGTCCCAGGGGACTTGGGATTAGTGTCTTGACTGGACAGGCCTGGTAATGAATGGACCCTGGGAAGCCATGTTGGTCCTCACTATTGAACTGAGCACATGCACTCAGTCACTCAGTCACTTACTCATTTACCTGCATAAATGTTTATCAGGTGCCTTCTGTGTGCTTCCCTGTGCTGGGCTAAGGGAGTACGTGAAACGTGGCATGGTCCCAGGTTTTGGAACTTAGAAGCAAGTGAGAAATAAACAAAATCAAGATCAAAATCATTTTGGGTGCATATCAGTAGGTGGTCAGGGAAGGCTTCTTTTGAAAGGCGGTGCTTGAACTGAGACCTTGCCATGCTCAGACCTGAGGAAAGAGGGTCCTGGGAAAGGAAGCAATTGTATAAAGTCCTGGAGGTGAGAACGAGCCTGACTAGCAGGTCAGTGTGTCCGTGGTTGACGGAGCTGCGGGACAGGGATGGGTTCATTGAAGAAGTCATTCCACAGGAAGCCTACCTGGAGGGTTGGGGCTGGGCCTGCAGTCCAGAACATATGCCAGGGGTGGAATATGTTCACCATTGTCTCTCCCGAGGCCTGCCCCAGCCCCCTCTGTGTCTTGCGCCTGCTGTGACTTCATTAGAGGACAGGTCTTGCAAAATAGAGATGTAGCTCTATCAGGCTGTGCATTATTACATATGGCCCACCTTCCCCAAGTGCATGTCTCCCTGACCTTGGGGTTATGGCCAGGTGTGTAGGGGGAATATACTTTCCTTCCTGCTGCCCTCCTGTGTGTGCACATGCTGGTGCTGGCCACTGAAGTCAGAGATGCTCTTCCCAAGCCGGGTCCTGACTGGGACAGTGGTCAAGTAAGCTCCATAGTGGGCCTGTCCTCCAGGCCCCCAGCACGAGCTCACCCTTATGGCGACGGCTCCCCTGGTCTCAACTGTGCCAAATGAGGACCTGCAGCCACCATGGAGGTCAGATCTGGGGTCCCAACACCATGTTGACATGACTGGCCAACTCACAAAGGGCTGCCTGCTTGGGGACCCCAAGCAGGCAGCCAAGGGCCTTCTGGTGATACTGAGCCCAAGAGTCTGTCTCAGGGAGCTAAGAAGCCAAGAGGTGTTTGATCCAACCCATTCATTCATTCATTCATTCAATGTTTGTGCAGCACCTGCCATGTGTCATTCATCATATTAGTGCCAGGTCATATTCTGCTGTGGTGAACAGGCTAGATAGGGTTCTGGTCTTTATGGACATCAGTACTTTTAGGGGGGCAAACAGACACAAGATAAGTAAGCCCAAAACACAGAATTCTGAACCCCGATAAGTGAGAGAAAAGACAAGAACGAGACCTGTTGCCTACACCACAGACGCACATTTGGTCAAATCTGACCTCATGGTGCAGGTCTGAATCCTCAGGGAAGGTTCAAGTCCCATATAAATACCCAGAATGCTCGAATCATCTGTGAGGTTCGTTATCAACAGTACATGCCACAGAAAAGAAACGTGAAAACCCATGTTGGAGAAGAAGTCTGAAATCTGGCCAGTTTTGAGATTAGCTGGCGAATCCTGATGGTAGGTCAAGTTTGACAGTCGTCGCCCGCGTTTGTAAGCTCAGAGATGTGAGCTGGTGACTGCGGAGCAGCTCCCGTGTCAAGCCCTGCAGTGGGCACGGGAGGTCTCCGGGGCGGTCACCGAGGTCTGCCCGCGAGGAGGACCATCCCAGTGCCAGGCTGTGCCGCGTGAGGGATGGCTGGGCTGCAGACTCTGGTTATCTGTTCTGTGTTACCTCAAGACTCGGCCCTGTCCGTCAGATTTCTTTGGAGATTAACCTGACAGAGCCCCGAATATAGTTCATTCTGTGGTGGGTTAGGTTTCCGTACTCGATGGAGTCGATCGAAGCCTACATCTTGGTGAAGCAGGCACAGACGGGGAGGTTTGTATCGCAGAAAAATCTCTTTTTAGATTAGGCAAAATAGAATTCATGCTTCGGAAAAGAGTGCTATTTCTGTCACCAATCTGATTTTGTACCCATTTCAGTTTTAAGCTCTATGTCCCATTCCAGAGCAAAACCTCCTCCTCCTCCCTCCCCTCTGCCCCCCACCTCCTCCTTCCCCTCCTCACATCTTCCCTGTCCTCCTTCTCCTCCCCTTCCTCCCCCTCATCCCCTCCCCCTCCTCTTTCCTCTCTTCAGTTCTTCCCCATCCTCCTCCTCCTCCCCTCCTCCCCTCCTCCCCCTCCTCCCCCTCCACCTTCCTCTCCTCAGCTCTTCCCCATCCTCCTCCTCCCCTCCTCCCTTCCCCCTTCTCCTTCCTCTCCTCAGCTCTTCCCCATCCTCCTCCTCCCTTCCTCCCTTCCCCCTTCTCCTTCCTCTCCTCAGCTCTTCCCCATCCTCCTCCTCCCCTCCTCCCCTCCCCCTCCTCCCCTCCCCCTCCTCCTTCCTCTCCTCAGCTCTTCCCCATCATCCTCTTCCTCCCCTTCACCCCTCCTCCCCTCCACCCCCTCCTCCCCTCCACCCCCTCCTCCCTTCCCCCTTCTCCTTCCTCTCCTCAGCTCTTCCCCATCCTCCTCCCCTCTTCCCCCTCCCCCTCCTCCCCCTCCTCCTTCTTCTCCTCAGCTCTAACCCATCCTCCTCCTCCTCCCCTCTACCTCCTCTCCCTCCTCCCCCTCCTGTCTTCCCCCTCCTTCCATCCTCCCCTCCCCTTCCTCCTTCCTTTCCTCAGCTCTAACCCATCCTCCCCCTCCTACCCTCCTTCCCCTCCTCCCCTCCTCCCCCTCCTCCCCTCCTCCCCCTCCTACCCTCCTCCCCTCCTCCCCCTCCTCCCCTCCCCCTTTCCTTCCTCTCCTCAGCTCTTCCCCATCCTCCTCATCCTCCCTCTCATTATTTCCTCCATTTTTTCCATCCCCTGCTTTTCCTTCTCCCCCTCCTCATCTCTCCCCTTTCTCTCCTCCCCTTCATCTTTTTTCCCTTCCTCCCACCTCCTCTTTCCTACCCCTTTCTCTCTCCTTCTCCTCCTCCTCTTCCTTCTTAAATCAATCCACACTTATTTGCCTTTAATTTGAAGTGTTGTAGTGATCAGGAGATTTATCGTTAGAGAAAAATCAGATAACCCTGGAACTGCGGACTTAATTTATAGGAGTTCCTCTGTTTTGCTCTATAAAATGGGATCAGTTCCACACCACATGCATTGATTTGAGCATATGTCTGTTTTTGCCAGTCTTCTGGGTCCTGTGAAGAATAAAAGAAGAATAAAAAGGACAACGTCGTCCCTGTTAGCAACTTCCCACCTCAGTGGGTGCCTCCTGTGCGATGGGAACTTTCTATCTGGAGACACTTGAGACAGACCGCAGTATGTGACTGTACGCATTTCACATCCAGAGAGAGAGGCCCAGACTGCAGATGCCAGCAGACATCGGGTTGAGCGTGGGCTGGAGGAAGGCGCCATTGATCGTGTACTGCTTAAACCGAGCCCTGATGTTTGGAATGATCTGGAAGGAATTGGAGGGGTGGACACTCCTGATTCTGACAATGGGACGAGCACGCTCTGCCCAGATTCCTTGTTCCTGCACCGTGGGGACTTGCCTTCTCATTTCCTCGCCCTTCTCCCCGCCATGGCAGTCCCCTACCCCCAAGTCTTTTTGGCTTCAGACCTTTCCTCCCTGCTTCCCTCTCACTGGAAGTAACCAGCCCTGCCACTCGTGCTCACTGCACAGATGTTTCCCTCGGTGCTCCCAGAAGACCCAGATGTCCTAGTGCAGTGGAAACAACGTGTGTGACACACTGGCCGCAGACTTGGAGTTCACGCTGACCTGGGTCTGGATCCTGCTCTGCTTGAGACGCGTGGCCGCGGGCGAGCTGATCGCAGGTTGGGCCTCTACATCATCTCCTGTACCTCAGGGCTATTTTCTGGATGGAATGAGGTAATGCATGGGTAAAAGGTCTGATGCAGGTAGAGACACCCCCAAAAATACTGGTTCCAGCTTTGCCCCAGTTTATTTCAGCCAAGCCTGCTGGCAAAGAGGACCAGCCAGGGGGATGGAAGAGTGAAAGCACTCACACTGGGGAATCTGATCACACTGGCCTTGGTCCTGGTTCCTGGTTCCAGGAGAGTGACTTATCTGGAGTCTTCCCAGGAGCTGTGCTCAGGACGAAACCGGACAATGTACGCGAAGTGGTGCACCCAGAGGTTGACATGTAGAAAGTGCTACAGCATCACCATCGTGGCTGAGCCCAGGCCACAGAAACTGAACCAACCCCGTGGTGGCTTCGGGCAGAACATTTGTACCAGCCTTAGAAAGATGATGAAATACGTTGCAAATGATGGATCGTCTCTACAAAGCCTTTACACAGATATGCGCTCCATTTCTAGTAGGGGTTCCTGGGGGCCGGGATCATTTGGAAATAAATAGGGCCTGGGAGCACCAGCACGACTGATGTTCTTGACTTGCCCTTGGGAGCTCACACACAACATCCCATCCTCAGGATTCACACGATGCCAAGGGCTCATCATGCGTCAAGAACAGAGTAACCAAACCCGGGGCAGTTGGCATTCTGGGGCGCTTTGTCTGGTAACCTAACAGACAAAGCCAGCATATGGACAACAGCCTGCCAGCCTGCTTCAGGCAGGGCAGAGCCCAGGGACAGGGGGCTCTCCTCACCTGCTTGTTAGAATGACAGCAGCAGAAATAGGTCAAAGGTGAATGCACCGAATATCTTCCTGTTTTCAGGTGCACAGCAGGATTGAATGGTTGCCTCATCCCAGGAGCCCGCAGAGGGTGAACGGGCAGAACTGAAAAGGGAAGGAGACTCAGCTGAGATGAGGCCAACCCCAGCGCATTTTAAATCAGGGCCCTGAGTGCCCTGGGCCTTCCCTGGGACTCGGCCTCAGGGCCTGCTTTTATTATCTTTACACCGCTCGGGTCCACGCAGGTTTGGCGGGCATGAGACACGGAACAGAGGGACCCAAGTGAATCAGCCTTCAGGAATAGAACTGCTTGCAGGAAAAGTGCTCTTGCTGCGACGTATTTTCATGCTTCTAGACCTGCTTAAAATACGTGGTGTTAACAGAGCCTGCCCTTACTATGAGAAGGTGGGCTGTGCAGCTGAGACCAGGCAGGAGTACGCTGAGGACACCAGTAAGAACAAAAGCAGCTCAAACACATTGAGTGCTTACTATGTGCCAGGTACTTCTGAGCGTTTGACATATGTTAATGCAGGCACCCCTGCTTTTTAATCTTGATTTCCCTTAGGAATTTGCTCTGTGTCCTTGAGAACTTACCCATCTTCTTTAAACAAAGAGAGAATCACATGCATTTCATAGGTTTGGGGAGAGAATTAAATGTAGCTAATGTGGGGGCGCCTGGGTGGCTCAGTCGGTTAAGCGGCCGACTTCGGCTCAGGTCATGATCTCGCAGTCCGTGAGTTCGAGCCCCGCGTCGGGCTCTGTGCTGACAGCTCAGAGCCTGGAGCCTGTTTCAGATTCCGTGTCTCCCTCTCTCTGACCCTCCCCCATTCATGCTCTGTCTCTCTCTGTCTCAAAAATAAATAAACGTTAAAAAATAAATAAATAAATGTAGATAATGTAGGTAAAGCGTGAGGAGGTGTTCCATGATGGTGACCAATGTTATTTTTATTAATAATGTGAACTCTCCTGTTTATTTTCTTCTTTTGTACCTGTTTCCCAAGGCCTTGCCTGCCCAGGACCCATCCTGCTGAAAGTGGGAATACAGAGATCCACCTTCTCTCTCTGGGTGAACTCCTACTTAACCCTCAAGACCCATTTCAAAAGTTCCCTGCACTGTGAAAGCTTTGCCAGTTTCCACAGTGCAAGACAAATTGCTCTCTTTGCCATGCCTCCATCCTGGCCCTCACCACATCGTATGGTAATCGTGTCTGTTTATGCTCTATCTTCTTGACAGCTTGGAAGTTTCTGGAGGTGCAGTAACAACTGCACACTCCTAGCTTAGCAGTTCTCCAGGTGCAGTCTGGAGACACCTGGGAGCCCACGAAACTCTTTCAGGGGGTCCTTGAGGTCAAAGCTATTTCCATAACTCTAGGACGTCATTTGCATTTTTCATTCTATTAACATTGGTAGCGGTGGTGGGTAAAACTGACGTTGGTTTGAATCAAGGATGTGGCATATCAAAATGTACAAGGAATGGCCGTATCTGTGACCGTCACCCAGTTGCATTAAAACACATGAGACTAGCACGTGTGTAAGGACACCAAGGATGTCCCTAATGAGGCAATGAAATGGTTAACTTTATGAAACCTCGACCCTTGCCTTTTTTGTTGTTGTTCATTTGTTTATTTTGAGAGAGAGAATGTGAGCAGGGGAGGGGTGGGGGGAGAGAGAGAATCCCAAACAGGCTCTCTGCTGTCAGGACAGAGCCTGACACGGGGCTCGATCCCACAAAGCTGTGATATCATGACCTGAGCCGAAATCAGGGGTTGGACACTTAAGTGACTGAGCCGCCCAGGCACCCCATCGACCCTTGTCTTTTTAATGATCTGTATAAAGAAAAGCGGGAAGGACGGATAAAGCATTTTGGCTGCATACAAAAGCACCATCGTTGCAGATAGCGTGGAGGAAAAGCTCACATGTGGTCGAATTGTGAGCTGAATCACTCATTGCTTTTTCACGACACATGCTTTTTACTTGAAAGAACAACCGACGAGCTCCATGCTTTTTCAGATTTGGGCATTTTGCAGATGTTCTCTCAGAAATGAATTAAGCGAGCCTGTCATTTTAGGGAACGCAACTGGCGGTATTTGTTACCGGCGATAAAGTTCGAGCTAAGTGAAAAGCAGAAGTTTGGAAAACTTTATCTGCCATTCTGAACTTGACGCCTTCTCATCAAATGTCCTGGAGGAGAACTGCGGCGATACTGGTGACTTTGAATTCGTGATACTGTACAATGAAACGTGTCAATGTTTGCAAAACCTGCAGGAGTCTGCGAAGCAGTTGTTTCCCAATGAACATTCAAGATGTTAGGAAATCTTGCCTGGGTAAGAGATCCCTTCAAAGTGGGAGACAGACCAGTGGATTTTGATGGGGCAGAGTAGAACAGTTCGGCAGCACAGTTTCGGATTTTACGTTGCAGCTACGCTTAACCAAAACTTGTCAAGTGTGACCGTAGTACCAAAAAACACCCATCATTATCCGAAAAGGCTGTTAAACTGCTTCTCCCTTTTCCAACCATGTATCTGTGTGAGGCCAGATTTTCTCTATACCTTTTAACCAGAACAAGCTATTGCCCGAGACCGAAAGCAGAAGCTGATCTCAGAATCCAGCTGTCTTCCATTAAGCTGGACATTAAAGGGGATTTGAAGATATGTAAAACAACGTCCCTCTTCTCACCAATCATCTTCGTTCTGTAAGGTAGAGTTTATTTTTTTATAACTTTTTTAAGTTTATACTTATGTATTTTGAGAGTGATAGAAAGCAAGTGGGGGAGGGGCAGAGACAATCCCAGGCAGGCTCCAGTGCTGTCACAGAGCCCCGTGCAGGGCTCGAACTCACGAACTGTGAGATCATGACCTGAGCCTAAATCAAGAGTCGGACTCTTAACGGACGGAACCACCCAGGCATGCACGATAGAGTTTGTTTTGTAAAATATAGACACGTTTTGATTTCAAAACATATGTGACATGTTACCGTGTAATGGGTTGTTTTGAAATGAATAAATTCACGCATATTTGTACAGTTCTTCAGTTTTCGTATCTTATATGACAAACAGCAGCCAAAGCACTCTGGGGCCTCTCCTCAATAATTTTTAAGCACGTAGAGACATCCGAAGACCACGGATGTTGTGAACCGCTGACTCGTGGCCCGGCACATAGTGGGTACTCACTGACTAGATGTGGTGGCCAGGCCTTTGAAGGCGATGACAGGCCAGGCTGCCTGGTTGCGATGTTTCTCTGTTCTTCGAAGGACGGTGTCTGGACGGCCTGGTCCTTGCTCCTGTGATGCAAAGCGGGGCTGGACGCGGTGACCTTGGAGCTCCTTCAGACTGAGTCCCACCGCCTGCTTTATGCTAAGGGAGATTACTGGTGAGCCCTCACATCCACATCCCAAAATCACCACTGCGGGCTGCAGGTTCTAATTCCGTTTCTTTTCTGCCTTTATTGCTGGGCTTGGGCTTACAGTGGGAAGCCTGCGGAATTGCCGAGACAGTAGTTTGCAATGAAATTTAAGAAATGTTAGGGGTCAACCCTGGGGCAGATGTAGGCTATTTTTAACAGGCCATTTAAGAATAGAGCAAAGGTGGGCCACTTACCACTCAGGCCTTCTGGCTGCCTTGGCAAGATGCCTCCTTAAGGAGGGGAAATGCTGATTGCTCTCTCCTTGCTCAAAGGTGGAGAAAGGTAGGGGAGCAGTGACCCTTCCCTGACACCCTGTAATCCAGTCTTCCCCTCCTTCCTCTCTCTCCTGCCCTGGCTGATCCCTGCGGGCCGGAAAGAGAGCATCTTCCCGGGCCCGCCTGTGTGGCTGCCTGTCATTAGAGCCGAGGCCATGATACACGTGAGGAACCAGTAATGGGGCCTGGGAACAAATCTAATTAGCTAATGTGTGAAAACATGTAAATAAAGAGACCAACCGCCTCCATGACTTTCAGGGCTTGTGGAGGTTGAGGTGGCCCTGGGCCTTTAGTGCCAACGCACTGGGGCTCCTTTTGCTTGGGTCTCAGTTGTGGAGGGACCACCGGGAAGACAGGGGCTGGGTTATAGCTTTCGATGGGAACAGATGCCTTTGTACAGTCTCTTAGGTGGAGTCTCCCAGGCGTTTTCGGGATCAGGCTGGGGACCCACCTGTGAGGGGGCGTGAGTGGCAGGCCTGGCAGGGGAAGTTGGTCTGCGGTGCAGCTGCAACAGAGGCCTCAGCCGACCCGCGGGGAGCTCGGAGCAGGGGCAGCCCCAACAGTGGCCCTGGAGTGATACAAGGGGTCTCTGCTTTGTTCCCCCGTAATGGTCTGTCCCTAGTTGCCAGCTGTGCCCCACCCCAACCAGGGTGGGGGGAGCAGAACGGAAAGCCACACAGTCCCCCTGAGTCTAGTGCAGTTCCTGGAGACGGACTCAGCGAGAGCCACCAGCAACCTGGAAGCAGAGGAACAGGTGTCCAGGTCCTGATGGGTGACCTGAGCAGTGCATCGCGGCACAGTCCACACAGGCAACAGGAGACCGTCTGAAGATGCCGGGAGTGAAGGATGCAAGTCAAAGCGCGGGCAGAGCCGGAAACAGCACGTTTCGTTTTAAAACACAGAGTATTGCTCCAAATAAAAGGAAAGGAAACATAGACGGTACTCGATGTCTGTCTGCTGAACGACTGGATGAAAGGATGAATAAAACAGTGAGATTGTGTATGGGAATCCAATACATAAAGAGGGTAACATTGCTCTTGGGCAGGTGTTGAACCTTTCTGTGCCTCAGTTTTGTCATCCTGTAAAATGGGAATGATAATGGCACCCTTGTGGATACTTTTGTGAGAATTAAATAACAATGTGTTTAAATGCTTATTAGCAAAGGGCCTGGTATTCAGTAAGAATTGGAGAAGTGTTGTCTATGATGAGGGTTGTTGCTATTGTGGGGGTGTGATGGTTGCTGTCATGCAAAGTGCTCTCCCACCATGACAGTCTCTAGGTACAGCCATGGCATCTGCCATCTCCCCAGAGCACAGTTGCAAACCAGCAATCTACAGGAGACCACGGAGGCACACATGTGGTTTGGGGCTGGCTCCGGTTTGTCTGGGACAAGAGTTTCTCGAAGAGTACGGACACTGGTACCTGGGGTCTCTTTAGTGGGGGACGCATAAAGCTTAAAGCAAGGATCTCGTTTCTGTCCTGTCTCACCCTTGATTATCTCAAGGAGGAAGTCTCAGGCTGCTGCTGGGGTGTCCCTAATGCCTCTCTAACACTTGCCGTTTTCTCTTTTTTAATGACGAGAGAGTAGGCTGCAGACTCAGCAACGCCCCTCCCCCCAACCCCGGCGGGGGCAGAACCTGGCTGGATTTCAGTAGCATTATCTTGCTTTCAGTGTTCTCACTTTTCTAGTGACCATCTATTTATAAGCAAAATCTGTTTTTTAATTACTGTTGTGACAGAAAGATTCTTCGTAACGTAACTTTTATAAAAATGAGTAAACCAACTTAAAGAAAAATGTGAAATAACTATGCGGGGGGGGGGGGGCGGGTTACACAAATGACTAGATTGAGATGCACTGGGTTTAAGGGACCAGACAGGAAGCGTTCGGGAGGCAGAATTGGCAGGGCTGGGACCCGCCTGCCTTCCTCTGCACACAGTTTATGCCACAGAGAATGCCCCCTGCCTTCTCATCTTCTATGTGGCTCCGATTGAGCACACTTTCCCATCCTCGCTTCAGAGCCTCTTCCTTCACAGAGTTTCCCCCCAATTCCTCCCCGGTGAGGAATCTCCCTGCTCTGTTCCCATAGCACCTTGGGGGCAATAAGGCTTTTCTATTCCATTAGAGCAGGTACAGACTAAATTCCAGTCGTTTGTACGTAGCACAACACAGAGCACACAGCAGATACTCAGATGTTCACTCTGAGTCTGCACGTCACCAAACTGTGGCCAGATGATAAGCATGCGCACTGATCCAGGCCAGTGTTGCCAAAGATGGAAACTGCAGCAAAGTGCCATGGGGCCCCCAGCTGCCAGTTGCTTGGGCCTGTGATTTAAAACTTTACAATGATCATACTTAGTTAGCTTTAGCTAAACCTGATGGGGGGAGGGTGTGAGGGCTGGGTGGTGAAGGACAGAAGCGGGCAGCCGCCATCCCTGTTTCTGTGAGAAGTCCATTAGAGCTGATAGCTGCGACAGCTCCTCTTTTGTCCCCAGGAGCCATCTACTCTCATCAAAGCCACTCGCACTCCTCCTCCCCTCCTTGTGACCCTGTTGTGTCCTGCTCCCCATCACAAGTGATCAGCCTTCAGTGCCGATTGTGTTAGCTGCTGATTGTGTTAGCCGCTGAGCTGATCGGTAGGAAAGAGGACCGAGAACCAACAGTCTTCTTTCAACATGACAATGACCTTCTGTCTGTCTTCCACCTGGGGAGAGAGAGTTTGGCCTGGCAGAAGGCTCTCCACAGTGCTCTGATGCGCGCGCAGACTGGGATTTGAACCTCCAGCTCCTCCACTGATGGCCTTGTGACCTTGGGCAAGTGACCACCCCTTTGGTAGCCTCGGATTTCTCATCGTCATTGCGGCCTCCACGTTATACCAGTGGAGCTGGCGCAGTGACGGGCAGGTGGCAGGGAGCTCCTGCTCCATAAACTTCTGGCTCTGCCACCTGGTCTGCTCCAGGGTTGCAATGGGGTGAGGGGCATGTCTGGGGAGACCACGTGAAAGGGAAGGGGCTCCTGTCTCCCGTTGTAATGGATACAAATGAAAGGTGAGACCCCGTTAAAATGGGAAATCCAGGACTTGTAATTCTAAAAGCTTAGCACCTCAGGGTGCTTGCTAAGATGCAGATTCCTGGGGGCTGGCTCCAAGGATCCTGGATACAGCCAGAAAGTGCATTTTAAATAACCCCCCAGGTATCTCCTGCATGTAGTTCCAAGATATAGGTATTTCCTAGATCACAGGGCTGGACAGTCTAGTCCAGAGGTCGCAAACGGGAACCACTGCTCAAAATTGAGAGTTTTCCATTCATAATGATATTCCTTGTTCTTTGGGAAAATCAGAAGCGTTGCAATATCAGGCCTGCTTTTCTACCTGACAAGGGGCCAGAGCTCCGTTGCTCCTGCCCCCTCCAAATAGGGCCGTGGTTTTTATTTGACATCCTGATCCAAACTTGTGTTGTTGGAGTTTGTGGCCACTAGCTGGTCCGGTCCCCTCACCTCACAGACTGGGAAACTGAAGCCCAGAGCCAAAATGGTTTAAATGCAGAGAGCCAGCTTTGGATGCCCAGGTCAGAGGCAACCTCGGAAGAGCTGCTGTGTCCACTGTGGTGGTCCACTGTGGGTACACGGAAGCAGTGGGCGAAGGAGGACAAAGTCAGTGCAGGGCACTCCCGGGGAGGGGAGAAGCAAGCGTGAAGACTCACAGGGCCCAGGACCAGGCTGTTGCAGGGCCCAGGGAGGCTGAAGGAGGCCGTGAGAGGTGAGGGGCAGATCCAGAGCTGCTGGCCCTCATGGGTGGGACAGTCTAGGGTGGCAGAGAGCTAACTACAGAGGGTAGACCAGGGGTACGGGGCCAGCGTGGGCACAGGATGGAAGGGAGAGAGGAACGGGGGAGGAAGGGAGGGAGGGTCCTCTGCATAACCAGTCCTAAGGAGCAGGGAACAGCTGACGGCGGCTCTCTCTGTCCCCACAAGGAGTGGGCCTCCCTGAGGCTGCAGAAAGCAAAGCCCAGAGATGGGAATGGGAGAGAGAGAGGGAGAGAGAGAGCGAATACGCCTGGTGTTCCTTGAACTCCCAGATCCGGTTTGTTTCATGAGTTAGTAGGTACCCACCCCAACTAGGGCTGCCAGATAGGAAACAGGTTAGCCCATTAAAATTTGAGTTTCTGTCGGGGCGCCTGGGTGGCTCAGCCAGTTAAGCATCTGACTTCAGCTCAGGTCATGATCTCGCAGTCTGTGAGTTCGGGCCCTGCATCCGGCTCTGTGCTGACAGCTCAGAGCCTGGAGCCTGCTTCAAATTCTGGGTCTCCCTCTCTCTCTGCCGCTCCCCCACTCATGCTGTGTCTCTCTGTCTCTCTCTGTCAAAAATAAACATTAAAAAGAAATTTAAAATTTGAGTTTCTGGTAAACTAAGTATTTTTTAGCATAAGTGTGTCCCATGCAATATTTGAGACCTAGCACAAAAATTATTTGTTTATCTGAAATTCACATTTAACTGGGCATCCTGTATTTTTTTAAAGTGTTTATTTTAACGAATTTTTAAAATTTATTTTTGAGAGAGACGGGGACAGAGTGTGAGCGGGGACTGGGCAGAGAGGGAGACACAGAATCTGAAGCAGGCTCCAGGCTTCGAGCTGTCAGCACAGACCCTGACACGGGGCTCGAACCCACAAACCGTGAGATCATGACCTGGGCATCCTGTATTTTTATTTGCAATCTACAACCCTAACCTCAACCCTCCTTTGGGTTTAAGCCAGGCTGGTTGGACTCATGAGTCTTGCAGTTAAAGGGATCTCAATGAAAGCAGATGGTGGGGAGGTGACTCAGCTTGCCTGGGGTCACAAGGCCAGCCAGCCAGTGAGCAGCTGGATTAGAACACAGGTCTGTGACTCAGAAGCCTGTGATTCCCACCCTCTTCACCCCGCCCCTGTCCAACAGCATGGGAGATGGCAGAGAACAGATGATCTGAAGCTCGTGCAATAGAAATGGGTCTGAACAGAATGTGGACCAGGGAAGGAAAGAGAGAAGGGAAGGCGGACTCATAGTTTTGTCGACTGACGGAGGGGACATTCATTTTTTAATACTTTGTGCAGACTCACTCCCCGGATATTTGTCAAGCCCCCTACCGGGTGCAAGGCACTGTGCTTGTTTCTCTGATCCTTCCAGTGGGCTGAATAGTATCATGGTTTATCCTTCCCCCTTTGCAGATGAGAGAGTGAGGCTCAGAGAGGCCACAGGTCTGGGAGCCGCAAGGAGCCCCGAGCTCCATGCCCTACCCTGCCACCCACACAGCAGCCTGTCTGCTCCAGCGCTTGTGTGTTCAGATGCAACCTCCCATCCCCTGCCTGAGCCAAGCAATGAAACCGAAACTGGTAGTAAACGTTCAGTCTGTGTCTGCCCTTGGTGTGTCTGTTGTGACATATACCTGATGCTTAATCCTGCCCCCTGCATCAGGCCACACCCCTCCTTGCATGTCCCCAGTGTGGTGCCCAGCCATGTCTCCTTTCCGTGTTGTGGGGTAGAGGCTGCTGGGGAGGGGGACAGGAGCTCAGGGCCTCAGCGGTGCCGGTGCCGGAAGTTGGATCCTGGCCTCTGGTGCCATGGTGACGGTTACTATAGAAACGCACAGGCTGCACTCAGCAGGACTACCAGGATGTGAGCAGGTTTTCACAGACTGGAGCCAACGGAGGGGGGGGGGGGTCTTGGTAGTGGTTAGAGACCCCCACACACACACCCCAGAGTGAGGGCCAAGTCATGTCTGGGGGCTGCCCCACTGTGTCTCCATCTTTCTCTCCTGCTACTTCCCACTCATCCCTTCTCCTTATTCCATGCAGTCTACAGTCTCAGTGGCTCTGGCTGCTGTTTTCTCAGTCTGGAACAACCCTTCTGGCTTCTTCACTTGGCTAATTCCTCCTTACCCTCCAGGCCTCTTCCTGACGCTTTCTTCTGTTCCACAAATATTTACTGAGCGTCTAATAAGAACGAGACACTATTCTGGTCACTGGGGACCAAGGCAGACAAGGGCCCTACTCTCATGGAGATGCCAGTCTTCATCAAAGAAGCATGCAAGTAAATGAATGAGAATACATTCAGACGGAGCCCCCGGAGAGAACAAAAGGAAGGTGATGAGGCAGGAAGTACTGGGTTGTGGGGATTGGAGGCCAGGGAAGGTATGTCTAAGGAGCGACATCTGTCCTCCCTGAGCCCTCTGGTTCTCCTCACTTGCGTGGTCTGGTCCCTGAGTCACAGGGACCAGATATAATGTCACTGCCTGCCTTCCACCCTAAAGTACTTTTTTCCTTGAAGGCAGGAGCAAAGTGTCATCTGTCTCTGTATCCCCAGTGCCGGTGCATAGCAGGGACTTGGTAAGGCATACGCATTTACTGAGTGTGACCCACGGGTCGGGCAATGTCACACATAGCTGACGTGCCCCCTTTATATTGGTTCCATGACATAACTGTGATTCGATCACATTTGATTGCTTTAGAGATTCAGGAACCAACCTCGGCCAGGTTTAGTCGTTAGCTTCAAGTCTGCTGGCTAGTGCTTAGTAGGGCTGAGATCCAAACCCAGTCTGGCCCTCCATGCTCCTTTTGTGCATCGTGATGACAGCTTAATGGAGATACGATTCACATAGTATACACTCCACCTTTTTAAAGCATACAGGTTAGTGGTTTATTCATAGAGTTGTGCGTCAACTGAGTTCCTCCAGCCAGGGCCTTCAACCTCAGCCTCATAGGAGGACCTGAAGTTCAGAAGTTGGGTGCAGATTATAGACTTAGAACCCAGGAGTCCTGTGTGGGCTGGCTGCATTTCTTTTGGCATATCAATATTGAGATTTTGCTTAGTGGCATTTTAAATGGATACGCTTGGCCTCTCTGAATTAAGACCCCAATTCTTCACTGGAAATCTCAAAACAACCTACGGACAAATAAGTTGAATTCCAGGAGAGCCTTCAGAGTGCTTTCCTAGCTGAAGCACAGGGCATGCGGTCCATGCAGCCACTCAGAATGTCTGGAATTCACCAGGCTGCGTTTTTAAAGCCCGAGGCTTCATGGAAGCCTGACTCGATGGCATGTACTGGCACAGAAGGGGCTTCAGCCAGAGGGAGCCAGGATCTCTTTGCACCCCAGGACCACTCTGGCCTCCCCTTCATGAGGAACCTGTCGTGTTCGATTTAACCTGTTTGCCCGGTTCACTTAGCCCCAGTACCAGTGAGTGGAGTAGGTGATCGGTCAGTTTATTCTTTTCCTAGTGGGATGGGCTCCATCATCCCACATTTTCACCTCCTTCCCCCACCCGCCATTTAGCGAATCACATGTGGCCTGAATCTCACCTCTGTAGTTATTAAAGTATTGAAGGGGAATGGGTATAACTTTTTTCCCAGCCTGGTGCACAAAAGAGGTCACTTGGCTTTTCACCATGAACGTCAAAGCCCTCCGTTGCCCAACTGAGCAGAATGTTCAGACTCTCTCCAGCCCCATCCCTCCCTCAGAACTCAAGTTCTTCGTCAGTCTCTAGGGGTCGGGCTGCAGTCCAAGATGGGGGGAGGTGAGCCCTGGAGGACCTCCTCAGTTCTTGCATCATCTTGCTCGTGGCCTGCTCTGCGTCTCTGTCCGTACTCGGAGACAGGGACCAAACTTGGCCAGTTGAAGCCGAAAAATATTTCTTAAAGATTGTTTGTTGTGTAGCCTTGAGAGTTGTTCAGAGGCCGGACACTCGGGCTTGGAGATCACACATCTAGGAGCAACTTCCCAAACGGCACAACTGTTCCCCTGTTGGGCACGGACACTGCCACCAGCACCACCAACACCAGCAGGGCTGGACCCTGGAATGGGGGGATGATGCTGCCTGAAACCCGATTCACCTCACGGCCGCCGTCCCTGCCAGAATGGATTCTATGCAGTCCCTGCTTCTCAGTAGTGGCCACGTTCGTGTCCTAAGAGGGCATGTGTGATAGGAGAAACCAGGTTTACATGCTGTCTCTCTGGGTACAAAGGAGACTGACTGGAAAGTGAATTTGGACTTTTGTAATGGGAAGTGGCCTACCAGGTAGACTCATGAGGTGGAGAGTTCTCCCCCAGATGAGCAGCCCAAACAAGTAACCGGTTACCGACAGATCGTAGGCCAATTTGCCCATCTCTGCCCTGTACTTCTGTGCCACGGGATTTGGAGAGGGCCATCCATTGGCCCCCCAAGTAAATCCTTCTTTCCCCTTCTCTCAAGCCAATGGGTATCTGCTTGGCTGGCATTTCTATAACTAAGATGAGCCCCAGAATAAAGAAGCCTGCTCCAAGATGACCATAAACCCACATGGACCCAAGTGGGAAGAACTGTTCCCCAAAGGAAATCAGAGTGCTGTTTCCAAAAGAAGAGATTCTGGGCAGGAACGACGACTCATACTCACCACAACTGGGAAATTGCACAGAATTGTATTTTATTTTATTTAAACTTAAACTTAATTTTATTTTAATATATAGAGACCTAAGTCCCAAAGGTAGAATTTCTGGCTCAGAGGTCATGTGTATTTTAAATCTGAACAGACATTGCCAGTATTTCCAAAAAGCTTCATAGTAATTCTCATCCCTTCCAGTAACGTATGAGCATATCTTTTTCCTGTTCTTCCCAGCCCTGAAGTTTTTCTTTTTGCCAAGCTGAGAAAAGTGATGCGTCCTTGCTGGATTCTGTATGCTCCAGTGACAGCATCTGTGTGTCTCCGCACTTTTGTATTTGTTATATACCTCGTTTCCCCACCTGGATGTCCTTTTTCTCCTCCCCAGCCTGCTGAGCTCCTACTTGGCTTTCAAAACCCAGCCACAAGGCCCTGTACTTGGGAGGCTTCCCTAATCCTCCACAGTCAGCTTGCCTTCCTCCCTACTGCCTGCTCTCTCTGTGTTCCCCCCTGCCAGCCCCATCGCAGGGCACTAACAGGATTTGGGTCTCTGGAAGTCTTCCCCATAGCACTGTAAGCCGCTAGAAGAGAAGGATCCAGTTTTCTCTGGATCCCCTCTGCCTGAACTGTGCCTGGTGCAGAGCAGCGGCCCAGGGAATGTTCATTTGTTAAATGCCATTATAACAAAGCCTTTTCACAAATGTTTGTGGGGTGAGGGAAGGAATCTTGTAAAAGGATACTGGTGCTTGTAGCTGTCCAGGCAGGGTGAACTGGAAGGAGTGTGCAATTACAGAATCTGTGGGCAAAGCATCTCGGGGCCAGAGGGACCCTGAGGGCACCGTGTAGGCCTTGATCAGTTTAGAATTCCTAGGATTCTGACATTCTCTGTTCTTTCTGGGCTCAGGCATCCAAGGTCACCTCATTATGGCTCGCTCTGTGTGAAGACAGTACCCCAAAGGGGCCATCGATTTGGAATATCTGATCAGCTTTCTGAGTCAGATCCACTAGCTCGTAAAATCCAATAAATGTCAAAGATCTGTCAGGCCCATTAACCTCTGGAGGTCTATTAAAAGGCTGCTTTAGCTAAGGAGATTCTGTTTCTGTCATACAGACACCAGGGCAGCCAATTTGACATATGCCTGAGTTCAGTAAGTTAGGAAGGGGGCAGATTTAAAATGGGATAACTTGATCTCTGCTAGTTTTATCTTAAGACTCTGCCGTTTCTTCACTGGTCCATAGAGGGCATCTGCTAATTTGCCCAGCCCTGTGATAGGTATATGGGCGGGGGCTTCCTCCAGGGAGCATTCTAGAACTTCTAGAACTAGGTAAAACCTGCCTCCAAGATAAAAAAAAAAAAAAAATGAACCCAGTCCCTCCCTTCATAATATCCTATGCACATCTCTGTTTTATCCCTTACACCACTAAAACATAATTCTTTGTTGCCTGTGGGTCCTTCCTATTATATTGTGAGTGCCTTAGGAACAGTGTTTGTAGGGATTCACTCTAATAGGAAGGGAGGGACAACTGTAACCAAAATTACTTGAGCAAAAAAAGAAATGTGGTTGGCACACCTGTCACAAGTCCTCCCATACGTGGCAGGATGGGCACTGGCAGATTTCACGTGACGGCAAACCGAACAGCCCTGTGAAAAAGAACCTTTCTCTCAGGAGAGCCAGCCAGTCTCCCGGGCTGGTTCCCACTGGCCCAGTGTGGGGCCACTTGCCAATCCTAAAGCATTCCTCTAGCAAAGCAGTTGCCATATTGTGCTGTAATTACTGCTCTACCTGCCTGTTTCCCATCCAGAATTATGACTTCCTTGATGGGTGGGACCAACTCCATCTTGCCAGTGTCTAGGTTAAGGCTGGCACACAATAAGTGCTTCCTGAATGTGGGGGGGAGGGGTGGGGGGGAGGTAGATGGATGAATCAATGAATGAATGGATGAGTGAATGAGTGGAACTAACATTGTTGAAGGCCTTTGGTGTATGAGGTCCCGTGAAATCCACCTGTTGGACGCCGTGTTTCCAAAGTGGTGCAAAAATATTCCCTACCTCCCATGCTTTTCTGGGAGGAGACCTTGTGTGTCCACGTCAAGAGGCAGAGTCCATTTGCACTCCTCTTGAGTCCTTGTGGCTGGCACCTGTTACGTTCACTAGAATGTGAGGGAGGTGATGCTGGCTAACTTCTGGGCCTTCAGAGAGCTGTAGCTTCTGTCTTCACCTCTTGGAACACCCCTCCACGCCACACTGTGAGGAAGCACAAGCAGCCATGTGGAAAGGGGTAGCAGAAAGAACCAGAATTCCTTCCAGCAGCTCCTCAGACTTCCCAGCTGGCGGTCAGAACTAACTGCCAGTCACATGAGCGAGGCCTTCAAGCCATCCCTGGGCCTTGGCTGGCACCACATTAAAGCAAAAGAACTACCCAGCCAACCTACAAAATCGGGAAACATTAATAATAACAATAATAATATAATAATAATATTTTGTTCTCAATCAGTTCCATGGAAGTAGAGGCTCAGAGGCATTAAATAGCTTCCCTTAAATCACACAGTCCTTAGACAGTGGAACATCAGACTTGCAGCCAGGATGTGCTCAGAGAAGAAACTGATTTGGCCAGCCATTACTGATGGAAATCAGTAATAGGAAGGCAAACCATTTGACAAAGTCACAGAAATGCATCTCGGAGCCAGGCACTGGATTTGGTTAGAGTCTCTTTGAGGCCTCGGGCATGGTAGCTAGGTGTGTGGACATAGGGCAGGGGCTATACCAGCATCAGAGTGTGAGGGATGTAGGCTGCCGTGATTTACAGGGAGGGGGTGGCATAGAGTGTGGAAGTCAGGAGGGCGCATGCCCATCTGAAAGAGATGGCCACCGCGAGGGCCCTGCCTATTGCTGCCAGGCATGTGGGTCGGCCCAAGACCACCAGATCCTTCAGTATTTCAAAAGCACAACATATTCAAATATCTCCATCTTGTTGAGTTGGGAGGAAGGCGGCGGGGGGGGGGGGCGCTTATGGAGAAGACATTTGAATTCCAGATCTGACCCACAGAACCCAGGTTTTGATTTTTTTTTCGAAAGAACTTGCTAGAATATAGAACATAACTACTGTCTTTGTTCCAGCAGAAAAAAAGCAAATTTTTTTCACTATAAGCTCCATAAAGGGCTTCAAAATGTTGCTGGTTTTTGTTTTTGTTTTTGTTTTCATAGTTAAGATAATTCACTGGGGACTCCTGGCCCATCTTCCACCTCCTAACTGGCTTTTGCTTCTCTGAGCTGTCATCATCCTATGAAATGCTGCTCTCTCCCAAGGGAGGCCAGCCAGGGAAATGCCATGTGGAAAGGAAGGCACCTCCTGCTTTCTTAGGCCTAGACAGCCATGGGTTCTCATCCCACCAGGAGCTTGGTCCCTCGCAGGTATGGGGTCCCTGGTTCAGTCTGGAGAGATGTCATACTCTCTGCATACTGGCAGCCCCATGGCGCCCTCCCGGGCAGAAAGCATCTCACTGGATGACCTCACTCACTGGGTCCAGGACCTGAAGGTGAGGCTTCCCCAGAGAGGCTAAGCCAGACCTACAGTGGCCCTAGAGGTCCTCACTCAGAGAGGCCAGGTAGCCATGCTGCCTTCTGTCTAGCCTCAAGCTCACGACCTCTGTTTCTCTGTGTTCTTCTGCCCTTCAACAGAAGTGAAAACCTTCTGCGCTTCTCTCTGTCTCATGGTGCCTCGTGCTGCCGCCTGGGTACATTTCACATCCATGAACTTCTTTACCATTTACGGCAACCCACCAGTTTTATAGCGGTGCCTGACCGGGGCTCAGAGAAGCGGGCGACTTGTTCAAGATCGTACAGTTGGTGAACATAGTAGACCCGGCTATTTTGTGATTATTTATACATTTATGGTTACTTATAGTTTTCACTCAGCAAATTTTTAAAAGAATTCCTATGTTAACAATTGAAAAGTCCCCTTTCTCACCCTGATTCTCGTATGCCCAGTCTTCTCCCCACAGGCAGCCCACTCTTACCACCTTTTTGTATGTACTGAAAGTCATGAAATTGGGATGAAGTTGGGATGAGTTGGGATCAGCCGAGCTCCGTGGCCACTTGGTTACGGATCATCACCTCTTGGAGAAAAGAGGTAAAGGCCCCTCCTGGTCCCCGAGTTCAAGCAGACTGAGTGTATGGCCCTGGCAAGTGCCTCAGCCTCCTTGAGCCTCAGTTTCCCCACCAGTGCTGTGAGAACGTAGCTGCATGGGTTTTGTCTGCGAAGATCAAGAAGTGTACCACATGTGCTTGCACGAAGTTGGGCAAAGGGATAAGGTTTCCCAATTCACTCTACTCCCTATTGACCCTTCGTTCATTCCGCGCCGTACCTCCAGCACCTCGAAGAGCGCCTGGCACATTGTAAGCATTCAATAAGTATCTGTTGCCTAAAAGAACAAATGAACCATTGGCCCGTGTGCTGGAGCTGCAGCTCACCAACTAAGTGTCTTTAGACGACTGGCCCCCTACCCCTCTCCTAGCCTCAGTTTCCCCATCTCTGAGGAAGTGGGTCCCTTCCTCCGGGTCTCAACCCACCCAGCCCAGTTTGCATCTGAAACAGCCTTCAGGGGCCTGTGAGCAGCCCAGGGGAAGTTGTCCTTCTGTTTCCCTGAATATTATTCTTCAAATTGAATCCATTTTGGAGTATTCGGCGTTGCCATGGTATCACAACTGATCCCTCTCTCTGTCTTTCTCTCTCTGTCTTTCTCCCTCCCTTAACCACTCTCCCTTCCTCTTCCCTGCACCTCCCACCCCACCCCAGCAGACAGTCCAGGGGCCTTAAAGGGCCAGCTCTGTAATTTCCAGAGAAGGATGCTTTCTGAAGTCACAGGATAGCTGTTGTTTCCTAGCCAGGCGTTCACTTGATTCTATCCTTTGGGGAGGCACATTGTAGCTAGGAGCTGTGGAGTCAGGGCTCCCCAAGGAAGGGGAGGCTGTCCCCAGGCTGCGAGTGGCGACTAGGCCTGAAAGGTGAGAACCTCATGCTACCCGGCTGATTCTCCAGAATCAAGCTGGAGGCAGAAATGGGAACGGTCTCCAGACAGGCCTGTGGAACAGAAGAACCTGGTTCTGCCAGAGGCCAGAGCACGGCAGACGTGAAGCCACTCAAGGGACAGTAATTAATGTTTAAAATGTGAGACTTGAACGGAGACATGGTTGCCCACAGACGCCACTGCCGTGGCTTTGAAAATGACAATTCTCAGATTTACTGAGATACAACGGACACGTAACGATGGTGCAAGTTTAAGCCGTTCGAGGTGATGGTTCGATACGTGCGTATATTGCAGTGTTGACCACAGTATCAGTTAATACATCCCTCACCTCACATAATTACCAGGTTGCTGTTATGGTGAGCACATTTCAGATTTACTCATAACGACTTTCAGGTCTACAATCCAGGATTATTAACTATGGTCACCGTGCTGCACATTAGATGCCCCGAACTTAACTCATCTTATGACTGGCAGTTTGTGCCCTTTGACCGACTTCTCCCCATTTCCCCCACCTCCCAGGTCCTCATAAACATCAGTCTACCTTTTGTTTCTATGAGTTCTCCATTTGTAGATTCCACGTATAAGTGAGATCATACAGATCGTGTTTGTCTTTCTCTCTCTGACTTAGTAGGGATGGAAATTCTTAAAGGCATTACCATGGTAAGAGGGAAGGGCCAAAGGTCCCATAAGTAACAAAGATTCTGGCAAAGGCTGCTAAATAGCAATCAATCAGAATTGTTATATAAATGAGGACTGTAATAAGTAATAACTGTGTGCCTGTTGGGTCCCCATTTCACTGATGAGGAAACAGTGGCCCGGAGGGGGTCCAGTACCTGACTGTGTGGTACCGTGTTGACGTGGTGAGACCGGAACCCTGTTGTCCAGAATCCCCCTCCCTGCATGGTTCCAGGTGTGAGCTGGCCAAAAGAGGTGTGTGCACAAAAATCCGGAGGTGGAGGGGAGCGGTGGCTACACTCTCTGAGATGTGTGACTGCGTTGGCTGTGGTGGCAAGTGAGACACAGAGTTGACAGTGGTACCCACGGGCCTTTACTCTTTTGCGCTCTGTGTCCAGCTCTTCTCCCTTCACCCTCACAGCAGACACATGGAGGCATCAGCTCCCCTTCCCGGTCCCATTCAACTTCCCGATCGACTGGCCCGCGAGCCTTCCGATCCTCCCTGCCCCATCCAGACCTTCCTTCGCCCCCACTGGATAAGACCAAACTCCGATAGTAAAGCCCTTATTCCATGCCCCTTAGTGGCCTTCTCCCCACTTGAACCCTGACTAATACTTTGACCAAGGCACAGCTACTGAGAGATGGAAGGAACCTCAATTGAAACCCAGCGCCATAGGAGAAGTCTGCAGTTCTCTCCATGATGTCCTCGAAGATGTTGAGAGAGAGTTATCAGGCACCCAGGTGCCTAGCGCTGTGGTAGACTATGGATGACACCAACGAATGAGAAGCCAGGCTTGCTTTCAGGGAGCTTTCAGAGATAGAAAATGAACAGACACAAGGCATTGAGAACACCCACCTGTCAGGGTCTTTCCTAGCAGAGATCATGTCAACCACTGTACTTTAATTACGTAAGCTTTTGTGTAAGACAGAAGGCCATGCCCTAGGGTGGGGGTGGGGGGGCAGGGGCTGTGAAGGTGAGGGGCATGGGCGCTGGCCTGGTGGGGTAAGTCATTACAGAGATTGTACCTAAAGATGCACATACCGACTGGTATCTGCTGTGTACACTTGGCCAGCATCCAAGTCCTCTTCTTCCAGAGACTTGTTCCTTTGGGGAAGGATGTCTTCTCTAGTCTCATCCCATGTGGTCTGGGCTGACCCTTCTCCTTGGCCACAGTGAGTGGTTCTGGGTAGAACACATGGCCCAGGTTAGCCTGCTGAGGGTCCCCTGAAGGACTTTTGCTGGAACCCTGGGAAAGGGGCCCTCGTGACTCACTCCTCACCTGGCTGGTTGGGCTCCGGAGCATCACGGAGTCTGAAGTTTCTTTGCCTCAGAGGACAGGGTTGCGTGACGCATATAAACCAGGGCCAGTAGGAGGCTCCCCTCCCTCCAACAGGAGGGAGCCGAACCCCAACAGGCCAGGAGGTCAGGAGGCCTTTTCTGGTTCCAGAGCTGTCTGTACGTTTCTTCTGCACTCCCTATCACAGACGCGATCACCCAGTTGGAGGATTATCTCACAGATGCTTCAGGGGACTATGGGGAGCCGGAGCTAAATGGAATGAGGGTCAGTCCTTAGAGAGTGGTAGACAGAGCGGTGGGCTGCAGTGCTCATGCCCGTCCAAAGAGGGCAGCAGTGACCACTACAGGCAATCGGTGCCAAGTGATCCTGGAATCTTGTTTTCTCAAGAAGCCAGAAACCTAGGCTTGGATGTGAAGTTGCCTGACTTTAAATGCTGGAAGCCACTTTTAAGATAAAATAAGACATGGCTAGGGGCCGGGTTCTGCTGGCACTCTGCCTGTATGCCCTGCACCAGCTCTAAGTGCCGAAGGGACAGGGCCAGCACCAGGCCCAGATATGAAGGGGGGGGACAGGTGTTTCTTGCCGTATGTTTCTGGCTGGGCCATGGTGTGAAGAGCTAAGGGATCCAACTTTCTCGGCAGCACCAACAGAACTGCCAAGGCGCGTCTGATCGGCCTGGTGGCCCAGAGTCATCATGAGTAAGGACACCTATCTCTTGGGGCGCCTGGGTGGCTCGGTCGGTTGAGCGCCCAACTCTTGCTTTCTGCTTAGGTCAAGACCTCGCGGTTCATGGGTCCGGGCCCTGCGTTGGGCTCTGTGTAACGGTGCAAAGCCTGCTTGGGATTCTGTCTCCCTCTCTCTCTGCCTCTGTCTCTCTCTCTCTCAGTCTCAAAAAACACACACACACACACACACACATATATATATATATATATATATATATAATAAATAAACTTAAAAAAAAAAAGAGCACCTATCTCTTTGCCTCTCAGGCAGCTGCAGAAATGCTCTGAGCGTTGCATCGTTCTGTGTACTACATGCCCTGACTTCCTCTATCAAGAAGGGGCCCCCAAACCCATGTCTTCCCAGCTGCCTTGCTAGGATTTCTGGAGCCCGAGGAAGATGTGGGCCCGCCCTGCCAGCTTCTGGGGCCCCTCTGAGCCCTGGGAAGCTTTGGGCAGCGAAGCATGTGGGAGAGACGATGGTGCCGCCTGTGGGTGGCAGGCAGGCTTTTGGTGGCAGACGTTGGCACCTGCCCAAATAAGCGACCTTCCCTCAGCCTGCATATTTCAGCAGCAGCTCAAACCTGCCGGTGGAGAGGGGGGCCCTGCCTCGAGCCCAAGGCCAGCTGGCCATTTTCCAAAGCCTGCCCGCACCAGGGGGGCAGTAAGCCATGGCACCCCGTCCGTCTCAGGGAGACTGCCAGCGCCATCCCTTGCGTCCCTCAGCATGGTGACTGAGACCCTCCAGGAATCTGTCCGTCCCGCCCCCTTCTGTACCCCGTCTCTGCCACATCTCTGGGCACTTTAGCACCTACCCATCCGTTCTGCAAAGATTTGCTGCCGCTACGTGCGGGGACCGGGGAGGGGTGATGACAGTACCTACCCTCCAGTAGCTCCCAGTGGCAGATGAAGTTATCACAGACATATGTGTGGAAGTGCAAACTTTGCCGAGTGTCAGGGAGGGAAAGAACAGTGCGTCGTGGAGCATTAAACAAGGCATCTGACTTAGTCTGGGGGTGGGCGTCCGTGTCAGGGCAGAGTGTTCGAGCTGAGCCCTGGAGAGCGGTTTTGAGCAGGGAGCCCGACGTGCAGAGATGGAGGCCCCTCGGGCTGCTCCGTGAGAACAGGGTGGTGGGTGGTGGGTGCTCCCTGGTGGGTGCGGGGGAGCTGTCAGGAGGCTGTGACAATATAGTCCAGGAGGAGGTGGTGGGTGCTGGGAGGAGGGCGGTGGCAGCAAAGATGGGGCGGAGAAGTGGGCAGATTCGGGCTATATTTAGGAGGCTTTGGTGACAGTTTGGACGAGTGAGTGGGCAGGTGCCAGGGTGCTGCCTGTATTTGTGGCTTATGCACCTGGGTGGCTGGCAGTGCCGTGGCTGGGACGGGGAATCCTAGAGGAGAAGCAGGCTGTGGGGAGGGGCACTGTGGAGAGCAGGGGACATCTGAGCCAGCCCAGGGCCGCCACCCGCTTTTCCCAGATGCGCTCTGCCCCTCATGCCGCCATGCTTTTCCACGTACAGCGTTCTCTGCTTGGAACACTGTTTCTTTTTGCTTTCTGGGCCAAATGCCTGTTTGTGCCCCAAGGCCCGGGTCAACTGCCCCCTTCTCTGTGCCACTCAGCTGCATCTGTTGTAGGAGCTTAGCGCGTCACTTCGCTAAGTGTGGAGGGGAGGGGGGAGGTGGTCACCTTGGCTCCTGGGAACAGGAAGGCAGGGTGTGTGTATGTGTGTGTGTGTGTGCACGTGTGAATGTATAGACAAAGGAGGGAGTGTGTGAGAGAGTATATACGGACGGTGTGCGAGCGTGCATGTGAGAGACTATGTGTGCCCTGTGCGTGCTGGAGGGAGGGAGGCGGGGGAGGGGGGAGGGGGGAGGACCGGCCTCGCCCGTCTCCAGTGCTTCTGAGAAGACTCTATGTGCTCTGCTGCTCCGGGTCGGGGGCTCTGGAGCCAGGTGCACCTGGATTTGAGTCTGGGCTGTTCCGTGTAATAAGTTCTGTGGCCTTGGGCAAACGCTACCTTTCTAAGCCTGAGAATACTCCTCTGTATTAGATTCTGACAGCGTGTGCCGCACTGGGCTGGTGCGAGGAGGGAATAAGACCCTTAGCTGGGACCCGGCGTATCAAAGGCACTCCGACATGATGAACGTTCACAGCAACCTCCCCCATGCCCAGGGACGAGGTCTCTGCCCACCATACAGGTCTTGTCTCCTGGTTGTTCCTGCACATAGGAGCACGTACCCCTGCGCTCCTGGGGGCACCCAGCCAAGCGACGACCATTATGTGAATATGTGTGTTCTCTGGGAGCTCCCGAAGGGCTGGAGTGCCGTCTTGCCCTGCTTGGCATTGTCTCCCTGGCACCTAGCCTGAGCTGGCACATAGTGGGGTGCCACGAGCATTTATCAAATTAATGAGTGAATACAGAATGCTAGTCTCCTGCTCCCCTTTCTCCTTTCCTCCTTCTTTCCTGTTTCTTTGAGCCCCGCCCCCACCCCCCCCCACCCCCACCGGATCTGGGGCTGGCCTCACTGCCCTCCCTGGGTGGCACAAAGCTGGTGACCAGAACCTAGAAGGGAGGTGAAATGGCCGAGACAGATCTGAGGCGCCTCCTGACACTGCGTGGCGTGGCCAGTGTCTGTCAAAGAGCTGGCACTCCTTTATTTAACTGATGGCTGCTGTCACCTTTCACACCTCTGAGCACGCTTGAGAAATTATACTTTCCTTTTTTTTTAATCCCAAGGCTCGTTATTATTTTTATTACTTGCAGGATCTCATCCCTTGGTTTAGGCATCCTAAATGAAGGCTGTAATTTATATTCAGCCATATGGTGACTCTTCTAATTTGTTAATCGTTGTTAAACTCTAACCCGCTATGAGATTTTTACCAGAAGGTATCACATTGCGTGAAGAACCCTTAAAATGGTCTACAAGTTTGTTTCTTCTTCCGAGTCCCACCAAATAAAACCAGTGCTAGAAGACATCCCCCTGCCGTCTGAAAGACTGGTACTCATCCTCCCGAAATCAAGCCATTTCTTTCCCATTATCTTTGGGAGCCGAGGCTAAAGACATGTACGTGGAAAACAAGAAGCAGCAGGCAGTTTGATTTTTCCCCTTTTTTTCCTTCAGGAAATTGCTCTCTTATGCAAGAGAAACGCAGGTTCACCCACAGCAGAGCAGTCATATGATAAGAAATCTGTCTGCGAGAGAGGGAAGCTCATTTCCCTCTTTGAGAAGCTGCATTTGTTCGAGGGAGACAAGGAGAGAGAAAGCAGTTTTGCTGGGGGACAGGGAAGAGATTAAGGCATCATGACAAGCACATGGTTTAGAAATGAGCCCAATTAAAAAAACATGAACCCATCTGACCCTCATATGAAAATCCGGAGCTGTCATTGTCCACTCCTTGATTTGAGAGACCAGCACAGTTATTCTGGAGATCATTAAGATTCTGGTGGAATGAGTTCTCTGGTCTTGCTTGTGATTTCCATTTTCTCATTACTGACAGAAGCTGCATTTATGGATCTTTCTCTTTTAAACAGGAGCTTCTCAGACTAATGTTTTAAAAATTGGCCTTCCCAAAAGGTATAATGCCAAAGCTTAAATGGGCTCATCTCGGCTGGTTCTGTGAGAACAGTCCCCCCTCCCCTTCCGCCCCCCTCTACCATCTAAAAAAAATTTTTTTTTTCCTTTGGAGATGGGATTCGCAGCCATGGCAGGCAATTAGATTTCAAAGCTGGAGAACTCTGTTGCCCTTTGCCAGGAACTGCTGAAGCAAGCAACACAGCCCATGGGTTTTGAATGCCTGGCCCGGAAGCAGGCCCTCCTGATGCAGCTCTCCCAGGATGGGCTAGAGGAGTATGTTTGTCTTTGTTCTGCAAAGGGAAATCTAATTTCATCCCCCGAGCCCTATCTGCGTGGTAATTCCGTAGCTAGGCGACACCGGCATTCAAAAGGCTGGGAGATTGCCCACTTTGTGAAATGCTGAGGGTTGGCACGGTCCGGGAGAGGGTCAGCTGCCAGGGAGCAGGTCAGCCCCCGGGCTTGATCCTCAGCCTTACCCCGTGGCTCCGTTCGTTGGAGGGCTGCTATCTCTCTGAAGACTGAGGGTACCCTTGTGTGCCCAACTCAGCCTTCTCTCTTGCTGCTGGCCGAGTCACGGGGTTTGGGAATGAGATCCGATTTCCAAAGCTGCTGAGAAAATGCCAGCACTTGTTCAAGAAGCAGGCTGGTGCTGTGGCTGGAGCTCTGGACTGGGAGCCGCCTGGAGACAGACCCAGAGTTGGTGGGTCATGTCTGTGACCCCAGACAGTGCTGCTGCTCTCGTGGAGCTTATCTTCTCACGGGGGGGGTAGGGTGGTGGGGGGAAGGAAAATACACGACTAAATAACCAGAAAGATACTGGCTAGTGATAAGTGCTGGGATCAAAGTGAAACTAAGCGATGTGAAAGACCAAGACTGGAGGGCTTCTCTGTGGAGGTGACATTCGCGGTGAGCCCTGATGAGAAGGAGCCAGCCATGCAGACGTCTCGGGGAACAGCATCCTAGGTAGCGGGAACAGCAAGTACAAAGCACCTGAGCAGGGAGTGATCCTGGCACATCTGTGAGGCAGCAAGAAAGCGGGTGTGGCCAGAGACTGGCGAGGGACAAAGACACGACTGGAGATGAAGCCAGAGAGGTAGGCGCAATGATAGGAAGGAAGTTGGGAGAGATGCTGAATATTTTGTGGTCGTTTTGGAGGCAGAGGAGAGACAGATGATCTGGTTTGTGTTTTAAGGGCATCACCCTGCTTTCTGGATGGAGAATGGGTTGGAGGGGCTTGAGGCGAGAAGCAGGGCTGCAGGTCAGAAAGCTGCTGCTGTCCTCCACGTGGGGGCAGGAAACAGTTTTGTCTTCCAGTGACAAAGGATGCCTTCCACAAAACAAATAGGCTACCCTTCTTCAAGAAAATGTTTCCAGGGTTTTTGCTTATTCTGGACATCGAAAGCCTCAATCCAGTAGAGAGCTGGCTGGAGGTTGTGAGTGCTCTCTGGAGTATGTTTCACTAACCAGGCCCCAGAAACTCACCTGTGTGCAAAGATCCGCTTTCATGGCCACCAGCCATCCTGCAATAACAAGCCAATGAGAATGGACTTGAGCACAGCATATAGTCAGAGCAGACCCCCACTGGAACGCCGGAAAGGCCACGTGGGGCACCTCTGATGGTATGTGAGCAAAGCAAAATAATATACTCCATGACTGATTTTGAGGGCTGCGTTCGGACCGCGGGGCCTGATGCTTAGGCGTCTACGGAAATCAGCACAAACAGGGATACGCGTGACGCATGCTATATGCAAATGCCTTACGTATTCATAGAATTCCAAAGTGGTTATCAGTTACACCACACAAAAAGGAGCAAATCATGCGCATTTGATTGTGTGTGATATTGTATACCATTCAGACTCCTTAAATTCTTTGTGGCTTAGGGAATCGTTCACGCAGCTGCCATCATCTGACCAGCTGAAGAACTGTCCAGATGAGCCTATCTCGAAATGTAGAATTATCTGCAAATAAACAAGGGTTGTTTTAAATCACTAGGTTTGGGGTGATTTATTACACCGCGGTAGATAACTGATACAACTAACAATCACCGTCCCCGGGTCTGAAGCAGTCACCGTCCCCAGGTCTGAAAGGACACACAATTGCTAGAGACATGTGCTTTAGGAAGGTGGGAACAGGAGAGAAATACCCTAACCTCTCTCTCCTCCCCACTCCCTATTTGTTTTTTTGTTTTTTTTCCCAAAGGCTCCCACTGAGCAAACCCAACCAGAAACCAGAGGTTGAGAGAGCCTGGCTGATGCAATCCAGAGAGGTCAACCTTCCAGGGCTTGAGATTGATCTGGAGGTGGGCAGAAGGCACAAATGGAAAGTAGCCAGCATCTGAGTGTTGAGTTCTCACACTCCCAATTGGTGCCTGGCCCCTGTGGTCCTGCGGAGCCCTCTATCCTTAGAAAACCCAAACACACGGGGCCAGTTTTTCCAGACGTCACTTGATTTCCTGAAGAAGGGAAAACAATTTGAGACCGCTCTGTTGCTGTTTTTCCTGAGCTTTAAGGGGATGATTTTCTCCACAGTCCGTGTTGTGCTGACCACAGCTGGCTGCCCTATACTCCGCATGAAATAGAAGTAAGAATGCAGTGCTCTCCAACTGGACCAGGGACATCATCTGTCACCCTTGCCTCCCAGACCACGGGAGAGCTTTTCAATCATCCTTCAGACTTTAAAGAACTCCCGGGGGGCGCCTGGGTGGCTCAGTCGGTTGAGCGTTCAACTCTTGATGTCAGCTCAGGTCATGATCTCACGGTTCATGAGTTCCAGTCCCACGTCTGGCTCTGTGCTGACAGTGTGGAGCCTGCTTGCGATTCTCCCCCTCTTTCTCTTTCTGCCCCTCTCCTGCTTGCGCGCGCTCTCTCTCTCAGAAATAAATAAACATTAAAAAGTAAAAAAGAACTCCCAGGTCCCTGTTGCCAGTGAGCACCACTCTCCCGGTGCCGCCCGTCTCTGGGACTCTATACATTCCTGCCGCGCAGAATCCCACCGGCAGGTCGCCACGTGATCACAAAGTCAGTGACCTGCAGGAACAAAAGGATCTTGGCGTGGCCGGGGGACACCAAAGATCTGCTCTGGGGCTTGGAAGGAACCAGGGGGACTTTTTCTTTCAACAGGCACCGCTGTGGCAGGAAAAATGAAACCCCCTTTTCAACACTGCCCTTTCATAGTCGCCAAGGAGAGCCTTCGCGAGCTGGTGATAATTTCAACTTCATGCTGGAAATGTGTAAGAGATTGCCATTTTCTTGCCATTTTATCCTGAAATGACATCAGATTGGAGAGTTGCCTCGCTTTTGAGAGTGGCTGGGCAAGGCTCCTGGCAAGGCAGGGCTGGAGGGAGAAGCCTGAAGGGTCTGGGCAGGTTGAGTGATTGAGGAGCAGGAGAGTTTGCAGAAAATTCTGAAAGACAGACAAAGCCAAAGTAACTCTAGCTTCTCGCAGAAGACCCCCAAAGAGGACCAGCCCCAAACAGGACTGGCTGAAGGGAGGGCAGAGGGGAGGCTGCAGGAAGACAACGGGGCAGAGACACAGCCAGCTATTATCCATTAGAGGTAGAGCCTGACTCCGGGAGGGGCGGGAGCCTCCTCTCCAGTGTTAGCCGCCAACGTCGGAAAAGCAGTAGAAGGAATTGGCAAAGCAGCTACTCTCCTGGGAGACAGACCTAATGGGCCCGTTTCATCTTGGGCCTTATGAGGCTGGGGTCCTGTTTCAGGTAGCGACTCCTTAATGAGGCCCAGCGTGGAGAGGCTGTACAGCTGAGCTATCTATCACACAGCGATAAACAGGGCTCCTCTTGTTTCCTGTCTTTTTCTGCTACAGAATCCAGTCCCATCCATCCTCCTAAGTGACGAGCCATGGTCAACACCCCGTTTTTCCCATCTACGGCTGGAGGATAATGATGCCAGTTCTCATTGTGCTTCTAGACCTTGGGACCCGAGGGACCAGCCTTTTTTTTTTTTTTTTTTTCCTGCCAGAGATAGGGAAAGGACGGGCCAGTGTTTCGAACAAACGCTTACACTTCTTCCAGTTGAATAGACGCGGGGAAGGCTGTGGAAGAGGGAGAGGGGCAGCCTCGAAGGCCCGGCAACCAGGCCAAGAGGAGCATTCAATCAGAGACCTGACATTTGCCTATTGCCCTCTTATCAGAGTCGCTAAGTCACTGGGGCCTTTGTGCCGCGGAATTGGGAAGGAAGGAATGGCCGGGCCCAGCCAATCCCGTGTCCGGCCCTCTGCCCAGGCGCCTGCCATTAGCATTTCCCTGACATCTGACTGATATCTTCATTTCACTTCGGTAAACAGGCCACCTCAAGGCCAAGGTGACAGTGACCTCTGGCGCTGCAAGCAGCACGGGATTCTCCCCGGAGGCCCTGGTAGAGCACTTTCGCATGGGCCAGGGCTCTTATTTCCCACCCCGCCACCACTCCGATGAGTGCTGACTAAATAAATAAAGAAAGAAAGAACCGTCCTGCAGAACAGACCGCGGGTGTGCTGGGCAGAGAAAGAGAGGTGAGGAAGGGCAGCAGGGAGGGCTGGGCGAGGCAGAGGGGGAGGTCTGACTTAGAAGGTCGCCTTTGCTTCTCTGCCACTAAGAACAATGCAGCTGCCCAGGAAACACTACCAGAGGCAGCCCGGCTATTAATAGGCTGGAGCACGCGGGCGGCCAAGCTGCTGCATTTCTGATGTTTAAATCTCCAGTGTGAAGTTGCTTGCAGGCTCCGATTTTGCAAAGACAATTAAATATAGATTCTTTGGGGTGAGGGTTGGGAAGGGTGTGGGTGGAATGTAAGCCTGTGTCGCAATGCTATTTAATCCTGAGTATTTCAGTGGGTCTACTCACATGCTCGACAGACCTACTTGAGCACGTGAGGTGTGACAAGTGCAGGGTACAACCAGATGAAGCCGCCCCCCCCCTTGCCCCCAGGAAACCCATGGCCCAGGGGGTTGCAATCACTACTTCCTGCAGGGGCCAGGCAAACAACATACATAAATGATGCAGACGGTGTGAAACAATAGGGAACGGTGGGGTCTGTGTATAAAGCATAGCTGTGTCCTCTGTACAGGCATTGGGGGCTTCTCAGCCCCAATAATTATTACTGTGCAGGCATAACAGCCCAGTTTTGCTATGCCTTATGATTTTTATTTATTTTACATGTTTATTTATTTGGGGGAGTCGCAAGCAGAGGAGGGGCGGAGGATCCAAAGCGGGCCCTTGGGCTCTTTGCTTCTGGCAGTGAGCCCGATGTGGGGCTTGAACTCACGAACCAGGAGATCATGACCTGAGCTGAAGTTGGACGCTCAACTGTCTGAGCCACCTAGGTGCCCGATGCCTTATGATTTTTAAAGGAAAGACATACATTTGGAATTCCGTGTGAGGTTTTTTTTTCCTGGTTTTGAAAAATATCGTGTGGGCCAAACAAACCACATCTGCAGACCTGTTGGGCCCAGGCAAGATCTTATAATAACATATGATAAAAGTTGATATAGAAGGAATCCCAGAAGCTGATGAGAGCCTAGAGGTGGGCATTTAACCCATCCAGGGTCGGGGGTGGATAGGCCTTCATAGTGAAGGAGAACTGTCTGAACAATGATAATGATGGAATAAATCATGGCAAAAAGTTTGGGGGAACCATTCCAGGCAGAGGAGTAGGAATTTTGCTGGATACATTGCACCTGCCAGCTAAAGACTGGTTCTCAACCTTTGTTGCAACCAAGGGTGGCCATCTGACAAACGGTGTCTGGCTCATGACCTTAAAGCGTGGGGGGTTGGGTGGTAATCTGCCCTCCCCTCACCCTCCCTGCTTCCATATTGCTGACTGACCTGGCCATCAAGAACACAGATTGTGGAGCTGGTGATGAAACCTCTTTGGCTTTGGTTTCTGTAAAATTGAGATAATATTATCTACCCCATAGGGAGATAGGTTGAAGGATTACTGTCTACAAAGTATTTAGAACAGTGCCCGACATGTACATTTGCCACCCAGGCGTTATTCCATCAATATGGTTCTGCTGACAATATTTTTTTTGGGGGGGGGCCGAGCAAGAAGAGGGCTGGGACCCAGCTCCGGCCTTGCACCTGCACTGATTCGCACAGACAAGTCGACTGCTCTCTCTCTTATGCCACTGCGTTCTGCACCTCTGACGCAGCAGCCCCGCTATCCTTCAAGTGCAATGAGTAATTCAGAGATCGGCTGGGGCTCTTCCGGCCTGTGAAGAAATTGCCTCAAATTGCCCCTCACTGCAGAGCCTGGTAAAATCCGGAGGGACGCTGATACCCGGTGGCTTGTGGCTCCTGGAAGTTGTGAGCCCAGGTTTCTCTTGTGCCACCCTGTCCCACACCCCATCGTGCCCTCGAGTTCCCACATCAGAGACAACAAGCAGGTACCCACGGGAAGTTTGAGGGGGCTGAGTGGGCTTCACTGAAAAAGGTGGCTGAGTGCCTGGGTAGAGCAGGTATGTGACCATCATGCAAACTCTGAGCCCCCTGCTAGACCCCCATATCTCCCTCTCCCCCCACCTTAGGAGCCTGGTTTTTCCAGTTGCTTGTGAAGGCCGCTCAGTGCCCCTATCGTCCTCTGCTTTCAGGGTGCCTAAGGGACGAATGGCCCTGGCCACATCTGCACGGAGGCCTGGCCACCCCCCCACCCCCCCCACCGCCAACCCCATGACTGAGAGAGGCAGGGATACGAAGGCAGCCCTGCGGACACAGAAGTCCCAAACCTCGGGGACCAGCACAGCAGCCCAGGACATTTCCGCCCAACCTTCCCTCCCTCTCATTTTCACGCGGAGTTCAATTGCGTTACGGTCTGACTGCTCTCTGAGCCATGGCGTTGCCCTTAATAAAACCCCTGTACGTCCGTTCCAGTCTTGACGTCTGCTTCTCTGGTAGCAACACACTAAGTTCCTTGGAAGAAGAAAGAGATGTGATTAGTTCTTCCACACTTAGGGGATTTAGTCCATCCCGGGGCCATTTGCATATCTAAGGAGAACAATGCCTCACTAAGAGTGGTATTTCAGACACCAGGAATACATTTTAGTATTGGTAGAGCCCTTCTGGCTGCCCCTGTACATAAGGGTCTGCTCTGTCTCTATACAGCTGGGCGAGTGAGAGTACGATGCCTAGGAGTTGGGAAAGGCCTACAGCTTTGACTACACCCATTTTAATCCCGAGGAGGAAATGGGAATGATCTCATATACCAGTTAGGATGCTTTGGGTAGCAGGTAACAGAAACCCCAACTCAAAATGGCTTAAACATGAAGGAAGATCTATGATCCAGGTAGGGTATCTCCAGGGCTGGTTAACTCCATGGTTCTCTGTGTTATCACGCATCCGGTTTCCTTCTGTTCCACCACTCTGGTATCCTAGCCTATCAGTTTTGCCCCAGGCCTCTTTCCTCATGGTGCCAAGGTGGCTGCCGCAGCCCAGTCGTCGCACTAGATGCAACAACTTTTTGTCAGAGACAAAAAGAGACTGGGTTTTTCTATGTGTCTCATTTTAAGAGTGAGCAAACTTTCCCCAGAGTCCTGTAGCAGGACTGTCTGTGGTCAGAACTGTGTTACGTGCAATTTTGTATTCGTCATTGTCAGAGGGAGTGGGACTGCATGTTTGGCTTGGACAACTGGGATTTAGTGATGTCTGCCAGGGTAAAAGAAAAGAGAGTGGTAGGATACTTTTTGTTGACTCTGGGCTAGAAGATCTTGAGCCTTCTAGCTCTATATTCTCTGGCTCTTATTTTCTCCTTCCTCATAATTTATGCTGAGATTTTTTTTTTTAATTAAGAAATATTGGGGCGCCTGTGTGGCTCAGTCGGTTGAGCATCCGACTTCGGCTCAGGTCACGATCTCGCGGTCCGTGAGTTCGAGCCCCGCGTCGGGCTCTGGGCTGATGGCTCAGAGCCTGGAGCCTGCTTCCGATTCTGTGTCTCCCTCTCTCTCTGCCCCTCCCCCGTTCATGCTCTGTCTCTCTCTGTCTCAAAAATAAATAAATGTTATAAAAAAATTTTATTTATTTTTGACAGAGGAAGAGAGAGAGCATGCACCTGCGTGCGCACGAGCAGGGGAGGGGCAGGGAGAGGGGGAGAGAGAAAATCCTAAGCAGGCTCCACACTGTGGAGCAGAGGCCGACCACAGAGCTTTATCTCGTGAGCCATGAGATCATGGCCTGAGCCAAAATCAAGAGTGAGACTCTTAACCAACTGAACCACCTAGGTGCCCTTACACTGAGATTTTTAAGAGGTAATCTATTGCAGTTAGAAAATTGGCCTCTGATGGACCTGGTAGCTATGTGAGCTCAGGCCTGTGTTTTTTCGAACACAGTATTGCCACTAGGATTCTTCCGTGGATACAGAACCAGAAAGAAAATCTTGGTCTGTATCCCTTTACAAATGAATATGTCCTGCTTTGTGTTTTATAGATAAATATAAATATAGGTATGGATACAGATACAGAGGTATGGATAGTGTGTGCATGCACGTGCGCGTGTGTGTGAATATATCGACGTTTAGCATATACCCATTCACATCCTCATATGTGTAGAAAGCATACCTAATGCGTACCAATTCAGTCACTCAGCCATTCAGTACACTGAGGTATGTAGAGTAGGCAAATTCATAGAGACAGAAAGTAGAATGTGGTTTCCCGGGGCTGGGAGAAGGGGGAACAGGGAGGTATTGTTTAATGGGTACAGAGTTTCAGTTTTAGAAGATAGAAAGAGTTCTAGAGATGGATGATGGTGACGGCTACACAACAGTATAAATGTGCGTAATGCACCAAATTGTGCACTTAAGAATGGTGAAGATGCTAAATATTGTTAGCTGTATTTCACTACATGCAAAAAATTCAAGCATGTCTATTCCCTGTTCCTGCCTCACTGTGTGTATGCAGTAGGTAGTCAATGAATGAATGAGTCACTGATGAACTGCATGTCTGACGATTCGTTCTTCATATGTGCTGACTCAGGCTCAGCCTGGACTCGGAATCCAGCCCTTGCGCACAAAATTCACTTGCATCGATTTTACTGACGATTTGTGTGTCGGGGGCACGGTCCCATCCCATAATAGTTCGCAGCAAAACCTTGTAGATTTTGACCGCTGGGTAGTTTTCCCCCGTCTGCCCTGTCTCCCTTCTGTCATGCAAAGGAATATTGCTCCCCTCACTGTCAGAATCAGTAAATTCTTGGGGCTCCGTAAACACAGTGCCTCCAGGAAACCCACTTTTGCTAGGTGGTAGTTTAGGGACCACACCTGTTACCAGAATATGCCCCATTCTCTGGGCGGGGGAGGTGGTAGTCTCCTCAGTACCTCTGTAGAGCACAACTCTAGGAGGCAATCCTCATGGTATATTCTGGAGTTGTGCCCTGGGAAGTAGGCTCTGGAATTCTGTAACAGCAGCCCTGGGTATCTACACTTCTCACCTGCTGTTCCTCAAATATTTGTTCTTACAGCTTTCCCTGAATGCGATTCCAGTGGATTTCATCATTTTGTTCCAGCCATGGACATGCGTCTTTTTTTTGGGGGGGGGGGTGGTGGTGGTGGTCATGGGTTTTTATGTTGAATGGCATCTGATATCCTTGTAGCAAGAGATGAATGGCTGATAGCTAGATACTTGCTAAGTAGATGCACCGTGAAAAGCACTTAGTGACAGAGTAGATCTAAATTCTCATGAAGAGTTAGATTTCACCATGGAGTTGGCAACATTAATCAGAGAGCATCCCGTCTCTAGCTGACTGGGCCCAGCAAGCCAAGGCACAGCTTCTCAACACCAACCAGGGTGGATTCAGTAATGCCACATTTGGTAAAAAAAAAAAAAAATAATAATAATAATCCAAAAGTTGCAGTATTATTATCACTAAGTCAATCCTCAAAATGCTAGCAGAGGTTCGAGTCAGGCAAGACTCAGTCTACTTTTAATGGGGCCATACCGTGTCCAACCTGACCCAAGTCTAAGCTTGAGGACACCAGACATCCCTCCAGTCCACTTTATGACAAGATAAAACTGTATTTAAAACCACAGTATATCAGTGGTTTTCAAAGCATTTTCTGTTTCAAAAGCCCGAAGCATTTAGCCCCATGTTTCACAGCCCAGGGAAGATGTCTCAGACCTGGCCGTGTCCCTGCCCCCGGGGTGTCTTACCTCCATGTGCTTACCTTTCCATAGCAGCACTTCTTGATCTAAAACTAAAGATTGCTTAAAGCCCGTCTTCCTCCCTTTTGTAGGGAAAAACCCCTAGCTTCTTTTACCACAATCGATTCTGCCAACCTTATGCGAGGACTAGATGGGATTGGGTTGGGAGTAAAAGCTTTGCTACTCAATGTGTGGGAGTAAAAGCTTTTGCTACTCAAAAGCTTGCTACTACTTTGCTGTTAGGAATGCAGGCTCCCAGGGCCCCAGAGCTACTGAATCAGGCTCTGTTTTGACCAGCTCTCCAGGTGGTTTGTTCACACATCAGTCTTTTCTTTTTTTTTTTTAATTGAGATATAATTAACATATAACGTTGTGTAAGTTTAAAGGGTACTACATGTTGATTTGATACATTTATTGTATTTATTACAGTGTGATTACCACCATAGTAGTTAGCTAACCACCTTCATCGGGTCGTATAATTATCATTTCTTTCTTGTAGAGAGAATGCTTAAGTTCTAGTTTCTTAGTGACTTTATATAATATAGTATTATTGCCTCTAATCACAATATTGTACATCGGATCCCCAGAACTTACTCATCTTCTTTTTTTTTAATATCAAATTTATTGTCAAATTGGTTTCCATACAACAAACTTACTCATCTTCTAACTGCAAGTTTGTATGCTTTGACCAGCTTCTCTCCAGTCTACCCTTCCCCAGCCCCTGATAGCCACCCTTCTACTCTGTTTCTATGAGTTCAGTTTTTCTAGATTCCACATATAAGTATTTGTCTTTCTGCCTCTAACTTATCTCACTTAGCATTAGTAATACCCTCAAGGTCTATCCAGGTTGCAAATGACAGGATTTCCTTCTTTCTCACGGCTGAGTAGTATTCCAGTGTGTGTGTGTGTGTGTGTGTGTGTGTGTGTGTGTGTGTGAGAGAGAGAGAGAGACATGTCACATCTTTATCCATCCATCTGTTAACGGACATTCAGGCTGCTTCCCTATCTTGGCCATTATGTAAAATGCTGCAAAGACCCTGGGAGTGCAGATTATCTTTTCAAGATCCTGTTTCTACTTCCTTTGGATAAATACCCAGATATCAGATTGCCAAAAATCAACAAGTGGGACTGCATGAAACTAAAAAGCTTCTGCACAGCGAAAGAAGCGAGCAACAAAATGAAAAGGCAGAATGGGAGAAAATATCTGCAAACCATCTATCGGATAAGGGGTTAATATCCAAAATACATAAAGAACTCACAGTTCTATAACAAAAAACGTTGATGAAAAACAGGATTACAAACAGAACTATGCACATGAGTCTTCTAGAAGCCCCTGCTGTAAGTCACTGGCACAGATCCAGGCACTCTGCAAGTGCTCAGTGAAATGTTAGTTAATGATTGCAGGGGTTTGAACCTATTATTTTTATGAAGAAAGAATCTCAAATTCTCCTGTGTTGTAAATAGTCTTAAGGCCTTCTAAAGTCACTGTCTTATCTAAATCGAAAATAGAAAGCAAACAAGAAATGAGCAAATGAGAGAGACTTAAATTCTTTGAAGCAAAAAAAGGGGGGGGATGAAAGAAAAGAAAAATATATTGAGTGTTTTCTAGGCCATCTGTGTGAAGAAATAACAAAACCAGCCTTGAAACACCAACAGGAGAGAACACTGGAGTGCTTTACTTGATGGACTTATTGGAAATGCCTCTTCCTGGTTCAGGGAAAAAATATTTCAAATATATTTGTCATTTTTTTCCCCCTAAGCATACTTACAACTCCTGGTAAAGCCCACAACGGGTTTTCTGCTCTTTTTGATTCTACTTACCCTGCGTGGTTAAGAATTTCCAGTTTACCCAGCAGGGTACGTAACCTCCCCTTTCCTGGGAAAGAATTTCTGTGCTCTGGCTGGCAGCGACCCTGGCTTCTTAGCAGCTGCCCAGCTCACCCAGCCCGCCCTGCCTTCTCTCCGACAGGGTCCCTCCTGGTGGGTGTCAGGAACAGTGACTTAGTGTTCCGCACAGGGGAGAGAGAAGAAGAGGGGGCTGTCTCCCAGAACGGTGAGGCTCTTCTTTTACGAGAAGAATTTTCTCCCTGTTTCCTGGGAAATAGCTGATAAAGGACAGTTTGTCTGCTGCTATTTATGTATACCTAGGCCGAACAAATCCCCAAACCCGTCTCTCCCCAGCCCCCTCCAGAGCTGGCACTTTGAAAACATGGGACAATAATGAAAGCCAAGAGCAGGCATCCCAGAATCTCCCCTTCCTTCTCTTGCCTGCTGCTGAAAAGCTATGCCAGCTGCAGCCACCGTCCAGGGGTTGGCTTCTAGAAATTCTGCCTTTTGGCAGGGGGAGGGGGATGTTGGTACCAGGGGATTTTTGAGAAAGGGGGGTAGAGTAATCAGAGGGCACATCCCTGCAGCCTGTGGCACCACCCAGCTGCCCGCCCCCTCCCTGGGTGCAGATCTTTGCCCAGCAGCTTTGCTATCAGCAAGCATTGCTGGTGTAGGGGGTGGGCTCAGTGACTTTCTGATAATCCTCTCCCCAGTTTATCTGAATGAGTCCAACGTCTGAATGGCTGCAGCAAAACAAACCAGAAAACTCCAGGGTGTCCCATAGAGTGTACCTGCAACTTCCTGTTTACAAGCTCAGTGCGAGAAGCCCCTGGGACCCGTTCTGCGTGTGTCAGTTTTCTTTCTGCTTCCTCTGAGATCCCTGACGTGCTAGGGCAAAGGCCTTCCCTTCTGCCGACAGGAAAAAGAATACGCTGGGAACGGGAGCTTGAATGCGAAGGCTGTTCAAAAAACAAAACAAAACAAAAACTTGCAAGTTGGGATCTAGGCCGATGAGGTTGACTTGGCCTCAATCTTTTGGTCCCCCTGGGAGCATCCCTCAGCCCACATGGGCTCCCAGCCTGAGACCCCATGAGCTAACCCACTCTGGGACTTAAGGGGGTCAGCCTTGTGGAGTGGGGAAGACAGCTGCAAAGGCATAGATGTCTAAGCCCCGCCACTCCCCACCTCACCTCCTGTGTATCCCTTGCCTGCCATATTTTCCTTTCCTGGACCAAAATGAGATAGACATGCTGGGAGGTGGCGACTCGGCAAGTGGTGCTCCCAAGAGCACCTGAATGACCTGGGAGATGTATTTCCAGGTAGCCGGGCATCAGGGCCTCGCTTGCCTATTGTGGGGGTGCTGCTGAGGCTGCTGTGGAAAGAGTGCAGGGACTGGCAGCATCGTCTTCCTCTGGGAGCCTGTTAGAATGCAGAGTCTCAGGCACCCCCTGGACCCTGTCATCTGAATCTGCATGTTAACCGACCCCTTCCCCTCACCATCCCAGGGGATTCCTGCACACGTTCAAACTGGAGAAGCACTGCCCGAGGGGACCCAGCCCTGTGGCCCGTTTATGAGGCAGTGTGTGCGGACTGTGGACAACCCATGCTTTTAAAAATCTCATGGGCACTTGGACTCTTGGAACTGATCTGGTTTCTCTCTTGGCTAAGAAAAGCAGGTTTCAGTGGCGCCTGGGTGGCTTAGTCGGTTGAGCATCCGGCTTCGGCTCAGGTCACGATCTCACGGTTTGTGAGTTCGAGCCCCGCGTCGGGCTCTGTGCTGACTGCTCGGAGCCTGGAGCCTGTTTCGGATTCTGCGTCTCCCTCTCTCTCTGCTCCTCCCCCGCTTGTGCTCTCTCTTTCTCTCTCTCAAAAATAAATAAACATAAGAAAGAAAGAAAGAAGAAAGAAAGAAAGAAAGAAAGAAAGAAAGAAAGAGAAAGAAAGAAAAAGCAGGTTTCATTCAACTGAAGTGTTTGGCTTATTTGGCCTTGCGGGTAAGGCATGCCATGCATCAGAGACCCAATAAGCACACAGGTGAAAGGAGAGTTTCTCAGATGAATATGACACGTCCTGAGACCAGAAAATTCAAATGCCAGAGGGGCCAGGCAGGTGACAAAGATGCATGAAGTGGGCTGGGTGGGCCTGTGGGGACTGGACAGCCCGGGTCCTGCCTGAAGGGGCACCTGCTACCCAACCCCGGCCCATCTTTGTCATGCGGGGACCCAGTCCAGTGTGGCCAGATCATATTTGTTCAGAGAAACCTGAATTTGAATTTTTTTTTTTGAGACCACCTGATGCTGAAATATTAGCAATTAATTAAAACATTTTCTTAAAGACAGGAAACATGGGGTAAGCCTAACCAGGCATGTCATGGAGCATCTTGGGGTCCTGGGTCTGTAACCTTAGATTGGGCCCCTCCATCCTGGATGAGCTCACAAACTGGTGGGGGAGATGGAAAATTGCAGTATAATACTGTTACTGGAGCCCAGAAAAGGATACTCAGGTCAACCCTAGGCCTTCTTCAAATTGTCCATTTATTATTCAGAAGTGTTCGTTGATCCGCTGCTATGAGCCAGGCTTTATGCTGAGACTAGGGTTGGAACAGCGAACAAGACAGACGCAGTCCCTTGCCCTCAAAGAGTATGCAGGCTGGAAAGTAGAACAGAGGGGCTGGAAGAGGGGGGTGGTGTTCCAGGCAGGGAGCGCTGCTTATGCAGTGGCCCTGAGGTGCAAACAGCACGTTGTAGGTGGGGAGCTACAGCCAGATCAATGCTAGGGCAACTTGGTTATATGACTCAGGAAGGGGAATGAGGTGAGGCCAAAAAAGAAGTGGCCAGATGACAGAGGCCTGTACCGATCATACAATTAAGGAGCGTGAACTTGGACCCGTGAGTCCTGAAGGATCACAAGTAGGGAAATGATGTGGCTGGAACTCAGTTTTCCTAAATTCACGTTAGCTGCTGAGAGGTGGGTGGGTTTAATGAGCAGGAAGCTGGGGGAAATGCCAGAACTCCAAAAGAGCAGTCATGGGTACTTGGGCTGTGGTCCAGGAACAAGGTGATAAAGGCCTGAACTGGGGCATCGTGCAGGGATGGAGAGGGGGGTGGTGTAGACTTGAGGACCCTGCAGTTGATATCAGCAGGGCAATGCCAACTTGATGAGGACCATGGGAAGAAGGAGCCAGTGTTTCCGGCCTGCATGCTTGCTGGATGCAGATTGTCATTGTTGGGCGACTCAGAATCTGCCTCGGCTGAAATCCCAGTTCACTTCTACCCCTTATGCTGTGAGTGACCTGGGCCAAGTACTTCAGCCCTCTGAACCTCAGGTTCCCCATCTGAGGAAGGGGGACCAGAGTACTTGGCTTCGTTGCCGTGGGGATGAAAGGAGAGAGATTGTGGAAAGCAGTCAGTGCATTGCCTGACACACAGTAGGTGATCAGGGATGGCGTTCTGTCATTCTCCAGGCTGCCGTCACCAGCCCATCAGGCTGGTGGGCACTGTGAAATCTGTTATCCCTCCAGCAATAGGTTGTAGTTCAAAACACTCTCAGACGGTTGACAAGGGGCTAAATGGCAGCCCACCCCAAATGATATGCCCACGTCCTAATCCCTGGAACCTGTGAGTATGACCTCATTTGCAAAAAGGGTCTTTGCAGATGTAATGAAGTAAAGGATTTTGAGATGAGGGGATCATCCTGGGTTATTTTTGTGGGCCCTCAATTCAGTGACAGGTGTCCCTACAAGAGACCCACAGAGAAGACAGGAGAGGAGACAATAACTATAGGTAGAGATTGGAGTGGTGCCGACATAAGCCAAGGGATGCCACAACCACCAGAGGCTTGAAGTGTTCTCTTCTAGAACCTTCTGAGAGAGCGTGGCCCTGCTAACACCTTGATTTCAAAACGAAGAGAATGATAGTTGTTGTTTTCGGCACCACCACGCCTGCCCCAGGTTTGTGGTTATTCGTTACAGTAGCCACAGGAAATGCAAACAGTGCCCTTGCACAGCCTCTGAAACCATGTGATATAGGTGCATTGGCAGACAGCACTGGCCACCCCCATCTTATAAAGTGGAGGACTAAGGCTCACAGCGAGTAAGCTCCATGAGTGGTGAGCCTCGAATCCAGTTCTCCTGAGTTCTCCTCCACCCGCTGGCCTTTCTGGAACATTCTCCCATCTTCCTTCCTTCCTTCCTTCCTTCCTTCCTTCCTTCCTTCCTTCCTCCCTTCTTTCCTTCCTTCCCTCCTTCCTTCCTTCCTTCCTCTGTGGATTTTGAGCCGTAGTTCACTCTGTAACCAGGGCAGATTGGCAGAGTCCAAAATCAGCTGCTTCCAAGACCGGGCAAACAGCCGGTGGGGTCAAGGGCCCTTCTGAGAATGTGGAAAGCAACAGCTAGCCGCCAAAGGTGTCTGTCGTGCGTGATTTCATTTGCACGGAGCCCCACGGAGGGGCTCACAGAGGTACCCTCCTAGAAACACAGCACTGCAGAACCAAGCCATGTAAAGCATTCATGTCTGGTGAGAGGTGCTATTTTGAATAACTTAACAATATTTGTAATGCAGATACACCTGGAAGTCTTCGTTTTTCCTAAAACAAGATGGGGTTTAACAAACACCAACAAGCAAATAAAAAGAAAGCAGTGCATAAGTAAATGTTCTGGTCCTGAATGTCTGTAGTTGAATTTGCCTTTACCTAATGTCATACTGTGACTGTAAATTTATCGGAAGGAAGGACATCTATGATAACAGCTGTCATTTATGGAGGACTTAATAAGTGCTGGGCCTCTGTGCTTTTACCTGCCTTCTCAGAGAGTCTCTGTATCCTTATCATCCTCGTGAGGATATAGTATTACTGCTTGCTTTTTGCAAATGAAAACACCAAGACCGAGTGAGTTGTGTACCTCACGCAGGGCTGCACTTACAAGTAACAGAGCCGGGACTTCAGCCCAGGCTGGACTGACCCGGGAGATTGTGCTTTTGATGGAAGCCCCTGGTTCTCAACCCTGGCTCCACACTAGAAGCACCTGGAGAGCTTTAAATAAGCCCCCCGCCAGGTTGCCATGCCCCAGTGAGTCTGAAGCAGTTCGTCTGGGAAATGGCCCTGCACTGGATTTTTCAGACCTCCTCAGGACATCCGAATGTGCAGCCAGTGGGGAGAACCCCGGCCGGAACCCCTTTCACACGTTGTTGTACTGCCTCCTGCTTCAGAAGGCCAAGGAGCCCTACTTCAAGGGCCAACATTCCCTTCCCGATCGTGCCACGTTGTCCCCCCAGCACGGCAGCCTAAAGGGAAATACACTGCCGTCTACACAACACAGCTGTTGGGATCCGTGGAGCGTGGACTGTGAACCAGAAGCAGGCATTGCTAATCAGGATCCCTGCGTGATGTAACGTCGTCTTCTCGACACCGTCCTCCTTTTACAGAGAAGGAAACTGAAGCACAGAGGGGTGGGTCATTGGCGCAGGTCGCGGAGTTGAGGGGAACGGCACCAGGGATCAGACACAGGTTCCCATTTCCTGGTCAGCACTGTCATCCGCGGTGCTGTGCACTCACACACACCTCTGCCTGCACAGTCTCTGTGTCTGTTCATTAAGATTGTGAGTGGGTCTCAGAAGGGGTTAGGGATGTGGTGGGGAGGGGTTTGGGGGTCTCCCTCCTGGCCTCCAGGGCAGGGCTGAGAAGGAGCAGGAGGTGACCAGGGCCACCACCACCCTGAGGCCTGGCCTGTCTCACCTCTGCTCTCCCTCTGGGCCCTTCAGGTTTGGCCGCCCCAGGTGTGGTCGAGAAGGGCCTGAAGAACAGAACACCCCCAAATCCTGTGGCTTCGCTTGATGTTCTTTCTGTCTGCAGACGCTTTCGTTCAATGTGAAGCCTATTTGTAACAGGTCAGCAATAATTAAAAATGCGAAAAAGAGGGGCGCCTGGGGGGCTCAGTCGGTTAAGCATCTGACTCTTGATTTCAGCTCAGGTCAGTGATCTCGTGGTTCGTGAGTTCAAGCCCCGCATTGGGCTCTGCACTGACAGCACAGAGCATGCTTGGGATATTCTCTCTCTCTCAGAATAAATAAACATTTAAAAAAGGCAAAAAATAAGAATACTACCTTTGTTGAGAGTTTGACACGTGTATGCAGCAAGAACCAGCGAGTGGTAAGAATCAGCCCTCTCCTTCAGTTCTGCCAGCATACCAGGGAGAATGGTGAAGTTCGCCCCATTTTACCGATGAGGAAAGCAAAGGTTCATCACTCACGTCATTTGCTTAAGATCGTCGCCCATCTGGGAAATGGCCCGGTCGGTATTTTTACCTGCACTGTTAAATGCCATGGCCACCCTGCTGCATAAGAGAGATTGCTGTTTCCTGCCCATCCTCCTGGGTACGCTTCCCAGGCCTGGACGATAGCGGATGTAGACTGTGCTTCAGGTAGACCATGCACCCGCAGAGGCACGCTTGCTGGGCTCACACCCTGAACCGCTGCTTACCTTGCAAAGCTGGAAACAACCTCTGCAGGAATCCGGAGATAACTTGCTCGATGGGCGGGGCAACTGAGGCCTGTGAGGCAAAGTGCCTTGCCCACGGTGACCTGTCAGGCGGCTCTAGGCCGGGACTAGAACCCCGGTCCCTCGAGTTTACATGTGGCTCTCTGTCTATCCCCTACAGGTCTACTAGGTTCATTCGTTCATTCATTCTTCCCTTCGGCGATTCCCTCATTCATTTGTTCACTTGCATGGAGCAGCATTTCGCTGCCTTTGCAAATTCCCTTGCCGATATTATTTCCTTTGATTCTCAAAACAACCTTGGGAGGGCAGTGATCTTATGACCCTTACTACAAGAGGAGGAAACTGAGGTTGAGAGAGAGGACGTGAGCTGTCTGGGACTCCGGCACACAAGTGGCAGAGCTAGAATTTGAAGCCAGGTCTTCTGAGAAAGGGAGCTGGCTGGGGAGTCAGGAGAGAGGCGGCCCAGGGCGGCAGCATGGGTAGATCAGGGGTCGCGTTGGCCTGCTGGGGGCTTTGCCTCTGTTCTGAGGGTTAGGGATGAAGTCACTGGACTGGAGTTGGAAGTAGGGGTGAGGCTGGGCTGGTGGGCCGAAGGAAGCCACGGAGACAGGTGTCGCTAAGGTGGGGCCATGGGAAGGATCACAGCAGGTGTCTGGCCAAGAGTCTGAGGAGAAAAGTCTGGGCACTGCCATCTCCTGAGGGAGGGTGGTTCCTGCCCACCGAGCCACACCAGAGGCCACAAGGCCGGGCAGTGTCATCCCGGTCTGTGTCACTGGGTGGGAGTAACTCAGGACAGGCGCGGTGGCCTGTGGCTCATGCCTGGTCATGTCTCCCTGTCCTAAAGAGCTGATAAATTCAGGGCAGCGGAGAGTTTTATAGTTAGAAAGGGCTTTTGAGATTCTTGGGGCCAACATCTCCCCTGGGGCCGGGCTAGTAGCTGGGATGAGGACCTGTGGTCTGCGAGAACAGGGCAAACGGGGAAGCGGTCTACACTGAATTAACCAGCGAGCGTTTGTCCCCTTTCAACTTTCGTTCCTTCCTTGTGATTACATGGAGGAGTCTCACCTGGGTGCTGGGATGTCTTTGTCACCTCTCGGAACACTTGCTCGTCTCCACCTCCACCCCCTCACTCCCAGACCCAGACCCCCTGTCCTCAGAAACCAACAGCATCTGACGAGAGACGTAGAACCTTGTTTGGTGTCCATTTTATTTGCACAGCTGTCTTCTCTCAGTGGCAAATGGGACTGGCTCTTCAGTTATGGCAGTGCTAGGAAGTTTTTGTTTAAATTAGTGAATTAGGTTTTGAAAAGAGATAGGTATAAAGTCAGTAATTGCATCGGCTTTTTGACAATCTGTGAGGTAGAAAAGGAGGCGACTGCGGTGGGGGGTGCTGAGCTGGCACCCCACTCCTCTGCAGATAGAGCGGCAGCCTGGGAAGGGCCTTGGCTCAGGCGTGTGCAGGGAGGCACCTTCCTTGCCTCTTTTCTCTCCTGCTGCCCTAGAGGTGCCTCCATTTCGTGCCTGGGAGCCAAGATTCGGTGGATGCGGTTCTCCAGGAGAGTGTCCCTTTATCCCAGCTTCCTTGGATGTGGCTGTACCTTCTGATCTTGTCTCAGATTGGAGAAGCCCAGACCTTGGGCAGATTGCCCACTGCTGCCTCTCAGGGGACTCGGGAAGCCCAGCCAGGCACCTGTTTCTGACTTCTGGTCTCTGCTTCCGCTGTTGCTCTCCTACGTGATCCCACCTCCCTCTCCCCAAACTGGCTGTGGGATCACCTCCTCTTGGATGATTTCCCAGGTCCCCAAAGCTGGGGTGCTCTGCTGTGGGCACTCTGTACCTCCCCGCTGCTCGCCTCTTCTCTCACAACTCATCACGGGATATTGTTGTTCTTACCCATTTGCACCCCCGTTGCGTTATATATTCCTTGAAGGCAGGGACAGCATCATCCTTCACTTGGCATTCCCAGAGCCTGGGGCCTGGCACATTGAAGGCCCACGGTGAAGTTTGTTGTACAGTGTAATAACAATAATAATAATAATAACTGCCGTTTATTGAACACTATGTCAGACATCATGTGATGAACTTTACAATATTTCATTTAATCTTCATGACAACCTCAAGAGATTAGAACATTCACCATGCCCATATTTTTTAGAGAGAGAGAGAGAGTGTGTGTGTGCACATGCTTGCACCAGTGGGGGAAGGGCAGAGGGAGAGAGGGAATGTCAAGCAGGCCCCATGCCCAGCACGGAGCCCGGCACAAGGCTTGATCCCATAACCTGAGCCAAAATCAAGAGCCAGATGCTCAACTGACTGAGCCACTCGGGTGCCCCTCACCAATCCCATTTTCAGAACGAGGACACTGAACTCAGAGACATTAAGTATCTTGCTCAAGGACACACAGCAAATGACAGAACCGAAACTTGAACCAACGCAGCCTCCAGAGTCCATGTTCTCGGGAAGCGATGGGAGGAAAGTGCACGTGACAGCCAGTCTCCCTCTGTCTTCTCTTTCTGTCTGTATTTACACACACACACACACACACACACACACACACGGTGATACAGCAACGCTGGAGAGACTGGGGCACAGATGCCTACCCTTCCTTCTCCTCTCGGTTTGCTGTTTGCTGATGTAGACTCTTGGTCCCTTCCAAGACCAATGCTGTGGTGGCCTGTGGGTGCATCCGCCCTCACCGTGAAGACTTGCCAGGCCGCCCACCAGGGCCCGGCTGCCCACCGGGAGCGCATTAGTCAAGCCATCCCACGGCAGGATTATGCCTCTGCCATGGCGATTTCGAGGCCCAGCTGCCGGGCCCGTGTGCAAATTTGTGCTGATTTGATTAGCTTGTTTAGTCATCGCCGCTGATGAGAGCGGGCCGCGGCCACCAAATGACATTCTGCTGCCTGCAACTCTGTAATCGCTTTTGGAAGGGATATTATGTTAATATCTCACACGAGAGTCTCTGATCACACAGAACGATGGGGCGACCGGGCCCAGGCCATATGGTGCATCCGAGGCCCTCCTTTGTAATCCCGGGTAATTGAAATCCTTGGCCTCATTCAAACGCGGAAAGCTTCCCATCTGATGGGTAGCAGAGGGCCCTTTAGCAATTTACTCACCAGTCCTTATGGGAACGTTAGTTGGGGGATGATGGTAGGGGTTCAAGCCAGAGAAACTTGACCCTTTCTCAGAACATAAATCCCTGGTACCTGATTGTTTAAGAAGAAAACCAACAATAGTAACTACTGCTTTACCGAGCCCTTCCGGTGTTCTAGACACTGACAGGACTGTGTCTGGTGCCTTACTGCAAAGTCACATATCCCTCCCCTTTTGCAGATGAGGAAGCTGAGGCCTAGAGAGCAGCCAGTTTGCCCAAGTCCACTGGCTAGAAGTGGAGGCACGGAGACTTCTCCCGGGTCTGTCTCACCCCAAGCTCTGCCCCCAGCCAACTGCAGTCAGACTGGGAGCTCCCATACGGCTACGTAATGCGGTGCTTTGCAAACTTCAGCAAGTGTCAGAAACCCCTGGAGTTCTCGTTAAAATGAACAAATTGCCGGGCCCTACCCCCAGAGTTAGAAGTCAGTTAGATCTGGGCTGGAACCTGAGAATTTGCATTTCTAGCATTCCCAGTTGATGCCTGTGCTGCTGCGGTCCCAGGGACCCCAACTGGGAGAACTGCTAACTTAAGAAAACACCTACTGTAAACCGCGTATGGGAGGTGTTTCCACTCCCATTTTTCTGAAAGGGAAACTGAGGCTTGGATAGCTGCTTTTACTTTCCAGAAGCCTCTAGGCTGGTATGTAGGACTTGAAGGAGGTGACCTGTCCACAGCAGGAAGGTCACAGGGCTGGGACTCAGCCCTCGCTGTGGATTTTCCATCTGAAGCGGTGGTCTCAGAGAGAGGCACATGCCACATTTAGCTTTTGCCTCTAGCAGAAAGAGCACAGAAAGTGGATCGATGTTTGCTCCTAACACGTAGTCTCCGGCAGGGCCCTAGGAACCTGGTCATGTTCTCCTGCAGTCTTGGGCTGGGCCCCAGTGGGCGCCTCATGAGAGGATGTGTGCACAGGCCAGCCGGCCCTTTCTGAGGGCTGCTTAGGTCTCCCCTTGAAGCCGACCTGTGCTTGCACGGGGGTGGGGACCCCAGGATGGGATGGGCAGCCTGAGGGGCCAGAACTCAAGCAGGTAAGGAGCTGGGAGGCGCAGGGCAGAGCACGTGTGCTTTGCTCGGTTTCACTGTCCACAGTATTGTACCATGGAACCTGGTGACAGTTAGAGACTCCCATTTTCTTACCTGGTGATCAAAGTCTGCCCAGGCTGGCCAGCCAGATGATCCCTGATCAACCTCCCTTCCTTCTCCTCCGTTCCCTGCCTTCCATATTGCCACCAAGTGAAGGACAGGGAAACTGTTCGTGGAGCATCACCCCAGGCCAGGCACAGACCCACCCAATGTCATATATAAGATGTAGTGTTACCACATTCCCGTTGTACAGATGGCACACACTGAGCCTTGGAGAAGCTCTCCAAAAGTCACCCCGCCAGTGAGTGGGACAGAGCAAGGGTTCAGAAGTGAGGCATGCCAAGCCCATAGCCAGGCCTCTGTCCACTTCCCTGACTGCCTCCTGCCTCCCCGTCCCTTTTCTTCAAAGGCTGATGAGCATTTCCCAGTCTCCTGCAGGAGAAGTGTTGTTTTCAGTGATTCCCAAGCATATTTGCAGGTTGAAACTTTTTTCTTTTGTTCTTTAAAAAAAAAAAAATGTGCAGAGCACCTCATGAAAATCAGATACTAGGGAATCAAGGTTTCCTGACTCATCCCCTCGACTCCAAAAAAAAAAACATCCTTCCCGCACAGGACGGCTGGGTGCCTGTCATGTGCCCGCCTGGCTTGGAGCTGCGGAGGGGACCAGGAGGGGTCCTGTCTGCAGTGTCTAATGCTGTATCCTCAAGGCCAGCAAGCATCTGGCACATGGCTGGTGCTTCACAAATATGCTTGTTTGTTGGTGCAAATATTTAGATCTTATGGCTCCAAGTGCTCAGCAGGGCCGCCCTCTGCCAGCCAGCCCTCACTGGCTGGCCTGGAGAAATAAATGCCTCTTCTGCCAGGAGCTTGGGGCACCGGGGCATTGTGGGAAGTAAGACCTCCTCGGAACCACACGGGTCTCAGGCCTCTCAGGGCCTGTTCTGCCCCTCAGTGCTGAGAGACCTTGGGAAAGTCACCTCCGCCCTCTGAGCCGCAAGAAGTCCCCTCGCAGGGTATCTGCCACTTCAGCAGGTGCGAAAAGTCTTCTGTGGCATCGTGGTGTGCTAAGGAGGCGAGCTGCCGCCGTGGTGCTGCGGTGAGAGTAGGAATTTGGACTGAAGGAGGGAGAAATCGGCACTGTCCAGAGGGGCAGCACTCTTTAATGTGAGCTGAGTCATTATTTTTATTTTTATTTATTTATCTTTTTAATAGAAAAGAAAATTTAAGTTTGTATACCTGGGGGATGCCACACAGACGTGAAATCCCGAAGACAGGCAGGATCTAAACTAATTGAAATGAAATGGAATGAAACACGCGTGTCCTCTCAGCGCAGCAGCCGTTCTCTCACATGCTTGGTACCCGTACTGGGCAGCATGGGCAGGGGGCGTGTCCGCTGCGGCCGAGGGGTGGCACAGAGGGGGATGTGCTGCAGCTCAGAGTTCCCAGATCATTTTTGTCTTCTCATCCTAACGTGGCTAATGACACTTAGCCTTTTGGAGGTCCTCTAGGACCTGCTTTTAGGAGGAAGAGGGAAACAGGCTCTTGAAATTACCCACGACACGACTTCATTAACTCCCACTTTTTGTCTATTTGCTTTTTAACGTTTGCTCATTTCTGAGAGACAGAGACAGAGTGTGAGCAGGGAAGGGGCAGAGAGAGAGGGAGACACGGAATCTGAAGCCGGCTCTGGGCTCCGAGCGGTCAGCACAGAGCCCGACGCGGGGCTCGAACTCACAGACCGCGAGATCGTGGCCTGAGCCGAAGTTGGACGCTTAACCGACTGCGCCACCCAGGCACCCCCCGCTCCCACTTTTTAAAAAGCACCAGAAACGCAAGACACCTGACGAGCCAACTGACCGAGGTTAAATGTCCTTCCCCCCACATCTTAGCTCTACAGACCTTTTTGATCAGGCTCAGCCCAGGCCAGTTAGTGTCCTGCATTAGTGACATCCAGATGAATGAAGCTTTTACTCTATTTCCTAGGATGCCACCCCTGGCTTCTGGAGACTATCAAGATTGCAGGTCCCTCTCCTGGAGCACAGCCCCCTGTAGGTCCCATGGCCACCATCGCACACACATCTTGGAGGCAGAATGTGACCCGCTGACCCTTTGACTCACGGCCCATGACTTCCAGTCTCTCAAGGAGCACCACTGGCATCCATTAGACCCCCCAGCACCACCCTCTTGGCAGTGATGGCTGCTGCCTTTGTGGGTGCCTTTCTACCCACAAAGAATTCTACCTCAGTAGACTTCTTAGCAGGGTGACATGGGCACGTGACTTAACCTTATACCTCAGTGGCCCCTTCCGGAAAATGGGAATCCTATCATCTTGCTCACATGCGGTGGTGAGTTTACATGTGATAGTACAGCATTTCTCAGCCTTTTCGAGTCTATGTCCTCTTTTGCTAAACGCAAAAGTCTCTGCCTCCCCCCTCAAAGGCTCCACCTCTCTATGGCCCACTGAGAAGTATTCCATGTACATCACCAGCCATGAGCACTTTGTTCAGCTTTCCCACATTCTGTATTATGAAATGAAAGGTTTCCTCCCCAAATAGAAATTGTTATGCTAGCTCTATTGTTGTGAACCATACCCATTCCCGCTCCTCTTCTCTCCCCATGTTGGTCCTGGTACATCCCCTAGAATGGGACCCCTTCCCCCACTTCTATAGCAAGCATAGCAGATGAGCATTGCCTGGCGATGAGCTGCACATAACAGGCACTCACTAAACAGTCGCGCCCTGCCCTCCCTGCAGGGGAGATGTGACCCAGGATGGATAATGGTCAATCAGTGTGGTTTCCAGCCGCAGACGCCCATGCAGATGCCCAAGTGTAGATCAAGCTCCCCAGCAGAGTCTCTTGTAGTTATTTTCACTTTTTTTAGTAGACTTTATTTTTCTGAGCAGTTTTAGGTTTGCAGAAAAATTGCACAGAAAGTACAGAGAGCTCCCTTGTACTCCCTCCCCGCCCCCCGCCCCCCCCCCGATTTCCCTATTATAAACATCTTGCATTAGGCTGGTATACTTGTTATCATTGCTGAGCCGACACCAGTACATTATTATTAACTAAGGTCCCCGGTTACATGAGGGCTCACTCTCTGTGTCGTACATTCTGTGGGTGTTGACAAATGCATAGGGTCTACGTCCACCAATACGGTAGCATACGGAATAGCCTTCTCGCCCTAAAAACGCCCTGTGCTCCACCCATTCATTCCTCTCCCCTCCCCCTGAACCTAGTTTTTTCCCTCTTTTTCTTCAGTGCCCTTGTTGCAGCGTATAATGAAAAAATGGAAGGCTTTGCTGGATTACAGGCCACCAACCCCCCGCAGGGCTGTAAGAAGCTTCATGAAAGCAACCAGTTCACGGGACCTTTTCAACACCACGTTTTCACACCAGGAACACTATGTGTTGGTTGCTGGAAAACTCTTTGTTGAAGGAATGAATGGGCAGATGGAGGAGAAGTGTGGTGGAGGGAACACAGGAGGCTGGAGGGCTCCTCGAACTAACTAGCCGGAAGGGGGTCGTATCAGGGCAGGAGGAGGGAGCAGTGTCCAAATTAACTACCCATCCCAGTGACCTCCCTGTTAGGAAAATGAAGTGTCAAAGAAAAGCGGTTCCCGAGTAAAGCAGCTGTGCCCCATGGGGGTTACTGGGGCCATTAGTGTAGTCCAGCCCTGTCCCATCAGGGTGACAAGGACGATGGGCACAGGGACCTGATGTCATAGGAGCCCAGCCCTTGAGGCAGTTGGACAGGACTCAATCTGTCACTGTCTTCATCCTCGTGACTTTTGGAGTCACCTCCAGATTTTTTGGCCCAGTAAATGATTAAGCAGTTAAATAAAGACGGGCTCATTAAGGAAACATGCTTCCCTGCGTATCTGCCCCAGTTACTCCTAAATTTAATCTGTCCATGAGCCAATTTCCAGGACAAACACACAGTCTATTTTATCTCCTGAGACTTAACCTTGAAGCCATTCGTTGCCTGTGGCTTTTCCTGAGGTCCCTTTCCCACTACCCGTGTCTTCTGAGGCCTGGTGAAGGGGTCCCTTCCCCATGCCCATCCCCAGGCTGGGTGAGGGGCCAGCAGGTCCCGTGGGGCCGCTTAGAGAGAGGGCAGGGCACTGGCAGGGCCCGGTTTGCTAGCAGGCAGGGCCAGGCCCATGAAAGCGCCCTTTCTTCTCTGTCACAAGGCTGCTCCGGCCACGGGGGCTCCGGGGCATAATCGGATTGAGTTTCCTTGGCCGACAGGTTGGCTTTGTTCTGCTGTCCAGATTTGCGTCCGCTTGACTCCCTGAGCTGCTTCTCGAATGCTCTCTGACCTGGTTTCACTGAGGACGTATCAGGCCTTTGCCAGGGTCCACAGGGGTGGCAGGAGCCCAGGGCTAGATGAGGGTTGGGTGGGTTTTAGGGGAAAGGTGGGCAATGAGGAGCCAGGCCAGCCCATGTAGCATGTGCTCATGTCAAATCATGTGTCCCCTGCCTTGCTTTCTGTTTCCCTTCCCTGTGCCCTGAGCCCCATTCCCCTTGAAGAGGAAGTACATGCTCCTCCTTGGGCTTTCTTGAGTGGCCTCGTTGCCCGCCCCCCCCCCCCGCCCCCATCCCAAGGCACTGTGGCTCCCCTGAGCAGTCTGGGCATAATGTTCACACTCTTTCAGCTGGTCCTGGGGCTCTCCATGGGTTAGGTGCATGGAAGGTTTTGTTGGTTAAAAATACCTAGTGGAAACCTCCTTTCCCTGAATGCCAAATGGAAAGCTATTAAGAAAAGAATTCTTTTCAGCCTGGTTGGATCCTGGGTAATGACCTTGGCCTTGCTCAAAAAGGAAGGGCTGCCCATGCCATGATGAATTTCCAGAGAGGAGGCAGGGACTCCTGAGGCTTATTCCATTGCTTGGCACAGGAACACCAGGGCCCTGGTAACACACGAAACTGGCATTGCAGGTCAGTTGCCCTGCTCACCATCTCCGACTCTGGTTGTGCTGGGAAAGGGGCATTTGTGCTATCCCCCTCCTGGGATGGGGCCCCTGATCCTCCCTGTGCCAATGCCAGCCTCCCCTGGCCACTGGTATTGCTCAGGAAAGGATAGGTGGCCCAGAATGAGCTCATCAGCACCCTTCCCTGCTGTTTGCTTTGTTTGTTTGTGGATTTTTTTTTAATACATTTAAAAAATTTATTTATTTTGAGAGAGAGAGCACAAGCACACAAGCAGGGGAGATACAGAGAGAGAGAGGGGGAGAGAGAATCCCAAGCAGGCTCCATGCTATCAGTGCAGAGCCTGATGTGGGGCTCAAACTCACGAACTGTGAGATCATGACCTGAGCCAAGATCAAGTCAGACTCTTTAATAGTCTATGCCACCCAGGTGCCCTGTGTTTTGTTTTTTAATGGGAACCAGTGGATCTGTTGAAAGGCGAAGCGTAGCCACATTCCTGCCCCTCCTGAGATAAGAAAACAAAGGCCACACTTACAGGGAGGGATGTCAAGGTGGGGATAGAGAGAGGTAGGGAGGGAGAGGTTTCTGAGTGTTTGCCCCCGGGGACACAGTGGGTCCCGAGATCCGCTTTCTACCTGTGCTTCTGGATTTATTTTTGCCAGCCAGTAAGTGCCCTTTTTGCTTACATTTATTCAAGTTCTGTTTCTTTTCCTTGCATGGAAAGGAATGCTGACGGATTTAGGAATGGGCAAGGAGTCGCCTCTCTCCCTCTTCTAAGAGATGAGCTAGCAGAGTGGTGGGGAGTGCAGGAGCCCGGCTGCCTGGGTTTGCCGTCTGCTTCCAACATGCGTCACTCTGGGCAAGCTCCCGGACTTCCTGTGCTTCAGCTTCTCATCTATAAAATGGGGATAATGTAGTCCTCGCCTCGTGCAGCCTGTTGTGAAGATCAAGTGGGTTCGTACACAGGGAAGGTGCTTTGAATGGTGCCTGGCAGGCAGTCGGCTCCATAGTTGATAGTATTCTGTCTCCTTGGACCCAGTGGCTTGTGAACAGAGCCTGCCTAGGCCCAAGTGCTGAAGGAAGTGGAACAGACCCAGAGTGAGAGAGTAATTCTCTTGTGACCTAATTAGGAGCCAGCTGGAGGGTTGCTGGTCTTGCTGGCAGAAGAGGGATGTCTGGGGAGCCTGCTAAGTCCCGGGAAATGACTGAGGGGCCGGCCTGGGCCTGCCTGCAAGGGGCGGCCGCACTCTGGGCTCCAGCATGCTGGTACTAAGGCCGGAGGGGGGACTGCCGGGACCCGCTTGGGGCAGAGACGTGGAAAGGGCCCTGGGCCCTGCAACCCAGGAAGTCCACCCTTGAGGTTTCCTAGAGAAGCTCGTGCACAGGTGCTCTAGGAGGTACACACATGAATGCCTATACCGGCACCGTTGGAGATGGTCCCCTCCATCGGCTGGTACCACCTGGAGGCCCGCCAGCAGGGGACAGGATACAGATGAGGTGGGGTATATGCATACAGTGAACCATCTACCTGCGAGAGCAAATAAGTTACAGCTTCATGCATCAGCATGGTGAATCGGAGACACGTAGCCCTGAATTTAAAACTGCAGAGTGGCAGAAGGGCCCAAGATACGTTTTTAATAAAGCTTGAAAACAAGCAAATCAAGCATTATATCATTTGAGGACACGTTTATATTCGTAAGCAGAAAAGACAAAGGAAGACGAAGAGACCAACATGAAATTCACCTCATAGTTAGTTAGCTCTTGGTAGGTGGGGATGTAGGGGGCGGACTGGAGGGGGCATCAAAGGGGACCCCACCTCAGCTCTGATCACCCCAACAAGTTACAGTTCTTACACTATTGAGTGGTGGGGTCACAGGTGTTTCTTTTTTTATCATGCTTTATAAGCCAATATAAACTGCGTATATTCCTTGACATGAACTATTTCATAATAAAATGTTTTAAAAAGAGAACATTGGGCTTGACTTTGCTGTTGGAGAACTTTCTCCCCACCTATTTTCAGCCTTGCTTTGCCTTGCCTTGCCTTGCCTTGCCTTGCCTTGCCTTTCCTTTCCTTTCCTTTCCTTTCCTTTCCTTTCCTTTCTTCTTCTTTTATTTTTTAATGAGCAAGGACAATTTTGCCTCTGAAAAGATAAATTAAAAAACAATTTTCAGAGCACTGGGCTTGGAGAAGCCCCCTCCCAGTCCTGCTATGGCCTGGAGAGCCCTGCCCATTCCCTGTCACCTCCACTTCAGCCTCTGCTCGGCCCCAGAGTGATGTTTGAAACCATCAAAGCCGTTGGGCTACTTTCCTGCTCAAAACTTACTGTGCTTCCTGAAAGCCCGAGGCCCATTCTCTTCTTCAGCCACATCAACCCCTGACTGTAGACATAGAGTTCCCTGAACCAAAGCCCTGCCTCTTACTTCAGGGCCTTTGCTCAAGCTATATTTGGGAGGACAAATCAGGTCTGGGCAGCTTTGTTGCGCCTCCGAGCACAGCAGCCCAAAGAGACCAGGTTCGGGCTACTTTGCCAGCTGTGAATTCAACCTGGATTGACAGTCCCGTCCCTGGCTCATCCTGCTGGGACCATCTCGGGTACCACCTCCTCCAGGAATCCTTCCCTGATGCCCACCCTCTGTTCCACAGACCCTCTGCCGACACCTGTCAGAGCACCCCCAAACTTTCTGCAGTGCTCTGAAATGTTCTGCACCCCTATCTCCTCCACTACTTCAAGCTCCACAACCACATGACCGGGGTCTTAGTTTATTTCAGTAGTGAGTGCGCGGGCCCCGGCACCGTGGCACTCAAATGTCAGCCCCACAAAGAGTGGGGATTTTGTCTGTTCTGTTTAGCTGTGTATTCCAAAGGCCTAGAACAGTGCCTGGACCATGTAGACATGCCATAAATGTTTATTGAATGAATGGACGTGAAAGTCTATGGAGTGAAATTCTACCACCTAGTAGCTGTGTGAGCTTGAGGCCGACTCTGAACCTCTCTGAGCTCCCCTTTCTTCCTCTCTAAATGGGGATATTAAAAGTACTATTCTCCAAGGGTCACTACGGGGATTGGTGGAAAGATGCTTGTGAAAGTGCCTGCAAATGTCAGACACGCAGGTTGCATATGAATCTAGGGCTGACCCCAAAGGCCTGGGACAAATGCCCAGTGGGCTTTGAGGTTGGCCATCTGAGTTCAGAGACTTCTGTCACCCTCCCTGTGTGGTCCGTGGAAAAGGATCCCAGATCTGTGTTCCTTCTTCTCGGCCAAGGGCCAGTGACCTCCGGGCTCACCTCTGACTGCTGGGTCAGCAGATCTATTGTGCTGGGGCTGTCGATGCCTGGGCGGCTCCATCGAGTCCCCAGAGCCCAGCTGGTCTGTGCAGCCACGGTCATGGTCCCCATTCCCTGAATGGCTCTTTATTGAAATAGAGGCAAACTTGCACAGCCACAGGCGTCTCCTAACTCAGCCAGCTGTCTGGCCTTTCTTTCAGGTCCCTTTGGGTCCTGAAATGCTGGGAAGGAGGCAGCATGGAGGTGGGATCCCGCAGAGCTCGGATCCAGGGCTGCCTTCCCCTACTTCTGGCTGTGTGACCCTGGGCAAGCGGCTTCACATCTCTGAGCCTCCGTCTCCACAGCTGCAAAATGAGGAAACAGAAATTACCAGTGGGGCTGTTGTGAGGAGGGGAGACAATGCATGTACGTTTCCTGGTGAAGTGGCGCTCACTGAAGAGTTCTGTACATTTCAAATATATGACATGATAGAAACATAGAAGATGTGTTAGTTACATAATCATGAAGGCGATGATGATGATGGCTGCATTTCAGCGGACCAACTGCCTTATGCAGAACTGAGTGCCAAGGAGAAGGAAGAAGCTCTATGCGCGTGTGCTTGCGCATGTGTGAGCGTGTCTGTGTGTTTATATATAGACAGGCATAGATGGTATCGAGATGCACACTTTGTACTATATAAGAAAAAAAATGACATCACAGGAAAAATGCACGTATCTTACTGAGCATGCTTGTATAACTGAATGAACAAAGAAACATTTAGAACGCCAGCTCAGTGGCACAATGATGCCTAAACACAGGCCAGTGTCGTCCTGTTGCTGATACACACAAAAAAGGGCTCCTGGTCACGGCCTCCTAGCTCCGAGGTGCCCGCTCACCTGTCCCACACTCCCCTGCGTTCTTGCTGCCGCCCCCACGCTGGGCTTTTCCTGCCCCTCACACCAGGACCAATCTCCCTGTGACGGACCCTCATAGCACTGCTGATTTCTCCTTCGAGGCACGCGTCACGGTTGATATTTTACAGCTATTTGCAAGTGTCTGTTTACATGTCTTACCGTTAGTTGCAGTGAGGCCAGAAGCGCCATCTGATTTTGCTGTCCGTTTTGTCCCCGGCACCCAGTTGGAGTGTGTGGTCCAGTGTAGATACTTGGTTGGATGGATGGAGAAGTACCACAGACGGAGACCGTCCATCGGGAGTCACAAGGTCTAGACCCTGAACACGGCGAGCAGGAAGTCAAGGCACTTTGTGGTCAAGGGTCCTGCGCCCGGTGGTGGAAGGACTAGTCCTGTGAGAGGACTGGACAGGGGAAGGGCCTGTGGCTGGCAGGGTGGAGGAAGGCCAGTGATCATCTCGTTAAAGGACAGCCCTTGTATGTATGCAATAGGAGATACATTCTCAAAGATCCAAGGACAGGCTCTTCCAATTGTAACGGCCTGTGTCTTCGTTGAAATTCAGTGCTGCATTGTTTTCAGTTCTTCCAGTCTTTATTAGCTGCTTCTCCTGCCAGGCCCTATGCCAGGTTCTGAGTACACAGACGAACCAGAGGGTCCTTGTCTGAGAGCCTCCGAGTCTGGGAGACATATCTGTAAATACAGGACAGCCAGGCAGGGCCACAGCAGAGGGATGTGAGCGCAGAGGGCACCCAAAACAATCGAGCCACTTTGGTGGGGAGAGGATCAGGGACAAGGCCGATTCCCAAAGGATCGGTAGGGGTTGTCCCAAGCACAGACAAAGCGAGAGGACCAGGTGAAGAGCTTGTGGCTTCTTGGCCTGAGCGCCCACTGCTCATGGGGATGGTAAGAGATGAGGCTGGGAGGTTCGGCGGGCCCCACCTGGTTGGCCAAGGCCTTAAGCTTTATTCTGAAGGTGACAGGGAACTCTTGATGGCGGTTTAGGCAGCCGGGAGACCTGGTCACGCGTGAGGCAGGGTGGAAAAGAGGCAGAAGCATATGAAATGGAGGTGGGGAGACTGGCTGGGAGGACGTGGCAAGTTTGAAAGTGACGAAGGGCTAAATAGAGCCTGTGGAAGAGGGGATCAAAGGGGGATGCTCCAAATATCTCGGACAGGACATCCTTATTTATTCATCTCTAAAAGCGGAGGGGAGGCCAGTAAAGATCTTTGATCCTGCCATCCGGAGCAACCCACGGGGACGAGTGGCTGGTGATCATCTTTCCTGCTCCAAGGAACTCAGAAAATCCAACCCCCCATTTGCCCTCCGGTAAATACCAAACTTAGCAATGCTGTCTGTCCTTGGATCCTGCGGCCCCCCCAGATGCAGAAAGGAAGGGCAAGCCGCTCAGAGCTGCAGAGGGGGCCTGGGCAGAGCACTGGGCCTCCAGGCTTCTGCAGGGAGGAGGTGGGGAGAGGCTCGTAATGGGCAGGCGAGAGGGTTGGGTGGGGAAGGGGAAGAACATGGAAAAATGAGGACCTTCATGCTTGGCAAGATCCAAAAGAAAAAGAAGAAGAAAAAATAGGGAATGTAGGGAAAAAGCCCAACCATGATTGCAGGCAGGATCTTCTATTTCCAAATGGATGTGAGGAGGAAGATTTCAGAGGGAACACAGCTGCCAGGAGAGTTGGAGAGAGATGACTCAGGATTATGTAACAACAGGTAACATGGTACTGAGGGCTTGGAACATGTATACAGCTTGATCTCCCAACACATTTTTTTTTTTCCAAAGGAAATACTCCAAGACCAGAACCATAAACATATGCCCCCAGGCCAGGGCGGATCCTACCAAAGAGGGAAGTGGGCCACATGTTCAGAACGCGGTGGCTCCAGCATGAGGGTAACTGCAGGTGACACCAGGCGACACGGGGCTGTGCTGTCCAGGAGACAAGAGAGAGAGAGGTAGGGACTGTAGCCAACTATGGACTGCAGAGCCTCAAGGAGCAGCACCAAGTCAAGCTCCAGCTGCTTGTCGCCGTGTAGGAATACAGGGGTGGCCACGTTTTCTTTTTTTTTTTTTTTTCTTTTAAATTTTTTTTTTAATTTTTTTTTCTTAATGTTTTTATTTATTTTTGAGACAGAGAGAGACAGAGCATGAGCAGGGAAGGGGCAGAGAGAGAGGGAGACACAGAATCAGAAGCAGGCTCCAGGCTCTGAGCCATCAGCACAGAGCTCGATATGGGGCTCGAACTCACAGACTGTGAGATCATGACCTGAGCCGAAGTCGGACGCTCAACTGACTGAGCCACCCAGGCGCCCGTGGCCACGTTTTCTGATATCCCCCCCCCAAAATTCAGAAATTTGGATTTTTGTATGAAACCACCCAATTTGCAAATTGCAGCAACTCGTTTAGATAATTTTCAAAACATCGTGCTGCTTACTCAGTACAAATGAGGAAAAACCCATCCAGTCCGTGGGATACCCGTGTGCCCCTCCGCCCTAAGCCAATCTTGCAATTCACTGAAAATACACGTTGTGTGGGTCCCGCTGCCGCCCGCAGTGTCCACGCCTCTTCCCAGAGGAATTCTGGAGAGAAGACTGGGCTGGGGGAGGGGGGCAGGTCAGGGTGTGGCATTTACCTCCAGTGTGGATACTTCATCTCTGCAGGCCTCAGTTTACCCCATCTATATAGAGGAAGATCTCTAAGAGCCCCTTTGGCTGAAATTCTCTTTTCTCAGCTTCCCCAAATCACTACTACCTTCATCAAGTAAACCCTGCTATGTGCAAATCCCTGTGCTTCCTCCCCCAAGATCACACGGCCATTAATGTGGCAGAGGCTGGTTACCAAACCCAATCAGTCTGACTCCAAAGGCCATTGGCTGAAGCACTCTATTCTCCTGTGTCCAGTGAAAGCAAGTCATTAAATAATTCAGGTCATGCTCATGGGACAGGGGAATATATTCAGTTGCTTTTAAGGTTGCTACCCAGTTTCTAGCACACCTAAAGAGCTGTGTTTGGTAGCTCTTGGGCCAGTATAGATTCTTGAGGATTCTCTCTAACCTTGCAAAGGCAGGGGACTGGAGGGCTTTAACAAAAAGGCAAGAGGTGTAAACGATAGCAAATGTACTAGGGGGGGTCTCAGCTACGTGGCCTAACTTGGGCTCAACCAGGCCTGGGCAGGTCCAAGGGGCGTCAGTTTGCATGAAGGGGTGACTGTTAATGCAGTTTGTGCTTGTTCCTGTACACGAATGTGGGCCAGGGACGGAAACCACAAGGCCCATTTCATTAAAATGCTTCCCCCAGATCACTTTTTCTCCAGGCATTTCAAACGTCACCGCTTTCTCCTCAGCTGTTGAAGTCAGAAACGTGGGATTCTCCTTCTCTTCCTTTCCCTCAAGCCCCACATTCAATCTGCTTCCAAATTCCGTGGCTCTCCCTGAAACGTCTTGTGAATATGTTATGTCCCCGTGTCTGTAATCCCCGCGCCACAGCCCCCCCCACAGCTCTTCCCGTTTCGCCCTTGTTCCTTTCCGATCTGTTCTTGATGCAGGGCCGGAAGAATTCTTATAAAATGCAGATCTGGCCTTGTCACTCCTCTGCTTAAAAACCTGTTGGTGGCTCCCCAGGGCACCATCAATAAAATGCAAGCTTCTCTCCATGACCTACAAATCCCTCCGTTATCTGGCCCTCACACGCTATGTTCCAGCCACCCTGGCCTATTTTCAGTTCTTCAGATGCTTTGAGTTCTCTCTGGCTTTGGAGTCACACAGATCTGGATTTGAGTCTCAGGTAACCTTGGGCAAGTGACTGAACCTCTTGGAGAACCAGTCTGCTTATCTCTGAAATGGGTATAATTGTGTGGCTTAAGTCAAGGCTTAAACAATACAACATATGGGGATCACTCTTTTGCTTGAAACCTGTGGGTTTCCCATGGAAAAGGAAGGGGGGAGGGATTCATTTAGTCTGCTGACAATTTTACTTGTGTTCTCTGCTTTAACGAAAAAATAACTCCTGGACATTCATAAATTTTGGCTTCGTTTTAAGTGGGTTATATAATAAAGTACCAGCTACTTTCTCACCTTTAAAAAAAAAATTTTTTTTTAATGTTTATTTATTTTTGAGAGAGAGAGAGACAGAGCACAAGGAGGGGGGCGGGAGGTGCAGAGAGAGAGAGAAGGAGACAGAATCTGAAGCAGGCTCCAGGCTCTGAGCTGCAGCACAGAGCCCGACATGGGGCTCGAACCCATGAACCATGAGATCGTGACCTGAGCCAAAGTCAGATGCCCAACCGACTGAGCCACCCAGGCACCCCACCTTTGTTTTTAATTACGAAGTGTACATCATCTTACTTAGAATTGTGTTAATTACCTGGTCAAAAGATATGAATATTTTGTATTTTAATAGATACAATGAGGTTATTTTTCAGGAAGTCATTTGTTTTACCCCTTTGCTTTGTGATGTGGCTTTCTTTGGTCCTGACTTCCCTGGTCCTGGCCGCTCACCTTCACCCCACCCAGGTACACCCAGAAGTTGGAAGCACCCTGCACTTCTTCCCAGGAGGCCAGTTCTGGGACATGTAGTTTATTCTGGACAGTCTGCTTATCCTCAGGGAGCAATTCCAACCCCACTCCCCTCCTGCTTGCACGTACCTCAGTGCCTTCCCTCCTGCTGCTCAGCGAGGTCGATATGGCCTGGAGAGGTGGCTTCAGGAGCAAAAGCAGAGAAAGGCCAGGGGAGAATGAGGAGACAGGAGGGAAGTGACTACTGGAAGAAGAGTATCTTCTTATCCTCCTCTGGGTCCCCTCTCTGTTCTGATTGCCTTCTAGCTAATATGGTACGGATGATGATGAAAACGGTCATAGCAACAACAAAAATAAGATTCAACGGTTAAAGCAGTGATTCTCAACATGGGGAGATTTTGCTCCCCAGGGGATGTTTGGTAATGTCTGGAGACATTTTTTGTTGTCACAGCTTGGATGGGGGTGCCACTGGCACCTAGTGGGTGGAGGCCAGGGATACTGCTAACTGTCCTACATTGCACAGGACAGTTCCCAACCATACACACACAACAAAGAATTATCTGGCTCCAAATGTCCCTAGCACCAAGGTTGAGAAATTCTGGCTTATGATGTGCATACTCTGTGATGAGAGCTGGGCTAGGGGTTCTATGTGCATTATCTAATTTAGTCCTCATGCTATTCTTTGAGCTAGGTTATTATCATCATGCCCACTTTACAGATGAGGAGACTGAGGCTCAAGATCCATAGCTATGGAGTGCTAGAGGAAGCATTTGAACTCTGGTCTATTTGACTCCATGACCCCAAATGGTCACTAGTGCCCCCTTCTCTTCTCTGTCCCTGTGACTGAGTGCCCATGTGTCAACTGGCCTCATGCTATAGCAGCAGGTGGGACGTCTAATGCAAACCATGTACCAAAGGCTTGTGTGGGGTGAGGGGAGGGCCTGATGTGGTACTGGTCCCTCCCAGGAATGCCTGGGACAGTAGCGGGGGGTCTCCCTCTGATGCCCTCAGCCCCTGAGCTCCTTGGTGGGAGGTGGGGAAGAAGAGTGACAAGGGGGCAGGGATGTCTTCCTCTCTGCACCCAGACACCTGGGCTCAGGCCCGGCTTCTGGGCATCTTCTGCAAGCTGGGATGCTGGCAGCAGCAGAAGTGACACGTGAGAGGTGTATCCTATTAACATCTGATGTGACATTACCAAGCCAAAGGTAGGCTAGTCTGCACTACAGCTGAGAATATATATTTGCATCGTGTGTGTGTGTGTGTGTGTGTGTGTGTGTGTGTGTGTTTGAGATCACCTATAGGTGTAGTTACCTGTGTGTGTGTCATAGTGGATCTATGGATGTGCATAGAAGTGTGTAAGTGGCTGTGTGTCTTTGTGTACAGTGTCTTTCCTTGTGTATGTGGTGTTTTTCTTTCTCTATATATTTGCCTGTGTTTGAATATCCAGGCAGACATGTCTGCATGCATATTTATCTCTGTGTTAATGCTGCATGAAGGTGACTGTGAGCGTGGTTATCGTATCTAAGTGTGTATGAAATGAATCATGTGAAATGTGACTTCATCTGTATGAAACAGCCAGGAAGGTATGTTGCTGTATCTATGTAAGCATTTGGGGTGGGGGGGGCATGTGTTTCTGTATCTACATCTCTGTGTTTGAGTCAGTATGTCTGCATGTAAATGTATACTTGTGACTATGCAGGCCACGTGTCTGTGCATACAGATGGAGGTGACTGTGCTCGATGATTGCTGTGTGTGTGTGTGTGTGTGTGTGTGCGTTTTGGCCCCAGGATATTACCAACAGAGAAAAAGCTGCCAACACTGCCCCTCATTTGTTCCTGTAGCTTGTAAGGGTCTCAGAATCTTACCTCTCCTTAGATCAGAAGGTGTCACCAAGGGGAGAAGCGACTCGGGCATTCCCTCCCCACCTCCATTGTCCCAGCTGGCTCCCATGGTGCCAGCTGTCAGGGACAGAGGTCCTCGGGCCTTGCCTCTCTGCCAGCCAGTCACTGAGGCTAAACATTTACCGAGGCCTGAGGCCATATTTGCTTAAACTCGGGGGTCACTGCACACATGCGATTTCTGGTTCAAGTGCTTTCCCCTCTGCAGGCTGAGGAGAGCAGGTGCTGGCTTAGCAAGTTACCTGGGGTTGCAATTTCCCTCCACGAAATAGACTGGCTTAATCAAGGTTTGCTCCACATCAAGAAAAATGTAACCTTGGCAGTGCATTCCCTGCCCTGTTCTTTTAAAACACTGTGTCCTCGACTCTAGTATTTTCGTCAAATCTGTGCATCTCCTATAACTATTATTTACTTAGCATTAAAAAATTGGTCTGCTTTTAAAAATGTAAATACCTATTTAAGCTTTATTCAAAAACAATGGCAACTAATGTAATCAAGGATTAGAGATGCTAATTATACATTTGAATTAAAAATTTATTTAGTACATACTTAAATAAAACGCCTTGATTCCTATACTCCTTAACATCATATTGCTTGCCCCGTGCTGGGAAGAAGTGCCCTCTTGCCTTCCGCTTTAAAGGTAGCAGTCTGCGTCAAAAGATCTGATTTCCATACAGCTTGCTCAGGAAGACACGGTTTGCATACAAACGGGCAGGTCTGGTGTACCTGCCATCAGTTACTGGGAGAGAGGTTTCCACAGCCCCAGTGGAAAATGCATTGTGTCCTGGGTCAGGGAAGCCTGGGGATGCAATGCGGGAGGCTGGCTGCAAAGCTCTGGGTGAGCTCCCTGGCCTCTGCCTTCTTCTCCTCCTCCTCCTCCTCCTCCTGGGTCTGGATCCTTCCCAGGGGACCAGTCGGCTCAGTGGTGTCATTGCCGTGGTGATCCTGAACAGGGTTGCAGGCACAAAATTCCCTTTGCAGGTGGAAAGGATAGAAGGGGAGGAGGTGGAGGGGGCAGGGGGAGAAAGGGGACAGATGCCCAGACAGATGGGCCTGGCCGCCAGCTCTGCCTGGCCTAATGAATTTCCTTCTCCGGCCCTCGGGCAGGTCAGTAAATGAGACCAGCGACAGCATCTGGGATGATTCCAGGACGAGGCTAATAAATCAGGCCTAGGATGAATCCTGCTTCCCTGGAGATTTAGGGAGGCAGGCCAGGCAGAGGAAATATGGGAGGGACCTGTGAGTCTGGCAGCAGCCAGCCTTTGGGTGAAGGGGTTAGAAGGAACTCCCTCCTGACAGGAGGCAGTGGCCTCAGAGGCACTGGATGTGCAGCGTTGTGTCCCCAGAGGCGACTGGTGGACAGAGTGAATTCTCGCAGGGGCCTGGCTTACTGGCCTCTGGGCCTCAGCCCCGCAGTATTCCATCCCACACTCACTTTATTTTTTCCTACCAGCCCACTGGGCTCAGAAAAGGCACTGATTTCTCTTTGGGGAAGTCTTCCTGGACCCCGAGGGGCCCCGCCCATGTGTTCCTAAGGGTCGCCTTCAGCCCACTGACCGCACACAGGTGCGGTTTGTCTGCTCCTTTTCTGGAAAGCAAGCTTGTACGGGCAGAGACGGCCTACACCCCTTGAGGCTGGTGCAGTGCCTGGCATGTGATAGGTGTTCATCAAGAGAAGTTGAATGAAAGGAGGAGAGAGAAACTGAGGTAGCAAGGGTTGTTACATCTCTAGGGTAGCGAGCCAAGCCTGCTGATGGATGGAGGAGGCTGGAAGTGTGTGCCGCCCTGGTAACCTGTGACCCTGGGGACATTCATGTGATCAAGGCCGGCCCTACCACTAACCCGGGATGGGACTCAGGCCCTGGATTCACCACCCCGAGCCCCCAGGTTCCTGTCTGGATTATGTGAGTCAAATCAGGTAAGCTATTTGGAAATGCTTTGACAAATATCGAGTTCTTCACACCTGCCAAGTGTCAGCTGTGAAATCACACAATCCCTGAGCTGGAGGAAACTTGAGAGAATATTTCCTTTACCTTCATTTTGCAGATGAGCAAGCTCTGTCCAGATAAGGGCAATGAACTTGCCCTCCCTCAGACAGGCTTAAGGAGAGCGAGGCACTGATAGCACGAGTTCGGGAACCAAAGAGGCCGGTCCAGAACCTGGCTTGTGACTCATGGCTGTGTGCCTGAGTGACTACTCACCTCCTAGGCCCCTGACAGAGACAGAGCACAAGCGGGGGGAGGGGCAGAGAGAGAGGGAGACACAGAATCCAAAGCACGTTCCAGGCTCTGAGCTGGGAGCACAGAGCCCGATGCGGGGCTCGAACCCGTGAACCGGGAGATCCTGACCTGAGCTGAAGTCAGACGCTTAACCACCTGAGCCACCCAGGTGCCCCTGGATTCGACGTTTTTTAAAAGTAAAAATCTTGAGTATTTAGTGATGCTCTTTCTCTGTACAATACATCCATGTACAGAATTGGCTAATACCGTGTACAAGGTACAAACACATGATACAACATTAGAGGTGTAGAGAGCATACTTACAGAAGCCAAAAAGTTCCCTTTATACGTCCAAGGATGAAGAGTTAAAAATATAAAAATAAGAAACGCACGCTGTTTTGACACATAAACTGACTTTCACATGCACACGTGCGTGGAGATGCCCATACAAGCTAGGGAGCACATATGCACACGTACCTGCGTGCATGCATGTATGCAGGTGGGTGTGTGCGTTTAAGCGGGTGGGCTTTGCAAGGTCAGGCTGCAGAAGGCCTCCTAGAGAAGGTCTTTTGCGTAAAGCTCACTTAGCACAGGGCTGGCACAGAGAGTGTTCAGCAAAGGGAGCTGTTAACGGCATCCAGAGCAGTGTCACCTCCTTCTTGCATCATCGTGGACACGAAGCACATTTCTGCTTCTGCCACGTGTTCCTCTTCTACCCCAGCCCACCATCCGTTACTAACTTCCTCCTGCTCTCTTGGCTTTGCACCTTCCGGGGTACAAGTCCTTCCCAGGGAAAGCCAGCTGTCCCGTAGGAGAGGCATGTGTGAATGGTGTGCGTGTGTGACGTCGGGGGCATTTGCAGATGCTTCTGTGTCCGTGTGACTGATGTGGGAGAGTGTGCGCGCGGATGAGTGGAAGCGGGAGGTCTGGATTCAAGGACACAAACGTATTCTGTGATGTCTGAATTTGTGCCTGTAAGTGGGGATGTACCTGTGAGAGGGAGAGCAGGCGTGCACAGCATGGCTGGTCTCCAGAAGACAAAGGGAGTAGACCTCGGTGGGAGGGTCTTTTTTGGGGGTGGATTTCAGATGAAAACAGAAGGGCTCTGGGCTCAGCCACGAATTCTGGGTTTTGCCGTTCCAGGACCACCTGGATGAGGTTCAGGCTAGGGACGCGGGGGAGAGTAAAACCTATGAGAGGTTGTGGGACGGAAGTGAGGGTGGCCCGTGTGTGGGCAGCATTTCCATGGAGAACTCCCTGGGAGAGGCAGGTGCACTGTGGCACTGAATGGTGCATCCACACAGGACGCCCCGTCTCAGCCTCGTGTGTTCTCACGGATACAGGCAGGTTGCCTCAACCTTCAGATAGCTCTCTGAGAATTCGTTACCTCTGACTTCTTGAGTTGATAGGATCTTACACATCCTATCACCAGAGAGGGACTAAGTTCTTCCCTCAGTTCCTGTTCAAAAACTGGAGAAGGTCTCTGATTGCTCTGGATTGGACCAATCAAAACCTGGGCTTGAGGTAGTCATGGATCATGATTGGCTCAGTCTGGACCAATCAGCAGAGATTGGGGAGCCAGGTTTTTTGAGCTGGAGGTCGGAGGCTGGAGTGGGGACAGAGTAGTACCTAGGAAGGGGGGGGGGCGGCACTGGGTAGGTAGGATGATGGTTATGGATTATACCCAATCTTCACCCCAAATGCTTGAATTTCCTTCAGAGGTTTATTTGATTGGACCCCCCCCGCCCCCCCCCCCCCCCCCCGCCATGGTGTTTCAGTCTCCAGAGGCTCCTGTCAAAAGTGTTAGGCTCACACTGAAGTTGAAACTTGCTACCAAGGATCTGAAATCCGATGGAAATAGGATAAGACCAGATGCCTATGGGATGGCTTTGCAGTTTGGCTCCAGGCCCTGCCAGTGCATGTTTAAAACATAAAGAGAAACAGCTCGGGAAAAAAACAGACTTTGGAGTCAAGCAGAGCTGAGGTCAAATCTCTGCCCGGCTCTCTCAAGAGCTTGTGCTGTGGCCTGAGATGAGTTACCTCACCTCTCTGAGCCTCTGTAAAACCAGGAAATGAAAGCGACGGAGCTGTTACAAGGCTTCCCGATGAGGCCAGTTACCTCATCCGCTGCTCGTAGGTGCTCACGAAACAGGTGCAGCTGGTGTTTTCTTTACGTCAGCATGCTTGGTCCTTATCCTCTGATGACTAGCTCACAAATCTTGTGAGCTAACCAGAAAACGAGGCCACATGTCCTCCTGGGGAAGCAAGGGCCTTGTCTCCTGATTTCCCCATTAGGTTAGAGGCAGCCTAGTAGAACAGGTACAGGCCCTGAAGTCAGACAGAACAGGGCTTAAGCCCCACCTCTCCCATCAACTAGACATGACACCGTGGGCGAGTCACTTCTCTCTTGTCTCATCTGTAAAAGTAGGGAATTCTGGGGCTGTCTGGGTAGCGTAGTCGGTTAAGCGTCCGACTCTTGATTCCAGCTCAGGTCACGATCTCACGGTTTGTGGGTTCGAGCCCCGCATCGGGCTCTGCGCTGACCGCACGGAGCCTGCCTGGGATTCTATGTCTCTCTCTCTCTCCCTGCCTCTCCCACACTCTCTCTGTCAAAAGAAATAAATAAACATTAAAACATTTTCCAAATAGGTTAATTCTTCCCTCCAAAGCTGCGTGTGAGGCTGAAATGCAATCACACAAGTAACTTCCCCGCATGTGGTGCCACTGCCCAGTCGCTGATTTTAAAAAACCATATTGAGCGCCTACCATTCATTCGATTATTTGGCAAGTACTTATGGATGGCCTCCCATGTGCCAGGAATTCTACCAGGTGCTCGCAGTCATGTACTTAACAGACTGTCTCTCAACATCATAGTCTAGCATATGCGATGGGGATAGACAATAAATCAATACATAAATAAATATCCGATGTCAGCTAGGGACGCGTTCTTTGAGGAAAAACAAAGGGTATGAGGATAGCAAGCAATGGGGCGGGCGTGTGGAGCAGCGGATGTGATATGAGTTCAATTACTATGTGCCAGTCGGTCGAATTGCCAGGGGTACAGAGACGGAGACCGGTTCCTTCCTTCTAGGAGCCGGCATCCTGGTGGGGAGACACACGGAAAGCAGACGGTGTGATTGGAACCAGAATGGAAGTCTACAGAGTAATGCTCACCACGGCCCCGGGTGGTTAGTGAATCCTGGCTCTGTCCCCAGCACCCCTTCTCCCTTGGGAGGGAACTAACCCTTCTCATGGTCCACTTAGCAGCCTCATGGTCCCCTGAATACTCCAGACCCCCAAGCATGTCTTGGGACACCTGTGGGACACCGTTCCCCCATCCTTCTACTGCATTTACCTGCCAGGCCCCCCGGGGGCCTCTGGGCGGAGAAGGAGGGCTTCACATTCAGTGAGTTTAGAGGCAGATCTGGTTCTAATCTGGCTCAGTGACTACTGGCTGTGTGACCTCGGGCAGGGTCCTTTACTTGGCTAAACCTCACAGTCGTCATCTGGGAAATGGGGATAATGATGGCATAGAGTGATAGAGCATCTCTAAAACGCCTCTCCCTGGGATCCTGCCAGTGAGGGTGTCTCCTCCCCTGCCCTCCTCCTCCATTCCCCCTCTCCTCCACCTCTTCCTCTGACCTTGTTTGTGCTCTCTACCATCTGGCAAACAGGTCTGTGTGCCCCTTCAACATTCTGTGATCTATTGAGGACAGGAGAGGGTGTGGCGTTTTGAGTCAGAAAACAGCATGTCGGCTTTGTCATTCAGCTGTGTGCGCTGGGGCACTCCCTTGCCCTCTCTGTCCCTTAGCTTCCCCATCCTTCAGTAACAAGGAGTAAGAACTCCTGCCCCCCCTCCCTCCGCCCCAGGCAGGTGGTGTGGTCCGTGAATATAATGCAGACAGGGCCTGGAACATGTCAGATCCCTGACAAGTGGCAGCTGTTGTCCTTCATTTCTAGGCTTCACCTTAAAATGAGGAACATTCGTTCAGCACTGACTGTGTAGGAGGCCCCGCCTCTATTACCCAGCCCTGTGTGGCTTGTATTTTCATGGTCTGCCTTTTATCTGTAACAGCCCCGCATGTTCTGTGACTGAGCCCAGCGTGTTCTGTAACCAGGGTCCCCTAAGTTAGTATGCGATGGGTTCAACATTCAGAGCCCGGCCCCTGGCCCCAGGTAGATCTGGCCATCTGTCTCCCATAGTACTCTCTGCCCCTTGTATGTGTCATGTCTCTCTGACAGTTGTAGTTCCAGACACAGCCCCCGAGTGCTAGGAGAAGAAGCTGCATCGAGGGCCCTGAGGGGGTGCTGAGTCCTGCTCTTTTCCAGTGCCCCGTGTGAATTCCCTGCAGAGCCTCTCTCACTCTTACCATGGCAGGTACAGTGCTAGATTCTCAGGGAGGCCTTCCCTGCCCTCGAGGAGCTCACGGTCTGGGTGCGGAATCTCACAGGATGGCCGAGCGGGCTCTGGAATTTGGCAGCCTGGCGCTGAAATTCAGCTCCAGCACTTCAGAGCTGTGGGCCTTTGGGTAGGTCTCTGAGCCTCAGTTTCCACATCTGCAAAAATGGGATAATACTCGTGCCACCCAGAGGTGTGTGTGGGGAGTGAGTGACTACGCGGAAAAGGCCAGTATGCGCTTCCCTGTAGACAGGGCAGAATGGGCTGCGTGCTCAGACTAGACATCTGCCAACAGGAAGTCCAGGAGGTTTATTAAACACCTATTATGTGCCTGCTACTTAACAATTATAATCCCATCTGATCTTTACAGTAACTCTGTGGGGTGGCAATTACTACCCACAACTTACAGATGAGGAAACTTGGCTTAGAGAAGTGAAGTCATGCCCAAGGTCACCCAGTGGGGTGTGAGGGAGCTCAGGCTCATCTCGCTGCACCTGTGTCACCTAAGAAGGGGTTCTCGGGAATGAGCCTCTGCTCGTTGGCAGGACTTGCCTGGTATTGCCAGCCAGGCCTCTTTCCCTTCCCTTGTTGGCTTCTTGTCACCCCAGGCCTGGTCCCCAGGGATCTGTTGCAGGCTCTGTCCTTCTCATTGGGGAGCTCGTCTACTCTCAGAACTCCCGATGGGGCCCCTCTTATTTAGGGTTCCACGTTCCTCAACGTGTCTGGCCCATTCCCCCCTTGACGCCCGACAACTAAGTACAATCAAGCAGGGTCCCATTATGAACTCATCACTGTGCGCCAGAACCTTCTTGTCTTTCCTGCCACCAACCACGGCCACTCCCATTCGTGCTCCCCAGGGCACCAGCCTGGCCATTTAGCTGACCCGCTCGTCTCCTGATCTCCCCACCATCCGCAGCCAAGTGCAGTTGGTCCTATCTGTTACCACTGTGAGAGTCCGCCCTTTTCCCTCCCCTGCGGCCAGCCCAGCTGGGACCTAGTGTGGCCCACCCCGCACTCAACTTAAGGCTTATTTAAAGCCACCTCCTCCTCTGTTCAACATTCCAGTGTCTCAGATGTCTCATGACAAGGAAGACTCTCATCAAATGCCACCTTGACTTTGCCACATTCCTTCTTTAAACACTGCATTTATTCCTGACTCTTGCAGAAAACAAATTCATTTTTCTCCTATATATTCAAGAAGCAGCTAATGATAACCTTTGTATTACTCAGAGTTCACCAGAGAAACAAAACCAGTAGGATGTGTAGGCATGTACATCTATCTGTGTGGTGTAGTGTGTGTGTGTGTGTGTGTGTGTTCAGGGAGATAAAGAGAAAGAAATTTATTATAAGGAATTGGCTGGCAAGTCCAAACTCTGCAGTATGGGCTGGCAGACTGAAGACGCAGGAAAGCCAGTGGTGCAGGTGAATTCCAAAGGCAGTCTTCTGAAGAATTCTCTCTTGCTTGGAAGGCAGCCTTCGACTGATTCAATGAGGCTCACCCACATTATAAAGGGCAATCTGTTTTACCCAAAGTTCACTGATTTAAATGTTAACCCCCCCTCCAAAAACACCCACCAAGTTGACACATAAAATTAACTATGACATCTATTATCTGCCCAGTGCTCTGCTCTAGGTTAAGGAGACTATCAAAGGAAAAAAAAAAAAAGATTCCTAATGTCCAACAGCTCAAAGTTTAGTGAAGAGAAGATCGGTATTCTGTTACTAGTCTCATCCTGGGCTTCAGGCCCTGACCACTCCATGTCACCCACTGCACTTGTGTTTTCTGAGGAGGGAAGTGATTGTAACATTGTTCTCCACACAGTCGTCTCTCTCAATCCTGGCTCCTGGACATCATGCTGTCCTGAAGGGGACAGCCATTTCTATCTCCCCAGCTCTTTACCCACTGCTCCTTTGCTCCTCCCACTTGACCTAGGAATCCGACCCTCCTCCAGGCCAGGAGTGACCACGTGACCCAGGTTGGGCCCTTCAGAGACCTGCCTTGGGAATTTGGAAGTAAAAAATAAAGTAAGGGGCAGAGAGTCCTTCTCTGTGGTAAAGTGAAGACATGTGAGTTTGGGGCCTGAGAGTTTCCCTGGCTCTTGTCTCCTAGAGCTCTTGTCTTCCCGGCTAGAGAAACAATGATGAGAGATAAGGACAGAATGTTCTGGTGATATTTCAGTAGCAGATTCCACTTTTCCCCGAGACCCAGACTTACCCCAGCCTTTTGCTTACCTCGTTTCGTTACATAAGCCAATACTATACCTTCACCCACCCATCTCTGTCTTACTTTACCATGGTGGTTCTCAAATGGGAATGAGTTTGCCCCCCAGGAGATATCTTGGTGATGTCTTGAGATATTTTTGGTTGTCACATTCAGGGGATGGTAATGGTATCTAGTGGGTAGAGACCAGGGATGTTGTAAAACATCCTACAATGCCCAGCATTGTCTCCCACAACAAAGACTCATCCTGACCAAAATGTCAGAGACATCAGGAAACCCAGCTGGAGCAGACCTCCCTACCAAGACCATCCCCACGGCATTCAAACCGCTTCCCATGATCACATTCTTGGATGGATTCCAAACTCTGAAGTGCGTGAGCTAGGCGACCTGCGGGGCAAAGCATATCACATGGCCAAGCCTCCATTTCCAATACTAGGACCACGATGTCTGGTGTGTTAGGCACGTGCCCACTGAGTACTTGGCACGTGCGGGTCTGAACTGAGATGTGCTGTCAGGATAAAAGACGCACCGGAATTCTAACACCTCGCAAGAAAAAAGAATATAACCTGCTTCATTAACAATTTGTCTATTGATTACATGTTGAAATGATAATATTTTACACAGATTGGATTCAGTAGAGCGTATGATTAAAATTAATTTCACCTGTTCCTTCTTACATTTATTAATGTGACCAACTGAAACATTAAAGTTAATCATATGGCTGAGTATGGAGTGCCAAGGAGAAACCAGGACCTCCGTGAGGTAGATGAGGTGATAGGCATAGAGCTGTCTTCCTAACGCAGGCACCTAGTGCTGATGAACCCTCTGGGAATCTGGAAAATCTACTGAAGACCTCCCTTCCATGAAGTCCTCTCCAATCTGGGTTCCAGGTGCTTCCATCCCACTGATAACCAAGTCCTATCTTTCTTCTCATCTCCTTAGCTTCTCATTTCCACCGTCTGACCCAGGGCACGACAGATAACAGCGCGTGTGATTTCAACAGAACAGTAATCCCCGTTCTTTATATTTTCGCATGGGTAAGCCATAGTAACATTGCTTTCCCTCCGCCTGAGTTTGGGTTGAGCCCTTGTCTTCTTGCTGCCTTCTGGTTAAGCAAAAAGGTAGGAAACGTGACTGCCCCTCCTTTTCAGCTCCCTGCAGTTCCTGGGTGTAATCTTCTGTTCGTGGCTCTCACTTCCCAAACATGTTTTCAGCGGCTCTGCCGTTGTTACAGAAAATTCAGGGGCGATTTGGAAGTTGATGCGGCCTGGTTGTCATGGCAATGCCAGCTGCTTCTGCCTTCGCAGTGAGGCAAATCGGCCACAGGGCTGACAAGATACGATTCGAGCCTCTGACAACAGAACACACGAGGCCCTTCCAGTCTCTTCTAACACTAACCTTCTCCCAGGCTCCCAATACCACGTCCCGTTTTTCTGGGGGCCGGGGGACATCCTACAGCTAATCTGCTGGTACAGTTAAACAAGCCCTCTGGGTGGAAGGGGAGGCTCGCCATTGCCTGACCAGCCACCCCAGAGGGGGTGAAGACATTGATAGAGTCATCAGTGAGTTCAACTCCAGTGCCAGCATCCACGATACTGACAGAGAGCCCCACCCCATCAGCCTGTTTCCCTAGCTACTGTCCCGTTTGGGGAAGAGAGCTCTTTTGCTCTAACATGATGCCATCTTTTCTGATTCCTGGATGATGAAAGAAAACTACCTGTGACTGAATGGGTGCTATTCCTAAAAAAGAGTCAAAGGTCAGTAGCTTGGGCATCTTCAGGGTCTTTGCGTCTGGGTGGGCCCTGAGAGCATGCTCAGTGAAGAGCTGAGAGTGGCCGAGGGAGCACTTTGGGGGGCATTTGGATCACCTCGCCTGACATTCACCACAACCTCGTGAAGTGAATAGTATCATTATTCCAGTTTTATGGGAGACTTGGGCTCAGCAAGGCCAAGGAAGGCACCCAAGATGGCAGTGCTGGTGGGGCCAGGAGTTCAGTCAGGACCCCATCTTCCAGAGCCCTGGCTTTTACACAGCTTTGCAGCACTGTTACAGACAAATGTGGGGGGGTGGCAATTATCAGCCCCAATTTACACGCAAGGAAACCCATGCTCCCTGGAGGTGAGATCAGATACCCAAGGCCCTACGGCTAAGTCGCAAAGCCGGGATTCGAGACTCAGTCTATTGGTTCCAAACTTTGCCCACCCTGCCGGGTCACAGGAATATGCAGAAGAGCGTCTCGGACATAGGAAGGGGCAGTCTGGCCGTGCAGGGGCACTTCTCAAGCAGAAAGCTTTGTCGTGAGCCTTCACACAGGCTCAGAACATGCTCTAGAGAGTCCTGCTGGGTGGAGGCCCGAATTCCAGCCAGAGCTTGGGGCCCACGGTGTGAGCACAGGACAGCAGCTGCAGCCGCAGGGCCCGCGGTGAGTCAGGAGCAGGTGATGCTGCTGAGAGGGGCTGGGAATGCCGCGTGCCACGGGGGCCCAGCATTTGCTCACGGAGGTTAGTCATAGCTCCTTGGCCCACACGGATGCAGCCAAGTCGCTGACTATCGAAATCTCTCTTAACGGGCCCGAAACTGCAGGGAAAAAGCATGGCTGTCTTCCTGAGGAACCACCTGGACCTTCCAAGGAGGAGACCCACTCAGGGGAGATTTTCAGAGGATTGTCAGAGGGAGGTGGCTTCAGACGCCGCCTGGTTCGGGGGCAGGGGTGGTTTGCTTTCCTAGGGATTTATACCCCCAAAGAAAAGCAAGGAAGAAAACAAAGAAAGAGGCAAAATATAAGAGCTCCAAATCTGTAAGCCTGACATCCCCAAACCAGTCAGCCTCTGCTGTCATCCGGAATGATGCCTCGGGCCCCTGTCCCGATTCATTACTCGGGGATGAGGGGCTGCCCCCTAGCCAGCCCAAGGCCAAGCCCCATCCGGATTCTTCACAGTTGCCCTCTGTTCCTCACAGGCTCTCCCAGCTCTAGAACAGACCCACCTGTTTCTTCATGTCCCCCCTGGGAAGGAAACAGCCTTTTGACTTCACCCTGACCTAAGTTGGGGTCCTCATTCTACCATTCTTAGCTGTCTGGACTTGGAGCAGTCTGCTTCACTTCTGGAAGCTTTCATTTTCTCCTCTGTAAAACGGAGTGAATTATACCTATTTCTCCAGGCAGTTGAGAGGATTGCAGGATTGCGTGAGAGAGCAGAGGTAAAAGTCCCAGCTTAGCACCTGGCCCATGGCCAGTACTGGGCACAGTTCTCTTTACCATCTTCCCTTTCCCCACTCTAGGGCCAACGCGTGTGGTCTGGAGCCAGCGAGACGCTGAGCTGGTGGCCCCCACCGGAGCCCTCCTGCAGGCCCCTCTACCCCAGAGCCTCTCCTTGTCCCAGCCAGCACACCTGTCATTAAGCAGTCGGCCTGTAATTAGACTGCTGCCTGACTTTGGAGAAAGTGCCTGTCAGCACCCCCGGCTCCCTTGCCTCTGTGGGTCTTTGCTTGTCGATGAGGCCTCCTGGGTGTGCGCGGGGACATCCTTGGAAGCGAGGCAATGGCCGTTCTTCCAACAGCCCTTCCGAACTCAAGGTCAGCGGACCCAAGTCCTGTGAGACGTGGGTGGATGAAGAGGGGATGATGGAGGATGCTCCTGCTGTGCCAGGACCCAAGACATCAGTCCTGACAGGGAGGACAAGGAAAAGGGCTATAGAAGAAAACTCTAGAACATCCTCCATCAAACTGCCAGGTCACCTCCTTGCAGGTGCTGGAACAAATTAGGGTTCCTTGGCGTGCCTGGTCATGACTGTCCTTAGCCTGACATCTCAGCTTCAACCAGAGGAGTGGAGGGTACCTTTGGCAAGTGACTTCACTGCTCCGAGTCTCAGATTCTCCATCCATAAAATGGGGAAAATGATACTTCTGCAGCTCGTTGTGATGATTAGATGGATGCAAATGCGTGGATGTACATCACTCCGAACAATGAATCATAGCTATTATTGTATTTTTGAGCTTGGTTCCTTCCTGTTTCCTCCCTAAATAGGCCTTGCACGTGGCTGTGCTTTTGCACAGTCAAGTTCCTCTACCCGGAACACTAATCGCCTAGACGACTTGCTTAGCAGACTCCTGTTGATATTCCAAGGCCCAGCTCAAATATCACCTCCTCTGTGAAGCCTTCCCTGACTCCCCAAGTGGTTAGTCATTTTCTCCTTTGTATTCCTACACTGATCTGTTATGCTTTTGGTACAATCCCATCACACTGGATGGTGACTGTCATAACTGCTCCCCACTACGCCCTGGCCCCTTGGTGAGGCTGTGAGCTGGTGGAACACAGGATCTCCATTTGTTCTCCCTGGTAATCACAGAGTGGGTACTTTGTAATTCTTTAGTCAAGTGGATGAATGACTACACAGAACAGGGGAATGATGGATGGATGATTACAGAAAAGGGAACATAAGACATTAATAAAAGAAAACTACAGAGAGGTCAGAGAAAACCTTAGAAAACCTTGCCTTTTTTTTTTTTTTTTTTTTTAACCACATTTTGCTTTACTCAACCCCAGGCTGGGCTAAGAGCTTAGCAGTAGAAGGAAGTACACACCCTGCCTGGAGAGACTACTGAGGATGGACTATGGCCAGAAACGGAAGAAGGCTGAATTCGAGAGCCATCTGCCCCAGGGACCTGCTGAAGGACCTCACACTGGTCTCCCAGCCTTTCTCTGCTATGGCACCAAAGGCTTCATAAGGCGCCCAGGCCTGGGGCTGGGAGAAGAAACATATGATCTAAAGAATGTCAGAGGCCCCGCTGAGGATGCCATTCCCCAGGCGAAGGACAGAGGGTGGGGACCAGGTCATGGCTGCTGTCCTCTGCGGAAGGCCACACTCCTTAACCAGTGACAGCAGGGACTAGGAACGTGTGCCCAGCCCCACCCGGAGCGAGGAGAGCCTTGACTTTACTCACAGCTCTCTGTGGGCTGGAATGTTCCCAAGAGGCCCCTGGGTAGGGAGACAACTGCTGCTGGAGTGAACTCTGAACCCCTCAGTATGGGTGGGGGCCATGAGGGCCTGGGCCTGACCGTGCCTCCCGCCTCACAGGAACCCCTCACGTCCTCGTCCACATGGTCCCCCAGGCACCCTCTGCACCCCTCCATTCTTCCCAGCCCTGCAGGCTGTGCCCTTTCTCATCTCTCCGACTACGTTGTAAATCATCTCCTCAGAGGCCTTCCCTGCCATCCCACGTAAGGATGCCACCCACACCGTGCCTTTGGCCTCTCTCATTTTACTGTCTACACAGCACTCGTCCCCACTGAACGGTCTCATCTGCAACTGTGTTTACGGTCTGCCTCTCCTTTTAGACGCTCAGCCCTGGGAGGCCATAACTGGGTTTCTCCTGCTCCAGGTTGTACCCCCGGGGCTTAGTACAGGGCCTGGCACAGCATGGGGGGGAAGGGTCTAGGTGAATGAATGAGTGAATGAATGAGTGAGTGAATGAGTGGGCCAAAACTCCTTGGGCCTGAATAGGTATGAAGGTTGTAGACCAGACCCCTCAGGTAAGCTTTAGGGTCCTTCCTCTGGGCTCCACAGCCCCGTGTCAAAAGCCCTCCTTTCTAATTCTAGCGTTCAGCACATTGGATTATAATTGTACCCGATGCCCCATTTCGGCTGTAGGCTGTATGAGGGCAGATGCTGGGTATCACTCTCTATAGTCTCAGTGTCCTGCCCAGGGTCTGTTGTAGAGAGGGAGCTCTGTAAAAGTTAGGTGGACAAATAAGTTAATTAATGATTGATTAATTCTGGCAGTCAACATACAACAAGCCTCAAAAAAAGCCAGTTTTTGTAGGATAGCTGTGGCCTTTATAATCACATCACAAAGGATGTGATTATAGGAAAGGCATCTGGTAGCATAGTTCAGCCACTGTTACCGGACTTGTGGGCTTCCTTTGGGGAAATCCCTCCTGCGACAAATACCGGGTAAACCTTTCAAGGAATTTGGTTATAGACCCCAAGATATTATGGCCAAGTGCAGTATTCAGTGTGAATGCCTGTCTGCCTTTATCTGGTCTTAATCCAGGCCAAGCCCCAGGCATGCCTTGTGGTTGCCTTTCTGTCCCAGCTCCAGGCATATAGGACAACCAGGAATTCAGCCCAAAAGACAAAGTGACATTTAAGTCAATGCCTATAGTATGAAGTGGTCATTCGGCATATTAGTCAAGGTAGGCCCGTTAGTGTTAACAACCCCAAATGTTAGTGACTTAAACTAATACAGGTCTGTTTCTGGCTCATGCCGCAGTCCACTCAAGGCAGATGGGACTCTGCTTCATGCAGTCATTCAGAGTCTCCAGTTCCTTTTGTCAGGATCTTCTGCTAGGTTTTTTCGAGTCTCCTCTCATCATAGAGGAGCAGGACTGTGTGTGGGAAGTCTTAAAGGGGCTGAGTCAGCAACATCACCTGACTCGCATTCCATTGGCCTGACTCAGTCTTTTGGCCACACCTAACTACAGAGGATGCTGGGAAATGTAGTCCAGCTGTGTGCTCAGGAAGAAGAGGAAGTGTCTGAGCTCCTCCCTCCTCCCACCCAATGATGCAGACCTGGATGACACTCCTGTGATTGGCTGTGCCCAAATGTGTGGCCCCTGGCATGGCTCAGTGGGCGGGAATCACCCTTTCCTCAGAGGATGGTTGCACCCAGAGTGCTCTTCTCAGACTCTTGGCCAGACACACCTCAGGAAGGACTATCCTGTGGCCCCGCTTCAGGGACACCTCTCTTCATGGTCTCCCTTTGCCCATCAGTCCAGCCTCACTCCTACCCCCAACTCCAGCCCAGTGACTTCACCCCTGACCTCCAGAACAGAGGCAAAGTCCACAGCAGGCCAAGGAAGTTGTAGCCAGACAATGCTCCCTCCAAAGGTGTGTCCATGTCCTAGTTCTTGAAACTGGTGAATATGTTGCTTTACATAGCAAACAGGATTTTACAGATGTGATAGGGTTAGGGATCTTGAGATAGGGAGGCAATCCTGCATTATCCAGGTGGGCCCAGTGAACTACAAGGGTCCTTAAAAGGTGGAAGAGGGAGGCAGAAGGTGAGAATCAGAAAGAGATCAGTCGATGCTATGCTACTGGCTTTGGAGTTGGAGAAAGGGGCCATAAGCCAAGGGATAGAGGTGACTTCTAGAAAAGGCGAGGGAACATATTCCCTAAAGCCTCCAGAAAGCACACAACCTAACCACTACCTTGGCTTTAGCCCAGTGAGACCCAGTTTGGATTTCTGACCTCCAGAACTATACGATAATACGTGTGGGTTGGCTTAAGCAACTATGTTCATGGTAATTTAGTACAGCAGCCATAGGAAACTGTAACACATCAGTCCCTGATTTACCTACACAATAGCCCAGAACTGTCTCTCCCCTGACTCTCTAGCCTCCTCCCTTCCCTCAGAAGACTGGGCTTTAAGCCCACATCATTTCTTTGAGCCTTTGTTCCGTCCTCTTCAAAATGTAGCTCGTAATCAAACTGGCCTCACAGGCTTGCTGTGAGGGTGAAAGGAAATGATGCTCATGAAGTCTCTTAGCAACCTTGCCTGGCACAAAATTGGTGCCTCACGATATTTTTAGTTGTTGTAGATAACTCTGAAACTTTCACTTGTGCTCCTAGAATCCCCTACTGCTTTGGCCCAGGTAGGGCCCCCGCTCCCTGTGAAGGGAGAGCCCCTTCCCCAGTGCTCAGGCTAGCAGGACCCTCAGGGAGCCCACTCTATTCTTCCCATAAGCCCTGGGAGCACTGTGCTCACAGCAAGAAGGAAGCTCAGCCTGGGTTCACATCCTTTCACTGTGCCTTCCCAGCTGTGTGATTTGGGGGGCGTTTTCACCACTTTGAAGCTCTGTTTACTCATTTGTGGAGTGTTCACAATGAAGCCAGGCCCAGGGTGTTGATGTGAGGGTTCCGTGTGCTCATGGCGGGGCACGTAGCTGATGCTTAACCGCTGAGCTCCCAAATGGAGGATGTGCTTCCTTTTCAGCCAGGACCCAAACCAGGTTTGGGGACCCTGGAGGCCATACAATATGTAACGTCTCTTTCAGAAAGAGCATCCATCTTGGAATTAATAAGCACTTGCAGCAAAATTGCAGGATACTGGGTTAATGTATGAAAGTCAATTGCAGGGCACCTGGGGTGGCTCAGTCATTTGAACATCAGACTTAGGCTCAGGTCATGGTCTCACAGTTTGTGAGTTTAGCCCCGCGTCGGGCTCTGTGCTGACAGCTCAGAGCCTGGAGTCTGCTTTGGATTCTGTGTCTGCCTCTCTCTCTGCCCCTCTCCCGCTCACTGTCTCTCAAAAATAAATAAACATTAAGAAGTTTTTTTTAAGTCAATTGCTTTCCTGTATATTAAAAATAAACGTGAAATTTGAAGTTAAAAAATACAATACCATTTACATTAGCATCCCCCAAAATGAAATAACTTGGGTATAAATCTAACAAAATATGTATAAGATTTACATGAGGAAAACTTCAAAACTCCGATGAGTGAAATCAAAGAACTAAATATATATCCACTGATAGGAAAACACAATATTGTCAAAATGTTAGTTCTTCCCAATTTGATCTATAGATTCAATGCAACCCCAGTCAGAATCCCAGAAAGTTATTTTGTGGGTATTGGCAAAAAAGGTTTTATTTATTTAAAAAAAATTTTTTAACATTTATTCATTTTTTTGAGAGAGAGAGAGACAGAGCGTGGGTGGGGGAGGGTCAGAGAGAGAGGGAGACACAGAATCGGAACCAGGCTCCAGGCTCTGAACTGACAGCACAGAGCCCAATGCAGGGCTCGAACTCATGGACCGTGAGATCATGACCTGAGCTCAAGTCAGACGTCTAACCGACTGAGCCACCCAGGCACCTCCTTTTTTTTTTTTTAATTTTTTTTTTTTTGACAAAAAGATTTTAAAGTTTCCATGAAGAGATGAAGTTTATATGAACATACTATTGAAGGGAAAAAAGTTGGAGGATTGACACCACCTGACCTCAAGACTTACTTGAAAGCTAAAAAGAGCTACAGTCATCAAGACAGTGTTGTGTTGGCAAAAGAACAGACAAATAGATCAATGAAACAGAATAGAGAGGCCAGGAATAGACCCCCATAAATATAGTCAACCGATCTTTGACAAAGGAGCAAAGACAATACAGTGGAGGAAAGATTGTTTTCAAAAAGATGGTGCTAAAACCTGGGCATCCACATGCGAAAAAAAAAAAAATCTAGATATAGACCTAATGCCTTTCACAAAAATGAACGCAGAATGAATCACAGACCCAAATGTAAAACTCAAAGCTATCAAACTCCTAGAAGACAACAGAGGAGAAAACCTGCATGACCTTGGGTATGGTGATGCTTTTCTGATACAACACCGAAGACATGCAAGAAATGATTGCTAAACTGGACTCAGGAAAATGAAAGAATTGGGAGACAAGTCAGAGATAGGGAGAAAATATTTGCAGAAGACACATCTGATACAAGATCGTTACTCAGAATATGCAAAGAACCCTTGAAACCTCAGCAGTAAGAAAACAAAGAGCCCGGTTAAACAGTGGGCCAAAGACTTTAACAGAAACTCACCAAAGAAAAATATATATACCGCAAATAAGCAAATGAAAAGATACTCCAACCCCATACACCATCAAGGAAATGTGAATTAAAGCAAGAACGAGATACCGCTGCTCATCTATTAGAATGGCCAAAATCCGGGACACTGACAACACCGAACGTGGACAAGGATGGGGGGCAGAAGGAAGTCTCATTCATTGCTGGCGGGAATGCAAAACAGTGCAGCCACCTTAGAGAACAGTTTGGTGGCTTCTTAACAAAACTGAACATACTCTTCCCGTATGATGCAGCAGTGCACCTCCGTGATATTTACACAAAAAGAGTTGAAAACCTGTGTCTACATGAAAACCTACACAAGAATGTGTATTGCAGCTTTATGCAGAATTGCCAAAACTTGGAGGCAACCACGATGTCCTCCAGGAGGTGAATAACAAAACACACTGTGGTACATCCACACAACAGGAAAACGCTAAAAAGAAAGGAGCTGTCAAGCCATGAAAAGACATGGAGGGGCCGAGCTGCATACTCCTGCGTGAAAGGAGCCAATCTGCAAAGGCTACATACTACATAATCCCCTGCTCTCAACCCCTTTGCCCCCATGGTGCCTGTACGCAACAGCTTCCAGAAAAGTCCCTCCCAGCCGGCTCGGGTAACTGTCCGGGGCAGTGACCGGCTCGGCCTTCAGCAGTCTCGAAGCTCCCTTGGTAAGGGAGGAAGATGGATAGCACAAATGCCAAAACTCTCTCGGATGAGATCAGCTCCTTAAGACGGAGGGAACAGTTAATCTCCTTGCTCTGACAGGAGGGGTGTCAGAAGCAGCAAATGAAAATACCGGACAGCTAATTAAATTTGCATTTCAGATAAACAACATGCATTTGGTTAGTATGAGTGTGGCACATTTGGCCTGGGACGTTCACCCGGGTATTCTACGTGGCACAGCCCTGTCTGACAGGGACTCGGCAAAGTCAGGTTCAGTGTCACAGGAAACGAAATCGATTTCAGGTTCTGACTCCTCTTTCTGAGGCAAGGACGTGGCTATTCAGACTCAGGGTGTGTTTTTCAGAAGTGCCCCTGATCTGAGAAGTGGCCAAAGAGTACCCTGTGGCAGAAGGGACGCAGGGAATGCAAAATGGTGCCCCCCACCCCCGCCGTCCCCCAAGCAGGTCAGTGACTCGGAGTCAGACAGCCAGGGTGTAAATTAATAGACCTGAGATTGTGGGAATCTCACCGCTCCTCTCTGACCTTCTTTTCCACCTGCGAAACAGTAGTTCCTATGTCCTTGGGTGTAAAATGTATGCGTCGATGTCAACGGTGACTGTCCCCATGTTCGGTTTTTATTGTCAGCTATTTAGGAAAAAAGACATTTTCCCAAACTATTGGACGTGCTCTGCTGAACGGGCAGCTGGAGGATCTCAGGTGCCCATACATGGTCACTGGCTGGGCACCCCTCCTTGCGGAACCCTCGGTTCTGGGTCGAACGTGCCTATCATCTTTGCTCCGGCAGCAGGTGCTGGCAGGTCGCCCGCTGGACTGTTTTTCCAGGGAGCCACTGCGGAGCCCCACCCTTGCCTCGCCTGTGACAGCTGCGGGTTCCGTGGCCCCGGAGGGTGAGCTGCTGATGGCCGTCTCCTGCCTGTGCTGGCCGGCCCTGCCCTCAGTCACACCAGGCGCGTCCCAGAAGCTGTTTCCACCTGCCCCTGCAAGGTGACCACAGCTTACCGAAACACGGGTGGCACTTGTCACGGCACGGTATGTCTCAAAGGAGCTTTGCAGCCGCCCTGAGAGCAGGCGTCAGGACACCCATTTCTGCAGATGCAGAAACCAAACCTCGGGGAAAGGACACCCTCTCCGTGCTGGCATTAGCTCAGAGTTTAGAGCAGACAGGTCTCGTCATTGTTCTTCCGTTAATGTAACACATTCAAGCCTTCGAGGAGGAATACGATGCTATTCAAAATACGTCTCCTTCTCATGTTCGAGAGCCCTCGTCTCTCCCTCCAGAGCAGGTTTTCTGAATCTCAACACTACTGGCATTTGGGACCAGAGGATTCTTTGTGGTGGCGAGCTCTGCTGGGTGCTATAGGATGCGGGGACAGCATCCTCGGCCTCTGCTAGATGCCGGCGTCATCCCCCACCTTCCCAGTTGTGACAACCAGAAACATCTCCAGATTTTGGCAGGTGTCCCTGGGGGCAAAATCACCCCTGCTGAGAACCACCTCTGTACTGTAATCACTGGTAATAGTTCCTTGCAAATCCTTTTAGGATATTTCTAAGTACATGGGTATGCCTTTTTTTTTTCTTTTTTTTTAACAAAGATGGATGAATATACCCGAGCCTTCCACCATTTGCGTAGTTCTATCACTTATTATATTGTGGCCATCTTTGTTATTTTTTTTAATGATTTATTTATTTTTGAGAGAGAGATTGTGGGTGCACACACCCGTGAGTAGGGAAGGAGCAGAGAGAAAAGGAGGCAGAGGATCTGAGGCAGGTTCTGCGCTGACAGCATCAATCCTGATGTGGGCCTTGAACTTACGAACCAAACCGTGAGATCGTGACCTGAGCCAAAGTTGGACGCTTAAGTGACTGAACCCCCCAGGCACCGCTTCGGACATCTTTCTGAACACACACACACACACACACACACACACTTCGCCATCCAACAACCGCATGCTATTTCTTTGTGAGTCTTACTATAATTGATATGACCGGTTCCCTGACAACGGGCATTTGAGTTGTCTCCGGTGTTTTGCTGTTAGTAGTGATGCTCCCATCGGCGTCCTCTCACCTCAATCTTGATAGATCCGTGGGATGAACTCCTGAAAGTGGAGTTGCTGAGCCAGAGGTAAGGGCATTTGAAATTTGATCTGCCACATTGTTCTCCAAAATCGCGTGTCCCAGATTTACCCCTCGGCCACTAATATCTTGATTGAAAGCGCCAGATATTCAGCGAGCACTTACTGTATTTCGTGTGCCTTGCTAAGCAACTTACATGTGCCGTCTTCTTTAATTCTATGTAAGTACTGTTATCATTTCCAGGTTACAGATGAAAGAATTATTCGAGAGATTTAAAATGTTTTCTTAGCTTCTATATCACAGCGCTGGCACCCAGCCCAGAGCTATCTCACACTGAAACCTGTTCTCTTAATCTTTGCAACAATCTTGTGAGATGGGCCCAATTATTCCCATTTTCTAATGACACTACTGAGACCCAGAGTCGTTAAAGTCACAGGGCCACAGAATCCAACCTCAGATCCAAGCTTTGGCTCCAGAATCTATGCTTTTCCACGGAGGTTCCAGGGGCACATTTTTCCAGGAAGCTCTCTGGGATTACCCCAGTGTTCTTATCATCTGGATACTTCCAGTCTCTTCTTGGGAGCACTGGAAATCGGCAGCAGGCATCTTAACCCAGAGTGTGTAGGTATGTACAGACCTAGATTAGGACCCCCCTCTGCCCTCTGCAAGTGATCATGGGCAAGAGATCTCCCCTCTCAGGGCCTTATTTATTCACCATCATAACTCCTGTTATTCCTGTCGTTAAAAGTACTTATGAAAACAGCAGTTACCACTTACAGCATACCCTCTCTGGGCACGTTTTGCAGCGGACAGGGTCTTAGTTTGGGTTGTCCCAGAGGCGGACACTGAGACAAAGAGTTGGGGCAAGGATTTATCTGAGCAGCGGCCCCAGGAAGCTTCGAGAGGGAGTGGGGGAAGTGACACAGGGAAGGGAGGGAAAGCACTGAATGGTGCGTGTGTGATGAACAGGCTCCCGCCGTGGGCAGCTGGGCTCTGTCCTGCTGGGGACCTCTGGGCAACCGTGCAACTCACACTCTTGAATGTCATACTGAGGGAACCCTCCACTCTGGTCTCTCACTGGTTGGAAGTTGCTTGCTTTAATTGACTGCAAGGCATTGCTGCCGGCTCAGGTGGGCAGGGGAACTGTCTGTCTGCAGGTGACCAACGGCACAGCAGTTGACAGGAGCTTTAGAATGAACACTTAATTACCACTGACCTCGTGTGTTTCCTGCTAGCTCTGTCACCCTTTCTGAGGGTCTGTGCCTTGTTGCCTCCCGTAGGCTTTTTAGATTGCTATGCCAGGTATGGAGAAAACCTCAGAAATCGAGTCTGACCGGTTGATTCTCTTGGTCATTGGCAAAGAGGTACTGGGCACCTGCCAGGTGTTTGTTTCTTTTTTTTAATTAACAGACTGTATTTCTTTTTTTTTCATTTTTTTCATTTTTTTAAAATATGAAATTTATTGTCAAATTGGTCTCCATACAACACCCAGGGCTCATCCCAAAAGGTGCCCTCCTCAATACCCATCACCCACCCTCCCCCTCCCTACCACCCCCCCCGCAACCCTCAGTTGGTTCTCAGTTTTTAAGAGAATAGACTTTATTTCTTGAGCAGTTTTAGGTTTGCAGAAAAACAAATGGGAAGTATCAGAGAGTTCTCTGGGGCACCTGGGTGGCTCAGTTGGTCAAGTGTCTGACTCTTGATTTTGGCTCAGGTCATGATCTCATTGTTTGTGAGTTTGAGCTCTGCGTTAGGCTCTCCACTGACAGTGTGGAGCCTGCTTGGGATTCTCCCTCTTCCTTTCTCTCTGTCTCTCTCCCCCACTCGTGCTCTTTCTCTCTCCCTCCCTCTCTGCCCCTTCCCTGCCCCCATGTACTTTGGCATGCACACTGTGCTCTCACACAAAAATGAATAAACTTCAAAAAAAAAAAAAGCATCGGGGGCGCCTGGGTGGCTCAGCCGGTTGAGCATCCGACTTCAGCTCGGGTCATGGTCTCGCAGTTCGTGAGTTCGAGCCCCACGTCGGGCTCTGTGCTGACAGCTCAGAGCCTGGAGCCTGCTTCAGATTCTGTATCTCTCTCTCTCCCCTTCTCTTGCTCATGCTCTACCTCCCTCTGTCTCTCAAAAATAAGTAAATGTTAAAAAAATTTTTAAAAAAAGCATCAGAGAGTTCTTATATACCCCCAATTCCATCCCTTCCATTTCTCCTATTATTTAAAAAAAAATTAAATTTTTTTTTTTTATATTTTAGAGACAGAGAGAGAGAGAGAGCATGAGCAGGGGAATAACAGAGAGAGGGAGACACAGAATCCGAAGCAAGCTCCAGGCTCCAAGCTGTCAGCACAGAGCCCGATGTGGGGCTTGAACTCAAAAACTGTGAGATCATGACCTGAGCTAAAGTCAGAAACTTAACTGACTGAGCCACCCAGGCGCCCCCATTTCTCCTCTTATTAACATCCTGCCTCGTGAGGCACATTTGCTACAGTTGACGAGCTAACATTAATATTGTTACCTAAGGTTCATAGTTTATCCATCTTTGTGGTACATTCTATGCGTTTGAACAAATGCATAATGACATGTATCCACCATTATAGCTTCACACGGAATAGTTTCACTGCTCCCCAAATCTCTTGTGCTCCACCTTTTCATTCCCCCTGCCCTTCCCCCATCTCCCGGCCTAGGCCTAGGTGCATTTTAAAGAGCTGGGGATCCAGCTGGGACAACCTAAGTTCCTGTCTTCATGGATGTGGCCTTTTAGCGGGAGAGATGGACAAGAAACAAGCAAGCGAGTAACACGTACGTTAGGCGATGAGATCGTGCGTGCGGGGGGAATGGGTTTGTTCCTAAGACGAGGTGGTCAGAAGAGGCCTCTTGGAGGAGGCGGCGCTACAGCAGGCCCTGCCTGTCTGTGAACAGCCACTGATGCTGCCGGGAGCCCTGAGCTCGGAGGCGTCTGTCACTGGGAGGCAGGCCAGAGTCTGAGGCCCGGAAAGGTACCCTGACCCCTCACAGCCAGCGGAAAGATTATGGGCTGAATCATATTCCCCCTAAATTCATATGTGGAAGTCCCAGCCCCCACTACTTCAGAATGGGACTGTATTTGAAGAAAGGTGGCTCTGTTAGAATGAGGTCATATTGGGCGGTCCTCGTCCAGTATGACTGATGTCCCTACACAGAGAGGAAATAAACACCCAGGTGCACACAGAGAGGAGATGGCCGTCCACAAGCCAAGCACCGAGGCCTCAGAGGAAACCAACCCTGCCAGCACCTTGATCTTGGACTTCCAGCCTCCAGACTGCGAGGAAATAAATGTCATTTCGGCCACCCAGTCTGCAGTACTTTGTTGTGTAGGCCAAGCTACTAAAGCAGGAGGCAAGAAGCCCACCCATCCTCTCTCTGGCTCCCCCATCCTGCTAGGAACTCAGAGGCGTTGGTGAGGGCAGTCTGCTGTGGCCCAAATAGCTTGGGGACAAAAGTTTGTGTTTCAGAGAGGTAGCAGAGCTGTCCTCTCTGTTCTAGACAACTCGTTGCTGCTGGTTGTGGGGGCCACTCGCGAAGGGCCCACCAGGCCCCGGGCGTGCCCAGAGCAGCCTTGTGATCAAGAACACAGAAATCGGGAGTCTGACAGACAGACTGGGGTCACGGCCCCCCTCTTCCTTCCGTGTAGCAGCTGTGTGACCTTGAGCGGGTTATTTCACCTCCCTAAGCTTCCTGGGGCCAAACGAGCAAATGTTTGGGACACAGATGAGGTTAGCAGCTCTGTCGTTCCGGATAGTATTCTCTAAGCACAGACCTGAGCACACCTAATGCTGATCAGTTCGTCCATCCACAGCCTGGAAGACAGGACCGAGCAGCCCCTGGTTGGTTCGGCCCAGACTCCTCAGGTGGAAACCGGCATCGTTGGCTGTGGTGCTGACGTCACTGGGGTCCAAGTTGTGGACCCGGGCCTTGTACCTAAGTCTCAAAACTCCTGATCCTGCTGCCTGTCCACCGCGGGTCCCTTGAGTGAGCAGTCCTGGCCCTGGAGGAACTCGAGAACAGACTTCCGGGGGCATTTCCAGCTTGTTTTCTACCTCCATTTTAAGTTACCTTTGTCTGTTCCTCTGGAAAATGAAGTTTAAAGATTGAGTGAATTTTCAAGTCTCCTCCCAGCAGCAGAACCGTCCTGGGATCCCCCCAAATGCCACTGGGGGAGTCAGCCCATGGTGATGGCCACACTTGATGGAAGCTCGTATTGACTGTGCACCTTCTGTGTTGGGTACTTTTCATACGTTGTCTCTTTAATGGCTGACAAAGGGCCTTTTTGGTGGGGCAGTATGATCCCTGTTTTACAGATGAGAAGACCGAGGTCCAGGGACGTGTTCAGGGTGTCAGGGCTCATGCGCGGCAGAACTGGAACTTGAACTCAGGTCGGTGTGGGTTCAAAGCCTATAACTGCTGCACGCCCCCCCCCACCCCCCCTTACTGCCACCATGCATCTCATGGCTTAAGTCTTAGGTGTTTTGTTTTACTTTTAGGCCACACATGGTTTTGTCTGGCCTACAGTTCAATTCAGGTTTATGGGAAAAAATAGCATTCATAACAACACGGGTGACCTCCACGTTTCAGCATCAAGCTCAGTGCCTGGGGGATGATTTTTACCAACCCCACTCTTCCTTTCTGCTCCCTTGTGAAGGGAAAGCCCCTGTGCCGTGAGCATTTGCTTTCACTTCCATGAAAAGAACCTGTAGGCGCGTACATTTCTCCAGCTGTCCTCTGAAATGAAGGGAACAGAGAACAGAGGTATTATTGAGGTTGGGGACTGAAATGTAAGGGCAAACTGAAATCTTGGAGAGGTTACCTGTGCTGATTTCCTGTAGACATTAAAAAAAACAAAAAAAAAAAAACTGGGGGCACCTGGGTGGCTCAGTCGGTTGAGCGTCGGACTTCGGCTCAGGTCATGATCTTGTGGTCGGTGAGTTCGAGCCCCGCCTCAGGCTCTCTGCTATCAGCACAGAGCCTGGAACCTGCTTCGGATTCTGTGTCTCCCTCTCTCTCTCTCTCTCTGCCCTTCCCCTGCTCATGCTGTCTCTCAAAAATGAATAAATGTTTAAAAAAAAAACCCAAAAACCTGTCAGAAGACTGCCGCCAAGCTTCCCAGAGCTCGGAGAAGCTTCCCAGAATGCACAGCAAGAGAGGACAATGGCAAAAGAGACAAGGTGGCCTGGACCCAGTGATCTTTGCTCCGTGTGTGGCTCCAAATTTGGGGTGGCGGCAGCCTGGCGTGATAGAGACAGATACATGGGAGAACACTTCGTGCACTGGGTCGTGCAGCGAGGAAGAGACCAGAAGGCCCGCATTCAGGCTCACCTCTGCTGCCAGCTCCCTGTGTGACCTAGAACTGCTTATCTGGGTCCCCGAGTCTCAGACGCCAAGAAATGGTTGGGCACTAGACTGTCTCATTGTTCCACTCAGGTCTAACAAAGATGACCTCGGCCAATATGACACATCGTTCTGTTTCCAAGGAACACACCCTGAGCAGCAGCCGTGACAAGAAATGACAAAAGCAGCTCATGTTCGTTAAGCACTTCATGTGGGCCAAGCACTGTGCAAAATGTTTTGCGTGACTGGTCCCATTCGTGTCCCATAATAAATGCATGAACTGGGGGGTTTTTTTGTTTGTTTTTTTTGTTTTTTTGTTTTTTGTATCCTCACATTAGAGATGAGGAAACCGAGGTTCACAGAGGCTTTGGTGATTGGCTTAACATCCCAGAGCTGGCAAGCGGCAGATATAGATCAAACCAGGTACTTCCTTTTTTGTTTTTTTTAAGTTTATTTATTTAGTTTTGAGAAAGAGAGAGAGCACCCAAGCAGGGGACAGGCAAAGAGACAGGGAGAGAGAGAGAGCAAATCCCAAGCAGGCTCCACAGTGTCAGCATGGAGCCTGAAGTGGGACTCAACACGGGGCTTGAACTCACAAACCGTGAGAGCATGACCTGAGCCGAAGTCGGATGCTTAACAAACCGAGCCACCCAGGTGCCCCAGGTACTTCCTTTTAAGTGAAGTTTCAAGTAGCAGCAATAGGCCCTCACCTTGGGGTCTCCAGAAAGCTGAAGCCTGACCTCCCTCAACTGCTTAAGTAGGTATCACCCGAGTATAGCCAGATCTGCTTCGAGAAGCCCCACTTTGTGCCGGTCAGTCAGCTGCTCCCAGACCTTCTCCCGGGGAGCTGAAGGATAGCTTGGGGCTTGGAGATTGGCTGACACTATTCCAGCTCTTTCCTAGTAGGCGTAGTGGCTTTTGGCCCGTGTTCATAGCATCATCTCAGATCAGTGCCCTGGGGAACCACTGGCCCTTTGAGACACTCTAGGGGGGAGGTGGCAGCTGGTGAGCAGCACCCCCCCACTCCTCCTCATCCCTTGGTCCCTTTGGTTGACCCACCACTGCTTCAGGTTGGCACAGCAGAAGTTTCAGGTGGGAGGGATGCCCGGGTGTGGGAGTCAGTTTCCTTCCTGCGTGTACATTACTTGCAAGCCCAAACCACAGCCTGCCTGAAAATTCCAGGCCGCACTCCCGGAAGCTGATCTGATCAAATATTCATGGACGCCGATGGATTGTCATCATCGTGAGTCCCACAATCAGCATTTATTGCTTTGGCACTATTTTTTGCGAGTTATTTCCCCCCTCGGCTCTCTGCTACATTTTCAGCATCCTCCAAGAAAATCCAGCTTAGAGCAACTTTCACATGTGTGGCTTATCAAAATTGTGCTCAGGCCTCAACTTAGAGAGAAGGAAGAGAGCTGAAAATTAATTTATATTTCAGGCATTGATAACAGGGATGGAAGCATTTAAATCTTTGTTCGTAGATGTGCAGGTTATAGTAGAAAGAATCTTCTAATCAGAGACCTGTCTTTGAGCCCCAGAGCCGCCCTTTGCAACAACATGGTATGATAGCTTGCATTTCATCAGGGCTTATTGTATGCCAGACAAAGGACCCGCATGACAAATCTATGAGTTAGATGCTATTGTTTGTCACCTCCACTTTTCAGATAAGGAAACTGAGGCACAGAGAAGTTAAGTAACTTGCCCGGGGTTTCATAATTGCAAAAGGCGATTTGCTAAGCTCAGTTCTCCTTAGTTGTCATTCTGAAAATAAGGGATGGTGATTCCCAATTTATCAGTACTTGGGAAGATTAGATGCTGTAAGGGAGGCGTGCTTAGCACATAGAATATTCTCCTTCGTTCCTCCCTCCCTCCTTCTTTCTTTCTAATATTGATCAAAGGCTGCCATTGTTCCAAGTCTAATGCTAGGTCCTGGAGGGATAGCTCGAACAGGCAAAGAGTGCCCTCACCCCTTTTCTGTCCCTGAAGCCTGCCAGTTTACAGGGCAGTAGGCAAAAACAATGACCCTCAAATTGTCTCATTCTCCCAGGGTGCCAAGGGAGGGTTAATATTTCCCCTCATATTGGCTTCTGCCTCGTCTCTCATTCTGGATAGAGCAGTGATTTTTATTGGCAGGCAGAATCTTTGTCATCTGTTGTTACCCCTTAGCATTTTATGTGCTCAAAACTCTGACCCAGGCAGAGGCCCAGAGAAGTAGAAATATTTGCCCAAGGTCACACAGGGAGTAAGCAGCTAAGCCAGGATTTGAATAAGGTGTGTCTGACCCAAACCCCTGCAATAAGGCAGTGCGTTCCAAATTCAGGCAATGGGTTCAAAGTCCCAACTCTGAGCCCAAATCTCCAGCCCGCCATTTGCATCCAACAGTCTCCAGTGTTGGATCCAACACTTCGAACAACACTCCCCAAAATAGCAGTCACTCCTTTCAACGCCACTCCCAGAAATGTTTGGCAACATGACTGTCTCCTTCCTCAAGATCCCCTATTCCTTCAACTTTCTTGTTGGAAAGGATATCTCTTCCCTTTCCTGTGGCTCTTACTGGATGTGTGACCCTTTATCAAAGTCCCCCTGGTAGCAGGATACCTGATGAACCACTGCAGAGGAGGGCTAAAGTGCAGGGAGGAGTGGCCTCCTCACCTTACACACCGAGTGCTTGCCCTATCCACTTTCCAGTTGGACACACCCAACGCAGCATGATCATTGAGTCAACTAGGATCCCTAGGTGAATCCCTGCAGCTTCTGAGGCAAGGATGGGCAGGCACTAATGTGCACTGAGCACCTCCTAGATTCCAGGCTCAGTTCACGCATGGGTATGCCTTGAACTTCCACCATACTTCTCCAAGGCAGGTCTTATTTTGAGGATGAGGCAACAGAAGCTCAGAGAAGGGCTATACTTAAAAGTACAGAACTAAGTGAAATCCCCTGGTCTTGTGCCCATGTGATCAAGTTTTGAGCCCCAGTGGGCAAGACCTACAGCTACCCCTGTGAACATCATGGGATTGGAGTTAGTCTCTTATACGTGCCATTCACCATATTTTGGGGTTCCAAATGTGTAAGGACCCAGAGTTGGGCGATGACCCCTAACTCTGTAGTTCCCCTGAATTTGATCATCATGACATATGCTGTTGAGTTCAGAGTCCTGACGTCTCCATTGAAGACCTGCCCCGCCCCCCTCCAGGTCTCTATCATCTCACTGACCAACATTCTTTGATTCTTGACCCAAGGACAGTAAGGAACCCAACAAACATGATCTTATCCGCCTCAGACTTGTGAAGCTTGTCCAAATGAATGTTGTGTGAAACTTCTATGGTTTCATACAACCTCTGGACATGGTCTATGAACGTGGATTGTTTTTAACTTGCATCTATGCCTCTTTTGATATTAACATATTTATTTATTCTCCTTTGAGGAATGTGGTAGATTGGAATGCTGCTTTTAATTCTTCATTCCCACGTAACAGGATTATACCTTTACCTCCTGGGTCTGCGGTGCTTTTCAGCAGAGTGGCTAGAGGTTATCTCCCCGTGGCACTGTTGTTGAACTTGGCCGAGAGTCTTGCACTGACCGGTGGGACGTGGGTGGGTATGCGGTGAGCAGAGGCTCTAAATGTGCTTGTGTGGGTCAGTCTTCTGTACTCCTGTTATCCGACAGAGAAAAATGTCCCCTGGTCCACAAGGGGTGAGGAGCCCATGGCGTAGACCCAACTCAACCTGCAGCCTGGAGCCGAGCCCAGGCAGCCCCAGCAGGAGCACGATTTATCTTCAGATTCATGAGCAAGAAAAAAAAAAAATGCTCGTTAGTGTAAGACACTGGGTTTGGTGGTTGTTACACAGAATTAGTGCAGTAATTGCCGATTTCTACACAGAAGCGTCCCCCTTCCACTCTCAGGTGCTTGTTGGGGCTCAGCACCACCCAGGGAGCAGACGGAGAGCATGACCCAGGTGTGGTCAGTAGGTGAATCTGTGCCTGTGACTCCATTTGCCACCCCCCACCATCCGCTCTCTGCCCAACTCTTGTGTGCTCCAAGCCCAGGGCCCCTTTCTCGTCTGTGGTCCCCACTGAGCTGGTAACACGATTTCCTTTCCTTGCTCCTCAGGCAAAGCTCCTCTAACAGAGGAAGTTAGAGATGCTGTCTGTACCATTATCAGCTGCCTCGGTGCCTCTGTGGGCTCCCTAACCCACTCCACATCCCTGTGAACGGACCTTGTAGGCCTTTCTATTCAGAGTCCCCCCAGTGCGTACCCTCTGCTTCCAAATAAGATTTGGCTTGGTCCAGTACCCTGCTTCCGCATATGCTCTTGGGCAACTTACTTAAATGTCATTTTTCCCCCAATTGACAAAATAGGGATTATACTGTTGCCCTTTCAGGGCTGTTGCGAGAGAGATCAGATCATGGACTGTCAGTACCTAGCCTTGCACTGAACTCATAGGGGTTGCAATACAGGTTAATTCTCCCAGCCCATCTTGCTATGGACAGCATCTAATGTTATGCCAGGCACACACCGAAGCATTAATAAATATTTGTAGTTTGAAAATCCCTATGGTAGATTTTCTTCCTTTGACCTTTTGATTATTTTCCCTCTAAAAATAGCAGAATAAGGCCCCAAGTGCCATGGTGACAGTCTCTATAGAAATCCATAGCTTGTTCTCAGCACACCTACGGATGCCAGTGGGAGGCTGGCATAGATTTGGACCAATAGAGAGAAGGCATGCTTAGCCTTGTCCTGGTTACAAAGAACATTTTTTTCCTTTCAAATGGACCTTCCTGTCCCCAATTCAGCACCACCTAGCTTTCTCCTAATGTGGGTTAATTTTCCACCAGCTCCTAGAAAGAGTATATTTCAAGTCTCTCCTGGGACAGACAGAGGAGTTTCAAGCAGGATAAAGCAAGTTTCAGTGGAGAGTATTTGGAGCCTGCTGTGGAGTCAGGCTGCCCTGATTGCATTTCTGCCGGGGGGGGGGGGGGGACTGTTTTTGCTTAGAACAGGTAATCCCTTCGGGCGCTGTAATCTGAGGTTAGAAATAGACTTGTGTTGCTACCAGAAATCCCTGCTGTTCTGGCCTTTTCTTTGTCAGGCTTGCCTGACAGGTTGGGAATGTGTTGGCTTAGGAATGAGGGTCCTTTACTGAAACCAAGGAGGGCCTGTGTCCCTTTAAGAGGGTCCTTAAAGAGGAACAGTCAGAGAATCACAGAGATGAAGGCCAGATGGCCAGTAAACAGGATGGCAGTGAGTTAGGGAGGGGACCAGCTGGGCCGTCTGCTTTAGTCACCTTGCAGGGGAGAAGACTTCGGTCAGTGGCTGAAGTTGAAGATTAGGGTGAGGGCTGGGCCCCCTGATCCAGGGCCCTCAGAATGGCCCCCACCTCCTCAGAGTTCTAGACCCAGGAGGCAGTGGGGAAGCAACAGAACAACCATGGGCTGTGAGGCCAAATAGATCTGGGTTCAAAGCCTCCCTGTGTTCCCTGGACAGTGATGTAATCTGTTGGAACCTCATCTGTAAAATGGGATGAAAATCCCATCTCATCTGTAAAATGGGATGAAAATCCCATCTCACAAGTGCCCTGTGGAGTACACATGAGTTTGAGTACAGTGCATGGGGGAAAGGAGGTGCTCAAGAAATTTTAGTCCCCCTCTCCTCTGGAGAACATACTGATAACTTATCAACTAAGAAAGGCATAAGGGAGAATCTCTGAGAGTCTGGAGTCCTGGCAATTTAAAAATGAAATCTCCAAATCCTGCTTGTTAAATATCTTACTGAGAATGTGAGCGTATCACTTAGGACTAGTATCAGCTACCTGTAACAGAAAACCCAGATAATAGGGGCTTAAAGAAGATAAGGATTTATTTTTCTCTTGTATAAAAGCAGTTCTGATGCAGATAGTCAAGGGCTGGCTCCCTGGTCGTCCCCTCCAAGGAGCCAAGGCTCCTTCTATCTGTGTCCTGCTGCCTTAGAACGTAGTTCCCATCATCAAGGTCATCGCATGGCCATAAAATGTTGCCACAGCTCCAGCCATTATGGCTACATTCCAAGCATGGAAAGGACAGGAGAAGTGCAAGAGAGTGCAGCCCTCAGATGAGTCAGCACTTTAAAAAGAAACAAACAAAAAACTACCAGAAGGTCCACCTGATGTCTTCTACTTTTAGCTTATTGGCCACCCCCTAAAGCAAGGGAGGCTGGGAAATATATTGGGCGGGGGACCACTAATACAGGAGTTCTGCTGGTAAGGAGAAAGAGGAGAATGTTATCCCTGCTATAGCCAATACCGCAGCTTCTTCGGTTTCACTGGAAAGGTCTGCCTGGGCCAACATCGGGAATATTTTCCCGGGAAAAATAAAGCATTTCAGTTTTCTGCCTTCTCTACTGTCGGTTCTCACCCAGCCGACCAGCTATTTCTGGAAAGGCCGCTCACTGGTGAGAGTGATGTCAGAGGGCTGGGGTATGCAGCTGACCTCAAAAGCAGAGATCCTGACCATATCTCTTACTGGCCACTCTCTTCGGGCAAGTTACTTAACAGCACCTCTGAGGATGCACGGAGTCCCACAGGGATCGATGAAATACTTAAGGCAAAGCGTTCATCAAGGGCCTGGTGCCCAACGGGTTGTCAGCAGAGGTTAATTCCCGTCCCTTCCAATCTCGCATTGCCTACCCACCGCACTGATGTTAGTAAACCAAACAGCCTGCACCCAACCTCGGACGGTACATAGATACTCTGAGCCAGAAAAGTTCGGAATCAGAAGCTCAGGTCGATCGCACATAGGTTCCGGGCTGAAAACTTACACGGAGCAGTCTAAAGCTCTACGGGTAACAATCAACTTCTAAAATATTCTGCGTGATCTCATCCCTGCCTACCTTATTCGCTGCATCAGTTACCTACGGCTGTGCGACCAATTGCCTCAAAGCGTAGCGGCTTAGAAAACAACCCAGCTGTATTATGTCACAGTTTCTGTGGGTTGGGAATCTGGGTGTGGGTCAGCTGCATCCTGTGGCCCAGTGTCTCGCACAAGACCAATCACGTTATCACCTGGGACTGCAGTCATCTTGAGGTCCCTCTCGGGGCGACTCGGTTTTGGAGCTCGCTCGTGCGGTTGTTGGCAGGATTCAGCTCCTCACTGGTTGCTGGCTGAAGGCTCCCTCAGTTTCTAGCCACATGGGCTTCTCTATAGGGCAGTTCACAACATGGCGGCTCACTTTATCAGAACAAACAAGTGAAAAAGAAGCAAGGGATGGAGTATGGGCAAGACGGAAGTCTTTTATAACCTACTCTCAGAAGAGGCATGTCATTGCTATTTTAGCCTGTTCTAGAATCAAGTCACTAGAGCCAGTGCAACCTCAAAGGGAAGAAGAGGGGCGTTTTAGAAGCTCCCATCAATGTACTGCTTCACCCACCCTTCACTCTCAGGGTTCCAGACACGGGGGCCTATTTCCTTCCATGAACAAGTCCATACCTTCCTACCACGGGACCTTTGCACAGTGATTCTGTCTGCCTGGTAACCCCTCCCCTCCCGGCTTAGTTCAGATTTCGTCTCCGGCCTCATTTTTGCAGAGAAGCCTTTCCTGACCACCGTCCTCCCGAGACACGGGAAGGAGAGGTGCCTGAAACGTGACTCAGCATTGGGTGACTCCATTACCTTCGAGCCTGGTCACTGACTGTCCACCTCTCATCTTGTATGGTTTACTATGTTGGGACTCTCCAGCAGTAACTCTAATCCTCAGACAGACTGGATCTGGTTCATGGATTCTTGGTGTATCATGCTGGGCTGCCCCAGCAGTCAAAACAGAGGAAAGAGACAGACCCTGATTTCAGGCAGGGTCCCAGCTCTGAATACATGTGTGTTTCTGGCCAAGTTGCTTTTACCATCTGTGTTCATTTATTCACTTGGACTAGGTGGGATCGTCAGTCCACAAACCCGGGTGTGGGATAAATATAAATTTCTCTATCATGCCGCACTGAATTCAGTTTCTCTTTGGAACCTCCATTTGGCTGGAGTAGGTAGCAGCTCATTTGCAGAGACCCTTTCCCCAGAGACCGTATCTGTGCTCGGTGTGCAAAGGTGATGGGAGAAAGGCCACCTGGTCTTTGATGTCACCTGTCTGTGGCATTTATCTTTCTGAGTCATTGGTCAATGCAGGTCTCCATGGAGCTGTCCCTATTTCCTGTCTGCAACCTGTCTCGGGTCAAGTGACTCTGTTATTTTTATGACATTCTGGGTTTCACAGGAAACGTGGCATTATTTTTGGTGCCCCACAGGATTGTGGGAAGCTCTAAGAAGTATCTGAGCCTCTGACCACCTAGATGTGCCACGTGGCCACTTCTGCTCTTTTGGGCCTTCCTGCCTCCCCGGGACTGCCTCTTCTCTTCTGCTCAGAGACCCCACACACCAGCCCTCTGGGGCTTTGCCCCTGCCCCACACCCCGCCCCGGGAGCTGAGGGTGCAGGCCTCCCACAGGAGCGTGGGCACCATCCTTACTCTCCCAGCCCTTTCCACATGACTCCCGGGAACATTCTTCTATCTGCAGAGGAGGGGGGGATGCCGTGCTTTGCTCACGATGCCTGCCTCCAAATGTTTTTGGCTAAGCCGTGAGTTCTTTCGGCTCTTCTGAGAATCTGGTCTCGGAAGCTCGAAAGCCAAGGAACACTCCTGAGCCAGCGTGATAAGGGACACCGGAGGGTGTGGAGGCCCAGGGGAGGGGCCCCATCTGGGCCGACTGTCCAGGAGGGGTGGGCCCGGGAGGCCAGAGCTGAGCTGAGATGTGAGTGGAGTTACATAAGCAAGGGCAGGGCAGCTCGGCCGCGAGAAGAGCCTGTTCAAAGGTGGGAGGTATGGAGGCGGGCCTCTGGGTGGCTGCCGTGTGTGAGAAGGGAAGGCGGATTGTGTCTCCAGGAGCAGCAACAGATAAGGTTGGAGAAATAAGCAGGGATCTGGTAACAAAAGGTCTTGGATGTCAGGCCCAGGCGTTCGGATTTTATCTGCGGGAAATGTAGATCCATGGGAGGGTTTTTAAGTATGCGGTGATGTGGCCGGCTTTGCACTTTCGAATGTTCTCTCTGGGCCAAGGCGGAGGGCGGGCTGGAGGCAGCACACTAGTGAGGAGCCTGCTGCCACCACCTGGGCGTGGAAAGACAGGGCTGTGGTGAGAAGATGGAGATGGGGTGCAGGGGGCTGACTCCCAAGAGACCAGAGGGCAAGCCCATCCGGGCTTGATACCCGAGGGGACGTGGAGGCACCAAAGCTAAGAGTCTAGGACAACCCTGTGGCCTCAGAGGGTAGCATTTACTGAGCTGGCAGGGTGGCGGCCCCAAGAGAAAAAGGTTGGAGGGGAGGCAGCGGTTGGTTTGGTCTGAAGTCCAGGATTAAGCGGACAATGGCCCTGCGGGTGGTCCAGTTCTGAACCTCAGCAGAAGACTTTGGAGCAGAAAAGCCCACATCAGGAGTATGTGAGAGAGGCAGCCTCAGGACTCCAGTACTTTCTAAGAGTTACTGTGGGCTGTGGTCAGCTGGGATGTTCCAACAGCAGATGACCTTGCAGTGCAGGCGACTGGGACCCGAAGGCATACGAGACATCAGGACTCATTGAGGAAGAGAGGTCAAGGGCTGCTCCCGGGGCCTCAGCTATCCCATCAGGGACCCGGATGTAGCTTGCTTTCTGCTGCACCCTGCTCTGGACTTTTGGTCTTGATGCTAATCCCTCTTGCCAGCAGATGCCTGCTGCCTCCGAAATTTCCCTGTTTCGGAGAAAGAGACCAGTTTTCCAGGACACGAGACATTTCCCCCAGTTTAGCCAGCGTGTTGGCATTGGTACTTGAGATGACATTTATTCGTCATCCCAGTGTGAACAGAGTGTGGTGTGCCTAGCAGCATTTTAGTGGCACCGTAAAGCGTTCGGGAGGCAACAGGGCTCCAAGGAAAGAGGATAGCCTTCGAGGCCAAACAGACCCGAATCCTGGCCTTTCTGTGAATGTTGAGTAGGCCGCTTGCCCTCTCTGAATGTCCCTTTTAGCGTCTCTGAAACAGACAGTCAAGGGCTGCAAGTGTCCAGGGAGACGATTCTTGGGGAGTGGCGAGCAGTTCCTGGCACACGGTAGCCTCTCCTTCACCACGTTAGCACCCCTGCCCCCCCACTCAACCTTTCTCCCCTTGAGGGGACGTCGCCGTCTTCAAGAACAACCCCAGGATGCCGCGCCTGGGTGGCTCAGTCAGTTGAGCCTCCGACGCTTGGTTTTGGCTCAGGTCATGATCTCACAGTTGGTGGGTTCAAGCCCCACATGGGGCTCTGTGCCGATGGCGCTGAGCCTGCTTGAGGTTCTCTTTCTCCCCTTCTTTCTCTGCCCCTGCCCAGCTTGTGCTCTCTCTCTCAGAATAAATCAGTAAGCTTTAAAAAAAAATGTTTTCAGGAACAACCCAGGAGAAGACCCAGTCCAACCCCATGAAATGAATTGCCAGTGGTAGAATTTCACGCAGACGCTGAGGGGCACGGGGGTTTGAGGTGACAGGAGTAGGGAAAATAGGTGGTTTGGTTAATATATGCTTACAGCTTAGATCCACTCTGTTCACATCGGGCAATCCCAATGAATAGAGTCGCAACTGGGAAGCAAGAGAGTGATTAAAAAAAAATAAATAAAAGTCTTGAAAGCCACCTGTGTCTTGTTAGAGTTCAAGCTAGCAGAAATAGAGCCTCCCTCGCCCTCAGATGCCTCTGTTCTGCTCGTTAGCCTGGCAAAGCTGTGAGTAAGCTCAGAGCCTGCTCGCAGGGGGGGGAGTGGCTCTGCCTGGTGTGCCCGATGAGTCACTGCCACCTGCCCTGGTCCCCTGCCTGCCAGGTGGCCACTATCTTTGGACATTTTTGTTTTCCTTTGTGGGGAAGGATAATTATGGCCTCCATGCCCTGTGGCTTGATCCATTCTGCCTGCCCAGACAGGGGCAGAGATCCTTCACAAAACCTTCTTTTTTTTTTTTTTAAGGGAAACCGGGTGGTGGCAGGGGAGGGAGGGGACTTGAGTATGCCTAGGGTGTGCAGAAGCACCGGTGGCACAAGCGTAGGACCCTTTCGGGATTTGCAAGATGCTTAACTGTGCCCCACCAGTTACCGCCGCCGAATGCAGTTGGTACGCAAAGTGGCTTAATTGACCTACAGGTTGGTTGAGTTTTAAAACCCGGTACCCATGCAAGAGAGAGGAAAACAGATCTGACAGATCCAAGATGAGGCTGTGTGGTTTACGCAAACACGGACAAAAAACATCCGGGGACAGAACGGCCTCACGTAGAAAACGGCCTGGTGATTAGACAGATAAATGGATGGACGAATGGATGGATGGGTGTTAGCTGAGAGGGAGCAAGGGGAAAGGCAGACCCCAGGACCTTTTGGATTATGTATGTAGAACCCAACACCCTGTGCGTACGGAAGGTGTTCTAGATGGGCACTGGACACTGACAAGTCAACCCAGGACCGGAGAGAATGTGTCGATTCTTTCTGAAGAGTTACTCCACACCTGGATGTGGCGGAGGTGGCTGTAGAAGTCATCAGTTGAGTTGGGTCACGATGGAAAACATTTGTGCACGAAGTCTGTAGTTGTTAGGTTCTGAGCGTGCACTGAGCCATCATATTCCTGGCTTTGAATTGCCACCCCAGGAAGGAACCTTGGGTGCATTATTTAACCTCTCTGGATCTCGGTTTCCTCATGTACGAATGAATGCCTGTTTCATGGAGAGGATAGAATGAGGCATACAGTTAGAACTTGGTCCCTGGTCGGGATTACACTTGTGTGTATTACTTTTTTCAACCTACTTTAATCGTCAGGGAACATCGTGCCAGGTCCCTGCTAGACGCTAAGGATATAGACTTCTTTGTTTCATTTTACAAATGTTTGTTGAGCACCTACTGTGTGCCTGGCAGACACTGCTAAGTCCTGGAGGTTGGACTTAGGGGGAAACAGACAAGACCCCTGCCCACTAGGTGCCTCTAGCCTGGCAAGGAAGACGGGCATTCAAATAATTAATGTACTTAGCATAGACAGGTCTGTGATGAGCCAGCCCAATGGGCTGGACACAAAGAGTATCGAGGCCTCTGCAAATGGGAAAACTGAAGCACAGAAAAGTGAGACGTGCCCAGGTCCCCTCACCCCGTGGGTGGCGAGAGCCTCAACTGGAACACAGACCAGCCTGACTCCAAAGTCCACATCCTTTCTCAACAACGCACAGCGGTGGCTGTGTGTTCCAAGCTTCTGGACGAAGACATCAGGCTGGGCAGAGTTGAGAAAATGCACAGACACAGAGGGAGTCATTTTTCAGAGTCTCCAATTTGGGAAAGATGTAACTTCTGGGATCCAGAGGAGAGGATTTGAGAAGAGTCAGCGCCTGCTGCCCCCCGAGGGGTGCTGGGTGATTCTCAGTGGATGGATGTGGGTCTACGGGAGGATGTGTGCGTCTATGCCTGGTTCTATGAACATGTGAATGTGTGTGTATTTCTGCCCCGGTCTGTGTGTTTGTATGCCGTCTGCATGTAGAGGGGAGGCAGGCTGCTGTGCCTGTCAGTGCGTGTGTCTGTTGTTCCGTCCGTACATTTCTGTGTGTGGCTCTATTTATATGTGTGTTTCCATATGTCTACGTGTGTGAGTGTCTGTGCTAGTGACCCTGTGTGTGTCGGAGTTGGGGGGGTGGGTAGATTCGTGTGTGTCTGTATCTGTGTATTTGTATTTGTGCCTGTATGTGCGTGTGTGTGTGTGTGTGTGTGTGTCAGTGTCCGTGAGGGTCTGTGTGTGTGTGTGCCTGGGTGGGGGATGGTGTGGTGTGGCCCGCCTCCCACCCCCCCCCCCGATGTTTCGGTGGCGCTGATCTAACTTGTCCTGCAGAACTGGGGAAATGACAACGTCAGTACGTCTAGCCTTATCTCCCAGCCTGCCGCTCTGTCAGAGGAAATGAGGTTTGCTTGGCACATCTACTCTTTATGATGTCATTTTGGCTGTGATCTGCGTGTCCTGCTCCCCTAGGTATTTGTCTTTTGATCGCCTAATGAATACCTGCCAACGTAGAGATGAAGAGAGCAGGCATTTTGGAGGGGTTTTTTTCAAGAATTTTTTTTTTTTTTTTTAAAGCATGTTAGCCGTCCATCTCTTTGCTGTGGACTTGGAAACCACGGTAAAGGGTTTAGAGCTCTGGCTTTGAAATGCTAAGACTTCGGCTCAAGTGTTCAGTTGGCCCTTTCAAAAGCTGTGTGACCTTGGAGGGGACACTGTGCGTCTCGGAGCCACAGCTCTTTTCCTGCTAACTTCAGAAAGTTCTTTGGAGGGGCAAATATAATAACAGAAGACTATGCTCTCAGAAATCCACACAGTCCTTAGATGGCATGATGTCAAGGCAGAAAGGCCCAGCAAGAGGCCTCTGGGCTCAGAGGTCAGGCAGACTCTGGGTTTGGGTCCTGGCTCCCTTCTTTTCCCAGTGTATGACATTGAGCAAGTTATTATACCTCTCTGAGCCTCAGATCGCTTCTGTGATAAATAGGATAGTGCATCTAAAGCACTCAGCCCACTGCTGGCCACCGTGAGGACCCCCAAAATGAGAGCTGTCAATATTTTTAATAATGCAGGAAAGGTGACAGCAGTAGTTATCATTTGTCCCCTTTCAGACTTGCAGTGAGTATAAGCAAGATAAAGACTTTGGAAGTGCAGGGTGAAATGGGGAGTGTGATAGGAGTGATTTACTATTATTTGTTTTTACTATTTCAAGATGCAGCATCGGCAGAGTGTTCTTGGCATCACCACACTCTTGGCAAGTGCTTCGCGTTTCATCTAGAACTCAGAGACCGTTCTAGTTGCACAGAAGGCTGAGAACAAGATGGCCTCCAGCCCAGAGAGGTCTGGGCTGGCTGCCGGGGGCTGACTTCCCCAGGACTCATCCCCAGCCCTTCCAACTGCACCCCTTCTGGAAGATTGCCTCACTCCATCCTCAACACCCCCCTTGCCTTGGAAGATGCTCTTCCTTCCCCCTGGAATATTCCTCATCACCATTCTATGCCCTAGATCACCTGGGCTGGGATCCAGGTGCCTCTGCCCGAGCTAAGTCCCTGCTCTGTACCCCCAGGGCACCATGGATTCGCCCAACCATGCATGACATCCAGGACACTGGAATGCTCTGCTCTCTGTCTGGCTGCCTCCCAGCCGGTACCCTCCAGGAGGGCAGGGACAGGGACCACGAAACCCTCAGTGGATGTTTGCAGAGTGGACACATGGAGATTGGCTGGCTCCTCTCATTTTCTGGCCTTACGTCCCTCAGAGGCAATACCTTCAGATGGCAATATATTCATTTCATCTGGACCCACTTCTGACAGCCATTTTGTTCAGTAACAGAGATGCTGGAATGATGTCGCCTGTTGATTATTTTGGGGGTTTTGGGTTTGCTTTCGAAACCGATGGGTTTGCTTTTGAAACCGATGGGTTCATTTCCTCTGGACTGCTTGTCTCAAATAATGGTGCCACGCAGACCAGAGGACAAAAGATTCCCAAGTGTTTGACCTGCTTCAGCCTGTGTTTTGGGGCTAACATGTGGGTTTGCTGCAGTGACCGTGGAGCTCTTGCCAGAGCTGGGCTCCCAGGACAGATGTTGGAATGCTCTGCAATTTCAGATGAGTCTTTTCATGGTCAGGTGGGCATCATTCAAGGAGAGATGTATGGTCTATCTGCCTGATGAGGTGTGAGCCTCACAGTGCGAGCCTTTCTCTCACCTAATAACCACCTGGCACACCCAGTTGGCATTCTGGCATTTGGGCCACCTCATGGTGCAGAGCAGGGGTCACCAAATGACACCCCTCAAGCCAAATCTAGCCCACAACCTGTTTTTGTAAATAAAGTTTTATCGGAACACAGCCATGCCCATTCATTTACCATTCAAGGTCTATGGCTGCTTTCGAACTATAATGGCAGAACTGAGTAATTACGACAGAGACCGTAAGGCTTGCAAGGACTAAAAAATTTTCTGTCTGGACCTTTATCGGAACACCAGATTAAAGAAGAATCTGGTTGAGCTAAATCAGTAACCCTGAGTATCATCCCATCTCCTTGCTCTCCCTCAGCCTTGACATTGGGCTGATCGCCGAGACCAGATTACTTTGCCCCACTATACCATACATTTTCCACCCATCTCTTCCTCAAGTGCCACTGCCTTGGCTTAACTCTGTCCCCACCCCTCTTGACTGTCACCAGGGCCACCATGAGCCTGTAAGGTGTCTGGGTGAATTAGATAAAGATGTCTTCTCTTGGTAGCTGCAGCTCTATGATACGCATGGTGAGCAATAGGAGTGCTTCTGTGCAGGGAAAAAGCCACCTAAGCCTATTGATTATACCTAATCAATTACAGCTCTCATACCTACTGATTATATCTATTGATTATACATTCTCCTCACCTCCTTATCCAGGTAGCCCTTCGCACTAGAGCTAGAGTGATCCTTCTAGCAAGCTGCGTTCCTCGCCTGCTCAACCCCTCCATACCACTCCCCACCCCCATCCTCACGGCAGAGCCCATGTGCATGACATTCAAGCCTGTCATCGTTAGGTCTTTGTCAGTCTCCCAGCCCCATGCATGTCTCACCACCTGCTCGGCCTACCTCACACCTGAGCACTGTCCTACAATTCGAAGTACCCTTGACTTAGACACCCATGCTGTTCATACTTTGGGGACTGGCACGGTCATGTCCTTCGTGACCTACTCTATTTGTCCTCGTATCCATCTGAAAAATGCCTCGTCTTCCTTCAGGCCCACTGCAAGCATCTCAAATGTCTTCACACACTGTGGTTCACAATGTATGCACAGATCCGAAAATCAGGGTAGTGGGTCTTGACCAGTTTGAAGGATGCTCCAGACTAGAAAAGAAGGGTGCACCGCCCTTTGTCAGGTGCCCTCATGGCGTAGGATGAACATCACAGGCTCTGGGGCCACACTGCCTGGGGTCAAGTCTGGCTCCACAGTTTATTAGCAAATGATCTTGGGAAGAGATTTAATCACTGTGCCTCAGTTTCCTCATCTGGAAAACAAGGATAACGACAGCACTTTCTTCAGAGCTTGTTGTGAAAATAAAGTGAATATATTAATATAGCCGTGTAAATTGTACACACAGCTTAGAAAGATGCCCTGCGACACGGCAAGTGCTATAAACTGTGTTCGGCTGGTGCGTGCATGCTTGCACACGTGTGTGTGCACGTGTGTGTGTGACTGTGGTTTTTGATGAGTACTAACTGAAAGCTGCCTCTTAGGCTGGAATCTGTTCTGATCCTTATTAAAGCAATTATTCGACTATATTAGGATTTTTAACAATTTTTTAGTGTTTATATATTTTGAGAGAGGGCACAAGCAGAGGAGGGGCAGAGAGAGAGAGAGAGGGAGAGAGAGAATCCCAAGCAAGCTCCATGCTGTCAGTGCAGAGCCCTAAGCAGGCTCACGATCTGTGAGATCATGACCTGAGCCAAAATCAAGAGTCAGACGTTTAACCGACTGAGCCACCCAGGCGCCCCATATATTACGATTTTTAAAAATTTTGCTTTTCTGTCTCCTTTACTAAACAGTGAACTCCTGGAGGGCAGCAAGTATGTCTTGTTATCTGCGTTCTAAGCATCCAGCACCGTGCTTGGTTGATTTTTGTAATAAATGAGGAAAGGAGGCCTAGATCCTGAAACCGAACCACCACCACGGGGTCTCCTTCCTACAATTGCAGGGGTCAGAATCCTCCTGCCCCTCCCACCCCCACCCCCACCTTCTCCTGTGAGAAATGTGCCCAGCTTGGACGGGATTTGGATGACTCTCTCGGGCTCTCTGTTCTCCACGATGAGGTGAGAATAGGTGACCACATCTGACTGTCAGCGAGAAGGGAGGAGGGCATAAGGGACCCTCGAGCGAGAAATGGAGCTTCCAAACTGATTCTGAGGAAAATGGAAACTCCAGCTGACCTAAGAGATTTCTATAATGAGAGAAAACCAATTTAAATGCAAATAGCCCAAAGCATAGTTGGGGAAAGGCATCGCACTGCAGAGAAAGGCTGGGGAAAACAAACAGAGCCCTCATCACGAGGCCAGTTCACTGCTGGACGGGAGGGCTGCTTTATCCATTTAGGATTAAAGTCTAAACTAGTGACAAAGAGTCACATGCGTCGCTGGCAGCCTTCCCTGCTGCTTCATGGTGCCGACTGAGAAATGGGCGTCCCTAAGGGAGGCGGTCATCAGCCACTACCACTTAGGGAGCCGCTGTCAGATATCCGTTGCTCTGCAGGACATAGAGAACAAAAGATGCCCCAGAGACGGGCACTGCCTCTGAGGGGCTCACAGCCTAGGGGAAAGGTTAGAACTTGGAGTCGATTCTGGCACCACAATAGGTACTAATGTTTTACTGAGCATTTACTATGTACCGCCCCCCCACCCCGTCTGAATATTGTATGTGATGGTAATTCGTCAGATTCTCACAGTGACCCTGTGAAGTGGGATCTGTTATTATTCCCATTTGACAGACAAGGAAACTGAAGTTCTAAGAGGCAAGGAACTTGCTCCTGTGTGTTGGAATTCAGACCCAGACAGAATGGCTCCGGGGCTCTGGCCCCTACTCATCCCGTGGATGCACTCGTGCATGAGCAGCGGTGCCCAAGTCAGGATGCCCTGGGACAGAGTTGACCACTGGCTTTGGCCTGGAGCCAAAGTGTGGAGGCTTCAAAGTGTGGATTGCCCCGCCACTCACTGTGTGATCTTGGGGGACACTTTCCCTCTCTGAGCCTCATTTACTGAAATAAAAGGAAGGCGGTGGCCAAAAATAATTTTAGGCCATAAAATTATATTATTCTAGGACTCCAGCTGCCCTCGAGAATAGCCATTGCCTGGTTGATAAAAACACCTCCTCTGTCTTCCTTCATACGCCCCCAACCCCCACCCCGGCCCTCTACCCATGCTGGCCCATAGCTGTTGCAAGGGACCACTTTAATTTCCTCTTCTGGTTTCATAATTCAAGGACAACACCATCTGCTACATGAAATCCACGTTCCCTGCTAGCCTCCTTCTCAAAACAAGAGATGGATAAAGGCTTCATCCGGTTTATTCCACGGATAGAGCAAGAGCCGGCAAAACCAAGTGGGGATGGCTTGGCCTTGAAAGCTGTATTAGTCCCCTGATCTGGTGGGGCCCCAGAGCCCGTTCTGTCACCCTCACCACCTACCGCAGCCAAATCGTGGTGGTGATGATGACGACGGTGACGACGATGTGTGACCTTTACCAAGGCTCTTCTGAGTCAGGCAGGCATTTTCTTAAGTTTCTTTCTTTCTTTCTTTCTTTTTTTTTTTTTTTTTTTTTTGTGGATTCACTTATTTCATCCCTGTGACATCCCTACAAGGAAAGGGCTAAAAATAACGGCCCCACTTTACAGATGCAGAAACTGAGGCCCGGCGGGGGGGCTTAAGAAATTTGCCAAAGGCAGTGCAGCCCGCAAACAGCAGAGGCTGAGTTGAACTGGCTGGGGAAATTGTCACCTCCACGCTGAGATGGCCGGCCTGAGAGGATCCAGGCTCCCGGCTCCGGTTCTGACCTCTGACATTTGGGGCATCGGGGGCACTCTCCTTTACTAAACATTCAGGTGACACGTGTTTACTGAGCAGCCCGCGGCGTGCCAGGCGCTGCTGTCCGTGCTGGGAAGCAGCAGAGAACAAGGCCCGCGGGGGTCCTCTCTCACGGGGCTGGATGTCTAGTATAAGCACAGACTAACGCGATCATTGCAGGTGATGATAAAATGCCACAGAGAAAATACAGTAGGGGGCGTGAGGAAGGAATGGGTGATGGGCAGGGAGGACTCCCGGAGCAGGGGGCCTCCGAGCGGAGATGTGGCCATGCAGTCGTGCCGCGGGTTTCTCAGCCTCAGCACCGTGGCCGTGTGGCCCTAGTAAGTGTTATGGAGCCTGTTGTGTGTGTGGGCAGCTGTTCAGCAGCGTCTCTGGCCCCACCCACGAGATGCCAGTAGTAGCCCCTCTCTGGTGGGACCTTGCGAAATGTCCCCGAAGGGCAAAATCACCCCCCCCCCCCCCCCGGGTGAGAATCGCTGAGTCATGAGCTCAGCAAAGCAACGGCACTGGGTGGAAAGAATGGCAAAAGGCAGGCAGGCCGTGTGCTTGGCAAACAGGAAGGAGACTGGTTTGACTGGGGGGGCGGGGGGCCAGGGCAAGGATGGCAGGATCTTCGTGGCTCTTTAAAGCTCTCTAGGGAGCACTCAGCCCAGAGTTGCTGGTCTGCACCAGGCTCTGTACCGGCTGGGCCCGAGGACACGGCTCGTGCTCCAAGGTGATCACCGTCGGGGCAGCTGGACAAGACACTGGGGTCCGGGAAGGCAGCTGTCGGCGTGGGGCTGCCCACGGTAACAATATCCCGGTCAGAAGGCAAGCAGAGAGGTTCTCCGAAGGCAGTGACCACAGGGCAGGAGCTCTGGGCCACTTCTTGAGGAGGACGTAAGGATGACCGAGGCCTTCACCTTCTCAGCATCCCAGCCCTTCCGTCTTGCAACAGCAACCATCCCGCCCCCATGCCCCACAGCGCACAATCTTCGTGGAATTTCTAATCACGGTACCCCCGCCCCCACCCCCAGCCTAGCCAGGGGGCTGGCATGAGACCCAAGCCTGGCTATCAGATTCTTTCTTCCTGGAATTAGAATACTGGGCAGCGAATGGCTGGAGTCCATTTTTCTAATGAAAACAGAACAAGGCACGTTCTTTTGTTCTGGCATTATTTTCTACTCTCTCAACAACCTAAGAAACAATGGTTTCTCCCCCTTGCAAGGGCTGGTTTCTCAGCTTTTCCTTCTCATGCTCTTTCAATATATATCCATTTAGTTCACCACAGTGGGTTTCCGATGCTTGAAGCCCCAATTAAAATAGAAAGAGTGCAATGTGGACAGGGAAAAGAGAGTGTTGATTTCTGATTCACTGCACTCACCGCTTTATATTAAATAAGCTGTATGTCTCTCTCTCTCCTAGCAACCAGGAGCCTCTCCAGGGCCGAGAGAAGAGAAGGCTTCTCCCCATGTTGCTCAGCTCAGGGCTGGCTTCTCCTTTGCACTCACCAGGGTTTGTAACTACTCGTTTCTTTGTAGGATAATTTGCTTCATGCCATCCCCCACACCATCCCGGAAGCCCCATGAAGACAGAGTTTATGGAACCTGCCCTCGTCAGGGGACCAAACTTCCTGGTTTGCCTTTGTCCTGGGGGTTCCCTGGGACACAGACTTCCAGTGCCGAAACCAGGAAAATCCCCAGCAAGTCAAGACAGTGCCCCCCACACCCCAGCCCACCAGGGCCTGGCAGATAAGAAGGCTTCGGGCACCATTTGTCCCTGACGTTCAAGAAATGTCTGTCGGAAAGAACCCTAGAGTCAGCCCAGCAGAAGGCGTGTTCTTTCATTCAGCATTTCTTCACGCCTACTGTGTGCCCAGGAACCAGCTTGTCAGAACCAAGGGGTTCAAGGAAGGGTGTCCTGGCAGCCAGGACTGCAAACGTAAACTGGAACTCGACTGGAGAGGGTCTTGAATATTGGGCTCAGAAATCTGGATGCTGTGCAGGTGCAGCAGATCCTGGCTGACTTAGAGGCAGGGAGGAGACGTGAAAACAGGAATAATTTAGGGGTGACGCTTCAGCGGCTCCCCCTCCAGGCTCTCTGGGAAAGGAAACATCTGCAGGGGCTGCTGAACGGAGGGACGGAGCCCGAAGTCAGGGAGCTGTTTGCTCGTTTCTTCCTAGGGTCTAGGCTAGGCAGAGAGGGGTTTTGGCTACCTCCTTTCTCAACTCCAGCACAGCCATCTGCTCGACTCAACAAGCAGAAAATCCACCCCCAGGAAACGTGAATTTATTTGTGGGTATGTGATGAATCCCACAGCTCGGCTCCTTGTGGAGATCCAGCAGCCCAGACCATGCCTCGAGGCTGGGACGTGGCCCCTGCCCCGTCAGCAGGTGAGAGAACACCGACGAGGAGCCGGGTGCACATTCGGATAAGGCCGCACAGGCTCTTAGGGCCTGGAAATCCTCTGAGAAGGGCATTTCTCCAATTCAGCTCCCTCAACTCAGAGAGGGGAAAGAATGTTCCTAAAATGACCTAGTAAGTGAGAAGCAGAGGGTAGGCGGCTCTCTCCTTAGCTTTTCTCAATAAAGAACTGAATCCTGGAAAAGGGGGCCCCCTTGTTCCTGGCAGACAAGAGAAAGTTCTAGAAGGTGAGCAAACAAGGAAATAAAAGCATGAAATCACGAGGCTAGAGAATTCTTCTCTTTGAATTCTCTTTCTGTCCTTTTTATGGCACCAAGAAGGCAATCTCAGCTCCGGCACTCACAGGTCTTTAACACCCTTCTGAAACTTTAGCACCTCTCCACATCTCCCTTTTAAATGGAAATCAAACAGGCCTTAAGCCCAGAGTCTTCAATGGGCAACGCTGTCCCCCCAGAATTCAATAAAATTGCTTTATTTTCACCGTATTTCTTTTTATGGGTATCTTCTTTTTTGTGGCAGGTGGTATTGGCTTTCCATTTATGGTAATGAGTACATTTCCCTTTTGAACAAATGCATTTAAGTCTGGAATGTGAGACAAGTTAAAGAAAAATAATGAGGGAAAGACTAGACCAAAGTGGCCCGCAGCCATTGGCACAATTACGGGTGGTCCTCACACGACTGAAGTTTGAGAGAATCGGGGGTGGAGGTCGGAGGTGCGGCTGACTCCAGGACCTCTCACCAAAGCCAACGTCAAGTCTGACATGTAGAAGGTGGCTCCAGAACTGAATCAGAAACAGAGACATTGGGAAATGCATTGGACATTGGACATTCCTCGCGTGCCCTTGAACAGACAGAAGCCCGGGGTGAGAGAGAGTAGATCTATTGTTTAACTTGGCAGAGGACCCTCCTGGTGGGTAAGGGGTCTCCTTTCTGAACAGAAAGATGTGCGGTGGGGGCATTAGCGAAAGAAGGGCAGGAGCGGTAAGCTGCTGTGGATTGGTACCGGGCGCTAAGCTCTCCATATGCTTCCAGAAGCTTCTCAGGTGCTTTCACCAGGCCTGCGATGCTCATACTAACAGCTGACGTATGAGGAGCACATCCCATGTGCCAAGCCCTCTTCAGAGCACTTTATCCGTTCATTTCATCCTAACACCATCCTTTGGAGGCAAGTAATATCACCCCATTTGATAGATGAGAAAACTGAGGTATTAAGAGGCTGGGTAGCTCCACAAGGTTGCAGCTAAAAAAAAGGTAGAAGCAGATTGGAGCCCAGGCCGTCCGGCTCCAAGCACGGCCCTAACTCTTACACTTCACAGGGGTGAGTGACCATAAACCTCTTCATTTTACCGAGGAGGACTCGGGCTTGCCAGGTAGAAGAATTGACCTACGATCACACAGCTACTGAATTGTAATGTCAGCTAAACCACCACCCAAGACCGGTGTTTCCCCCCAAAGCCAGTTATTTCGTCAATTCAACAAATGCTTAGGGAGGACCTGTCACGTAGGGAAGGCCCCTCTTCTTGCACCCATGTGCTCCCGGGGGCTGTGAGTCCAGTCCCCTCTTCCCTCCCAAGCAGGGAAGTCATCCTATGGACTTCTCCCTGGGGCTTCTGGATTTCCGGCTAAATCTAAGCCAGACCAGCCCACAGGCCCAGCTCTGTGGCAAAATCAGGAAGCCTGGGCAAGGCCTACCGACCCTCTATTCTGGCCTCAGTTGTACCGTTTTCTGCCAGAGTCTCTCCGCCCCTCCCAACCTCAGCTCCCTCACCTACAAAATGGAGCTAATTAAAACGATCTGACTCAACTCACAGGGCGATTGGGAAAATCCAACGAGATTGCGTAGGTGAAAGACTTTCCACGCTGCAACTCCGCGTTAGTGGTCACCATAGGTTCACAATGCTCTCTGGCGAGGTATTTAAAAATAGAAATTATTGGGGTTTTTTTTCTAGTTATGAAAGTTGGAGAATTACAGAAAAGCACACAGAAATAAATAAAAACTGTTTGTCCCCCCACTACCCATTGGTGATCTCTATTAATCCACTGGTATATTTCATTCTGGTTCATAAATATAACATAAACGTTAAGTGTAATCGTTGCCTGACTTAAAATCCAGTAGCTTCCCACTGAAGTTGGAGTAAAATCCAAACTCCTTGTAAACACCTCACCTTAGCTTTCATCCCTGCATGTTCTGGCCTGCACCTGCCTCTCTCCCACCCCTTCTCTCCCCACTCATGCACTAGGTCTCCGTCCGTCCTCCCACCCCGCCTAAAACTGCAGTTGCATCATGCCTCAAGGCTTTTGTCCTTCTGTCTGAAATGCTCTTCCCTGGATCCTCATGAATGGATGGTTTTCAACATACGGGTCAAGATAGGAATGTTACCTCCTCAGATAATCCCCTCTTCGTCACTCACTCTAAATCAGCCCATCTTACATCCTCTTCATGGCATTGCACTACTCCTGGAAATCATCTTGTTTGTTCCCTGGCTTCCCCCAAATGGTACGCTGAACCTGTTCCCTTCCGTGTCCCCAGTGCCCAGGATATTGCCCGGCATACAGCACATTAACTATTCAGTCAGTGAATGGATTAGATTATGGTACTTCCAAGCTGGGATCATACTAGATCAATGTTTCGCAACTTGATTTTTTTCACTTACTGCAATGTGACCACAACAACTTTAATGGCAGTGCGGTAGGCCATTGTCCGGATGTATCATTTTTAACCAAGCCCCTGTTACTGATTAGTTGGGACATCTCTCATTGGGGTGTTTGTACGTAATATGACAGCGACCATCCTTGTACACACATAACGGGGCTTTGCACACCTTCCTGGTTGTTTCCCTAGGATTAATTCCTGCTGTTGAAAAACCGTGGGATCAAAGGGTGCATGGTTTTAATCCTCTTGATAGGTATTGCCAGCCGGACTTGAGGAAAAGTCGTACTGTCTCTGAATTTGCTTTAATGACCCTTAGTGTGCGGTCTTCTTAGCAGAATCCTTTGAAGGCAAAGGAAATATCATTTTCTCCTTATCCACGAGAGCTAAGGTTGAGGCCATTGGGCAAGACAGGTCGTGCCCGCTTAATCTGCAGAAACCCCCTTCCTTTCTGACCATCAGTACCCCTTTGACCACTGCTGGCCAAGCCCAACACGTGATATGTAGGGATCCTCCAAGGCGGTGATGCAGCAAGGCTAAAAGTCACTTTAGCGAGGCTGAGGAATGTATCCTTCTGGAAATTAATGACAGCCTACCCCCGCCAGACTTTGCCAGCTGGATCTTCCTTCTTTTGCTCTCCAAAACACACCCGGGATTGGCCAGATGGCCGCTCACTGAACCCTGCCCACACCTGGCCAAGTCCTCCGTGCCTTTGGTCACCTGCCTTCACTGTGACTTGCTCCGTCTCCTGTCCCCAGGTCTAGCGCTAGTCCCTGCCCCACTCCCACCATCTAGGAAGCCCCTTAGGGATCCCCTTCCAGCCCAGAACTGCTATCACTCTGATTACCAACCTCTTCTTTGGCATTTAATCATCTCACTACCTTGTGTTGTTTCTACACCTTTGTGCCTGACTAAGTTTCGGTCTCCGAGTGAGAATTTTCCTCCCTCTGGGACCTTGTCCACAGAAGAGTCAGAACCTTTGTTGGATCAGACCTGGTATGGAACTTGGACTCTGGTACCTACTTGCTCTGTGCATTCGGACAACGTATTTAAATCCTTCAGAACCTCAGTTTTCCCATCCATAAAACTGAGATTATAATAGTACTAACCTGAAAGAGATGTTCTGGGAATTCAGTACATAGAAAGCCCTTAGGTTAGTGCCTGGTACAGAGCAATTGCTAAAAACAGCAGAAAAGTCAGGAGTATTTATCTTCATTTTGTTCTCCTGTACCTCTGCACAGGCTGGGCCAGAAACATGCGCGATAAAGGAAATATTTGTGGAATGGAATGAACGCACATCATGCAGGCATTCATTGTGTGTGTGTTTAGCCATACTAACCAGCACCCAGGGAAACCAGAACCAGTCACCTCAGGATCTAGGGGTTGGAGGAGAAAGCAATCTCTACCATTCGCTAAAACGTCACTCAGACGTAGGTTCAGAGCTCTCTTAAGAGTGAAGATCTCTTATCTGATTTCGTCCCCACAGCAACCTGACATGAAGATATTTTTATGTCTTTCTGATAATAACACCTACCATTTGTTGACCAAATGGTGTGCTGGACCTTTGCAGGACACTTTTAAAAAATGTGATTTCATTGAAACCCTCACCTATCTCAAGGAGATAAGGATTATTATTACTGAAAAGGACACAGGGTCAGAAAGTTTAAGTAAACTGCCCAAGGGCTGCCGGCTAGTCAGAGAAGAGGGAAGGCCAGGATTTGAAAAACAAACAAACAAACAAACAAAGCAAACCCAGAAACTTCTGTTATACCACCTGATTTATGGACATTGTTCACAGACCCGCTGCATTCAGTCGGCCCTTAACAGGAACTGAATTGCAAATGCATGGCGATCTGGGACTTCTTAACTGCAGCTTCAGAGGGAGCAGTTTCTATTTCTGGTGCCCACCTCAATTTCCATCTCCAGGGAGGTTGCTCCCCACCCCCTGCTCTGCTGTCATGATGTTCTTGTTTTTCTCCGGGCCCTATGACTCAGCATGTAGCTCCAGATGGCTTCCTGCCTTTCCAGTCTTGTTGGCTGGGGTCCTGGGGCCCTGGTACAGTAAACTAAAACCGAAAACATGTTGCAACTAAGAGTGGAAACCCTCCCTCCTCTGCCCGCTAATAAGAAGAGTGGGGTCTGCTACTCATGGCGGTCCCTCCCTCCACGGCTTCCCCTTGACACAGGCCCTCCTTTCTAGCCCTGAGAACCTCACACTCCACCCCACCATATCCTGGGTGCCTTGAAGATACCACCCAGGGTTCAAGCAGGGATCAGCAAAGGGGAAGGGTTCCATTCTGTCATCTCCTTGGTCTGTGGACCTTAGGCAATTTACTTTTTGAGTCTCAGTGATTAAAAGGAGGCACTGGTCTCGCCTACCTCTGACGATTCTAGTTAGGGTTGCAGATGAAATACGGAACGTCCGGTGCTCTAGAGCGCTTACGTCCCAGCAGGATTCATGTGTTAAATCCCAACACCCAATGCGATGGCAGTAGGAGGTAGGGCCTTTAGGAGATCTTCGGTCGTGGTGACTGCCGGGAGTCCTTTCACCCCTTCTGCCACGTGAGGACACAGAAAAGACAGCTGCCTGTGAACCAGAAAGAGGGCTCTCGCCAGACGCCGAATCTGCCGGCGCCTTGATCTTGGACTTCCCAACCTATAGAACTCCGAGAAATAAATTTGTTTTTGAGCCATCTAGTCTATGAGAATTTGTTCTAGCAGCCCAAATGCACTGAACTAAATTTATCACCCGGTTACATTTGAATTTCAGATAAACGATTTTTTTTTTCTTAATATAAGTGTGTCCCAAATATTGCATTCAAATTTAACTGGATGTCCTGTAACTTCACTTGCTAAATCTACAACTCGATGTTGAGTATGGAGAGATAACAAATGTGAAGGTGCTTTATCACATATCAAGAGCTGTGCACATAATCACATCTTTACCATGAGACATAGGCACATCTGCCCACGGGCCACCAGCTTCGCCTGGAGCAGAGAACAGATGGCCTTAACGGTCAGGCTATGGAAAATGGGTACCACCTCGATCTGTGAATAGGATGCCCGGGTCCTGTTTGCCAACTGATTGATCTTTGGACATTTCACCTCTGGAAGCTTCAAATGGTTCCATCTTTAATTCTGATGGATGAAAATCATTAAATCTGGATGAAAAACACGGAGGCAACAGGTAGCCAGAACTTTGCCTATTGCTGCTTGACTGACACATGTCTGGAGCAAGTCTCCTTTTGACGACGTAGTGGAAAAAGAAGAAAACAGCATGACTTGTAAGTGAATTATGTAATGAAGGATGTATTTGGCTCCAAGGCGTTTGCTGAGCACTGCTTAACACAGAAGAACAAAAGGAAACAACTGGCTTACTATACATAGACGACTTGTTTATTTGGGGTTTTGGGTGTCCCTCCTACCAGAGTTCTGTGAGGGGACAGATTTTTGTCTGTTTTGTTCCCCAGTGATATTTAGTGCCGAGCCCAGGTGATGACCTGAAACCATTAAAGAAAAATAAATGCATTCAAAGTCTATTGGAAAAGAACTTTTGTTTTTATTATTTTAGAGGGGGGGGAGAGGGAGAGAGAGCACAAGTGTGGGGGAGAGGCAGAGGGGCAGAGAGAGAATCTTAAGCTGGCTCCACACCGGGTGCAGATCCCGATGTGGGGCTCGATCCCATGACCCTGGGATCATAAACTTGGCCCCAAGTGTTTTACAAGAGTTTTATCACCTCTCAACAGAATTTCCCCCAGTGACCAACTCAAGTGCCTAGTGACTAGGGCCCAAGGGCTAGGCTCTTTGGTCTGCATTCCCCCAAACTCCCCAAAGATCTGCCATATTTTTGTTTTTTAATGGGTTTGTCACTGGCCACCAAGACACTAATGAATGCCCAGTACCGTGAACGAGGGAGTGTTTGGATACCGTGATTGGCTGCCTCCACCAATAAAGGAAGGGCAGGCTGATTTCAGGAACTTCTTAGTATCCAGAAGACCCTACAAGCCATCTTGAGCTTTGCCTTAGAAGCAACTCTCCCGTGTTGGAGGCTGACATTGTTTACTGACTTGTGACTCACTCACCAAGTCTTACCCAGTGCAACCCTTCACTCAATTCTACGTTAACTGTCACCGATTCAGCATTCCCCTCCATAGCTGTCACAGCTGCCCCCTCTTATCCATCCCTATCACCTGCCCTAATCCAGGCTTACCTATCTCTCCCCAACTAAAGCTACCAGACTTTCTTTTTTTTTTTAATTTTTTTTTCAACGTTTATTTATTTTTGGGACAGAGAGAGACAGAGCATGAATGGGGGAGGGGCAGAGAGAGAGGGAGACACAGAATCGGAAACAGGCTCCAGGCTCTGAGCCATCAGCCCAGAGCCTGATGCGGGGCTCGAACTCCCGGACCGCGAGATCGTGACCTGGCCAAAGTCGGACGCTTAACCCACTGCGCCACCCAGGCGCCCCTAAAGCTACCAGACTTTCATGCTGACGTCCCTCTTCCTACGGCCCCAGAGTGATTCCTTTGTAAATCGAGTACCAGCTTCCGTCAGCTTGCCCCACGTCTCCCATTCAGTGAAATTTTGGAAGCCTGAAATGTTTCCACGTTTCTTTGTGGGAGGTGGGGGGAGATGGGAGTTATACTCTCCATTTCCATTTCTTGCTCTGAATGCCTGTTTCCACTGGAATGCGTCCAGCAAAGGTCTTGAATACCTTGCATGCACACCCACTGGTGGGTACAATCGTATATCACATCAACCCAGATGTGGCTCTGGCCCTTTCCCCTTATTTCCCACCCCAGAAAACTCATACCGGTCTTCTTTGTGAGCATCAGACTTCCCAGAATTTTTTTGGATGGAGTAATTTACACATCAGCAAGGCATCAACTTAAGTCATTTTAATTACTTACTTTTAAATAAATATGAAATCCATGAATTCCTTCTCATTAAAAATTTTAAAAAGTCGGGGCGCCTGGGTGGCTCAGTAGGTTGAGCGTCCGACTTCGGCCCAGGTCACGATCTCCCGGTTTGTGAGTTTGAGCCCCGCGTCAGGCTCTGGGCTGACAGCTCAGAGCCTGGAGCCTGCTTTAGTTTCCGTGTCTCCCTCTCTCTTTGCCCCTCCCTCGCTTGCACTCTGTTTCTCTCTCTCAAAAATGAATAAACATTAAAAAAAATTAAAAAAAATTTTTTTTCAAAACTTAACGCCTCAGAGATAATGCTGAGGAGGCAGGAAAGGAAGATGGAGAAATGTGGTTTCTGGACATCACCACCGAGGTGCCATCCAGCCCTGATTGGCTTACCTCTTGGACTTCCTGTTGCGACATATAAATAAACTCCTATATGTTTGGCTACCGTGAGTCAGGCCTTCTGCTGCATGCAGCTGAACACAATCCTATCTGACACACTCCCCATCTGGCACCGAGCTTGTCCCTTCTCATCCTTTTCTGACCTCTTGCCCATTTTAATTTTTCTACCTAGCACTTCATCACTAGCTGAGAAGATATTCTCGATGACTCCTTAGTTTCCTGTCTGTTTTCCCAGGAGAATGTAGGCTCCATATGGGGAAGGAGTTGGCCTCGGTCTCCTGATAACCCTAGGGTCTCGCACAATTCTTGGCACGTAGTAAATGCTCAGTAAATATTTATTAATCAATGGGCGGGTGCAAATTTGATCATGCCCCTCCCCATTTAGAGGACAAAATCCAAACGCCTCAGATGGACAATCAAGGCCATTTCTTGCCCTGGGCCTTGTCCCGAACCGGTTTGTCGTGCTATGTGTGCACCCTTCACTGGGGGTGTTGTCTCAAGTGCACGCAAACGTAATTTGAGCACCCGTTGTGTGCCAAACACTCTTCTTGGTACAGGAGAAAACTCAGTGAACCAGATAGACAGAGTGCCTATGGAGCTCAGCAGAAAGGATAGCCATTGGCCAAGTAGCTACAGTGCGGTCCGTCTTAATAAACGGGAATACGGGGGGTCACGAGAGTTCCTCAGTCTTAGGTAGCGAATCCCTATTAATCCTTTAAGGCCCAGATCCATCGTCACTTTCTCTAGGAAGCCTTCTCCATGTCCCTGGGCTGGAGCAGGTACTCCCGGTGCTCCCGTGGACTCTTGCTAGACAAACCAAGCCACAGAACTCAGCCCATTCTGCTGTCTCTGCCATCTCCTTGTGAGCCTGTGGAGCCCAAAGCCCTGCCTTCCTGATCTCTGTAACCCCCAGGTCCAGTGTGCGGGGCTCGGCCATGCACGTATTTTTAGAGTTCAGCAACTGATCTGTCCCTTCCTCGGCCTGCCCCCTTCTCCCCGGTCCTCATTCCTGTGCTCAAGCCCCAGGCTGCCTTGGTCTCTCCATTCCACACTTAGCTCGCCAGGTCTTTCTTCATCTTGCTCTGAATTAAACCTTCACGTCCCCAGGGAAGCTTGAGAGTGGGGAAGCACCAACTCCCTCTCTGGTGTCTTTGCAAAGCTTGGATAAAAGGCCAGAAAAAAGACATCCAAACACAAAGCGTTAATTTTCTGCTTTTATTCTCCTTTATTCCTCGGGTGAATCACCTCTTCTCTTTCTCCCCTTCCTTGTTTTGCATCGTCACCCAACTACACTGTCTTCCCAGAGCCCAGCAGATTTCTCATGCCTGTGCATCTCTGCACATGCTGTTCCACTCTGCCAGAAATGCTGTTGCCCTACCATCCTCCCTGACGAAAGCTGCTACACCCTTTGAAGCCCAGCTTGTGTTAGCCCTTCAATATGGCTTTTCCTGTGTCCCCTCCTCCATCCCCGAGCAGTAGGGATTGTTCTAATGGTGCTCCGTACGGAGCATCCCACAGCATTTTGTTGGTTTGTCCATGGTCCACTTACTCTCACACAGTGAGCTTTCCGCCATCCGGATCAGAGGCAAGTCTGTGCCCCATCTCTGTCCTTCCAGTGCTCAGCCTGGGGCTTGGCACACCGCAAAATCAAATCAGTGACTGTTGCTTTGGGTGGCTGAGGTCTTGGTCAGCAGGTGAGAGGAGGGGGCTACCTCTTCTGGGTAACAACATCTTGATTTGTCTCTGGGGGATCATCTCACCCGGTCCATCCATCTAGTGTGGGTGGAACTGACCGTGACCCAGGGCCGAGCGAATGACCCACGGCCACCCAGCCAGATAGCACAGCTCCTGACCACAGTCACTGTATAGTGATGGGCATATGAGTCAAACCCAGCCAGTGAGAGCATGGCAGCAAAATTAAAAGGGAGTATGCAAATTGGGGGACAGGAAAATGAGGACAGAAGAAAACTAATGGATCAACACTAGCGTTAGTGCCCCTAAAAAGGGTCCGTGAGGTCCGAGATATTTAACAGAGCCTGGCTTTACTCATGGCTCTGTGCTTCCGCACACAAAAGCATTCCCACCTAAATATGTGCTGTGGGGACACAAGACCCACCTAGGATTAAACGAAGCAGGACGAGGCTGTGGTCAAAGAGCATGCGCTTCGGAGTCAGATCATCTGCATTAGACTCTTAGCTGCGCTGCTTACCCCGTACGAGCCCCTCATCTCTGGGCCCCTCAGTCTCTATCAGTAAGATGCGAACATCGATTTGCGGGGTCACCGTAGTAACTGTGAACAGCAGGCAAGTCACAGCAGGTATTCGACTATTGTTACTCTGTAGTAATCATTAGTTGGTGGCCTGGTATGACAACCCAGGGTAGAGATGGCAAGGCCAATGACGAGGCTGAAATTAGGGCATAGAGAGTGAGAAGGGAGAGGGAAGATGGATGGAATAAATATTGTCCAGGTGGTGTTAGTCAGAAATCCTTTGTTTACAAGGGACAAAAACCCAACTTTAGAACATGTGTAAGCAGAGAGGAAAGTATTAGTCTACGGAGCTGTAAAGCGAGAGGTACATTTTGAGTTCCGGAAATCGCCGGAAGGCTGGGTCCCCTCCTTGTAGGTTTTCTTGGTCCTGCTTTTCCCTGGGCTGGCCTCCTTCTCAGGCAACCACAATGCACATGGAGGCCCCATTTGCTCCAGGCTGACGTATTTACATAGCTGGCAATCGTCGTAGAAAAAGAGAGGGTCTTTTTTTCCAACATCCAACTGCTGCAAGTCTTAGAAGTGAGTCTCATTTGCCACGCTTCCCTCATGTTCCCATCCTGGAGCCAATCACAGGCATGAGAGAATGGTCTGATTGGATAGGCCTGGGCCGTGTGACCGTCCTTTGTGTGTGGGGGTGGGGGCGTTGGGGACAGGGGAAGAGAGAGTCCAACTTCACCTGGGCTGAGAGGGGGGAAGAGAATTTCTAAGGAAGACTGGCTTGCCGTCACCCAAAGAGAGGAGGGTATGCTGGGGCAAACAGTAACAGAAGGGGATTAATGGAGCCCAAGGAAGGATTGGATGTGGAAGGCCAGGGAGTCAACAGAAGCGGTGCTAACTGGGCACTTTGGAGCTTGTGGCCTCTGACTTTGGTCCCCGGCAGGCGTCAGGAGCATGACTCAGCAGCGAAGCTGCCACACATGGGGTTTTGCAACCGACCTTTCCCCTCCACCCCAGCCCTGCGTTGGTGTGTCCCTGGGATTGGGCACAGCTCCTGCCTGGAAATGTCCTTGCTGTGGCCTCCTCCAGTCTCTGGGAGCGGGAGGGTCTCTGATCTCCTCATCCTGGCTCTCCCATTTCACTCTGGCTCCTAGCCCCGGGGCAAAGTCTGGCCCTTGCTGAGAAAAAGGTCAAATGCCATCTTTCTCTAGGTTGGGCGTCCCATAGCCAGTGCTGATGGGATTCCCCTGCCCTCAGCCAAGCAAGGAAAAGACCAGGGCTGCTTTGCACTGGTCTGAGCCCCCAGAGATGAGCATGGTCTAAGTGCTTCTCAACCTCCAGCGTGATAAAATGTGGATAATAATAGCTGTCCCTGTAAGTCCTCCTCAGGCAAGTGAATAGCAAATAAGGTCATGGTGAGGGCACGCGCTTTGAGAGAAGGGGCTCCTACCCTCTACTGACCTTTCCTGAGCACCTACTGTGTTTCAGGTTTCCCAGTAGGTGTCCCAGGCCTTCGTCCCATCCACCTACTATGTTCCAAAGTGCACACTGGAACAGAGAGGGAAGTGAAATCCAGGCCCTAGCCCCATGTTGCTTGTGAGTTACTGTAGGGGACAGACAGGTAGCAGTCAGCCCACAGTGTACAGAGTCCTTTTATGAAGGAAGCCTGGGGCTTGGGGAGAACAGGGGAGGCATAGAGGATACAGTCTGGGGGCAGCTGGGAGGGACCAAAGGACAGGGACCCAGCTGGCTCCTGACGGGCAAGGAGCTGGCTGGGTCAGGAAAGCAGGGAAAGGGCATCCTGGGGGAATCATGTGCAAAAGTGAAAGGTTGCTTTGGAAGCTCATGAAGAGCCCAGGGCATAGGGAGAAGTCTTGGGAAGAGATGAGCCCAGAATGGCAGCTGAGACCAGCGTCCAGAAAGAAGTTCTAAATGGGGGAGTGTCCAGGTCTGAAAGAAGCCTCTAGTTCAGGTCATTTCAGAGGAAATAATTAAACAGAAGTTCCGGCAGAGTGAAGGTGTCTCTTCCGTAGGAAATAAACTTAGGGAAGATATGGGCTCCCTGGGAAAGATGCAGACAAGCCCAACTTCCCAGGAAACCTCATCCCAACCTCTCATATCTGATGGTGCACCCGGATACACTTTGTATTTCCTGCATTGTCATTCCCACTGCCCCGAAGGCTCCTTTCTAAGAAGTCATGGCACAGGGGAGGTTTGGACTGTAGCAGTAGCCAGGCAGAGAGGCGCATGGCCCATGCCAGCCCCAGCTGCCCGGTAACGCAGCCAGGCAGACGCCTAGCCAGGAACACCTGTGGGTGCTAAAGGGGCCTTCCAGGAGGGCCAGAAACGTTTCTCCCTGACCCCTCCTTTTGTCCTTTCAAAATCAACTTGCTGTTCATTCGGGAAAGGTGAGAGCCCTTTAGTCCTCTGTTCCTGGCGGTGTGACCTTGGCCAAAGCCTTGTGAGCCTGGGTTTTCTCCGCTGAAAAAGTGATGTGAGGGTGGCCGGCGGTCCAGCACATGAAGCACCTGTGTAAGGAGGAGGAGGCTGCTATGCTCACTCCCTTCTTCCGACTCCCTCCTCCAGGAAGACTAGGCTCTTCTCACCCCCGGGGAACGTGCCGAAGGCCGCACAGGGCAGCAGGGGCTGCACCGGGGCCGCAGACTCACGCATGATAGAGTTACAAACCAGAGTCTAAATATTTCAAAAGTTATAAATCAAGCTAATAAACTATTAAATAAAATGTGTTTTATTGCCTAAGAGGACAGAGCTTCCTAATGACCTGGAATTAGGCCCAACCTTGGAGTTCCATACCAGCACCTGCCAGCTGCTGTCCTCATTCTGTGTTTTCCTGCACTGTAAGGGGCCTCTGGGCAGAGAGCCCACACATCCCCCCCGCAACCCCCAGCCAACAGCACCTGCTGGCTGTGCCGTCCACACGAGTGAAATGGGATGGGATGAAGGCCTGAGAAGTGGGTTCAGACACTTAACAAGGAACCCCAGGATCTGGGGAACCTGGGGCATCATCTGGAGGGGAGGTGCATGGGCTCCAACTGGACACACCACTCGTCCCCCCCAGATTCCTTCCTTGGGCAGGGGAGAGGGCCAGAGTGGGGTCCTCTGAAGCCCAGGGCTCAGGGCTGGAGCCCCTCTTGCTGTGGTCAGAGGATGCAGGACAGGGAGTCAGGAAGTTCTTGGTTCTGTTATTTTCATATGAGAAGGTACCTCTCTGCACCTCAGTCTCCCCAACTGCAAAAGGATAGAGTCAGTCTATTTAGTCTCTGAGGTTCCCTCTGGCTCTGACCCAGGGTCCTGAAACTGACCCTGCCCTTCCTCAGGCCTGTGGGTCCCGGTCATCAGCTTGTCTAGGCCTTCCTGCCTGGGGCCAGCACCTCCAGGTCCACAGTTACCCTTGGAATTGAGCTCTTTGACTTCCTTAAAGAGCAGGCCCAGAACTAAGAAGCAAACGAACTAACAGAAACCTTTAATTTATTTCATTTGTGACCTAGGATCATAAAAGTAGTCAAATCTTGACCAGGCTTGCCAATACGGGCTTCTGGGCCAACTGGGCAGCCGACCCTTCGTTATGCCTGTTTACTGCCCTGTCGGTGTTTCCAAGCCAGTCTTTAATCAGGATCTGTACAGAAAATAAGCGAATTAGGCAAATTGAGAGGACAGAAGGTTCCTTTGAGTTTCGGAGCTTGGGGACAGCCCTGGTGAGAATAGATAAGGCCAGAGGAGCAGAGAGGGGAGGGGTGGGGAGGGGAGGGCATGGGGGGAGGGGAAAAGGAGGAGGAAGGGAATCATTTATTGCCATTTAGTGAGTTTTACCAGCAGCCATGACCTGCGCCAAAACTTTTACATACGTTTTCTCAACGATTTAAGGATTTCCTAGACCAGTAAAATCCCGTCCTTTCCAATGCCCAATTTGGGGAGCTGAAAATGAGTTTCTTGCTTTTTTTTTTTTTTTTAAACCAAGGAAAGACATTAAAAAACAAATACCCATTCAGTTGTTTATTCGTTTGACAAATATTTATTGAGAGCCTGCTAGGTGCCAGGCATTACTTCAGATCTTGAGATCCAGCTGTGAAGAAGATACACAAATATCCCCACCGTCACGGGGAAAGCCAGACAATGCACCAGAACAGGAAATAAATACTAGGTCCGGTGATGGTTAGTGCTGTGAAGGAAAAACAGGTTGGGGAAGGGAACACGGCACACGGGGGTGGGGGGTGGGCGTGGGGTGGATAACATTTTAAAAAGGGAAGTCAGGGAAGGTGTCCTTGAGAAAAACACACCTACGTAGAGTCCTGAAGCTGGTGAGGGGGTGAGTCTTGGGTAGGTGGGGGGCTGAGTATTCTAGGCAGAGGGAATTGTAAGCACAAATGCCCATCATCCTTTCACCTACAAAATAAAAATACGGTAAGGATAAATCTTGGAATAAAGGCCAATCCTTCTTCAAGGAGGGCAACTGGTAACCTATTATTGGGACATGCATATATATATTACATCCATATCTATCTATCTATCTATCTATCTATCTATCATCTATCACGATACAGTTATAGACATACATATTCATATCCACGTATTCTTTGTCACTATTTTTCTTACTGTGCCGTAGAAGGGTAAGAACATGTCTCAAGTCAGTATTTGTCTGCAGAATAACCTGTGGCAGCCGATTGTTACTGCATTTTACGGGTGAGGAATCTCAGCCTTAGAGAGGGAGCGGCCTTGTCCAGGGTCACAACAACTGATACCCACAAGGTCAGAATCTGAACCCAGATTCAGGTCCGGTGCCCTTCACCATAAGCTGCCCTGGCCTGCTTTGCAGCCACACCTGTGACCCCAGCCCCAGGGCTCCACAAGTGCTGAGTAAAAGAACAGCTTGGCCATCTGGTTAAACCTGATTTTTCCCTCCTTCTCTTTCTTCCCCAGGAGGCCAGGGCCGGTGTGCACAGCCGCTGAGCTGGCAGGACTGAGGATGGGCGGGTGGGGCCGCAGACTTTGCTCCTTTCTGGAGATCAGCGGGCAGCTCCCTGGCACCGGGCCTGTTCGGGCCTTTGTGTTGACGTCTGCCCCATCAGGAAGCCTAGCTGTGCCGGCCGAGTATGGCCTAGGAGACAGCATTGCTTCAAACCAATGCCAGTGATCATGTTCCAGGCACCTGCTATGTGCCAGGCTCTGTGCTGGGAACTTTGTAGGTCATTGTGCTGAAATGAACCCTGTCAACAACCATGAAGGACAGGCAAGAGGACAGTTCGTTTGTTCATTCAGTCCTTCACACCTTCATTCCACCGAATTTGCTGAACACCATATCTTTCCAGGGAATGTGGTCTGAGTGTCTCCGAAGTGCCAGGCATTGGGCCAGACGCTTGTGCTCTTATTTAAAGAGGTATTAAATTAGCATATGATATAGGGAGAGATTCTTTGGGGGTAGATGGAGGGATTTATTTAGATTAAACGAGAACTGGAGAAGTTTTGAAAGGAAGTGAGATCTGGGCTGGGCCCTGCAGAGCACCAGGAAGGAGCCTTGGAAAATTCGGGGTGGGGAAAGGGCATTCAGGCAGGGGCAACAGCTTGCACAAAGGCTGGGAAGCCAGATAAAAAAGGGTGTTTGGGAACCAAGAGCTCGGGAACAGGATCTCCCTGCAGGACTGTGGAAAGAGAGGTGGTTAGTCAAAGAGAAGCCTGAGAAAGAAGGTCCCCCAACTGATGTCTGACTGGCTTTGGACCAGTCACCTACCTCTCTGACTCTAAGGTTGCCATCCTGTAAATCTGATTTAATGATCTTCATCCCACCTGGCTAATAGGGAAGGTTGAAGGTCAAAGAGACCAGAGATTTGGCTACGCAGAGAGGGTTCCTTGCTTCCTTTGGTTTAGGTGCATTCCTTGATGCTCCCATGACCCCTGTTAAGTGTCTGTCCTGGTGGGCACATACGACCCTGGGTTTCAATGGTCTCCTTGGGGTTCGTCTCCAGCCATAGCCCACCAGGCCCGTGAGGTGCCCCTGGAAGTCAGGGGTGTGACCTGTTCATTTGCATCCTGGGGGCCCAGTTTGCACATGGCCTTTGCATGAGGTCGGTGGTTTGAGCACAGGCTGTGGGGTCAGCCTCACCCCAGTCTGCTTCCCCAGTCAGGTGCAAATTGCCATGTGACCCCCCCCTGCCCCGCCCCAGCAAATCAGTTCCATCTCTGAGTCTCAGCTTCCTCCTTGGTGAAAAGGGAGTGATAACAGAGTCGTTGTGAGACTTTGTAAGCAACGGTCAGTAGGGACCCTCCAGCCTGACCTACCCCAGTGAGTCCTCCGTGATGGGCTGCTCTCACTGGTGCCAGCTGGGGCCCTCACCGCCTGTCCCAGGAATCTGGGGACCAGGAAGGCTGCTGGTGGCCCAACCACAGGATTCTGAGGGACAGGAGGAACCCCCACTGCCAGCCACACCCATCATTCATTGCTCATTCACTCACTCATGCCTTCAACAAATGTTTACTGAGCACCATCGAAACACCAGCACAACACTGAGTGCTTTGTTGATGCAAAACGTTTAAGGCAAAGTTTCTAAACCTCAAGAGAGAATGTATAAGAGAGTTGAAATTAGCAAGCAGTATATAACTTTGCGCCCCATGCATGGGGCAGGCAGTGGTCTGTTGACTTCAGAGGGAGAAAAACACACAGAAATTGGGAGGTAGGGGTGTAGTGGTGTGTGCATTAGAGAAGGCTGCCCAGAGGCCGTGGCCCGCAGCAGGGCCTGTGGAACTCAGATGGGCAGGGAGGGGAACATTCCAGGTAAAGCCAGCTGCTCACTGAGCCGAGGTGCAGAGGAAAGGATATGTTTGCAACCGGACCTGTTTCGCTGGATGGAATGGGTAGAATCTGGCTGGATAGGTGGCCGGAGTTGGGCAGCAGAAGGCTAGGAGACTGAGCACTTCCTGAGTCTGGGATTCTAGGCTGTTGACAGGATGAAGCTGTGACACCGTTGAACTCACGGGCTCTGAGGAAGAACCTGGCAGGTGGTGTGGTGGGAGGATCAGCAGCGGGCTCCCCTCCAGGCCTGCCAGGCTGCCTGTGCCATTGGATAGGACCCAGTGCGGGAAGAGAACTGTTTTCTGGAGTAGCCTCTGTCTCCAATTCCCTGTGTGACTTCAGGTGGTGACTATGTTTCTTAGAGCCTTGTTTTCCAAATATGCAAAACTAGAGTGACTGGGCCAGAATCATCTCGATTGCCTTTTTTAGCCTTGGACTCTAAACCCTCTCATTGTTGATTCCAGACACACGTGTTATTGCAAACCTACCCACCCAGTTTCTTGGCAATCATCCTCTCCCCCAGCCTGCCACATGGTTGGCCTAGGTGGCCACATTTATGCCACATGACCCTTCTTTCCTGGCCGAACTAATCGAACCAGATTCTAGAAGATTCCTGACCCCGTAGGGACAAGCTACGTAGCAATCAGAGCAATCCTTTGGAGAATCTAGACCAAGAGAGCCAGACCCTGGATCAATTACATAGTGTTAGTCCTAGCCGCAATGTTTATAGAAAGAATAACTAATATTTGTTGGACATTTAGTCTCCTGTGCATTTCATTTCCTTCTCACATCTCACATGCGGGGTAGACTGTATTAGTATCCCCATTTTACAGATGGGAACGCTGAGTTTCAGTGAGATGCCATATTTTTCAGGTTATAGCATGCTGCTGGTGGATATACATCCCAGTTTTCTAAGAAAAAAAAATTAGAAAAAAATTTCCCATCATACGTATGTTGAAAATAGCCGTAATATATGTGTAGAAGAAACCACGTTATTTTGTTCATGCAGATGTGATAAACTGTGTACTGAAATTCCAGTAGGAAATTCCAAATAAGTTCTCCCAATTCTGGAACAGTATTTCCTGGAAGCAGCATAAAAGACAAAGAATTTAAGAACTGACTCACACATGGGTTTTGTTTACCGAGAAGCCCCCTCCATTGAGATCATCTGAGTGCGTATCTGCCGTTAAGCCTATCCATTATTTGAAGTCTTCATTATGGCCTCTAATCAATAATATGGATACGTTGGCTATATTTAGCGGCTGGAGGGAGAAGGAGGGATGTGGACCGAGAACGTGTCTGCAATGTTACTCAGTTGGCAAACACAGTAACAAAGTTCCACAAATAGGACGCGACTTGGGCCTTTATCATTTCACGATTTCACGCTACGCCTCCCCAGGAGGTTGTAGAGAGCTGGACCAGAGCTTGAAGCAGAAAGATGGCGGCGGGTATGTGATCAGAGAGAAGCAGGAGCCTGTGAGATTGCTCTGTGTCTCGATGACCAGTTCCCCTTTTTGTGAACTTTTCCGATTAAAAGTCCGTCCCTAGCAACCAGGCAATTCTTGACAGGAGACCTCAGCCTTCCGATGAATAAATTTCACGAGGATACGAAGCCCCCTCCGTAAATGAAACGGAGTGCAATACATGTTCCGTTATTTTGTTTCTTCTAAGTCTAACTCGGTCTTCTTCGGGGCAGCCCACAGTCTGGGACGCTTCAGCCCAACCTTCCAGCCACGGCCACTGCTAACGTCCTCCTTGTCCCCCTGCATGGTCCCCAGAAGGCGGGCATTAGTGTCACGACTACGCCAAGGTCTGGCCTCCGTCAGCTCAATGTGCCACCAGGCCACCTTTACTGACACTGCCAGCCTTACCCCTCGCCCTCCCCTCTTCTCACTGCACTCAGAGGAACCTGGCTCTTTCTCTCTTCCTGCAGCATCGTAACCTCAAACTCAGGCTGTTAACATACCCAACCAGGGAGGCGGCCTGTCCCTGAGTGTCATCGCTTCCTAGCATGGGCTACCTGTTTGCTGGAGGAAGGTGGCGTTGGTAGAGGGGCACACGATAGCAAGTGACAGCCGGGTTATCCTGACGTTCTGCTAATGTGTGCTCCTAGGGGCCGTGGCACCGCTGCTTCTGGTGACCTCCCGTCTCCAGGAGGACCTGGTGGCCACCGTACTTAGACCATCCACTGACACCTATGCGGGTTCCTGGAGTTCCCGCCTGCAGCACAGGCTCTGAGTGGCGAGACGTGGGGAGGCAGCCGATGCGTCCCAGGCCCCCTGCCCAACCTCCGAGAGAAGGGGGTGCTTTGGCGGGTGTGGTCAGCGTGAGGATCCCGGTGGATCGTCGCCTCCACAGACGCACTTCCCAGAGACACCCTTCCCAGCCCAGACCACTGCCGTCCTTCCCTGGAGAAGCTCATCACTCTGTTTAAGCTCAGCCTTGGCCTTCTCACGTCCTTGTTTAAAACCCCCAGCCTTGAGATCAATCCCACACTCCTCACTGTGGCTCTCAAGACCTTGTACGGTCCTCGCTTGCTTTTCTCGCCTCGGTCCCTGGCCTTGCCCTGCTCACATTCACTGTGCCTCGGAATCACGCACGTACTTGCCCTGTCTCCCCTGTCTTTGGTTGCCTGTGTCCTCTGCCTGAGACAGTCTCCCCAGCAGCCTCATGGACCGACTCTGGAGCCGTCCTTCAGTGTCAGGGAGTGCAGGGACAGCAGCCTTCAAGTGTCTAGGCCTAGGTCCGAGTGCCAGCTCCTCCCTTTATTCTCTGAGCCTCAAGTGTCTCCTCGGTTAAACCAACCTCACAGGGCTGAGGTGATGATTCAGTGGGGGCACGGAAATAAGGCACAGGAGAGCTAGGCCCTGTTCCACCCTGCTCTGTGCTCAGGATGTAAGACTCTCTCTCACCCCTATGATTAATCGTCCCTCTTTGCACTCCACACCTGTCTGAATAAAAGCAGGGTGTAGTTTCTTGAGCCGAAGAGGTGGCTGAGAACGAAAATCTCGGTCAGGAGTTTGAGTAATAAAGTAAAAAGAACGAGAGCACCAGCCTCATTCTTGTGGAGTGCCGGGAGACGCTGGGTCACTTTATTCACATTTAGTTACCTGTTCTTACTGGCAACAAAACAGAGGTTCAGAGGCTGTATCCAATCAAAAGTGAGTTTATCCAATGTCCCATAGCATATGAGTGGCACAGTCTAATCGGGAGTGAATCCAGCTCTGAGTCCAAAGATCGTGCAGTTAAAACACGCCCACACATGGGTACTGATAGGGTTCAAGACGGGCCACCCCAAAATATGCGACTTTGGCATATTGATTATCTTGAATTAAAGTTACTTAAGAAACAACCAGGGCAAAAAGGACACAATGACTCTCCTTTGTCCCTGGAAAGCAGGAACTAAATTTCCCATGTGAGGGGTACGCTCCCTGTACGAGGAGAGAAGACCTTATCACCAGAGATAGGGAATTTAGGGCAGGAAAGCTGTATAAACAAACCATGTCACTTCTTCACTAATTTACTATCCCGACCCCAGATTTATTTGTCTTGTCAATTCTTCACAAATGTATTGTTTCTTTGTCTAAAAGCTACCTGTTTTTTCCCTTCTTGGAGTCTCATATTTTTGTGAGCTTCCTTACGTATGAAATTAAATTTGTTTTTTTCCTGTTAATCTCTCTTATGTCAATTTAATTGGTAATTATTTTATTAATTATTCATTATTGAATTGTTAGACTAGCCAAAGAACCTAGAAGGCAAGAAAAGTTTTGCTCCCCCATACACATATGTGTGCATACACACACACACACACACACACACACACACACACATTCTTCTGTGCCTTTTCTGACACCAGTAGGCAATTAACTCAGTTCTTAGTGAGCACTGACTGGGTGCCCTACAATTTCACTCAGTTCTGACACTATCTACCTAGAATCACAGAGGCTAGGGCTCAGTCCCACAAGACCGTCCCCCACTTCAGATGTCATTTGCAAGGCCAGGTTGTCACTGTGCTTCTGGTGGACAGGCTGTAAGTCAGAGGTTCCCACCAACCCCTCCTTGGGTTTGATTAATCTTCTAGTGGGGCTCACAGAACTCAGGAGAACTGTTCACTTACTACGTTACCAGTTGCTTATAAAGGGATATAACTCAAGAACAGATGTAAGAGATGCACAGGGCAAGGAGTGGGGGAAGGAGCGAGGAACTTCCGTGCTCTCTGGATGACACCACTCTTCCCAGATCTCCATGTGTTCACGAGCCCGGAAGCCCTCCAAGACTCTGTCTTGCGGGTTTTTATGGAGGTTTCCTTACATAGGAGGACTTGATTAAATCACTGGCCATGAATGATTGATTCAACCTCCCTCCGTCCCTCTTCCCTCCCAAGAGGTCAGAGGTTCCAACCCTATAATCACGATTAGTTCCCAGGCTACCAGACAACTAGCTCCCATCCTTAGGGGCTTTCCAGAAGTTACCTTATTAACAAACTTAGGTGTAGTTGAAAGGGGCTTGTTATGGATAACAAAAATCTTTATCACTCCTTTCACTTAAGAAACTCCAAGAGTTTAGGAGTGCTATGCCAGAAACAGGGATGAAGACAGGATATATATTTGTCATTGCAAATCACAATGATCACAGGCATACATACACTTATGAACATATATGCACCCACATACACACACGTATACATGCATGCATACACATACATTCTCTCCCTCACCGCCCCTCCCGCCCCCCAACATGAACACAGGACAGGATGTACAGGAGATTGAATCTATGGTTGGCTTGGAAAATATGAGGAAGAAGACATGAATAGCAAAGGGAACAAGTGACAGAGTTTGAGTCCCAACTAGGGAAGGCAGCAGGCTTAATGTAGGAGTCCTGGCCTTTCCCCCAACTTTGCTGCGCTCATGCTGTTGTTTCAATGGGACTTAAGGGGCTGCTCTGTTTCCTCAAATACTCCTCCCCCTTCACAACAGTGCTGGTGATCAGGGCCAGTAGTTAGGGCTCCCTGGGGGGATGGGGAGACTGGGTCCTTGTCCCAGGACACCCCAGACCTTCCCCTTATCAGACTTCAGCAGTCCAGACACACTGACAGATCAGTGAACACTTACTGATTTCTCTCTTTATTTAACCTCCATCTCCAACTTCCTGATGCTTTGCTGATTGTGCAGACAAGTTCATTTCCAAGGACTGCGATGTACATGTTACTTTCATAAATTTTGTATTAAATTTTGATTTTAAACAGGGACAAATTTAAAAATAATATCTGCGAGTGTCTGTCAGCATTTTAGTGTTTCAAATATGTACTCATTTTAAATTTTTTTTTTCAACGTTTATTTATTTTTGGGACAGAGAGAGACAAAGCATGAACGGGGGAGGGGCAGAGAGAGAGGGAGACACAGAATCGGAAACAGGCTCCAGGCTCCGAGCCATCAGCCCAGAGCCCGACGGCAGGGCTCGAACTCACGGACGGCGAGACCGTGACCTGGCTGAAGTCGGACGCTTAACCGACTGCGCCACCCAGGCGCCCCAAATACATACTCATTTTAGAAGTGACTTGTGCCCAACAGGCTGGCCCATCTGCAGTGTGATTCATTCATTCATTTTAAAATGCTGATGGAGCACCTGCCGTAAGCTGGACACTGTTGTAGTCGCTGTGATAACACTCATGACCCAAACAAGATTCCCGTATCCAAGGAGACTACTGGAGAAAGGTAGCAAACAAGTTAGCAAACAAAGGAATGATAAGGAACGGACTTACTACCACTGAAGAGTAGACCGAAAAATGGTTAAAATAATAATTTTTATGTTACCCTTTTATGTTAAATTTTACCCAAGTAAAAAAGAATGATTTTTTTTTTAAAGGTTGTGTGATAGGTTGCTACAGGGAAGAGGTGGACTAATTTACCCGAGATGGTTGGGGAAGGCCCTTCTGGAGAGGGAAAGCCAGATCACAGAGCGGAGAAGAGATAGGCTTGGCCGGCTTGGCTGCACCACCATTGTGGGCAAGATGGGCAGGGACTTTGGAAGCTAGGGGAGGGAGGGCAGCTTTTATTTTAGGAGCAGAGGGAAACTACAGAAAGATTGTAGCTGTGGGAGTGACCTAATCCAGCTGACATCTTTAAAAGACCACTCAGGCTGCTGTGTGGCACGGAGATGGCCAGGCGACGCAGAGGCAGCGGTGGGAGGCGGTGCGGCAGTGCAGGTGAGAGGTGAGGTCTCTCCCCTTACGCATCTCAGCCCCCTTACCCCCTCTCTCCGACTGTCCCCTCATCACGAGGCCAGCGGGTCACATGGTGGAAAGGAAGATGGAGAAATCAGTGTTGAAATCCACCGGTGCCTGTGTCAGTGGCAAAGGCTCCACTTCTGGGGATGGGGCGTGGCCCACGCAGCCTCTCCTCTAGCCTGCTTCACCCATTGGCCAGAGGAGGAGAAGGGCAAGGCCAAGGGTAGGAGTGGGTGTGGCCAAGGGTAGGGGTGGGTGTGCTCTCAGGAGCACAGGCCTGAGTTTTTGGCAAATGAGCTCATCTCCCTGGGCCTGGGTTTCCTCATCTGTAAAAGCAGGATAATAATAGTACTTACATTGCAAGCTTGTTGCACAGATTCAATAACGTAATGTGTGTCAAGCTTTCAGCATAGTTTCTAGCACAGGGTAAGCACTCAGTAAAACATAGCTATCATCATCATCATCATTATTTTGCTTTGGAAATCTAAAACGTTTATTTAGTCTGCTCTGGGTACATTAAGACCATGAGACTTTGTCATCTGAGGGTGTAAATTGAGTTTAAGTCCCTTTGATTAGTAAGGTTAGCTACTTTTTTATACTCCGTGAGCTTCTCAGTGTCAGGGTGTGGAACTTCATGGTTTTTTTTCCTCCTTGGGGTCACATACTAGGCTCTCCCACCTATATCCCTTAATGCCCTGGTCTTTATACGCTCAGAACACCCGGAGTTAGGTATTGTCTGTGTTCCCTGCTGGATATGCTCCATTAAGAAAGGACCACCCTTCCCCCAGGCATTGCTGTGTTAATAGGGCACTAGTTAAGAATCTGGACTTCAGTATAGATACAAAATAATCGAAAACAGGATCTTGAAGGGCTATTTGCACATTCAAGTTCATAGCTACATTATTTGCAAAGGCCAAGAGGTGGGAGGAACGAAAATGTATGTACATGAGATATTATTCCGCCTAAAAGAGAAGGAAATTCTGACACGTTGCTAACATGGATGAACCTTGAGGACATTATGCTAATAAGCCAGTCACAGGTCAAATACTGTATGATTCCGTTTGAGGTATATGAGGTAGCCAAAGTAGTCAAATTCATAGAAACAGAAAGTAGAATGATGGTTTCCAAAAGCTCAGGGAAGGGGGAAATGGGGAATTGTTTAATGGCTACAGAGTTGCAGTTTTATGGGATGAAAAGGTTCTGGGTATCTATTGCACCACAGTGTGAATATACTTAACATATATACTTAACAACTTTTTAAGTTTATTTACTTATTTTGAGAGAGAGAACGAGTGGGGGAGGGGCAGAGAGGGAGAGAGAGAGAGAGAGAGAGAGAGAATGAGAATCCTAAGCAGGTTCCATGCTGTCAGCATGGAGCCCGATGCAGGGCTGAAACTCAGGAACCATGAGATCGTGACTTGAGCTGAAATCAAGAGTCAGATGCTTAACCAATGGAGCCACCCAGGTACCCCATGTTATGTGTTTTCTTTTTAATTTTTTTAACGTTTATTTATTATTGAGAGACAGAGAGACACAGAGAGGGAGGGGGAGGTGGGGGAGGGGTAGAGAGAGGGGGAGACACAGAGTCTGAAGTAGGCTCCAGGCTCCGAGCTGTCAGCACAGAGCCCAATGCGGGACTCGAACTCACAAGCTGTGAGATCATGACCTGAGCCGAAGTTGGACGCTTAACCGACTGAGCCACCCAGGTGCCCCCCATGTTATGTGTTTTTAATCATACACACACACACACACACACACACACACACACACACACAAGACTTCAGGCTTCTGAGGAGAGAGGGCTAAGTTACCACCTGGACTCCAACATAAATGGGAATAGCAACTGTACTGATCTCTTAGGTGGAAATGAGTATTGCATGAGATATTCATGTAAAACTCAGTGCTTGGCGCACGGTAGGTACTTAATAAATGCTATCTCTGCTTTTATTATCACAAGTGCTTGATACATATCTGCTGAATGAGTGAAGCAAATACTTGAAGAGTAAGTAACTCTTATTCATCACAGGAGGACTTGCATTTGGAGATCTTTTTGGTCGTCCCCCTTCTCAGTGAGGTCCCCTCCCTAACCCTGGGATGGCTTCCTCCATTGCGAAAACTAATGGTCCCATTTTGACTATCACAGTCAACTATTGTCATAGTTGTTCATTCTTTCCTTCCTGAAACCTTTTCTTCACCTGGCTTCAGGGATGCCACTTAATGTCTTAGCCTCCTTTGCTGGTTTCCCCTTATCTCCCTGACCTCTCAGTGCTGATGTATCCAGAACCCAGTGATGGCTTCTCTCCTCTCTCCTCTCCTCTCCTCTCCTCTCCTCTCCTCCCCTCCCTTCTCCTCTCCTCTCCTCCTCTCTCCTCTCCTCTCCTCCTCTCTCCTCTCCTCTCCTCCTCTCTCCTCTCCTCCTCTCTCCTCTCCTCCTCTCTCCTCTCCTCTCCTCCTCTCTCCTCTACTCTCCTCCTCTCTCCTCTACTCTCCTCCCCTCCCCTTCCCTCCCTTCCTTTCCCTTTCTTCTCTTCTCTTCTCTTCTCTTCTCTTCTCTTCTCTCTCTCCTCTCTACACTCACTCCCTAGATAACTTCAGCCAAACTTGTGGCTTCAAATACCACATACACAGTGACTCCTAAATTTATGTCTCCACCGTGGACCTCTCCCCTGAAATCCAGACTCCCATATCCCCTCCCTACTTGATGCCTCCTTATAAACATTTCACTCAACATATTGGTAAACAAATAAGAGAGATCCAATTTAATATACCTAAAATAAACCTTCTATCTTAGTAAATGGAAAGTCCACTTCCAATTCTTCAGACCAAAAATGTTGAAGTCATCCTTAACTTTTCTCTTTCTCTCATGTTCCACATGCAATCTGTCAGTAAATCCCATCTGTTCAGCCTTCAGAATATATCTAGAAACTACCCACTTTCTTCCACTGCTACCTTCTTGCTTCAAGCTTCAACACTCCTTGCCTGGATTATTGCCATTGCCTGTGAGTGGTCTTCCTGCTTCTATCTTGAACCCCTCCCTCTCAATAATTTAATCCCAAAAACAGCAACCAGAGTGATTTAAAAATGTAAGTAGGAAAATATGAAAAGCCAAAAGTGAATATCCTACTCAATGGTAGAAGCCTGAAAGCTTTTCCTCTGAGATCAGGAACCAGGCAAGGATGCCTGCTTTTGCCATTTCTATAAATGTACTGGAAGTTCTAGCCAGAGTAATTAAGCAAGAAAAAGAAATAAAAGGTATCCAAATTAGAAAGGAAAAAGTAAAATTATCTGTTTGCAGCTGATAGAGCTCACATATAGAAGACTACAAAGAATCCCCAAAAAGAACTGTTAAAGCTAATAAACGAATTCAAAAAAGTAGCAGGGTACAAAGTCAACACACAAAGTTCGGTTGCATTGTTGTATGCTAACAAATCAACAACCGGAAGAGGAAATTACAAAAATGACTCCATTGACAGTAGCATCAAAAAGAATAGAATACGTCAGAATTAATTTAACCAAGGACATAAAAGACATGTCCAATAAAAACTACAAAGCATTGCCGAAAGAAACTAAAGGAAACATAAATAAAATGGAAATCCTTCCCATGTTCATAGATTAGAAGCCTTAATATTATTAAACTGTTAATATAACCAGAAATGATTTGCAGATTCAATGCAATCCCTCTTAAAATCCCAATGACCTTTTTTTTTTTGCAGAAATAGAAAAATCTATCCTAAAATTCATATGGAATCTCTAGAGACACTGAATAGCACAATCTTGAAATAGAAAAACAAAGCTGAAGGACTCACACTTACTAACCTCAAAAGTAACTACAAAGCTAGTCATCAAAACAGTGTGGCATTGGCCCAAAGACAGGCATATAGACCAATGGAATAGCATGGAGAGCCCAGAAATAAACCCTCACGTATGTGGTCAGATGATTTTTGACAAGGGTGCCAAGGCTGTTCAAGGGGAAAAGGACAGTCTTTTCAACAAATATCCAGGAAAACTGGATATCTACATGCAGAAAGAGTGAAGTTGGACCCTTAAACACCTAACACCATATACAAAAATTCACTCAAAGTGGATCAAAGACCTAAATGTGAGATTCCAAACAATAAAGCTCTTAGAAGAAAACACAGGACAAACCTTCCCAACATTGGACTTGGCAATGATTTCTTGGCTATGACACCAAAAGCAGAGGTAACAAATAAAAAATGGACCAAGTGAATTCATGAAAACTTAAATTTTTTTTTCTTTTTGCATCAGAAAGAAGACACTGTTAACAAAGCAAAAAGGCAACCCACAGGAGAGCACATCTGCAAATCATACATCTGATAAGGGATTCGTATCCAAAATATATACAGGACTCCTACAACTCAACAGAAAAACCAACCTGGTTCAAAAATGAGCAAAGGGCTTAAATAGCCATTTCTCGAAAGAAGATGAAAAGTGGTCAATAAGCCCGTGAAAAGATGCTCGACATCACTCATGCTATGGTCTGAGTGGCCGTGCCCCCACCCCCATTCATATGCCAAAATTCTAACTTCCCAAATGATGGTATTAGTGGGCGGGGCCTTTCATGTTCTGAGGTATTTTGCTATAACAGCCTGAATGAACTAAGACACTAATCATTAGGGAAACGCAGATCAAAAATATAATCCAAGGGGCACCCGAGCGGCTCAGTTCGTTGAGCGTCTGACTCTTGATTTCGGCTCAGGTCATGACTTCGTGGTTCTTGGCTTTGGGCCCCATGCAGGGCTCTGTGCTGTCAGCACAGAGCCTGCTTAGGATTCTCTCTCTCTCCCTTGCTCTCTGCTTCTCTCTCTGTCTCTCTCTCTCTCGCTCGCTCGCTTTCAAAAATGAATAAACATTTAAAAAAAATACCATTAGATACCACCTCATGCTCACTCGGGTGGCTACTATTTGTAAACATCTCTGAACATTCAAAAAACAAAACCCCAGAAAACAAGTGTCGGTGAGGAAGTAGAGATATCGGAACCTTTGTACACTCTTGGTGGAAAGGCAAAGTGGGACAGCCGCTGTGGAAAACAGCATGGCAGTTCCTCAAAAAATTATAAATAGAATTACCATATGATCTGACAATTCCACTTCTGGGTATATACCCAAAAGGATTGAAAGCAGGCTCTCAGAGAGATATTCGTACGCCTGTGTTCCTAGCAGCGTTATTCACAATCGCTAGAATGTGGGAGCAACACAAAGGTCCCCTGACACTTAGGTAAGCCAACCGGGGTACGTCCGCACCGTGGAATATGACTCAGTTTTAGGAAGGAAAGAAATTCTGCGACATGTTGCAACATGGGTGAGACTAGCGGACATTATGCTGAAGGAAATCAGCCAGCCACAGAAAGGCGAATACGGTATGATCTCACGTACTTGGGGTAAAGTTGTCAAAATCCTGGTGACCGGAAGTAGAGCGGCGGCCGCCAGGGGATGAAAGGAATAGGAAGTTGGTTAATGCGTACAAGCGTCTCCGTTTTTACAAATGAAAAGCGTTATGGAGATGAATGGTAGAGACAGTTGCATAACATCATGAATGCATGTCGTCTGACTAAACTCTACACTTAAAAATGGCTAAGATGGTAAATTTAATGTGGCCTGTATTTTACCAATAAAATTAAAAAAAAAATATATATATATATACATAAGATCACGTCTTTTCTGCCATCAAAACCCTCAATGACATCTCCTTTCATTCAGGGTGAAAGCGAAGTCCTTACAGAGGACTTGAGGGCCCCCATAATCTGGTGCTGTCATCTCTGCGACCTCAGCTCCCACCGCCTTCCCGCTGGTCCACTCCGCTCCAGCCTCGGTGGCCTTCCTGCAGTTCTTTGAGCAGCTTCGCGGGTCTCTGCTGCAGGGCCTTTGCACTTGCACTTGTCCTGTTCAGAGCCCTCTTGCTGCTGCTGTCTCTACGTCGCGCCCCCTCCATTTTCTCAGATCTCTACTCACTTGTCTTCTTACCAACAAGACCTTTCTGCCTCCTTTATAAGGAGTAACACCACTCCACCAATTGCCCACCTCCCGCTCTGCCCTTTACCTTGCTGTATTTTTCTCCGTAGCGTCTATCACCGTTGGACGTGTTCTGTGTCTCACTGATTAATCTCGTTCATTGTTAACAGTCCCCCTGAAATGTCAGCTCTGTCAACGCGGGGATCCTGCCTGACTCCCGCACTGCTGTCTTCCCAGAGCCCGTCTCAAGCATACGTAGGTCTGTAGCAAATATGCGCCCAGTGCGTGAATCAATGGGCTCAGTGTACTCATCTGTAAAGAGGCCGGCATCTGCAGGGGTTCTTGAGCTGTAAGAGTCTCTGAATGGTTGAGATGCACTGTGCTGTGTCTTTCCTAGAAGAAAGAGCATCACTGTCTTAATGGCCTCAAAACCAACTGCTCCGGGTAAACTTACTGGGTAACCCCGTGGCCCCAGCCCAAACTGGAGACTGAGACTTACTGGGTCTTTTCCCCATTTCTGCACTGACTGCCTCAAGCCCCTGTCTCATAGCCGGCCCCTCCAGCTGGTGTCTTTACTAAGAGGGATGCTGTTTGCCCAGGGTACCAGGATAGACTCCTGGATCCTCTGGGGAAAGGGCCGTAGAGATGCAAATGCTCATCCCCGGGAGGCTGGCTTTGCTGGGCGCACACAGCAGAATGAACAGCAAATTCTTTACAAGCAGAGCACAAACCTCCCTACCCCCTCCCCACTCAGGCTGGGAGTTTTCCTTCCTGTCCGCTGTGGCAAGGCTGCCCCGGCTATTGCATCTGGCAGCATTTCCCTGATTCTCTGGCTTTCTCTCTCCATTGCCATGGAAATGAGCCCCTGACGCTCCAGAAAGACATATCCATCGGCGTTCATTCACACATCCAATTGCCCTCACAGAGGGCTGAACACACATTCACATGCACGCACGCACACACACACACACACACACACACTGACCTCGGTGCAATCCCGCAACTGTCCCGTGACACCACAGGCATGAGAATGAGTGTCACATGGCAGGTACTTAAGACTCACATGGGCTGCTCATGTGGCTCATGTGCAAAGATGAAGGGGATATAACCTCGATTCACAAATGTGATAATCTTTGCAAGAATCTCTCCCTCTCGCCCCCTTGACTTGAGCTTAAGAAGCAGAACCAGGGGAAAGGCCTTTTGCTTTAAAGCAAATCAGATCATTGTTCTAAGTCTCTTCACTAGGGAGAAAGAAGACCAATACCTTGCTCTACGTTTTGTTTTGGTTTTTCTTTTAACGTTTATCCATTTTTGACAGAGACGGAGTGCAAGTGGGGAGGGGCAGAGAGAGAGGGAGACACAGAATCCAAAACAGGCTCCAGGCTCCGAGCGGTCAGCACAGAGCCCGACGCGGGGCTCGAACTCACGGACCGGGGGATCATGACCTGAGCCGAAGTCGGCCGCTCAACCGACTGAGCCCCCCAGGCGCCCCAGTACCTTGCTCTACTCAAGGGTGGCTGTGATCACGTTCCCTCTCAGCGTGCCTGCTACTTACTTCATTATGTGGCTGTAACAAGGGTATGTCATGCTTCCCAGGTTGGTGAGGACCCACTGTGGACTCAGGCGTTTTTTGCTTCCCTTGACTTACCAGCGGGGTCTTCAAAGTTCTGGAAGGAGTCTTGCGTACTGGAGCAAGGGGCGCCATGGGGATAACTGATGGTTTGATATCTGTACCTGCACCAACAGCCCAAGCATATGCTTCACAAGTGCGTGCATGCACACACAATACGTATATCTACAGAGATCATTTCCACACACCACACACATAGGTGTGTATCTATGTACATATATCCCAGCCCTGCATAGACTCCTTAGGCGCAAATGGACCCATAGACGAGTGTCTTCTTCAGTGGTACCTACCAAGCACATATCTGTGTATGTAGCACATTTACCTAATGATAAGCAACGTGGGACCCTTCGGTGATAATTTCACAGAGGTCCCAAGAAGCTGAAAATAAACAATAGGGGGCACATCCCCTGCCCATTGCCAAGTGAGGAGCCATCTCCACCTATGCAGGACTTACTAAGCGGGGGGAGGAAAACCTAGCTTTTCAACCCGGAGCCCCCCATGCACTTGAGGGTGTCAAGGTGTTGAGGTTGAAGACGTAGAGGGGAAAGGCATTCCTGGGAAAAATTGCTGGAATGCTCAGGCATTTTCCCTTGGCCTCACCTCAAGGCAAGAGATGGGAGTGCTTTCCTTCTCGTCTTAAGGAAGAGATGTGGCTAGGGATCCGAGAAGAGCTTGGCCTATGTCCCTGGAGTTTGGGGGAACGCATGGGGTTGATGTTGGCCTCCCCACCCCATTGGAGAAGTCTACAGGCAAGAGGAGGCTGGACTGAGGAGAGGGATGAGGAGGGTTCTAAGCTGGGAATGGCCAGCACTCCAGTGTTTTCGAGGGCAGAGAATGCATGAGTACTTTTTGCGGCCATGTGGACCATGCAGAAGAGACAGCTGGCTGGAGACTTTATCCAAAAAGGCCACCCAGGTGTAATGACCCCAATGACGAGTCTACAGTGGATAAGGCGGCTAGTACACCGGTCAACAGAGATAGTCCCCGCCTCACAGGAATTGCAGTTGGGAGACCCGCCCAGTGATAAGGGTTTCCAAGAACCTACAGAGTACCCAGGAGAGAAAAAGTAGGTTTAAAACCTCCGCCAAAGCCAGAGGAAACCAAAGCGAGGGACCAGGGGTGCCAGGGAGATCAGGTCTCCCCTGCCCCACTCTCTATTTCTCTTGAAGGAGCCAGAGGAAGCCTAGGCAGTGGCCTCCCCATCCCTCAGGAGGCCTTGATTGGGCGAGCGGACATGCCTTTACTTTAAATAAAATTTGGAGTTTCTTCAATTCCCCAGACTGGAAATTTTAATTATGGAAATGAGAGTATTCTCGGGACTATAAGTGTCTGGGGAGGATCTGTTATTATGTAAGATGAGTGACCAAAGAAATGATGGCTGAGTTTCCACCCCTCCAAGGTTTCATCCAAAGTGGCAGGGAGAAAAGAGTCCGGCCAGCTGTTTCCAAGGGCAGTCATAAGAAAAAATGAGGTTCCTTGGTTGGTGCCTGGAACCTAAGGACTTGTGCTTTTTCTATCAAGAGTTGCACCTGCTACAGATTCACCCAGACATAAAGATCCAGCAATGAGCTTTCTGTCCCAACCCACACTCCCATTAACATGTATACTCAGCCTCCTTGTGACTCGGAGAGGGGGGAACACTAATTTCATTTCTTCATCTAAACCACAGACACACGCACACACACACACACACACACACACACACACAGACTCACTCACTATTAACACTATGGATTTGCTGCAGATCGACCAGAGCCAAACTAGGAAACAGCCCTTCAGCAAACCACTACGAAAATACATATTCTTTTTCCTTTTAGACCCATAGATAACATGTGAAAAATTACCACATTTGAGACCCCAGATGATGATGTCTTACCTTTCAACACTCCATACCTTTGGCCAAAAAAAGTTGCAGTGTGACCTTAGACCATGTATGGGATTGAGCCATGGAAAGCACAATGACCTATGAAGCCATTTCGTAGGTTTTTGATCTACTGCCGTGTTTGTTTGAGATCCTGTTTATGAAAATGAGCATAATAATTCACACTTAGCAGGACTGTTGCGGAGATTAAATAAGCAACAAATACCAGGACCTAACTGGGCAGCCAGACCCACCAGTTTGCAGATGTATCTTGGCCACAGATTGACAGCACTGAGGTGCCTTGCTGCTCATGGCTTGTTGCTTGGTTTCCGTGTGTTGCCCTCCCTAGACTCTGGGGGGCCTAGGCCTTTCGAGCCCCTTGGCCTACTTCTCTCCTTTCAGAAGGGATCTTTCTTATTCTCTGCACTTTCATTTTTATAGCCTCCATCTTTGAGATGTAACTCCTCTCTTTCTGAGAAAATCATTAGTGTTGTTTTTCTTGTTGTTCTTTGGCAGTGTTCCATGGCAGACGACAGACGCTTCCACATCATCTCCGTTACCCGTGGGTCCCCTCTTTCCTACTTGGTTTGTTCCAGAGATAGACTGTTGCGTTGTCTAGTTGGTGAGTTTCACTATTATGTAAAGAAGCGGTGACTTTGTTTTGTCCTTCGGCTGGTCAGTTTCCCTGGAATGGTGTCCTTCAGTCTCCCGCCTGGGGATTATCAGCCTGGCACCTCGTTCAGATTCTCTGGATTCAATAGGGAGACTTTTTTTTTTTTCCAATATCCTCATAAAATAAAGTCTTTGCCCCGATTTTGAGTGGTGATCGCGTCTCTCCATCTCGTCTTCTACCAGAGAAAGCGTCCAGGCTTTGTTGCATTGGAGGAGAGACGTTTGTCTGGGCTCACTGGTTGAGGGGGAGAGTGGTGGTAGTGACAGCCGTGATAGTGATAGATGGCAATGATATTGGTGACGACGGTAACGGGCGGTGATGGCAGAAACCGTGATGATGTTGGTGGCGGCTGTGGCGGCAGTGATGGTGGCGGGGATGGGTCTCGCTGTCTTCCTGCTTCTTCAACCATCCCTACTGTTCTTAGCTCCACTCCTCATCCAACCTCCAACGTACCCAGGGCCTCCAATTCCAAAGATGGGCTGGGGGCCTGTGGCTTTTCCCTTGTAGGCTTCGGTTAAAGCTCTCTCTTGTCGGCAAAACTGGTTACTATTCACCCGTCTGCTTTCAAAGACATTAACTGGCACCTCTACGCTTCTGTTCTCTTTGTGCTTGTAAACTTATATTTTTTAAATCCCTTTGTCGTTTTTGCGGTGTTTGAGAAAGAAGCAGATATAAATGGATGGGTTTGATCGCCACTGCCCTTTTAAAAGCTGAGATTTTGGCGTTTTAGATCTTATTTTCTGCTTTCCCCCCATTTATTCCTTTATTTTCAATATGAAGGATTGAAAGCACATTGAACACTCCAGAAGAGCTAAGAGCTATGAGTTCCTCTCTATCCCATACAAGCTCACCAGGGGTTGGATCTCTCAGGGAATAAAAGGGACCTGCACAACTTCAATTTTTTTTTAGTATTTTTGAGCACATTTTTTACAAGTGAAGACACGCTTAAACAAAAGTTAGGAAAACGGACGTATTTTTTAAACAGTCGCATTTATCAAATTCATGGTTTCAACACCGAAAAAAAAGATCACACGGCAAGATAATTATGCCATCCAGAAGATAATTGCAGGATTTATTAAAAATATTAATTCATAACACAGAGGCAGACTGGCACAGTAATGAGATGCAAGCTTAAAACGGTGTGATGAATATCTTCTTTGACTTGTACCTCAACTCGGTTAGAGATAACATCAGCCTGCTAAATCTTAGGGCCTGCACGGATATAGAGGCTGTGAATGCACCCTCCACATGCCCCTGCCTCCTCCCAGCACACACACACACACACACGCACACACACACCTGTGATGAGCTGTACCCCGGAACACCTACTTGCCCCAGAGGCAGTGAGCAGAGTGGCAGAAATGGTGAGCAAACACCTGGCCCATACTTGCCCCCGTACCATGGGCCAGATGGACCAGGCTTGGTCAGCAGCATACCACAGTGCAGCAGACGCTTTGCTCCTGGCACTAAGCCCGGGCCCAGGACTTGCACATGACTGTCTCTCTGGAACAGAATGTCCCCTGGGCCCTGGGAAGGAACCGGAAAAGGAGTTAACTGACCAACAGAGCTTTTCTCACTTTAAGATACTCGGGATACTGGGACTCAGCTCCGGGAGGACCTGGAACCTGGGTGAATTCTTCTCTTCTCAGCTCAACCTATCATTCCAAGCAATTATATACGAAACAAGAGAAAAATCGCCCACCATCTTACTACTCACCCGCCCCACAGGTCATCATCCATTTTCTATTTTTTCCACGCTTTCTTCCTATTTATCTACATAGTCATTGGTCGGCGTGCACGCGCGCGCGCACACACACACACACACACACTGAAATAAACAGAACACCTGAATGTCAGGCAGAGCTAGAATTCAAATCCTGTCTCTCCCTCTTCACCAAGTGCGTGGCCTTGGGTATGCGACCACTTCCCTGAGCCCATTTCCCATCTGTACAAACGGAATAACAACACTATCAACATCATAAGATTATTTCAATACAAAATCACGTGAAATAGCGTATGGGAGATGCCAATCGCAAAGACGGCTGCATAGGAGGTGCTCGATAAACAGCAGCCAAAACGATTGCCCTTGACTCTTTAACTCAATGAACATTTTTTGAAAGCGTGGACTGAGTGCCGGGCAGCAGGGAGAGAGAAAACAGAGTGCCCGTCCTCCAAAAAATGCGTCATCCAGAGCCAGACACGAACATGCGGGCGACAGTGACACCATCTCTGTGCTGGCAAGGATACGGCCGGGGCCGAGCCGGACAGAAAGATGGTAAGGAAGCACCAGGCTGGTAAAGATTTGGTTAACACAGACCACGGCGGGTCTGAGAGAACCTGGAGAGAGACAGGCTGGGGTTCTGCCTTTTTAGACTGAACATCAAATGACAAGCCCTTGGGATGTTGCTACATAATCTTCCCATCATTTGTAGTGACTGCATAATATTACACCGCTTCCGCATGCTGTACTTTCCTTAACCTCTCCCCTGCCCCTTGGTTTCAAGGTTACCAGTTAAGCTATTAGTGATATCAGCACCATGAACACGCATGTGAAAGATTTTTCCTTTCAGGAATTACTCCCGTCGGATCAATTCTAGGTCAAAGGGTATGAACCTTTTCCAATAGCTCTCGCAACTCACTGCCAAGTTGTGGTCAAAGGGTTCACACGCTGGATGGTATCATGATTCCGTGCGTTTTGCCGGAATAGACAAAACGGGTCCTTCGGTGTTGTTTCGGCTTCCATTTCCTCGATGAGTTGTTTGGTGGAGGAAATTGAATTCAAATGAATTCCCTAGGGTGGGTATAAGGGAAGGGGAGGGCAGGAAATCGTGGCCACGGGTCTAGGTTGGGGACTCAGATTTGGGGACTGGGATTTCTGCGAAGCCTCAGCCTTGAGGAGGTGTGAGGGAAGCATTTCTTAATTGCATTGTTGGTATTTCCCCTCTCTTCCGTGGCTGACCAAATGAATAATTAACACCATAATAATCACCACTGAATGTATTCAACAGGGGGAAAAAGGGGCCACCTCTAACCCTGACTTCCTTTTCACGAGGATGGTGACCATTACATAGCAACCCCCTGTTCTGCTGAGCACTTTGAAAGGTTTGGAAAAGCAATTGAGACCAAGATAATATTTGTGGATCTTCCACGACTGATGGGCAAGGTGTTGGGGTTCCTGTGGTTGTCTGCCTGCACCTGTCTATCCCGGCCTCGGGGAAGGGCGGGGTGAAGGCCATCCCGGGACAGAGGAGGGGATTCAACTTTTCTTAAGTCCTGGCCTGAAGGAGGTGATGAAGGGGAGTCCAGTTCTTCCTGCTCCACGATGGTTGTTCCATCAGGAGGATAGATGGTGAGGGGAGCAGGTGCCAGAAGGACGACTGTCTGGTTTTCCCAGACCAGAGAGGATCCCTAAAAGAGGGCATGATGGAAACGTCCAGGGAGGACAGAGGATCCTGAGAATATGGGATGGGCGGAGGAGATAGGATACTGGTGACATGCTTCCCTGGATAGGGTGAGTCGGCTGGACAGCTGGATGGGGCACTGTGCAAGGCCATGTCCAGCTGTGCAGGGACAACCGTGCAGCTCTACAGAAGTGAGTGGCCAGATAAATGAGCCTGAGGCAAAATGAGATGTGCAAGGTTTTGCTAAGTTCCCGGGGGCCCCAGAAAGGAATGCTGAGACACTGAGAAGGGCTAGTGTGGGTGGACTTTGGAAACAGAGGCGAGTGGCCAGGACCATGGACTTCAGTGATGGGTGGGCACACAATGCCCCAGAGGTCAGTTGAAAGCAGTCACCCAGAACAGGCACCAGCCCAGTGACCGGACTAAACTGTCAGACAGCTCAGGCTGCAGAACACCACCGACTGGGTGGCTTAAACATCAAATATTTGTTTCCCACAGTTCCGGAGGTTGACATATCCAACATCAGGGTGCCAGTGTGGTTGGGGTCTGATACAAGTTCTTGACCAACCCCCAACCCCTGCCCCCTGCCCCCCACCCCCCGCCACCGTTTGCCGTCTTTTTGCTGTGTCCTAGGGTGGAGAACAGAGAGAAAGAGCAAGCTCTCTTCCTCTTCCTATAAGGACACTGATCCTATCATGAGTAATCACCATCTGACCCCACCTCTTAATACCATTCCTTTGTAAGTAAGTAAGAGTAAGGGTTTCAACACAGGCATTGAGGTGGAGTGGGGGCGGGGAGCGGATATAAACAAGCAAGCCATAGCAGAAGAGACGACCACCAGCAAGATGGCAGAAGATCGTGAGCTTTGAGGTGATCTTCCTTCCTTGGACCCCCCCCCCCACCAAAGTCCTAAAATCTATTCAACTAACTTAATTGCTTGTTGTAAATTGAAGTTTTGTGAAAACCCATAATGAGGCTCCGTTTCCAGCCCAGGTGAAATAGGCATCTGGCCGGCAGGCAGAAGCTGGAGCCCTGAGGGCCATGAGGGTGTGGCCACAGAGAACTCTCAGAAACGAATGGAGACGGTTGTTGGCTTTCAAGACAGTGACACTGGGTTGCTCCAGCCCCAGTGCACAGGCTGTGCACAGAACAAGGGCATCCAGCCTCAACTTCAAGGGCAAATGGGGCTGAAATCCCCCAGAGAAGCTGCCTTTTCTTAATACGCTTGTGGTCCAGCCCTTAGCAGGGTTTGGACGGATGGGGGAAACTGGAATGTTTGGGCCTTTTGCCTCTGGCCTCCATCGGGCTCAACTATTTACCCCAGGATACTGTACAAGCATGATCATTTCCTACGTGGGCTGTGACGTGAAAGCATTTGGGGGGTCTTGCTCTCAAGCTGCTCCGCCCAGTTCGGTAGAAATGTCTCGTGTCTCGTGACATTTCGTACAAACGTGTCTCGTACAAACTGAGATGTGCTGTAAGTGTAAAATACAGACCAGATTTTGAAAACTCAGAACGAGAGCAAGAAAGTCACCAATAAATGGCTTTATGTTAATTACATGCTGAAACGCCAATGTTTTGAATGTGTATTACCTAGGCTGCTGAAATTACTTGCCTTACTTTGTTACTTTTCCAATGCGGCTGCTAGAAAATTTAAAATCACCCATGTGGCTCCCGCTACATGTAGGGGCAGTGCTGCGCCAGAAAGAAAGTTAACATTTTGCAGACGCCATAGGTGATTGTGTCCATCTGCAAAGGTAGCGTATTTGCGTACGTGCGTATATGGGTAGATGTGGGTACATGTGTGTGTTTGTGTGTGTGTACGTGGGTGAGAGTGAGTGTAGATGTGTGTGCGCGTAGGTGTATCTGTGTGTGTGACAGTGAGTATATATATATATATATGTGCGTGCATATGTGTATGTGTGTGAATGTGTGTGTGTATGAGAGTGAGTGGCTATGTGTATGAATATGTGCGTATCTACATGCGACAGAGCAAGTGCGTTCGTGTGGGCACATGTGTGTCCGTGGATATGTGTATCCGTGTGTGTGTTTGGGGGGGCCCGAGCCATTGGAGGGGGGGCGGAGGAGGCCCAGTGGTAGGTCAGGACACCGTGATTCAGAGGCCGTGAGAGGCAGACTGACCTGATGAGACAGTTTGGAATGGCACGTAGGAGCAGAGTGAAGGGGGCCCCGGGGGTCTCACAAATCACCAAGCTCGAGCAGCAGTGCCATGGAACTGAGGGAGGAGCCAGCCAACCGCGGCGTGGCTGGCACATGGATTTAGGCACAGGCTAGCCGGTGGTTACGAGGATGGGCTTTGGAGCCGGATTGTTCGATTCTAGCTTCTCCGCGAACTACCTGTGTGGCTTTGGGCAAGTTACCTAACTTTGCTGTGCCTCGGTGTATTCATCCGTAAAGGGGACATCTATTTGTCATTGGTGACTATATCATTGGGTCATGGTGAGGTGGTAATGCGCTCGTACGTGTCAAGTGCTTCAAACAGGGTCTGTTGGGTCCTGCTTGGTCACAGAATCCTCTATTATTTTTGCCAGGAGAATATGGTCTTATGACTGAATTGGCCCGGGTCTTGTGCCCGGCTCAGGTGCACAGGCAGCTGGGTCTGTCACCCCAAGAAAGGGGAGAGGCAGGGAAGTGTGCAGCTGATATAAACAGCAGCTGTCCCATCTACTCCACCCTCTGGCTCTGTGACCTTGGGCAAGAAGCCCAACTTCCACATCTGTAAAGGCTTCCTGGAGAAATGGTAAGGATTACACAACCTGTGCCCCACGGAAGGTGACGAGCAAATAACTTAATGACCATGTTGCTGTCATCGGCAGTAAGGGGCTGACTTTCGGTTTGGGCTAGACAATGGCCCCAACTTGGAAGCTGTCCCTTCTGGAGATCAGATCCCACCTCAAACTCTCAACTCAGTGGCAGCAGAAAGGTCAGCTGGGACTTTGGGGCTGAGACCTGCTCAGTGGGCACTGGCCTGTGTCTGTTTAATAAATATCCCCTAGCCTCCTGGAAGGCTTCCTTCCCTTGCTGCGAAGTTTTGGTTCAACCTGTTCTCCTTTTGTAGTTGGGGTTTTGTAAGAGGCCAAGTTCCAGGCTGGGGCAGGATAAACAAGATTGCATGGCTAATGATTGGTGAGCTGGCCCGGAATGCAATTTACTGCAGGTTGCAGTGGAGGGGAGTCGGTCACCCCCTGGGCAGTTTACAGGGAGGTTGTTAAAACAGGAAGGAGGGTCCAGACTCTGCAGGATGGCTGCTCCGCATTTTTCTCTACCCTTTTTTTTTTTAGGAGTGGAGACACCTGCTTCTGACGGGGAATTCTCTGTCTCAATCTGAGTTACAAAGAAATAAAAACCGTGTGACCAGAGCCTTACATTTATCTTGCATTTTGCAGCTTGCAAAAGATACTCAGTTCTACCACCACTCCAGTGTTGCAGGTGGGGCAATTGGAGCTCAGAGAGGGGACGTGACTTGCACAAGGACACACAGCCAGGAAACAGCAGGGCCAGGATTCTAAAATTTTCCACAAAGCAAGTGAGGCAAAAATAGTGTTTGTGCTCAATCTTCTGGAGCCGAAGCTGACCCTTCCCTCTGGGTGGGGACACTTGAATTGAATACAATCTTAGAGGGAGGGAATGGGATGGTCCCCCATTCTAATGGGATGTGACGATGATGGGGAGAGACGTTTTCCTTTTTTCCTAGCTCGGAATTTTAGAAGTCTGTTTTCTCGACCTCATACTGTTCTTCTCTGCTCAGATATAGCCTGTCTCTCCAACCCAGCTCTGGCCATCTGCCCCGTGTCTGAAGGGACTGCACGGTGCAAAGGCCGAAGGAAGAGATCCAAGTTCCGTTCCTGCTGCCTGACCTCAGGCAAATCACTAACTCTCTCTGGACCTCAGTTTGCTTATCTGAAAAAGGGGTAGGTAAAGTCTAGATGAGCTCTGGGAGCCCGCCCACGCTTCTAAAGCTTCCAGTCTGGCCCCCTGCCTGCAGCTCCGCCACAGAAGAACTGGGGCCCAGGGCAACGTCTGGCCCTATCCTGGCACCTCGGTGCTTTGTCCTGCTGGGGACATCTGCAAGTCTCCCCAGGCCTCCGTGGATGGCCCCAGCTGCCCTCTCTGGTGAGCTCAGCACAGCATTCGTGAGAACCGATGGTGGAGATCAAGACAGACATGCCGAAATGAGGCTCTCTCTCTCTGTCTCTGTCTCTGTCTCTGCCCCACGCAGGCTTCCTCCCTCAAGGCAGCTGCAGACTGGCCTGGGGGAGGACTGGTTGCCATTCCAGAAGGAGCAAAAACTCGGGGTGGATGGGTTCCATTAGCTCATTCTTCTAATTGTTCTAGCTGGTTATTGTTTCTCCTGATTTATTTCCAATTAGCGCTAGGGAGCTCAGCTTGGGGTTGATTCTGCCAGTTTCCCGGAGCCAGTTCTCAGCTATTTCTGGCTTGGCCAGACCCAAAGCCTTCCTGCTTCCATGCTAGCTGCCATTCGGGGAGGGCCTTCTGGGCACTTAGACCACGCTGCCTGCCACCCTCCCGACAGCACTTGTGAAGCTGGTCTCGTCATCGCCATTTCACAAAAGCGGAAACTGAGGCTCGGTGAGGCGAAGGGACTTGCCCAGGTTCCCGCTGGCGGTGAGCGGGCGGTGAAGGCGAATGCTGTCTTACAGGCCGTCAAAGACAGGCGCGTTTCAGCAAAATTGGTTGCCATGGTCTGCTCTGTTGCGCCCGGCGCACTGCCTTGCCATCGCATTACTTGCACTACTTAGAAACAATTAATCCACAAATAAACCCCAGGCCTCGTCTTCCAATCGGAAACCCAGATTCTGGGACTTTTCGGGCCGTTTCTGAGCTAGCCGGGAAATCTCCTGGTCATATTAGGAATAAGCGAAGCCATTTGGGTTTTAATAACATGGTGAGAAAATGGTGTGACTTTAAAGTCTTTATTAGCCCTGGAATGCATTTTCCAAAGCAGGAATTAGCTGACACAGGCAGAGTGTCAGCTGGAAAAACAAGGTCTGGGTTAGGTGGCCCAGAAAAAAACCTGCTTTGGTGCCCAGAGCCTCCCACTGATTTCAATTGCTGGTTAGCACAGGCCAGCAGAATAATTGTCCCATCGGTGAACGTGCCATTAGAAATGACCCCACACAGCTAATGGGGGTTTAATACTGGCTTGCTTGGTCCTTGGTATGGGTCCTGTTCTCATTTTTAGTAAGAAAATTACCTGTCTGTCATTTCTTTTAAACTTGTACAGTAATAATTAGCCAGGCCCCAAAGAGAAGCTGGTTCCCCTTAACCTTGGCCGGATGAAGGCTCAGTGACCCATTAAAGTCTGTGAAGTCATTTGACTCTGGCTGGCTAGGGAGGCAATGTGGCAGATATTTGATAGAAAATGGTTATAATACCTCACATTTGTTCCTCCTTTTACACTCTTCAGAGCTCAGGGTAACCTTGGGGTCATAAGCAAGGATTCTCACGAAGGGGTCGGCCAACCATGGCCTGCCAGCCAATCTGACCCACCTCATACTTTTGCAAATAAAGTGTTATTGGAACACCGCTGTGCCCATTCATTTACATTGTCTGTGGCTGCCTTTGCACTCTCACACTACGATCGAGTAGTTGCATCAGAGACTGGATGGCCTGCAAAGCCTAAAATATTCACTCTCTGACCCTGGACCAAAAGGGTTTGCTGACCTCTGCTCCAATTCACAAAAGCTAAGTTTGAATCGTGGCTCAACCACTCACCGGCTGTGTGATCTTGGGCACATCACTTTATCTCCACTCTCTGCTTCAGTTTCTCCATCTGTTAATGGCAGGTAATAACAGTACCTATGTGGTGGATGCTAGCTAGCAGCCCTCACTGACTCCTTCAACTTGGGCATGACCATGGGACCGGCCTTCAGCAACTCAATGTAAGTGCAAGCGGTGTGCATCACTTCTAGACAGAAGCGTTTGGAGCTGGCATCGGCTTCCCGTGCTCCCTTTCTCTGCCACATCGTCCAAGGAGGCCGTGTGACCCGGCTGCTGCACCTACGAGCCGGTCAATTCGTTTCTTGAAAGATTAAAATGGTGACAGATCCTCTCTACCCACAAATGATGTTTAGCACGAGTGAGGAATCAGTCTTTGGTGTTTAAGCCACTGAAGATTTGAACATCGTTTGTTACTTCAACAACACCTAGCGTGTGGTCTCCGGCCCATTTCACAGTGTTTTGAATAAATTAGAGGAATCAGAGGCGCCTGGGTGGCTCAGTCGGTTCAGCGTCCGACTTTGGCTCAGGTCATGATCTCGAGGTCCGGGAGTTCGAGCCCCGCGTCAGGCTCTCTGCTGTCAGCGCAGAGCCTGGAACCCGCTTCGGATTCTGAGTCTCCCTCTCTTTCTGCCCCTCCCCCACTCACGCTCTGTCTCTCAAAAAATGAATAAACATTACAAAAATAAAAATAAAAAAATAGAACTAGATGAATTAGGTGTGTAGGATCTGTAGGACAGCGGCCGCCGTATAGTAAGTCTTCAATGAATGCTAGCCGAAATCACTAATATCATGATGTCAATCATTATTAATGAAGACGTATACTATTTTTTCACAAACGAGCTCATTTTCGAGCTCGCAATGACTATGAGGTAGTGACTATTATCTTCATTTATTTGTTCAGTAAGCATTTCATGGGCACCTGTTTTACGTTCGGTAATATGCTAGACTCTAGGGTATCGAAATAAATCAGAGAAGCTTTTGGCTCATAGAGGGAAGATCTGTCTCACTCAGACTTTAGAGTGGAAGTGATATTATAGGAAGACGTCACAGCTGAATCTTGGAAGATAAGTGGGGGTTCACCAGATGGAGAAGGGAAGGAAAGGCATTCCAGGCAAAGGGAACCAGCATATGCAATGACACAGAAGCTGAAATTATATGCTCTTTTGGGGAAACATTGGGTGGATTCGTGTGTTAGACAGACGAAACTTTGATTAGGAATGTAGCAGACAATGTTGCTTGGCCACTCAGTAGATATCTGCAATTCATTCTCCCTCACCAACTATACCACCCAGAGAGAAGCAAGATCTATGCTTTCCCAGACTTCACCTCGCTAGAGATGGCCACGTGACACTGTTTCATCCAAAACAATGTCAAGAGAAGTTTCCTGGAGGAACTTCAGTTTAAAGCAAAGAAGCCAATGAAGAGATCTCCTCACTGTTATGTGTGAGTGCAATGCCTGGAGCCGTGGCAGCCATCTTGTGACAATAAGAGGAAGGACAGGAGACCTGGGGAGACGTGAAACCAATATCTGGACCTTAAAGTGCTGCAAAAGCAACGTTGGAGGCAGGTACCCTCAGACTTCCTGACAAGTGAACAATATATGTCTTTACGATTTAAGCGAATGCCCGCCTGTTGTTTGAAGCCCAAGGAGAATTCTGAGAAATGACGCTGGAGAGGTTAGCAGGGCCCAGATTAGGCAGGGTCCCTAAAGGCAGTGGGGTTTTGTGCAGGGAAAGTTTTGCATAAGGAAAGGAAATTCAGGCTTACAGAGGGTAAGCCACTGCTCAGGATCCCACTGCTAATAGGTGTCAGAGGCCGGGATTTGCCCAAAGATCTTACAAACTGTTGACCAAGCCTCTTCCCACTGCTGTGTAGGGCATTTTGCCTCATTTTGCCTTCAATTTGCTCGTGGCTTGTTTTGGCCCGTTGGTTATTTCTAACTGCATGCTGGATGGGTTGAGATTTTGCCAAAGCTTCTTCCTAAGTTGGGAGTAGACCTGTGAATTTCGTAAATAAGGAGACTTGAGGGGGTCGGGGAAGAAATCGCAGAAGGTGAGAAGGTGAAGCAACTTAGGACCAAACTGGCTTGGGGAAAAGACTCACAAGGACCAGGACATGGCCAGAACTAGACACCAGAAGGATAGTACCATTCTTTCCACCATCTTGGTTTCATTGGCCGAGAAGAAAGTTACAGCCGCAGCATCCTCTCCTGACCCTCCGTGGTTTGCATCTCTCTGACACACGTTGCTGTGACAGCCTCTATGAGACCATGAGCTCCTCGGGGCTAAAACAGTGCCTGACCCATCTGTATCTCTCAGAGCCTGGCTTTGTGTGTGCCCCAGACTGGGTACTTCCCAATATCTGCCCTGTGGAACCTGAAATGTAAAACAAAGAGAAATTAGGGGTGTCCTCATCTCTGGGGTAGCCACCTCTTCAAAAGATAGTATCACAGGTCATCCTGAATCTTGGAAGATAAGTGGGCTTTTCTCCCCCCCAGGCTCCTTGAGACAGGTGGACCCAACTCGCACATCAAGTCCCTCCCCCTGGTCCCCAAAAGATCAGCGCCAAAGACCAGCTGATATTCAATCTAGTTTGAGAGTTAAGAAGGCCAGTTCTTTCTTTTTCCTTTAAAAAAATTTTTTTAACGTTTATTTAGTTTTGAGAGAGAGAGAGAAACAGAGTGTGAGTGGGGGAGGGGCAGAGAGAGAGGGAGACACAGCATCCGAAGCAGGCTCCAGGCTCCCAGCTGTCAGCACAGAGCCCGATGTGCGGCTTGAACCCACGAGCCGTGAGATCATGACCCGAGCCGAAGTCGGAGGCTTAACCGAACGAGCCACCCAGGCACCCCAAAAAGGCCACTTCTGAGACCCAAATGGCCTGGCTCTGCCACTTATTAGCGTGACTGTGGGCAAATAACTTACCATCTCTATGTCTCAGTTCTGTAGTAAGAAAGGATTGATTTCTTATACTTGTGAGGATGAAGTGAATTAATACTAGGAAATGCTGGTATGTGCCAAGCCCTTGGTCAATGTTATTATTATGTTTCGATTTTATCAGTTGCCACTGTTACCGGTATCATGCTTCCAGGCAGCCCCTTAGACCCTGACCCTTACTCTGACCCTGCTCCAGCTTCTGGTGCATAAATTGAGTCTTCACCAGGGTCCTCCTAGCTGCTGGCATCCATTCCGCCATAACTGGATCTGGATTGGGAATCGATCTTCTTGCCCCAGGGCTCGGAGCCCGGGCATTGCCCTCTAGATCCTGGCTTAGTCAGCCCCGCAGGCCCAATGTCCCCTGTTGCCCCAGGGAAGACCAGCTCTGACCCCGCATTCCCCCCCCCTCCCTGCCCCGCGGGGCTTGCCCCCTTCCACCAGCTCTGCACTCTCACGGGTGGGGGAGGGGAAGTCTGCCCCGGTGGCCCTGCCACGCTGAGCCTGGTCTGTGTATTCCCACCTTCACGCTTCAGTCGCTGTCACCCCTGACTCATCAGTTAGTTAACAAGCTCCGGAACCATTCCTCTTCCCCTGTGGCACCTCATCAAACAGCCCATCTCGCCTGCGAGAGTGCGGGCTCCATGGGGATCGTTCTGTGGGAGAACTCCGCTTGTCTGTTTTTCTGTGCGTCTGTCCTCCCTTTCTCATTGCTCCGAGAGCATCTCAAGGGCAAGGGCTCTGTCTCTTCTTTCTTTTGCAGTTAGTATGTAGGGAGAGTTTCGCTTTTCGCAGCAGGGAGTTGCGGACCATCTGGCTGGCCGATCAGGAAGGTTGTTAGTTTTAACAATAATAATAGTGGCTCACATTTACTGAGCAGTTACTATAAGCCAGGCCGTCTGCAAAGCACTTTTTTTGCATTAACTCGTAGAGTGTTTACAATAACCTTGGGAGGGCAGATTTTTTTTTTTCCTTCCTTAATCACTATTTTACAGATAAACACACTGCAGCTTAGAGAACTCATTGCCCACGTCAGGCAGCTAGGAGAGACTCCGCAGGATTTGACACCAGCCGGTCTGACTTCAAAACTGTGTCCTAAATCTGTGCTTCTCAAACTTTTGGGGATGTACGAATCACTTGGTGACCTTGTTAAAATGCGGATCTGGGTTAGGACCAAAGATTCAGCATTTCTAAGAAGCTCTCACACGACGATACTGCTGACGAGATCTGGATTAAATCGTATTTCCTCCTACCATGTTAGGTTGACTACAGCATGCTCAATTAAGCTTTTTCCTGGAAGGAAGTGTTTGAAATAAGTCATGGAAAAGGCTCGTGGCTGAGAGTCCTGGGTGTGAATTCCAACAGTTTTACAGTCATCATGACCTTGGGCAACTTCTACTCTTAGGAACTCAGTTTCCTCATCTGTAGGATGAGGCTAAATACAACTTGCTGGATTATGAAGGATCAGATGTGATAACGCCCCTGAAAAAGGACTCTGCGGACTACAGAAAGTATGGCTGTTACATTTACTATTAAAGTCTTAAAAACCCAAATCATACTATTACTAATAACAGCTCCCAACCGAACGGACCATGGGTCACGGACATTCAAGTTGTCATTCGTTCGCCAAACTCTCTTATTTTTTTTACCATCTGATGATCAAGGATGAAGGGATTCATCGGTGTTTTATTGCGCTAATTAAGAACTTTCACTACCTCAGGATGTGAGTATTACAGAACTTTCTATGGTGTGTTTTATACCCGCAAACCGATTCGTCCAAGCCTCTTCCGTCTTTGGTGCAATGGATGAAAAGGTAAAAAGCCTGCGTCCAAAAGAACATGAGATCACAAGGAGAGCTCGGCTGAGCAGGAACATGGAGCAACATTGACGTCCCCGCACTGAATCCCCAGCCCTGGAGGTCCAGCATGGAAAGCAAACAATGGCTGTAGTACGTATCACTACAGTGACCAACTGACCGATTAGCAGGGTTGTAGGTGTTTCTCAGCAGGTCCCTTAATGTATTCTCTGTAATAAACCAGAGGTGGTGGGTTAATGATGGCTACAAATTCTCTGCTGCTCCTCCTATTAAGAGGTGATGTCTAGCTCCCCTCCCCTTGAATCTAAGCTGTCCTTGAGACTTGGTTGATACCAATAGAAGGTGGCAAAGTGATCCTCTGGGGCTTCCAAGCCCGGGCCTTAAAAGGAAAACTGACAGTTTCCGTGCTCTCCCCTTGGAAACCAGCTGCTTCCAAGAAGCTTAGGCCAGACTACTGAGGGATGAGAACCCTGGCAAGGGAAGGGGCCTTGAGGGTGAGAGGCCATCTTGGGTGTTGTAACTCCAGCCCTCAGCTCCACCATGTGGAGTTAGATAACAACCCAACTGAGCCCAGTCAACCTCCAGGATCGTGAGAAATGATGCATTATTGCTGTTTTGAACCCCTGCGTTTGGCAAGTTACACAACTGAACACTAAAACCCTAGACACTTCTTGGGTCTATTTTCTCTTTCGAATTCTCTGTCAGTTCGTTCATCCGACACGTATTTCCCACGTGCGAAGCCAGTAGCCCTTCGTGTAGTCCCTCCACAGGCAGCGTCCAGGGCTGGCATCACGCAGAAACTGGTTAGAAATGCAAATTCTGAGCCCCACCTCAGATCTACTGCCTCAGGAACGCGGAAAACGGATTAACAAGCCCTTGGAGTTATTCTGACACGACACTCAAGTTATAGAACCACTGGGCTGAGCCCACAGTTTTCTATCCTGGGAGGACTTGAAAAACATACGCTGGCTTCAGAGAGTGCTCAGGTGTGTGTGACCCATAAGGAGTTTCATGCTGCCTCTGCCGCGTAACTGGGTCCCACGGAGGAATTAAAGATGTGCCTCCTGAAGCTGGGCCCTCTAGACCAGGGCTTAATGCGTAAAGGCACAAATGATTTACCTGAAGCTTTGGCAAAAAAAAAAAAAAAAAGAGGCAGATTCTGATTCAGTGGATCTGAGGGTTGGGCCTGAGATAAGTGCTCCTCCTTATAAATTCCCACCTGACTCTGATGCAGCAAACCTTACCTACAGTCGCAAGGCTCGGGGCAGTCGCTGTCACCATCTCTTCCGAAGGGCAGATGGCTTAAAAGGCAGTTTTCTATTACACAGCCACACACAGAGGCCCACGCACACCATTAGGAAAGCTTCAATCAGAGGCAGCCATGCCCACTGCCGTGGGGGCAACCTCGGTGTCCCTTCCCCATGGTCGGCAAGCCCCCATAGGAGATGCCATTTGAGCTTTGCCTCGCACGATCATAGATGAAGAGGACTTTGTCCAACAGACACGGAGAAGGACGTTCTTCTTTCTTTTCCTTTTTCTCCCCCCCCAACTCTTTTTTATTATCAATACGTATAATAGAAATTTACCATCATAACCAGTTTTAAGGATACGGTTAAGGGGTATGAATACATTCATAATACTGTGCAATCATCCCCACCGTCCATCTCCAGAATTCTTCCCTTTGTCACAATGCTGAAACTATAGCCATCCAACAATAACTCTCCATTCCTCCCTGCCCCCCGCCAGGCCCTGGAGACCCCTATTCTCCTTTCCATCCCTGATTTTGATGACTCGAAGTAACTCACCTAAGTATGGTGTACGTCCTTTTGTGACTGGCTTATCTCGCTTACCATAACATCCTCAAGTTTCATCCCTGTTGTAACAGGTGTCAGACTGTCCTTCTTTTTAAGGTTGGACAATACTGTGCTGTATGTATATTCTACCTGCTGTCTATGCCTTCATCCACTGCTTGGACACTTGAGGTACCTCCGCGTTTTCGCTGTTGTACATAATGCTGCTGTGACTATGGTGTACAAACATCTTTTCGAGACCCTGCTCCCATTTCTTTTGGGTATGTAACCCGAGGTGGGATTGCCGGATCATATGGTAATTCCATTTCCATTTTTAATTCCTTTTGAGGAACTGCCGTACCATTTTCTGTAGCGGCTCACCCATTCCCGCCAACGGTGTATGGGATTCCAATTTCTCCACATCCTCCCTGACGCTTGTTAGCTTTCTGGTCTTTTGATAGTAGCCATCCCGATGGGTGTCAGGTTGAAGGGCATTCTAAGGTCGTAGGAAGAGCCTTGTCAAGGATGCTCCAAAGAGCCACTCGGTGTAGCCAGGCAGCGTGGAGAAAGGGAAATAAAGCCAGAAATGGTTTATGGCTAGGTTAGGAACCACCTTGAAAAGTAGGCCAAAAAATCTGAATTTTGTCCCATGGGCCATGGAGAGCCACGGAAATTTCTTCAGCAAGGAGGTGACATGTCTGAGATCAGAGTCTAGTTCCCACATAAGGCGGAGGGGCTGCCCCGATTGCCATCACGACCACATGATTTATAGGATGAGACCAAGTGATACCAGAAAGACTTGAGGGCTTGGTGTGAGATGCAACAGACCGATCTCTTGAAACTGAGGGGACTTGCCCTCCTTTAAACTGGACACTTCTCCAATCAATTCGAGGAGTTGTCTTCAGGGGGAGGAACAGCAAGGTTTCCATTCCCAGAGAGCATAGCTCTGCTCACCTGTTCCGGTAAGTAATGTTCTCCCTGCCGCGATGAACAGAAAAATGTGCGTGATGGAATGAAAATCTCCACTGCCGGGCTACCCGTGGGCAGCCTCGGTTACTATGGAAAATTCCTGATTAAAGTCAGCAGACGAGTTTCCTAGCTAGCGACTATTATTAAGAGGAGCTTCAGCCTTGCGCTGACATTCAAGATTGGGTTCTTTAATATGTCATTCCACAAGCCAGGTGATTAGACCTCTATGTTTTTTAAAAGCAAAGAGAATGCACCCACCTTTGCCAGACTGACTACCCTCTTTAATAACCCACGCGGTCCTGCTCAGTTAGCATGAGAACAAAACTGCAACCATGAAATTATTTTAACAAGACCATAAAAAAAACAATTTGCTGGAGTGATGTTTAGGGAGGGGGGGCCACCCTCTCTCTAAACTAATTAAACTGTACTATATGTCCTTGTGTAGTTCCTGACATCTTTCTGGTTCACTCAGTTTGAATGGTTGCCCAAGGATCAGCGCCAAGCTCCCAAATGGCTAACTCAAAACAAAAGCAGGGTCTCCAGAGTATCCTTGAGCATCCAACAAATTGAGGGAAAGTGATTTTGGGTTAATCAATGTACTTCAGTTGCAATCACATCTTGCCTCATAGAAAAGACCAAAACAAAGAATCACTGTCTGAAGTCCAATCCAGGATGAACTGGAAAGTGACATTGGCCTTATTGGATTCATTTAGTTTTTATTTTGTATTTTATGTTATAGTTAATATTCTATTCTATTCTTTTCTAAAAATCACACCCTGCTGTGGATGAAACTATTGACAATGGTCCTTCATTTTCTGTCCACTCAGCCCCACCCCTCTAATAATTTATGTCTTTCCCACTCACACTAGCTGTTACCGGAAGCCACTGGCAGTTTCCTTGAACATCTTTACAGGCAAGTGGTCTATTCTCAGCATGGTAGGGACTAGACATTGATTAATGGCTGGGAACTTTGGTTTCTGGCAAGACAGGCCTTAGTTTAAGCCAGAGAGGCCTTTGGGTGTTGGTCAGGCTCTCGTCAAAGCCAAATTGAAAAGCATATTAAGTGTGTTGGATGCAATGCAATTATGTATGTGTTAGATATGAAACCCCCTTCTGAGAAAGGAGCCCAAATATCATGCCCTTATACTCTTTCAAACTAATGTTTACTAACCCTTTTGGAGTTTAAAGAAAATGTTCCCCTTTGAAAAGCTCTTTAACAATGACAAGGCAATAAAATTTGTGGAGTACCAGCTCCCCTTAAATTCCAAAGAACTGTGAAGCACAGATAAAATACATAATTCAATTCATTTCCGGTTAAGCAACACACAGCGAGCACCTGCCGTGTATGAGATACTGACGGGGGACTATCTTTTGGGGGAACAGGATGAAACTGATAGTGACGCTTCCTGACTTCAAGGAAATTAGACTGTCCGAATTTAAGAGAGGAATTGGTAAGTTAATGGTAGAGCTGCTCATTGATAAGCCCTAACGTTTGCATAACCCTCTACGATACGCAAAGTACGTGCATATATGTGTATGTGTACACACAGCTACGAGGCTGTTCTTATCTCCTAGCAATAGATGCTGATGGTCTCTGACTGCAAATCAGTGGGGAAAAAAATCAGTGGGGGAAAATATCATCTGGAGTCATGGGGACGCTCCAGAGGTGAAAACAACCAGGTGATGGATAAGAAAGTACGGGCTTTCGGAGTCCAATAGAGATGTGAGTCCTGGCTGTGCCACATACTAACCCGGAGCTTGTCAAGTGAGAGACACGATGCCCACCTATTAGGGTTGTTGAGAGGCATCTCCGAGATAAAATGTTTTAACCCAATGCTTGGTTCATGGCTGGCTCTCAGTGCCTGTCATGTCCTTTCCCTTCTTGTGTGATGCTTGCTTTATCAATCCCAAGTGTGCCTTGTGCAGAGGTGATGGGCCATGCTGAAGCGCATGCTATCCCTTCCCAGGGTGCCCTCATCAGTGCCATGGCACATTCTGTCTCCGGCCCCAGCGCTCCATAAAGGATGTGTCTCACTTTTTACAGAATGGCTGCCTCCATTTGTCTGAAGGAGGGGCTGCCCGGAAGGGAAGCTGCCAAGAAGAACAGCAACCCAAGTCAGGCAACTTCCTGTTTTGAAACCCAAGGACCTGCTTGTCATCAAGGAGGAGCAGTAGAAGCTTGGGGAAGACAATACCAATACCCCGTGCATAAAGGGCTGCCTGTCGCCTGCGGTTAGCATGACTGGTACTGGGCTCTTGAGCCCGCTTCTGGCTTAACTATACACCCTTCCTCTACGGCATGCATTTTCTTAGAAATCCAAGATCCACGCAGGGGGTTATTTGGTGGCACGATCTGGTGTGGGAAGGATAGCCTGTTATTTGGTTTCTTTTTTTTTTTTTTAATTTTTTTTTTAACGTTTATTTATTTTTGAGACAGAGAGAGAGAGACAGAGCATGAACGGGGAGGGGCAGAGAGAGAGAGGGAGACACAGAATCGGAAACAGGCTCCAGGCTCCGAGCCATCAGCCCAGAGCCCGACGAGGGGCTCGAACTCACGGGCCGTGAGATCGTGACCTGAGCCGAAGTCGGACGCTTAACCGACTGAGCCACCCAGGCGCCCCTGTTATTTGGTTTCTACATGAACCCGTGTCGTATGTTACTTCACCTTTGCTCCTCTGGTGTTTTCCGTCCCTATCCCACGTGAAGAAGAAGCAGCAGAGCTCCTAGTAGAGCTAAGAGCCCTCAGTCCTCATGGCTCACGGCTTACCAGAAGCGCAACGCCTGAACATCACCTCTCTAGTGTCACAGTCGCCACCCTTGGTCAACCACCATCATCTCTTAATTAGATACCTGCGGTGGTCTCCTAATCACTGCTTCCCACGCTATCGCCCTTGCTATCGCCCACAACCCCCAGCCCACGTAGCCGTCAGTATCAACTCTCAGAACGGAACTCTGACCCAGGTCCGGCCAAGTGAAGTACAACATCCCCCCTGGCCAGCGTGACTGGCTCAGAGACGGGCTGTAATCCAAGCTAGTGAGTAATTAAAACTCTCATCTCTTAAGCACTTGCTGTGTGCCGGATACGGGACAAAACCCTCAACCAGCAGCGTCTCACTTCTTCACCCTCGCAATAATCTTATGAGGTCAGAGCTATTATCATTAGAGAGGGTGAGACAATTGCCCTCTCTATTAGGCACAGCCAAATAATTGAACTCCGTTCTTCCCGACTCCGGAAGCCACACTTGCACCTGAGTGTAAGTGCGGACACGGACCCCTCTGTGGATGTTTTCTCCAAACAATGGAATCTGTAACTTTAAGACTTTGTCCTCTAGTGAGGGCATCATGATGATGCAATATACTCTCCTTGAACAACATCAAGGAGAGTAGGGTCCTGCCACACAGCCTGGCTGCCCGGGGCTTGCCCTGTGCTCCCTCCCAGCAATGTGAGGACAACATATTTTCTGCCTGATGGTAATGGGCATTTTATCTTTTTCCGGATAAAATGCCATCGTGTTATCACAGTCTGGTGCATCCTGGTACACCTTGCTGGATTGATCAGTTTCTCCCTCTGAAACTGATGTGGACACTTTGGTACGTTCATCCTGGGATGGAGTCTCCTGCACGATTCTTCCTTTTTGGTATGATGTGGAATAAAATTGACCTTGTGACCGTGACTCCCACCCTCAATGCATTTAACGGACTCCCCCCACAGAGAAAGAGTCTCACGCTTCAAAGCAGGAATCTGGGGTCCGAAAGACCAGTGTTAAGAACTCTCTGATCTCCAGCAAGGTTCAGAAAGTCGCTAAACCCATCAGTAGGTGGAACGATAATCTTACGTCTCAGGGCTGGTGGAGGACCCGAGCTCATTTAGGTCACCTGCTTAGCATAGTTCCTGACATACAGTAAAGACTCAGTAAACTGTAGTTCTTTTCGTTCATTTTCCTACTGAGAGGGAGAGTTCATTTTTAGACTTATGATTATTTGATTCATTAATCTATAAACCCAACTCCAAACACATGTTGTTGATGCGTAAGCAGCCCCATCCTTCTTCCTCCTTATGTCTCCTTTTCTTAATCAAAATATATGTCTCTCAGGGCGCCTGGCTGGCTCAGTGGGTAGAGCACCTGGCTTCTGAGCTCGGGGTTGTGCGTTCAAACCCCACGTTGGGCGTGGAGCTTACTTAAAAGAAATTTCTCTCGTAAAATGATTTCTACTACACCAGTTTCTGTATTTTTAATTGGAAACATGCACACGACATCGCTTAGTTGTCTCTCGATAAAAACCCATGTGAGATACTTCTGTCCAAGTCAGGTGTCAAGGAAAATTTTTCTCCTGAGATATTAGCATGCTTATTCCTTACATAATGTAAATAAAGTAGCTGGTCATGTTTCCTTTTTGTTCTGGCCACTAGGAAGCTCAAAGCCCAATTTGTGGCTAGACTTTGATAAAAGCCTAGAATCCCCTGTTTGCTTGTTTATCTTATCACTGCCTTCCTGGTCCTGATCTGTTAAATCTGCCTAATCTTGATTTGGTCTCTATGCATAGTTTGCTACTCCTTACTGTATTATTGTAATGTATTATATTACTGTACATACTTAATAGTTAATGTCTCATTATACGATGCCCATAGAAAGGGGTCGATTATATATAGTCATTGGGATGATGATTTATCAAAATATTACATGTTTGTTTATCTGCCGAAATCACATAATCTGACAAGTCCAGATGATAATGAAGCAGGTTGTGGGGGAAGGGGAAGGTGCAGGTGTGTGTACATAACTATGTGTCCGAGAGAGAGGGAGAGAGAGACAGAGAGAAGCTTCCTCCACAGCATATACGGCTCTATAGTGGGCTTGGGTTCCTGGGAGTGTGTCACCTAAGACAGTTGGGGAGTTTTATCTTCTATCTTCTGATAAACCTGGGTGACTCATTTCTTTCTGGCTTGTACATTTGTCCCAGCCCTCTGGCTACTCCCTGGACTCCGGAATGGGCGCCTTTAATCCACTTTTTACTGGATCCCAGAGTAGTTTCCTTTCCGTTTTTTTTTTTTTAACGTTTATTTATTTTTGAGACAGAGAGAGACAGAGCATGAACGGGGGAGGGGCAGAGAGAGAGGGAGACACAAAATCGGAAGCAGGCTCCAGGCTCTGAGCCATCAGCCCAGAGCCCGACGCGGGGCTCGAACTCACGGACCGCGAGAGCGTGACCTGAGCTGAAGTCGGACGCCCAACCGACTGAGCCACCCAGGCGCCCCGCTTTCCGTTTTTAATGCAATATGAGCACGTGACTTTCCTGCTTGAACCTTTCCGTGCAACCCACAAAGTAAGCCTTAAGACTTTCTAATGTAGTGCAACCCCCTCATTCTATAATTGAGAAGAATGAGAGCCAGAGAGGCAAAGCGACTGTCCTAAGGTCACACAGCAAACAAGGCGCAGAGTAGGGGCCAGAACTGAGGTTTCCTTCCTCTGTTCTTTCATTCCTACATGCATACATCTATTTATTCAAAAAATATTTCTGAAGATGAAGAGGCATCAGACATATTGCAGGCTCCCGAGACAGCAGTGGGCGAAAATGACGCCGTGCCTGCTATCTTTGGGCTCACGTGCTAGAGGGGCAGATTAACACAGAAATGGGCGGCTTGAGCTGAGTGCTGTACAGACCACGAAGGGGCACGGTGCTAGAGAGTGAGTGGGCCAGTGCGGGGAGGGGGCGGGGGCCGCTTTGACGGGGACCTTTGAGCAAGACAGTCGGGGGCAGATGTGCCCCCGGGCGTGTGCATGGGCTCCTGAAGAAGGCACTGGCTTGGCTGGATAAGGAACATGTCCAGCACAGGGAGAGAGCCCAAAAGAGGCGACGGGAGAAGCGACGGAAGAGGACGCAGGGCCTTGGCCAGGCCTCCTGCTCTGTCACCCCAGCGCTGGTTTCAGAAGCTCATCACAGGCTCGGGTGCGTTTTCAGACCAAAGTCCTTCGAAACATCGCAGGGGAGCAGGGAGAGGGGGCTTTCCTTCCAGACCCGACCCAACCACAGCTCACCCCTTCTTACTGGATCAGATTTACACCCGGCGGTATTTTTAGCCTTCTCTCTCCAGCTCGGGGAACGCACCCCACATGAAAGAGGAGACAAATTTATCTCTGTGGTTGAGAAATACTCACGTGTGAGAGGCACGTGATAGCAGGAAAGAGCACGGGCTTTGGAATGAAGGCAAGCTGGGTTTGGACCTCAGCTCTGTCGCTGAACTAGGTGTTGTCCTCAAGCAAGACTACCTCACTTCTCTGCACTTTTGATGTCCCAGCTGTAAATGGCATCGGTAAGAACAGGCGTTTGTAGAACACTTAGGCTGAGCCGGGCATGGTTTTAGGTCCTTTATAAATAGTATCTCGATTCATCTTCCTATGAGCCCTCCTCTTGATTATTATCATCAAGCCCATTATACTGATGGGGAAACTTAGACCCAGAGGGGATCACCTGCATTCAAATCCAAGCATTCCTGTCTTTTTTTTTTTTTTTTTTAATGCTTATGTATTTAATTTTGAGACACACACACACACACACACACACACAGAATCTGAGGCAGGCTCCAGCTCTGAGCCGACAGCCGCGAGCCCGACGTGGGGCTCGAACTTATGAACTGCGAGATCATGACCTGAGCCAAAGTCAGATGCTTAACCGACTGAGCCACCCAGGCGTCCCAAGCGTTCCTGTGTCTTATGTGTGATGATGTTGGCGCATCTCAAAAGAAGGAGGGCCCAGCCTGGGCCCTCACAGTATTTAATCAATCTTCCGCTTACCCTAAGGAAGCCACCAGATGCTCAATGGTTGCAAATGTGAGCCGGTGGAGAGAGGCAAAGCTGGTTGGCTGTGTTGCTCACCAGTGTCCCTGACCCAATAGCTGGATGCCCGGAATATGCTTCCTGCCTTTCTGCCATGGAAAAATAAATGGGTTTAACTTCTCCCCACTGAACTAATGGTCCCTCACAAAGCTGTATGGTAATTATCTCACTTGCCCAGGGCCAGAGCCCAAATAGGGGCCCACATATCGTATGTCTAAATATTAGAAGTTATAAATCAAGCTAACAAACTGTTAAATAAAATATGTTCTATACACATACCTTGACAAGTATATGTGCCTAGCAATCTGGAAGGCCAAGATGAAATTAGGGATTGCAGACGCCTCCAGATTTTGTGACTAACTCTGGTGACATAGGAAGGCTGGTTCCAAGCGGCCCCTAACCCCAGCCTTGTTCTCTGTCCTGTACTGAGATGGGCCTTGTATAGGCGAACGCTTGAGGGTTCTCCAGCCTGGTGTCCTAACCCCATCATCCGCTCCGTCTCCCCACCAACAGCTGCACTTCGGCCTGCCCTGGCCTTCAGGGTTTGCATAAGGGCAGCTTGCTCAGCCTTTGGGAGGACAGACCTGGGGAAGGAGTCTATGCAGTCTCCAGAAATGGGCTCTTAGCCTTTTGAGCACGACATCCCTGGTCCCCAAGTACGGAGCATGATCTAGAACAGTGATCTCTAGTAGAAATGCAACATGAGTCACAGATGCGAGCCACATGCGGAATTTAAATTTTGCGATCAATTATAAAAAGGTATTTATGAGAAATTTGCCATTGTTGTGCTGTTCCGCCTTGCCAGCACGTCTCAGCTGGCTCTAACCGCATTTCAGGAGCTCAGCAACCACTTACCAACTAGCGGCTGCCTTATTTGGCAGTTAGCATGTAGAATTCTGCTACGCCAAGTGTCGTCTGTGGACCAGCAACATCTATGGTACCTGCAGAATGTCAGCGCTTCCTCCCTCCAGACAGAATCAGCACTTTAGCAAGATCCCCAGGTGATGGATACAGGCATTCAAGTTTTACAGACTGGCTTCTACGGAAGGCCCCTTGACCTGCTGACTCCACCCAGAGAGGGCCAGAGCTAGACTGGGAGCAGGGCGGGGTGCTTTCTAAGGGTGGTTTTTCCAGACTGTTCCTACTGATTCATACTGCCTCCCCTGAGTCCCTTCCAACTGGGCAGAAAAGGCCAGCACAGTGTGAAAAAGGCAAATGTGGGGGGCTTAGCGAATAAGAAAAGGGCACATAGGAAGCAGGAATGGAGATGTCTGTGAAAAGGGAAAAAGAGGAGAAAAAGCATGGTTCCAGGGGGACGGCAGGCAGGTCTGGGGAAGGGTGCTCTGAGGAGATTGTCTCAGCTGGGAGATAATGGTAAATAGTTTGCACTGGTTTCTGAGCATGAAGCATGGGAATCTAGTAAATGAGAGAGGGCCAAGGTCACCACGTGGAGGCTTCTGAGAAGACCTGTACAGGGAAATTCGTGATCACGAGTCCTTACACGGCAAAATCAGAGCTATGTCCCAACAGATTATATTTGGTTCAAACTGACGTTTTATCCTGAAGGTAGAAGCCAGTCCCATCACGTGCTTTTCGTGGAGGTTTGTCACACACGCTGGAGGTGAGGGTTTCCATTCAAACTTCCATTAGTGGAAGAGTGCCTGGTTGGCTCAGTAGGTTGAGTCATACTCTCGATTTTGGCTCAGGTCATGATCTCACGGTTGGTGAGTTCACCTCCCACCTTCGGCTCTGCACTGACAGCATGGAGCCTGCTTGGGAGTCTGTCTCAGCCTCCGCCCTTCCCTCACGCATGCTGTCTCTCTGTCTCTCAAAATAAATACGTAAACTTAAAAAAAAAAAAAAAAGAAGTTATGTAGTGGAAATGTCATTGTCTTTGCTGTTAGCATAAGGGACGTTATTTCGAGAAATTACATCCTTGGCATATTGCAGACTCTCAGTTCAAGCTGGACCTGTGTCAGGTTGGAGCGGTAGGATAACGCCTGGAGATAAAAAGGAAAGAGAATGAGAGAAACTAAGGCCTACCAGCTGGATACATATGGTATCTCCATGAATGGCCAAATGCCTCTCTCAAGTGTCATTCGATCCGTTGGGGGTTTTCATCAGCAAGTACTAGGATGGGCAGCTAACAGTGGCTTAAAGAATGGTTCTCAAAATGTGGTTCGCCAGCATCACCACTATCACAGGAACTTGTCAGAAACGCCCATTCTTGGGCCTGTTCTAGACCTACTGAATCAGAAACTCGGGGAGTAGGGCCAGCAATCTGTGTTTTCATATGCCCTTCAGGTGATTCTGATGCATACTCAAGTTTGAGAAAGAATAGCTTACACCATAAGGACATTTACTATTTCTTAATGAGACGTCTGGAAGCAGACTCCATATGGCCAGGACTGTGGAGCGGCATTTCTGGGATTCTCTTGCCCTTTCCCTCGTGGTCCTAAAATGGCTGCCCTGGCTGTAAGCACCTCACATCATACTCACCTTGCAGTGTCCCAAACCGAAAGGACAAGGTGAGGGCAGAAAGGGGGTCTTTGCTCCTTAACACTTTCTCCTTCAGCAGGGAGGAAAACGTATCTCAGGAACGTCCTCAGCAGACTTCCCTTCTGAATTCATTGCCCAAACCTGGGTCTCATGCGTGTCCCCAGGCAAATCCTGGGCAAAGTGGGGTAGAGTCTGACAAAGACTTAAGCTAACACAGCTCGTCTCCCTGAGTTCACTGTGCTCCTCCAGTGCCTGAATAAAATTATTCTCTATTTGCAAGAACACACCGGGGCTGGGGGTGGGTTAGGGGATGGCTACTTGCTGGTAACCAACAGCGTCTGTCACAATTGTCCCCATTTTACAGATGTGAAAAGTGAAGCTCAGGGAACAGCACATACCTAGGAAACAGCGGCTCTGAGATTCAAACGCACTTTCTTCGGACTCTCCAAATCTTTCCATCGCCTCATTCCACCTATGAATTTATCAATGACCCAGAACTGGGGAGGCATAAAAGATTGATTCTGTGACGTTCCGCAGTGGCAAACATTCAGATATGGATTATAATTTGGAACACAACACATCAGTAGAAGAGAGACCACTAGCTGGACACCTGTGCTCCTATGCTTTACTTGGTAAGAGATCTTTTAAGTTTTTGTAAACTCATGTTCCATATTTAATATGGGGAAACGTCACGTTAAAATTTCAACTTCTAGGTGCCTCTGAAGAAACATGACAGGCTCTTGCCACAGACCCAACATCCCCTCATGGCGAGTATGGGTAGGAGCTGAGTGGTCTAAGTTTTTTCATTCCCCACCATTCCTTACCACCTTACCCCTGACCCGGTTCACCTATTTGTATCACCGGACTTGTCCCAGTTGGCGTTTTGCACGTTCCCCCCACCCAGGCCTGCCCCCCCAACACCCGCCGGGGACCAAAGCCTGCAATGCTGAGGGCATTTATCCTCACCCCCACCTCCCAAATCTGCAGCCAAGGGTCCTCGGGGCCGGGCAGGGATGGGACGGTGGGAGCTTATGGAGGGAAATCTGAGCTTTCCCGTGGGACCGCCTGCACTGGGACGCTGTCGGACTTCTCTACAGTCCTTGCTCTGTAGGCTGAGACACTACCCCAGGACGGAGGCATGGGGCACCCCCACCCCCAGGGGTATGCCACGGGAGTGGACCCCCAGGCTGCAAGCAGTTTGGGCAAGGGGGTCTGAAATCAAGGTGGTAGGGACTAAAGCCAAGCTGCTTTACCTCCTAGAAGCTGGTTTCCACTGAAACTCCCTGAGGTTCCTGTGCAATGTCCTACTCCTCAGGGTCCCTATATGTCCTCTGGGACTTGTTTTCGTTGTAAACACTACCTGGGGACTAATTGTCCTCTCACTTAAGCCACTACCAGAGGAAGTTGTGTATACACCTTGGGCCTATTTCTTTATTTTGCTTTTCAATCCTGAAATACTGTTTGTTTGCTTTTTCCGAAGTACATCTATGGAACTGGGGGGACAGTGTTGCCCCAGGAGCACGCTGTTACAAAAGGAGAAGTCACACCAATAATAAAAATGCTGATGATAATAGTGTAGCTAAGAAATGAGGTAATGCATGGGAAAAGCCCTAGCTCAGCTCTGTGCCAGCTCAGAGGACACAAATACTCAGGGAATTCTCCGTCCGTCCGGTGGGAGAGCCAGACACATAAACAGGCCATTACAATGGAATCTGATCAGGGCGGCTCCAGCAGTAAACAGGGGGTGTTCTCAGCTACGGGAGGATCAGCACCTTGAGATGGGAAAGCTTCTGGAGGAAGTGACAATTGAACCTTGGCACAATTGGCTGAGCAGAGAAGAGGAGAAGGGTGAGCAGGCCAAAGGAGGCATGGGAGCAAAGGCCGGAAATAGGTAAGAACACGGTGCGGGTGCATGGTAGCACCTGTATATTCCCGGAACTCACAGGGAAATGTTATGGAGGGCGGGGAGGGGGGAGGCTGGAGGAGTAAGGAGCAAGTCATGAGGCCCATAGATTTCTCCTGGATGAACGGGGATGCCGTGAAGGGTCTTAGGTAGAGATGTGACCAACCGTGCTTATTGGAATGATCACCCAGGCTTCAGACGTTCTGAGAATAAAAAACAGAGGGCAGTGGATTTGAACCTAGCCACTGCCCAGGACTATTTCCTGCTAAGGAAAGAGGGAGCTGATACGTGACCTCTGTCTCCAGGGCTCTCCATCTCTGTGTGCCAGAGGTGTGAAAGCAGAAATTGCAGATGTCCTAAGGCCCAGCCTCCGGAGTCACACAGCTCACTTCTGCTGAATTCTATTGATCGAAGCAAGCCACAGGCCCGTCCAGATTCTAAATAGACTCCACTGTTTATGGGAGAAGAGGCAAAAGTTAGCAGTCATCTTCGTGTGCACCATGCCTTACTTGCATATCCTTTTAAATCGTCCGCAACAGAATAGGATACGTAATAGGTGCTTAATAAATATTTATTCGGGATTGATTGATTGACCAATTGGTTAAATCATTTATTTATTCGTTTATGTGGGAATCACTGACCATAAAACAGATCAATAGTCTTCTTGGAAGGAAGGAAGGAAGGAAGGAAAGAAGCGGGGGGGGGGGGGGGGGGGAGGAGAAGGGGGAGGGGAAGAGAGGGAGAGAGGGAGGGGGAAGTGCTGATTCTTGCGGTTTGTCAAATGCCTCTCCAAAGCCTCTCTTTGTCCAGACCCTTCCCCACTTGCCCCAACCTTCTCTTGTCCCTCCACCCTGGCATTCTTGCTCTTGCATATTGCGCAGACTGGCACAGATCAGTAAATATTACTCTGAAAGATAAAACAAGGGGATATTTTTTAAGTCTGCCACATCCCCCAGTCACTGCACACATACGTACACCTTGAACGCACATGCGGATGCTGTTAGGTCTATGAGAATGATGATTCACCCCACCATGTACTTCTCTAAGTCCCCGCCACTGACATCCTTGTGAGTCCAAATGGGAGCATGAACTGATGTGAGCTGATGTGCAGAAACATTGCCTACAGTCAAGAAAGGAAGGAAGGAAGGAAGGAAGGAAGAAAGAAAGAAAGAGCGAGAGAAAGAAAAGAAAGAAAGAAAGAAAGAAAGAAAGAAGGAAAGAAAGATAGAAAAGAAAGAAAGAGCGAGAGAAAGAAAAGAAAGAAAGAAAGAAAGAAAGAAAGAAAAGAAAAGAAAGAAAGAAAGGAGGGAGGGAGGGAGGAAGGAAGGAAGGAAGGAAAGAAGGAAGAAAGGAAAGAAGGAAGGAAGGAAAGGTTGCCCTTCAGTGTTTATTGTAACTCTTGATTTTTTCTTTTCTGAAATCACTTTTGCTAAGTCAGTCTCCATGTGGGATCCCCTTCGGTGGGACTTCCATGATAGCTCTGCTATTGTTAAATTGCATCCCTCAAAAAGCCACATTGACGTCCTGACCCTTGGTACCTTGGAAAGAGACCTTATTTGGAAATAGGGCTGTTGACAGCGTCATTCGTTGTGGTCAAGCTGGAGTAGGGAGGGCCTTAATGTGCTAGGACGCGGTGCCCTACAGGAAGAGGAGACACACAGACACGCAGGGTGAACGCCAGGTGAGGAGGACAGAGGCAGAGCTAGAGCGAGGCAGTGACAAGCCAAGGAAGGGCAGAGATTCCCGCCAGCACCCTAAGCTAGGAAGAGGCAAGGAAGGATCCTACCCAGAGTCTCAGAGGGAACACAGCCTTGCTGACACTGTGGCTTCAGACTCCTGGCCTCCAGAGCTGGGAGAGAATAAATATCTGTTGTTTTAAGCCCCCCGGGTGTATATTATGTAATGGCAGCCCTAGGAAACTTAATTGACATGGCTCCCCACAACCATCTTTGCATCTCCAGTAGGACAAGAGTCTCAAAGGAACCGGGTGATTGATTTCAATTGGGCCAATTGGAATAGAATTTTGGACGTGAAACGCACAGCCTCTCACTGGATTCTAAAAAAGGTCCACTTCCTTCCAAATTTCCTATAAAAACTGCAGAGACATTCAAAGATTCAAGGAGGCGCTCTTTTTCTTTTCCTCGAAAAACAAACAAACAAACAAGTTCTCAGGATAACAGGGGCAGGAGGACAGCGTGACAGCGACAGTGGACAGAGAATGTGGAGTCTCAGAGCCGCCATCTTGTTGTCAGCTGTATGCTCTTGCACAGGTGGATCGGCGAGGGTCCTGGAGGAAAGGCCACTCACTGCTCATGGCTCTGATGAAGCGATCTGTGGGGAGGGACCATGTAGAGAGGTGCCGAGAAAGTTAGGGGACAAACCAGGGATGGTGAGGCAACAAAGGGAGGCTGGGACCCACTCTTGGGCCAAGGGAGCAAAGGAAGAAACCGTGTTAGTGAAATCCATTGGGAACTACTCTCCACGGAGGTCCACAGCTCCTGGTAAACACGCATTCGAGCAAGTAGGGGTGAGAATGAAAAATGCCACCCTTCTCTTCATTCTGTTTTTTTTCTCCAACCTTCTCTTCAGCCTGAACTTTGTCGTTGTTGTTGTTGTTATTGTTGTTGTTATTGTTTTGTTGTTTTCTCTGCCAAATGGAGATAAGACTACTGACCTGACAGACTTGGGAGAAGTTAACCTGAATTATGAGGGACCCAGTGCAGTGCTTGGCACAGAGGCATGTCCTCAATATCAATAAACATCTCGTGAACACGCAATGATGGATGGAGTGGATACTTTTATAAGGCACACACCATAACTTTCCTTCAGCAAAAAAAATTTAAAAAGCCTCAAGTGATAGACTTGGATAAATTGTGCCTCCACTCCATGTCATAAAAGGTGCAGAGGGAATTGCACAGCATATTAGAGATAATTAACTCCAAGTTTGAATCAGGGCTTCCAGAATTCAGGAAGGATTCCTCTAGTCAATCTTGCCCTAAAAAGGCACCGAGGCACATGCACAGGAAGGAAAATAGAAGCCAATTAATTCAAAACGTTTGGTACCTTGTAGCCTCAAGAGGTTTGGATGGGAGCACTTAGTGACTGTGACTGAAATAGCGAGCGCGTTGGGCCGCATGGTGGGTGGGACCAAGCTACCGTCCAGAGTAGGTCCGCTTCTAGGGACTGGTGACTCAAAGGCAAAATGCAAGATGGGGTTTCCTGAGCCCCAGTGGGTTTGGAAGGAGTTTGGAACCAAAGGCCCTTTCTATCCCTGGGGAACTATGTTCGAGTCTTTCCCCAGTTGCAAGAGAGAAAGGAGGGCATCATTGGGCACCTCCTAAAATACCGAGCGGTGGGCTAGAAGGCTCCTGCACGTTGCCCTTGCGGATCCTCACGGGACCCAGGAGATGATGCAAGAAGAACAAACAGGCTCAGGGAGGGCAGAAAAGTTCTTATCAGTTAAGCCACCTTGCGTTGGGGTGTTATGTTACTTTTAGCTGAAGGCGTCCGAACTTGGGCACGTAGCCTTGTCTGACCCTCTCCTCCCAGCTGGTTCCATCTCATCCTCAGGTCCAGCTCTGAGGTCACTCTCAGTCACCTCTCTGCTGGACATGCCTCCTACTGGTCCCTCCAATCCATCCTGTTCTGTTTCCTGAAGAACCCTGGTGACTCCTTAAGCTTCCCTTTTGTAGGGATAGCACTCCCCTCCCTGTCTAGAATGTAGGCCCCAAAAGGTAAGGGATGCGTCTGCCTTGTTCATCTCGGGTCGCCAGGACCTAGCTCAGTGCCTGGCATACAGTAGGCACTCGATAAATCATCTCTGGGTGAGTGAGGAGTGGAGAGCTGGCATTCTAACCCGAAGCACCTCCCACCTTTGAACTCATTTGAACTCTTTTCTTTTTTTTTTTTTTTAATTTTTTTTTCAACGTTTTTTATTTATTTTTGGGACAGAGAGAGACAGAGCATGAACGGGGGAGGGGCAGAGAGAGAGGGAGACACAGAATCGGAAACAAGCTCCAGGCTCTGAGCCATCAGCCCAGAGCCTGACGCGGGGCTCGAACTCATGGACCGCGAGATCGTGACCTGGCTGAAGTCGGACGCTTAACCGACTGCGCCACCCAGGCGCCCCTCTTTTCTTTTTTTAATGTTTATTTATTATTTTTGAGACAGAGAGAGACAGAGCATGAATGGGGGAGGGTCAGAGAGAGGGAGATACAGAAGCAGAAGCAGGCTCCAGGCTCTGAGCTGTCAGCACAGAGCCCGACGCGGGGCTTGAACTCGCGGACTGCGAGGTCACGACCTGAGCCGAAGTCGGACGCTTAACCGACTGAGCCACCCAGGCGCCCCTCCTCATTTGAACTCTTAAAACACAGCTGACATACAATCAGGTTCCTGGTCTGCAGTTCATTTCTCCACCCACAACTGATGACCATGGTCTCTGAGTGGGAGATCTCAGGCACAGAATTAGAATGGCCTTCTCATCCCTCTGGTCCACCTCCCTGCCTTCTCTGCCATAGCCCCCACCTAATTTGCTGCTGGGAGGAAAAGTCATGTTGGCGATAACATCGTCGATCCCAAGAGCTCTTCGGAATGGAAACTGCAGCTCCGAAGGGGAACGTGATCTGGTCACCGGCAGTGAGTGGAAGACATGGCAAGAGAACCTAGGTTTCCCCTCTCTCTCTATGTCCCAAGACCTTTCCAATAACTGGTCACTTCTCTTAGGTGGAGACAGAGAGAGTCAGGATCAGATCCCAGAATTGCCATTATCTCCAGGGTAAGCTAGAGCATGTCATTTAAATTCTGTGGGCAGCAAATTTACCCACCTGCGGATTGGGGGCTCCACCAGCCTCTTCTGGGGGGTAGGTACGTGTGTGTTTCTTAGAAGATCATTCCAGAGCTGCTATAAGGCCATAAGGGTTATAGCAATGCTAAAACCAACTTGTCCTCCAAGTCCAGGGTCAAGGGACCACCTAAATCAGGCATTTAAAAACATGACCTCTTACAAACACGCAGCCCTATCCTTAGCAAGATGCTTAACCTGAAGCATCGTCGTCTGCTGGCCTCGTCTGACGGGTCATCTATCCCAGCCGCTGGACATCTGGTGCCTGCGGCTGACCCATCAGCTGCCTCGCCTGCCCCCAGAGCAGAATGATCTGTCCTCCGCCTCCATCCAGGCCACCATGAAATATTCAAGCCGCCCCGAGAGCAGATCACTTATTTTGACTGGATTCTGCTAGGATCGTGGGTTGGGTTACAGATGAGAAGTCTGACCAACTAAGAGAAATCAGAGGTCTGGAGCAGGCTGCTTGCAAAATGAAGAATGAACACTGAAAAGTAAATCACAACTCAGGAGCCCAGTCTGCAAACAAATGCAAACTTGGCGAGCTCAAACTTGCTTCGGGCTCCTAAAGAAGTAGCGGAAACCTGCGAAAAGATTCCAGACAGTGGAGGATTGCAGTCTTTAGAGTTGTGGAGATCAAGGTTCCAATCCAGCGTGGCCGCTTTCTGGCTCTATTCCTTTGGTAAGTTACTGAATGGCACTGAGACTGTTTTTCTCTACAAAAGTGGGGTGGAATAAGTCCTACCCTCCTCAAATACGGTCGGGTATTTGGAGGGACCTGGTAGGCAGTGACATTATGCAAGTTTCCTCCTCTTTTCCAATCAGGGGCTTCTTTTTAATCTAGGTCAGCTTTAGGAGTGAGAGATAGCCAGGCTACATCTGATGGAGGCAGGATGTCATTCACAGATAAGAAAAAGAAAAAAAAAAAAAGGCAACATCCTGGCAAGCAGGTGGAAACATGCATGCTAAGCATTGATGGCCCTTTCTGCCTTTAACCCCACGCAGCCATGAGTTCCGGGTCACGGTTTTGAAATAAATTGTTGCAATGTGAGCAAAAACAAGAAAAGGGGGAGGAGGGGGCTTTGGACTAGAGATCTCGAGAGTCACAATAATAAAAAGAATTCTTCCTACGGGGGTCCCAGCAGTAAAGGTGTTCTGTAGCTGGGAGTTCATAGCTGTAAAATCGAAATGTCAGTAGATTTAGTGCTATCAGATTAAGTGCCACCCCCCAATGGCCACCAGCTCTGACTTTAGTACTAAACATCTTACAGATGTTTTTTTTTTTTATCTCCTTTATCCTCTTTTCCAGCCAGTGTTATGATAAAGTCTCAAAGCAAATGTTACAACTTCAAAGCCTTTCACCTAATGGCCCCTTTGGTTCCCCAGGGGACTCTGGGGAGCCAATTGTATACCATGAATTATCCACTGGGTTATATCCAGTTTGCATAACGGACACTCACACTGCAGGAGAAAAACCTGTGGTCGAGGCTCCAAGGTGTCTCTGAGCTCCCTAGCAGCCCTTTCCAAAAGGGAAACTCGATGAAGTCCAGAAGGATCTCTCCCTCCTTAAAGGGAGGCAACACATACTTTGGGGGTGGTTTCTTTGGCTTGGCGCCTTTGAAGTGGGTTACCATCTAAAAGGCTTTGGGCTGGATAGTTGCTGTTTGCTTTTCTGGCTGTGGCTTCCGTGGTGCGAACACAGGATGTATCTGCCCTGCTACGTGCAGAAAGCCCACAGGATCTGGCAGGCCCTAGGTTCCCCCTCTTTGCCCCCACGATGTGCCAGACTTTGTCTTCATGCATGGATTCCAAACTCCGGCTCCATACATTCCATTCATACACTCCACTGACAAGTCTCCTGTGAAGTAGACAGTACAATCCCCATTTGACCGCGAAGGGAAAGGAGGCCCAGAGAGATAAGGTAAGCGGCCCAAGGTCGCACGGTCGGCAAGTGGTAGGGCCCCAGCTAGACCCCAGGTCTCCTGACTCCAGCTGCAGCTTCAGAGGTATAATGAGGGGTTTAAGCACACACACACGGAGCAGGTCACAGAGCTGGTACTCAGACCTAGGACTCGAGATTCCAAGTCCAGTGCTCGCTCCACAACACTCCACACCCTCCCAGCCTCCCGCCATCCATTATTTTTTTAATTTTTTTTTTCAACGCTTTTATTTATTTTTGGGACAGAGAGAGACAGAGCATGAACGGGGGAGGGGCAGAGAGAGAGGGAGACACAGAATCGGAAACAGGCTCCAGGCTCTGAGCCATCAGCCCAGAGCCCGACGCGGGGCTCGAACTCCCGGACCGCGAGATCGTGACCTGGCTGAAGTCGGACGCTTACCGCCATCCATTTAATAAATATTTACTGCCTACCTGCTGGGCACCAGAGCCGTTGAAGTCCTAAGGATACAGCTGTGAGTAAGACAGACAGCATCTGTGTCCACGCGGGCTCTCCTTCTAGTGGGGGAGACGGACTATAAATAAGGAAGCAGATAGGTTGACCAAATCATTCTGGTCGAGGTGAGTCTCACAGTGGAAATATTCAGGGGCCGTGGAGGGAAGGCGGGTGGGGGTGTGGGGTCACCGATTTCGATCAGGAGGGTCAGGAGAGGCTTCTCTGAGGAGGTAGTTATCTGAGAACTGCGTGATAAGTAGGAGGCAGACACAGAAGACAGAGCAAGAGGGGTGAGGGCCTGGAGGTGTGAGGTCTTTGTGACAGGGACTGATACGCGGGAGGGGTGGGGGGAAGGTCATGGATGAAGAGCTTCCGGTGAGGTTGGACAGAGGTTAGCCACAGGCCTTGAGTGCATGTGGAGGGCTGATATTGTCCTGAGAGCATCACAGAAGCGTGAAAGCGTTTTAGGCACGGAGGTGACGGGACCCTAATTTGCATCGTAGAAAGATTACTCTCAGTTGCTGTGTGTGCATGTGTGTGTGTGTGTGTGTGTGTGTACACACCCTGGAGCTGGGGGTGGGGTTGCACGTGGGGGGTGAGGGAAGCCAGGAAGATGCTTCTGTGGGGGCCCCAGCAGGCCTGGACCAGGGTGGTGGAGACGAAAATGGAGGGAGGAAGCGAGCGGATTTGGGTTATATTTAAAAACAAAGTCATCAGGGCCTGTGGGTGACTTGAAAGTGCGCAGTGGTGGGGGTCAGTGTTCAGAATGACTTACAGGCTCTGGGGTCCCTTGAGGATACCAGGTGAAGAACAGGGCCATCTATTTGGGGGCTGCTGGAACAGGACCGCGGGGGCAAGACCTGGGGGCAGTGTGAAGGCCCTGCAGTGAGGCCCGGGTCTCAAGTCTCACCCTGCGGCAGGAGCCCATCCAGCAAGCAAGCAGAACCCTCTGCCCACAGAGCAGGCAGATCACAATCCCCACTGTGCCCAGAGGCTTCCGGGGGCCCCAGCCAGCCAGGCCCTGCTGCAGCCAGGGCACTGCACTCTCTAGATTGGGTTCCTGGAAAAACTGTTCAATTATTGATAAGGAACCCTCCTGACATCATTGAAAGACGACGAGGCTCTCTCCTCGCCTAAGTCATGCCTCTCTGCCCTGCAGATCTGGGTCCCCCAGCTCAGCAGTGGGGATGCAGGGCGGAGGGCGGGTGAAGGAGAGGATGCAACAACTGAAATGCAGTCCTAACAAAAACACTCAGAACCTAAAAATGATGATGCTAATACTGTAATAACGGACATTTTCTGAATACTTGCTATGTGCTAGGCAGGATTCCAAGGGACCATACTCTTCTTAAGAACTCTAGGAGGCAAGTCCTATGGTTATGCACACTTTACAGGTGAGAAAACTGAGGCCAAAGGAGGTTAAGTAAGTTGCCCCAGGTCAGCCAGCTTCGCGATGGCAAAGCCAGGTTTAGACACCAATAGTCTGGCTCCAGACCCCATGGAAACCCCTACTGCTCTGAACTGCCTCATGTGCTATCCCAGGTACGGTGTGGGAGCTGCTAGCAGAGGAGGCTACTTTCCTTTTCCTCATTTGAAATGAATCAGTTACGGGCTTCTGGGTGGCCCAGTCGGTTAAGTGTCCGACTTCAGCTCAGGTCATGATCTCACGGTTCATGGGTTCAAGCCCTGCATCGGGCTCTCTGCGGTCAGCACAGAGCCCACTTTGGGGCCCCGGTCTCCTTCTCTCTCTGCCCTTCCCCCACTCATGCTCCCTCCCTCTCTCAAAAAACAAACAAATGTTCAAAAAAAATTTGGTTTTAAATAAATAAAATGAGTTAATTAGATACAATAATGTGGGAAACATTTAACTAAATCCCTGGTAGGGGCTTATATTTCCTATTTTACTTAGATGTACTAACCCCCTGTGAAATGAGGACTCTTGTGAGGCATATGTTACAGAGGAGAAAACTGGGGTTGATAGACACAAGAGGGTCTACCTAAGGCTGGGCAGCTAGGGAAGGACAGACCTAGAAACTGAACCTCGGTCATTTAACTCCAACGGTGGTGACTTCTCTAGCTGCTCTGTGCATATACATATATGTAAACTGTATAATACAAATTGCTCAAGTTCATTGGAAAGAATATTACCGTTTCAACATAGAGCACACGTGCCTTGTAGTGCATCCTGATGTTGTGACTGAGCCTTCTCATACCCCCAGGAAGCCTGGTGAAAGATCCATCTGAAGCTAAAATTCCAGCTGCTCCCATGTTTCTTTCTCTGATCGTGAGTGTATGCCTTTCTTTTCACGACCTTAGAAGAAAGGAAGTTAGACCCTAGATCCTTCTCTTCCATGTTCCACCAATTTACTGCTTTGCAATAGTCTATTGTTTCTCTTTTATTTTGCTGTCTTTGAACTGTTTTCAATATTCCTCCTTCTCCTCCTCCCTCCCTTCCCTCCTTTGTCATTCAACCAACATCCACTGAGCACTCGCTCAGCAGCTGTGATGTTGCAGAAAGATCACCAGTAGTGGGGCATAACAGGCCAGGGCTCAAATGTCCTTGACTGACTAGCTCTGTGATGTCGGGCAAGTTCTTTCACCTCTCTGGCCTCAGCATCCCCGTCTGTAAAATGGGCTAATCCTCCAATGTGCTCCGCACGGGTGGCCACAAAATAGAAGCACGGTCACAGCTATGAAAGTGTCTGATAGGGAACTTGGCATACAATGGGTACTCGTACGTATCGATGGACACTGAGACTTTGGGTGTGACGGGAGGCTCCGAATGGACCACAGACCCCACCCTGGAAGAGCCCTCTGCCTAGAGGGGGAGACAGGGCAGAAACAAGGCAGGCTGTGACAGGGCCGTAGGAAGGGGAAGACAAAGCGTCCCGAGGATTAGCAGAAAGGAGAAAGTCTTGTCATGAAAGTGCCTTAGGTTCTATAGAACAGCCTGGAAACACATTCCTCTCTTTCTTTCTCTGAGGGGTCAGAATGATGTTTTTCTAGGCCAGATCTGAATCTGCCCTGAATCCTCAGTAAAATAGGGCAGAAGGTAATGAGAAGGAATCGAGGTGATCCTACCTGTGATTGAGGCCAGCGGGCTTAGAAGCTGGAGAAAGCTCCCTCGGGCTGCTCCCGTCTTTTGGCAAGAGCCAAAAGTCCAAGTCTGCCCGGAGTCCTGGTTCTGCCACTTCCTAACTGTGTGACTTTCGACAAGGGCCCCACCACCCTAAAGCTTCGGGCCCACCACCTGGAAAATATGACTAAAACCAGTTCCCACCTTTAGGGCCGTTATGAACATGGAGAGACCTATATGCAAATTCAGGGCACATGGGATATGCATAAGGACCAGCTTTTAACTTTTGTTCTCTTCCTGGTAAATGGGGGCATATTGGGGACTCTTCTGAGACAGGTGAATTTTATTGGCCGATTCGAATTTTGGCGGCTCCGGAACAACCAAAGGGTAAGCTCCTGACAGTTTTCGGTTTTCGATGTTCAACAGAGGAAACTCAGAAATATGTGTGTTTTGAATCAATGGGAGCAAGCTATGTACTAGAGAGCCGGGCTCCTGCATTCAAAAGCCAAGTGTAGGGGCAGCCCCCATCCGACCTGATCTCACGCTCACACTGCAGGACAGGTGTAAGGTAGACTTGTTGGGGAGGATATCCAGGAGCACTTTTGTTGGCTACAGCCATCAAACTAGGGCAAACATTGTGTGCGGGCCAGCACCATCGGTATCTTTCAGAGCTTCGCAAAGCACACACATACACAGGGGCTCCACTGGGCTCATTCATGCAGTGAGCTCATGCATATGCATGAAGTAACTGTCCGGTGACCAATCAAGGGACACCATCTGAGCAGGAAAGGAAAGAGCATTAGGCCAGGGAAGCAGAACTCTGTTCAAATCCAGTCTCTGTCTCTTTCATATCTTTGAGCCTCAGTTTCCTCATTTGTAAAAATGGAGATAAGAAACTCGGGCTGTGGGGAATATTAAATTAGAGAAGCGATATGAAAATGACCTGACACAGCCCTCGAAGAGTAGTAGGGCCTTAATAAATGCTGGTTAAATTGGAATCTGCCGAGGACTACAGGACATAAAGATTTAACGAATATTTATTGCGATCCTACAGAATGTCAGCCTCGTGTCAAGTTCTGGGCGTGTGGGGATGAATAAAACATGCCATTGTGGGGTTTATATCTTAGACAATGGGACGGACACACAAATATCAGAAACGAAATCATAGAAGTAAAACTGATGCCCATGTTAAAGGACATGACTGCGTTTGCAGTCAGAGACACTCCTGGGCTTGCAAAGTCCCCTTTGGCTATTTCTGGCTTTGAAGAGTGTAGCCATAAAGAAAAATGAGATTCACTACCCCATTCGATTCGAGTTGGTGAAGAGACCCCATCCAAGGTGTAAGGGACAGAGGGTGACGTCAGGCTCCTGGCTTGGCCAGCACAAGCCTGCCAAGCACGTGCACCCACCATCCCACTCCACAAACCCAGAAACGGGCCACCACCATGGAGGTCCCAAACTTCTCTTTGCCTGCAAATGTCCCAGGGAGTCAATGGCCTCTGTGGTTATAGTTGAGACGCAGTGTTCCAGAAATCTTCCCTTTGCCCATCCAGTCCCACGCTCCAACCTCTTCCACTCTGCTCTGTGCCCTGGGGAGGCTTATCTGGGTGGATTGAATCTTTGGACCACCCTCCTTGCCCTCTGGTTCCTGGTTGGGCTCAAACAATGGGGAGTCTGAGCGGGCGATGGGAAGGAGGGAGGAGAGCAAGGCTGCAGGATTTAGTCCCCTACCTCCGCCTTGCTGGGTCACTGTGGGTTGGCTGGGTCCCTCTACCAAAAGCCACAGCTCCTGCAGGGTGGGCCTTTCGGCACAGTTCAGGTCACCGCTCTGTCCCCTCTCCCTTCAGGCCTAGGGGAGGTGACAGCACTCAGCTATTACTGGCCCCAGGGAACTGCACTACCCCTGTGGTTTCCCCACATCTTTGTAAATAGCTCCTTTATTAAACTCTTCTCGAATCACTAATTTAAGTGTGCCATCTGTTTCCTGCCAGTCCCTGACTGACACCTCCAGGTTCTCGGCCTGGATACTGCCTTACTCTGTGCATATATTTTTCTGGACCGGTGGAAAATAAGGCTGGAAATTTGGCCATGACAAGGTTGTCCTTCCAAATCTTTGCACATCCTGTTTGCTGTTCAGTTTGGGCCACTCACAAGAGTCTTTCCTGCCAGTTCTAAGAAAAAGTGGTTTTCGGCCCTCGTGTGAGATCAGGAATCTCAGACGTCTAAGGGGACAGAACTCACACAAACCACGGGGGTGTATTCACCTACCGTATGTGGTGCTTCTCACGACTAATTTGCAATGACACACGCCAAGTCCTCAGGAGAGCCCCTGACGCACAGTAGGTGCTGTTCAACCTTACTTGGTTGTATCATCGGCTTGCTTTTACTCCCTAATGGTTCACACAGACATTGTCCCAAACATCCATTCTGCTCTGTAGCCTTGTTGTTATAGATCTGCAGCAGGGAGAAATGCAATTCACGTTGTTTCGAACTCCTACTGGGTGCCAGGCACTTCAGGCCGTGTGGCTGAGCGTGGGACTGACATGGTGAACAGACATGATTTCTCTACCCATTTCCTGCCTCATCCTTATCCTAGCTCCTACCCTGGAGCCAGTTACGTCAGGCCCCTGTTGATGGCTCGGCCTCCCTGTGCGTAAAATCCGTAGAATAATGGTACCTACCTCTTGGAGGTGCTATGATTAAATCAGTAAGATGTGTGAACATGCTTAATAGCACACGTGCTTATTCGAATTTTGTACATTATCTCATTTCGTCTTCAGGGCAACCCTAGAATAGGCAACCTTGCAGGTCTGTGTGACCCCAGAGCCTGGCTCCAGCCCACCGTCTCTGTGGAGATTACGTGGGGGGAACAGAGTTGGAGGAGGGATGTAACGAACGCATTGACAGTTGCCGTCAGGGTGTTGGGTTGTTACTACGTGCATACAAAAAGGAAAGAAAGACTGACATGGCTGACATGACTGACATACAAAAAGGAAAGAAAGAAAATGGCTGTACCCATGGTAGGGAGGTGGGAGGCCCAGAACCCGGCCAATTGGAAAGCAGCAGCTGGCAGGACCGAAGCTGATCACAGTGACCATCAAACAGGAAGCAGGGGAGGACTCCAACTGTCCAGGTCGCCGTAATTCCCTCCTGCAGGACAGTGAAGGATGAGGACACTTTGACAAGGTCCCCACAGCCAGGCCCAGCTGTACAAAGCAGTGTCAGTGGCTCAGAAGGGACCGTAGGGGGGACAAGAGCCCCAGTATATAGTTTCTTCTCTGGGTGGGCTCCCATTTCCCGCTCTGCCTCCGCTCGATGCCTGCACCAGGGCAGGGCAAAACCGCCCCATTTCCCCCCTGAAAGGCATTCACTCGGGGAGGAGAGACGAACAAAAAGCAACGGGGAAATATCTGGCTTCGTCCGACACAAAAGGGTGGGATAAAGGACAATGTGTGTCAAACCTGGCATGAAAGAGACCAGGGACGAGGCTGATGAGGTGGGGACCCTCCCGAGAGAGGCTGCCAGTGGGACCTAACAGAGGGGAGCAGCCACTATGAAGGGCTGAAACTTTGCTAGAACTAGCTCAACTGTGGGTTGAAATCTTCTGGCTGGGATGGCTTCAGGGATTGACAGCTTTGGATTCCACACCTAGCTCAGTCTCCTGGCTGGCCTTCCAGCCACGAGCCTCTACTCTGTGATCCCGCCCCCGGGCATGTTTGACTGGACCAGGGGAAGAGGTCAGCTGACCCTAAAGAGACCAATCAGAATCTCACTGGAGGGGACGCCCGCCCCCCACCCCCGGGGGTTGTTTTGATTTGATTTTTCTCCCCTGTTTTGTTCACTGCTACATCTCAAATGTCTAAGGTAATGGCTGGCACATAGTAGGTACTCAGTGTATATTCACTGTATATAAACTGTCTCCGCACTTCTCATCAGGATTCAGCCTCTGCAGAGCTGGCACTGAGGAGCCTGCCCCTAACTTGGGATCGGAGGCAGCCACATTCTGCAAAATGGACTGTGGAATGTGCAGAGGGAAAAAGAGGAGGAGTAAGAAAGAGAAAGGAGAGGGAAGGAGGCAGAGAGAGTCCCGACAGGCGATGGGAATACATCCCTGTGTCTTCCCGGTCATGTTCCCTGTTGGCCTTAAGCTAGCCTGAGTGAGTCTCGATATTTAAAACCAAGTCATTCTAACCAAAACAGCATGTCTCCTTAGAGTCCCTCCCCAAAGGGATTGCTGAGAATTCCTGTGCGCTCTTGAAGTATTTTTAGCTGAGTGCACTTGGAGGCATGAAGGACAACTTTAGCCCTTCACCAAATACCTTGTCTGATCTGCCTACTGAGACACGGAGGTGGGAGGGGGTAGGGCAACTCTAGAGCCTGACGACCTGACTCCCAATCCCGGCTCCTTCCCACCCATCCTGCAACCTATGGCAGGTTATCCGACTTTTCTGAACCTCAGTTCCCTCCTTTGCAAAATGAACATGGGAAGAGCTCCTACATCCGTGGGTTATTTGAGAATATAAAGTGCTTTGCACAGCGCTTAGCACATGGTTCGTGCTGGATAAGTGATAATAATGTATCCAATACATCGAACAAGCAAGATTCCTATAAAACAACTTCTTATTTTTGGCCTATCATTTCCCTTTATACCTACTCATTGTGTGCAATCTATTCCTTGCACCAGAATGAGAATATGGTCAGGCCCATGAGTTTCCTAATCACTGTTAGGTCATAGAAGGTCTAGTGATCATCCTAATTCAGGGACACTGCCTCCATTCATTACCTCTGTCTCCTCTCCTCTTCCTGATAGGGCCTACCGCCAGCATTTCTGCTCCTCCGTGAGCTTGCGAGCCTGTTTTCTGGATCCTCCAAGAAGGTAAGGGGGATAGAAAAGTTCTCAGTTGTGTGTATTGTCGAAGGCTGGCTTTGCACTCTCTGAGTGTGACAGATGTTTTAGGTTGACATTTAGATTTTCTGGAGACGTCCCTGCTGTGACCACCTATGATTACAACCTCTCACCTGCCACCTAGGGTCATATCCCTACTTCCCCTCCTCTGCTGCCATCAGCCACGGTCACTTCCAAGAGCATGCGCCAGACCCAGGCCCCCCACCCCCCACGGCAGGGCACATGACACAAGCTCTCTGAGAGTCCCCGATGGCCTAAGGGCTAAGGCCGAAGCACAAACTCCTTTTCCGAAGAAGTTTTCACAAACTCTTCCCCACATTTCAACAGCCCAACCCAGTTCTCTCCTCCAAAGCGGTGAAGAGCTTGGAGAAGTGTGCAACTGGTTTTTGGGTTTTTCTTTTGTACAGGCTTCGCTTGGCTGGCCCCGCCCGTGAAATGTAGCCGCTGTCGCACCTTGGTGCCTCTGCTAAAACCCCCATTTTGATCTCCTGTTAACAAACCGACACATGCATTTAACCTTTCCGTTCACAAAACGTGATCAGGTGCGTTGTGTCAATTCGTCACAGCAACTCTATCAAGGTGGCAATTCTGTTCTCCCCATGTTACTGATGAGGAAACTTGAGGCACAGAGAGGTCGAAAAGCCTGCCTGAGATCGCCCAGCGGAAGATTTGCAGGCAGATTTGCACTGTCAGCCCGATTCCTTTTCACGGCAGCATGGAGCTTCCCGAAGAGAAAGGCACATAAGGGCTCTGTACCCTTCCTCTGTGCTGCCTGGCACTTGGGCTGCGAGCCTTCCATGGCCCAGGGCACTCCCGATTCGAGGGATGTCCTAGAGGACTGCCCTGAAAGGCAGCGGCTTCCTTAGCACAGGACTCAAATACAGACCGAGACTTCCTTGATGCGGATTGAGGCAGCCAGCCCTGTGACTGGCAGCTGGGTTCAGAGAACCGGCCAAAAAAAGCCTTGCTTCCTTTGCACATAAAGCGCCCATTCTCAGCCACACACACTGGCACAGACACTCACAGACCAGAGCCTCAAAGGGCCGGACAATAAAACAGACACAGGCCAGGGCAAGAGATTTTTTTTTTTTCCAAATGCAAAACGCAGATAATACTCAACACTTATATACCATTTGCATAGGAGCTGAAATTTTTCTAGGAAAGGCAGAGATTTCTTGTGCCAGAGTTTTGGGGGCAGATGGCTGGGGGAGGTGTCTATAAAGACAGCTTTATAGCCTGCGGCCACTTCCTCATGGTGATCAGCACATGGGCCCAAAATACACCAGCTCCCTTTCCCCCCATGTTTCTCGTCTTCTACCCATCTTCCTCTCTCCTTGTCCCCTCCCTCTCTCCATTATTGATACCTTCTAGTGGCCAGCCCTGGGCTAGCTACAGAGATGAATGATAGTCAAACCTGTCCTCTCTTGACTCACAGTCAGGTAGGGAAGCAGAAAAGGAAAAACCAACAAAGAACACCCGGGATAACAAAGACGGAGATACCTGCAGAGTGCTGTGGGACCACAGAGTGGGGAGGAGGGATCGAGAGGAGTTTCAAGATATCTTACAACTGGCGCAGACAGACAAGTCTGAATGGTTGCCCAACGCATCAGAACATATCCCAGCCTTTACACAGAACTGAGGGAATATCAACTCGTGGCGGGCTAAGAGAGAGCTTCATAGAGGAGAGTATGCTTGAGTTGAGTTGTGAGGGCATGTTCATTAGACAGACAGACTTCAAGAGGGCGAACTGCGGGCCGAAGGAAAGGTCAAGGCAGAGACGCAGGAAAGAGAGTCCAAAACAAAGTTCCTAAATGCAAGCCTGTAGTTCGCAGGAGGTTCGATCAAAGAAACAGCGGTCTGGTCCAACAACGGAAACTAAACCATCTTATTTATGACATACATCTGTTGGGCAAGATAAGGAATTTTCAAGCGTGGTTTTTTACAATATACAATGCAGTACAAGCCATAGAATTTAATGCCCCAGGAAGGTACAGTTGTGCTGTGCACAGCCTCCCAGGTTAGAAATGGTCAGCTGGTCTTCAGGTTAAAGGCCCTTAGCTTGGTGGTCATCCTTTTGCTCCTCTGTCCTTGGAGTGTCTGGAACCCCCTGATTCTCAGTGGCCCAAATACCTAGATTTTGTCCAAAACCCAGTACTGGTTTTCCCAGATGTAGGAACATGATGAAAATCTAATTGACCGCACCCTGGTCTTGGGGATGCTAGCCCCTGATTCTCAGCTGCCCCAGTCTTTGTGTAATTAACCTTTGGACCCCAGAAATGAAGGCTCCATAACAGAATTCGAAGGTCCTCTCCAGGACAAGAAGGAGCTTCTGGGCTGAGACCTTTTCTCTCGGCACTCTGAACGTCAAAACCCAATCGAGTATAACCGCCATTGCTTGGATCCATATCTCTAAAGTGACCCAGCCTGAAAGGCACCAAATAACGTCCAAATTTTACCCCCACGCAGTGAGAAAGGAAGAAAAATAAAATCAGGCTACTTCATCATGTGTCTCTCATGAACGCGTCTTATGAATATTTTGCTTTAAAAGACTAATGTGCTGAGGACTTGGGAAAACGTATTTGTGTGCATTCATTAAGTCTCCGACTCAGAAACACATTCTGGGACTAATTATTTTTTAACTAACTAATCAGCATGTTTCATTCATAAATTGGGATTTATCAGTACAGCACATGAAAGGAGAGAACATATTATTATTTTAATTTGGTTAATATGCAAAAACGCGCTGTGTTTGTAATGACCTGCTTTCACTGAAGAGAGGCAGGCTAGAAATAGCAGCAGCTTTCTCTAATGAGGGTGCTGGCTCCCGGCCCCAGCTGCTCGCCACTAGATACTCTGTTTGCTCCCTGACCTACCAGTGCGTGTCTCCTGCAAGGAGGCAGGAGCGATTTCCTCACGAGGGGAAACCCTGAACGCCAGTGTGCTGGTTCTGCTGATAGAACCAGTTACACCCGCTTTGTTAGTGGGGGAGAAAAAGGAAATCGTGGAGCACAAGGGTGGAGGGTGGTGGGAAGGAGCATTCACTTTTGTTGGCTATAAAACACACACGCGCGCGCGCACACACACACACACACACACACCCTGAACCTGTCAAGAATAGGGCCCAAATCCATTAATAAGAGATTCCACTCTAATCTAGTGATTCGTGTCTTCTCTCACCCTATTGTGCCTGCCATCCGAGGTGCTGTTTGTCTGTCATGCAAATAAATCCTATTCTGAAGTCCCCTGATAAAGGGATTTATTTATCAGCCCGACCTGAGTATCCCATTTGTTCCTGCAAATGAGCAGCTCCTCCTGGCTCCCACGCACCCTGATTTAGAGCCCCGGAACTAGGGCTGCAGGTTCGCCCAGTTTATCAGGAGCCTGGATTATCTCCCCACCCCCTCCAACTGTCAGGTCCTGCTTTGAGCCACAATTGTCTTGCCCCCGTGGCCTGCAGAATTGCTCTGGCCTCACACAGAAGCGCAGTGTCGGGAGGGGTGGGGGCAGAAGTCACCACTGGCCTTTCAGTGACGTACTGAAGCAGGGTCCAGCTGCATTCTTTCTGTCCAGCCCTGGTGCCAGTCGGCCTCGGTCTCCGGCTGGGGACATCCTGATGTGGCACATTCTAGAACCAGGAGCTGCTTTTGTGTTTTAGAGAAGGACATTTCCTCTTCCGTTTTTTTTGTTTGTTTGTTTTTTGGTTTTTGTTTTAATTTTTACTCTATTTTTAGAGCTACTTTTAAATTATGAAAGAAATACAACACGTTCAGTATAGAAAATTTAGGAAAAGGGGAAAACTATCTATTAAAAACTCTATAATCCCACCACCAAGAGTGCACAGTCCTATTTGGGGTGTTTCCTTCTGCCCCTGTGTGCCCGTGGCAGAACAGGCCCTCTCAGTGAGTGAGCAGTCGGGGCTTCCTCTATTTGTGAAGCAATACTGTATAGCAGGGTGGGGGAAAATTATGCTGTATTTTAAATGTTTACATGCAACAAACAGAGTCACATGATTATTAAATGGCAACAGTATATCTGTGAGTAAGTGGAACTATTCAGAGTATCCCTGTGATTATTTATAAAACGGCATTTAAAGATCATGTCGAGAACTCAGCCTGGATGGCTGAGTTGGTTGTGCGTATGACTTCAGCTCAGGTCATGATGTCACAGTTTGTGGGTTCGAACCCTGGGTCGGGCTCTGTGCTGACAGCTTGGAGCCTGGAGCCTGGTTTGGATTCTGTGTCTCCCTCTATCTCTCTGCCCCTCTCCCACTTGTACTCTCTCTCTCTCTCTCTCTCTCTCTCTCTCTCAAGAATAAATAAATAAACATTAAGAGAAAGAGAGAGATTGTGTCAAAAGGCTAAATTTGAGACCTTAAGTGAACATGAGACCCAGTCAAATTGCTCTCCTGGGTCCTGTACCCCACCCTCATGGGCTTTGTCTATGTGCCTTTGTGCTTGTATTATATTAGGGATCATACTATCTTCACATTTTTATATTCTGATTTCATAGTACTTTGTTAACATTTTTACAAGTCCATAAAAATTCTTCTGCAACCAAGTTTTGATGGCTACCCAACATTCCATATGAAAACTTACCACTTAAGTTTTACCCATTTAATTGAACACTTCAGATGATTCAGATGATTCCTTTTTCCCCCCACTATGATAAATAATACTGCACTGAACATCTTTTTTTTTTTCATGTTTATTCTTGAAAGAGAGAGAGCGTGCGCAGGGGAGGGGCAGAGAGAGAGGGAGGCAGAGGATCTGAAGCGGGCTCTATGCTGACAGCAGAGAACCCGACATGGGGCTCGAACTCATGAACCTTGAGATCACAACCTAAGCCGAAGTCAGATGCTTAATCGCTTAATCGACTGAACCACACCAGGAACCCCTGCACTGAATATCTTTATATGAAAATCTTTGCAGCTCTCTGTGGTTACTTCCTTTGGATGGATTTCTAAAAGGAAAATGACTCACTCACAGGCCAGGAACATTTTAGTGTCTTGTTTCACGTTGCTCAATTTATTCCCAGATAGGTGGTACTGATTTATCACGAAAGTTAGAACATTTTCATTGCTGTAATTAGTCTTTAATTGCAGAACTCATTCACAGAATACAGGCTCTTTGTACTCTCCTCCAATCTCTGCCTCCCTCACAGGTAGCCACGGTTTGCGATTCAACAACCGTCCTCTGGTAAAGCATTTAATTTGTTATCTGAGTGTTTATATGAAATGTGTCTCTATTGAACTAATAAAAACTTGTGTATCTCTGTAACTATAGGAAACATGATATTTTTGTGCCCGCACAATGTAAAAGTCACTTTTTTACACAAATGATATATTGTATGTATGTTGCTTGACTTCCCCCCCCCACCCCCCTTCGGCTGTCTTGGAGCTTTTACTGTGTGTATATAAATCTACTAACCCTAACTTTCCATACAGTTCCATGGGATAGATATAGCCTAGTTTTGACAACCATTCATCTCTGCACATTTTGGTTGATCCCATTTTTTTTTTTTTATTTTTACGAAGAGTGCTGTGATGTATACCCTTTTACACAAGCAAGTTATTTGAACAGGTTTTTTCTTTACAGCAGAAACCAAGAAATAGAATTTCTGGGTCATGGGCTATGTACATTTTTGACAGGCACTGCCAGAGTGTAGAGGGTGTTTTAAATTACTTTTATTAGGGATATTCTGGAATGCCTCGGACTTAGGCTTCATTATCAGGATGTAGATCTGAAATGTTCTATTAGGTGGGATGTCACCCAAAGGTCTGTTCATATAGTCAGTCATTCATTCATCTGTCCATCTCTATCTTCTGAGGATCCAGCATGGCCCTTCAACACATAGCACACAGTTGTCAATGAATGTGGGTTAGGTGCTCTCCTCTTCACCAGCCACACCCTTGAGGGGCCTCACCCCGACACCCGATTCCTTTCCACACCTGCCAACCCCTAGCTCAGCTTTCCAGACAGCGCTCAAATTTCGCCTCTTCTTGGAAGCCCTCCCCGGAGCCCAGGCTGAGTAAGGCAGCTTCTCTTCCGTGTCCCCATGGCACCCTTATTTTACTGGCTTGTCATGCTTACTGCAATTTGGAATCTAGTCATCTCTCCCCTCTTGGCCTGGATAGTCTTGGAATCTCAAGGGTGCGTCACCTGATGCATGTGTGCGGACTGCTGACTGAACCACGTGCATGTACACAGTGCGGTCTGTCACCTTCGAAATGGAACAGGCCAAGCGTAGGCAGCATTTTTCAGACAGAGCACCACGGAAAAAGGCTGTAAACAATTAGATGGCTAATAGTTGACCCTCGATGGTGATCATGATGTTGATAAAAATGATGAATGATCGGTAAGTAGAATATATCATGAACTCTCCCCCACACACAAATTTAGAACCTGGTCATTCACCTCTCTGGAAAGTGTTCATAACACTCCTCACTTCGATATTTCTCCGTGAAATCGAGAAGTTTCTTAGGCAATTTATCTTTTGAAATGCATCACAGGGATGACAAACAGCAGCAGAAACATGGCTCAAATAGTTGGAGTGTGGCAGCTTACTGTCATCAATCTCTGGGCAGGGTCTCAACTATGAAAAGAAATGGATGAAAAAAAGACTGGAAATAAAGATATCAGAATGTGAATAATGGTGGCGTCCACGGAGTTAGGGCAATGCATGAGGTTCTTTGTGCTTGTTTAAACCTTTTGGATTATTTTGCCATGCATATAAATTCATTTTAAATCAGAAAAATAGAAACCACCAAAAAAAAAAAAAAAAAAGTCTAGAGGGGGCGCCTGGGTGGCTCAGTCAGTTAAGCGGCCGACTTCAGCTCAGGTCATGATCTCACAGTCCGTGAGTTCGAGCACCGCGTCGGGCTCTGTGCTGACAGCTCGGAGCCTGGAGCCTGCTTCGGATTCTGTGTCTCCCTCTCTCTCTCTGACCCTCCCTCGTTCATGCTCTGTCTCTCTCTGTCTCAAAAATAAATAAACATTAAAAAAAATAAAAAAAAAAGTCTAGAGGTTAATCATATTTCTAAGGAGAAAACTTTAAATAATTGCGATGTGTGTACATAGATGACAGAAGAAAGTAGTTCCAAAAGGGCTAACCTGAAATATTTGCTCTCAGATTACCTAGTCACTCATTCAACATTAATTGGATACATGGCGAGGGGCGGCGTGGCTGGATGCCCCCCTCATGAAGCTCACAGTTTAGTGGGAGCCACAAACTCAAGTACTAATGGGGGTCAGGCAACAAAGAGAAAGAAGTGAAATCCACCTGCTGGCCCACTATTAATATTTACTAACATTTGCAGGCCCAGGGAAAGAGTATAAATGGAAGTCCATCCACCATATGTCGAAATACTTACAAGTTATAAATAGAATTAATAAACTGAAGTATCGGGTAGTCTCCTACATTGACAAATACACCTTTTACAATGACCTGTAAGGCCAAGTTCAAAGTTAGAATTCTCGGACTCCTCAGACTTCCTTACCTAAAGATGATGTTACGGAGAGAACTGGTCCCTAGCCCAAGATAACACACACACGTGCACACACACACACACACACACACACATGCACACACTGCAACAGACCATCCACTCTTCTACTCTTCCCATGCCTGACTTGAGCTCACACAGAAAAGGACTTTGTGCAAATGGATGGGCACCTTGGCCTGCACATTCAAGTTTCATTCCTTTCCCTCCTCACCAAAACACCCTAGCTTTCTCTTGCCATTCCTTAGGCCCAGGGTATGTGTGCCATTCACCTTTGGAAGAACTAACTGACAAAGAGGTCTCTACAGGCTCTGGAAGCCGGCACAGGTCATACGGGCAGGGAGTTCCAGGGTCCCTCGGCTCCAGTAGTATGGTTTATAAGAGGTAGTGCAGGCATCCCTTGGCTCAATGAACTTCTGGCTGCATGAAGAAGGGCACCTTTGGAGAGGGGACAGAGTGGTGCCTCTAAGGCATGGGGCCAAAGGCAGGGTCCCACTTGCCTGACTCCTTAGTCAGCATTATCAGCTGGATGGATTGGGACCATGGCGAACTAGATAGCAAACGCCCCATCTTACAAGAGTAGCAACTACTTAACTCCAGCCCCAAATTGCCATATGTAGGAATGCAGATGGCCACATCTTCCATTAAAAAAAAAAATACAAGTCTTGGTTTTCTTATGAAATTGCATAATTTCTACATGATAGCAAGTAATAACTTAAAAAAAAGGTAAATTACTCTGCAAGCCCAATCTAAAGTATCCGTGAACCACCTGTCTGTGACCTCAATGGAAGGAAAGAAAATCAAAATTCCATTTATATGTTGCTTGACCATTATTTGGTTTTGAAAATGATATTCACCAATTCATTCATGTCACTCAAGCCCAGAAGTAAATGATGATATGTCTCCATTGCTGTATGTACGTTTGAATTTCATGCATCTTCTGTTTTCCAGCAGAAATCCAATTTACTTGGTACCTTCCAGTACTGACATATGTCCCCGTAACCCATCAGCAAAGGCCTGATGTATGGATTTTTTTTTCGTGATGCTGAGTTTCATCATGTTCTTCTCTGGTCTGCCAAAATGATTTGAGCACATACCTCTCACTGCACTTCCTATACACCTGCTGTCATGAGCTCTTTATAACCATCAATTTGAGAATCATCTGCGTGTCCCCAGAGCCTACCACGAAGTCACATCATAAACTATTTTATTTGTATATGTGTTTTATTTGTTCTGAACTGAGTTTGTTGGCGGTTGGTGCTCTGTAATCACCCACATCTCCCCAATCACAAGTGAGTAATAATCATAGCTGACATTTTGTGGACATTTGCTCTAGGTGGGGAGCTCGGACAGGAGCTTTACATGCATTGCCTCATATTATACTCGCAACTAACTGCTTAACAATTTTTATCCCTGTTTTCCAGATGCAGACACTGAGGCTCAGAAAGACAAGCAGACCTGCTCATGAGTCATCCAGCAAATGGCAAATGGCACTCTGGCAAATGGGATTGAGACCAATCCCATTTAAAAGGTGTGCGTTCCTAACCAGTAAGTCAGTGCTTCCCTAAAAGTGCCACCGACAGTCCTTTGAGATGCTTTCAGCATAAACCCTGAATTACTAGACTTGTGTTTGAGTCCATACATGTTTATCTCAGAGTGTGTTAGGAAAAAGTAAATGACAGCATCTGTTTATGACATGACGTTGCTTTTTCTATTTATATTGGTCCACAACATTTTCCTTTTCAACTTATTTAGCTAAGTTCTAAAAAATTGAGTCCATTTACAAATAACATTGGGTGAATAATAGAAAAGGTAATATAATAATACAGCAAAAATTATGTGCTTGAGCATATAAAAAGATTAGAATTCGAAAAACTCTGCCTCGTAAACCACCATCTAGGGATTAAAAAGAAACACAAGCACAATGAAATGAATGTTTAAACTCGCACCATGCACTTGCAAGTTCGTAGAACGTTGCTTAGAAAATGCATCCCAGACCCTGCCTAATGAGGGCTCCAAGCAGCCTCTAAATTCCTAAATTTGAATCATGTTTATTTCTTTTCCCTTTTTCTATTTTTAGAACTTAAATGGCCGAATGGATTCAAAAAAAACGCCTCTAAATGAAAAATGAGCGAGGGGCCTGGAGCTCTCCTCTGCCTCATTTTAACTCTGAGCAAATGGTGAATTACAGCACCCTGGACATTGTGGTTTCTAACTGCCAAGCTGCCAGGCTCTTAAATAACAGCCACACAGAAGTGTGGCCATAATGCTACCTATTTCTCTTGCTAAATTATTTATGCATTTATTATATTTTACATGGGCTGTTGAACCTGAAGGTGCTTTTGTGGGGACCGGGTCATTTCTAGAAACCCATTACTGAGAATCAACTCAGCTACCTTAGAAACGGGTACATCCAACTGTATATTGATCATTAATATTATATAATTACTGCCTCTGTAGTTGTTTTGGGGGTGGTGATGACTTTACACGTATTCATATGTGTGTGTGTGTGTGCACTATCCAATGGCTTCAAGGCAATTCACCTCATTAAGAAGCTGTTTAACATTGAGGGTATATCAATACAGGCTAGCTTAATGCAATCGTGGAACTGTACCTAAACTTACTTGGCCCAACGAAGCTATTACCCTGTATAATGTGCTTTACACAAGATTGAAGTGGTTTACTAAGTTTATAAAACCACTCTCCAGGATTTACAGTGACTGATTCGCCAGAAAGATCTTCAGCATCGTAGAAGTGTTATGCCAATATAAACTTGGTGTATACTAATAGGAGATGGCCGTATTTTTCATAAAGCAACACAAAAGAGCAACGATAAAATCTAGAGTACTCTTTATAAAATCTTCCAAAGTGTGTTCGTTGTTAAATCCAACCTAACATGTATGACTTTGGATTTACTCGTGGCTTGTGTGTCAGAAAAAAAAAATGAAAAAATTCAACCTTAATTCATCACACACTCATTAAAGGCCTACTATGTGCTGGCATAATGTCAGGCCCTGAGGATACAAAAGAGAAAAGAGTGCCTGACCCAGAGGAGCAGCTCTAGTGACTGGGATCTAAAAAGTCATTTACATAATAGTCAATTACATGGCCAAGCGTCTCTGCCAACTTAGGAGAAGACACCACCTTTGCTGGGCGGTCAGAGGAGGCCAACGAGGGTGCTTGAGTAGGAGTTCCCCTGGCAAGCAAAGCAAGTGTTGTTGGCAAACAGACACACATGGAAAGGCCTTAAGGACGTTGTGTGATGACCTTGGGAGACATTTTTTGACTTCTCCAAAGACCCTCCCTTTACCTTTGCTAGCAGAATTCCGATTTTGTTTTCCGTTTCATGTTGGGAGTTCTTTGGTCTCAGGAAAGGTGGGCCCAGGTTTGCTCTAGATCATGGCATATGACCTAGGTCTGACCAAAAAGATGTAAAAGGAAGTATGCCAAAGGCCCCTGGGAAAGACCTACTCTCCTTGATCAGAAGAAACCTCATGACCAGAAACTCAACTCTTTGAAGCCCTTAGTTTCTTGCCTCTGAAAGTCACAGTACGATGACTAGGTCTGTGGCAGACATCTTAAGACCCTGAAGGAAAGGCCAAGAACATCTAGAGATTCCAACCCAGAGCTCTGACATCACTGACCAGTCACCTCCCACCAGCAACCGCCCACCTCTAGACTCCTTGATGTGTGAGAAAAATAACCTCTTATTGGTTAGGTCATTCTTACTCATGCATTCTGTGGCTTGTAGCAAATGGTATTTGTGACTGATGGCAGGTTCATGGAACCTCAAGTTTTTCAAGATGGTTGGAACAAGGTTCTGGGGGAGCTGCACAAAATGACGCTGAACCATCATCTGGTTGGTGAGGTACATGGGATGCCATGTTAAGGAGTCTGGCAGTGCTTTTCAGACAGTGGGTCCTTTTCTAGTGGGGTCCACGAGATGGCTGCACGTGGTACCCAGACAATGCAGTGTGTACTCCTAAGTCGCACAGTGAGAAACTGAGTTCCCTTTCCATTCTCTTTCAGTCCCTCTAATTATGTAAAGGAGACCTTTCAAGATTGGGCTAGTAAGCCTTTAGCACCTTTCTAACCTTATTAATCTTCCTTTTTAACACGGAGGAAGAAGCCCTCGAAATTAGGGCCTTTGATTTGTAATCTGGGATCTAGGAGAAATTCACACCATTATTTTGTTTTCAATATTTATATGTCACAACATACTTTTAGGTTCTAGTGAATGATAATTGTTGTTCCTTTTGAGTGGTAAATCACATTACCTTGAACAAGTTTTTAAGTTTTTTTTAGAAGGTAGGACAACTTAAGGAAACCTATTAAATGCAGGAGCTACCCCCATATGGCAAAAATTGTGAGGCTGGAATGAAAATCCTTGAGGTTTGAAAAATACACAAAGCCACTGAAAGTGTTTAAACAATGGAGCCATTAGACTCCCCATTTAGAAAGACTCAGTGAGCAAAGCCAGGTATTAAGCCTGAAGATAGCATCTGCAAAAAAATCCAGGTGAGACCTGAGCAGACTTGAACCAAAGTAGGAGATGGAGGGAAGGAGGAAATGCTGAAGAGAGGAAATGAAGAAAACCTGGGGTCCAACTCTAAGAGGATGGAGGAGGAGAGAGGAGGAGTTTAGGATGACTCCTATGTTTGGCTTAGCCAACCGAGAGAATGAATCATGGCACCATTTAGCAAACCAGAGAAAATGGGAGGTGGACTAAGGCTGGTCACAGTGAATTGAAGGCCCAGTGGGGACGTTCAATGGATCACTAGTCCTCACAGCATGTTCCATCAAACCAGCAGCACTGGCATCACTTGAAAACTTGTTAGACGTGCAGATTCTTGGCCCTACCCCGTACCTATTCAATCAGAAATTCTAGTTTTAACCAGTCCTCCAGGTAATTCTGAAGCACGCTAAATTTGAGGACCACTGGGAAGAGGAAGAGTTCTGGGTCAAACTATCTGAGCAAAATAACTGATTTTAGATACGGCCCTTCCCTGGACCTGTTTCCTCAACTGCAGAATGAGGGCACTGACTCGAGTACACAATTCAGGTACGACACTGAACTTCTCTAGGCCAAAGTGCCTCATCCATCAGTATTCACCTCCCCTATTCTTCACTGGTGATAGAGTGTCACTTTTTAACGAGTCACCTGAGCGTGAAATAAAGACCATACTTCCCAACCTCTTTTGCCCAAATTGCATATGGCCAAGTTCCTGCCAGGGGAAGGAAAACGGAAGTGATGTGTAGGTCTTTCAAAAAGTTTCCTCAAACAGAAGGGCCATATCTTCTTCATCTTTTCCCTCCTTCCTTCAGTCTAAAATACAGATGTGATGGCTGGAGCTTGATCAACTATCTTGGATCATAGGCAGAAGTTACATTTTAGGGAGGGAAGGAATGGGATAGAAAGAACCCAGCTTCTGATGACTTCCTGAAACCACCCCACCAGCCCTCAATTGATTCTCTCAAACCCCTTTTATGTGAGAAAGGAAGTTGTTTTTGCTTGGGCCATTGTGATTTTGTTTTTTTCTGTGCTCTTACATAATTTTGAGAGAATCTCTTGTACTTTAAAATTTATGAGAAAGCAGTATGAGAAAATTTAATCAGAATATCCTGGGGGGGACGGGGCCTAGAAATCTGCATTTGACAGGCTGCTAAGAGGCCCAGTGCACACTAAAGTGTGAGGCTGGATGCTTATGAATCAACTCATAACTGTTCTTTAGGAATATATATACTCCAGGAATAGGGGACCAGGAAACTTGGATATAAAAGAAGTTAGTTACTTAGTAAAGAATTTAGCAATTTTTTTTTTTTTTTTATAATGCCTTTCTTTGAACCTTTATTGGTTAAGAGTTCCAAAGTGAAACCCTTTCGGTAGTAAAAATTCCGGCTGAAAGGAAATCATCAGATTGAACCAGTGCCTATGAATTTATGGCTATGCTGGGGCTAGAATTTGGGTCTGACCTCTGGGCCCTACGTCTTCCCTGCAAGCTCCAAAAAGCTATTCTTTTTCTAGTCTCACAGGTGAAAATCCTCCGGCCTATCCACAGGGTATGAGATGGCAGCTGTTCAGCAGTAAGGCCAGGGTTTGGTGCAGGGAAGTGAAGTGTGTCCAATCAAAACAGCAAGGGGTGATCTAGGTCGGCAGCCCATCCACATAGGTGGCCGAGGCCACAACAGTCATCCCATGTGATGCATGTCACAGTTTGGAAGGTCAACCCCCTGTTCCTGCTCACCTACATCTTTGCCAGGAGAAGGCAATTTCAAGTGAAGCATGTCTGTGTCCAGGACCTTTCCAAGCCATTTAGGCAGTAACAGTGCATTGGAGGAACTGACTTCACCACCCCCACCAAAATGGCTTGTTAATATGGACTCTATGTTAATGATAATAACCTTGAATGAGAAAGCAGGGAGAAAACAGTGTTTAAGACGCAGAGGGTTCGTGCAGATTGTAAAACAACAAACAAAAAGGGAAAATATAACCCAGCAATTAACGATAAAACAAAACGAAACAAAACAGTGGTTTTTTTTTAAGGAAACATGTACACTTTTCAATATCAAAACGGGGTGGAGATCGGAGGCGGGGTTTAATAAAACCTACTTTCGGGACTTGGTTTTTTTTCTGTCTAGCTTGCCTTCTGGGAGTAAGCTTCCAGATGCTTGTGGACGAGAAGATATTCCAAAAGTAATTCCACTCTTCTCTCTTCCTGTACCTTCACAGGACCTGCCTCTGAATATACTACTCTTATATTTTCTTAGTTCCAGTAAAATATATATTCTACCACTACATTAGAAGGCTTATTAACAGAGCTAGGCAAAGTAGCTGGGTATTAATCTCTTAGGGGACGGGACCATGAACCTGCCCAGACTTGCCTTCTCACTACAGCTCACTACTCAACAATATCAAGGACACCGTGTCCTTCAATTCCATCACAGAAAGCTCCTGGGCCACCAACTCTAAACTCTCAATGGATCAACTGCTTTGAATGTTTCTGCACGCAATAAGAATGTGCTCATATAATTTACAGTAGTACCTAGGTACTTTTTTGTATGGGTGTCATCTTTTCACAAGGTGCCTCTGCGTTTTACTCAGATGAACTGAAGCAGGGCCGCCACGTTGTATAACTCCAGGGGGTGGCATTCCCATAATAGTCCGTGGCGCCTTATGGAATTGCACAGTGCACAACATGAGTGGCCTTGGGTGGTGGCGCTGGTTACTAAAGTCACCAGACAGGCCCCTGGGGAGTGGGGTGTGTGCTGTTGGGAAGGCTGACGGATGCTTCAAGGGCAGTGGTGGAGGACATCAGAGTTGGGAGTGGGGCAGAGTTCACTCTGGGTGATTACGGGGTGAGATTTATATCACCTGCCAAGCTTTAAAAGAGGCCGGTGAAGGAGATATTAGGGTCATGCTTCCTGGGAGGCTTGGGTTTGGGGTGTGGTTGACCTCAAACCCCAGAGGGGGCTGGGCAACAGCCAGCAAGGTACAGGCATTCACTACGCTACAAGTTCTCTGAAGGTGTGTCAGCTCCTTGCTGGACAGGGAGGGAGGTTTATTTGTTTCGCTTTGTTTGTTTTTATCCGGTAGCACCTTAATGTTTGTGCAGAGCTTGCTTTCTCTGCAAACGGAAAGGTTCCCAGGGAGCATGCTTCATGGAGGGGCTCTCTTCTGCCAGCACAGCGTTCAAGCCAGCACTCATCTACAACTGTAGATCCCTTTGGAGATCCTAAATGGAGCTGCTGAATTGTTGTCATGGTTACCTAGGCCAGTTTCCGAGGCCAGAATGTTTTTAAGGAGGGCAGCCCTGGGGTGGGTATCCTGGGTTTCTGAGTAGACAAATGATCCAAGAGAATTGTTTCCCTCTTCCTTCTCCCAAGCTTCTCCTCCCTAACCAGGAGCCTGGTGTCTATAGTGACAATTAGCTCCAGTCCAGCCTAAACCTACTGCCCATACTTGATTTAGTCCTAAAAGAACAGGCTGACCTAGCAGCACCCTGACTGTGGCTCAGGTCTGCCTCCTCCCCTGTATAAAGCAACACGGGTTCCTGGATCCTGTCATGCTCACAGCTGCTTCTAGGCAAAAGACACTTGTGAAGTACAAGTTCTCTGCACTTAATATGTTAATAAGGAACTGATATTTTAAAAAAACCTCAGCCCAGCACTTCACATGTAGCTCGTGTAATTTACTAACCTAGTGAGAGAGGAAAACATCATTCATATTTGGTCTATAAGGAAGTGGGGGCTCATAGAGGTAAAGCCCAGGGTTGTACAACCAGGAAGTAGAAGTAGAGGTGGGATTCAAATTACACTGTTGGGCTCCAAAGACAGTCCTTTTTCCCCCAAGTCATGGCTGCCATTTTAGCCACGGAGAATTGGTAGCTCCAAAAGACTCAACCATCTACTGGGTACTGAACATTCATTCATTCACTTAACAAACGTGTTCTGAGTCTGCTCTGTGCCGGACCCTACGCTGGCCACTAGGGGCACAAAGATAACCAGATAAAACCTTTGCCCTTAAGAAATGAACCCACTGACAACTAGCAGTAATTTAAAGAGAGGAGTCTACAAGATGTTAGAGAGAGGGGCAGTCAGGGCAACCATTCTGGAGGAAATGACACCTTGGACACTCTGGTGGAACCGAACCGGCAAGACTCAAGGTATGTCCCGTCGTGGGGAACAAACAGCAGACTAAGACCCAATCCCTATGCCCAAAGAACTCCAAATAGAATTGCAGAGGTAAGACTCATGGTCATGATAGAAGGAAAGAGAATAAAAATCACTGCTTCAGGCTCTAAACAGGCGTTCTACATGGAAGTGTTGGAGGATGGAGGAACTGCGGCAGAAGAAGAAGGTAGGACCATTCAGGGAAGGCTAACAGATATGAAATGGAAGCCACCTGTGTTCATGAGCTTCTTCCTAAAAGTTTTTGACCGCTTTTTTTTCCCTACTCTGGCTCTACTGTGATTCCTTCTCTTCATTTTTCATTTCTCATTTCCTACTAAAGGGAAACACTTATTCATCATCTTTAGAGTGAGGCATTACCCTAGTCCCCGATGGCGGTCGTAAGTGGGAATGTACAAAGATGAACAAGACCAATGCTGGAGCAGCTAATGAATCACCCAAATGATAAGAGTTTGAGAGGCATGAACTCCAAACAGCAAAAGGAATGAATTAATTCAGACTTGGTAAGGGGGCTGTCATTCCAGATAGCGTCCACTGTAGTTGGTTTGTTGATTCATTTCTTCAGCATTCATTCACCCATGTCTCCTATCCACAAGGTCCTCTCCTCAATGAGCCCAGGTCTGGCAGACATAAGCAGCCATTACAATAATGGGATAAACGAGCATGAGACACACAGGACTAATGGGCCATGGATGCTCGTTAAGAGAATTCAGGAGGCAGAGCTGGTAGCGTTTGAACTGATTCCTAAGATGAAAACAAGAGTTTACCAAGTGGAGAATAAAGAAAAGGGCATGTTAAAAGGCACCGGGAGGCTGTTTGGAGCAGCTTGGTGTGGGGCATTTGTTCGGAGATGAGGTGTTAAGATACAACCGCCCACAGAGCGGAAAGGCCTTGAATACCAGACAAGGAGTTTGGCCTTTTTCATAGAAAGATCTGAACAGATGAGGGAGACCGCAAGATTTTCGTGTTCGAAATGTCTCTCTGGTACGGTGTGGAGAGCGGACTAGAATAGGACGAAGAGGTCTCAACCACGTACGTTTACAGCAGCTGTATCTTTGTGCCTGATAGACTGCACCAAGTCTCCCAGCTAAGCCACGCTGGGGAGTGGGGGTGGTGGAATGGAAGGTGAAGGGAGAGTCCCGCGTGAGGTCAACAGGCAGGACAAGGACGTACGCAGTTCCAGGCTCGGCACAGAGGCTGGGGAGACCCGCCTCCCCTTCCAGATCCCTCTGGGGCGGAGCTCGGGCCAAAGCACGTGATGCCCGGGGACCCACCTTTACTGTGGGCAGGCCTCCCGTTCATCCTTGGTTTTACCGGTCGCCACTCGGATCCGCAAGACCCTGGCTCTTTTTCTTAGTGCTCGAGGGATCCGTTCTCTTCCGTGCGTCCCTACATGCAACTCCTGCAAAGAGAGGGGAGGGGAGATAAACAGCGAAGGAGTCCTGTGCCCACACTAAAGATGGCAACCTGCTGCGCTCACTCTGGGTCGGGGAGCGGGTTCCAGTCGCCAGGCCTCACTGGGCGAGGCGCAGACGGAAGGGGCGTCTCTCGAGGTAAGCTTTCGACCTTCCTGGGAGGGGACCGGAGCCGGGGGGCGTGGCCTCGTCTAAATTCTAACAGCTGATTGGTATTTCGACAGGTGGGCGGGGTGCCCTCGGTACCCCACCCCTCCCTCTTCGAACCGGAAGTGTCTCTCGGTCTTTCCAGCTGGTTGTCATTTCACTCGGCTCGGTCCTGAGGAGAAGGACTCAGCCGCGGCTGCGGGACCCGGACACCGGGAGGCGGTGGCGGCGGCGGCGGCGGCGGCGGCGGCATCGGCGACAGCAGAGGAGGAAGAGGAGGAAGAAGGAGAGCAAAAGAAGAGCCAGGCGGAGTCCGCAACAACGACAGCGGGGACTGCGGGACCGGGGCAAAGTGACGGCGGCGGCGGCGACGACGGCCCAGCAACCGTGAGGAGAAACAAAAGCCTTCTAAATTATAGATTTTTTTTTTAATCTGAGGGAAAGAAGAGAGAGCACAAAGGGGGGAGGCCCTTTTCTTTTAGAATAACTACACTAGTGGGTTTTCCCTTTTTTTCCTCTCCCTGCCCCCCCACCCCCCAGCCCCCCCACCCCCCCCTGCGGAGAATCGAACTGAGAGAACTGAACAAACCGCCCCTGGGTCCCATGAGGGAAAAAAACCCCGGAGCCGCAGAGAGGGGAAGAGGCCGAAACTGCAGGACCTTCCAGGTCGCCCCGTTGGTCCCCGCACCCCCGGGCCGCCAGCTCCCTGTCGTCGAGTCTCGCTAATCCTTGCTGATCGCGATCCCCCCAAGAGGGAGAAACGGGTGTTTCCAACCCCTTTCATGGGGGAGAGGAGGCCGGGGGGGAGCCCAGGAACAGCGACCGCAGCAAGATCTGCACCCAGAGCCTCAGGAACAGCCCCCGAGGCCAAAACTGCGCCCCGTGAAAGAGCAGAAACAGGACCGGGAACAGCAGAGACCTCCCTGCGATCATCTTTCCATTAGTCAATGCTGATTTCCTCTCCCGCAACCAGGAATTCACCTCCCGCCCCAGATAACCTAATATAATCTATATATATAAATATATAATATATAATGTTCTTAAATTATTCCTGATTTTTTTTAACCAAGCTGCCAAGAAAAGAACGTATTCTCCTCTTAGCCCTATTCTAATTTTTATGTGAGTGAATCTAAACTGCTGAGGAAGACCATATGTGATTGTTAAATTATATATATATATATTTTTACTCCGCGCAAGGCTTATTCTTCTACATCCATAGATGCTTGAGAAGCTGTGTTTTTGTCATTCATGTACATTTTCCTTTGGAAAAAGAAAGCGCCTATTTTACTAACCAAAGACTTGAGTTTTGCCCTCTTCGTTTTTATTCCCTCCTAGAAACAAGCCCAGTCGGATTCATGTCCATGTGTTAAGAGACTTTTTTTTTTTTTTAGTTTTTTTTTTCTTTCAGAGACCAGAATTCCAAATCAGAACTATTTCGAGTGATAAGCTGCGATCTTTGAGCTAGCTATATAAATAAGACACTGCAAACAGACAACTTAAATTTCGGGTGGAGGACGCAAAGACGCGGGACATCGGGTTGCCCTTTTTTATCATAAGATTCTGATCCTAAAAGTGATAAATGGGGGATTACGGGTTTGGAGTGCTAGTGCAAAGCAATACTGGGAATAAATCTGCTTTTCCAGTCAGATTCCATCCACATCTGCAGCCTCCACACCATCACCAAAATGCCACCCCCAGCCCTGCTGCTTTTATAAATAATAACACAGCTGCCAATGGCAGCAGTGCGGGGTCAGCTTGGCTCTTTCCCGCTCCAGCTACCCATAACATTCAGGATGAGATACTGGGGTCAGAAAAAGCAAAAAGTCAGCCACAGGAACAGCAAGACCCTTTAGAAAAGCAGCAGCTCTCCCCCAGTCCAGGTCAGGAAGCCGGAATACTGCCTGAAACCGAGAAGACCAAGTCGGAAGAAAATCAAGGGGACAATTCTTCGGAAAACGGCAACGGGAAGGAGAAAATAAGAATCGAATCGCCAGTGTTGACAGGGTTTGATTATCAAGAAGCCACGGGGCTGGGGACTTCGACCCAACCCTTGACGTCTAGTGCATCGTCTCTTACTGGTTTCAGTAACTGGTCGGCAGCGATAGCACCTTCTTCCTCTACAATCATCAATGAAGATGCAAGTTTCTTTCACCAGGGAGGGGTCCCGGCTGCTTCGGCCAATAACGGTGCTCTGTTGTTTCAGAATTTCCCCCATCACGTCAGCCCTGGCTTTGGAGGCAGCTTCTCCCCTCAGATCGGGCCTCTGTCACAGCACCACCCTCATCACCCTCATTTCCAGCATCATCACAGCCAGCATCAGCAGCAGAGGAGGTCTCCCGCCAGTCCCCATCCCCCGCCTTTCACACATAGAAATGCTGCTTTTAACCAGCTGCCTCATTTGGCGAATAATCTTAACAAGCCCCCCTCTCCGTGGAGCAGCTACCAGAGCCCCTCTCCTACACCATCTTCTTCGTGGAGCCCGGGAGGTGGTGGATATGGTGGCTGGGGAGGTTCCCAAGGCCGAGATCACCGCAGAGGGCTGAATGGAGGAATAACGCCCCTGAACTCCATCTCGCCTTTGAAGAAAAATTTTGCAAGCAATCATATTCAGCTGCAGAAGTACGCTCGCCCCAGCTCTGCCTTTGCTCCTAAATCCTGGATGGAAGATAGCTTGAACAGGGCTGACAACATTTTTCCTTTTCCGGTAAGATTATGTTCCATTTATAGATTAAGATGAATAAGGAAATTGCATGGTGTAGTATCTGTTTAACTAAAGAGAGTTTGAATTGTTCATGCGCATATCAGAACTCTTCTGAGAAAATGAGTTAATTACCAGACGTTATTTTGGCAGGACAGGAGTATAATTTGGAACAAAATATTCAGCGGTTTCTTTGGGAAATTTCTAATTGTAATCTCCCCCATAGATAATAGTATGAATTGGCGTACTTATGAATACCACATAGCTAATGATGTCAGATTTATTAACTGTAATACCTTTCTAGCCTGACAGGATCAGCAGGGTTGGTTTTTTCCCTACTTTTTTAGGTGGGAATAAATAATGTATAGATACAAGTATATTTCACTGTGGAAACTGATGATCATTTTCTGCCCACATGAAGTAACTAGATGACAGAATTCATGTTTTTCCTCCACTGTAGTGTAGGGTAGTGTTTCAGTGAAAACCAACTATTGAATTATAGTTTTCTCCCTGGTTACATTTTAAACCTGGAACCTCTCTGAACCTTGCAGTGTGAACAGTCTGAATTCATCAATTCAGCAATTCCTCTTAAACCTCTTTGCAAATTCCGGCCTGCCCTGTTCAGTAAGGACTGGTACAGAAATGATCTAAATGTTTTCTTCATCCCCATTTATTTTCAAATACCATGAAACTGTTGATCTCAGAGTGACTCTTTCATGATGCCTTTCATCCATTTGTTTATTTTCCAGTGTTAACACTAGGGGTGTAGATAAACCGTTCCTAAAAATAGATCCAGGCAAAGATCACTTGTCTTTCTGGCCACCAGTGTATCTTTACTCTGTAAGAGTCACATTGTTTGATGTTTTTGAATTAATGAGCAGCCGGTCTGGTTGACAGATACGACATAAAGGGAATTTCGTAGTTAATTGAGCATCAGATGCCCCACTGAGTTTGTACACTTCGGGGGTATGATTGTTTATATGTGTTTAGGAAATTTATATGGGATGATAAGCTAACACTGGGTCAGGCCTCACAATGACCCCACAAGGTAAGTTCTATTGTTATCCCCATTTTGCAGAGGAAAAAATTGAGTATCAGAAAGATATAACTTGTGCAAAAGCACACAGCTGATTCGAGTGCCAATTCTAGGTTAAAAAAACAAGGATTAAAATACATGTCTGTATACCTGCGTATGTACATATGTGTGTATGTACATTGTGTGTGTGTATATACACATGCATGCACCACAGATAGAGGGTTATTGTAGAGACGTTTTCTGCAAGGGCTAAAGCAGATTACAAAATAGTTGCAATGTCCCCAAATATGATGTCAGCACAAGCAGAATTATCTGTTTTGATTAATCATTTGCTTAGTGGGAGGGGAAGTTTGCTAAGAGAATCCTATGTCATTCCAAGGAATTAAATGTCCCTTCCCTGAAGGATTCAGGTGTAACAGTTAGGATGTATCTTAAAATATTCCATTAAGTTTATTTTAGAGTTTTAAACTTTTTTTTTTTTTTTTTTTTTTTTTTTGCCTAAGTATCAAAAAGCTGTTGGCTTTTGCTTTTATAAAGGATTCTTTATTCAAAACTGAAGAGCAGTTATCTTGTGTTAGTGGTTAGGTAAAAAGTCTGTTTTTAAAAAAGTTGCTTTTAGTACTCTTTGGAACATAAATTTAAAGAAAATGTAGTGCAAAGGTGACTTTTATGAATTATTCGTATGTTGCTAATTTTTAGATCTGAGATGGCATTCTGTACATTTCAACTGATTAAGATTGGTTCAGAACTGAATACACTTTATTTTACTACTATACAGTGACAGAATGAACTTATGTGACCTCATGCTTTATTTTCTGTTCTCAGTTTACTGATTTTTGATAAAGATTTGCTTTGGGAAAAATAAAAAATTCAGAAAATGAATAAACTATATATATGCACATTATTAGTATTTTGGGGGGGCTAATGGAATGTGTTTAACGTGAAATCTTTCGGTTAAGTTGGAGGTGTATATGAAATAATAATAGAATAGACTAAGATTGATCCTAAAACTAACTAACTAGGAAACTAACTCTTCCCTTAGGATTGTTGTCTATTATGCTGAGGATGGGAAAAAGGATGAGTCAATATACTTGGCTCAAATATGGTAGGATTAGAAAGTAGATTGTTGATTACTGCTCACCGTCCCCACCATTTTTAGGAAAGGGAGTGGGGTTCAGGGAGCCAAGAGCAAGTGTGGTGGTGATTTGAAAGTCACAATAGAAACAAGGGATTTTAAAAAATCTTAATTGGGTTTTGAAAAAAAATCACACGAAGTTAGTAAACTGACTGCTGTAGTGCTTACTTAAATGAATGTAGTTCTGTGTGTGTGTGTGTGTGTGTGTGTGTGTGTGTGTGTGTGTGTATTTTAACAATTACTCTTTTGAATTGGTTTTTGGCAAAAAAGAAAAAATGCCATTTTGAGTTGGTATGGATTACTTGGTTAAATTTAATATGAAAAACTCAAAGAAACACTTATTTGACTGGGAGCCTAGAGACCTAGGTTATGGTCTTGGCCCTATCAATATCATAGCATTTGGGGACCTCGGTTTCTCCATAAAATGTGGGGGATGATGGAGGTGATGCCTAAGTTCCTTATGATCCTGAAGTGAGCTACTGTGAAATTGCAATTGCTGCGACCACAACCACACTCTTTCCTAACCGCTGCCATTTTTTAATTTATTACCCTAAAAGCTATTAATTTTAGGAAAGAAATTTTATAGATATTAGTAATTCAGTTTCAATGGCTATTGTCAAGAATTCCTAACGTGTTGTGTAGAGATCTGGAAACGCACCACAGAAGTTACAGGATCCAGCTTACATGGCCACATTATAATGTTAGTATTCAATCAAAGGCCAGCATGGTATTGTTACATTGAAAGGAAAGAATTCACCTGATACGTAACTAACACCAGGCAATGTTTGTTTTAACTTGAAATAAATCAGAATGTTTTTCACATTTGTTTAGTGCAGGTTTGAGTACGTACAGTGAATTGAAATTGAGGATAACGTCTTCAGTTAGTTTTTTTTGTCCAGCCTTAACATTCTCTTTTATCCATGTGTGCGGAGCAAGAACAGAGATTTCAAATATGTGAATAATCCTCTAAATAACTGATATTTAGTTATACAAGGCATTGTATTTTGTGAATATTTTTTGTATTACAAAAAATAAGGTCTTTTTCTAGTTTTTGTTTTGTTTTTGCTTAGTTTAAAGCTTTAATTAATACGAACTCAAATGACATGCCTCAAATCCTGTTTTCAGATACCACTAATGTATATAATTATATATACCTAATATAATTATATATATTGTATAATTAATATAATAATAGCTAACATGCTTATGGTATTCAGTTTTACATATATTAACTCATTTAATTCATTCAACAATCCTATGGGGTAGAAATTATTATTACTTTTCAGACACAAGATTTGGCTTTTAACCAGTATACTACAGTGCCTCTTGACATAAACATAATACAGGTTTTGGGGGAGAATGCCTCCTAGAAGCAAGTAAGATGAGAGGAAAAATTTTATAGTTTGAATGGTTGGTACATGCTAATCAAAAGATGTAAGTTTTGAAAGTGGAAAATAATATAAAATAATAGAATATACTTCTCAACTTTAAAATGTTAAGCTTACATAATATTCAAGTCAATTTTTTTTTGTTTATTTTTAGTATGTACTATATGTCAGGCACTGGCATAGGACTTCTCAATCCTATGAGGTTTGGTTTTATTGTCCCGATTTTAAAATGAAGAAACAAGGTCCATATTCATGTGATTAAAGGCATGATTTGACTCTTACATTAAGGAGGAAAAAAAAAAAAATTCCTTGTCCTGCCAAACACATCCTGGAATTTCAATGTCCAAACCAAATAATATATTGGGGCACTTGCCAATAATTATATTTGAATACAGCACTTCTTTGGAGAGGTGCCTATTTTCTGTCCTTACAGGGAAGTAAAGGAGAATTGTATAGTATATATTCTGATACTCTCTTATCTGCAGCTCAGTTATACTCACACCTCCATTAGCTAAATACCAGCAAATAGACAATAAATAAATAAATAAATAAATTAATTAATTAATAAAAAGGCGGGGGGGTGGGCAAAATCTTTCCTAAAGACCATCCTAATACTTGATAGGGAGACATTTTGGGATTTAGAGCCCATTTGCTTTTACTTAAGACACAGTCACCATGGATTTGTCTTAACCAGGCAAATAACTCATGTCACTTTAATAACTCTGCTTGTGTTGTAAGTTTATTGATCCTTAAAATGATATATGGCATCTTATATTTGAAAACAGAAAGTTACTACATTGCTTCACTTCTGAAAGTCATGGTGAATTATTGCAGTTGTCTAAGTGCAACCTCATTACAGTTTTGGTTTTTTAATAGCGTCCTGGGAGGGAATCTTTGTATAGGAAACATTTTCTATTACTTTGTATTTCTTCATATTAGAAGAAGGAAAATTCATTTTTTAAACTATAAAGTATGGGTTGGATTGTTTTGGCTCCAGCAGAATTGAGATATTGGAACAACTTTGGAAAAAGCCTACCAGATACAATTTTGTGTCTTTTTGTAGAAAACCTTTCAACTAGGTTTAATTGCTTTTCTGATGGAATCAAAACTTGGGCAGGGTAGAGTGGTTTTTTTTACTATTATTTTTTGTTGTTGTCTTCACAGAAGCCATGGAGTGTGATCAACACATTGTTCTATGTCTTTCAGGAAAAACCTGTTTATAGCAAGCCTAATGAACTTGGTTGTTGCTAGCTGCAACTAGAAAGATGCTCTTAGTTCGTGGGTTTACACTTTTGAGAATAATTCTTGTTGGTGTTCATGAGAAAGAATGGAAAAGTAGTCTTAAAGTTAACGTATGCCTAGTTTAAATTTAACAGCCCGTGTTTATTTTTTTAAGAACTTTATCTTGCTGTAAGGAAAATAAGCTTGAAGATCCATTATCACATATTTTCAACACTACATTGTACTTCAGTTTTTGGTCCCAGCACAGATAAGATAATGTATAGAATTAAGGCAGGGAGCCCATAACATGAGCATTCATTTTAATATTTCCTGACAGACTCATTTTATATTTAATTGTTCAGAGAAAATTGCTCTTGCAGAAATTAAAGTATGTTTTCACCGTGATAAATTGATAGCGATGTGTAATTTTTTAACTTCAAAATTAGTATAGGTTCTCATCACATTTTATATTATTGAAACAGAAGGGGTTCCACTTTCAGGGTTTCAGAAAATTCTTAGTAGCTAGAAAGATAAAGGTACAGTCCTCTTTTTAATCAGTTTTTGAAGGTGAAACTTGAAAAATTATCAAGAAAGCCGATTTTATGACGCCAAACAAACACGAAGTAGAGTGAAGCACAGGCTCTGGTTCTTAGCAAAACAATGAAATTACTTACAATTATGGTATCTACTAAAGATTTTTAACAGTCCTTTGTACCGCCTCTCTCATGCTATATATTTTATTTACGTTTTACTCCTTTTGCATGAGCTAGATGCAATCCAGGACAGATAAAACATTTAGCAGAATTATCAATTTTCTTGAGAAGTTTTATAATTGTGTATACGCTTAAAATTTCATTAGGATTGGCAGACTGTATCTTTCAGTACTTTGAAAAATTTTACCTGTAGTTATTTTGAGCAATTTAGAACATTTCATTGCCTTTGTATACATTAAAGGAGACTGTTTCAAAGGAGAATTTGTGATTTTTTTGGTAAGAGATAGGAAAAGGTACCAGGGATTTGAATTGGGTATATTTTAGCATTTATTCTGGAATTTAGTTTTGTTTTGTATATTTTAATTTATTTAGCACATATTTAATGAGCACTTCCTATGTTATCGACCAGGGGCAAGACTAGATGTCTCATAAAAGTTGTTTTGGTTTGATTTATAATTTATTTCTGATCTGTGCTAGTCCCTGAATGATACTAAACATACTTTTTTTTTTTTTTATCTCATTATAAATAAAATTGGCAATTGATAGTTTCAGGTCATTTTAATCCATGAGCTGTTTTAATTTTTTTTAATGTTTATTTGAGAGAGAGAGAGAGAGAGAGAGAGAGAAGTGAGAGAGAGAGAAAGAGAGAGAGAGAGAGGGAGGGGCAGAGAGAGACAGAGACACTGAATCTGAAGCAAGCTCCAGGCTCTGAGCTGTCATCACAAAGCCCAACGCAGGGCTCTAACTCAAGAACCAGGAGATCATGACCTGAGCTGAAGTTGGAAGCTTAACCGACTGAGCCACCCAGGCACCCCTCCATGAGCTGTTTTGAACTTTAAGGCAAATTAAGAGATCCACCTTTAGCTATAACAAAAGCAATGTGTTAATGGTATTTTCAAATATTTCATTAATGGTCACATTTATAAATATATGCTTGGGTGCAACATGTGCTTATTTAAGTTCTGTGGCAAAATGGCAAACTTTAACCTATGGTTAACAGAATTCAGGCCTTATGACACGTAAAGGAGAAAACTCCATCAGCCACTTACAGGTCCTCTCTCATGTTTGCAAACTGAATTAATAAAAGTTCAAAGTCTTAAGCCATGCCAGTACTTTTCATATTTTAGAGTATTTAGATTGGGCAATTTCTGTTTGCTGAACATTTACCAGAAATATCCCAATCATTTTTTTTATAGATCTAAACTACATTATAGTTAATCCCTCAGTATTATACATTTTAAAGCCATATTTATATTTAAATATTATGTAACATACTTTTAATAGTAGTTCTTCCAGGTGTTTTTGAGGAACTCATCTGAGTGCTCATCAGTAAAATAGCTGTTGTTATTTTACATCTGTAAAAACCTTTAAAATAAAAGTCAACATAAGAATGTTGCTATTCAGAAAAAGCTCCTAATTATAGTATGGAAGTCAGAGCTGGGTTCCACATATGCCTCTGCCACTTACTGTACGACCTAGGGCAAGCTACTCAACCTTCCTGATCCTTCATTTTCTCATTTGCTTTGACAGGTGATCACATAGAAATATTGATTCAATGGGGCGCCTGGGTGGCTCAGTCGGTTGGGCGGCCGACTTCGGCTCAGGTCATGATCTCGCGGTCCGTGAGTTCGAGCCCCGCGTCGGGCTCTGTGCTGACAGCTCAGAGCCCGGAGCCCGTTTCAGATTCTGTGTCTCCCTCTCTCTGACCCTCCCCCATTCGTGCTCTGTCTCTCTCTGTCTCAAAAATAAATAAACATTAAAATAAATTAAAAAAAAAAAAGAAATATTGATTCAAAATCTTGCAATTAGCATGTCTTCTTAAAATATGAAAACCATTGTATAACTTGTGTCTGGTAATTTGACCTTAATTTTAAAGAAGACTTTCATAACCCAAACTATAATTTTTTTTTTTTAACGTTTATTTATTTTTGAGACAGACAGAGACAGAGACAGAGCATGAACGGGGGAGGGTCAGAGAGAGGGAGACACAGAATCTGAAACAGGCTCCGGGCTCTGAGCTGTCAGCACAGAGCCGACGCGGGGCTCGAACTCACGGACCGCGAGATCATGACTTGAGCCGAAGTCGGCCGCTTAACCGACTGAGCCACCCAGGCGCCCCAAACTATAATTTTTAAAAAGAAAGTCACCGTACTTAAATGATAGTGGAATTCAAAGCTAGATGATGTTCTCACTTTCTTGAACACTGCTAAAAAAATTATTGACTTTTTTTGGTCTCTATTTTGGCAAAATGTTTTCCCTCATGACTTTTAAATTTTTTATTAGGAAAAAAAATTAAGCATATTCAATAGTAGACAAAATAGTATAACAGAGCCCCATGTACATGTCATCGGGCTTTAACAATGATCAACTCGACAGTCTCCTGTATCTTCTTATGTTATTTTCATGTTATTTTATTTTATTTTTAATTAATGTTATGTATTTATTTATTTATTTTTGAGAGAGAGAGAGAGAAAGAGAGAGACAGAGTGTGAGTGGGGGAAGGGCAGAGAGAGAGGGAGACACAGAATCTGAAGCAGGCTCTGGGCTCTGAACTGTCAGCACAGAGCCCGACGCGGGGCTCGAACTCACAAACTGTGAGATCATGACCTGAGCCGAAGTTGATGCTTAACCGACTGAGCCATCCAGGCGCCCCACTTTTCATGTTATTTTAAAGCAGTTTCCAGATAGTGTATCATTTTAACTGTAAATGCTTTAGTATGTGTCTCTAAAAGATTAGGATTTTGTTCCCCCACCCCTCCCCACCACAACAGCAGCAACAACAACAACAACAACAACAACAACAACAACAACATTTCATGGGTATTTTTAAGCCAAGATAGTGAGAGGGGCGCCTGGGTGGCTCAGTTGGTTGAGCATCTGACTTCAGCTCAGGTCATGATCTCGCGGTCTGTGGGTTCAAGCCCCGCGTCAGGCTCTGTGCTGACAGCTCGGAGCCTGGAGCCTGCTTTGGAGTCTGTGTCTCCATCTCTTTCTGCCTCTCCCCTGCTCATTCTCTGCCTCTCTCTCTGTCAAAAATAAATAAACTTAAAAAAAAAAAAGAAAAGAAAAGATAGTGAGAAACTGAAGCAAGGCCCACATTCTGTTGCACCTGCTCAGCTTGTTTCACCACTCAAGCTGGTGCTAATCTCTAAGGAAATCACTGCTGGCTTCATTTCCTCCCTCTGGGCAGAGAAGGGTGTTGGTAGTCACTTGGCTATCAGGAAAAAAAAAGGAGAGATCCAACAAAAATGCCAAAACGTATCAATTGATGACCGAAAATTTGGGAGAGGATGGTCTAGTTTTCTTCTATCCACCTTATTCTTTCCCCAGGTTCAGGCTTCTGTGGACTTGTGAGAAGGATCTCTGAAAGGAGAGAGAACAGGACACGACTGGGAGCTTTTGGGGTGTATTTTTGTTTGTTTTTGTTTTTTAAGAAGAATTGAGCGATTTGGGGCTTTTGTTGGACTGCATCAGATTTTTTCACCTCTTGCAAATGTCTGATACTTTCAATGGTCCATGCACTGGGAGTACATGACCACGGCAAGCAGACTTCTTGAAGTGTACAGTCTGGGCCAGAAGTACCTTATGCTCAGGAAACTCTGGGGAGCTAAGGATATGGGGGTGGGAATTGTGAGGGCCCAGAAAGGCTGACACTGGGCACAGGCTGCTTTTTGACATTGCTCTCAAGGTTCCCAAAAAAGATGTCGTGGGTTATAGGACACGGGCCTCAGTTTAGGAATAAAGATTGTGCATTTGGGTGACCATTTTCCTTGCTGACTTAGAACCTGATCCGGCCCAGCAGACATGGAACAGAGGAACTCTGATAGGCAGTAAGCTTCCAAAGGCAGAGGAAGGGCCAGAAGGGGCTAAATGACTTCATTCCTTAGTGTTGAGTTTTAGTAGTATTTACCTATTTTCCTTAAGCTAGTGACTTCTTGCCCTGAGTAGTTTATTAAGTAGGAGAAATATTTTTTTCCATTTCAGTTTCCTATGAAAATGCGCTACAGGAAATAGCACAGCAGCTGAATTATTCAGATATAACAGTTCCTAATTTAGTATATTACTTTCAGGCTCTTTTGCTATTTCACTAGAGAGAGAAGGGGCAGAAAGACTGTTTATTGAATAGATCTACTAACGACCGGGCATTTTGCACAATCTGTTCAGATACCTTATCTTTTTCCTCACCGCGATTTATTATCTTCATTTTGCTGATGAAACCAAGGTTCACAGATGCTGTGGCATCAAGATCACTTGTCTAGTAAGTGGTCATTTAAACTCAGGTCTGAGAATTTTTCCAAAGAAGACTTCCAGATGGCCAGCAGACACATGAAACGATACTCAGTGTCACTCCTTATCAGGGAAATACAAATCAAAACCACACTGAAATACCACCTCACGCCGGTCAGAGTGGCTAAAATGAACAAAATCAGGAGACTGTAGATGCTGGTGAGGATGTGGAGAAACGGGAACCCTCTTGCACTGTTGATGGGAATGCAGACCGGAGCAGCCGTTCTGGAAAACAGTGTGGAGGTTCCTCAAAAATTTAAAAGATAGCATTGCTGGGCATTTACCCAAGGGATACAGGAGTGCTGATGCATAGGGGCACTTGTACCCCAATGTTTATAGCAGCACTCTCAACGATAGCCAAACTATGGAAACAGCCTAAATGTCCATCAACTGACGAATGGATAAAGAAGATGTGGTTTATATATACAATGGAATACTACCTGGCAATGAGAAAGAATGAAATCTGGCCATTTGCAGCAACGCGGATGGAGCTGGAGGGTATTACGCTAAGTGAAATAAGTCAGGCAGAGAAAGACAGATACCATATGTTTTCACTCTTATGTGGATCCTGAGAAACTTAACAGAAGACCATGGGGGAGGGAAAGGGGAAAAAGAAGTTACAGAGAGGGAGGGAGGCAAACCGTAAGAGACCCTTGGATACTGAGATCAAACTGAGGGTTGATGGGGGGCGGGGGGAGAGGGGAAAGTGGGTGATGGGCTTTGGGGAGGGCACTTGTTGGGATGAACACTGGGTGTTGTATGGAAACCAATTTGTCCATAAATTATATTAAAAAAATAATAAACTCAGGTCTTAGAATAGAATAGACTTTAATTATTTCTCTCTGCCAGGCAAGGTGAGAATGAACAAATAGTCAACAAAAAGAAGGGGTCTGTTGACCCAGGAATGACTAATCAAGTCTGGAAAGGCAGCCAGCTTGTTTTGTAAATTCAGTTAAGTGGTGACAAGAAGTGTTTACCATTTCAAGGATCTCTAATGCTCAAAATGAGTGTGGTTTATTTAGTGAAGGTGGAATAAAATTTTCTTCTCAAAGGCTTTCTGGAGGGATCTGATTCATCAGTTCACATGGGAGCAAATGGAGCTATTGATCCAATCAGAGTAAAACACCAACGGCATTCATTCATTTAGTTATAGTTTTTTATAGGGAGCATTTGGTAGCCTATGGTCTCTTAAGATTCTGCCTTAGTTATTAAGCTGTCATAATGAGAAAGTACTGATGGAAGAGGAAACACGTGAAGAAATATGAGATGATCCTGAGTGTGGTTTCTTCTCCTGCAGATAATTACCTCTTTGACTTTAACCTCTGACACTTGTTCTCTGCATTCAGGCCCTGTATATAGCAAAGGACTTCATACTTGCTGGGCGTTTACACATTGAAATTTCTAGGTCACGGTGAGGCTTACTTAAACGGACCACTTTTCTAAGCTTCTCTGACGTCAGACTCTACCACTTACCGTGTGACTGGGAGAGCGATTATTTAACTTCTTATAGCATCATTTACCTAAAATGGGGATGATAATTGTATGCACTTTATGTGATGGTTGTGAGGAACCAATGTATGTATATCATACATAACTCACATAAGATGCACAGCACTGAACCAGGAGGAACGTGTTGGCCACTTTAATAATGGTGGTGACAATAATGAAGGGCTTCTACTCTGCACATGTGCAGCGTATCTGTGGCTGTGTAGATGAGTGGTGCTCACAGTCCACTGGGGGGATGGCTGTGATGGAACTTTGTCAGCATCATGTGGAATGGTGGCATGTTAGGGGGGATGGGCAAAAGGGACTCGTTTCTGCACAGGGATTTGAGGGTCATCTGGAAGCGGACTCATGAAAGTTGACTTAGGTAGTCTTTTTTGATGCCTGTGGGCTTACATATTTAACCAAGAAGAACATTCACATCTTGGCAAATCTTGGATTAAAACTCCCGTAGTACCTTTGATTAATTATGGACTGTACTGGCATCTCAGACTTCCTATTTATCTTGGCAGCCGACATCCTGGCATAGACTTTCCTTTCAAACCAAAATATTTTCTTTTCCCTTCTTCACTAGGGAAAGTTTAAGCCAGAAAGAGAAACTTCCATTAGCTGATAGAGATACATAGTTGTCTGGGAAGTGGTGATCACAATGCTGTCTGTCTTTGCAGGGAGAGAGTGAGCGAAGGGAGTAGTAGCTGACTTTTGGCTTTGGTTCTTAATAATGTGGCTGTATTCAGTTAAGTACTTTTTGTGTGTTAGATCCAGTCTAGTTATGCAAAAACATGCTAACCCAAGTATAAACAGGCAAGAACCAGTAGTAGAGTGGTCATGGTGGTTGAATTGTTGAAATTGAACTTGATTGTAATCTTTTTCCAAGTTAGGCGTCTCGGGGCTTGGAGAGGGCTTTGTTTTGGGTTCTGAGAGCAATCCCTTCGCTTTATGCAGAAACCTTAAAATGGGTGACGTAGACTATTTAAGCTGGACTGTATCGTGGCCAGTCAGCCAGGATGTAACTCACAAACACAACCCCAAGTATCTAAGGAAGTTAACCTATTGAATGTAATTGCTTAACTCAGTGCCACTCAAAGTGTGGTCCCTGGCTTCACTTAGAAATTTACTAGAAACGTGAATTCGTGGATCCTACCCAGGCCTACTGAATGAGATACTTTTGTGGGTAGACCTAATCTATGTTTTGACAAGATCTCCAGATGATTCTGATAGACTCTCGAGCTTGAGAATCACCGTCTCTCATACGCTCTCAAGTTTTAGAATATCCATCTGGATGTTGAAAAAAAAAAAGCCATGAATGATGATTTTGGTTTGTGGTATAACTGCAGTCTAGTTGTTCTTCCTGTGTCAATAGACCGACAGGTTCATGTGTTTCTTTTGGCTACTCCTGGAATGTTCTGAAAAGCCATGTCATCAGATATTTGCTGATGTAAGGCTTCCTATTTTGCCATGGCAGTCAGGATCACTCAGGTGTAAGTTAAAAGGACGTGTCCTGCTGTTTGAAGTACTAATTTGTTTTATCAGAACATTATTTTTTATCAACTTGGATTTTCATATTAGCTTGTATGGTTTTTTCCCATTAGAAATGGTTGTGTGAGGTACAGATGACAGAAACTGAAACCAACCAGTTACTGACCTGCAACTCTATATGTTACATATAACAATTAGGATTACAAAATAAAATGAGGTCTAAGTGTCGTAGTCAGGTTTGCTTTGCTGAGCCTTGAAAATAATTGGTACTCTTCTATCTTCATTCAGGATTAAGCTCACATGTTCTAGAGTCAGAAGGCCTGGGTTCAAATTCTGCCCCTCCACTTACCTCGCGTTGATACAGTTATTTAATCACTCTAAGTTTCCATTTCTTCGTCTGTGAAAAGGGGTAATTACGGAACATACCTAACTGTATAGGATTTTTGTGAGGAATAAAGAAGATCATATATATAAAGCATTACAGTGTGATAAGTGTTAGCTACTAATGTTAGTGGTATTCTACTGTTACTACCACTTCTGTGGTTGGCAGTAGAAAGCCTAGAGTGGCATTTGTGGTAGGTTTTTAATTTGTGCACCATATCTATTTGCCACCTCGACAGAAAGAAGGAAGATGAGGCTTCTTTTCGTATCTTCTTGGTACCTCTGACATAATCCTATATTATCCTTATACATACTCTTACACATTTTATTCTTTCTTTCTTTATTGAGAAATATTCCAGTGCCTACAATTGGTTGGGCACTTGCCAGCACATTCCTGCTCCCTGGACCTTTACAGCAGAGTATCTCATTTATACCAATGTATGTCTTTTGTTTTATTTTTATTAACATTTTTTTTCTTAACGTTTATTTTTTTGAGAGGGGAGGGGAAGAGAGTGAGGGAGACACAGAATGTGAAGCAGGCTCCTGGCTCTGAGCTGTCAGCACAGAGCCCGATGTGGGGCTCGAACTCACGAACCGTGAGATCATGAACTGAGCCGAAGTCGAACGCGTAACTGAGCCACCCTGGCACCCCTGTGTAAATGTATGTCTTAATTAGTGTGGTCCTTTGACTGCTTACCCAAGGAATTACTGCCTGCTCTGGAGGGCGATTTAGGCTTGAATCCTGACTAAGCTGCTGAACTATGCAGTAACCTGTCTGTGCAGTAAACAGAATTTTCCTTAGTCTTAGTTTTTATCATGAAAACAGGAATAATGCCATCTAACTTAGAAGGAGGTTTGAGGATTAATTAAGACAGTATTAATAAAGTACTTAAGGGGCGCCTGGGTGGCTCGGTCGGTTAAGCGTCTGACTTTGGCTCAGGTCATGATCTCACGGTCCGTGAGTTCGAGCCCCGCATCGGGCTCTGTGCTGACAGCTCAGAGCCTGGAGCCTGTTTCAGATTCTGTGTCTCCTTCTCTCTCTGCCCCTCCCCTGTTCATGCTCTGTCTCTGTCTGTCTCAAAAATAAATAAACGTTAAAAAAAATTTTTTTTTAAATAAAGTACTTAAAATAATGTCAGGAACTTAGTAGGTGTTCAGTAAAAGATAGTTCTGTTTTTCTGCCTTTTCTCCCTTTAGGCTGCCAAGAGAAACAGGTGATGATGGTATGTTGAAGCAAATATGGTTTCTGGTGTTTTTTGTTTTATAGAGTCTTTGCCCTTTCACCTGAAATCAGCACATCCCCTTCAACAAATTGTTTTCAGTAAATTTTTTTTATTTAAAAAGCTTATTTTCCATTATGTATAGCATAAGAAAATGTAATGACTGTCCTGCTAAGACTTTTAAGGCTTCGTTTCTTATTAACCTGTGATTGACTCTCACCTTTTCGTGGGCACAAAATGATGAGCTTTCATTAGTCATTCTCAATTACATTTTTGCTTCCTGCCAATAGTCATCAATATAATTAAACTAAATCTTGGGAGACCACAAACTAAGGACATCAGAAAGCTGGACTACAAATATATTTTGGAGCTAGGAAGAGGTCATTATAGATCTAATCAAATGTTTTCCTTTTTCAGATCAGCAAAGAGGTCTGAAAGATGAACGTGCCCAAACTCACATGACCCACCAGTGGAGGAGTTGGGGCTTCCTAGTGTCTAATGTTCATTCCACTGATTTATGCTGATGTTCATATTTTGGTTATCAGCTCAAGTTCAATCTAGGAGAGCTGTCACTTAGCAAGTTTTTTATTTTATAGTTTACTTTCTGGGAAATGGATCCTAGAAAATAGATAAGCGATTATGATATTTGGCCCAATTAGCAATCAAAAAAAGGCAAAGTCAAAGAATGAAATAGGGAAGTCAAAGCCCTCTTATTTTGACACTTTGGTTATTGTGTAGGAAAACCAACATCGTTTGTGTTCTTGTTCCTTGGGTTTATTTATTTGTGTCTACTTCTCCACCTATTTCCTAGTGGCTCACTTAAATTTTAGTTTTGTTTTTTTTTTTAATATTTTAACTATTTATTTTTGAGAGAGAGTACAAGTGAGGGAGGGGCAGAGCGAGGGGGATACACAGAATCTGAAGCAGGCTCCAGGCTCTGAGCCATCAGCACAGAGCCTGATGCGGGATTCGAACCCACGAACCATGGGATCATGACCTGAGCTGAAGTTGGACACTTAACTGACTGAGCCACCCAGGCGCCCCTAAATGTTAGATTTTGTTTTTATTTTAATTAGAGGTTAAAAATCGATGGGAAAGACCAGTGAGAGGGAGTAAATCAAGAAGGATAAACTTTAGACCCTCTCTGAGAACAGAATGTTTACTGGACAAAATGTGTGGCTTTTGAACTCTTTGAATTGCCAAGGCATCATAAGAAATAAAATGTTATACGGATGTAGTCATTTATAATAATTGTAATAAGGCTGGACTGTGGGAAGGAATACATATTAGGCGGTTGGCAAGAATGTGGTACTTGTGCCATTGGGTCTGTACCTTGCACTTAAATCATCAGCAGTCTGTCCAGACACCATTCCCTCTTGAATCCACACAGAGCCTGAAAATCTTTCTCAACACATCACATCTGAGAATCAATACCAATTGATCAGAGTTTGTATATTGGCATTTATTTGTTAATCTTGTATTAAATCGTGAGAAATGAAAGTTAGTATGAGTGTGAAAAGGATAGAGGGTTTGTTTGTTTTTAATCCCATAAAGCATTACTGAAAATTTAAAAATTTCATTTAGGATTTTAATTTTAATATGTTCCACCAGTTACAAGTCAATGGTTATATTAGCAAAAATCTTTATGTTTCAGGCACTATGCTGGGGGAGGAGGTAATGAAGTGGCTTTGGTAAATTTCAGTACCACAGTTAGAAACTTACAGGTTAAAAGGAAGCTTATTTTTTGTTTTTTTAAATAATTTTTAAAATATTTTTTTAAATGTTTATTTATTTTTGAGAGAGAGAGGGGGCCAAGCAGGGGAGTGGCAGAGAGAGGGAGACAGAGGATCTGAAGCAGGCTGTGCACTGACAGCAGAGAGCCCAATGTGGGGCTCAAACTCCTAAGCTGTGAGATCATGACCGGAGCCAAAGTCAGATGTTTAAAGGACTAAGCCACCCAGGTGCCCCAAAAGGAAGTTTCTTTCTTTCTTTTTTTAAGTGTTTGTTTATTTTTGAGAGAGAGACAGAGCTTGAGCAGGGGAGGGCAGAGAGAGAGGGAGACACCGAAATCAAAGCAGGCTCCAGGCTCCAAACTTGGAGCACAGAGCCCGATGTGGGGCTCTAACTCATGAACCATGAGTTCATGACCTGGGCTGAAGTCGGATGCAGGAAGCTTCTTTATTTAATGGAAACAACTGTCATAAACCAAAACAAACTGCTTCTCTTCAGTGATCTTGTTACTCAGTGATTGGCAAAGTGCAAGTTCTGGAAATTCACAAGGTTGCTTACTGCTTTAGTTGCATTAAAAAAGAAAAAAAAAAAAAAAAACAGGCTGAGTATCCTCTACCCCACCACCCAGGACAGCTATTTTGGCAAAAGAAAACCTACAACTCTAAGGCAGGAAAGGGAAAATGTAAGAACAAACCTTAAGGAAATAGGAGGAAAGAAATATTTTAAATATTTAAAAATTACTTGAAGGCATTTATTTATTCATTGCTTCAGCAAACGCTTGTGCTTTCTACCTTTCAGATCCTGGGTGAGGCACAGTGATACAGAAATGTAGGGCAAAGCTTCTCAACCTGTTTCATATCATGACATATATAGAAAACGTAATATTGAAACAGAAATCATCTGTTAGGGAGTTCCTGCTACATCAGTCCTGTGAGCTTAGGCAATGAATATCTTGGCACACCGCCACCCTTTGGAGTTGTACCCATTGGGAACATTTGATGTAAGACATACTTCCTGACCTTGAGAAACTGACGACATAGGCAAGTTATCAGACACCGAGAATTCTTGCCTCCAACACTGGTTTTGTATCGGAGGTAGTAGAGACAGTGGATGGCCTAGTTATCGGTGTGGTTCGCAGATTTTGGAACAGGGGACAAATCCAGCAACTGTAGAATAAGACAGTGGAATTTTGTTTTAACTTCTTTCTCAAGTTATGCCTCAAATCCACCTAGCTTCCAAAAGAATAGGCAGTTTTGATTTAATTCAAGAGTTTTGCTTTGATTCAGTGCTTGAGATGAGGAAGGATAAAAAAACAGAGCAGTTGTCTCCCTTTTTGTGAACACTACTCTTTAGAAATTCTAATTCTGGCCACGTGTCCTCCTGCTTCTCTGTAGACCATATTGAGAAGGTGAAGATGATGAGGAAAGAATCAGGAAGAAAAGTGAGAAAGATATTCTGGAGGGAGTTGTACCAGGTCAGAGCAGAACAGCATGTTAAGGCTTCTGCTTCCCATCCCCAGCTTCATCCTCTCTACCCCCAACAAAAACCCTGTAATACTCTGTTTTAAATATTGGATTATATCCAAATATAACTGTTCTTGAGCTCCTCAAGTTGCAGAGGTAAAGAAATTGGTGTCAGGGCTGTATCTTTCTCTCTAAATAAACATTAAAAAAAAAAAAAGAAATTGGTATCCTATAACAATTCATTCAGAGAACATTCTGAATATCTACATGGTGGAGTGTGGTCAGAAGTGATCCCTATTTCAGGGAAATAGGACAGGTGGTGTTACAGAAGGACGGAGGAGAAATGCCAAGTTGATCAAAAAATGCTCTCCAGTGGAGAACGTGCTCTATCAGTCTTAGGGTTCTAGAAGTTTGCTAGGAAAGAGGAAAAGTGAGATTCCACAAATTGAAAGAAAGGGGTGGGGAATAAAATCAGGGGAACCTTTTTTAAAAAGCCAAAGCTTTGCGTTAAAAAGTAACGTAAGAGAAAATAAAGCTGAAGGGAAGGTTATAGACTCCCGCTTGTCAAATTCCTTTGGAAGCCCCTTTTCTTTAAGACGTTTGGCAGTTGTCTCTGTATGTGCACCTGTTTATTCTTCGGGTGGTTCCGAAACCTGTATTACTGCTTCCTTTCCGAGTTTAATTTTAAAATATTTTCATCTCCTACTCGTCACTTGTCAGGCTAAACTTAATCTTAGTTATCTCTAGTACTTTTCCTCCAGAAGAATGCCAGAGCGGTTGGTTCGTTGTGTATTTTCAGATTTCTCACCCACTCTTGAAATGCATTTGGTTAAGCCAGGGTTTAGACCAACAGTGTTGACCCCCTGTCTTCCCTTTAAAATTATGGCAGCAATATCAAGACTGCTTTGCCACTTAGTGGCCAAAAGACTATTGGATAACGATTTCCAAACTTTGGGTTACAAGCATATGGCTATTCGGTAGCAATCTCTACTGAATGCAGGTCGGAGCCTAAAGTGCTGAAACAAGTTTGTCAAGTTTTGCCACGTTACTGCAATCTTAAGTGGCAGACAGGTTATGAATTTTATTTTTGCATTTGTTTCATGTTGTTGACTATATGGAAACAGGTTTTAGTTGCCTTTGCTTTCTTAGTAAAAGTAAAGCTTTTATTGAAATTACTAGAAATCAAATCACTCTCTGCTGAACCCTGGGTACTTTTGTGCTTTTGATATTTTGGAAGTGTTAAAAATAAAATGTAGTAATAATGTACCTTACACATAGAGGGAGTAAAATTGCCCCTTTTTGATCTGTGTCCCATTGGATGCAGCTTATTGTCTCCTTTTATAATTAAAAACTATTTTAAAAGTGGTTTGTGGCTGTTTGTATTTGCAGGATCGCCCCAGGACATTTGACATGCACTCGCTGGAGAGTTCCCTCATTGACATTATGAGAGCTGAAAATGATTCCATTAAAGGTAATTTAAAAAATCTAACTATTTGGTTTTAGTGAATAGTTAAACATTTGTATTATCTATGTAATCTCGTGAACAATACGGCAAATATTATGGGTGCATATTTTGTATGTAGTCAGTTCCATCAACTTTATACATGGACCTCTCTTGTGAAAAAATCAAACGTATTTGGTGGGCGTCCACTGTGGGCCCTTCCCAGTACCAATTAAGAGAGCTACAAGAGTTCTAATTTAATGGGAGACACGAACCATACACTTCATTTTTTTTTTTTTTTTTTTACATCTGAGGCAAAAAGTGCTCAGTGTCTCAAACCTCTATGTGTCTCTGCTCTTGATAGTGACTGGACACTAGTCAGAGTCCAAATGCTGATAGAGGTTTTGGTCTAGTTTCACATTTTTAAAAACGGCCAGTAGTTTCCAAGTTAAAATGAAGTTTTATTATTGAAATAGTTTTTATGGATTATGTTAGGAAAAAATAGTGTTCTTTCTGCATTCTGGGCTCAATTCTATTGCTGACTGGCTCTGTTATTTTGGATCGTACACTTTCTTTTGCCTAGGCCTTAATTTCTCATCTTTATAGTAAGAGGCTTAGCCTCACTGTTAAAGTAAGGCACATATAATGGGTAAGCTTTAAAAATAAAATATAGATGCCTGGACTCCATTCCACGTATGGGATGGGACTTGGCATGTCAACTTTTCAGTGTCTCACGTGATGCTCACCGGCAACCAGGACTGAGAATTACCAGACTGGGTATTCTCTAACGGCCCTTCCAGCTCTGATTTTGTGAAAACTACCCCACAAAATAAGATATTTTTCTGCACATAAATGTCAGTTTACTGGAAAGCAGGGTTGGGTTTTTTTGTTTGTTTGCTTGTTTTTTTTAAAGAAATTTGGAACGTTGGATACATTTGGTCATCCCACTTACCTGTTCGTTCACTCATTCATCCATTCATTTGTTCAGTGTTTATGATCCTACTTTGTGCCAGACGCAGCTTTGCACTAGGGTCAAAGGTGGCAAGACAGCCTGTTGCTTTAAGTGGTGACCAGCCCGGCCTGGTTTTCCTTTGAGTTTGGTTGATTATATTACTGCTGCAGTCAAACTTTTAAGTATTTTTTCAGCAGACGAACAATGGTACATTTTTTTCAGGAGAGCTTTTTGAGGTCTGGGGAGATGAAAAATAATATGTGAAAAAAGTATGCATCCAGCTGTTGAGATAATTTTACCATAATTAAGAATATTTTTGAAGATCTTTACTGAATTCCCCATATAATTCTGACGGGTGGCTCTAACCCAGATACACAGTCTGTTTCTGAGGAAAGATGATCTCTTGTTCAGAATTTATTTTTGCCATTTCTTAGCACTCTGACTTGGGGTCAGCCTCTTTGACGTATCTGTTTTCTCATCAGAAGAGTGAGGAGAGTCTAAGGCCCTTTCTAGCACCAGAAAAACTACACACTCTTAAATTAAAAGTATAAGCTAAAGGAGAAATGTGAATATGGTCTGTAGATTGTACCAACGGCAGTTTCCTGGTTTGTACTCTACTTATGTAAGGTGTCACCACTTGAGGATGCCGGATAAAGGGTACATGGGATCTCTCTGTACTGTGTTTTGCAACCTGCTGTGAATCTGCAATTATCCAAAAATTAAAAGCTAAGTACAGAAAAAGTAGCTGAAGGTAAAGGACATTTGTTTATTCTTAATGTATTCGATTCCTTCAGCAACTTTCTTTTTTTGGGGCGGGGGAGAGCCTCTTATGTACTTGATCCAAAGGATAATAAATAATCAGAACTCATTTTTCATGATAAGTGCCTGTTTCTTTTTATTTCATGATATTTTATTTTATTTATTCATGATAAGTGCATTTCAGAGAAAACACAGTTTCCAAACGGTAGCAGATGTAAGCAGTTTATTACGTGATGCTTCTAAGAAGCAAGCCCTAACTAGTACTTAGGTTAGAAATAAGAGTTTGCACACTCTTAGAATAGAGTTATTCTAATAGGATTAACAGTAGCATTTCTTTGATTTATCAGATACAGCCAGAATATCTCTCAGGTTTATTTCTATTTCTTCTAGTGTGCTGAATCATCGTATAAAGTTCTGCTTTTATTCTATATTCCCCTTTCAATTTCTTCCTACCAACTTTTACCCAAATCAAGTTTCTTTAAGCTGATTCTGTAGGGATAACGAAAAATTAAGTCCGATGACAGAAAACATCAAATCTGATCGGCCTGGTCTGGAAACATAAAGGTTTTGTAAAAATAGTGATTTATAAAAGGAAGTGCGGCAAAGCGGAAAGGCCATCGGTTTTGGGGTCGGATCTGGATTTCAATTGCCATTCTGTTGCTATGGTTTATGGTGGTTGGGAGGATTGAATGCTATGATATATCCATGAGATCCAGCACACTGCCCAGCCTTGAAAGTTACTCAATAAATGGTATAGATTATTACTAAATATCTGTTAAGTCTATTTTCAAGCCTATCAAATGAGAAACTTAAGCTTAAGTGCCAAAGTGACTTAAGTATATTAAGTGAACTTTGTCCCTTTTTTCCTTTAAAGAGTAGTAAAGAATTCATACATGAGTTCTTTGTCCCAAAATGTCAGAGTATAGTTATGCTTGATTTTTTGTATTTAAAAAAAAATTTCTTTTAACGTTTATTCATTTCTTGAGAGAGACAGAGCGTCAGTGGGGGAGGGGCAGAGAGAGAGAGGGAGACCTAGAATCCGAAGCAAGCTCCAGGCTCTGAAGTGACAACACAGAGCCCTACATGGGGCTCGAACTCATGACCTGAGCCAAAGTCAGATACGTAACCGACTGAGCCCCCCAGGTGCCCCAGCTTGATTTTTTTTAAACCAAGATGATGAACTTTATATTACTGTAGTCTGTTACCACCAAAATGTAGTTTGGCTCGAGGAAATACTTTACTTCTTGTCAAGCTCCCTTGGTTTAGATAGCTACTAGGAAAGCTGTGCTTGATTTTAACAGTGATTCTATTGTGAGATTTTTTTTTAAAGGTGATAACAGAAGTTGAATATCTTAAAAAAAAAAACCACAACAACATATTATCCTTTTAAAGTAAATATATAAAACCTGCCAATCCATTTTGAAAATAAAGAACCCCTCCGGTTGCTCTGCTACTTTATGGAGAAAACAGAATATGGGCGTTGATTCTGTGAGACTAGTAGAAAATAATATGCCTCTCAGAAAAAAAAGTATGAGAATTCAATTAAAAGAATTTGAGAATTAAAAAGAGCCCACCGTATGGAAGCAAATTTTATATTTGGGTTTATTTTATCTTAAAAATAATTTCATAAAATATATTATGAATGACTTCACTTATTTTTAATCCTTCGTTTGCAGTTCCTTATAGAAATGTGATTGTTGAATGTGTTTAAAGTTGATATAAGACCTAGAAGTTGGATGGATTGATATGGCTATATTATTCATCTAAATTAAAAAAAAAACCACTTAGGAAACGAAATTTTGCTTTTCCTTTTGGGAAAAAAAATCTCCTTTAATGTAGTGTGGTTTAAAACTTAATTTTGCAGTCAACAGACAAAATGCTTGATAGGCCTAGGAACCTTCAAATATAGCTTTTGAGTATCTTTATGAACGTGTTGTTGATTCCAACTGGCTTGTTGAAAACCTTTCATCTTTTTAAAATTTTTTTAACATTTTTAACAAATGTGCAAAAAGAGTACGTGGCCTTCATTTCATAATTTATATTAGTTTTGTTTACAGTTGAAGTAGTTTCTCCAAGAATATTAAGGCTACTGTCATTTTCTTCATGGACAGAGGATTAGCTCTTTGGGAGGAAAAGGGTCTTGCCTCTACCTTATCTCCATGTCCTTTCTCTGATCAGCTGGCATGTCTGTATGTTATTTTTATCCACGAAATTATATATTGCATTCTCCATAACCAATGCCGGTAATAGTCCATAGAAGCCTTTCCCCAGAGACCGATTTCATTTTCTTTACTGCACACCCAGTCTCGTAAGCTAAGAGCGTGAGCCATTGACAGATTTTGAATTTTGATCTGCCAGTGGCAGGTTGCTCATTGCCACAGAATTATTAGGCTTATCAAGTATTTTCTTCACCTGGACAGAAGAATCGTTTACTGTTGTAGGTGGTCAGCTGATCATTTGGGGGGATATTCTATCTTACTGTTATTTGTGTTTTTTCTTGGCTGTGAAATTGGTACTTACTGTTTAGAAATGGAGTAGCGTGAAATATATTAAAACCACATGCGAGCACATCTGTTTTCAGCCTTCTGAAGCATGGGCTGGACACAGTGAAATAAAAGATTCACAAAATGGTATTATATTCAGTGTATGGTAGGAAAGACCTCTGACGATTAAGGAGCCTTTTTTTTTTTTTTTTTCCTTTTCTGTCTGGGAAGGGAATGAAAGAGTATAGATGTAAACCAAAAAGTAGCTGTTAGGGAGAGGAAGCAGAGGGAGGCCGCACTGGAATAAAGAGAGAGAAATAGTACTTGAAAATTATCAGATGTCAGATGGAGTAAAACAATCCACAGTTTCATAATAGTGGCTGAGTATTTTAAATCCTGTATATGGAAGCAACTTAGTATAGAGTTTGCTTCATTTCACTAGAAAGCCAAATGAGACAGCAAAATTATTGCGAGAATAAAGGCAAATCTGTAAATTATCAAAACATTATAGTTGTTCTTCAGGTATCAACTAAATTATGAGTCAGAATATCATCCTATTTTTTCCTCAGAATATTGTGAAATTGGAATCTTCTTGTCTTTATATTGTTACAGAATGTATCTTGCTTTCATTTTTGGAAGAGGGACTAAAAGTATCCACCCAGTGAGTTTCAGGCATCTTAAATACTTGACTTGAATGTAAGCAATAAGGATTGCATTCAGAAGTGCAAGTTGTTTCAAGTGCCATTTTTTTTACATATCCCGTGGTGCCCAAGAAATCTATTGCATATGTAGAGTAAGTAGTGGGAGTATGTTACACACTTAGACATTACTGCCACACTTGCTTCATGCATTCATTTAATAAGAATTTATTTTGAGAGCTGGATCTACTCCAAAAACGCGATGTATTCAATTCCCGGCTGCCAAAGGTATTGTGACCTTGTGTTTTAAAATATTTTTGATATACGTTTTTCTTTCTTTATTACACATTAAATCTGGGGGCCCTTCCCCCCCACTATTTTTCATTGCTGTGGATTTGTTTGAAACAAATGCTTAAATGAGTAGGCAAGTGATGATTCCATCTGTGCCTCATTTCTTTGTTGCTAAGCAAAAGAATTTATAATGATCTCTCTAGAAGAAAATCATGAAACTCTGTTGAAAGTTGAGTACACAAAGCCTGTTTCATTTATTTTGCATAAGTTTTTTATGTCGCTGTAAGAGAATGACCTTTGGGATAATTTAAATTCCTTACAGTAGGGGGGAGGATAAAGTTAGTGCTACTTAAAAATAGATACCATAAAAAAAAGAGCCAGGAAGCCTTACATTTTTCTTTGATACCCAATTCTTTTAATAATCCTATATTCCAAATTGCAGCCATCTAATTCCGTAGTTTAAAGAACAGATGTTGCAAACTGATACAGATGTTTTAGAACATATACTGCAGAGTGACTTTATGTATACTTGAGATAGCTCCAAGAACTTTTTATGAGAGTTGTTGAAAATAGGACTACATTTAATATCATTGTTATAAAATTGAATTTTGGAGTGAGTAAAATTATAAAAAAAGAAAGGAGCTCTGACTAAAAGAAGTTCCGCTGCTGTAATGTTAAAATGATTTATTTCAAATGGTAGTGAGGGGATATCATTTCTTGTAGTATTTAACCTTTATCCCAGTTGAATCAGTTTGCCTGTGGCAATTCTGCACCCCACGCCTCCATTGCTTTTGTAAAGGACAAGATGAACGTTTTCCTTTAAGGGAGATTTAACAGAGCGTGATACAAAGTACCGTAAAGAAGAAACGGATAGTGCAAACCAGCTAATTTTGCTCGTGATTCTTAATCAAATTTCACCTTCCAAGTAAATGACTGTTACTTGGCGTCAGATGTCTTCTGGTGAATTGGGGGCATCTTTAAATATTACCCGTCTTGAAGATTCAGAGTCCACCAGGCAGCTGCTCTGAAAGTCGGGCGGGATCCTTCCTGAACTCGGCTGGTTCCTTCTTGCTCTGTTTGGGTGATACCAAGTTAACTCAGAGCAGCATGGCAGGGGAGTGGCTAAGGCCTCCAGAGAGAAGAACGTGGTCTTGCTTCTAGAAGCTTCGTGAGTAATAGAGTTAAGTACATAGCAAAAAATACAATTTAAACTCGACTGCAGTGAACTGTGTGTGTGGCTGTTTAGAAATGAAACGAAGCGGTTTCCTCTCCTTTCGCTCTCTCCCTTTTACGACCGCTGAAATGGAACATCCTCAACACTCCTTCTCTTTTGCTTGGCTTAGCGGTGCCGCAGGATGGGACCTGGGCTTCTGTGTTGAGGTAACTTCTTTTGTGAGCCAGGAGAGGACAAAGTAGCGGGGCATGATTTCCTTTGTATCACCGACGCAGGGTATATTCTTAATTGTGAACCACTGTCCGCTCTCTGGTTTACCACCGGTCAGGATCTGTTGGATTCCTCAAGCACTGTGTAGGCAGAGCTTACAAAGGTGTGGATTTTGACCAGCATGGCTTCACTTTTTCAGATTGGGGATTGCTTTTGTTTTTGGTTTTGTTTATTTATTTTGTTTTGGGGGGGGAGTGGTGGGGATGGCTGGGAGAACAAAATGTGATGTGTATGAACAGAGCATTGGACCTTTAGCCTCTGAACTGAAACCCGCTCTGTCCATAGTAATCACTCCTTGCTCTGTGTCCAGACCCTCCTCTGCCCAGTTTATTAACATAACATGTCGTGGTAAGTAGATTCTTTGCCCTGCACCCTCCACACATTTGTGATAGAATATTGACTTTTGTTTTTATTTGTTCTGAAAATCGTGTAAGCAGTTGTCACAAAGGGGGAGTTTGTCTTATGTCATCCATGATGTGGGTCCAGAATTACTTAAGCCGTCCTCTTAATCCTGAGTATGGAGCACAAGGAATCTTATTTTGAGTCCATGAAAATTCAGTGATCCTCTTAAAACATTGTTAAACTCCTGATTTTACCTGCGTGAGAGGTGAGGGTAAAGGGGCACGGGGGGTGGGGGGGGGGTGAGAGTGAACTGTTTATAGAAGGTTAAAGATCCGAAACATTTCTTTAAAAGAAGCTTTTAACTTCGTCACCTTTCCCCCCGCCCTTTACAATTGTGTTAAGGCTCCCATATTTTATGGCTGTTGTGGCTTAATTTTGTTGGATGTACGTTCAGAGCAGGGACTGGTGATGGAATCAACTACACGTTGACAGTTAACACTTAGAAATAACAAGAAAATAGTAACTTGGGAAAAAAAGGCAGCAGTTAGGTAGCAAATTAACAAGTGCTTTTCTGCACTGTTTTACCCTTTCAGTGTTGTGTACAACTTAGTAAGTATAGGTATTGCCTTATGGACAGGCAATAATATTATTTTTTCGTTCAGAAATGTAATCAGAACGATATTTAAGCAGTAAAGTCTTCAGACTTTGTCAACAGTTTGCCAGCGTTACGTATTAGGGAGCTTCCTACACTAGAAAAATAGTAGAAGGAAGTCCAGAATATTTATAGAGATCCATTTTGTTCATGCCCTGCATCCAAATAAATAATAGTATATGTGCACCTTTTGGTAGTGTCACTTAGTACTTTTGGTCTCCCTTCTATATTCTAAAATTCTCTGGAGAGGGGACTTGCTCTCTTATTTCGTGACAGGTAGTAAACCAGCCCTGAATACTAATAGCTACATAACGAAGAGTCTTTTGATAATGGGGTAATACAATAGGGAGCAGTCTGCCAAGATCTTAAGACTTTTCCTTGACCCTGTGATCTATAATCCTTGAATATGTTATTTGCCAACTTGGAGCTGTCATAAAAATATCCAAGATTCTCTTTGCGTTCAGTTCAGTGACAGGAAGGACAGATCAGTTGCACAGTTGTGCCACAAAATTATTTCTTCCTTGATAGGCATGGAATTTCCACATGACTAGTGTATGCAGGTGATTCATTTAGCACCTATATATATATATACCCGGTACGCTGAATTTCTCTACCCCACAGCTCCTTATTTTTTCCCCCTCACGTTGCCACTATCCTCATTACTAAAGTTACAAGATGGAAAAGAGAGAAAACTCTCACAAGAGAGAGTCTGTTGTTCAGCGCTAAAAGTTTGCAAAAGGAGTACTTTTTAACTAATTTTGAACTAGTTACTACTCTTTGAATCAGGTATTGAGATGGCCAGGCTGCCTCTGGGCTTCATTATTTTGTCTAATTGACTGATTCTGAATTCAGTCCCACGCCAGTGCGCTCTGGTCTAAAAGCAAGGCTTTGTTTTATTCTGGGTATTACCTGGTAACCAGTCAATTAAGAACGTTAGTGGAACTCTGAAGGGAAAGCAGTTCCATAATCTCTTTGGAATCCAGTTGGGCTGATGCCAGTTGCTATACATCGGGAAAGAGAAGGAGGAATCAACCAATTAGAGGACCCTTTTTTCATTCTCAAGAAACCCACAATAAGTGCAAATCTCAATTCTGAAGAGCAGTCGTGATTAATTGAAGTATAAAGAACTTAAAACAAAAAAAATCTAACTTCTACTGGCCCTAATATTCCAAATAATAAATGCCTAGTATGGTTCATTAAATACGGGTATTTAAATTAGCCACTCCATCTCTTTATTGTAAACGATCAGTGGTTGTTACCTTCTAACCGACTTTCCCAAATTGTGAGGAGTGAAAAGAGAAGCGTTTAGGATCGTGCTCCAACCTGGCTCTGCCATTAGCAGTAATAAGGCCTTCGGTCCATCACTTCTCTCTAGATTTTGGTTTCCTCCCCTGGGAATGGAAGGATTGAACACCATGACCTTTAAACTACTGTTAGCAATTCCACAAAGTCTCTCTGACATGGTGTTCCTAAGTGACAAAATTGCAGAGTTTTGTAGTTTAATGACGAAAAGTAGCGAATGGGTTTCGTGTGGGTTTGGGCGTGGCAGTATTTTATACTGATTAGTTGTAGAAAGGGTATACCAGGAATCAAATAAATGTAGTCAGCTGAATGAAGGCTTTGTTTTTAGACTGCATCTTTTCTTTTTGAGATAGGCCTAAAAATATTATGTTTAGGAAGCCTTTGTTTAAACTTGGCGTCATGGAATGTTTTTGTTCTCAATTTGTGGACCATGGGCCTCTTGAACCATGAGAATTATTTGATGGGGCCCCAATGAACCCATTAGGACTAAGCATTCCAGTTAGGTGATAGATATATCATTTACATATGCAGGATTGTCTTTCAGAAGCATGTGGATGCTGATGTAATGTAATTAAAATACATTTCAAGGTGTTGCTAAATTCATAGTAGCCTTCTATTATTAAGGTGGTTTGTTGTTGTTTTACCGGTAGTATTCATGGGAGCGGGGGTTGGGGGTCTCATTTGTTAGTGTGGTGGGGAGGCTCTCCGAAACTTTTTTTTTTAAATATTTTTTTAATGTTTATTTTTGAGAGAGACAGAGACAGTGTGTGAGCAGGGGAGGGGCAGAGGGAGAGGGAGACACAGAATCCGAAGCAGGTCCAGGCTCCGAGCTGTCAGCGCAGAGCCCGACGCGGGGCTCGAACTCACAAACCGCGAGATCATGACCTGAGCTGAAGTCGGCCGCTTAACCGACTGAGCCACCCAGGTGCCCCTAATTGTTCTTCTTTAAACTGCCATTGGAATGTACCCCGTTACCAAAAAGAGTGTAGCGTAAGGAGGAATTTAATAGAGGAGATGGTGAGGATGGAGACATAGAGGAATGAGGAGCTGAACTTGCCTTACCCTAGATTATTAGCTCCACCAAAATAGCACTTTGGGACTTTGTCTCTGACGTCTACAACCATCTTTTTGCCCTACGAGGCAGGGCTAGGAGCGTGGGCTGTTTAGACTACGTCTGGCGCAATGCTAGGGTCCGGGGGAGCCCTGCGACAAGGGGCACACGCACTCTGGGGTTGGGTAGCATGGCAGCCCCCGATAGCAGGGGGAGACAGCCTTCTTTAAGGCCCACGGTTTGAGCTCCTGCTTATATTCCAGTTCCACAAATATTTGAGCACACTCTATGCACCAGGTAGTAGTAGATCAGAGGACACATTTGATGCCAGTCTACGGTTTTCTTTTTTGAGATAGACCTGGACATTCTGTGTAGGAAGCAGTGTTAACAACCACTTCCAAGTGGAAGAGCTCATCCTTCTGATACTGTTTCTCTGACTTTCACTCTGTGCCCCTTCTGGGATTTATGTAACTTAAATCCTTACCATAACCTTTTATGTGAGTTTTGTGATCTCCATTTTACAGTTGAAGAAGTTGAAGTTCAGAGAGACACAACAGCTTCTGGAAAAGTCACTCATCACTCAACTAACTGGTACCTAGAAAGGAACACAGAGCTCCTGGTTCCTGGTTTAGTAGCTTGGGTGTTTATTATGTGGCATTTAAGAGGAAAACATAAAAAGAGCTTGAGCGTTTTTTTTTTCTTCTTCTTCTTTTTTTTTTTTTTTAGTATGCTTTAGACAGAGAATAGGCGTTAACGTTTCTTAATTTTTACTTAGGACACTGGGTCAGAATTGAAGATCTGCATTTTATCATAATGTACTGTAAAAGATTCAGATCTCAAATCTGCTGGTTTCTTACGGAAGGTTACATTATTGAGGGTAGAGGTCAAAATAGGATCACTGAGGGAACGTTTCCAAGGTGGCTTATTTTCCCTGATTCTGATTCACCAGGTCTGTCATGAGACTGAAGCATGCGTATTCTCCAAGTGATTCAAATACACCGCTGTCTTGCCCCACGGTCATCTTCACTCACTTTGTGAACCACTTTGGATATAAAATCTAAAGCTGTGGGAGGCCATTCATACAACAAATACATATCAAGAATCAGCCATGTGCCAGGCACTATTTTAGGCCGTTGGGATATATCAGGGAATAAAAGCAAAGACTCCTGGCCTCATGCATCTTATCCTTCAAATAATTAGCAGATATCTTGGAATAATAGCTTGCTTATTATTTAGTTTTGAAGGCTAGTAAGGCAGAGGAAGCCTCAGTGCCTTAAATATCGATAGGAGAAAATAAAAACTGGGCCTTCTGAGAAACCACAAAAGGTGAAATTACATCAGGTGTGAAATTCAAGTGCATTCTTCATTAAGGTTCAATAAAGTCATCAGACTTTATATTAAATAAGTGATTAGATGGGGCGCCTGGGTGGCTCAGTCGGTTAAGCGTCCGACTTCGGCTCAGGCCACGATCTCGTGGTCCGTGAGTTCGAGCCCCGTGTCGGGCTCTGGGCTGATGGCTCAGAGCCTGGAGCTTGCTTCTGACTCTGTGTCTCTCTCTCTCTCTATCCCTCCCCCGTTCATGCTGTGTCTCTCTCTGTCTCAAAAATAAATAAACGTTAAAAAAATTTTTAAAAAAAAATAAGTGATTAGAGTTGAGGATAGGTATGTATGCAGAAAGCCAGTTAATGACTCTGCCAATTGCTTTTTGGGGGTTGGACTTCAGTAATCAGTTTCAGGAGCAGTTTATCACTCTTCTCTAAAGTTCTCAATCATTTGCAAGCAACTTGGCTTCTGGCATCTAGAGATTTCATAAGTTTGTCTTGATCTTTTATGTTCATGTCACTACAGAGAGCCGTGTCTCAAAATCATTTGTACCTTGGGGTCAGATCGCTAATTCTTTGTTTATCCGCTGGTTCTTTTAAAATGTGTCTCTTGTAACACATGCCTTTTTTAATCAAACTTTTGCCAAGGTAGGAGAATTTCAATTTACTGCCTTGGCTTTTTTCTGGATTACTTAAAACTTTACTACCCGTTGGTCTGTTTTTCCACTTTTCTTTCCATTATATTATCTTTCTGTTTTTGTTTTTCAAACTGGCTTTTGTTCATTCAAATTTGGACAAAAACTATGCCTACTTTTTTTAAGCTTTAAAAATTGCTATTAATCACTGGTTATCATAACATCCTCTTAAGGCAAGTTATCTTGTTGCTCTGTCCTCTAAATGTAGCATCCAGAGTCAGAAGGCCTCTGGCAGGGATAAAAATAGCCTTCCTGCTTGCCGGCTCGTTGTTGGTTTACTGGCAGTAGGAAATCTTTTGAATTCCTTAATTGGGTCAGCTGTTTGCTAGTTTCTCTCTAGACATCCCCTTCTGCCTGAAATTCTTAGATGCTTTTTGTTAGGTCTTGCAACTTTGTACCTGCCCTGAGTTCCAGTCGAAGCCATCCTTCTTTTTTATGGGAAACCTTCTATAGTCTATGGAAACTTCCCCCTTGACTTTCCCTGTCTTACGGATAAATGTTATTGTTTGGCCACTATTACAATCTCTTACCGCGATTGAAAAATAAATTTGAGGCATTGGTACAAAAGGAAGACGTCCTTGGTTTTTTTTATAAGGAACATTTTTCAGTTGAATTTTCAATTTTCATTTCCTAAAACACTTCTGCTACTTTGCCAATCTGGCTATTATAAAGGTAAGGAGTTTGATGTTTTTCCCCCTTCGCTCCCCCAAAGAATCACATCCGTTTGTAACCAAGAACACCAGCAAGCTCTCATCTCTCTGAAGCTGAAAAATCCCCCAGATGGCCACTCCCTTCTCCAAGTTTTCAGTTTGGATCTTATTTGGCTAAAACAAATCCTTCCTCTTTCTTTCATAAGTGGAAGATTGTTGGTTATCTCTGGCTTGTGGTCTCAGAGGGGAAAAGATTTAATGTTAATAGAGCACCTCTTCTGTACCGGGGACTTTTCTGAGCATTCTGCAAAAATTGTGTCATGAATTTCTCAACAACAGCCTTGCAAAGTAAATGGAAATACTTGTTTTACCGAGGCTCATAAAAGCTATGTAATTCGACCTAGCTCACAAGACGGGAATTGGTCTGCCTCTCTACCCTTTCTACTGCATGTTCCGGGGCAGAGAGACCACCAATTGCTGGCTTTGCTTCATTTGCTTCAGCTATTTATGGAGCATCTTTGCTCGAAGCTCTGGGAGGCAAGACCTCCAAATGTGTCCTGAAAGATTTTGTTGCCTTAGAGAAAGAGGGAGTTTAGAGATAGGTAATTCAAATATCGTGTAAAGGGTGTTTGTATGGAGTGCATGAGGTTGTCTGAACCAGAGAGCCAGTGGTTTGGGCAGGCAGGGAGGACTTCCCATAGGTGAGAAGCTACCTGGGCAGAAGGGTGGTGGCTTGAGTGGTGAGACATTGGGAGTAGAGAGAGGAGGGCATTCCAGACAGAGGGTGGAACCCGGAAGTAAAAGTTAATGGGCCAGTAGTTCTGGACTAGCTAATGTGGGAAGGGAAATGGCAGTGTGGAAAGATGAACCTGGGGAGATAGGCAAGAGAAGTCAAGAATTTTTAATAAGCCCTGGCTTTTAAAGTGAAAGCCAGCTCTTTCTCAGAGAAGGGTTTTGTTTAGCGTGAAGTGTGTCTGTGTGTGATTTAAATGTCTCTTTGGATGGGTGAGGGGCAAGATTCTCCAACTGATGTCAGTCCCAGCCAGTTCCTCCTTTGTGATTTCGCACGGAAACATCTTTACTGGAGGCTGGTGGTATCACAGATAGGTTAGGGGGTAGAATAAGGTCAGTGGAATGCATTAGTAAAAATAATTACACGATTAAGTGATAGAACATATTGAACACATTTTACAGTAGTTCCTATTGATATGTGTTCTGCATCTAAGTATAAATTTGGTATTCAGAAACTGAATTTTTTGTACATCTCTTTGAGCCTCGCTGTGTGTTGTCTAGGTCCCCACAGCGCCATCTTGCTGCAAGTCTCAGGCAGTGTTGGTAAAAACCGCAGATGCAGAAAGGCAGGTAGAGCAACAACACCTCCTTTAAAAACTCATTGGTGGCAGTATAGCTTTGACTTGCTTAAATGTGAGCTAAAGAAAATTAGCAGGGACACTGCAGTGAAACAGCAAGTGTATATGTATGTTTATGTATGTAGGTACTGTGTATAAATCTTTACTCTGCCTTAGGAATGGGCCTAAGCCTATATACTTATCCTTTTCCTGTTAGAAAATTTTAATGGTGTCCACTGAAAACCCTTCTCTTTTCCTCGGAGTATCCAGGTTTTTGTAGGGTGAGTCAATCAAAAAAACTTAGACTTTTACATCACTCGTTACTTTATATAGGACTGCATGGCTGTATTTTGGGCAACCTTGCAGTTATCCCGTATTATCATTCCTTAGCCTACACACATCACCGACAATGCTGGCATGACTGAAAAAGAAGGTTGTGGCATGAAATCGAATAGCACTATAGAACATTTGACATTTTCCGGTGTTTGTATATGTATATTTCTGTGTTTGAAATAGTAGCATTTATTATATCATTTCCTGCCGAATCATCAGTAGCAGTAATATCTGGGTAATGTTTTAGAAAATAACTTTTTCTCTAATTTTGAAAGTAATGCATACATATATATACTCTAATGTATCAGAGTATCTCATTCTAGTCCTTCCTCCTTTCATCTCATTGACGAGGTTACTTTAGTTTTCGTCTTAGTATAATAGTACATAGTGTTCTTTTGGGTACTTCTGCCCCCCCCCCCCCCCCATCAGCAGTTCTTATTCTGGTTGGTAAATATTGGTTCTGCAACTTGCAAATGCCTGGCATAAAATTGGCTAGCTGGGGTACAGATCTTTTCCGAGCTGTAGAATTTGGTAGTGTAGTTCCCCAGAGTCTCACACTGTATCAGTTGCCTGTATTTGGCTAGGTTGAGTCATAGCACCAAATATAGTCTCTGCCTTCTGCATGATGTATGCCGGGCTCCTGGCTCCAAATGCCCCAGCTGGTCTCCAGGGACTACTATTTTTCTGTCATAATCTCCCTTAAGATTAGGATGGCTAGCCAGGCAGTATTTCTATGTATTCATAACATAATCAATACTAAGAGCCTTCCAAGATTGAATTTTATCCAGTAGGTTCACTTTGCCTGAAATCCCAGTGTCCTCCTTCTCCCTTGAGAAATTCAATTCTAAATGTGCCAAAACCTGGGTTATATTTATAGATAGATGAGTTATCAAAAAACCAACCAAACAAAACCCACAAACACTGGATTATATTCGTATTCAGATAGCTCATTTATTTTTGTTCTACTTCACTTTATTCATTTGTAAAATGCTGGTATTTTAATTTCAGTGGAATGAACTCATTGAATGCTTACCTGGTACTCAAACAGGAAACTCAAGGTACCTAGGTAAAAGTCTAATTCTTAAAGGGGGCTATTATGATAAAGAGATAAAAAAAAGAAATTTAGATGATTACCTAACAAGGTTGGCTATTGCAACATAGTTAGAAATAAAACTTAGTGAGTTAATCTAGAAAGGGGGTTGCCTTTTGGGGAAGGTTGCACTGGAAAAGGGTGAATCTGAAGAGAGAAAAAAAAGAAAAGATTTGAAAAATCCCCTCCCCTGGGAACAAAGGAAGAGAGTACTGTCAGACAAAAGAAGGGATTGTCAGTGATCTAGCTGTGGAATAGAAACCGCAGAAATGTCTGTAAAAATTGGCATCCGTGGAACAGAGGGAATATTAGCACAGAAATGAAGGGTGTACAAGGAGAATGAAAAGGCTTATGGAAGACTTGAATGTCCCATGGCACTTAAAATGAGAGTTTATGGAAGATTTCCAGAAAGGAAGTGATACGTGTCATCCATAATGGATGTCATCAATGGATGACTCTAGATATTTTAATTGTAGAAAGAATTTACAGAAGGGTAGGGCAGTCAGGTTAAGGAAGCATTATGAAGTTTTAAAAAAAGTTTTTTGAAAAAAAATATCATTGCGTATATTTTCTGAATTGAAGTAGAAAACATTACTGATTGGTTAACAAAACGTCACAGGTGTATTTGTTACCTGGAGGCCAAAATTGATTCCAGCTTGACAGGACTCATATCACAAGACCAAGTTAGAAAATTAAAAACAAGTATCACTTTCAGAGTTAAACTATGAACTTGGCTGTTGATTCTTCAGTGCCCTATTGTCTTAGCTGAAGGGTAGAGTTACTGCATTCAGAAGTCGGAAGAGCAGGAAAGGTGTCAAAGGTCACCTACCTTGGCGGTAAAGGGTAGGATCTCCTCAGAAGCTGTGCGTTGAGGCAAACTCTGGGAACTGAGTTAAGGACATTTTTGTGCCTGTCAAGTTGAAATATTCTTCTTATCTCTCTCTCCTTAAAAGAGATACCCAAAAGGTGAGTTTCTGATAAGGTGGAACTTGGTTTGTGTAAACTGGGCCAGCCAGTTTGGTCATTTGTCTTTTTTGGTTTCTCATTGTTGATTATCCCTTCTCGGCATCAGATAAGAGGCATTTAGTTTATATGGAACAGTTCTGGTTTCACCTGGAATGTTAGCATTAAAAAAAAAAAAAATAGAATATCTTCTTAGAAGTAAAACATTTCCTTTTAACTTCGATTAATATAGTTAAATACTTTTGTTTCTGTGTTGACTTACATCAACTTAAAAAATGAAATGGTAAATGAAAATGGTATGTATCATAGTTCTCTTATTTACTAGAGGGTTTTTGCAGCAATAAAATTTATACATGTGTTCCATTACAGAAAATCAGCTGCTACTTTGAGTTAACTGATTCAGAAACACTACTCACCCACTCCTAACTTTTTTAACAGTTAAGGTCATGTTCTTTTTCCAGCATCACCACTCTCTGCTTTAAAAAAAAAAAGAAAAAAAAAATGCTTGTGACAGATCATACAATCCAGGCTTATAGTTAAAAGCAGTTTAGATGGAATTCGCCCGACTTGGATACTTGGCTGTGTATATTAGTGTTAAATAATTGAGCCAACTTTCATGAAGAAGTTGAATATCAGAATTAACTTTTACCTCCTCCTTTCCTATTTCCATCCCTAGCTTCAGTCTAACTAGGAGCAAACTGAAATTTAAGTGAAATAATTAACAACTTAATAATAATCCTTGTATTTGGCCTTAAAGTATAGGAAAATTACGAAGTTCAGATTTTGCTTCATATTAGACTCCCAAGTTTTGGACATGGGTTAACTAAAGCTATTAGCAATAGAGCACACTTTTCTTTTTTCATGGCATGAGGTCGTTTCTTTGGAGACTATTTTTCAAAGAAGCAGAATTTGAGAAATCGAAAGATAGTTGAGGCCTAAAGTTCCTTTCTGAGGAGTTGTGAATATATGGCTGGTGGAACGATAGGACCACATATTAGCTCTGGTTCCCATAGTGTTTCCTGGAGCTAGATAGGGCCTCCTGGCATGTTGGAAGGCTTGCCTCAGCCTTAAGGCGTGCGAGAACCTCTGCTTACCCACTTTTCCATACCTTCGGAGAGTCTGCTGTGATTCTGTGGGATTAGAGTTTAGTGTGCTATTTCCTAATGAAATGTCTGTAGTTAGGAGTCAGTTTTAAATTCTCACACTATTCCCCGATTTACAAAGTGCTGACCATGGTAGATAATTAACAGTCACGTTCTCCTATTCGTTCTTTAGACTTGTAGAGGGTTTTCCACCATTCTTAGGAAGGCGGGTGCAGATGAACGTGTAGAATATGGAGACTTAAAACTGTTGCCCCGATAATGTTTATAATTTACAGCGTAGAACTAGGGGTATGGTGTGTACCCAGAAGTAGTGCATGGTACTATGTGGTGTAGATATTTAGAAACTCCTCCAAAACAGAAATGTAATTCCTTATAAATGGAGAGATCCACCCCACTGCTGTTTCCCTCCCTTTATTTGTGGCTACCAATTTAGAAGATGCTGTGGCTTCCAAAAATTTTAGTGCCAACACAACTTCTCTTTTGATGGACATCTTGGGTGTCCACTGTCGGTTCAAAACTAGATTTTGAATCACCTCAAAATCAGAAGTAAACCAACCCGGCATTTATTGAGCACCTATTGTGCTCTGGGCATTGTGCTCTGGGCTTTGATATTTTCTGTCACATGTAAGTACAGTGATATGTTTTGCTTACCTTCTGTGCATTTCCTCCCAAATGAGAATTTAAACCTATTAGTGTGTCCGTACATGTAGTTATAAGCCTGGGCTTTTGTTATGAATTATATAGAGAAATCTTCCTGCTACTTACGTACTTTTAAAAAAGCACAAAAAAACTGCACACCTGAAAACTTTCACACTTATGGAGCAAAAAAACTATCATGATGAGTTTGTGTTAGAACATAATGTTATAAAGGAAATTACTTTGTGTGGGAATTTGGAAATTAGAGAGCAAATACTTAAATATGAGGGATATTTTATTTTCCCACTTTCAAACTTGCCCTTTTTGGATGTTTGTGAACATGCTGATTGACATGTCCTCTGACTCATTGTGTTCATTAGCACAGCAAAGTTTTATCCCATAATAAAGCTTTTTAAAAATACCTTACCTATTAAAGCTATTAATTCAGCTTTGTTACAAATACGTTTAAACCATCTATGAAAAAAATAAATTTAGTAACGGCCTTCTTTTACCTTCAGGTCGTCTAAACTATTCATATCCAGGATCCGATAGCTCTCTGCTTATTAATGGTAAGTGATAATTGATTTACCCTAGTGAAGTTCACAGAACTGAACCAAGTTAGTCCTAGATGAGAAAATATAGTAGGTATGCTTTGACCGGTGGAAAAAATGACATTAGTTTGTTCTGTAATCATAATTGCAAGTTGCTATTAATCTATTAGCTGTATAATGAATAATTATGTTTCCTCCTGATTGTGGCAGGAACTTTTTAAACTTTGAGAACCAACTGATTCTCTGTCTTGAAATTGGTGACAGGATAAATGAGAATCACATACTGATACATAAAGAACGGTTTAATCTACCCTTAGATTCTGTAGAGTGACCTTTGAAATGTCAACATAAAAACCATTTCCATGTAGTTAGAAAAATGTTCCAGGGGAAAAGGAGGGTAATCAGAGATCTGAAACCAGAAAAAGCAGCCTGAGACCACAGGGCTTGACATTGTGAAGGACAAGGTCATTCACTGTTGGCTGTCTAATGAGAACAAGAAGGATGAAGTTTTATTGGCCTTTACAGTGCCTTTGGTAAATTCTCCTTTCTGGTTCTAAATATTACCCCATTGTACTATCAAGTTCTCTTTTATGCGCATTTGCTGAAACAGACTAAGTTTCACCAGGAAGGGGCATCTACTCGTAGAAGGAATTAAAGAATCAAAAAGTGTCTGTTTTGTTCTACTATCGTTTAATTGGGTAGAATTCAAAAGACATATTTACTTCTTTTCTACTCATCCACTATTGAATATGGATCTTAAATTTGTGTGTTCACAATGCCTTCTATCTGCCAAAGTTTAAGTCCCACCATCTCGAAGAAGTATTCCCTGACTAAATAGCCATATTCTCATCATTCCAAAAACGAAATCAAACCAAACAAGCAAGCAGAAAACCAACACACCACCTTGTACTCCTTGTCCATGGTATATCATGAATGGAGGATTACAAATTATTTTTGTGACTGGATCTGCTTTTATGTTTGAAATCAGTATTCTGAAGGACATAGGATTGTTGAGTCTGGAAAAGTGAAAAGAAATTTGATTGGTGAGAATTGCGATGGATGCGTCAGATCCTCTGGAGACTGTACAGTTTATAAAAGCCTCACTTATTATCAGACTCTTCATGCTACAGCTACCAGAAATAATGTCAAAATATAATACTTCAGCGTAAATGTGTGTAGACCGAAAACCAAACCCAGTGGTGATAATGACATCGAGATAAGGGGGAATAATATAAGGGGTTACCATTACAGCAGGATCTTAGCTTTTCTTGTGGAATGAGTTCCAGAGTCTGTGTGCTGGAAATGGCAGTGAACCCAAGATTTGAGATATTGATGTGTGATCTTAGGCAAAGTGGCCAAGTCTTCTTTGTCTCACTTTCCTCATGCAGTTGCTAAATTAGATCATTTGCCTCTGGGGTCCATCTTTGTTGAGGCGAGACTCTCTCATGGGTTTTCTTTAAAGCTAAATTCACTTCAAAATTTTTAGAGTCTAATATTATATTTCCTTTAATATTCTTTAATATCCTTTCTGCCATTAATATCCTTTCTTTTATGAATAGATTAGTTTTTGTGACCCCTACTTGGCAAAGAAAAATAAGGGTAACTTTCTCCCCCAAATAATTATATTCTGACATTTTACTGGTCCACAGACTCTGTGGTTTTTGCTGTTACATTCATGGAAATTTTGTTTAGTAGATATACTGGCTGAGGTTAATATGGTCTCAAACTGAAAGGTAGGAAGATAAAGAACAAAGAGATGTCAAAGAGGGAGAACTTACTGGTTCCTTAAGCAGGATCACAGAGTGGGGTTATGACTACCGTAGTCTCAGATCTAGTGTTCATCTCAGAGGGTCCTAGAACTTGATTTTGTCAGATTTGATCGAGTGTCAGTTTTTAATCACCAGCCAACTAGGACCAGATGCCAATTTATACATTTTTAATACGGAATAAAACTAGGTTGACCGGATGCTGGAGTTGGCTGACAGGGTCATTTTCTCCCCGGTAGCAAAGTCCAGATTATAGCAGATTACTTTAAAATCCTGGAATTGAAACAAGGTGGGGACGGAGGGACGTTGAGGCAGTTTTCAGTCACCTTGATTAGATGGGGGCATTGCCTGTTCTCTTCAGTCAGATTTATGAAGCATCTTCTATGGTGGATTGCTTCTATAGATAAATTACTCTTATTCATGTGTTGAGTTTTTAGTAACTTTGCTGTCAATTTAGCTCATGTTTTGGAAATCTAGTGTAAAGCATTAATTGTACTTAATGAAGATAAACTCACAAATACTACCCATTTCACAGAATTGAGATGAAGATGAAATGCATGTAAACCACTTAGCATAATACATGGCACACAGTCAAATTAAAATAATTAGAATGGTTAGGAATAGATGCTAAAAATTTGTAAGGAAAAAACAAGGGATTAAGAGGAGTCTAAGAATTGTCTGTAGTTGAACATGCTTTCTTTGTCTGATTATTAACAGAGGGGCACCTGGGTGGCTCAGTCGGTTAAGCAATCCGACTTCGGCTCAGGTCGTGATCTTGAGGTCTGTGGGATCGAGCCCTGTGTCAGGCTCTGTGCTGACCGTTCGGAGCCTGGAGCCTGCTTTGGATTCTGTGTCTCCCTCTCTCTCTGCCCTCCCCCCACTTCTCATGCTCTCTCTCTTTCTGAAAAATGAATCAACATTAAGCAAAAATAAAATAGATAACATGAAACTTACTGTATTCATTTTGAATTACAGTCCCTTCCTGTCTTATGTCCTTGCAGTCTTTTCTGAACACTGAAGATAACAGCCTAGTTCATTGTGCTGCTATATATTCATTATTAAGTTTAAGACTTTAAGGAACTATAGGAGCTTTCCTTCCCTGCCCACCATAAATCATCTGTTCATGTTTTAAAACCTTTGTAAAAGTGGTTATGTAGCTATTCGACTTTGTGTAACCTTCAGTGTTTCAGAGTTTTTTTCTTCCAAGCCACTGTTGAGTGGAAAGACATTTCTCTTTTGTTCGGATAAAAATGTGTAAGAATTGTTTACTCTTTCTCCCATGAACCTCTGAATTTCGACTATGATTTTTTATCGTACAATTTGTTTTGAAATTTTCAAGCAACCTCCAAGGTTTTTTTGGAAAAAAGTAGGGTTTAAATCCTCAATAAATAAAAAGAAAAAAAGATTCAGGATGTTCAGAGTGGTCTACCAGCTTCAACAGTTTATATTGAGTTTATATTGGAGTAGTGTTGGGATTTGCATGTACAGAGATAAAAAGGGCTTACTCATCTGGTAGATCAAATTACTTTTTTCCCCCTTGGCCATGCTCAATCATCAGTTTTCATACTATGCAGTGACCTTCATACACCACTCATGACTTTTAAAAGACACTGCAAGTATAATTCAACAGATAATAATTGATAACTATGCTAAGAATGTTGTAGTGCACATTCTGGGGAATTATTCAATTTATTGCTGTTATCAGTTGTAGAGATTTTTTTTTTAAGGGACATTCACAGGGGAAATCCTTGGGTTTTAAGTGTATAAAACCCCCAAACTTCGTAGCTACTTTCTGGATGCTGTATTCATTTGCTAGAGCCGCCTTAACAAGTACCACAGACTGGTGGTTTAAACAGACATTTTTTTCCTTGGAAGAAATAAACTCCAGCTTCCAGTCTTGGAGGCTAGAAGTTCAAGATCAAAGTGCCAGGAGGGTTGATTTCTTCTGAGGCCTCTCTCCTTGGCTAGATGGCTGTCTTCTCTCTGTGTTCACATGATTTTGCCTCTGTGCATGAATGGTGTCCTAATTTCTTCTTATAAGGACATCAGTCATTTTGGATTCGGGCCTACCTCAATGACCTCATTTAACCTTAAGTACCTCTGTAAAGATCCTGTTGTCAAATATAGTCCCATTCTGAGGTCCTGGAGGTTAGGACTTTAGCATAGGAATTTTGAGAAGGGGACACAATTCATCCCAGAACAGATACCTTTTCCAAATAAGTTTTATGTAATAGGAATATAGTTAGAACCTCCATTTCATGGTTATGAAAAGCAAGCCTGAAACTGACTCAGTTTCTCAGCCAAGTCAGAAAGGAGCTTGGGCCAGACTATCCTCCGGTTCCTCAGATTCCTTGGTGTAGCTTTGAGACAGACATCAGATTAAAAGATTAATTTTCCCTTTACCCACCTTGAGAATTTATTTTGCCTGAGAAGACTAACGTACAACTACCACCACCTCTGTATAAAAGTGGTTATGTGCTTGGTACTTTTTTTTTTTTAAATGCGTATTTATTTATTTTTGAGAGAGAAAGAGAGTTCAGGCAAGGCTGAGAGCGCAGAGCCTGATGACGGGGCTTGAACTCCTGAACTGTGAGGTCATGACTTGAGCTGAAGTCAGCTGCTTAACCGACTGAGCCACCCAGGCGCCCCTGAGCTTGGCACTTTTTTTTCCCAACCTCCCATTCCGCTGCTTCAGCCCATAGGATTAACTGCTTCAAAAATAGAACTTCTGGCAGGGAAAGTTATAGAATAACAGCGAAATATATTAGGTTTTAACAGATTCATGTATGTATTTCCTTTTCTCTGTGGATGTCTTTTACTTGGAAGCATCCATTAAAATATTTGTTTGTCCCAGATAGGAGATTCGTAAGAGATCTTTTAAAGGTTAGCATAGAACAACAACTCTTAATTATAGTTCTTTGGAATGAGAGGAGGAAGATTGTTTGCTTAAGGGTTGCAGGGCAGTGGGGTGGGGTGGGGGGGGTGGCGACATACACAGAAATCTATGAAAAGAGAGAGGGTATAATTTACCCAGGAGAAAAGTAGATTATAGTCACTTACTGAAAATGTATATAATATGGTTCTAGTTGCTAGAATAAGGAGCATGTTGAGAGATGCCTTTCTGAAAAAGATAATATGAAAACATTGTAAACTCCAAAGTGCTCTGCGGTTGTTAGCCTTAGAATAGTAATGAAAAGCCAAGAGTAATTATTGAAGACCAACCTCAGAATATAGACACATGAGTTTACTTTTGTGGAGGGAGAAAATTACTATTTACTGAACATCTGACTATGTGGTCATGATATATACATAGGCTATCTTTTGTTATTCTCTAATCAGCTCTCCATTTTTATAAAATGAGGGTTGGGGATATAGAGAAACGAGAGTCACATTCTCTGCCCTTCTCTAGAATAGCTCTTCACACATAATATATTTGTCTCATCTTATCCGTATCTTTGAATATCATACCAACAAGTTAGCGTAAACACAAGCCAACATGACATAGGAGATTCTAACTGTGAAACGTAGATTTAAAATTTGGGACACTGCGTCCATTACATTAGGGGTAGATTTATAAAATGATTTGAGATGATTCTTTGCCTCTTTGTTGAATTGTAGGCCCCAGTCTTTATGATGATTGCCTGCTTTTTGGTTCTACCATCTTCATTCTTTTAGCTTCCAGCCTTTGATTTATATCTTTTTAAATGACTACTAATTTGACTAATTCCCCTACATACTTTTTTTTTTAGTCCTATTGGAAAAATCTGTTGTTCAATAACATCTCTTATTCTGAGCCCTCTCCCCTTGTTTTTCCAAACAGAATTGCTATCTGTTTTCTCAGCTTGGGGGCAGTGAGAGTTGTAGACCAAAGGCCTGAGGTAGGCCAGAGTTGCCGGAGTGTGAGCAGTCTTTCATTGCCTCCTAACACGTAGTAATCGCTTATCCCTCATGGCCTAAAACCTCTTCTTTACAAAGTTGCTTTTCTTTAATATATCATTTGTTTGTTTTTAATGTCAGTACCAAGAAGAAAACCAAAAACGATCTGTGAGCGAGTATAGTAATGTAGTTGATTAATGTAAATAATACAGAAAAGGATAAAACAAGAAGTGAAATCCTTCTTTCTTTCCCCATGCCAGTTTTTCTCCCTGAAGGTTCTTGTGGTTTTTAGAAAAAAGATTTATGCAAATTCCCACATACCTATTTGTATTTTCTTTATTTTTTAAATTTACACGTTATGAACCATACAGTACACACATAGGCAACTCATGGAAACTCTCTGAGAGAGCTTTAGATACCAGCACATGAATATTTGCCACTCTTAAAATGGCTACATGCTAGGTATTTACTTCTTAAGATTGTTTCACTGTTATGGATACTTGTTTCTTTTTGACAAGAAACGAGAAACGTTTGACAAATGAGAAACAATGAGAAAAAGATACTTTATAAGAAACAAATAATATTTTCATTTAAAAAAAAATTTTTTTTTTTAATGTTTATTTATTTTTGAGACAGAGAGAGACAGAGCATGAACGGGGGAGGGGCAGAGAGAGAGGGAGACACAGAATCGGAAGCAGGCTCCAGGCTCTGAGCCATCAGCCTAGAGCCCGACGCGGGGCTCGAACCCACGGACCGCGAGATCGTGACCTGAGCTGAAGTCGGACGCTTAACCGACTCAGCCACCCAGGCGCCCCAATATTTTCATTTTTATAATGATATATAGAAAAAAGATCTGAAAAGTCTATCTCTACCTTCTTTGCAAATCTAGCATCCCAGAGTACTGGAATGTTACTAGAGGGAATTTAATGATGAATGTAGGGCATTTGTAAGCAATCCTGTGGAGACATTTTGGAGAGAAAGGATTTATCAATAGATCTAATAACAGCAGGCATCTAGAAATCATAAAAATTGATAGCTATGGGGCACCTGGGTTGTTCAGTCAGTTAAGCATCCGACTTTGGCTCTTCAGGATCTCGCGGTTCATGAGTTTGAGCCCCGGGTCGGGCTCTGTGCTGACAGCTCAGAGCCTGGAGCCTGCTTGGGATTCTGTGTCTCCCTCTCTCTCTGCCCCATCCCCACTCATGCTCTGTCTCTCTCTGTCTTAAAAATAAATAAAACAGGGGTGCCTGGGTTAAGCGGTTAAGCGCAGCCGGTTAAGCGTCCGACTTCAGCCAGGTCACGATCTCGCGGTCCGTGAGTTCGAGCCCCGCGTCAGGCTCTGGGCTGATGGCTCAGAGCCTGGAGCCTGTTTCCGATTCTGTGTCTCCCTCTCTCTCTGCCCCTCCCCCGTTCATGCTCTGTCTCTCTCTGTCCCAAAAATAAATAAATGTTCAAAATAAATAAATAAATAAATAAATAAATAAATAAATAAAACATTAAAAAATAATTTATAGCTACAATGTTTCCAGTCCATTTAGAGCATTCTTGAATCATCTTAATACTGAACATGAAATTATTGAGGACTTTATAAGTGAAAACTAAGAAATTATAATAAAAGTAGGTAAACATATAAATAGTAGTCATTTTAAATCATATGGGGACTAGAAGATTTGTGTGTAATAATAGCATGCATTTTACAATATCTTTAACAGTGTACCCTTTGAAAATTAAAGGAAGAATCTGGGCAGAGTTTATTTCAGCCAACTTAGCTAGAATTTTCCAAAGTGTAGATTTCTTTATACATATTTAAGTGATTTTTTTTTTTTTTTTTTTTTTTTTTACCCACCACTTCCTTGGATGTTTGAGAAACATGAAATAATATGTAACATTTGATGATCATGAGATTTCAAATCTGACATTTTCCTCAATAAAGTGGTGCAGACCTGTGTTTCAAGTATTCCATCATCATAATCTTAAGCCAAGTATAATTTGAAATAGTTGGGAAAAAGATGCTTATTACATCTTTCCTATGTAGGATGAAGTGGCACCATTTACTACTCTGTTAATATCTGGGTTCTGGTTACACAGGTGTATTCATGTTCTGGAAAATTCATTGGACTCTGTACTTAATGATCTGTGTACTTTATTTTGTCATGTCAAAACCTGCATTAAAAATAATGTATAATTAACAGCGCAGTAATAAGTGGAAATAAACATTCTTCTCTTCTCTGTTCTAGAATATCATTGTTTTTATCTTTTGGCACTAATTTATATTAATTTCCCTACCTCATTTGACAGTTTTTGTGGTTGTAAGCGTTGTGTGCCTATCCCTTATTTTTCTCAGTGTGGGAAAGCATTTCTGAATAGTTTTCAGAATTTAACCATGAATTCTTGTGTATTGACCAGCTAAATTTTGTGGTATAAGATCAAAGTTTGGAAGTATACATTTAAAGATTTTTGAGATTTTATTTTTGCCTTTAATCTATAGCATTTACTGTTCCTGAAACTGTATTTATTTTTGATAAGTGGAAGCTATGAGAGCTTTATGTTAATTTTATAGCTTTTAAAAGTCTACTCTTTTCAAATATTTGTTTTCTTAGAAATCTGAGTAGCATCAGTCAACTTTTTAAGTTTGACGGAGCCGAGATTTTCAAATCATTCATTTTCCCAAACTCCCTTGTCATTGAAGTAGTTATAGGACTAGAATGTTCTTAAACAAGCACCTGTTTTTATATCTTTGTCTTTGCAACCTGTGTCAAGTTAACTGAGAAAATACCTCCCCTCACCCCAAATTTAAGACCTACCAAAGTGAAAACCTAGTTGAGGGAGATTTTATGTGGTTTTAATCCATTTGTTCAGTATTTTGGTGAAATCCAATGTTACCCACTAGTGGGAGAACATGTATTTTGTATGAGACGGTCTCACTTTGGAAAATACCCACACAGTGCTTCTAAGTTACAACTCCCTTATAACTGAGTTAAACATCTTAAGCATTTATTTAGTGGGCTAAGAACTAAAACCCCGACCAGTTTGTATAATGACTTCTTCAAGGTACGACTCCACCTTCTAACTCAAAAATCGACCCCGACTTCCTGTTTGAACACTCCTCTGCAGCCAGGTCCTCACTCGTTCCATGTCCTTCTGTTCTAGGCACCGTTTCCTGACCATGACAGCGCTCCTATTTGCTGCATTGCTAGGCCTGCAGTGCCCTTCCTCTGTTTGTTCCTTAAGGTCTCACATGCCATCCCATCTCCTGCTCCAATGCCACACCCCCTCTCCCTGACTCATTAATCAGAGCCAGTTGCTTTCCTCCTCTGTTTCTGTTGCACCTAACACATAACTACCACTGCAGTAGGCATGCTGTATTATCATTATTTGCTTCTGCGGCTGTCTGGCGTTTACGTTTGCTAGTTCTGTGTAGTCAGGGCCGTGTGCTTTGTCTCTGGTGCCCAGCCAGATCAGGCATTCAAGCAATGTTCGTTGAATTGGTTTCAGGTGTTTGGGCAAGCCGGGCTTTTAAGTGCCACTTGGTTTCAGGGGAGCCATTTTCTCAAAAGCTTCTTGATTGAAAGTTTGTACTGCCCTTTTCCTGATATTCAAGGACATACGTATCAGTATATTGTATGCTTCTCTTAGCCGTAACTACTTGGCAATAAAATGCCAGACCTTTTACTTTTCAGCGTTTGGGACATGGTGGGAAATTTGACAAGGGACAAGAAACTTCCTTTGGCTAAAAGGAAGTTTATAAATTGCCTAAAGATTTCATTTGTTACGATTTTCTTTATGAGGGATTAATCAAGCCATCGTGTAAAATTGCTATTTATCCTGTAGTGGTGAAAAAGTCTTGAATTAAATATCGACATATTTGCTGAATTGCTAGTTAGCAGGGAATTCTGGGACAATGTAAGATCAGTATGGTAGGAGTCGGTTTAGATCGTGTTCCATGTTACCTAGTTTGGATCCTGGGTGACAGTTATAGCCAAAAACTTCTCTTACCACAAGTAAAATTCAATACAGCTTTACAGTGTTCTCGAAGAACTTAAAAACAAGTCAGAAGGGTGTATTAAATTGACCTCTCACCATCCAAATTCCTTGTTTTTGAGACATTTACTAGGAAATGCGGAGCATAGCCAACTTTTTTCAGTTTCAAAAGCTGGTAGTTGAAATCACAGTTGATTATTTTGACAATGTTTGAAAGGTTGTTTTTGTTTTTTGTTTTTTTTCTCATTTGACATGCAGCAAGGACATATGGGCGAAGGAGAGGTAACATTATTGTTTCTAACTTTTGAATGTACCAGTTGTATTTGGAGAGGACCCAAGTTCACTCAATTTCTAACCCTTGTGGGGAAGGGGGGCGGGGGAACGCACCGTAGCTTTGATCCGTACATTATGTGTCATAGTCAACATTATAGACTTTCTAATTTGAAGGAGTCAGCATGGTAGGATTTGGATTTGAATCAATAATGTCCCCGAATTATAAACTCAACTTCTTTGTATCAGAAGATTTATTTTGCTTTTTTCCTTGCTGAAAGGAATTTCTTAGGAGAAGAAACTTAAGGATCTTTAAAAAGGAAAATATGGGGTGACTAGTCTCAAAGTACCTGATCATATTGGAAGCTCTGTTATACTTGAATACCTTATGTCTACTTTTCTCTACTAATTTCAGCATAATACTGAATGAGATTAGCTACACAAATGACAAATCCTATACATTTCCAACACTGGAGGAAAAAACTCGAGAAATTTTAGAGAATTTAAAAGAACCATTTCCTAGAGGTACCTGAATAAACCTTATTTTTGACGCCTGTGATAGCTTTGCCTTTTTACAAGCAAGGTGGATAGTCAGATAGCTCAACTCTGAAATGGAAGTGACTTTTAAAGACCATATAGGAAATAACCTCCAAAGTCATTTTTTATCTTCATTACATAGCCCTTGAGCTATAGTTTTATGGGATAAATTCATAGCGAGTACACTGTTATTATTTGCGTTCAGTCAGGAAGGTCGAGAGGAAGGCAAGTGTGGCAACAAAGGGACATTGGAATGTTTCAGTGGAGGAAGAGCACTGACCGCTACATTTCTGTAGGATCTGTGAACAAACTCCTCAGGTAGTACCTGCAAGGAAATTGGCAGCCCGGAAAGTCCCAAAACAGCGCTCGAGAGATTCTACAGTTATTTGTAGCTCTGTGTTTTCGCTTATGATTTGCAACGTTCATATTTTGCGGTCAAGTACACAGGGGAATAATGTGAACCGCTTGGGCGTCTCTGGTCTCTTCCGCTTATATTTTCTGTATCATAGGATTTTCAAACCGCACACGTAATGCCTAGTTTTTAGAATTAGCTGGCACCGGTGGCAACTGGTCCTTACTCAAACTGAAAGAAAATAGATCGTTAGCATGCCTAAGAATCTTAAATTCTGTAAGACTAGACAGTGAGGTTGGAGAGCAGCATTAAATGGGTTTCGATTAGAACCCACTCAGGTAAACTAAGGTGAGTGCTCACTTTAAGAATGGACTTGTGCATTTTAAGGACAGTCTTAGAGGAGGTCGTGCAGGCTACGTCATTCTGTGTTTTTGAAAAATTCAAGTGATCTAGCATCTGCTAGTCAAACTTAATACTTGGTATACATGTCTAGGTTGCCCGTGACCATGGGGCCCTGCCAAGGCAGTGCTGTCTACTGCCAGCTGCTTCCAAAAGAGAGTGCTCCCTCCTACTATACTTCTAGTTCACCTCCCTGAAGTTTCTGGATCCCAGGGGGCTAGTTGAGCAGTCTTCTGTTTAACCGTGTGCTTTTCTCTCTGACTCCATTGAGACTTGAAAGCGATGGGAATTCAAGAGCCTATCTAAGCGATTTGTTATCTAGTGAGAAAAATAAAAGCAGCAGTTTTGTTGAATCTGCCCTTTTCCTGGTTTCTTGGGTCAGGTAATCGGTGGCAAGGAACATTTGCTGTTAGCGTTTTCTTTTTTTCCTGCTTTCTATTCCAGGTCAGTCTTCACTGTTTCCAATGGAAGATGGATTCTTGGATGATGGCCGTGGGGATCAACCTCTTCATAGTGGCCTGGGTTCACCTCACTGCTTCACTCACCAGAATGGAGAGAGAGTGGAACGATACTCTCGCAAGGTGTTCGTGGGCGGATTACCTCCTGACATCGATGAAGGTATATTTACAAAGAACGGTTAACTGCACGGTGCCTACTGTGGCACATAGTAGGTAACTCATAGATGGTGGTGGCTGTTATTATACTAACAATCTTATCTGACTCCAGGTATTCCGTTTTGATTTGGATGATTCTTTTGTTCTATCTCTCTATCCTGGCAAGTGAGAGTAGTTTACGGAGGAAGGGGAACAGGACTTCGGCAACCAGCTGAAGCAAGTGATTGTGCTAGATGAAAAAGAGTAAACATTGGAAAACCGGCTCAAGGAGTCTGTTGTGGGCAAACAGTGCTTGCTGCGTTTTCGTCCGTGCGGGCTGCCTTGGCCAAATTCCACTATGTGTTTTCCTATTTGTTTCCTACCTTTAATGAGTGCCCCATAAATGTGGTTAATTGGACATTTAAAATCTTAGATTAAGTGTGAACTTTTGAAAAATAAAGCCTGAAGGAGGACCGCAAGAAAGGGAATCTTCAGGGTTTTATCATTCAAGGAGTATTTTTTCACTTGTCAAATATTTACAGGCTTTTAAAATGCCATGCACTGTTCTTAGGCTTGTTTATAGCATAACCAAGATAGAAAGTCCTTGTTTGCATAGAGTTTCAGTTCTAGTGGAGAAAGGCAGATAAAATAGTGTGCAACCATGTAAGAAAGTATCAGAGAGTAAGTGTTGAAAAGAAAATAGTGTGATACTGTGCTATTTTGTGATACGGTGATATCTTCTTAGATTCGGTGGTTAAGGAAATCCTCTTTAGGGAAGTGATATTTGAGCTGAGACCTGAATTAGGAGCCAGCCATGCAGAGATTTAGAGGACTAATTGTTCAGTAATATTTTATTCCTCTGTGGGTCTAAATGACCTAGTGAAGACCCAAGGTGCAGACCATAGAGCAACCATGTATCCTTGGTGGTGGTGGTGGCGTTGTTGTTTGTCCTAATCTCTTTTGTCTTGGTTTCCCGAATTGGAAATGGAAATAAACCAATTAATGTTACGGAGAATAGTTTTCTCTAAAAATCTGTAAAGTCTAATAATAAGATTTAATGGCTTCCCATTAGGCTGAGATTAAATGTATTGAGTCACTTCATTTTCCTGAAGATGATCAATCTTTTGGAAGGTTGAGACAAAAAGGTTTCAAAAAGCCAAGGACTGAAATAAACACAGTTCTCTTTTGTTTCGTTTGTTTCGTTTAATCTATGAAGCTGTGTTGGGATTTCAGGTGAGACTGGATCAGTCTCCATCCTGTCGTCAGAGGGCACAGCTTTCCAAAGTGTTCATCTTGGGCTCACCACGTGGTCACAAAATTGGCCTCTCTAAGTAAGCTCCGAAGTGCAGCCTTCTCTTTTCTCTGCCTGGAATCCTCATTTTCCCTAGTACCGTAGATTCTCGGTGGTTTTTTGTTTTGTTTTGTGTTTTAACCTTTTAAAGTCTTTATAGCCCAGATGGTGTTTAATGAGTGAATTACATGCTTACATACAGAAAGAGAGAGACGACTGAATTTTACCTGACCTTGCCTGGGATAAACTCCTTCCTGGCCTAGATAGCCTGTATTTTTTTGGAAAATTACTGAGCCATCTTAAATGTGCAGTTTCTAAAACTCTTAGAAGCACAGGTAAATATAACTAACCTGGCAAAGGAGATGGTTTAAACTGAGCCAAATTAATGGGAATTATGGTAGTCGTCTTGCATTATCCTTAAGACCAAGCATATTGATAAGTTATTTCTATAACATGAAATATGCCGTCCTGGAGAATATTGTGCTATGTGGAATGGTACCTCAACAATTATAGGGTCTCTGGGGAAATAGGGTTAGAAGCAGCTAATTTCGAACCTATTGAACTTTGTACCCAAAGTTCATTCGGAAGCACCAGCAAAAAGGAAAGTAATGTCCGGAGATAACTTGGACAATGTAGGCAAGTAGGTCAGCATGGTTGGAGGTTACCTCAAGGAATACTGAAAATGCACGAAACCACTAGAGCAGAAACGCTGGCTTGCAAGCTTGGAGGCAGTGCAGATGTAACTGGACCTCAGCACCCGAGGAGGTGCAAACACTCCAGAGAAAAGAGCCCTGCAAGGTTGAGAGTATACCTCTCCAGCAAGAGAGCCCTGGTCGCTGTGCTCATTTGTAATTTTCTTACAAGAGAGAGGGAGGGCTCCTGCCAGCATATCCGACAAGCTAGGGGCTTTTTCTTTTCCTGAGGAAGGTTATAGTTCTCCTCCCACTATGCTAGCTCACCGTGCCCAGGAAAAATCACTTGTGAGCCAGTAAAACTTCTAGGTTATACTGATTTCCTTCCTCTATTTACCAGTCTCTCTTACGTGAGCTAAATGGTACTGCAGAAACGGGCATCAAGAGGAGAGAAGACTGTACTGTTTCACAATCTGGAGGAGAGAAAAACAGTTCTACCAGCTTGGAATTTGAGCACATCTCCCATCTCTTCTTTTCCTCTGACCTGCTCTCCTCCTGGGTCTTATCTATACACGCTTACCTACTGTTTCCAGAACTTCTTTGGAAATTTATTTTCCTAGAGTCTACTCAGGAGTCTGGTCATGAGGAAATGGTACGGGCTGAGAGTCATCCTACAGAATGAATGGCCTCCATCCTTTTAAGACTGCCAAAGCTATAAAAGATAGCAAAGAATGAGAAGCTGTTCCAAGACTAGAGAATACTGATACCCTAGGGACAGGACATCTAAATATATCATGTGTCCTGGATAGGATTCTGGATCAGAAAGGGAAAAGGAGATACTACTGGGATAGTCGAAATTTGGGTGGAGTCTATGAATTGGGTAGTAATAGTGTATGAATATCGATTTCCTGATTGGGAGGGTCACATGGTGGTAGATGGGGAGATGGCCTTGTTTTGAGCAGGTGCCAGCGGTTGTATTTTGGGGTTATAGAGCGCAATGTCAGAAAAAAAATGATAGGTAAGTAGGGTAGGTAGGTAGATAGGTTGATTTCATGCATACATACAGGTAGAAAGAAGGGCAAGAAATGTGTAAAATACTAACATTTGGGGAATCTAGATGAAGGAGGTGTAGGAGTTCTTTGTACTGTTCTTGTAAAGAGTAGATTTGAAACTTTTTTCTAAACTACTTCCCCAAAATGATTATAAAAATATTTAAATTTACTGTTTTGTTTTGCTTTGTTGTTCTTTAGATGAGATCACAGCTAGTTTTCGTCGCTTTGGCCCTTTGATTGTGGATTGGCCTCATAAAGCAGAGAGCAAATCCTATTTTCCTCCTAAAGGTAATTCTCCAAATTTAATATACTTGTACAGTGTATCCTTACATTGTTTAATGTTTAGCCTTTTCATAAATGTTCATCTTTGCTATAAAATTTTCCATTGTTAAACTTGTATTTTCCCAAATACATCTTTAAAATTTCTACCTAGTGTATACTTTCTATTCAAATTTAATTTTACTCCAAAGTATGTTTCAAGATATCAAACTGAACTTTAATGTTGATACTATCAGACTTCAGGTAGGAATATTTAAGTTTATTAATTTTTTTTTTTTTTTACTCTTTTTCTCTTCCTTAGTTTCAGTTTATACTTCCTTTCTGTTGAAGAATTATATGAAAAAAAAGAAGGGAAACAAATAAGCCTCTTTTCCCCTTTTTATCAGGCTATGCATTCCTGCTTTTTCAAGATGAAAGCTCTGTTCAGGCTCTGATTGATGCATGTATTGAAGAAGATGGAAAGCTCTACCTGTGTGTGTCCAGTCCCACTATCAAAGATAAGCCAGTGAGTGTTGTCTAACATGAAAATAGCTTCTTGTTTTTGCCTCCATCTCTGCTTGGTTTGAAAACCCACAGACATCTTGATGTGTTTGCTAATGGATAAGTTTGTAAGTAGAATGTTGTTGCTGTCAACCTCCTAACATTGACATTCTGTATTATTCGTGCACATTCTTTTGACATTGGATTTTTTGGTTAATTAAAATATTGGTAAATCCTTACCATTGAAAGACTTTACTCGATAATACGTTTGATAAAGTAGCTGAATTTCCTCTGAGTAATAGAACTCAAAAATCACAAATACGTATTTGTCTATCTCCTTCTTCTCTTTGATCAAAATTTTACCCAATAAATGTCCTTAACTTTTTGCACAAGGTATTCTCCCAAAGTAAAATGAATTATGTATATAGAGAAAGGTACATACATGGCTTTTTTCTTTTCGTTTTAATTTTTTTTTAACGTTTATTTATTTTTGAGAGACAGAGAGAGTCAGAGCACAAGCAGAGGAGGGGCAGAGAGAGAGGAGACACAGAATCTGAAGCAGGCTCCAGGCTCTGAGCTGTCCGCACAGAGCCCGATGCGGGGCTCGAATTCAACAAACTGTGAGATCACAACCTGAGCCGAAGTCGGATGCTTAACCGACTGAGCCACCCAGGCGCCCCTGGTTTTTTCTTTTTGAAAAAAAAAAATTTTTTTATCAAAAAATTTGGTCTTTAAGAATAGTAGCAACTGTCCTGTTTTGACAAATCTGGCAAATCAACAACTGATTATCACTCAGGTTGATCTAGTAATGGGGTGCAGTTCAGAATGGAGGTGCCTGTGGGTTCATACTGCTCAAGCAGTAATTAGTGGAGCTTCCCTCGGGGTTGTCTAGGTCAGGAACACTCTTCCCAGAGTTCCCATGACCTAGACTCTTTATACTTGACTTGTTTATGTTCCCCCATAGTCTTCACAGTATTTGAATTTGGACCTCTGGCCTAGGACTTTGTTGATGGGCATATTGGGAATACCCCACTATGAACTACCCATAGCCTTTGGTATGGGCATTTGTAACAATAAATAAATGCAAACAATTAGGATGAGATACATGATTCTTGGTTGGCTGAAGCAGTGGACCCATTGCTATGTGCAAATATTAATGTTTTTACTTTGAAATGCTTTTTGAAATAATGCAACAGGTTTGTTAGTATTAGGAGTAGTTTGCATTTGTGGGATTGGGCACACAATCATAGTTTACTTATTAGCACTGTATTCTTTTTTTTTTTTTAATTTATTTTTTCTTTTTAATGTTTATTTACTTTTGACAGAGAGAGAGAGAGAGAGAGAGAGAGAGAGAGAGCGTGCATGAGCAGGGGAGGGGCAGAGAGAGAGGGAGACACAGAATCCAAAGCAGGCTCCAGGCTCTGAGCTGTCAGCACAGAGCCCGACGCGGGGTTCAAACTCACAGATCGTGAGATCATGACCTGAGCCGAAGTCGGACGCTTAACCGATTGAGCCACCCAGGCGCCCCATTAGCACTGTAGTCTGATTAACCTCAAATACCATGCTAACTTACATTATGTAGATTTGGGGGGATCGGGTGGGATGGAAGCCCAAATAATGTGAAAAACAGCTAATTACTGATAATTGAAGTATTAGTGATTTAGTTTATAATAGGTAATGAAACTGAACTTTCCATCTTGGTTCACTTGGTTCAGTTAACATTGGTTCACTTAAAAAAATCACTTGGTTTACTCTTAAAAATGTAATGAAGGGTTGGGCTATGCTATTTGTAAGTCTTCTAATTTTACAGCCTTATTGATCTATAATGATGTGGATTATTGTTGCTCTTCAGATACTCTGCAGTAATTTTAAACTTATTTCTCCATAAATTGTCAGCATTAAGAATGAGACATTTTGGTTTGTCTGTTCCCTAGGTGCAGATTCGGCCTTGGAATCTCAGTGACAGTGACTTTGTGATGGATGGTTCACAGCCTCTTGATCCACGAAAAACTATATTTGTTGGTGGTGTTCCTCGACCATTACGAGCTGGTATGATTAAACAAACAAAAATACCCCCTTTATTCTTTAGCATAAGAAATAACCTTATAAAGTTTTTGTTTTTTTTTTTAATGTTTATTTATTTTTGAGAGAGTGAGAGTGAGCATGCATGCGAGGGTGGGGCAGAGAGAAAGGAAGACAGAATCCCAAGCAGGCTCCACGTGGTCAGCACAGAGCCTGATGCAGGGCTCTTAACTCGTGAATGGTGAGATCATGACCTGAGCTGAAATCAGAAATCGGCCGCTCAACTCACTGAGCCACCCAGGCGCTCCCCTTATAAAGATATCTTAGGAAAAATTCTCCGTAAGCATTTGAGTTAATGTCCAAGAGAATTCTAGAATCAAAATATCTGGCTTTGAATTCATGTGCCCTGCTCCCAGTTAGTAGTTGAGTGACGTTGGACAAATTATTTTCGATGTCCTCATCAGTCCAAAGGAGTAATAAGTGTATCTGCTTCGTATAGAGTTTTGATAGTTTTGAGGATTGAGTGTGATGAGCAGGGCCAAGGGCTCCGTGTGGTGTTAGTGAGCATCACTCTTGTCATCATCTGGAAGAGCCCTTCAAGGGTAGACTAGATGTCGAGATGTTCAGGGTTTATTTCCCAAGCCCCCAGTTGTCCACTGGCTTTTACTGAGCTCTGAAACATGGGAGGGTTTTCAGCAGTGCATCATGTCTTTAAAAGTAGGACCTACAGGAGAAATTTCGTCCCTGACTTCAAGTAATTTGAGGTTTAATAGTATAAATGAGATAAGATAAAAACGAAGGAGAATGCAGTTTCAAAATTTAAACATCTCATGGAGAACACCATACGTTCATTATTTCAAGTTTTTATGTAAAAAATTGGTGGAAAACTAGACTGTAGGGAAAGGTAACAAGGCTTTCATGGAGATATTCTAGAACGACCTTCATACAATCAATTTGCTAGCGTTCACCTGATTATTTATATTAAGCAATACATTATTACTTGTAAAGCCATGGTGGCAACATGGTAGAGAGCGGACAGACCAAGATGACCGGCCCAGCACTATCACTTAACCATCTGTGACCTTGGACAGATTGAGCGTCCACTCGGTGGCTCAATTTCCCCAGGAAATCACTACCTACTTCATAGGGTTGTTGTGAAGATTAAAAGAGACCGTACGTAAAAAAAAAAAAACAACAACAACAACAAAAAAAAACAAAACCCAGCAGAGCCCCTGCCCTTATTTAAAAGATTAAAGATTGATTTAATAATTATCATAAGGACGTGAGCTCAGAATACATATGAACTGCTTTTGATGACACCTTTGGTGAGCGAGATGGGTTTTCCTGATTTCAAATGCCGTCTTTGTTTCTTTCTTATTTAGTGGAGCTTGCCATGATAATGGATCGTCTGTATGGAGGTGTGTGCTATGCGGGGATTGATACCGACCCTGAGCTGAAATACCCTAAAGGAGCTGGGCGAGTCGCATTCTCTAATCAACAGAGTTACATAGCTGCTATCAGTGCCCGCTTTGTTCAGCTGCAGCATGGAGAGATAGATAAACGGGTAAGTCCTAGATTACATTCTGGAAAGTTCTGGAAATGGCCCTCTCGGTGTGTCATTACCAAGATTGGAATGGGGGAATTTTAATATGGCAATAAAATTGGCAGCTGACAGTTATGCCTGTAGGACCAGTTAGGTGTATATTCTTTAATGCATCTAAGGGTTCCTATGAATTTTTTCTGTCTCTTAGTTTCTTGAGTAGCCTAATCAGAGCCCTGCATCAATTTACTGTGGTTGATTTAATCTCCTAAGCTATCACCTCCATCCATTCACTTATTCAGTTAGTCATTCAGTAAATATCATTATGTCAAGTACAAACATCAATGCCCTTGAGATCCCCTGACCTTTTTTTTTAATCCCGAGACATCATGACTATCTCGTAAGCCCTATTTTCCAGTGTGCTATGTAACAAATGACTGAATAAATTCCCTTGTAGGACTGCGTTAGAAATATTTCACTGAAACAGATTAAGTGAAAGAAATCATAATCTTTTTATTTTTAGTGTATTCTACCACCTGAAATTAGGCAGTAATTAGCATTATCTTCAGTACTTTAAATTCCTCTTTGTTGGTTTGTCTTCTGAGTTAAAAAGCTGGAGAAAACCTCGGAGAGAGCGCTCTCCTCTGTTTTCTAAGCTACTGTATTCGAAGCTCTGTGCTCCGTTATCCGTCTTATTTCTTTGCATTCACAGATTTATTTCTTAGTTTTGTGATTCATGCATTCACCAGATGTTTTAGCACCTAGGACAAGTAGTTGATGTTCTTCTCGGGAACATCTCCTGAGGAGTTGATGTTCTGATAGATATAACTGTATCTTATACTGACACTGCTCAAAGTGTGGCCTGTGAGCTGACTGCCAGAAGCAAATGGTTACTGGCTTGTGGTGAGATAGGAGTTTACACCATTACACCAGATTGTGAATCCGCTACATTGGGAAGCGTGGTGTTGATTAGTTCAGCTGACTTGGGGTTTTGGGGGGTTTTTTTTCTCCCCCTAGAAAGACCCTCCTGATGAAAGAAGCAGTGTGTTGATTTAGATTCTGGTGTTAGCTCCTTATTTCATGGGAGACTGGCACTTTCATTAGGACTGACTTAGATATCAACACTCTGAGGCGTTGTGCTCCGAAAAGTCCTTCCTGATTGATTGTCTCGTGCTGTTCTCAATTCATTATGTAGAAACTATCAAGGCGATGGTGGTTGACACTTACTGCTTATGTTTCATTTCATGTCTACGCTGCTACAGTGTCGGTATGAAATACAAGGTTATAGTGGCTGTCATGCTGTGACTGTATGAAAAGAAAGGTCTAGATTCTAACATAAACACGGAGGGAGAGGGCAAGACACGTTGCAGTGTAAGTGAACAAGCCCACATGCTTTTAGTTCACTGAGAAAATAGCTACGTCTGACCAAGCAGTGTCTCCTGTCTCGCCGCTTCATCCCGGCAAAGGTGTCAGAGGTGTAAGGTTGGTCATTGGAAATGCACACTTCATTTGTATTCCTCTGCAATCAAGCCCTTTGACCAGCGTTCTTGCAGCTCCATAGATGTCACGGAGTGGCCTCGGGGCCAGAAGGCTAATGCTCTGGTTTGTCTGCTCTTCCCGTCTTCCTGTCACTCGTCTTCTTTTGTTCATGGCTAACCTTTGTCAGGATTCCTTGTCACAACTGCATGGCACCGGTGGTAGTGATGGCCTGGTATAAGGGAATTTTAACCCTGAGTCTCTCTACGACTAAAAATAACCAACTCTTTTCTCACTGGTGAATTAACAGCCAGGTTATTTTTAATGCTTGAGAGACTCAAATGACAGGTTGGCCTATTGAACACTGGAACAGACCCAGTTTTAGAAATTCACCTCTGACTTTTAGACTGAAGTAAACCATTCTTACTGACAGAGAATAAGGCGAGGTTTTAGACTGTGAGTACTATGGCCGCGTCTTGTTTGCTCAGAGTTCCGAGTCTGGGTGATTATAACCCACGACGCGCACGCTGTAAATAGAAACCGTGACCCAGCCTTTATTACAACTTAGACGCTTATGACACAGAAGTCAGGCATCTTCCCTCTGATGTGAATATTGAAGTGCTATTTTGTGGAACTGGGAAGCTCTTCGTCGGTTTTGTCCAAATTACAATTCCACGTATGACAAAAATCCAGATCCACTAATTAAAGCGATGGTTTGTGTCTATAAAAATGCTCCTGTGGGTTTAATCTCGTAATGTTCTAAACAGTCGGCTTCCCTTTTTTATTTCTGGCGGAATTGTTTTTCCTTTGAAAAGTGTTTCTTTAATAAGACTGAAATGTAAAATGATGAGTACCAAAGCCTCACCAGGTCCTTAAAGATGGACTGGACTGCCTTAATTTCAGGAAAAGAGCTACTGACCCTTGTTTCGGGGCACCCCGGCACAGATTGATTCAGACAGAGGCTGGAAGTGCACGCACCACAGTAAGAGGTGCCTGGACCATTCACTGAAAAGTGTAAACGCCTTCCTTTTATTTTCGATTGCAGGTGGAAGTTAAGCCATATGTCTTGGATGATCAGCTGTGTGATGAATGTCAGGGGGCCCGTTGTGGTGGAAAATTTGCTCCATTTTTCTGTGCTAACGTTACCTGTCTGCAGTATTACTGTGAATATTGCTGGGCTGCTATTCATTCTCGTGCTGGCAGGGAGTTCCACAAGCCCCTGGTGAAGGAAGGCGGTGACCGTCCGCGACATATTTCATTCCGCTGGAACTAAAGGGTAACTACAGTGCTGATTTTCAGGCCTCAGAATAAGTGCACTCTTCTGTTAATTCTGACCCCTTCCTCGACCTCTTCACGCTGGCATGTCCTTTTGTAGCAGCCCGTAACTTAACAATAGTGTAACAAAAAGAATGACCTATAATATAGGCGTTTTGTAGATTCTCGTGTCACTGAAAACAGTACGTACGAACTCCTTTTTCGTATTGCCATCGTGTTGCACGGAAGTTTTATTCTCTTGTTTTGCTGGAGACCAAGAGGATCCAAAACTTCCTGTAACATTTTCTTAGAGGAGAAAGAGAAATATTAAAAGAGAAATGAAACAATAGAGTATTTTGGGTTTTTAATTAAATTATTGTTAATAATATAACATATAAGAATACTTTTATTAAAATTAACCATGCAACAGTAACACTATCAGTCTGTCCTGACACAGTTTTTCCCCCCCCCGAGAAGTGCTTTTGCCTTTTCCTTTCTTTCTTTTTTGCCTCTCTTTTTTGCCATCCTCCCCCCCCCCCCCACCGTTTTATTCATTTACAGCAGTGGAGGAAGTTAACAATTATTAACAGGAAAGAGCATGTTAAAGCAAACACAAATGCATGAGCAAGATCGAAGCAGCATTAGAACAAATTGTTAAGGGTTTCGAGGCCGAGTAGAATTTCATGACGCCTCCGAGTTACTACCACAGCAGAAAAAAAAAAAAAAATAGTAAAGTAGGCAGAGCTAGGTTTATTTTCTTTTCAACCATTTAAAAACCTTTAGAATGTAAAAATTGGGTAAATGTACTACTGAGGGGAGTGCACTTATTTATTTTTAAACTTCCTCGTCTGGTCACGGCCCCAGGAAACCTACCAAAGCTAGAATTAATGACAACTGGTGGGAAAACTAGCATTTCCTCCCCCCCGAAGAACAAATGTATAAATTTTATTTTTGATGTTATATATAAACTCTATATCCTAATTTAGTAAACACTCATCAGGTGTCAGCCTTTGCTCTCCATTTTGACGTTAAAAAACAAAACAGAACAGAACGGATCTAGAGATACCTCAAGGACATCAGTTTTGATTTTGTGTTAACAGTACAGTTGTAGCCAAAACTGGGAAACAAAACCAATATACAAATTGGCTGCCGATTGGCTTACTTTTAGATTTCAAGTTGCTTTGGGTATCCTGTAATTTAGTTGTAACATAGACAACGGAAAAAAAAAAAGTTAAAAAAAAAAAAGTTAAGTAGTTGCAGAGTGTTTTGCACTGTTGAACTAAGTAACTGTGTAAATCTGTGCAAAGGTACGTATGTTTATCTTACTCTTCCTATAAAATAAAAATAACATTACCGTTTCAGAACTTAGCATGGGACATAGTCAGTGTTTGAAGTGCCAACTTCATCAAGTAATGCATGCTTTATTATACATAAAATTCTAGCTTCGAAAGGCGTTATTATGTGTTGAACAGTACGCTTCAGGGGTAAATTTAAAATAGTCTCTTGAAGCCCTGGTCATGGAAGTGACTTTTATTTTAATTGACATTCTCTTATCAAATGCCCTACCCACCACCAAAAGGATTATTACCGGTGTGCAAAACATTAAAAAAAAAATCCTGCTAGTTGTGCTACCTAACAGTACCGTCTTGGATCCTTCAAAACCAAAGACTTGCCCCAGCACTACGGTGGAACCACCTGGCTGATGACCCCTGCTGATTATCGTTAGGAAAAGCAGTCCTTTATTTTTAACACAGGCTTTAACGAACTGCATACCTGTTAAGTTCCAAAGGTCAAAATGGAGGCATATGCTGTCTAATGGTCAGACACAGAAAGGGAGCTGCTTTTAAAGAATTCCCTGCAAATACGGAAAGCAGTCATGCGAATGGAGGGTGCTCTTGTGTAGCTGGTCAGGGACTTTTTTTTCTTTTCTCCTGAACTACATAATTCTAACCGAAACGTTCATTTGCCTCTTTTTATTCTTTTCGATGCTTGTAGGTGGCTTGGGGTGTGCTATTGTACTGTTCCTACTCAGTAAACAGGTGTGATGAGTTAACAAGAAATAACACTGTTTGAGAACTAGCTTTGAATAATAATTTTTCCCTTTGTACATGACCTGCTGAATTTCGGTACAGTGTTTTTGTAGCTAACTTATTTTGTCATGCACATAATGTATATTTGTTATGCACTACTTTTGTATATCTTGTTTTTCCAACAGTGAACATTTTTAGGCACACTTTTCACTGACGGGATATCTCTTTATGCAATACCTCAATTTTTCATATTGCAAAGAGTAGCTTTTTGTACTTTTATTACTGAGAGATCTTCATATACTTCATTTTTTAATATAAATAATTTTAATAAATTTTATTTTCTTATATTCTGCTTTTTATACATTTCAGTGCTCTGCATACATTTTAAATTATGAATGTTGTGCACTGGCAATGCTATTTTAGAGTCTGCAGAGAAGAGAAAGCATGTTGCTTAAACATCCTTCCCCAGCACCAGCTATTGGTGTACCTATAATTTAAGAAATAGTCTATGTAAAGTCACAAATTAATGAAAAAAAATTCGCATGAAAATGACAGATAACACGGTAGTTCCTAAAAAGACAAAAAATTAAACGCATAAGCATAGGGTAGAAATTTAAAATAACAAAATTGTCTACAGCTTCTTACTAAGTTTTTAAAATTATTCACAACGCAGACATTCTTGGTGAATGTTTAGCCATTTTTAATATTAATAAATTGATGTTAAGTGTTTGATTCAGAGATGTCTGCTCTTTTAATTATATATAAAGAAAAAAAAAATAGCCTGCCGTGGGACAGGTGTGTAATGTTAGTATGCATGACTAATGTAAGAAATTGTTATTCTACTAATATTTACTTGTGATTGTGTGACAAGCGTGTTTACAGATTATTTGGTTACACTTCAATTTACAGGGCATAAACAATTATTATCTATTACTCCGAACGTTATTGATTACATGTCCTTCAGATTACACGGGATTGTAGTTGGGAGTTACCATGTAACTCAAAACATAATTAACATGGAATTAGTTTACAGATTTTAGGGTATCACTTCAATTTACCAAGCATGTAGTTCTAGCACACTAGCATGGCACCAGCCATGTACTTACAATGTAGTTACAGAGTAATTACATGGTTATTTTTGCAATGTAAAATAAAGTGTTTCTGATTATTTTCTATGTAAAGGAACCCTCTCTCCCTTCCCCTTCTGGTCCCCACGCTTTGGTATAATATATATACTTCTCCATACACAGACCTCTGCAGAATGCAAAATAAAACTTGCAGTGAACGAATTTAGCATTTTATGAGAGTGCTGTTGGAAAGACTTGATAATTCACCCCTTTTGTTTTGAAGAGTTGAATCTTCTGTTAAAAGGTGATTTAAAACTTGAATGTGATGAATTGTGGCAAGTTAACTTCAAGTTATGTGCAATACTTATTTCAAACTTTTGAAAGATCTTTGCAGTGTAATTCTTTGTTTTTAATTGCAGACATTTAAAAATGTCATTTTCTACTGTTAAGAGTAATCCTCTTTCTTGCTGGTGTTTCTAAAGAAAAGAATCAGAAATCAATCTTTCTACTAATGTAAATTTGAGATTATTTTTAAAAATGGAATAAAAGAGGTTTTGGTCATTTGCTTTATTTTATTATCTTATTTTAAAGCTACTGTGATTGATAGCATTGTAAGAATTGGGACAATATTGTATTCAACTGTTTTATTTTTTATATTTTTAAAATTTAAAGTATAATTAGTTTTTATAATTTTCATCAGATTTTTGTTATATTTTTTGGAAGTGAAACTTTTAGCAAGTGGGTGTCTAGTTTTTACTAATCCCTAATGTTTTTTTTTTTTCCAGTGTATTGCTCATATTATCAGAAGGAAAAGTTATTTAAGTATGTCAGTTAATTGTACTACTTGGCTGAATTTCCATATAGTTTTTACTGTGTATGGGGAGGTTGTAGTATTTATTATAGCATTTTAAATAAGGGTAATTCATTTTTTATTAAAGTCATTTTCACGTTAAGTTCCTATTTTTGTATGTTCTACTCTTAAGTTATATAACACAGTTCCTTTTTTAAAAGAGTTCATTTGTTGAAGTGCTAGTGGAAAATTAATGTTATTAAATAGTTTGCAAATGACTATTTATACCAGTATGCATATAATTTTTAAATATTTGTAATGTGAGATGTTGAATGAATAAAACTTTTAACTCAGCTTTCTTTTTAATATACTTATTTATTTGCAACATGAGTAGGTTATGCTTCCATGATCAGGAATGAAACCTTTAAAAAATGTTAGGTGTATATCTCGGGCCAAGGCAGAACATACTGATATGAAAAGATGTCCAGCCGTATAGGGACCAGTCGCAAGTATGCATTGCTTGTGTAAGTTTGTAAATATCTGTGGGTTGTTGTCTTTGATCTGTACTATTAGTTAACACGTTGCCCTGCAGAGTCCTTTTTTTTTTTTCCCTTTCCTTTCCTTTTCTTTTCTTTCTTTCTTTTTTTTTTTTTTTTTTTTTTTTTTAATAGCCTCCCATGTGTATGGGAGGTCTCGGCCGGGATTCGAGCATTCGGTCACCTGCTGAAGGCTGATGTCCAATAAAAGTAAGGAAAGGTCAATATGTGGGGGGTTTGATTTGTGGTCTTTGTTAATGAAGAGCCTTGATTTTTGGCCACCGTACAAGAGGATCTTGGTTAATAAGTCTGGACTTTCAGACCCCTAGTTTTTCCCTGGATCCTAACGTCACAGGATATGGCCTCTGGGATAATAATCTCTGTAGCATGTGAATTGAAAGTAGGATCTCTGACTCGATTCGTTAATCACGTGGACTACTGAGCACCACAGTGTATTCGTGTTTACATTTGACACCACATCTTCAAACTTTTAACTTCAGGACTTATTATGGCATGAAGCGTAACACGGAGACCGTTCTGTTTTGTCAAATTTAATTTCTGTTCTTTCTCACCTCGAGGATAGTAGTCTTAAGACGAGAAGAAGCCGTTCTCGTCCTGAGACAAATGGACTGTAGAGGTCTTTTGCATCTAACTTGTCTTTCCAACCTGTAGCTCTTGCAGCTGTAGGGGAGCCTGAGGGGCCTTAGCCTGAAGGGCTGAGCAGCGCTTAGATATCTCCCGGGAATACCGGGTCACTCAAGCTTTGGCTGACAATAGCGGGAAAACTTATGTTCCCAGTTCAGTGAAGGGCCCCTCAGGAAGCCCCAGGGGACATTGGAGATGTGGGTGGCGTTTGGTTGCCACTTGACAACATCCCTGGGCGTTCTGGGTTGGTTTAGGCACTTAAAGTAGGGGCAAAAAAAAAAAAAAAAAAAGACCTAAGTAGATTCCGGGGTTTTTTTTGGTTTTTCTTTTATTTTTGTTTTTGTTTTTTTTTTTTTTTTTAGAAATATTTATGTTAGGCAAGATGCACATCAACTGTAAGTGATATAACAATTAAATCTGAAAATAATATGTAGGCGCAACACGTGGGTGTTTTAAATCACAGAACGGTGAATCTGTAGCGTGTGAGAGGCTATTTGGGCTGCATTTTCTTATTCACTGGTAGTTCACCCAAATTCACCCAAAAAGGAAAGTTCTCTACCCCATTCTTCACCATCCTTAACAATCAAGTTGTTTCATAACCTCTTTTGGTAATGGCTTTGTATCCACACCCAGTTCAAAAGGAAAATGATTTTTTTATGGATTTCTTTCTTAAAGTTGGATAAATACTCCCTTAAAGTCTGATCAAAAGTCATGGGAAAGTAAATTCCCGATTTTAGAAATTAAGGAACTGTGGAGATGTCAATGATACAAAAGAGTAATTCTTTTCTGAAGTATGTAATGGCAGAAAAATAAACAAGGAACTCCAGATTTATTTCCCAAATCGGGATCTTCAAAACAGTAAGGTAATCCTTTCTATAAGAAACAGACAAAAAAAAAATGTGAAGTTCGGTCATTAAATAAACATAGAAAATAAGGCACCCTGTTTCGTGGAAAATCAAATCGTGCAATTAGCTTGCTGAGGCTTTGAGAGGTTGGACAACGAAGAAACCCATTTTACTTTGTTTAAAAGTGCCTCCCCCCACCACCAAATTTCTTTGCCTACGGTCTCTGTTTACAGATAACACAGGGCCCCATGGGACATACTTGGGATCTGTTGCTCTCCATTTTAGTATGTGTACTAGTATCAGGAAGTCAAAGAACCTTACCGTTTTTTGTTCTAGAAGGTCTCTTGGTCCTGTCCCTCCTTAGTTATTCCCAAGGCTGGTAACCATTGTCCACGTTAACTTTACGGGGCTTCGAAGTCATTGCCTAGCTTCTAACCCCTGCACCGTTTCCGGTTTAGCTTCTTAATTCCCCTCCCTCTACTCCCAGTTCCAGAAGAGAGAAGTTTCTTTGCAGAATGGACCATCACCTTAGGAAGCGATTGTTGATCGTGCCTCTCCCTGGCTCAGAGCGGCCCTTACTGCTCATGCGTGCCACGGCAAGTGCTGCTTCAGACAAGCACCTTGTGGTTTGAATCTGCCCTTCGTGACATGCTGTCTTCCTGATAATTCATGTCATTTCCCAACTTTGAAAATTTTCCCTCGCAAATGTCCCCCGCACCCCCTGCCAGTGCTCTGAGAGCCGGGACCGCAGGCTTTGAATAAACTCTAAGAATTCAGAAAATGAACATTCGTGCCCTACTATGAACTCTTCTGCAGTACCAATTCAGTCTCTTATTAAAGAACATTGTGTTTTTGGCATGCCTGAACCTTGTCAGAATATTTTAAGTTGGAATCTTTTTTCCTAGTCAAATTGGGTGTCATTGTTGACTGGCTGGAAAAGGAGAGAAAAAAAAAAAAAAGTGTCTTACTGTGATTCAGTGCGGTGACCAGAGTTGGAAAAGAGCCGTGTGTCTCAAGGAAGTTAAAAATGAACAGCGGTGTCCAAATCTAAGCCCGAGCTTTCTTTATCCTTTTCATTGGAGTTCTATTTCGGTAAGCAGGGCTTTGATACCATAAAAATGTCAACGTGATTAAGCAAATGTCACCATTTAAAGAGATTATTTTCCACTCGTCTCCCAACCCCCCCTCCCCCCCCCCCCCCCCCGCCAACACCACGCGAGAGAAAAGGACCAAACATCCCCAGGAATGACCCTCCCACCCCGCTGCAGAACCTGCCACAGGCGGCAGGACATTCAAAACGTGTTCTGGAGTGAGTTAGGATGAGAACTGGGTGTAATAAACATGTGTGAAACTGCATAAAAGGTCTTAGGCGGGGTCCAGTACAGACCTGAGCCGCCTTATCTGAATGCATGGAGGCAGAATTCACCTCTCATAGTTGAGGGAAAAGGGAAGCGGCCCCTTGTGTGTTTAGCCGGCTATTGAAGATTTGATTCCAAAGACCTGCTATAGGGTTGGGGGTAGGGGTGTAGAATGGCCTCATCTCTCAGGTGACTCTCAGCTCGCCTGACTCGGCAGTGAGGGAATGGTTTGATTCTGGAAGAGGCAACCCGTAATTGCTGACTACCTTGGTATGTTAGGCACTTACATACATGAGCATAGTCAGCACCCTCCCTTCCCCGCCCCCCCCCACCCCTGCCCTGGGAGCTACTGAACAGGAGACAGAACTATCTCCAGGAGAAGTTGGGTGTCCTGCAAGGTTACACAACCCATATGAGGTAAAGGCTGGATTCAAGCCCCATCTACCAAATCCCACGTTCTTTCCCCGTAAACCTCACTGCCATGGGGATGGTAATGGACGGGATTTTTTTTTTTTTTTCTTCCAATTGGTATTTGCTTTTAAAACAGAAGCTACGTTCTTAAAACTAATCTGGGCGCAAGGTATCATGTTTGAAAGTATCGAGACAGGGAGACAAAACAAAAGTTGCAGGCGAGAATGGGAGTTTTGATTGGGTCTGGGCGATCTCTACGATTCTTGTCTATCTACTGGCTTCCCTAAGTGTGTGTCTTTGGTTCAGTGACCAGACTTGGCAGACTTCTCCAGGAGTAAGGACAAGGGAGTTGAAGTGTCATTTCTGTTCACTTGGAGGAGCTACAGACTTCTTAATGCATACCTTTTCTTTTTGACTGAACCACCAGTGAAAGACCGATCAGTTTGGGGCGGGAAACAAAGACCAAAGGAAGACCCTTTCCTCCAGCACCATGAACCCCCCAGTTCCAGAATCATGAACAGTTCTCGAGTAAGAATAACAATTACAACAGCTAGTGATGAGGTTTTTTGTTTTGTTTTGTTTTGTTTTTTTGGAGTGAAAGTGGGGTTCTGGAGCCAAAGACCAAGGAAGAATTCTTGAAGACGTCTTTGGTGCAAAAGAAGGTGATTTTACTGAAGCACGGGGACGGGACCCGTGGGCAGGAAGAGCTGCCCCAGGGACCACGAGGAGAGACTGGGTATATACTATGGGGTTGGGGGGAGGTAAAGTCCAGGGGAAGTTTCCAGTGAGATTTTCATATATTAAAGAAGACTCCCAGGATACTGGAGGCCTGGCTACTGTCAGGCTAAGGTTGTTTTTCTTTTCCAGCAAAGCATTAAGACAGTAAGGAGTTCCTGGACGTTTTACTCTGCTAGCCTCAAGTATTTGTCAATGGGCGGTGGCCAGTTATAAGGAAATTTAGTTCTATCCGCCATTTCCTTCTGCCTTCGTTTCCCACATCACTGTGGAGGGGTGATGGAGACTGAGGTCCTGCGGGACTATGATCTCTATCAGTTAACCATTTGTTTTTCCCCTTTCCTTCATTCTTGGGCAGCCAGGAGTGCCCAAGGAATAGCACACATCCCACCTGGTTGGGGTGGGAGTGGGGGGGGGTGCGGCCCCTCAGCTTGCCTAACGCTCCCCCATCAACTAGCATGGATGGTGTGCCTACCAGATGCCAGGCATCCCGCTTGCTATAGGCGTTTCCTCTTTTCAACCTCCCACAACGCCACGAGGTAGGTACTGTTCGTGTGGCTAATGTTCGTAAAGGTTAACCAGTCTGCAAAGCCAGGATTCCAACCCAGGCACACAGACGCCCAGGTCCTGTTTGACCTCACCCCCCTTTTAAGTTTCCAACCAAAGAGGAATTTTTGCATTAAAATTTCACCAAGAAGTGATACTGCGGGGCGCCTGGGTGGCTCAATCGGTTAAGCGTCCAACTTTGGCTCAGGTCATGATCGCACAGCCTGTGAGTTCGAGCCCCACGTCGGGCTCTGTGCCGACAGCTCGAGCCTGGAACCTGCTTCAGATTCTGTGTCTCCCTCTCTCTCTCTGCCCCTCCCCCGCTCATGCTCGCTCTCTCTCAAAAAATAAACATTAAAAATTAAAAAGAAATGATACTGAAAGAATACCATTTTACAAATCCATCGCAAAATCATTGCCCTTGATTGTCTCTGACAAGGATGTCTTTAACAATGCTGTGATAGCTATTTTTGGTTGTAGTTACGTCATCTCCTAAATTGAGAAAGCCAAGGAGAAACCTGACCAACCAAATCACATGGGTGTCAAGAAAGGATATCTAGTTAGCTAGACGGATGGATGGGCAGATGGGTGGGTGTATGGATGGACAAATGGGTGAATGGATAAGCAGGTAGGCAGGCAGACAGACTGACAGATTTGCATACATATTATATACCTCTATACATCTGATATATTTTTTTAGATTCAAAGAAACTCTCACCCAGGAGAAAGGGTTTTATTTCTTCCTATAGAACTATAATTGAACATGTTCTATATAGAGATCGTACAAATCAAGCCTCCCCTCACGCATCTCATTCTTGAGACTGCAAAGTCTTTGTAATCTCCTCCAAATAATCATGAAATCCAGGGCACCTGGGAGGCTCAGTTGGTTAGGTGTTTCTTGATTTCGGCTAAGGGCCTGATCTCACAGTTGGTGAGTTTGAGTCCTGTGTCAGGCTCTGCACGGCCACCACGGAGCCCGCGTGGGGTTCTCTCTGTCCATCCCCCGCTTGCGCGTGGGTGCACAGAAACTCTCTCTCTCTCAAATAAACAAACTTAAAAAAAATGGTCCTGGGGCACCTGGGTGGCTCAGTCAGTTAAGCATCCGATTTCCGTTCTGGTCATGACCTCACGGTTTATGAGTTCAAGTCCCGTGCATCGGACTCTGCGCTGATGGTGTGGAGCCTGCTTGGGACTCTCTCTTTCCCCTCTCCCTGCCCCTCCCCCCTCTCTTTTTCTCTCTGTCTCAAAATAAAAACTTAAAAAAAAAAAATAGCTCTGAGATCCAAAAGAGCAGGGAGAGGCCTTCTTACTGACGAATTTTCCTGGTGAATTTTAAAATGGCACATGAATATTTTGCTTCTGGACTGAGATGTCAGAATCATTAAAATAGATTTCTGCAGAGAATATATATTCTTGATTATATACACATATATACACATATATACATATATACATATATATCATATATATTATATATACCCCATATGTATCATGTCATATTTTATATATCATATATATTATATATACCCATATATTATATATATGACATATATAATATGACATATATAATATGTATTATATACATATATACATATATGTACATATATGTATATACGTATATGTACGTATTTATATATGTACATGTACATATATGTATATATATGTATATATGTATATAAAGAGAAAGAGAAGTGTTTGCCATTTTTAGAGCACTGGAGCTCTGGAATACACAGCTTTGATCATTGCTGCAGCCTGAACAGCTGTTTCTGAACAGATGTGATGCTAGAGAGCCTAGAAGAACCAACTTAGAATGTTTGAACATAGATTTGCAGCAACACCCTTCTGAGGGAGACATTAAGGCCACAGCCAAATACAGTCATCAGCAACTTCCTTTTTCTTTGCCCCCCAAAGAATTCAAACCTAACAAAGAGCAAACTCGACACTCTAAAACTGGAAAGGATGCAAATGGGGACTCAGATTTAGTCCCCTAAAGTGTCCTACTTAAGTCAGAATCAGCAGTCCTCCCCAAGGGGTGTCCCGGGGCGGGTCCGGGGCGGGGGGAACGAGGGTGGGTGAAGGTGGATAGTAGGGGGAGTGGGAAGAATTGGAAGAGGCGGGCAGTGGAATTCAGTTAAGAAATACAATTTTGTGTCAGAGGTCAGTAGCCCCTACCTCCACACACGCTGCAAACAGCTGGGGCCACAGCCGTCCACACCATTTCCTCTCTCGTCCGGGTCGGGGACATTTTGCAATGATGGCAAGTAGTTGCCCACGATGGCAGAAAATTGGAATCTTTCCTGGATTTCGGTGTATTTATTTTATATCATTTCCCCCTTTGAGTTAATACGGAGAGCGCAGCTCCACGACCTTCAGACGTGGGGTCTCTGGGCGCCTTGATCTGTTTCCGTCCGGCAGTTAGTGCCCTCAGTACGTGTTAATCATTATTAGCATCCGAACGACTGCTGTTCTTATTATTACTCTCTGTGCACTTAGAAAGTGCTGGTGCCTGTGCTGGGTTGGGGGCAGGACAGGGTGGCAGGGTGGCTGTGCCTGTGTCAGGCAGGAACCCTCTTGCTGCCGCTGTCCTACATCATTTCCCTTCTGCGTATTCTCAGCATTCTGTCCCATCCAGCCGGCAAGGGTTGCCATGGTGACGGGGAAAGTGTGGCGACTCCAGGCCAAGTGCCGCTGCTGCGCCCTGTTCTTGCTGTCTCTTTTCCACGTTGGGAACGGGATTCCTCCCACGGTGGGGAACCATACCCTGCACAGAGGGTCAGGACTCTGCTACCGATTTGAACACAAACTCCCAGGGACTGTGCCCTGGAACCCTGGTGTTCTGGAGAGTTTTAGATGAGCCAAGAATCTTTCACTTTAGGGAAATCAGCAGGAAAAGAAGGGGAGGAGCTGGAGATTAGGCCTGGAGTCTGCCAGCTGACAGCTCCGTCATGCTGCCTTCCAGCAAATACGATTTTTCCTTCCTCCGCTATTTCCCCTTTGCCCTTATAAACGGCAAAACGTTAGGCAAAGGTGGCCCCAGGCGTGGTGTTGGGTACTAGAGGTGACTTGGATTTAGAAGTCAGGCTCATACCCCAGAGACAGGGGACATAGTTCTAGGGTGAGACCCCAGGATTTCTGTCCCTTTGCCACCTCTGGGTGAGTGAATTTGCCCACTTTAGTTCAGCTCTGAATATTGTTTGTCTCACCAGTCAGAAGGGGTAAAAAAATGAAATCCCCATCTTCGGGGCGGAGGTTAAGTCTTCAATGAGGCAATCGTAAAAAAAGCAGCATTTAAACAATAAACTTTGGAGACTGTCATTATCATCACCATTATTGTGCCAGATCTGGCCATAGTGGCCTGCCAATACCTTGGGGAAGTCCCTTCCCCTCTCTGAGACACTACACTTGCTATCTCTGTACGGAGGGGACAAGAACACCCGTCTCCAGGGCTGTGGTGAGAACCAAGTCAGGGGAACGCCCGGTCCCCTGCCCCCCCTCAGCGTTGCCTCCTTGCGGTCACCCTCCCTGCTACTGCCTCCACCTGCTACAATTCCTTCCCCCCAACACCCACCCCACCCTGTTAGCTGGGGTCAAACAGAAATCTGGCTCTGCCCTTGCCTTGCCAAACCCTCCCACAGCATCCCACGGCCCTGGAGATAAAACTGCTTGTGTTTTCTCGGGGCGCCTGGCTGGCTCAGTCGGTTAAGCGTCCGACTTCGGCTCAGGTCACGTTCTCGCAGTCTGTGAGTTCGAGCCCCGCGTCGGGCTCTGTGCTGACAGCTCGGAGCCTGGAGCCTGCTTCGGATTCTGTGTCTCCTTCTCTCTCTGCCCCTCTCCTGCTCACACTCTGTCTCTCAATAACAAATAAATGTTAAAAAAAAAAACAAAAAACTGCTTTTGTTTTCTCAAGCCCATAGGCCTTATGGGATCTGGCCCCAGCCCCCACCCCCACCTCTCTCCACTGTGCACTCCAGCCACACTGCGGCCCTCCTCCGATGCAAGCCCCTTCTTCTGGGGCAGGGTCTTCCTACCAATTGCCTCCTCAGTGAGAAAGTATCTGCCTACCCCGTCGCTCTCCCCGACCTCAGACTTCAACGCAACCCCTCCACCCTGCAGGACTTCACTTAGACATCACCTCCAAGAGGACTTCCTGAATCGCTCCTTCTCAAGTCTCCCCGTCCCGCCTCCCCACCCATCACACTTTGTTATCAGAAGCACACCTTCAGACTAGTATTTCTTACAATGTGTAATTAGCATTATACATCATTTGTTTACCCGGTTTTCTGGGGCGGGGGAGATATTGTCTTACCCGTGCTTGTGTCCTCAGGAGCAGTCATGTGCCTTGCACAGCGTAAGTGCTTAATAAATGTTTACTGAATGAGTGACTCACGGGATTTGGATATTAGTTCTCTTTCCTAGACCTGCTCTCAAAACAGCCGCCAAAGGATCTGTGCTTCAGAAGGAGGGCCTGAGAGCTGATGGGGCCCCAAGGCTCAGGTATTTCACAAGCAAAATAGAGATCGGAATGCCAGATAAAGGTAGCTCCGAGCCCTGCAGTGCTAACGGGCACCAAGTTCAGCTAGGGATATTGTTCAAATGCAGGCTCTGATTCAGCACTCCTGGGGGCCTGAAACTCTTGTCTTTCTAATAAGCTCTCAGAACTGCTTCTCCGAACTGCTGCATCGCAGGCCATGCGGAGAAGCAAGAACTTTGGCCTCATGAAAACCTTGAAAATTTTTTTAAGTTTATTTATTTTGAGAGAGAGAGAGAGAGAGAGAGAGAAGAGAACCAGTGGGGGAGGGGCAGAGAGAGAAGAGGACAGAGGATCCCAAGCGGGCTCCGCCCTGACAGCAGAGAGCCCTGTGCGGGGCTCGAACTCACAAACTGTGTGATCATGACCTGCGCTGAAGTCAGATGCCTAACCGACTTAGTTACCCAGGCGCCCCCAAGCCTTGAATTTTTAAACCTTGGGGTCCCAAGGACAGGGCGAGCATAGTGGCTGGGAGGGGTGGTGTGCACACCTCCTGAGCTGGAAGCTTCTCAGACCCAGGATCCAGGGGCCAAGAGGGGAGGGGCGTCCTCTGGATACGGAGAGCGGAGCAGCCAGATGGGGTGAAAGGTCGGAATCGGCTTTTAGACTGTGCCTCCGTCTCACAGAGAGACTTCTACCCAGGAGTTGGCTCATTCATGTATCCCTCATTTCTTCAGCAAATACCTGCTGAGGATATTATGTATCCTGAGGATACTGTGGGGACGAGACAGGTAAAGTCTCTGTCCTCTTGGCATTTACGTCCTGTAAACAAAGACCTGGATTTGAGACCTCACCTGTGTGTGTAAGAGAGAGAGGTCTGGGTGAGTCATTTCAACTTCTGAACCCTGGCAAGATGCGATGCCTGTTCCCAACATGGGGAGTTGCCGGGAGATTCTCAGGAGACAGTGCCTTACGAAGATAAGGCATTATTATGCACAGAACCACTCATCTGAATTTTGAACTTGCCCTCTATTAGCCAAAGGTGGAAATCTGCAGAGGAGAATTATATTGAGGGGTTTCCTTGTTCAGTCAATCATTCATCCAAGTGTTTGCACTGTTCTGGGCTCTGGGGATATTGTGGGGGCGAAGTCTCTGTCCTGTAGGCATTTACATTCAGAAGCAGAAATCAGATAATCAACAAACACATATATAAACAGGAAAATGTTCTGAGAGTCACGAGGAAAATAAAACCGGGTAACTTGGTGGAGACGAGAAGTGGAGCTACTTGAACTGGGAGGTTCGAGAAGGCATCTCTAGGCGAGATTTAAGCCGAGACCTGAATAAGGAGAAAAACAAGCCAAGGTGACATATAAGGGAAAGGTATTCTGGGCAGAGGGAACAGCACATGCAAGAGTCCTGAGGCAAGACCAAGCTTGACATACTTAAGGAAGAGCAGTGTGGCTGGACACAGCAACAAGGGGAAGAAGAGGTCGTGGCATGAGCTCAGAGAGGCCAAAGGGCCAGATAAAGCAGGGCTCTGTTAGCCGGGGCAGAGGCTTTGGGTTTTGTTTTAAATCAGACGCAGAGCTGCTGAAAAGGAGCTGCAGGGCAAGGGTGGGAACTGAGTTGGGATTACTCTGGTGATGGTGTGGAGACTAGAGGGGAGCTAGAGTGGGAGCAGAAGAACAATTTAGGAAGGGATGGCAGGGGTGTCTGTGAGTGAGGACGGTGGATGTTGGTAGATGACAGCGGCATGGGCCAGAGTGATGGCAGAATGGAGAGAGGTGGGCACGGGAGGGCTAGAGGTTGGAGTGAGGGATACGTGAGAACGACTTGGGTCCATGCTGTGCTAATTTTGGAGGAAACACAATTTACCAAGCAGTACTAATCCCATTCCCTTGGCACGCTTCTGCAAAAGCGAAACCTTCGGGGAACCAGGAGGAAACGAGGCAGTTCTAATCCTACCTAGACACACAGAAGCTTCAAAAGGAGCATATCGCTTACAAAGGGAAATTCTTACCCCGTTCCCCTCCCTGTCCTGGGAGGTCTCATTGAAATCCTTTGCTTGTTTGAAAGGGCAAGAGAGATCCTGCTTTAGCAAGTAACGAGCGGCGCTTAGATGCCTTGGATGGGCTCTAATTCGGATTAAGCATTAGTTTAATGCGGAGGGGTTTTCCGGAAAGAAGATGAGATAGATGAATGACACAGACAATTTAATTAATCTTAGAGATGGGGCTTAAAAACCAGGGGCCAAAGCATGTGTGTGTGCATGTGTATGTGTGAAATGGGTGTTGATTTGGTGGTGTAGGCAGCAGCGGAGGGAGGGAATACTTGATTTCCCTGCCACCAGGTTTAGTGAAGTTTCTCTGCATTCCCCACAGGGCGGGGTCCTCCCATCCATTCAATCCCAACTTACTCAGTGTTGAGCTGCGTCCCATCCCGTGGTTCTCTCATTCACAAAGGGCCAAAAAAAGGGAGCGGGTAGACCTTATCTCAGGTGAAACAAAGGCCGCAGAAATCTGCTGACAGGTATGAGAATAGAATTGAACCGTCACACGCCTTTAAACTCCGGTACCATTACCTCGTCCTCTGCCTGTAACACATAAAGGATCCAGTCTTAAAGAGGAACCCCTATAACTCCTTGGGAAATACATAATTCTAAGTTGTATTTTGAGGGTGAAAGCTTTATTTGTTTAATGTAAGCATTTTAAAATATATCACAATTTCTTCCTGTTAAAAAACCTACCGTCCCCCCTGCTTCCTACCCCCTGACATGGAATTGGCCTGGGCCGCTTTCTTTCTCAAGGAGTCCCTGAGGTTAGCTCTTTGGAAGTTAGGGCTCAGCGGCAAGGACCGGTCCAGGTCCCCCACCCTGTACATTCCCAGGAACGAGGCAGAAGCTGCGGGCAGTACTCGTCAGAGCCAGTGGAGGGTGAAGGAACAGCACTTCAGCACGGATGAGGTGGGAAGGCCCTTATCCGACAGTCGTCAGCGGCTGCCTCCTGGGGGGGGGGGGGAACCATATGTCCCCAGGCCTACGACTGGCCAAATGAAATTCATGGCTAGGAATATGCATCCGTTGGTTTTTCTTTCAGCTCCTGCAGCTGTCTGATGAGGGGCGACGGAGGAGCAAATATCTCTTTTGTGGGCTGAGATGCCTTCTTATCCAATTGCCCCTGGTCTTTCTATGCAGCACTACCCCAGCCTGCCCCCTGCGCAGGCAGCCAGGACCACTCGCCCCACGGGACATATGGGTTGGGAACGCACCTTCTCCAAGTGTTACTTTTGAAAAGCCAAAGGAAAGAGCCGTGGTTTGAATTCAGGCTCCTAACTCCTTGGCAAAAATAAAAACTGAGTGGTTTCTCCTTGAAAGGGGCGATCCTCTTTTATATGGGAGCTGTGACTGCCACCTGGTGGACGAAGTTAGCTGAGCAACTTCTTTCTCTTTTTGGCCTTTTCTAATGCAGTCTAGCACTCATTTCGTCATTTCTTCATAAATACAACAGGGGAGTGTGGAACGTGTGTGTCAGGCACTGCGTTAAGTGCCTGGGGACAGGCTGTGGGAACAAAAGGGTCAGGGTCCTTGCTTTCATGTAGCAACTGGAGGGCTTGTGGGGTGACAAGTGGTTTGCGGGGTAAGCCGCTCCATTAGAAAGAACCTCGCAGCCCGTGGGAAAGACATTGGGTGAGGAAGGGACTTGGGCACAGAGGCTGCTTTGGAGAGAGGGACCCCGGGGGCCTACTCTCAGGAGGGTCCTTTGGGATGAGATCTGAACCCTGAGAAGGTTCTGGCTTTGGGAACTGCTTTCACCCACCTGGCTCTCTTGACATCCTGCTGGTAGTCCCGTCAGAGGCCGTCCCCACCGACTGCCAGTGGAGCACAGGGTGGGCCCAGTGAGAGTGAATACGCTGGTGAGGCGTGGAAGCCGGTCTTCTCTGGTCCCGGCCTCTGCCCCACCCCTGTGGTGGCCGTGGGGGCACTAGCTGGTGTCAGGTCCAGCGTCTCTCCTGCCAAGAAGACAATCAAACACTAGAGAAGCACCAAGAGGACTCTCCACCATAATTCTCCCCCCTCCCCAGATGCTGCCCAGGTTATGAGTGGCAGCCTAGCGTTCAAGGTCACCCAAGGAGGGCCTAGTAAATGCCCCAGGCTTTACATTGGGACATCTGAGGAACTACATTCTAAGGAGCAAGACTGAACAAGATATACACCGACCTTTACAAAGACTCAAGCGAAGCTATAAATCAATTCAAACTCCCCTACCCTACCTGCCTGCCAGAAATAAAGATAAATATTATCCAGACTCTCAAATAATCTATAGTTGTTTTTTTTTTTTAACGTTTATTTATTTTTGGGACAGAGAGAGACAGAGCATGAACGGGGGAGGGGCAGAGAGAGAGGGAGACACAGAATCGGAAGCAGGCTCCAGGCTCTGAGCCATCAGCCCAGAGCCCGACGCGGGGCTGGAACTCACGGACCGCGAGATCGTGACCTGGCTGAAGTCGGACGCTTAACCGACTGCGCCACCCAGGCGCCCCAATAATCTATAGTTTTAATTGTACATTATCTGGCATGCACAAATTCCCCAGAACACCAGGATTCAAAAATCAAGTAACCAAAAAACAAGAAAGAAAAAAAGTGGTTGCACGGATCCTCATGGGATGGGAAACCACTCTGATCAATACGTTCTAGAAAATATTCTGAAGAAATTCAGAGGCAGAAAACTCAGTTTCCATTTCATTCCAGAACTGAAAAACGCAACTGAAATTTAGAACTTGATGGCAGGTTAGTGAATTCGTGGAAAGTGGACTAGTGGACTGGTCTACAGAAAATAACCAGACAGAAGCGACGACGGAAACAAGGACGGAAACCACAGGAAAGAGCAAAAGAAATATACGGAACAGGGTATAAGAAGACTTAATATGTGTAGCGGAGTCTCAGAAAAAAAGGGAAAGAATGAAGCAGAAGCAACAGCTGGAGAAATAATAGCTTAGAATCTACCAAAGCGGATAAATGATAGCAAATCACACATTCAAGAAGCACTATGAAGTCCAAGCTGGATAGATACAAGAACACCATACTCAGTCGACTATTTCGTGATAAAAGTGCTGAAAAGCAAAGACAAAAAGAGAATCTGAAAAACAGGCAGAGGGGAAAATTGCATCACTTTTTTTTTTTTTCAATGTGTAGTTTTGAGAGACAGAGACAGAGCACAAGCAGGGGAGGGACAGAGAGAGAGGGAGACACAGAATCTGAAGCAGGTTCCAGGCTCTGAGTTGTCACCAAAGAGCCTGACACAGGGCTCGAACTCATGAACCATGAGATCATGACCTGAGCTGAAGTCGGATTGCTTAACTGACTGAGCCACCCAGGCGCCCTGAAAAATTGCATCACTTTTAAAGGGGCAGTAATCTGACTGACAGTTGACTTCTCAAAAGAAATAGCAATGACAAGACAATAGAATTTCTTCAAAGTGCTGAAAGAATAGCGGGCGAGCTTGAATTTGATATTCAGCAAAAACATTCTTTAAAAGTAGTTACAAAAAGGACTAAGTGAATTCATCACCAGTACAACCACACTAACGTAAAATGTTAAAGTTGTTCTTCAGGTAGAGAGAAAATAATCCCATTTGGAAAAACAGGTATGTGGGAATGAATGAAAACACAACAGAGAAGGTAGATTTATCAAAATTTGGTAAGTCAAAATGAATACTGACTGTATAAAACAATAATAATATTAATGTCTCATGATGTTTAAAATACATTGTAGAATTACCAAAAAAAATCTATATGCTGTTTACAACAGACATTATAAGGAAAAAAGGTTGGAAGTAAAATAATGGAGATATACCGTGAAACAATAACCACCAGAATATATTCCAAGAAGCATCATTAGAGCTAACACTTCATAAAAATCAAAGGGTCAAATTACCAGAAGATATAACAATTGTAAATGTGTAGGCATCTAACAGCAGTTAAAGACCTACAAAGCAAATACTGACAAAACTAAGAGAAGAAAAAATTCAGAGCTATAGAGGATGATTTTCAGCACACCTCTGTCAGCAACTTATAGAACAGTCTGACCTTATTTAACTGATAGTACAAAACAGATAAAAAGAAATCAACAAGGATACATTAAGAAACCTAGATAAGGGGCTCCTGGGTGGCTCACTCAGTTAAACATCTGACTTCCACTCAGGTCGCGATCTCACAGTTTATGGGTTTGAGCCCCTATGTCAGGCTCTGTGCTGACAGCTCGGAGCCTGGAGCCTGCTTCGGATTCTGTGTCTCCCTCTCTCCCTGCTCCTCCCCTGCTTGTGTGTGTGCCCGTGTGCACTCTCTCTCTCTAAAGTAAATAAATATTAAAAAAAAGAAACCTAGATAAGACACTTCATAAATCTGATCGAATTTGCATATACAGAACACTAGCCCCAACAACTACAGAATACACATACTTTTCAACTGCACAAGGTAGTTCCCAAAAGTAGACCACAGGCTGCATTCTAACACAAGTTTCAGAAAATTTCAAAGGAATGAAATCATTCAGAGTATAGTCACTGACTACAATGGAACTAAGTTAAAAATAAATAACAAAAAGACTGAAAAGCTCTCAAATGTTTGGAAATGAAACAATATACTTATAAGCAACCCATATGTCTAAGAAACTACAATTAAAATATTTTGAATGGAATAACAGAAATATGAAATACAAAACTTATGGCATGCAGCTAAAGCTATGCTCAGAGGAAAATGTATCGCTTTATGTGCCTGCATTACAAAAAAAAAAAAGGCTTAATATCAACGATTTAAGTATCCATCACAGGATGTTATAGAAAGAATTAAAGAACAACAGAGGGAATTGGCAAAGCCAAAAATTAATTCTTGGAACAGATTAATAAAACTGATGGTCTACTGTTGAGACCAAATCAGAAAAAATGGTGCAAAAATTATCAATATTAGGAATGAAAAGGAGGATCTTGCAATGCTCCTAGAGACATTAAGAAGATAATAAAAGAATATTTGAACATTTTTTGCTATTAAGCTTTAAAATACAGACTGAACAAATCCTAGAACACAGTTTACTAAATGGACCCAAAAAGAAACAGATAATCTGAATAATTCTATAACTACTAAAGACCTTCTTACAAAGAAAACTTCATGCCTAGGTGTCTTCATCAATGAATTCTACCAAATACGTAAGAAAGAAGTTTTAAGTCATTCTCTGTCATGAACACAGAAGTGGAAAGTCTAAAGAAAACATTGAAAAATAAAATTTAGAAGTGTATCAATCATATAAAATGATAATATGCCACAAGCAAGTAGGATTTATCCCTGAATAGAGGGTTGGTTTAACATTATAATTCAATCAATGCAATTCATCACATTTACAGACAAAGGGAGTAAAATTATATAACCATCTCAATAGATTATAGTCAAAGTATTGGATAAAATTTAACACCAAACTAAACTGAAAATAGAAGGGAACTTCCTTAATCTGACAAATACCATGATTAAAAAAAATTTATAGTGACTAGAGTACTTAATTATTATTTTACCTAATAATAAAACATTGAAACTTTACCTTGAGGGCAGAAATAAGACAAGGATGTTCACTATCATTTGTATCCACCTTATACTGGAGGTTTTAGCCAAAATGAACTGGATATCCATATAAACAAATAATGATTCTTAAATCTCTATATTATACTATTCCTAAAAATCAATTCCAGGTGGATTGAATATTTAAATGTGAAGTGTAAACAATAAAGCTTCTAAAAGATAGCCAAGAACTTCTTGGGATAGACAAAGATCTATTAAATCAAACACAAAAAGTATAATTCTAAAGAAAAATACGGATATATTGGACTAAAGTTAAAAACTTTTATTTATTAAGAGTTCGTAGACAGCATAAAAAGGTGAGTCACAAGGTGAGAAAAAAATTACAATACATATGACTAACAAATAACTAATATACAGAACATATTTTTAAAAAGTCCTCTTAACGACTGAGAACCAGATGAAAATCCCATATAGAAATAGACAAGAGATTTAAACACAAAAGATGATATCCAAATAGCCAATGAGCTTAACTTCCTAAGTAATCAGGGACATGCAAATTACAAGAAAGCAATATCACACTGTGTTGGTTAATTTCATATGTCCTGTTGGCTAGGCCACAGTACCCCGATATTTGGTCAAACATTATCATAGATGTTTCTGCAAAAGTATTTTTTGATGAAATTAACATTTAGAGGGGTAGACTTTGAGGACAGCCGATTATCCTCCATAGTGTGGATGGATCTCATCCAAACAGTTGAAGGCCTTCATAGAAAACTAATGACCTCTCTTGAAGAAGGGAAAATTCTGCCAGCAGTTGGTCCTCAGCCCTGAACTACAAGCATCAACTTTTCCCTGGGTCTCCAGGCTGCTGGCCATTCCTGAAGATTTTGGATTTGCCAGCCTACATTCTTATGTAACCCAATTCCTTAAAACCTTTCTCTCTCTGTCCCTCCACACACATATACACTCACATCATTATTGGTTCTCTTTCTCTGGAAAGCCCTAATACACATACCCATCAGAATGGCTAAAATGAAAAACACTGACAATGCAAAATGAACATGTGGAGCAACTGGAATTCTCATGCTTTGCTGGTGGAAGTGAAAATTTGTACAACCACTTAAATACCTGTTTGTCGTTACTAAAGCTGAACCTATGAATACCCTAAGCAATAAAGTATACCCCTTGTGATATATGTTCAACAAAAGATATATTTTAATGTTCCTTGCAGCACTATTCATAATGGCCTCAAACAGGAAACAACCAAATGTTCACCAACAGTGGAACCGATGAATAAATGGCGGTGTAGTCAAATGATGTACAAACTCGTGCCATACCTTGTATCTCACAAACACAACTTGAGTGAAGGAAGTCAAACACAATGGGCAAACCTAATTGATGCGGTTTGAATTGGGAAAGAAGGGAAAGGGATTGGGTCTGGGTGAGGACATGGGTGGGTGGCTGTTACATGGATATATTTAGTGTGTGAAAATTCATCCATCTGGATACTGATGATCAGTGCACTTTTCTGCACGTATTTATAATTCAATTAAGAAGATTCATTTTAAGAAAAATATGTCTCTGCCTATTACTTTGGGGGAAGTCACTCATTTTGGAGCTTCAGTTCCTCTGCTATAAAATGCTGCATGGATTTAAAAGGGTGGTCTATGGGAAAACCATTTGTAAAGTATAAATGTAAAGATATTACCATGGGCACTTCATAGGATATGTACTCAATAAATGTGAAATGTTAAGTCTAAGTCTAAGGGAACTATCTCTATGTGCCAGATGCTTAAAATGCCTTATTTTTTAAAAAAAAAAATTTTTTTTTCAACGTTTATTTATTTTTGGGACAGAGAGAGACAGAGCATAAACGGGGGAGGGGCAGAGAGAGAGGGAAACACAGAATCGGAAACAGGCTCCAGGCTCTGAGCCATCAGCCCAGAGCCCGACGCGGGGCTCGAACTCACGGACCGCGAGATCGTGACCTGGCTGAAGTCGGACGCTTAACCGACTGCGCCACCCAGGCGCCCCTAAAATGCCTTATTTTGATTTAACAACCCAGTCATGCGGAGTTTACATCTGGGGAAACGAGGTTTACAGAGGGAAAGTAGCCTCCAGGTAATCCAGCTGGGGGGCAGCAGAACCACGATGGGCCTCAAGTCGGCATGCGTAAGCCGCCTACCTCAGGCCCTTGGCCCAGCACAACATATGCCATGCCAAGGTCTCACCGGAACCCTGTGGCAGTAAAGGGTGCCGTTTCCCCTCCCCTCCCCCCAGGCCCCCAACTTCATTGACTGACACTCCAGATCGGTCAAGTCCAGGGTCAGCTCATCGCTCGGAAACCTTTCTCACCCTCAGCCACGGGAAAGGGAGCCCCGGTGGCCTGCTTCCTTTCCCCCATCCTCTTCTTGGTTCAGCTCATTTCTTCAGAGGGCTGTGCCCCCACGGTCTGCTCCCCACCCCCGAGTGATCTGGTCCCCAAATCTCAACACCACTCTCCAGCGGAGTGGTCCACCATCCCCGCAAAGAAACCCTTCCGGGTCCCCCGCCCTCTAAAGGGTGGTCTCCCGAGTGATCACCGGGCGGGCGTCCCTCCTTCCTCACGCACATCCCCTGCCCACGGCCTGCCCCGCGATCCCGCTCCAGCGCTCGCCCCTCAGCCCCCGCCCCGCACCGTGGCCCGCCCCCTTCCCCCTCCCCTTCCCCCCCCCCCTTCCCCCCCCCCCCCCCAGTCCGCCGACGTGCCCGCTCACTGGACGTCGAGCTCCGCCGGTCGCTGAGGAAGCTCCACGGCGGTTGCGCGACCAAGGCGGCCATGGCGGCGGCCGGCAGGGAGCAGGAGCGGGACCTGGCGCGCTTCGTCTACGTGACGCGCTTCGGCTCGCACCGGTGCGGCGGAGTCTTGCAGCTGGGCCGCCGCCGGGCTCGGGGCCGCGGGAGCACCGGGCGCGGGGCCGGCTGCAGCCCCGAGGAGCCGCGGGCGGCGGCCCGGGCCGGCGCGGAGCTGGCCCCCGGCCCCCGGGCTCCCGCGGCCTCCCCACCGGCGCCGGCGTCGAGCGCGCGGAGCGGTCCCCAGGCTGCGGCGCGAGCAGGTGGCGCCTAGGGGGCGGCGGGCGTGCGGGAGCGGGGCGCGCCGCCCGTCGGGGGCCGGTCTGGGAGTCGGCCCCCGCGTCCGCTGGGCCGCCGTCTCAGGGCGGTGGGGCGCCTCCGGCCTCGGCCTTCACTCAGCGTCCTGTCAGCCTTCCAGCCCCACCGCGGCCAGCGGCCCGCGGCCTTGGTGCGGGGCGGGGCAGTGGGGCCGGCGGCGGCCAGGCTCCGCCTCCCGTCAGTCTGGCTGCCGGCACGGGGGGGGGGGGGGGGGACAGAAAGACGGGTCCCTCGCGTGCCCGGCGTCACGCGTGCGGCGGAGAGGGCGCCCAGGGGCACACGTCGGTCATGTGAGGTCAGCCCGACGGACAGGGAAGGGCACCGGAGGGAGCCGCCGGGGTCCCCCAGAATGAGGGGGGCGTCGGGGTGCTTGTCGGCGTTCCTAGAGCGCAATGAATTTACAAATTCGCTTGAGCAGAACTGACATCTATACCCTGTTGAGTCACTTCCTCTCTGAAAACATTTCTTCCATCTGCTTCGGTGTCCTTCGGGAATGTTTTCCATTTGAAACGTTTCCATAGGTTTTGCGTATATCCTCTTAAATTTATTCTAGGTGTGTGGCCTTCTTGTCTGTTCCTCTTCCATAAAGTCCTCTAAATGCTTGTTGTTTGTATATAGGAAACTTCTTGATCTTTCAAAAATCACCTTTATTTAGGATTGATTTATATACATTTTGAGGCGGTTGACAAGGTTAAATTCTTTAGTAACTCACCATCGCAGTTAAGATAGAGAGCAGTTCCTTCTGGAAAAGTCCTGCCTCTCTTTTGAGGGCTCATCCCTCTACATGTGCTTTTTTTTTTTTGGAAAGTTTATTGAGATATTCACAGTTCATTCAACTCGCCTATTTAAAGTGCACAATTCAGTGCTTTTCAGAGTTGTACGACCATCACCACACTCAATTTTGGAACATTTCTATTGCCCTCCAAAGAACCCTGTACCTATTAGCACCGTACCCTGTATCCATTGACACTCACTGTTCCCTTTTACTGGCCTCCCCTACCCGTAACTCCAGCCCTAAGCAAGTGCTAAACTTTCTATCTGCATAGATTTGCTTTTTCTGGACATCTCGTGTAAATTGTGTCATACAGTATATGAGCTTTCCTGATTGTCTTCTTTCACTTAGCCTGTTGGTGTGTTAATTTTAGGTCCTAGCACTTCACTGCATTCTTTTATTATTAGAATAAGTTTTGTCACTGTTCAGGTATACTATGGTATTATTTGTAAGTGAGATCATTTCACTTCTTTTTTACCCATTCTTATGCCTGCCATGTATCAAAATATCGCCTGTTTTTATCTTACTGCCCGCATAATACTGCATACATCAGCTAATACCTCGAGTACAATGTTGAATAGTAGTGGAGATTGTGGGGTATCCTTGCCTTATTCCCGACCTTAGGGGAAATGTCTCTAGTGTTGCCCATTATATAAGGTACTGGCTTGAGGACCAAGGCATTTATATTTAAAATATTAAAAAGTATTCTTCAACTTTTATTTTTTCAGTGTTTTTATCATAAATGGGTGTTGAATTTTTGTCAAAGGCTTTCTCAGATCTATGGAGATAAATATATTTTATCCTTAGATTTATTAGTATGGCATGTGATATAAATGGATTTCCTAGTATTGAACCAACCTTGCATTCCTGAAATAAAGCCTACTTGGTTATGATGTGTCATTCTCTTAAAGTAGTGTTGGACTCTGCTAAGAATTTGTTTAGGTTTTGGCATTGGTATTTGTGACAGATAGGGATCTGTGGTTTTTCTTTCTTTGTATGTTTTCATCTGGTTTAGGTATCAGAGTTATACTTACTTCATAAAAGGAATGAAAGTAAACTTTTCCTGCTTTTCTATGCTCTGGAATAATTTATAGAACAGTGGGACTACCTGGTGTTTGAAGGTTTGGTAGAGTTCTTCTGTGAAACCATCTGGGTCTAGTGCTTTTTGTGGGATAATTCCTTAACTTTCTTTATACCTTGTATGGATATTGCTCTCTTCAAGCTTTCTAAGTCTAACGGTAATCTGTATTTCCCTAGGAAATTATCTATTTCATCGTTTCCAAATCTGTTTGCATAGAGGTGCGCAAGTGGTATTTTATGATTTTTAAAAAATTTCCTGGGGCACCTGGGTGGCTCAGTTGGTTAAGCGTCCAACTTCGGCTCAGGTCATGATCTCGCGGTTCATGAGTTCAAGCCCCACGTTGGGCTCTGTGCTGATAGCTCAGAGCCTGGAGCTTGTTTCAGATTCTGTGTGTGTCTCTCTCTCTCTGACCCTTCCCCGTTCATGCTCTGTCTCTCTCTGTCTCAAAAATAAGTAAATGTTAAAAAAAATTTTTTTTAAATTTCTCGTGTTTCAGTGCTTATTTCCAAATTGTCATTTTTTTTTCTGTATGTACGTGCTTTCTCCCTTTTTCTTGAGCAAGTTAGCCAGTGTCTTGTCCATTTTGTTAATTAAAAAAAAACCAGGATTTTGATTTATTAATGAGACATCTTGTTTTTCTGGTCTCTTCCTCATTAAAAAATGAAGATAGATAATAAAGATGAAACATGCTTTCTTTTGGTTTACTGTGTTCTTTTTATACTTATTTTCAGCAGGACATTTCATTCATTTATTTTTATTCTTTTTATTGATAAAAATATTTAGTGCAATGAATTTTCCTTTAACCACTATTATATATCCCATAGATTCTAATACGTAGTATTTTCAGTGTCACTATTTTTTTTTCATTCTGTAATTTCAGTTTGTATTACCCTTCTCACTGTGGAGTTAAAGTTTTAAAAATTTTTAATTTTCAGGACTTTTCTTTTTGTTTCTGTTAGTAAACTCTAGTTTTATTGCACTGTAGTCAGAGTGTGTGTAAGGTCTCCAACTTTATGGGTACTACCGATGTTTTCTTTGTGACCTAATTTATGATCCTTCCTTTTTGTTCTTTTTCTCCCCCAGAAGCCATGCAATTGAAAGACTGTCCCTTTAAATCATGCTTGCCCTTTTAAATTGAGTCAGTCCCATTAAATGGCATGTTTAGTACTTTATGTGGTGTCTAGGCCTTTAAATTGACCATTGAACTCCCTTCCCTGTAATTTGTGCTATGATCCATAGGGTTTTGTCTTAGTGTTTTCAGATTTAGGGTGGATTCAGTCTTTCTGTTGCTCCAGCTCTCCTGCAGGCACTTTTTCTAGTGTCCTTCCTTTGGCTTCCCTGTTGGCTGCAAAGCCCTGCTTGGGGTGGGGGGGGGGGGAGCACATGGGATCATAGCTCTGCGATTCAATGATTTTTCTTATTTTACTTCCAGTTATTTTGCAGTTTCAGTGTTCTGTGTCTTCAAGTAATGCTGAGGGCGTGGTTTTATGCAGAATTTTCAAAAGGTGAAGTCGTTTGGGGTGAAATTTTGGGAAGTCAGTTACCACGCCTTCCCCATTGTCTTCAGTGACTCTGAAATCCTAAACTGAAAGGTTTTGAACAAGAGAAGTGATAAGGTTGGATTAATTTAGGCCATTGCTATCTATATAAGGGAGATTGAATTGGAGGTAGGCAAGACTGAAGCCCAAGTTGAATAATCTATATTCTGTATATTCTGTAATCTATATTCTATAATCTATATTTGTGTGGTATCCTTCCAGATTAAATTTGCTTTGATAATTTAGATGTATAAAATGGTACTCTGTATAATTTGACTCCTGAGAATGAGCTGTGGTGGGAAGCCTTCAGAGATACCTAAGCAGGGTCATTATTTTGGACTTCAAGCCCGTCTGATGGCCTCATTGTTAAAAGGCACTCAGGTTTTTGTTTTTGGGTGTTTTTTTTCCTGGCCCCTCTGCTGGGGATTAAAAAATCCAAGGGTAGTATAAAACATTTTAGCCCTGGGTTTCCAGCTTCTTTGAATAATAGAAACAAATGAAAGTCCTGTTCTAAGAAGAGGAAAGAGTATGGTGGTGGTGGTGGTGGGGAGCTCTACAGCTTTGGCAGGAAGCCAGGACAAATACAATGGATTCAATAGAAAGCCTGTATTGCTTTAGGGCCACAAATGGTGAGGACAAATAATAGTCCCTCAGCAAGGTAGTGGAGTGGAAGTGAAGAACACTGAAAGCAGGTGAAGAAGCTGGTGGGGAGAAGGGAGGGGATACATGAATTCGTGCTGGAGATCCCCACCTATGTCGGTTAGAAGTAACTGGGTAGGCAGGATTATGAAAGCAGAGTTGCGCTGTTGTAACTTTACCCTGTGCAGACCTAAGGTGTCCGTCTTTCCTCTAGTTGGCTTCTCTTTTGGGATTTTTGCTGCTCCTTTGTGGCAGGGGTGACAGGATCAGATCTGGAAGAAGGAGAACTACGATGGGGTTGGCTGGGAGACACTGGAGTCTACAGCCCTGGTAGGGGGCACAGTGGTCCAGTACAGAGATGAAAGGCCTGACCTAAGGCAGAGCAATGGAGCTGGCACACAGGACCAATGACTGACGGAAAGATGGAGAAGGAAGGGTTCATGCCAACTCTGAAGTTTCTGTGCTAGGCAGCTGGGCAGAGGATGGAGCCCTTAACTTCAGAGCCCCCCCTGCTGTGCTTGGGCGACCAGGAATAGAGTTAAGGGAGAGAGGTCCTGGCATAGATTTATATTTAAACCAAGCCAGAAAGTGCTTAAGTTTTACTCAGTTTTGGGTGGATTTAATATTAATATTACAGGGACATTTATTAAATGCTTATGCCTAGCTCTTCTTGGGGAACCAGCTGAATTATTTGTTCAACAACGTGAACGTGTCCCCCACTGTGGACACTAGATTAGGTGCTCGTGACATAGATGGATCAGACAAATATTCCGCTCGTAAGGAACTTCTAAAAGAATAATGTGAATATAAGCTAGTAGACATGAATGCTGTAAGATGGACCCCATCAAAAGGCTTTGATAGTTTAGGGAAAGGAGAGGCATAAAGGCAGGAAATCAAGGGACATGAATGGAGAAATTCCTAGTGGGATGGTAGAAATTATCAAGGGTATTGGCTTTGAAGTCAGAAAGACATAATCTTGGCTCTGTCATTTATTAGCAGTGCGATATTGGCCAAGTTAGTTAACCACTCTGATCCTCAGTTTCCTTATGTGTAAAATGGGGATAATAGTTCCTACCTTAATAAGTCACTATAACGACTAAATGCAGTATGTAATGTATGCATAGGGCCCAGCCCAGTGTTTGATATGGAATAAATGACCAGTGAATGTTGGCTTACTGAACAGAGATGGCTTGAAGGGAAGGGGGTGGTTATTCCAGTGAGTGGTATATAGTGAGAATGGACTAAATATTTATAGAGTGAATGAAAAGCAAGTTTTGGACCATATTGTGGAATGCCTTGGAGACAATCATTTTATAGTCACTGAAGATTTTTGAATGGTGGAGTGAAGCTATCAGAGACAGTTACACTTCTGGAAGATAAGCAAATTTATCTTCGGCTGTTTGTAAGATGCAGTGGAGTTTAGAAATCCAGGGACAGGCAAATCAGGAAACTCTTCTAACATTTCAGGCAAGACTGATAAGTTGGTTCTCACAGAACTTGGGAGATGTATTCATAATTGATATATCACAGGGGATGACAAATACTATTGTGGAGGTACAAGTAAATGCTTTCAGAGTGGTGAGTAATTTGAGGATGAGAGAATTAGGGAAGACTTCACAGTGGCAGAAACTCCACGAGAGTCCCACATGTTGCTGAGCTAGGAAGGAATTCTATGTGGGAAAAATGTGTGAGCATAACCCTGGGAATGGATCCATGATGGAGAGTGATGAGGGAAGAACTAGAAGCATATTTTGAGTGGATAGAAACTGTGCAGAAAGAAGGCTAGAGGAAGCTTGGAAACACGAGTTGGGACAAAGCCTTTGGTATGTACTGGAGCTACCTTCAGTGAAGTATGCAAAACAGAAGAAATGATTTCGTCCTTTCTCTTTTTCGCATCCCCTATACTCCTTGACACGTTTTAGATCCCCGATAATTACAGGTCGACTTGATGGCTCCTATCCTGACCCCGGGGAGTAATGTGTAGGTTAGGAAAGGCTTACAAATGGAAAACATTTGGAATGATGCAAGTATAGTATTCCAAAGGCTGAGGCATTTAAGGGACAAGGGTCCATATGGGTAAATGAAGAACAGAGATTTCCCAGACTTGAGTTCTTTTCCTATGCCCTATCTGCATTTCATCTGTACTATCATTTGCTTAATATATTTACTTAATATGTGCATTTTCCCCTCTCGACTAAATTTTCTTTTTAGAACACGTTACATCATTACCTCAGCGGCAAGCCTGTACCATTTGCCACAGATAGAAATTAATTAAAAGCAATCTAATAAAGGAACAACAATATTATTAAATTCTAGCCAAATAGCTTGTCTAATAAAGGTGGTCTGTGGTCATAAAGAGAGAGGAGCAGGTCTCAGGGAAGTCTTAATGACATACTACTTCCAAACTTTCTCCTTGATGTAATCAGAATGAAAAAGAATGGGGGAGAATGAGTTTCTCACTGTGTGAGTCAATGTTCTTTAGTGCTGTGTGTGTGCCCCACACGGAATTCGTGGTGTGCTTCTAAGAAATTGGGCAATGCCATTTTAGAACATACTCTAATTCGCTAACGAATGGAATGCTTACTGCATTTCTAATGTGTATGGTATTAGATATTGGATCTCTAATAAAGAATAAAACAACATGGTAAACGTTATGATTACTGAGCATATAGGGTGCTTTGTGAAATCAGAGAAGGTTCCTGGAAAGCTAAATATTGAATGAGTGGAAGAAAGCCAGGTATAGAGTGGTGATGGCAGGGTAGGAATAAGGTGGGTAAGTGTTTGGGTAGGGGAATATAAAGGCTTTCAGGGAACACATGCTTAGTGTTTTATGATTTTGTCTTTGGACACACAAGCCCTTGGGTTTTCTTCTCACAGTTAATATTTGGGAAGGCAGCATGGTCTGGTGAGTAGAGAGAGGAAGCTTATTCATTCCTGACAAACCTTTATTAGTACCTACTGTGTGTCTGGTAGTGTGGCTAGAAAGATGACTAAGACCCACATAGTTATTACCCTCTGGGAGGTCACAGCCTAGTGGAGGAAACACATTATAAACATGTGATATAAAAGTGTGCTAAAGGGGCACCTGGATGGCTCAGTCGGTTAAGCGTCCGACTTCGGCTCAGGTCATGATCTCACGGTCCGTGGGTTCGAGCCCCCAGTTGGGCTCTGTGCTGACAGCTCAGAGCCTGGAGCCTGCTTCGGATTCTGTGTCTCCCTCTCTCTCTGCCCCTCCCCTGCTCATACTCTGTCTCTCTCTGTCTCTAAAATAAATAAAAACATTTAAAAAAATTTAAAAAAAATAAAATATAAGTGTGCTAAGTGCTCTGACCTAAGCATTCCTAGAGCCAGTGCTGTTCAGGGGACTGTAGAGAGGAGGTGACGGTGTGAGCTGAGTCTTGAAGAGCAGGGAGAAATTTGCCTGGCAGGTGTGTGTGTGTGTGTGTGTGTGTGTGTGTGTGTGTGTACACCTGCATGCACACAGAGTGTTTTAGCCAGATAGAACAGCATGTGCAAAGGCTAGGAAGGATAAGAGCAAAACATTTGAAGAACCACAGGCATTTTGAATAGTTGAAAGCATAATGTGTATCTGGAGTTGAACGGAGAAGAAAGGAGAGTTTGGAGATGCATTGGGTTAAGATGTGGCCTCTGGTATTTGTTTATTCTATTGCTGATTTTTTGGGGACTCACCTTTCAAATCAAAAAAGAAAGGAGATTTCTAAGGGATTTCTAGACATTTCTAAGGGAGTTTGTCTCTAGTTTTCTTGGTTTTCTCCCCCAGCATAGTATTAGCTAGTTGGTAAACTGGTAGCATCTTGTGATCAGAAATACACCAATGAGTGTAAAAATCCCCAAAGAGAGCTCAGGAGACATTTATAATTGTCTTTGTTCTCAGGATAGTGAATCCTTTAAAATATGCGCTGGCCTTGATATTTTACCTTTCACTCTCTCTTTTTAAAATTAGGTTTAACCCAGAAGAATTTAGCTAAACAGTTTGATTTCCCTATACCTTTGAATGAAGCTTCGAAAGTAATGAAGAAAAAGAAAAAGGTATATTATTATAAAGGAGAATGAACAATATTTGAATTTTAGATTAACTTCTCTAAATAGAAATGTGTGAAGATATTCAACAGTAAAAACAGTTCCATCTTTTGAAAATTTAATTTACTGAAATGAGAAAATAGAATTAATTTAGCAGAAATAGAACTGGGTTTGGAAATATTTATTAACTATAGAGAACAGTCCTTCCAGTGTTTGAAGATATGAACACATTTTAATCAAAACATAATGGGAGATTTTTCAAAGCATAAAAATATATGTTCCACAGAATATAACAAACTCTGATAGGTAGTGTAATATAAGGAGAAAATCATGGATTTCACAGAAAAGAATAATGTATCTGTATTAATGACATATTGCTCTTTTAAAGACAAGGGACATACATTTACTTCCTAGAAGAAAAGCTAACGAGGATGAACCTTTACTGCTGAACCATTTTCACCTCTGGTTGTCCAAATGTCATGGCAACTTGAGTGTTTTCAACATATTCGAGATCAGTAGCTCTACGAATCTTTGTTTTCCACCATGGATCTTAAGCACTTCAGCTTAAAGAAATCGTTAGTTGATAATGACACGTCAAATTGTATTGTTTCTGAGCTTTGAGTTTATATGAGTTATAATCCATGTATAGTGTAAAACAGCATTCAAGGTGACTAACCCCAAATGTCATTTGAGTGTGCACCTGATCTTCCCACTATACTAAGAAATATTTCCTCCAAGAATCAGTTCCTCTTGGGTGAAGAGAACAGAGCAATAGCCAATATTTACTTGTAACTACAATATGCCAGACATTGGGGTACGTGCTTCACGTATATTTTTCATTAATCCTAATAATCCAGTGTATGAAGCTGTTACTAGATGAGATGTAAAACACTTGCCCATTAAAAATCGAGTAATTTCCCAGTGGAATAGAAATTCAGTATTTTCATAACTGTTGAAAACAAAATTGAATGTGTTAGAACCATTTAGATAGGACCTTATAGGCATTGCCTTCATCCAGGGTAGCTCATTTAAATAGTACAGAGAGGAAATGCTAGGAAATTAGCAGAAGAGATCACTGATCATGGGAAAACCGTCACATTTAAGTTTTAGGTCTGTAAGTGCTGGAATTGCCTTAGCGTGGTTTCAGTTGAGGTACAACACAGTTCAGTCACTGCCAGTTGCCTCTGTCAAAATGTATTTCCACCTTTCTGCTCGGTGTTCCTTAACTGTGTTTATATTTTTAAGGTTCGCGTATGGAATAAAGTATACAAAGTCATTTCTAGAATGCTTGAAGAAAATGAAAAATACAGACTCAGGCTGAAATACCAACAACTATCCAGTGAAAGCAAGTTAACACAGTTGATTGTATGAAAGAAGACTGGCTTTCCTAACAGGTTAGTCACCCTTGGGTCACATTAGTCTAGTAGTTTTCCTAATTGTCACATGTGGTGTGCAGAACTGTAGAAATGAGGCTACAACTATTCATCGTAATTAAAAAGCACAAACAATGTTAAAGCACTGAGTTATAGACTAGACCGCCGATGTAGGTGTGAGTAGAGAAGAGCAGAAGGTAAATGTTGATGAGAATTTACTGAGCGAAAGGACCACACTTGCTTGTGATTTAATGGCAGCTTTAAAAAAAAATTTTTTTTAACGTTTATTTATTTTTGAGACAGAGAGAGACAGAGCATGAACGGGGGAGGGGCAGAGAGAGAGGGAGACACAGAATCGGAAGCAGGCTCCAGGCTCTGAGCCATCAGCCCAGAGCCTGACGCGGGGCTCGAACTCACGGACCGTGAGATCGTGACCTGAGCTGAAGTCGGAGGCTTAACCGACTGAGCCACCCAGGCGCCCCTAATGGCAGCTTTTTAATAGAGATTACAAAACTCATCCATATTGACGAAGACAAACATTTTAACTGCAATATAAAATTACACATCCTGTGTCACTTCTTATAGTCACTTCCTTTCCATGGATGCTGCAGTATAATTTAATGCTTTTGACAAAACTGCTCTTGAATTATGGCCTTGATGTCATTATTTCATTCCTGGGAAACAACTCATAAATTAAACTATGTTCTAAAGCTCCATCAACAAGGAGGCAAACCATAAGAGACTCTTAAAAACTGAGAATAAACTGAGGGTTGATGGGGGGTGGGAGGGAAAGGAGGGTGGGTGACGGGCATTGAGGAGGGCACCTGTTGGGATGAGCTCTGGGTGTTGTATGGAAACCAATTTGACAATAAATTTCATATTAAAAAAATAATGAGTTGATATTGTGGCCAGAGAAAAATTAGATGTGATCTAGTATATTTATTAAAGTCACTGGAAATTCTGGATTCTCAAACAATTAAGTTGGATACAATTTATGTAACTGATAATGCCACATCAATTGATAAATCATAATAGTTGTTTCCTTTCCTTCACATGCTTGTCCTAATACACATGTTACCATGCTGAATGCTTCTGTAGGCTCTTACTACAGTCACTCGATGACAACTTCTATTTTGACAGTCAGTAAATCTGCAGAATTTAATTTTGTGAAGAATATTTTCATAAGATAATAATTAGGACAGAATGCCATTTTGTAAGCAATGTTACACTGGAAACTCATGACTGTTAGTGTAATATTGCGTCAATAATAGCATAAGTTGTTTGCTATAGTGGCATATAAACAATGTTCAGATTAGTGATACTCGGTTTTATTTGTTCAATTAAGGAGAAGAATGAGGCAGATGGGGGGATTAGGGAGAAAAAGTAGTCCGTGATTTATTGGGAGAAAAAGATGTTTGAATAGGCAGAACAATGTGCAAGAAACCTGGACATTGTTCCAAGTGTTAATCCAGATCCAGTTACTTTAATAGACATATTAGATTTACATCTAATTTTGCTCTGGCCATAACCTTGATCTTGTCAGTCTCTTGTGCCTCAGTAAGAGGGCTTCTACTAAACATCAAGTAATCTTGTAAGAATTATTTAGTAATTTAAAGTAATATGCTATGCTCTTCCAGAAATAGCCTGTTATAAACAAGTATCCTTGTAGTTCATTATTTTGTATTATAATTTTAAACCAGATTACAAAAACTAATAGAAATACATTTAGAAATGTATTATGACTCTTATTTCCTAATATGTATTTATTAATGGGAAAACCAGGACTAGAGGCCAAGTTGAATTTTCCCATATATTTTATGTTGTTCGTAGACTCAGATTACACAAGATGAATCTTCTTATCATCTTCTGGTAAGAATTCATTTATATGATAATTATAAAGTATAGACTTTGTTTCCTCCCCTTTTATATCTTCACTTCTCCAACTTTTAGTGTATACCCATTGCTAATTCCAGCCTGTTTCCTTCCTTAAACCCAGTAAGGCCTCATTAAATATTTGTTGAAATTTAACAAGCTTCATTTGGGCCCTGTCTTAACAGTGCTATTGTAACTACTCTTTCCATGGTCCACGGTTTTTGGTTTTTTTGTGTGTTTCTGTTTGTTAATATCTCTTAGTTCTATTTTCTCTTTGAACTTTTCACATTTAATATTATCTCACTGCTACTTTCAGTCTTTCTTTTTTAGTGTCCTGGGAGCTATGACATGGTTCACTTTCTGCATTTCTGACTGTATTTTCTGTGTATTTTTTAATTTGTCCCTTCTGTTACCACTTGATATCCAACGCTACCCTAGGAGTAGTTGTTGGGTCGACTCTCTCTTTACATATTTATTCTGAAATAATTTACCCATTTTATAGCTTCCGTTACTCTTTCTTGATGTATGACCCCTAAATCTCTCTTCTGCCTTTGACCTCTGAATTTCTTCAGGCTATTCTACAGTTATTTTAAAATACTACATGTTTTAAATCGAACGCATCATCTCTCCTCCATTTATTTCAGTTGTGTCTTGGTTTGCTAATTACCTGGGCTCATTAAATTTCTAGGGAGAGATGACACCAGTTTAGTGGGGTTTGGAAAGTACTAGAAAAGTAAGATGGGTGTTGGAAAAAAGAAATCAGACTTTTGTACATGGGAAGGTGGGGGAGGGAAATATATTTTAGACATGGACGTGAGCAAGTTCATGGAGTCCAAGAAAATGTCCAGGAATATGTAGTTTGATCAAAGCTCGTTTATGGAGTCCTTGTGAGGGAAGGTATAAAAGTCCACTGAAACTGTATTTCAAAGGGTCCTATGTGAGCACTGGACCAAGGATTTGTACTCAGTTAAGTAGACAGCAAAGCAACATGAAACATTTTCTTAACCCTTTATTCTAAATGATTTCAAAAGTACAGGAAGTTTGCAAGAAAAATTCAAAGAACTCCAGCATAACCTTTACCTAACTTCACTGATTTTTAACATTTTGTCACATTTGCAGGTTCATTCTTAGGCACTTTCTCTCTTTGTCTGTGTGTATGTATGTGTGTTTAAAATATTACCCCTTGGGGTACCTGGCTTAGTTGGTTAAGTGTCTGACTCTTGATTTTGGCTCAGGTCGCGATCTCATGGTTCGTGGAATCGAGCCCCATGTTGGGCTCTGCACTGATAGCATGAAGCCTGCTAGGGATTCTCTCTCAGCCTCTCTCTCTCTCTCTCTCTCTCTGCCCCGCCCCTGCTCATGCTCTTTCTCTCTCTCTCAAAATAAACATTAAAAAAAAATAAATAAGGGGCGCCTGGGTGGCGCAGTCGGTTAAGCGTCCGACTTCAGCCAGGTCACGATCTTGCGGTGCGTGAGTTCGAGCCCCGCGTCAGGCTCTGGGCTGATGGCTCAGAGCCTGGAGCCTGTTTCCGATTCTGTGTCTCCCTCTCTCTCTCTGCCCCTCCCCCGTTCATGCTCTGTCTCTCTCTGTCCCAAAAATAAATAAACGTTGAAAAAAAAAAAATAAATAAATAAATAAAATATTACCCCTTAATACTTTAGTGTGTATATCCTAAGAACAAAGATATCTTTCATAAAGCCACCCAACAATGATCAAATTCAGGAAATTTATGTTTCCTTTTGTAATTAATAAATATTTTGTGGAAACTTAATAAAAGACTATGCAAATACCTCAAACATCACCAGTATAGAACATTTTAGAGCAGTGGATTGATCAGATCTGCATTTACATCAGATCTGATGTTACTAATGTGGAAAGGTTTGGAATGGAGGCAAGATAGGAAATGAAAATCCAAGGATTCTAACAGCAGTCCAAGTGAGTGAAATGCACTTAAATGGGAGTGGCAGAGTTTGTGGAGAGGAGACAAAGGATTGGCCATAGGAGATAAGAGAGATCATCTTGAGTTCTGAGAATGAGGAGATAAGAAAGAAGGAAGTCAAGAGAAAGGACCGATTTTGTGAAGCTACTGAGTTTCATTTTGGCATGTTGAATTTTAGGTGATAGTGAGGTGTTCAGGTAGAAATTCCAAGCGAGCAGCTTGAAGTTTCATACTGAGGCTAGTGTGCAGTCTATGGTGCGTGAAGGTCGTAGGTAGTTCTGGCAGTGGATGTGCATGAAAACCTCAGTGTGAGGATGGGAGGAGAGGAGAGGAGGAGAACAGAATGTCGGTGATGTCTAGGATGAAGAGCAATTCTCAGTTTCAAAGAGTGATTCTGGGTGCTTAATCAGGAGTAATGTGAAGTGATGGTGGGGTGGTGGGGGATACGGATGAAGCTTGCAGGAGACCAGGGGCTTGGCAGTCCAAAGGAGGGCAATGGCCTTGTTCAGTGAGAATGTAGGGGTACAAAAAGTAGGAGTGTAGAAATAAGTCAGCTAGGAACAATGTCAGAGTTCCTAGAAGTAAGGCACAAGTGCCAAATGATGACATTGCCCAAGCAGTACCCTGGCTTGTGAGTGCCTTGAAGTGGCCTGGAGATTAAGGCCTTTGTGACACAGTTTTTGTGACACAGTTTCTGTAAATGGGGCTGTTGAAGTCGTCAGTATTATTGGCCGGTGCTGGAATGGAGAAGAAAAATCTGGAAGTAAAAGTTACCAAAACAGTGAATACAGAGAATGGCTAACTGTTGCTTTGCAATGTTAGAAAAGTTAAAATATTTTAGTGACTATTAACCGTTTTATAGTAACAAGAATCACTTTTGTCATCTTTTATTTAGGATTAACCTATCTTTGGATCCGTTTACCAAAGAAGATTGTGAAGAGTTTAAAGATGGAACTTTAAATTGAATCATAATTTTATGTTAATTTTGGTGTGTTTTGTTGGTATTGGGACTTTAATATTTGAATAGAAAAACTACCTTCTTTATAAGTTAATAGTATTTGTTTACAAATTAATTAAATATGGTTGTATGCACACAAGTGTTATGCAAGTGTTTTTCAAGGGTGAATTAGTATTTATTCTGTATTCTTTTAAATTAATCTTATACATGAAATTTAAATTGACATAGCAATACAATTGCAGGCATTTATATTTACCAATGTTTCCCTTTAATGAATGTGTCTGCAAACTACCACTTTATTCATCCCTCATTATGATATAACTGCTTTAAATTAAACTTCGATTCATTTAAATTGTTTCTGGCTTTCTTTTTCTAAATTTCCCAATTGTCTTATGATAAAAACCTACAATTTACATAGTGACAATTATTTTCGGTGTTAAAACTAATGGTTATTTAAGCCATCTTTTCATCCTAAGGAAAGTTAGAAAATTTATGCAAATTCTAAATTGTAATATGGAGTATTTTAGGATAAGAAACATTCTTCTCCTTTTCAGGCCCCTAACTAATAGATACATTCATTATTTTTTTTCAGTCAATAAGTGAGAGATTTAGAATTCTGAAAATAATTCAGAAATGTTTCTCCGTGAAGAACCATTATTTTCTACTCAGTATGAAGTAGTAATCAGCTGTTACGTAGATCATTTTATCTGCTTTTTGTTGATGCAGTCTCTTTCCCTGCATTGTTTTAAAGGCCTATGTGGAACTGAAAACTTAGGAGGAAAAGACAAAAAGAGTTTGCCTGTGATAAAAACAAACAAAACAAAACAAAACAAGACAAAAAAATCCCATATGGGGCTCCTGGATGACTCAGTTGGTTAAGGTCTGACTTTGGCTCAGGTCATGATCCTTGCAGTTCGTGCTTTCAAGCCCTGCATTGGCCTCTGTGCTGACAGCTCAGACAGAGCCCGGAAGCTGCTTCCGGATTCTCTGTCTCCCTCTCTCTCTGCCCCTCCCCCACTGTGCTCTGTGTCTCTCTCTGTCTCTCTGCCTCTTTCTCTCTCAAAAATAAATAAACATAAAAAAAAATTCCACATCCATCCTGAATTTCTTGCCACAAAAATTGAAGCACGTGCGTGGTAGACCTCTTTGGTTCTAAAGGCAGTACGTTCCTCACCTAGAAATATTGACCAGGCCCATCTATTAGCTGACACAGAAGGTTGCCAACTTTGAGTGGGACCCAGTTCAGGAAAGGGCTTTGCAGTAGGTCCAGCCCCGGAAATAAGCAGTCCTGCTCCTTGAATTATATGATTTGGAAGACCCTTTGGTGTTGGAGATATCATTAGTGGGAAAAGATGTAGTATGAAGCTTATGAAAAGCCAACCCAAGGGGCCCCATAGTGGAATTATAAATCAAGGTCATACTGTCCACAGCATAAAATTAAATGCCATTTGAGAGATAGCTTTAACATGTTTGAGGCTTTGGTAGAAACAAATCGCTTGGCCATGAGGCAAAAAACAAAAACAAACAAACAAAAACCAGCAGCAGACTCACGAAATGGAAATAGCACATCTGCGAAGGAAGACTTCCCAGCAGAAAGTTCCTAAGTGGGGCCAGACAGCACAGGCAGCAGGCTGTGTGAGCAGATAGTCCAATCCTCATGTCACCGACATCAGTTGTACTAGTTCCCTTCCCTCTGCTTGCACCTGTGGCCATATAAGCGGTCCCATACAACCAGATAAAAGAGGAGGAAAAGTCTGAGCTTTGGTTTACGAATGGATTTTTCCATTGTGGGTGTTAGTACTATAACCATGTTCCAGAGTGGCCCTGAAAGATACTGGAAAGGGAAAAGGGCAGAGTTGTGAGCTGCACAAATGGTTATCCACTTTGTGTGATAGGTGGGGTGGTTCAAGGCGAGAATCCATATGAATCTATCGATGACCTGGTCATCTGATCTGGGGCGTGGTAGGAAGGACTGGAATATTGGAGACAAAAAGATCTGATACAGAGGCATATGGATGGACATACGGGAAGGGGCACAAAGTGTGAATTTTTTGTATCACTTGCCAGTGCTCATGAGAAAGTATCCACTGCTGAAGAGACACTGACCAACTAAGTAGACACAATCATGACCAGTTGGTGTCAGCCACCCGTCATCACTGGCTGCCCAGGAACTTGATCAATTTCTTTAATTTCAATTATTTTTTTCCTATGCCTGCTTTGGGCTTATTTTTTATTTTTTGTAGATTCTTAAATTGGGGGCTTAGATTACTGATTGAGACATTTCCCCTTTTCTAATGTATGCATTTAGTGTCATAATTTTTCCTCTCAGCACGGCTTTAACTATGTCTCACGGGGTTTTGTATGTCGCATTTTCATTTTTTATTTAATTGTGTATTTGTCTATGCTTTATGTTCTATCAGTTTTTCTTTACATATTTTGTATATTACTTGGTGCAGACATATTTAGTATTGCTCTGTGTTCTTTGTGAATTGACCCTTTATCATTATATAATTAATGTTCCTCCCTGTGTCTGGTAATTTTCTTTACTCTTAAGTCTACTTTATAGGATCTTAATATAATTACTTCTGCCTTGTTTTAATTAATACATCTTTTTCTAGCCTTTGACTTTCAACTTGCCTATATCCTTCATTATATTTGAAATGTTTATACACAGCATATAGTTGGGTCATGTTTTTTAACCCACTCAGCCAATCTCTGTCTTTTAATTGATATATTTATACCATTTATATTTTTTAATTTTTTTTTTTTAATTTGAGAGAGAGAGAGACAGCAGGGGAGAGGCAGAGGGAGAGAGAGAAAAAAAAATCTTAAGCAGATTCCTCATTCAGTGCAGATTCCACGACCCTGGGATCATGACCCGAGCAGAAATCATGTGTTGGATACTCAACCGACTGAGCCATCCAGGCACCGCATACCATTTATATTTAAGGTAGTTCTTGATATATGAGGGTTTAACCCTTCTATTTTATTTTATGTTTTCTGTTTCTTCTTTTCTCTGTTTTCTTTTTCCTGCCTTCCTGCTGCTCATGTGATGTCCATTGACACTGTGTCAACAATGGAAAGGGGGGAGTAAGGGAGTGTGGGAAGAAAGAGAAGCCTCATTACTTGCCAGTGGGGTTAAAAATTCTGGCTCCCTACTTGGCCTTTTCTGACATAACCCCATTGGGTTATGAGGGGGCATTTCAATTCAGGGGAAAGGTGGAAGTCTGAAGTCTCCACTCAGCCTTTGCTGCCATGGGTGTTATTTGGGATCCAGTTTTTTTTTTCTGTGGTATTTGGCTGGAGAAGAGAAGTTATTAAAATTTTCTGTCTTTCTAGGCTATTTTTTTTCAGGTGGAGCAGGCTTTTATTGGGAATTTTTTGTTTGTGCCCATTGGCATTTCCAGGTTGTTGGCTTCTTGGGTACTCAGGTTCTTAGCTGATCTGTCTTCTTCTTCACACCTTTCAGAGTCTTCTTATGTTTGTTATATATATAATATCCAAGGTTATATATATAATATCCAAGGTTTTAGTGGTAGGAATAGGGAAAAGTATATCTATTTTCCCAGAAGCATAAGTCTCGATATTTTATAAAGAAAAAGTACAAAGGCAATTCAGTGAAGAAAAGCAGTCTTTTCAATAAATAGTGCTGAAACCATTGGATATTCATGTGCAAAAATATGAACCTGTACCCAAACCTTACACCTTATGTAAAAAAATAATCAAAATGGATCATACATGTAAATATAAAATGTAAAACCATAAAATGTTTAGAAGAAAACATAGGAGAAAGTCTTAATGACACAGAATTAAGCAAAGGGTTCAAACTGGATTGGTCTGATTTCATCAAATAAAAATACATGATACTTATAGCATCTTTATTTATAAGAGCCAAGAATTGAAAACAACTCAGATGCCCTTCAGTGGATGAATAATTAAACAAACTGGTGTCTCCATACCATGGAATACTACTCAGCAATGAAAAGAAGCAAACTATTGATATGCACAACAACCTGAATGAGTCTCCAGAGAATTGTGCTGAGTAAAAAAAAGGCCAGTCACAAAAGGTTACATACTGTATTGTTCCATTTATGTACCATCCTTGAAATGGGAAAATTATAGAAAATAAGAACAGATCAGTGGTTTCCAGGATTTAAGGAGGAGGTGGGGCTTGGGAGAAGTGCATGAAGCTCTAATAAAGTGAATTACATTGGTTGATTATAAAACTCTGAGCAAGCCTTGCATTCCTGAAATAAACCCTGCTTGGTTGTGATGTAATATATACATTTTTAATGTATTATTGGAATTGACTTGTTATTATTCTGTTGAAGATTTTTGCCTTTATATTCATGAAGGATATTGGTTTATAGTTTTCCTTTTTTTTGTAATTTTTGTCTTGTTTTAGTATCAAGGTAATGCTGTTCTCATGCAATGTGATTAGGTGTATACACATTTAGAATGGTTTGACCTATGGTAAAGGAGAAATTGACAACTTTATCATTAGGTAATGTCTTTTTATATTCTTGGTAATAATCCTTGTTCTGAAGTCTACTTTGATATTAACATAGCTATGCTAGTCTTCTTTTGGTAGGCACTTGCCTGGTATATCCTTCTCCATGCTATTACTTCTAACATGTCTGTGCTTATATTTAAGGTCTATTTCTTGTAGAAAGCCTATAGTTTTTAAAATCCAATTTGGTAAGTTTTGTCTTCTAATTGGTGTGTTTAGACTACAGTAAATACAGTTATTGATATGGTTGGATTCAAGTCTGTCACCCAGGTAGCTATTTTCTATTGATTCTGTCTCTTTTGGTTCTCTTTTTCTGTTTTCTTCTATGTTGGGTATTTTTTATTACTCCATTGAATCTAAATTATTAGTTTAAGCATTAGTTACCTATTGCTACATAGCAAATTAGCCCAAAACTTAGTGGCTTAAAACCACACACATTTATTATCTCACAGTTTCTAGGGGTCAGGAATATAGACACAGCTGAACTGAACCCTTTGCTTCATGGTCTCTCCCAGTGCTTCAAAGTATCAGCTAAGTGTCTCTGTTCTTATCTGAAGTATCAACTGGAGAAAGATATACTTTCAAGTTTACTCATTCGTTATTGGCAACCTTAAGTTTCTTGCTAGCCCTTGGCTTATGGCCACCTTCAGTTTCTTGCTATTTGGGTCTCTCCAAAACAGTGAGAGTCTGTAACAATGTGGAAGTCTGGTCTTTTATAGCCTAATCACACAAGTGATATTCCATCTCTTTTGTCAAATTATATTTTGACAAATTAGTTTGAAGCACGTCTCTAGGTTCCTCCCATATTCAAGGAGAAGTGATTACATGAAGAAGTGATTATCAGAAGAAGATATCATTAGGGGCCATCTTAGAAGTCTGCCTACCACAGCTTATACTTTATTACTTCCTTAAAAAAATTTAGTGGTCTCTTTAGGGTTTTCAGTATACATCTTAAATTATTTGGTCTACCTTCAAGTACTATTTTAGAGCAATTAAAAATAATTTAGGGGCGCCTGGGTGGCTCAGTCGGTTGAGCGCCTGACTTCGGCTCAGGTCATGATCTCGCGGTTTGTGGGTTCGAGCCCCGCATTGGGCTCTGTGCTGACAGCTCAGAGCCTGGAGCCTGCTTCGGATTCTGTGTCTCCCTTTTTCTGTACCCCTCCCCTGCTCATGCTCTGTCTCTCTCTGTCTCAAAAATAAATAAAAACATTAAAAAAATTAAAAAATAATTTAAAAGTGAATGCTATATTTACCTTAATTTATGCCATTTCTAGTGATGTTCCTTTATTTGTGTAAATTTAAGTTTCTGTCTGCTGTCATCCTGATTAGAGAACTTCCTTTAGCATTTCTTGTAGTGCATGGCCGCTAGTAATGATTGCTCTCATTTTTCCTTCTCTGAAAAAAAATCTTATGTTTTTCTTTATTTTTGGATAGTATTTTCCCTGTGTAGAACTCTGGATTAATTTTCTTAAGGATGTTAAGGGTGACACTCCAGTGTCTTCTAGCTTGCATAGTTTCAGATGAGAAGTCTGCTGTTACATATGTCTTTTTTTCTTTGTATGTCAAGTTTCTTTTGTCTCTGGCTGCCTTTAAGGGTTTCCCTGTTTTGGGTCTTCAGCAGTTTGAATACAATGTGTTTAAGTTGTTGCAGCTTGTTTGTTTTTGTTTTTGTTCCTGATAACTTCTGAACTTTTTGGATGTGTGCTTTGGTATCTTTTATTACTTTTGGAAAAATTTGCCACCATCTCTTGAGATATTTCTTCCATTACATTCTTTCTGTCTTCTCCTTCTAGTATTCCAGTTACACATACGTTAGACATTCGGTATTGTCTCACAGCTTGTGAATGCTCTGTTCTCTTTCGTTCCATTCTTTATCTTTGTTTTTTATTTTGGGCAATTTTTATTGATTCATCTTCCAGTTCGTTAATTCTTTCCACCACTGTTTCAAGTCTACTGATGAGCCTTCAGAGAATATTTTTCATCTCTTTACTGGCATTAAAACTTTTTATTCCAGCACTTTTAAAATTCCTAATATTTTCACTTGATTCTTTCTTATGCTTTTAATTTTTCTGATAAAATTTCTCATCTGGTCATGTATGTTGCCAATCTTTTCCACTAGAGATAGGGAAGGATCTGAACGCAGCTTTGTGCCTTTCCTGTAGTGCAGCCATTTTCCTATGCAAGTTCTACACCATGAAGAACGCTTTCCCTGGCCTTTTCCTCTGTCCTCAATCTTTCTAGTGAACACCTGGTGAAATATGTGGAGAAGACCTGTGAACAGGTGAAAATTCTCATGTCTGTTGTTCCTGTGGATTCTATACTCTCAGACTGCCTCAAATTCAGCTTTTCACAATCCATTAAAATTTTAGCTGAATTATTCTTACCAACTTGTATAGTGTCTGGGTTCTAACTCAGGTAAGAAAGTTACTGGCATGCTTATCTCTCTTTACATTTCAAGTAAGTTGGTTCCACTGTAACCTCAGTACTCTGATGGGTTAAAGGAAAATTGTGATTTCTGCAGATATTCAGCTTTCTTTTTGTTAGGGTGGGAGTGATGCTCCTTCCAGTTTGGTACATACTAAGCTGAATCCAGAAGTTTGGGCCATCAACTATTACTTGATTATGTTTAATTTCATGTCATCATGAAAGTTTGATCACCATATCTCTATCCTGACACACTTATGAATCTCAAGGGTAGAGATTTCGTTAATCATTAATCTTGGTTCATCGCATTCTCATTGATCAGCGCATGGTCTGCTTTTATTTAGTGACTTTTAATAATGCAATAAGCAACTGTGAACCTATCCCCAAAACAATATCTTGAAAATAAGCTATATCAAATCACATTGTTTAATACCTTCAACCCATCCTCCCTCCCTTTCCTGTATTCCGGATACCCATCCTGCTGATCATGCATATGATTTCTCTACTTTCCTTTTTATGTAGTTTTTTTGTAATTACGTGTCTCCTTAAAACTTGTGTTTAATTTTCGAATGAGTACATTAGGCTACATAAAATCTTTTTGGAATTTTAATATTGTATTAATATTTTTAGTATCATATTGCCAACATTCTTATGTACTGTTGACCATCACTGTGGTTTATTTTATTCTTCACTTTTTAAAAGTGAAGTAAAGTGTGGAAAAATATCCACACTTCTGGAAATAAAACAACTTGAGCCTGGATTTTCCCACTTTTTGTTACGATAAATTCGTATGTTCCAGATTCTCTTCTAGGCCCTGGAGGAATAGAAGCAAACAAAAGATGTAAAAATCCCTGTCTTCAGGGGAAGAGAGATAATACACAAAATACAAAAATAAACATCAAAAAAAATGCTATGGAGAAGAATAAAGGAGATGAAGGTGTGTGTCAAGGGATGCAGTGTTAGGTAGGGAGCTGAAGGGAAGGCCTCACATAGAAGGTAACATTTACATAAAAACCTAAGTAAGGAATATATGCAGATATATGAGGAAAGACCCTAAGAGCATTCTACATAGAGGCCAGTGCCTCAAGGCTGAAGAAGGGGGAGCGGGGCAAAAAACAGGTCCAGTGGAGTGAGTGAGAGTGAGTAGGAGGAGGAGATAAGGTGAGAGGGTGACAGAGGCCAGATTGCATTGTGCTACTTTGAGGACTTTCCTTTTCTTCAGAGTTAGAGGAAAAACTGAACAGTTTTGAGCAGAGGATTGATATGAACCAAGTAACATTTAACAGAACAACCTTGGCACCTGTTTTGAGCATGGACTGAGAGGAAGCAAGGGCCCTTTTACCTTATATGGGTCAGTGAGGGATGAGTTTTCCTCAGTTCTTTAATATAAACATAAAAAAGTCAAGCAAGTAGAACTTCTCTGCAAAAAGGAACTTTTCATGGGAAATTTGCAAATTCTCTAAGTTTTCATTCCTTGCCGACGTATAGAGTTCACATTCTGAGAGGGACGCTCACATCCTTGTTGCACTTTGTTTAGGAAAAACAGGTATATAAAAAATGCTACACATCATTAATCGTCAGGGAAATGCAAATAAAAACCACAATGAGATACCACCTCACACTTGTTAGAATAGCTAAAATTCAAAAAGATAAAAGATAACAACTGTTGGTGAGCATAGGGAGAAAAAGTAACCCCTGTGCACTTTTGGTGGGAACGTTAATTGATACAGCGATTATGGAAAACAGTATGAAGGTTCCTCAAAAAGTTATAAATAGAACTACCATATGATCCTGCAATCCCACTTCTGGGTATACATCCAAAGGGAAAGAAATCGGTGTCTCAAAGAGATATCTGTCCTCTCGTGTTCACTGCAGCATTACTCACTATAGCCAAGGTATAGAATCAACCTTTGTTCATCAAGGGATGAATGGATAAAAAAATGTGATAATGTGATACACGTATATATATGTATGTATACAGTTGATCTTTGAACAGCATGGTTTTTAACTGCATAGGTCCACTTACACACTGATTTTTTTTTATTAATATGGTACAGTACTGTAAATGTATTTTCTTGTCCTCATAATTTTCCTAACATTTTCTTTTCTCTAGCTTATTTACCATGAGCATATAGTCTGTAATACAAATAACATACAAAATATTGCTACTTGACTGTTTATGTTGTCAGTAAGGCTTCTGGTCAATAGTAGACCATTAGTACAGTAGTTTTGGGGGAGTCAAAAGTTATACGTAGATTTTGGACTGCTTGGGGGATCAGTGCCCCAATCCCTGCATTGTCCGAGGGTCAGCTGTGTGTATAATCACACACACATGGAATATTATACACAAGGAAATCCTGTCATTTATAGAAACATGATTAAACCTGGAGGACATTAGGCTAACTGATTAAACCAGGCACAGAAAGCCGAATACTGCATAATCTCATTTATATATGAAATCTAAAGGAGTTGAACTCATAGAAGCCACGAGTAGAATGATAGTTGCCAGGGGCTGGGAGTGGGGGAAATGGAGAGGTGCTGGTTAAAAGGTATGAAATTTGAGAGATGATTCAGTTTGCTGTTATGCAAAATGAATATGTTCTGGAAATCTAATGTATAGCATGGTGACTTTGGTAATAATACTGTACTGTATATTTGAAATTTGCTAAGAGAGTAGATCTTAAATGTCCTCACCACACATACAGAAGAGTGGTAACTGTATGATGTGATGGATATGTTAGTTAGTTTGATTGTGGTGATCATGTCACAATGTATACACATATTAACACATTGTACACCTTAAATATTTACAATACTTATTAGTTACATCTCACTAAAGTTGGAAGAAAAAATAGTAAAAGATATTTACAGTCTATAAATCCTCTCTGGTGTGTCAGAGAGGAATAAAAGGAATTTTCCACGAAGTGTTCCATAACGCCCAGTAAACTTACACTCAACTATTTGATTTCACCATGTTTGCTGACTTACCTTACTAAAAAAAAAAAAAAAATGCTGTTGTTTAGAAAAGTTTGTTTCCTAGAACTCAGTAGAGTTTTCTCTAACAGAAAATTACTCATTTCCCTCCATTGGTTTAGAAATAACATTTATTTTATTTTTATTTTATAATGCTTATTTTTGAGAGAGAGTGCAAGTAGGGGAGGGGCAGAGAGAGAGAGGGGGACAGAGGATCCGAAGCAGGCTCCACACTGACAGCACAGAGCCTGACGCGGGGCTCAAATTCACAAACCGGGAGATCATGACCTGAGCCGAAGCCCACCGCTTAACTGACTGAGCCACCCAGGTGCCCCTAAATCACATGTTTTGAGAGAGATGAGCAAAGAAGTGTTGAGATAAGAATGAAAATCCACCAAAATTTCATCCAGAAAAATATCCATAAACATTTTTATATCTTTCAGTCTTTTTTACTGAAATATATTTGACACATAACATTGTGTAAGTTTCAGGTGTACAACATGTTAATTTGATGCATTTACCTATGGTAATATGATTGCCACTATGGCAATAATTAGCACCTCTGTCACATTTCATAATTATTCTTTCTTAATGTTTATTTATTTTTGAAAGAGAGACAGAGACAGAGCATGAGTGGGGGAGGGGCAGAGAGCGAAGGAGACAGAGAATCTGAAGCAGGCTCCAGGTTCTGAGCTGTCAGCACAGAGCCCAACGCGGGGCTTGAACCCACAAACTGTGAGATCATGACCTGAGCCAAAGTCGGATACTTAACTGACTGAGCCACCCTGGCACCCCATATTCTTTCTTTTTAGAATATTCTATTATTCTATTTATTATTAAATAATATTAAATAATATTATTTAGAATATTCTATTCTATTTAGAATATTCTTTCTTTTTAGTTGGTATTCAGCCTTTATATTTTCACAGAGTCAAAATCATAATGTCTCTATAATTTTGAGTACTCTTTTTACTCAACATTATAAACATTTCCCATGTTACTTAATATTCTATGACATCATTTTAATGACTGCATAACAATATTTCATCATATGATGTGGACCATCTACCTCCTGGTTATTGATATTTAGGTTGGAAGAACTCAATCCCTACTCTCATTAAGCCATATTTACACAAATAATCATAAAAAGTTTTAAGAACAGTAGGTATTTCGACATAAAAAACAGTCTTATGGGAGCCAAGAGGAGTCAAATATAGTCTGAGGTCTCAGGGGAGACTTCTCTGATGAAGTCATATTTAAGTGACTCTGAAGAATTTTAAGAAATTATTACAGGAATGGGAAAGAGCACTCCCTGAAGAGGAAGCCATAGAAGATACATCATGTGGAAAGTCTCTGGATTGGGAAGGCGTGTGTTTGGGGAGTCAGGGAAGCTGGAGCATAGCTGTAAGGGGAAGAGTGGCAGGGGTGAAACTTGTGGGATAGACAGAGGACAAACCATAAAGAGCCTTTCAGGCTAAGTTTGAGATGTTGGACTTTATCTTTAAGAAGGAGGAGGAGGAGAGGGAGGAGTGGGGGGGGAGGAGCAGGAGATGAAGAAGAAAAGCCTCTGAAGAGTTCTAAGTAAGGAAATAAAATTACTAGACTTTCACTTTACAGAAACTGCTTGGACTACAGTATAACGCATAGATTGGTGGGGAGGAAAATAGAGTTGCCAGAAAACTTGCTAGATGGGGAGACAGGATGGATTCAGGAGTCATGGAAATAGAAGGGTGGGCCGATGTGAGATGTATTTTGGAGGGAGGATGATCAGGAGCCGGTGACCGGATGTAGGAACGAGGAATAAGATGTCAAGAAATCCTCGGTTCTTTGGTCGGGTAATGGATGAATGATGGTGCAATTCACCACGAGGCAACACGGGAGGAACAGGTTTGAGGGGAGAGATCAGGAGTTTCGTTTTGGACGTGTTGTGGTTCAAGTGCCTGTGAACCATGGAAATGGAAATGTCAAGGAAAAGAGTTGTATGTATGCGTCTGGAGTCCAGAAGAAATCTCTCTGCTTGAGACGAACATTTAGGAGTTACTGGTTTATGAAGGATATTTGAAGCCACAGGTTGTGACTGTCGAATGAGGGAGCGCGAGGACAGCCTAGGACAGAGCCTGTGGTGGATGCCATGCTGCGCAGTTAGATCCCCCTTCAGGACTGAAAGTCTTTTGCCCCTCAGGTGTTGGCTGACAGCCTTAGCTTCTAGCCTTCTCCAAGAACTGCCCTTGGCTGAAGAAAGCCACATTGCCCAAGGTCTTGCTTGCCCTCTCGGAGAAGGGTGCCCATCTGCATCTGAACTCAGGACAACTGAGAAAGACCATCATAGGTACTTGTGAGATTGTCTGAGGGCTTTGTTGAGATTGTATCACAGTTCAGGTTCTCCCCTGGTTCAGGTCCTGCTTCCTTCCCCCTTCCCTTCTTCATTGTGAGAACATTCTCTAAAATGTTTCATGCATTCAGAGCTCTCAGAATTGGATTTTGGGGGAGCCTCTTCTACAACCAAAACTTTCCACTCAACTGTGACTCATTTTACAACATAGACTGAGAAAACTTTTGTTGGAAGGCACAGGTGAATGGATCATTTAACAGGAAAAATTTCCTTGGAATGCATTTTAAAGACGTATACTTCTAGACAAAATTTGAAACTTTTAAAAGGTTTTATTCTTATCAACTTATCTCTAGGTGGATCCCCAGACTTAATTGGAAGGGTTCTTCATAAGTCATCCTGCTTGAGTTAAGCTGATGTCAATTTCCACCCCCAAGACTTGCCTCCTTTATTTAGAAATCCTTCTTCTGCGTCTATTTCTAGCCAATCCGAGAGGAAATGTGGACTGGCCTTTCTGTCATTTGCCTTTCTGCCTCTCTATTGTCCATTTTTCCTTTAAATCAAAAGTAGGCAATGCCCTCTTCCCTTTTTTAAGAAGAAAGAGAATCTCATGCTTTTCATAGCTTTCTGACTGCTGTTGTTTGAAATTTAAATATAGAGCTCCTAGCAATAGTATGAGCATAGCTTCCTTTTATGCTGGCCTCTGGGAGATTCTTAGAACAGATTTCTACAAAGCTTATATTCCTACCACACCATTAAATTTTGAATAACATTCTTAAACTGACAACTTAACAAGATTTATAATGAGACATTTAAATTGCTTTTATCATCTCTTTCATTGGAGATATATCTTATACATGGAAACAAAACAAAACATTAAATACTAAGATGTAATGAAAACCTATCACAGAAGCTCACAGATCCTTTGAAACTTATGTATGTAACATAATTATTTTCAGATACAGTCTCATTGAGCCCTTTGGGAAAAGACTCACACTGTATTCACTTTTCTCCCACTCTGAATCTTGACAAGCGTGTCTCAGGAAATGGAAATACAATGGGAAAATATGCATCAGGGAAAGTAAAGACTTGGGTTTAATATCTGAAAAATGTGGGAGAAATGAGAGGCAGGAAAAGGAGGAGAAAAAAATGTATGCTAATCATCTCACTTTACATGGGAGGAGATCAAAGGATTTTGTTCTATTCTTGAAGCTGGGAGATGAATGTTTATTCAAATATGTTTTTGGTATATTAAAAAATAACTGAAGACATAATTTTAAAACATTATGTGTGCCCTTCAAATTAGTAAAGAAAAAAATGTATGTAGAAAACCATGAAAGAAATAGCAAGGAACCATGAAGATTATGACAAGTATAAGACAATACATGTCTTCATAAGAGTTCATTTTAAGGAGTTAAGTTCCCATATTAAAAAGACGACTTGTAATGACCTAGGCAAGAAGTAAAGTCCAAGTTCAATCCAAAAACTGGGAAGAACAAATACAAACCATAGAAAGAGGAGTTTGTATTTGTAGTTTAGATAGAGAGGAATTAAAATCACAAAGCACTGAAAAGGAATAATAGGTCATTTTACATCCATAAAAGCAAAATTTACAAGAAGATGTGACATCATGAAGCTGTATGTCAGATAACATAACTTTACTTCAAGGAGAAATACCACAACAGTGATCAAAATAGCATCACCTATCTCCAATTTCCTGATAGATCAAGCAAGTGAGAAATCAGTTGGGGTACAGAAGATTTAAATGTTTTATGTAACAGATTTGACTTAATAGTTATATATAAAAAAATCTGTATTTGTACAGAAAATGATTTATTTTCTTATGCTCAGAAAATTTTAACAGAAATAGTTCATATGTTAGGCCACAAAGAAAACTTAATACATTCTGCAAATCAGAAAATTTCCAGAAAACACTCTTGGACTACAAACCATAAAACTTGAAATGGATCTCAAAGTATACAAATTAGCAACAATGAAAAGTAAGCATTTGAAATGGAGCACCTGGGTGGCTCAGTCAGTTCAGCATCTGACTTTTGATTTTGGCTCAGGTCATGATCCCAGGGTTGTGGTACAGAGCCCCAAGTTACACTCTGTGTGAACATGGAGCCTGCTTAAGATTCTCTTTCTCTCTCTCCCTCAAAAATAAAAAAAGAGGGGTGCCTGGGTGGCGCAGTCGGTTAAACGTCCGACTTCAGCCAGGTCACGATCTCGCGGTCCGTGAGTTCGAGCCCCACGTCGGGCTCTGGGCTGATGGCTCGGAGCCTGGAGCCTGTTTCCGATTCTGTGTCTCCCTCTCTCTCTGCCCCTCCCCCGTTCATGCTCTGTCTTTCTCTGTCCCAAAAATAAATAAACGTTGAAAAAAAAATTAAAAAAAAATAAAAAAAGAAACGTAAGCATTTATAAATAAAAATAAAGCTATTTACTGAGTGACTCTTGCGTCAGAGAAACAAATCTTTAGTTATGAAATAGTTGAAGAATGATAATGAAAGAACAGCAATAACCAGAGGTAAATTAAAATAATAACATTAATTTCTCATTTTCAAACAGGAAGAAAGCAAACCAATAAACTAGATATTTGTTCCAGGAAGTTCAAAAGAGAAAAATAAAATATACTTAAGGAAATCAAGAAGAAGAAAACATTTAAGAAGTATAAATTAGAAAACTAAAAATAAAACTGATTAATATAGGAGCTAGGTCTAAAACAATGTGTATCTAATTATTGAATAAGTTGAGTAAATACTTACAAGTGTTGTTCTAAGCATCTTACAGATATTAACTCCTTATAGTGACCCTACACAGTAAGTATTAGTAGTGTCCTGTATTTATGATAAGGAAACTGAGGCACAAAGAGGTTAAGAAACTTACCCGAGACCAGAAGTCTAGCAAGTGGCAAGGCTGGGTTTTGACCCCAGACAGTCTGGCTCTAAAGACTGTATCTTTAATTTCCATAATATGCGCACAATTATTAAGGAAAATGATTGAAAACTCATAGAAACAATGAATTACAACTTAAAAATTTATAAGTGAAAAAATGCCTATGACATGCTAAACACATGGGTGATTTAAAAATATTCTTTGTAGGTAATTTATGGTGCAAGCCACCTACAATTGTCAGATAATATTTAAAGAATAATTATTTCTGTTTCATCCAGGAATGCCAATACATTGTCTTAAGAGTATACTATTAGTTAAGGGTGATGTTGATAAAGTTTAAACTTTTCAGCATGCTACTGTGGTATTTATTTATTTATTTATTTAAAGCATTTATTCACCTTTGAGAGACAGAGACAGACAGAGCGCAAGCAAGGGAGGGGCAAAGAGAGAGGGAGACAGAGAATTTGAAGCAGGCTCCAGGTTCCGAGCTGTCAGCACAGAGCTCGACGCGAGGCTCGAACCCACAAACTGTAAGATCATGACTTGAGCTGAAGTCGGACGCTTAACCGACTGAGCCACCCAGGCACCCCACTACTGTGGTATTTAGATATCTGTTATTTTGAGTGATCAACCCTCCTTCCCACTTTTTGGAAACACCCCCTTCCTTTTTTTCCAAGAAGCGCTTTTGTCCACTTCAACCATGTGGTTTGAATGGAAGTTGTGATCTTTTTCAAATTTTGTTTCCCTTGTCAAAAGTGGTCACTGGACTCAACTAGGGCCCATCAGAGCCCTTCTCTGGGAATTTTGAACTTAGGACCTGAGGGGGTAAGTCCCAAATTCTTGTTTGGCATGATGGAGAAGCTTGGCAATACTTCTAAACTGAGAACAACTAAAGTTTTGGCTAAAATAGAAACAGCTATTTGAAACAATGAGATACAGCTTTGGATTGGCTGAAATCCAAAACACTAACAACGCTAAATGCTAGTAAGGTGTGGAGCAGCAGGTCATTCACTGCTATTGGGGCGGCAAAATAATACAAATACTTTGGAAGAGTGTGGCAGTCTGTTACAAAACTACACATACCCTTAGCATATGATCTAGCATTCCCTTTTCTTGGTATTTACCCAAATGAGTTGAAAACTTACGTTTACATAAAAACCTGCACACAAATGTTTAATGTAGTCTTATTCATAGTTGCTAAAACTTGGAAGTGATCAAGATGTCTTTCCCTGCGTGAACGGATAAATAAATTGTGGTATATCCAAACAATGGAATACTATTCAGTGGTAAAAACTAATGAGCTATTAAGCCATGAAAAGACATAGAGGACCCTCAAATGCATATTGCTAAGTGAAAGGAGCCAATCTGAAAAGGCAAACATACTGTATGATTCCAACTATATGGCATTCTGAAAAAGGCAAATTTATGGTCAGTCCTTGCGAGGGTTTTGGGGGGAAGGAGGGAGAGGCGAAAAGGTAGAGTACAAGGGATTTTTAGGGCAGTGAAACTCTTCTGTATGATGCTGTAATGATGAATGTATTATATACATGTAATGGTAGATACATTATACATTTGCCAAAACTCACAGAGTGTACAATACAAAGTAAATCCTAATTTAAATAATGGATTTTAGTTAATAATAATAATGTATCAATATCGGCTCATCCAATTTGAACCAATTTATCAATTGTGATAAACGTTCCACCCTGATGTCAGATGTCAGTAACAGAAGAAACTGGATGTGTGTTTGCACAGGGTGGGTGGTGGCAGGAGAGGGTGTATGTGGGAACTCTGTATACTTCCTGCTCAGTTTTTCTGTAAACCTGAACCTGCTTTAAAAAAAATAAAGTTTGTTGGAGCACCTGGGTGGCTCAGCTGGTTGAGTGTCCAACTTTGGCTCCGGTCGTGATCTCACGGTTTGTGAGTTCAAGCCCCACATCAGGCTCACTGCTGTTAGCCTGTCAGCACAGAGCCCTCTTAGGATCCTCTGTCCCCCTCTCTCTGCATCTCCCCTGCTCACACTGTGGCCCCAATTAAATAAATATTAGAAAAAAAACTTTGTTAATTAAAACTGAAACAAACAAAACAGCTGTTTGAAGGAGAAGAACCGGTGAAGCAAGGACCCAGGGAGCTAAGGTTCTGAAAAGAAATTAATAATGGACTGGGGCAAACGCTCAATTCTCACTGCTTTTCCCCTTCACACTGCCAGTGCTTAATGATATGCCTAGAAACTTAGCAGAAAGACGTGGCCAAGAACTTTCACCAGTCTCTTGGGGCTAGAGAGCCAAACTTTGGAATTCGTGGCTACCAAGCTATCCAGGACTGGAAGGGACAAGACCCTAGAGAAAAGGGAACTGCTGGAAAGTGAGCCCAAACTTCTCTACCATATTTTCCCTCAAGGTGTTTTCTGATTTCAACGTCATCCTTGAAGCTGATAACCCAAATAGGGAATGGATATGAAGAGACTTAAATTGAACCTTTGATGTTTCATGGTGCCACAGAGAAACAACAATTGGAGTTCAGTGTCTGCATGGAGGAGGAGTTTTGATGAACACCCTGGGTTATCATTTGAGACCCCCAAGGGACTGTTCAAATCAAAAGTAGATCAGATTTTACAAGAACTGAAACCTGGCCTCTAACTCAATCCCTAATTGGATCCAAATGAATTTGCCCCTATTTAACTACCTGTCAGAATAAAATTAAATGGTCTTTTTAGGAAAATAATAGAATCTAGAGCCTACATATATTTTTCATACACAGTGTGAAATAATCAATAAAAAATTAATAGGCATGTCAGGGTCAACCAAGGGATAATAAAAAGGTAATAGACCTGGGTCCATATGTGATCTGGATACTAGAATGATCAGACATGGACTTTGAAATATTTGTGAATAGTGTAATTAAGAAAACAGGTGATAAAATGCAAAATGTCAAAGACCTGACATCTACAAAAGGAACTATAAAGACTATCTTTAAATAACTAAAATTAAAACTCAATAGACAATTTGCCAGGAAATTGGGCAAGTTAAACAAAAAAGCCCATAAAAATCCTATGAGCCAATTAGAAAAGTGGAAGATAGTTCAAACAGAAAATATCTAGATTAAAGCATGAAGAGGAAAAAGAAAAACACACGGACAATAGAGAAAACACATGGACACTTTCCCTTAAGAGATGTTGGGAAAAGGTCTGACATACATGTAATTAGCACCCCAGAAAATAAGAAGAAGGAAAACAGGGCCAATACATATCTGAAGAAGTAAGTAAAAGGAAATCAATAGAGAAAATCAACAAAACCAAAAGCTGCTTCTTGAAAAGATTAATAAAATTAATAAGCTTCTGACCAGGCTACCTGAAAAGAAAATGAAGGACACAAATTACTAATATCAGAAATAAAAAAGGAGACATCATTACAATTCCATATACCCTAAAAGTATAATAAAACATACTATGATATGCCCGCAAATTTAATCATGTAGATAAAATGGACCAATTGCTTGAAAGACACACTCTACCAAAATTCACACGAGAAGAAATCGTCTAAGTGATCTATATCTCTTAAAGAAATAGAATCAATAATAACCTTTTTTTAAAAAAATTTAAATTCAAGTTAGTTAACATATACTGTAGTATTGATTTCAGGAGCAGAATTCAGTGATTCATCACTTACATATTACACCCAGGGCTCATCCCAATAAGTGCCTTCCTTAATGCCCATCGCCCATGTAGCCCATCCCTTTCAAAACAGAAAGCACCAGGCCCAGATGGATTCAATGGTGGTTTCTACCAAACAGTAAAGGAAGAAATTATACCAATTAACTGCAATCTTTTCCAGAAGATAGGAACAGAGAGAATACTTCCTAACTTATTCTGTGAGTCCAACATTGCCCTAATACCAAAATCAGACAAAGAGTTTACAAAAGAAGAAAACTACAGATGAATATCTTTCATGAACATAGATGTAAAAATCCTCAACAAATTATTAGCAGATTGAATCCAATAATGTATAAAAATAATTATACACACAACCAATTATACACACAACCATTTATCCCAGGTATGCAAAACTGGTTCAACATTTGGAAATCAACAGGCTAAAGAGGAAAAATTGCATGTTCATTTCAACAGATGCAGAAAAAGCATTTGACAAAATCCATCATTCATTTATGATAAAAACTTTTAGTAAGAGGGGAGGGAACCTCTTAACTTCATAAAGAACATCATCACAAAAACCTACAGGTAGTATCATACCTAATGTTAGAAAACTGCCCACTAAGACCAAGAACAAGGCAAGGATGTCTTATTACTGTGTTTTCAACATCATACTATAAGTCCTATAAAATGCAATAAGGCATGAAAGGCAATAAAAGGTATACAGATTGGGAAGGAAGAAATAAAACTATATTTATTTATAGATGACTTGATAGTCTCCGTAGGAAACCTGAGAGAATCAGCAACAAAACTCCTAGATCTAATAAGCAGTTATAGCAAAGTTGCAGGATACAAGGTTAGTATACAAAACTTAATTGTTTTCCTGTGCACCACCAATTAACAAGTAGAATTTGAAATTAAAAACACAATACCAGGGTGCCTGGGTGGCTCAGTTGATTTAACATCCACCTCTTGGTTTTGGCTCAGGTCATGATCTCACGGTTCATGAGATCGAGCCCCTCATCAGGCTCTGTGCTGACAGCATGAAGCCTACTCGAGATTCTCTCTCTCTGCCCCTTCCCCACTTGTGCTCTCTCTCTCCCTTTCTTTCTCTCTCTCTCTCAAAATAAACATTTTTAAAGAAACCCACAATATCATTTAGAGTATCACCAAAAAATGAAATGCTTAGGTATAAACTAACAAACTATATGGAATGTGTGAGAAAAATAAAAATATAATGAATGAAATCAAAGGAGATCTAAATAAATGGAGAGATATTCCATGTTTATGGATACAAAGACTCAATATTATAAATGTCTCAGTTTTTCCCAAGATGCCAGATTTTCTAATGATCTATAGATTCAATGCAATCCCAATCAAAATCCTAGCAAGTTATTTTCTGGATATCAATGAACTAACTCTTAAGTTTGTGTGGAGAGGCAAAAGATCCAGAATAGCCAATACAATATTGAAAAAGAAGAACAAAGTTGGAAGACTGACACTATATGACTTCAAGACTTACTATAAATCTACAGTAATCTAAACAGTGTTTTACTGGAGAAAGAATAGGCAAATAGACCAATAAAACAAAATAGAGAGCCCAGAAGTAAGCCTAAATAAATATAGTCAACTGATCTTTGATAATGGTGCTGGAACAACTGGATGTCCATATGCAAAATAATTAATCTAGATGAAGACCTTACACACTTCCCAAAGATGAACTCAAAATGGCTCACAGACGTAAACGTAAAACGCAAAACTATAAAATCTCTGGAAGTTAGCATAGGAGAAAATCTAGATGACCTTGGGTTTGGTGGTAATGTTTTAAATACAACACCAAAGGCATGAACCATGGAAGAAATAATTGATAAGCTGGACATCAGCAAAACTAAAAAATTCTGCTTCGCAGAAGATACTGTCAAGAGAATGAAAAGATAGGCCACAGACTGGGAGAAAATATTTGCAAAAGACATATTTGATAAGGAACTGTTATCCAATATACACAGAAATTCTCAAAACTCAACAATAAGAAAACAACAATAAGAAATAAAAACAATAAGAATAACAATAGAATAAGAATGACAATAGAATAAGAATAACAACAGTAAGAAATAAGAAAACTCAACAATTAGAAAACAAAGAAAAAAAACTGAACAATAGGAAAACTCTCATTCATTCCTCCTGGGAATGCACAATGGTACAGACACTTTGGAAGTTAGTTTGGCAGTTTCTTACCAAACTAAACGTACTCTTATCATATGATCCAGGAATTGCACTTGTTGGTTTTTACCTAAAGAAGTTGAAAACTTACGCCCACACAGAAGCGTGTAGAGCAGCCACATTCATAATTGCTAAAATGCGGAGGCAACCATGATGTCCTTTAGTAGGTGAATGGATAAACTGTGGTACACCCAGACAGTGGAATCTTACACAGTGCCAAAAAAAAAAAGAAAAAAAGAAAAAAAAAAGATGATATATCTAGCCATGAAAAGACATGGAAGACACATAAATGCATTTTATGATGTGAAAGGACCAATCTAAAAAGTCAACTTATTGATTCCAACTATATGACATTCTGGAAAGGCAAAATCACGGAGACAGTAAAAAGATCAGTGGTTGCCAAGCATTAGGGGAGAGGGAGGGATAAATAGGTGTAGCACAGAGAATTTTTAGGGCAGTGAAACTATTCTGTACGATAGTTTGATGGTAGATACATGTCATTACACATTTGTCCAAATCCATAGAATATACAACACCAAGATTAAACTGTAAACTGTCAACTCTGGATGACAATGCTAAGTTTGGATTTAAGACTATTATTTCATTATTTGTTTCTTGTTTTCTTTGTTGTTGTTCCTCTTTTTTTCTTTCCTGCCTTTTTTGGGGTTATTTGAATTTTTTAGTATTCCATTTAAATTTCCTTATTGCAGTTTTGACCTTATCTTTGTATATTTTTGGTAATGCTAGGGATTAAAATAGACATAGCTAACTTCACTGTTTAGTGGGGATCAATACTTTACCACTTAGAGTATAGAAACGTTACCACCATAGTGGTCCCTTTATCCTCCCTTCTTTATGTTGCATTTATCTTATATATTACATCTGTACATATGGAAAACCTCATAAAGATGTCATATTTTTGTTTTCAACTGTCAAACATATTTTTCAGAACTCAATAGGAGAATAATAGTCTATAGACTATTACAGTAATAGTCTATAGTCTATAGACTAATAGGGTTATATTAAAGGGTTTCCTTGAGCACAATCTTGTCTTATTCACAACCACTCTGCAAGGGAGGAATTATTATTCCCACATCCAAGATAAAGAAATGGAGGCGGGGAGTGAATACAAATGTCCAAGATCCTCACAGTCAGAACTTTAGAGACCTTGAAGTCTAGGACTTTGCCTTCCCTGATTCCAGACACCAACCTGGAAAGTATACGTGTGGACTGCATACAAACATCTGTGGCCATGGATCAGGGCTCAACTTTCAGTTCCTGGTACTATACCAGCTATGCGACCTTAGCTGACCTGTGTGTTTATAGTGGCATTGTGAGTATAGTAGCTTCTCACATGCAGTGCTCACCATGTTACCTGCTCTGAGCTCCCTTCCTGTTGTTATCACATTCACACCTCATACTAACCCCATCATGTTTTGCAAATGAGGGAAATAGTCTGAAAGAGACTGGAAAAGTGCCCACTGCATGGGAAATACCCAATAAATATTAGTTCCCCTTCACTCCTTACCCCAGGTCAGAGCACAGTGTAGGTCCTGTACCATTTGGGTTTTCAGAATATTGCTCTGGAAGATTTTAAAAGGTGGTCCCTCCTCCTAATGAATATGTCTCCTTTCGTTTTTCTAAAGACTCAAGGATTGCTTGTTATATGGTTATTATTATTATTACTACTATTATTATAGCCAGAATCCCTCCCACTTCTTGAAACCATTTTGTCCCATGCCCTGGTTGTGGCCATGCATGAGAAACAGCAGGTGGTGCCAGATGACAGATGGTGTGGGAGCCCGTTCCCCGGTGGGAGGGGGCGCGAGTGAGGGAGCAGGCAGGCAGCTGCCAGGAGCTCTTCCCCTCTCGCTCGCGCCTCGCTCTCAGAAACTCCCAATCCAGACACAGGCAAGGCGCTGTCCTTTCAGCACCACGAGCTCGGGCTGAGGAGGGAGGACTCCTGGCCGTCCTCCTCCTCTTCAAATTGGCTTGAATCTGCTCTGACCCCCCAAGAGTGCATCACAGTAAGTAGGCATTTGTTTTTGCTATAACCACTGCTCAATATCCTCCGACCCTTTACCATCCCTTTCACCTCCACAACAACCCTATTTTGTCTAATAATGTTCCATCATCAGGATTGACAAGAGAAATTCAGTTGTCTGGGCTTCTAGGGTTGGGGTGGGAGTACCGTTTGACTTCCAAAGGAGCTTGAGAGAAATATATGCGATTTGTTTATTTAGTTGGCAATCTTGCAATGTGGGGGTTGCTAACTTTCCATGGAAGCAAAAAAAAAAAAAAATGGCCCTTCGCTATTGAGGAAATGGAGGCATTCCATGGTTAAATAAGAGGATCAGGTTCAAGCCAGTCCTTTTTTGTTTTAGGAAATTGTACCTCCTGTACAACCTACATATCATGTGAAAGGGTGCAGTATACATAGAGACATTGAATGTACTTATTGTATTTTAGGGAGATTGCTGAAGCAAAGCCAACATAATAAAATAGCAAGGTGGTAAGGTGTGGTGGTAAGGTGAAATTTATCATACTGCAGAGTGACCCAGAATTATGGGATTTAATTTTGCAGTACAAATAAGCTTTTCACTGAGATTATATGACTGTATTAGCTCTAGTGTCTTGGATTTTTTTTTAAAGCTTGTATATTGTTTGTGTAAGTCTGGGATTTTCCTTGAGTTTCCCGAATTTTAAGGCTGTTGAACCCCATGGGTGGGTGGCATATTTTGATGATTAAAGAAGTTTTACTGGATAATGAGAATCATGTCAGGAAATCTAGCAAAAGATAGATAGATGACTGATCTCTATATTGAAAGCCGAGTGGAGCTGTTGAGGACAGCGCTTTTTCTCTGTCGTCAGCCCTCTTTTTCCCTGCCTCACCTCCTACTGTAACTAGAACCCCACTGCTTGCCTTAGGTCTGGGAAGAAAGGTGTAAGGATGGTGAAGCTGAACAGTAACCCCAGTGAGAAGGGAACCAAGCCGCCTTCGGTTGAGGATGGCTTCCAGACCGTCCCTCTCATCACTCCCTTGGAGGTTAACCACTTACAGCTGCCTGCTCCGGAAAAGGTAAAGCAGATACTCCTCTCTCCATCGGTCCCTCATGCTTCCCCCACCTCAGGAAATAAAGCAGCAAAAAAAATCCCACCTCTCCAAACCTTTCATCCCCTCAGCCAAATATGTCCCCTTTCTTGTAAAAGGTAGTTATTCCTTTCAGAGACATGACATTTCTCATGTTATTTCAGGTTTATGGTAAGTGTTTACTCATTTTTTGTTCACATATACATACATGGGCAAGAAAATTAATCTTTCTTTTTTAAAGTTTTATCGTAGCAGATGAGTGCTAATAAGCTTGTAGATGGTGACAGAGAAAATTGTCTTGATTATTTGGGGGAGGTGTTTCAAAAATTCACTGGTATAGATTTGAGGACAGAGAATTGGATGCAGTCCAACAAGCATTTAGTTTGCACCTGCTGAGGCCCTATCCCTGCGCTACAAGTTGGTTACGAAAAGACAAATTACAAAATCCCCATCTAGTAAAATACTTAATATAATGCATCAGGGTAAATGCTATACCTGAGAATTTCACAGGTTGTGAGAGCACAGGGGCGGAAACAATTAAATTCTGTTGGGGAGGAAGGGGGCTGGAAGGACAGATTAGGTAAACTGCAGAGGAGAACATTTGAATTTGGCTTGTAAAGGTGAGTAAAAATCTTCCAGATAGACTACAGGAGGAAAAGACATTTAAGACATAGGCAAAGCATGGAGAGCTTTGGAGAAATAGCATGACTAGAGTAGAGCCTCTTTGGGGGAGGCGTGGCTGGAAATGAATGACTGGCTGATGGCACATCTCCTGACATGGGAGTAGTCCATGAAGAATGGAGGTGGGCATTTGTACAAAGGTGGGCACTGATACAAAAGTCATTCCGTGGACAGAGGTGGGAGAAACATTATTGTTTAAGATCCAGTTGAGAGAACTTGGGGTTTTACAATGTGAGCTTTTGCACACTGTGAGAGTTAGATTTGGAGGTAAATGATATAGTTCCCTGGCTGAAGAGCAAACAATGGATCATTCCATCTGTTTGATTTTCTCATTGGCATCTCCAGGAGGGCATTGTGTGTCTTAACCAATTGGCTCTAGCCAATGAACAGAAGAGGAGCCAAAGCTAGATAAAGGGCCTGGCTGATTGGCTGGGGGTTGAGTCATCTGTTTTGAAAGTGCAGAGGTTGTCAATCTGAGAATGTACATGGGGGTGGCAGAGATAAAGGATCCTTGAGCCATCATGAGAGACTGATAAGGCTTTTAAAAATAAAATGTGAACAGGCACTTAACATGAAAGAAATGTGAAAGAACAGTATTAGCTAGGCATCTGCTGCAGGTATAGCAGAGGTTCTCAGTTTTTGACTGCGTATTAGAATCATCTGGGCAGGGGGGGGGCTTTGAAAATCCTGATACCTGGGCTACATACCAGAACAATTATATCAGAAGCTCTGGGCGTGAGACCCAGGCATCAGTATTAATGAAATCTCCCCAAGTGACTCCTGTGTGCAGCCAAAGTTGAGCATCACTGTGGTAGGTGCACATCTCCCCATGGGAGTCAGGGATTATGCACACAAATTTATAGGTGAAAAGGCGAAGGCTCAGAGAAATTTGGTTAGTTATCCAACCTTACAGACAGTAGTAAGCAGCAATGCTGGAATCTGAACCCAGATATAATGGAAATTGGAGAGGGAAAAGGAGATATTTTCTCAAGGTTTTGTGAGGCTTCGGGAAGAATCTTTACCCTTCTGCCAACAGCTATAGCCTGGAAGACCTGTATGTCCCTTAAAGGTGTGCAAGGAAAACGGATTGTGGTGAGGCCACCCCTCCCGCAATGCCTATAAACACCTGCAAATCATCCAGAGATACCATGGCCTCTGTCTCCCTTTACTCCAACACCATTCCATCCTCTCACTTTTGGGGGCTTTCTTCTCTGGTTTAGAGAGGAAAAGGAATAATAACCATTGAGTGTCCAATCCAGATGTACCGAAAAGCTGTCCCAAAGCCTGAAGGACAAATACATTGGGGACCTGAATGCATAGAAAGGGAAAGCAATGCATTCTGGAAGATGCAAATCCCTAGAGGGACACATCCTAACAGGGGCTCGTCACAGACATTCATGACAAAGTTTTCCTACCAGGCACCTCAATTTCTTCCTTTGTGAAGTGGGGAGGATCATCCCTACCTCACAATTGTCAGAACAAAGTTAGATATGGCCTCATATGTAAAGTACCTGGCATAAAAGTAACTATACAAGAATAATAATACTAATTTTCAAGTGCTTCCTAAATACTAGGTTCTGTTCTAAGCTGTATGTAAACACACACACACACACACACACACACACACACACACACGCACACTTTTCTTTCACCCTTTCAATAGTTCATAGGACCGAATAAGGGAATTGTTACTTTAATCTAATTTTTGAAGATGACAAAATTCAAGCATGGAGTGGTAAAGTAACTTCCCAAAGCACATAGTTAAGGGAGCATCCTGGCAATGTCTAGAGAACCCAGAACCCAAGCAGTGTTGTTCCAGAAGCTTCCACTTCAGCAGAAACCAGGAGCCAGCTGGCCTGAGAGTCCACCGACTTGGGCTTTGGCTTGAGCTCAGTTGCCAATCTAACAATGTGACTCATGTGACTTTTTTCTCCTCCCTTAGACCTCTGTCTTCTCTTCTCTGAGCAGGAAATTATCGTAGCGGTTTTCCATGCTAGCGCTTTGATTTGATAATATTCGCAGGAGTAAACACATTTCCCCCCGACGTGACAACGGATGCGTTAGAAGTGAAATTGCACTTGGGGTCCTCCACGTGCTGAGCTGGCAGCAGAGATGCTGAAGCCCGGCCCTGTCCCACCTTTTACTATTTTGCCCTGGCTGATGTCTTGCAGCAAGTTTCTTAAGCTCCCTCAGCCTCTTCATTGTAAAGTGGGGATACGGGTATCGGGGCTCAAGTCACAGGACTGTAGGGAAGGTGAAGTGAGTCCTGATGCAGTTTTTAGTTCTTTGGTTAGGGTCCAGTCAGATGGTGAGTGTTCGAAAATGGGCACATCAGAAGGAAGTATATTTAACCCTCGTGTTGAATAACGTTGTTTTTTTTTTTTTTTTGAAAATGTAAAATGCAGAGTGTGCTTGGTGTGTGATAGTGACAATCGTCTTTAGGTTTGTTCACTAAATGTGCTTTAGTATGAAGACGGAGTTTCAGGAGGAAACCTTTCGGAGGCTAACTGGAGAAACGAGCATGTCTGAAGCCCAGTCTCTGGGCTGCGAATGGGCCTCACAAGGCATTCACATCCATTATTTCAGTTAATCTTCCCAATGGCTCTGTTGGGGGGTGGAGAGTGCACCCATTTCACTGATGGGGAAACTGAGGTTCAGGTCAATAGAGTGACTTGCCCAAGCCTCAAAGACAGAGTGGGAGAGCTGGGGTCGGAATCCCAGTGCACCTGAAACCCCGATTTTTCCCTCTGCACTGTGCTGCCCTCAATAACAAGAAGCCTCCCACCCCCAAGAATGCTTCCTCAAACTCTCATCTGTGGCCCTGCTCCTCCTTGTGCTCCCTGGATCAGCAGGTGAGGTCTGGGCACCATCCTCCAGAGAGAATCCCAGCCTCTAGTGCTCCCTCTCTGCCCAATACTGGAGGGATTGGTGCCTGCCTCAGGAGGGGAGATGGGCCAGCATCCCACCTCCACACCGCACCTGAGGGAGCCTCCCTGGAGATGGGACCGGGCCCTTCTCCCACGGGAACGCTTTTCAGTCATCTCCACAGTCTACACTCCTCAAATCCTGGCCTTGGCAAATCCTTCTCTGCCCACTGGCTTCCATTCCCACCACTCCTACTTTGTACTTTGAACACCAGCAGGTCAGACCTACCTAGAGCAGTGGAGGGTGATTTTCCCCTCAGTGGGACATTTGGCAATGTCTGGAGACATTTTTGGTTGTGAAAACTGTAGGTGGGGGGTCACTATTGGCATCTAGTGGGTGGAGGACAAGACTGCTGCTAAGTCTCCTACAGTGCATGTGATGCACCCCCAAATGTCAACAGTGGCAGGGTTGAGAAACCCTACCCTCGAGTTTTCCACACTCTTCAGAGTGGTTCCTGCTTCCTCCTCCTTGCACAGGCCATTCTTTCTGCCCAGAATGCCCTTCTCACCCCTTTGCCTAATAAGCCAGAACTCATCTTCCTAAACCCAGCTCAGATGGCAGCTCTTCTGGGCACCTTGCCTAGCCACCCATACTTATAGCTATGGTTTTACTTATCAACATGGAAGGTATTCACTCACTCAGTCACTCCCTCGTCCAGCACATCTTCTTGGGCACCTTCCATGTGCCAGGCACTGTGCTAAGCTACGCATAGCCAGCCATGAAAAGTCAGGCGGGACCACTGCTTTCACGGAGTTTCCAGTCCAATGGGGCAGACTTCAAGCAAGCCATCATACAAACAGCTGTACAGGGACGCAAGCAGCAGGAAGGGCTCTAAGGAAGGAATATGGGGCTGTGATGTGAGAAAGGATAAGGCGCAAGAGACCTGATTGTGATGCAGGCTGGTCAAGGGAGGTCCTCCTGGGGAAGGTCCCTGCTTGACACCTGGGGGATGGGTGGTAAGGGGAGTAGAGGCAGAGGGTCATGCATGTGGATAGGCACTGAGGGAGTTGGAGGAATAGGCAGGAGGCCAGGTTGGCTGGGCATTCTGAGTGAGGGAGAGAGATTTGAGAGATGAGGTGAGGTGGGCCCAAGTTCATGGGGGGCTCAGTGTATTTTCTGAAGGGGTTTAAAGTAGGAGAATAATAGGATCAGGTTTCTATTTGAGGAAGATTCCTCTGGCTGCTGTGGGCCACCCTAAGGACGAGGGACCCATGCTGGGTCTCCTGGTCTCCTCTTCCTTGTCCCTTCTCATGGATCCCTCTTACAAAACCAGAGTAGTTTTCCCAAGACAGAGGTGACTGGGTTTCCTGCACCATGCCTCCCATGAGTGGTGGAAGAAGAGAAGTGAGTGGCAGGCAGGAAGTCAGCTAGAAGGCCACTGCCATGTTCATGAGGGAGGTGGTGGTGGCACGCACTAGGGCAGTGGCAGTGGGAATGGGGAGGGGGGCGGACTTAGGTTGACTTGGTGTCTGGTTGGCACTGAGGGTATTTGCCCACTAGGGCCTGAGGGCCCTGGCTCTGCCTCATCGTGCAGCCTGGCATGCAACGGGCAGTGGGAAATGCTGGCTGAGTAAGGTCCCCTGTCCCTTGCATAGCCTAAAGCTGGGCTTTAGTTTCTCCACTTGACAGATGTAGGAATAGACTTGAATCCAAGCAGTTGGGTGGCTTCTGCAGCCCATGAGCACAAGCTTTCTAGAGGCTGGAACATCCGTCTGCAGATACCATATTGTAGGACATGCCTTTAGGGCCCTGCTGCCTTTGGTGTATCTAAGTGACCACAGTAACTCGGATGTCCCCACAACCCATCTGTGAGGTTGCAAACATTATGGCCATTTTATAGATGCAAAAACAGACTCAGAGAGGTGAAATGCTGTCCTAGGACACCCAAAGGATCAATGCACCAAGACCTGCACACAGGTGTGCTAAGAGATGCCAACGAATGGGCGGCAGGTCTGCAGAAAGCGAGCCACAAATGAACACAACTCCACCTTGGCAAAGCCCCAGATGAATCATGTATTTGGCAAGCTAGCAACCAGGCTGTGGGCAAACGTTCCTTTCCTTTCTACTGATTTAGTAATCAGTAGTCTTTATATGTCCTGGACGAGGCTGGCTCACCTGCTTGTGGGAGGAAAGGAATGCAGACTTTTGGAGATCCAGTATTGATGTTTGGTACACTTTGTATTTTGCGTGGTAAACCACAGGTGCTTTGTAGCCCCAGAGGCCTGGGTTTGGGTCTCAGCTAAGCTATTTACTTACTGTGTGGCTTTAGGCAAGTTGCTTAGCATCTCTGGGCTGTGTGTGTGTGTGTGTGTGTGTGTGTGTGTGTGTGTGTGTCCTATAGTAAAATGAGCATAATTCCTACCTAACAGGGTTATTGTGGGGAAAAAGCATGAAAATGGTCTAATGGCACACAGATAGCTTCCTACCTTTCACTGGACATCCTGACTGTGTTTCCTGAAGTTCACATTTTTGGACGATGACTATAAAAATAAAAGATGCTGAGAAGGATGGGGTTTTTAAGGTGAGGGTACAGGGGGGCCCAACAGGGTGGACCTGGACGAATGTGGCCAAAGAAAATGCCTCTCCTGTCACTGAGTCCTGTGTGCTTTCTTGGCCTCTCTTGTGGCTTTATCAGAGGATTCTTCTTCTCCCTGCAACACAGGATCACGGAACCGTCAGCCTTTCCTTAGGGAGCAGCAGAAGTGCACGTCTCTGCAGATTTGAGGTTCACAGAGCCCCCTTATTCTATTCTTCAGACACTCTCAAGAAACAGTTTATAAATCACCCCGAATTGGGGCAAAGGCTCTGACCAGGCAATTCCATCAAATAGATATAAAATGACCACTAAGCATATTTAAAATTACAATTTAAAAATATAATTTTAGGGGCGCCTGGGTGGCTCCGTCGGTTAAGCGTCCGACTTCGGCTCAGGTCATGATCTCACGGTCCGTGGGTTCGAGCCCCGCGTCGGGCTCTGTGCTGACGGCTCGGAGCCTGGAGCCTGCTTGGGATTCTCTGTCTCCCTGGCTCTCTGCCCCTCCCCCACTCGTGCTCTGTCTCTCAAAAATAAACATTAAAAAACGAAAAAAAAATAATTTTAAGCAAAATATAACTTTTTACCTATTAGATTGGCAAAAAAGAAAAAAATCCCCAAATGACAACGTTTGGTAACGTCTGGTGCTGTTAGCACGGGGCTAAGCAGAGCTTCTCGGCACACTCTTGTTGGTTACATAATGTGGTGCAGTGTTCTGCAGAGGGTGTGTTGACATCGCTTATAAAATTTAAACTATAGATACCACTTGATTGGTATGCTTCTTACCGGAAGGTAGTGACCTTAGGGGTATATCTTTTTCAAGTACGCCAAGGCTTATGTATTTAAAAAAAGGCCTGTGAACAACTGGAATGTTTCACGCGCTTGGACGGGTGGGATGAACTTGAGTGCACGGCTGTGGAAGGCTAAGTGGCTGTTGTGAGAACGAAGCATCCTTGCTTGTGTGATGTGGAAGGAGTGACAGACATCGCTCTGTTAAAACAGCTTTAAGGAGCACGGTATGGAGTCATCCTATTTGTGGAAACACATCTGTGTGTATGTTTTGCCCTTAATTTCACAAAACAGGTTTGGAGAGACTCACAAGACACCATTCAATGTTGAGGGAGTAGGGATAGGGGTTGGAAGGTGGCCCGTTTGAAGGCTTTCATTCTCTATTTTTCATACTCTTTTTTTTTTTTTTTTACCATGAGCATGTACCAGATTTTCCGCTTCTAAAAAGTCACCCCCATTCTCCCAGATGGTGAGACAGTCTTGGAGCATGGAAGTGACTCGCACACTCACACAAGGAGCAAACCGGTGTCCCAGCATGTGGCGGAAGGCATTATAGCAGTGTGCTTTGAATCTGAACCCTAACTCTGTCACCTACTTGCTGTGCGACCCTGGGCAAGTTTATTAGCCACTCCGTACCTCTGTTTCCTCGCTGTTAAAAATGAGGACAATCATCTCTTCCCGTGAGAACTGTTTTAAGGGCGAAATGAGCCAATGTAAGTCGAATGTTCACCCGGCTGTCCAGCGCGGAGTAAATGCGAATGCAAGGCTATCGTTCTTGTTGCTGTTGCTATTCTTATCGTTCTCAGCAGCTGAGTCCCAGAATCAAGATCATCGTGGAGAGCACAGGGCTGGCCTCAGACCACAAACAGTGCTGAGCGGTGAAGTGGGCTGGGCCTTTGGACCACAGAGGACAGGCTCAGAGGCAGACCTGCGGACCTCTACTCAAAGGATTCTGGCCCAGGCAGCTAGTTTCTGCTCATAACAGGAGCTGGAAGCCTCCCCTTTCCCCGCAGAGGACTGGGTGGAGGGTCCGTCATCTGGCCACGTGCTATGCACTGCCACGGAGTTGGACACACGTAGTCTTATTGGACTACAGCTGGTGCATCTGAGGCCAAAGTGGCCCAGCCTCCATTCTGCCTCTGAGCAAGGAAAGGAGACCTGATCCTGTGGAAAGAGCCCTAGACTGGGAGTGACGAGACCCATACTAGAGTCCTGCTTCTGACCCAATCTTTCTGTGTCAGAAGGGGCAGCAAATCCCTTTCCCCCCTCTGGGCTCCCATCTCCCCTGTGAGAGAGGGGGTTGGACAATACTGCCGCTAATGTCCTCTGAGCACTAACATTTTACTCTGTTCTGAGCCCTCGCCAAGCTTTGAGGGCCCAGAGAAAGAGACTCAAACCCCAAAAGACGGAGTATGGGTTAAGAGGTGAGCGGGGGAGCTGGGAAAAGTTTCCCAGCGAAGTACTCAGGCCCCATCTGATCAACTTCACCTTGTCTCTTTAGAGGTAGGACTCATTCATTCAACAGTAATTCATGGAGCTCCTAATGTGTGTCAGGTGCCATGAAAGCAGAATCGGAAGGTGATAATTCTTGAATGGTGACGTTCTTAGCGGGTGGTACTTGTTGCTGAGCCAAAAGCTTACATTCAAGGTCTGGCCCTGCTTTTTAGTAGCCGTGTGTGAGGTGGTGAGGTCATTTCTGCTCTCCAGGACTCAGGTCCCTCATCTGTAGAATGGGGATAATCACTCCTACTTCAGACTGACTGAGAGGGTTTCCTGAGAAATATTTGGCACAGTGGCAGAGGGTACCCACTTTAAGTCAACGATAGGAAAGAGTACGGGGATCTTGAGTTTGAACCACCAGGTCAGCCACTTACCAGTCATTTGGTCATAGGCAAGTGGCTGACGTCTCTGAGGCTAAATTCTCTCATCTGAAAATAAATGGGAACACTAATGATTTTAAAGGGGTTACATGAAGATTGGGGAGAACGTTGTAAGGAGAGTTAGGAGAATTAACCAACTACACATCACTAGGGCCCCTAGCAATAGTGCCCGGCACACGGTAGGTGCTCAGCAGATTCATTGTCCTGCTCTGAACTTCTCTCTTAGCTGCAGAGACGAGCTTCAGGGTGCAGCTTCGATCTATTTTCAGCCCGTGCAAGTCCAGCTCATAAAAATACAATCTTGCTCCTTGTCAACACTTCTGCACTTTTATTTATTGTTCTTGCCAATCCTGGGGCCTCTCCATGTGGGAACCTCTTCATTATTGATAATCCCAGGAAGTAGTATTTTAAATTTTTATGATCTGTACTTTGTGCCATCTGAACCACCATGTATTATCTGGCCTTGCCAGTGAAGGGGGAATATATCCAGACGAGGGGTCCTTTCGGGATGAATAATTTATCCCGTTTTCACAATGCCAATTATGTTAAATTATGTTCTTCATATCAGCCGCTGACAGGACAATGGGGACTGATGTAAAATATGAAAAGAAAACAAACTTGTATCGGTGCCCAAATCCACAATGGTATTTGAAAATCTGGAGGTTCATTTTTTCCCAAATATTTGTAAAACCCTACTTTAAATAATAAGAAAGAATTTGTCCTCTTCTCTCTCCATCTCCCCACCCTCCCGTCCCCATTTCTGTTATTAATCAAGGAGCTCAGGGCTCCGGGTTTTTTTTTACCATTTTTTTTTTCAACTGCAGAGAATAGAGCCTTTCTTTGCAAATTTATTTTCTCTTCTCTCTTTCTTTGCTTATGTAAGCTGATTCCTCCAAGGTACAATTAATGATTGGCTCACATTTCTTATGCTTTCCCCTTCATAGTACTAAAAAAAAAAGGCGACTGTTGCCATATCTTCTTTTATAGAAGGGAAGTGTTTCTGGCTTCCCTCCACGGGAACAGAACATCAAATTTCATGACACGCCCAATAGCCAGTTGATTCCAATAACTCTGTAGGGTTGTATTTCTCTTGTTCTCCACATCTTTTTAGTGTATCTCACTGTGGCCAGAGGCTTCTCCATTATTTGTATGATACATCTGGAAAGCCACTCTCTGGTTTTTAATCCTTCCTTGGCTTTTCACTGCTTTCAAGTTAACCTTCAAGATGCTTGGTGGCATTCAGAGCTCTGTTTCCGCCTCACTTCACCTGCTCTATGTTCTGGCCACTCAAAACCGCTCATTGTGGCTGCTCCGTGTGCCAGCCTCCTGAGTGTTTTCTGAACTTATAGTGGTATCTTCTGTTCCCTCGATCTAGAAAACTCTTTTCCCTAAGTTTGGGGAGGCAAGCATGGAAACAAGAAGCTGGCCAGAGAAACCATTCATGGAGAGATGATGATGCTCTGGACTAGGGTGGCGGCAATGTAACTGGACAGGTGGATTGATTTGAGAGAAATGCTTGAGAAGCCGGAGCTGGTGCTGAAATGGATTTGGGGAGTGAAGGCAAGGGAGGAGTCATGGGAGAATTCCTGCATTTGGTTTGACATGAGCACTAGCCTGGATAATACTGCTGTTTGGGGGAGATGACTTGAGGAAGAAATGTTGAGAGGCAGGTGGATCCACAAAGAGCTTTGCTGTGGACGTGGTACATTTAGGCATGTTGGCCCAAGGGCAAATGTCCAGTAGGGTAAGCTGAGTTCTAGATGAGGTCTGGATTAAGTTATAAGGATAAGGATGGGCTTGGAAGTAATAGGAGAGCAAATACTCAGAGGGGACTTGTAGGAGGGAAGCACGGCCGTGACCTCACCCTGAGAGATTCTAACACTGAGAGGTCAAGCAGAAGGGGAGGATCTTGAAGAGGGAACTGAGGAGAACTGGTCAGTGAATGGGAAAGAAACCAAGAGCGATACTGCCATGATCCCAAAAGAGAAGGGCGTTTCAAGGGGGAAGGGGTGAACAAGAATACTGAGAGGTCAAAGAAGAGAGCAGAGGACTATTTGTTCTAGGTACATGGGCAAAGACCTGCTTTTGATGTGGATATGAAGTTCTAATGAGCTAACACTTCCTTAGGGGCCAAGGTAAAATATTACACGGTAATCTGGGTTACTTTTAGAGAAAATGTAGCTTAGTTAAAGAGAGATGACTGAGGACCAGCATGGGTCACCAGTGTGACCTTTGGCCTGTGTTTGAACTCAGTGGCTTGAGGAATGGGATTCCAAAGCCAAAATAACTGTTTACATTAGCAAGCCACTCAGAGCAGGGGTGCCTGGGTGGCTCAGTCGGTTAAGCATCCAGCTACAGCTCAGGTCATGATCTCACGGTTTGTGAGTTCGAGCCCCGCGTCAGGCTCTGTGCTGACAGCTCAGAGCCTGGAGCCTGCTTCGGATTCTGTGTCTCCCTCTCTCTCTCTGCTCATGCTCTGTCTCTCTCTGTCAAAAATGAACAATCATTTAAAAAATTAAAAACAGGGGCGCCTGGGTGGTGCAGTCGGTTAAGCGTCCGACTTCAGCCAGGTCACGATCTCGCGGTCCGTGAGTTCGAGCCCCGCGTCGGGCTCTGGGCTGATGGCTCGGAGCCTGGAGCCTGTTTCCGATTCTGTGTCTCCCTCTCTCTCTGCCCCTCCCCCGTTCATGCTCTGTCTCTCTTTGTCCCAAAAATAAATAAACGTTGAAAAAAAAAAATTAAAAAAATAAAAATAAAAAATTAAAAATTAAAAACAAAAAAAGAAAGTCATTCAGGGCATAAGTAGCCAGTCATAGAGGTTCAGGGAAAAAGTAGGACACGGTTTTTAAGGAGGCCTATGACCCCCACTCTGTCAAACTCAGCACCTCCCATTACTGCAAGTGGTAAATGAGATACTTTAAGAAGAAATATGGTATATAATTATAAATACTATTGTTATTTATGTATTTATTGTAAATATATATAAATTATATAAATAAATAATATAAAAATTTTTAATATATATTTTGAACTTGATATACGTGAAATCAATCATATAATATCTAGAAAACATTTGTGTCTGATTTCTTTTGTTCAATGTAATGTCGCTGAGATTCACCCGCGTGTGTGGCATTCCATTGTATTATGAATAAACCACACTTTATACATTCTCCTATTAATGGACATTTAGATTGTTTTCAGTTTGGAGATATTACGAAAAAAGTGGCCATGAACATTTTTATTGTATCTTTTGGTGGACGCATTATATTTTGAGGTGATTTTTTTTTTTGCTGGTGCCCCCCCCAAAAAAACCCTGTTGATTGTGTGATGCTTATTTGGCCATCTTGCTAAATTCTAACAGTTTTCAGTTCATTTTTCTTGGAACACATTTTTATCAGATAGAGCTTTTTACCTCAAGTAACAGAAAACCTAACCCACATTGGATTAAGGTCCAAGGAGTATATATTTGTCCCTATAACTGCAGAGTCCAAAGTGGACTTCAGACAAGGTATGATCCAGAGGGCAGCATGTGATCAGGGCCCATCTCCGTTTCCCTAGGTTCCTCTGGGCTCCGCCCTCCTTCACCTGCTACCTTTGTCTTCATCTTGGGTCCTCCTCATTGGGACAGTAATCTCTACAGAAGTTTCAGAACTCAAGTCCTCAATACACCAACCAGAGGAAGAGCATGCTCTTTGAGGAACACCCATAAAGAGCAAGGAGGCTTCTTTCCCCAAGTCCCTAGTCAATACTGCCTCCTATACTATTGGTCCAAATTGGGTAACATGACCATTTCTGAGCCAATCAAAGTCTATGATCAATAGGATGGTATGCCCTGATTGGCTTAACCTAATTAAGGGACCGTTCCTACCATGAGGGAGGGATCGGCCTGACCAGACCACATGGCTGCCACGCACTGGGGCAAGGGTGAGTTCCCAAAAGGACATCTGGAAACTTTTGATCTAAATGGATGCCAGAGACGCAACCACAAAATGTTTATTATGATAATTAGAATGACAGGGCCTATAATGATTACTCATTATCTCAGTCCAACGGTAATATTTTTAAGGTTCTCTCACCCATCTTAAGGTATCAGAAGACATCTTTCTCAAGATGTCAGCTATGCATAGGGTCTTTTAAATTAATGTGGAATGATGAAAATGGTTTTGGGCTTTTTGAGCTTTGGAAAAGATGTTTGTAGAAATAGTGAGGCAGAAGAAAGGATGAAGAAGCAAATGCTTCTTCACGTTTGATGTGTGATGTGTAGATGGCCGAGATCTGATGGCTAAAAATCTAGCAGCAAAGGGATCAACCCAAGAGATGGTTGGTTGTTGAGATGGACTTGGCCATGTGGGAAGGCGCATCAGTTTTCTAGTGTCGGACAACAAATTTTCAAAAAGGAAATGGCTTAAAACAACACCATTTTATTATCTCACAGTTTTTGTATGTCAGAAGTCCAGGCACAGGTCAGCTCTCTGCTTGGGGTCCCACCGGTCTGAAGTCAAGGTGTTTGCCAACCTGCCTTCTTGTCTGGAGTTTGGGATCCCCTTCCAAGCCCCCTGAGGTTGTTGGCAGAATTTAGTTACTTGTACTTGTAGGACTGAAGTCCCCATCTTCTTGAATGACCTGGCTGTCAGCCTGGGTCACTTTCAGCATCTAGAATCTGCCCTCAGGTTCCAGCTGCATGGCCTTCCCATAACATGTCAGCTTACTTCTTCAAGGCCAGTGGGAGAATCTCTCTCCAGTCTGCTGTGATGGAGTTTTATACCAGCAGAATATCACCAGGGAGTAACTATGCCATCAGAGGCCATCATCCTATCCACGCTCTTGAGGGAGGAGACTATCCTGCACACATACACTGGGGTGGGGAGCGGTGGGGTTAGGAAGCTAGAGGGCCATCTGAGAATACTACTTACCAGAAAAGGCAAAGGCATTTATTGCCCCAAGCCCTATGGTTCACATGACACAATGACCAGGAAATTCACTATGTCTAGAAATAGATACCAAGATGCATTATAATACACACACACACACACACACACACGTATGTATATATACGTACATACAACATGAAAATAGGGAAAAGACATTGTAATTCCCAGCTTGTGAATATTTCTAAAAACGTGGATCAGAATGAGCAGACATCTACGTTTTCCACACCACTTTATAACCCGACAGTTGGTCTAGTGATATCCAAAATATTTTGAATCATTAACATTTGTAGAATGGCCTCTAAGTTCACAAAGCACCTGCACATACCCAGAACACTGAGTTAGGTAATAAGAGAAGCACCCAGCATATGAGCCATGCTTTAAGCAGTTGCTTCCTTAGTTATATTCGCTCCCGACTCTCATGTATCCATTGAAGTTCACATGAAAGCAAACAGCAAACTGTGTAGACCACGTGGTATTTCACACTTTTCTTTCTCTGGCCACATGGTTCACTTTGCAGAAAATGTCTTTCCTTGGCTTGCTCACCCAGTAAACTTCTGTTCATCTATCACCCCCTACCTTTTTTTTTTTTTTTTCTTTTCCAGACAAGGAGGTCAGGAGGAGCATGCTTGAACAGCATTCCTCTTGAGAAGTCCTTGCATTGCTCTTGATGGGCTGGGTAGGGAGGACCTACGGACTGACAGGTACAGGACAGCTCCATTCCACATCTGCTTCAAACATCTAGGGAAGAAAATTTGTCAGCACTCAGAGGCAGTGTTCAAATAAACATTTGTTATTGAATGAATGGTCTGAGTGCTTATCCTCTACTAACTCATTTAAACCTTATAACAACCTAATGAGGTATTTATGGTCATCGCCCCATTTTATATGTGAGAAAACAAAGATACAGAAGGCTTAGCGGAGCTAGTATTCAAAGGGTATTCATACCCTTACACCTGCCTACAATACCGACAGTACCAGTATCTACCCCACAGGATAGAATTGAGATACAGACGTCAAATATTCAGTGCCTGCTATCTGCTATGTAGTCAATTTGCAAAGAAGGAGGCCTGCTTTTATTACCTGCGGGCAAAGAGGCGTCTGCTTTCCTGTCCTTTGGAATAGGAGGCTGGAAGAAAATAAAAAATTAACAGAACGATCCACTCCATCTCCCCAGTAGCCCTCACCTTTATTTGGCTGCCCCACTTCCCTATCTGAAGGAGCCAGGGCTTCCTCTGTTGTTTGGAGAGAGGTGAGATACAAGAGGAGAACTGACATCTGTCAATGGGTTCTCGATGATGGGGAGGAAGAGAGGGGCTAGATGGGCAGGGCCCCGAGCCTCCTTAACTAACATATTGAAGTTACCCACACGGGATATGTTCAGTAAAGTAGTCCTTTCCCCACCTTTTCCTTTTGGAGCTACATTTAGTCAATGGCATGCCTCACAGACTTAACATGCTTCACAGGAGAAACTTTTGCTCGAGTCAGTACAATTGGCTGCTGTCTCCGGGAAAACGTGGTGGGAGTTTTCAGTGAAGATTCAGTTAATCTAAGCTCCGGCGAGAAGTAAGAGTGATCATGGTTAGAAGACAGCTTCCTTGTAGCTGTGTGACCTTGGGCAAGTGACTTAGTATCTCTGAGCTTCAGTTTCCTTGTCAGAAGAATGGAAACAGTAGTGGCATGTAGATAAATGCATATGAAGTGCTCGTTCCAGTTCTGGCACATAATAAATGATTCCAAAAATATTACCCATTATCATCTCATTTAACCCTCAAAACAACCTTGTTCAATAGGGGTGACGGTTATGGCTATTGCCCATGTTTTACAGGTGAGGCCCTGAGTCTCGGACAGCTTCGGTGTTCTTCCTGATGCTATGGCACTCAGCCATTGTTATCGATTATCTGTCAGGTTCTTTTCTCTTCCGCTTTGCCCTACACAGTGGGACGCAGTTCCATAAATGCCTTGGCAGGTTGACAGCGTATCTTGATAAGATATTAACCACCTCTGCAAAATATTCAGACTTCAGAAAAATATGATCCAAGAGATTCAACGACCTTTATGTTTTTCTCGGTGCAAGCCCTTAAATCAAATTGCAGTGAAGTGTATGTAGAAAGGTTGAGCTTCAGGTTGTTCATCGTAACTTATTTACATCACCCAGACTGTGGAAACCACCTAAATGTTCAACAATAGAGACCCATCGGACTAACTGTAGAGTACGCATCCGTGACATATTACGCTGCATCAGAAGGCAGAATACAATTGCGTATTTGTCTACATTAAAAAATGTTAGTATATTGTTGTATGATAAAAGTAGGTTATGATTCACAAAGCATGAACCTGTTACATAAAAATATATATGTTTGCATAATAGCACACATATACATCATAGACGCCTATAGACACATATAAATACATCTGGAAAGGTATGACCAAAACTGTCACCTATGGTTGCCTCTGCTGCAATGGGGCAGTACGGATAATTTGAATTTTCTACGCTCTTGTGTGTTTGAGAGGGAAGTTCTTTATTTTCTGTTCTTTGTGCGATGTATAAAAACTCTAGTGACTGAGAAAAAGAAAAGCAGAGAAGTGTTTGAAGTCTCCACGTGTGCTAACACTGGCTGAACATTTCAGGTGATTGTGAAGACAAGAACGGAATATCAGCCTGAACAGAAGAACAAAGGAAAGTTCCGGGTGCCGAAAATCGCTGAATTTACGGTTAGTTTCTTGACGGGGTGACACAAACTGTAAAGGTAAGGCTGGCTTCCGCCAGCTCAAGTTTCTTCGTGCCAGTAGAGTAGCTGCTACTGAAGAGTGGGAAATGGCATAGGCTTTTTCTAGAGGATTTCTCGAGGCCACACTGTCCGGGGGCACAGAGTCTGATCAAATAACAAAAGCTCTGCCTCTCGAACACTACTTATGCTCTCTTCTGCACTGGAATGCTCAGATAATTTGATAATTGATACATATGTCTCCTTTCCTCTTTCTCCGCCTGTCCCTGTCTCTCTGTCTTTCCATCACAATCCCCGGGAAATATGATGGAAATGTATTTTTACAAAACCCTCAAATTTCAGTCAGTGGATGGTTGCAACAAAATGCAAAAAAGACAAAAGGAAAGAAAAGCTGACTTCTTGGTGGAAAAAACCAAATGGATGACTTTCTATTTCTTGGTCCTCCTCACTCGGAGGACTGATAAGTATATATCACCGTGATAAGTTGCGTGAAGGAGCCATGAAGCACGCTGTGCAAGGAAGACCTCAGGGAAATAACCTGGAGAAGTCACTTAGGTAGCTGGGACGAGCACAGCTTGTGCAAAGGCCCTGAGGTTGGTCCCAACTCTCGAATAGGAATAAGGGCAACGAGGCGAGACTGTCGGCAGTGGGTAGGGATCAGGCAGATATGAGACAGGAGAAGTGGGCAGAAGGCAGACAGTTCTAGGCCTTGTAGACTATATGCGGGAATTTGGGTTTTATGCTAGAAGCATAAAGGAAGCCTCTGAAGGACTTCAAGGAGGGGAGAGACATCATTTAAGTGGGTTTTAAATAAAGCACGCCGGCTTTTATGTGGCTGATGGACTGCAGCAGGCACGAGGGAGCGTGGGGAGACTATTAGGCTACTGCAATCGTCCGAGTAGAAAGAGACGGTGGCTGGAACAAGGATAGCAAGCAGATAGAGAGACACGGGAAGACCTAAAAGATATCTAGGAAGCAAAATCAGCCATGATTTTACTAGAACCAGTGGTTCTGACAATGGATATGGGAGCAGTCTGACTGGGTAGGAGCCCTGTCTCCACCTTAGACCAGTCAAGGGGCCGCGCCCAGCCAGCAAACCTCATTTGTCGAATGGAGGTGATACTAGGGTTGCTGGGAGGGTGAAGTACAGAAGACATGCAGAGCCCTTGGATCTGTTCATGGTAAGTACCCAACAAACCGTAGCTATTTAGTGTCAACCGTGACTGGGGATTTTGAAAGTAAAAACAGCTCTTGGTTGGTTATCTGGGACTGGAGTGTGTATATGGTAAACAAGCCGTTCCCCATCTCCCTGCTAAATCTGTGTTAGCGCAGCTGGGTGTGTGAGCCCGGGAGGGAACGTGGTCCCTCTGTATGCATCCCTCGGGAGGGTGAGAATTCCTTGGATGCTGACCACCTCCCCCACCTCTGAGGGCTGGGTTCTCTTACTTCCGGCTGTAGCTTTCCTGTCTGGCTCAGCCCGGTGAATATGGGCGTGACCTGAACTGCAGCCCTTAAAAGAATGAGCACTGAGCTTCCAGGGGAGGCCGGGGCCATCCTGGAGCATAAGAACGCACTGGGCCAGAGAGTGAGCTGACCTGTGCCCCCCTCCCCCGCAGCGGAGCCCATCAGAAATATGCCCGGATTCACGAACCACAATGTGCACTGCAGTGCTATTTATAAAATCAAAATATTTGAAGCAATGCTACATTGTCACCAACTTCCTCAGGATTCTGTAAACAAGCCCCGGGTCCCTATGATGGGCTATTTTGGTAGTTTCTCAAGGTTTCCTTTTTCTGAGAGAGTAGTTAGTTTACTCTGAATTACCGATGAGATATTTGCGTCTTCTTTTGACTTTCCCCTGCTTTCCAAATTTGGTATGAGCATGCATTATTTCAGTAATCAGAAAAGAAGTAGAATTATTATTTATTTATTTATGTATTTATTATTTATTTATTTATCTTTACCAAATAGAGTGTTACAAGCTTCTGGTGGAATTATTCTTTATTTGGCAGTCATTTTATTTATTTTTTTTTTAAATTTTTTTTTTTCAACGTTTATTTATTTTTGGGACAGAGAGAGACAGAGCATGAACGGGGGAGGGGCAGAGAGAGAGGGAGACACAGAATCGGAAACAGGCTCCAGGCTCTGAGCCATCAGCCCAGAGCCCGACGCGGGGCTCGAACTCACGGACCGCGAGATCGTGACCTGGCTGAAGTCGGACGCTTAACCGACTGCGCCACTCAGGCGCCCCAATTTGGCAGTCATTTTATTTTATTTTTTTTTTTTTAAATTTTTTTTTTTTCAACGTTTTTATTTATTTTTGGGACAGAGAGAGACAGAGCATGAACGGGGGAGGGGCAGAGAGAGAGGGAGACACAGAATCGGAAACAGGCTCCAGGCTCTGAGCCATCAGCACAGAGCCCGACGCGGGGCTCGAACTCACGGACCGCGAGATCGTGACCTGGCTGAAGTCGGACGCTTAACCGACTGCGCCACCCAGGCGCCCCATTGGCAGTCATTTTAAAATGATGGTGATGAAGACACACAATAATTTGGGCAAATACTTCAGAGAGAAAGTTCAGTGAAAAAAGCAGAGATTAAAATTGTGTGTTTTCCAGGATTGGAACTATGGAAAAACACGCACACACACACACAAGTAAACAGAGGGGGGAAAACGTGGAAGGAAATGTATCAACATATGCCGTCTGTGGCCGTGTTATCCGGGGTGGTGCTGGATGATTTTTTTTTTCCTCTTCTCTGAGCACTTTTGGTATGTTGCCATTTAATCCTATTTAACGTCCAAGCCCCCGAGAGACCGATGTATCCCTCCGTGTCTCAAAGGGGAACCATGGCTCAGGACAGTGACCGTGACCGTGACCTGCTCCTCTAGCCAGCAGGTAGCAGGGCCAGGGCTCAGAGCTGGGCCAGACTGGCCTTTCTGTTCAGCCAGGTTGCCCACGGTGGTCACTTCCCGCTCAAACAGAAGTGGGTCAACTAAGAGAAAAGGAGGGGCTCAGTCAGGGTCTGGGCCTGCAGAAGCTCCCCATGCAGCTTGACTCGATTGGTCCTGGGAGTCAGGAAGGAAGGTATTGGGTTTGGGGGCACCTGCTTCGTCAGCACTGACTGTTGGGTGTGGGCGGGAGCCCCGTTTGTATACGTAAAGCAGTGAGCATTCACAAGCCTCTCTGCTTTCTCAAAGAGAGCTGCCCCTGGGCGGTGTGGAGGGTATATCTGTAGGGGTGAGGGGGCCTGTATCTCAGGGGCCTGGGAGGAGGCTTTGAAGGCAATTAGGAAGAGTCTAGGGTCTGAGCTGTTGGCTGCAGCAGGGCTCAGGGATCCGGTGGGCTGTTCTGAAGATGGGATTTATAGGACTTTTTCCTGGTAGAACAAAGGGCTATTGGGGACATTCCTTGGTGTCTCGTTTGGCTGGCTGGGCAGGGGCATGCTGTCCACTGGAGCAGGAGCTGGGAGATCTAGGCTGGGGGGATGCCTGGAGTGAGAGGTGCCTGGGGGAGATGGCCAAGGATGGTGGTCTGGTTGCCCTTGGATGTAAATGGCCTGGAACTCAGGATGGAGTTTTGTGCTGGAGAACCAGCACCGGAAGTCAGAGAGTTCCCAGCTAGTCTTAGAGAGTGTGGTGCTGGTAAACAGTGGCTGGGCTGCCTCCCCGCGGTCTTGCTCACCGGCAGGGGTGACGGTGGGGCTGGCCAGGAGACACCTGCCCCTCATTCCAGGACCTTCACAGGGGAGGAACAGCTCACTGCTTCACATTTCAAAACTGACCTGGACAGAGCAGCTGGGGGCAACATGAGAGAATGAGAGGACAGGACCGGGCGGGGGAGATGAACCGAAAAAGACTGGCTGAAAGAATCACCTGGAATGTTTGCCTTTGCTAAAACCAAGAAGGCTCTTGCGAGGGGTCACAGACTTGAGAAACTGTTCATCAGGCTATCTGAGACAACAGGAGCATGCAGAGAGGAGCCCTTCCTTCTTTCTTAGTCCTGGGACCTAGGTGTTCTTCTAAAGCTGATTTTGCCATGAAAGGTGCTATGGAGGGTGCTGGCACCGTGCAAGGTGCTGGTGCTGGGGAGGATGTTGGTGTTGTGGAAAGTGCTGGTGCATCTGGCCATGCTGTCAGACCCGCTTGTCCCCCAGGCTGGTGTGAGAAGGAACTGAGTGTTGCATTTGGAGGCCAGCGTGTCAGGTGAATGAGAGGTGTTCTGGGTCTTTGGGGCTAGGATGACCTGGGCAACTGAGATCACGTCCCTGTCACCTCTTGGCTCCGTGACCTTGGGAAAGTCCCTTCACCTTTCTGAGCTCCTGATTCCTCAGTAATAAACCAGGCCACACAGTTGACGTAACAAATAGTGTAAGTCCTTGGTACCCTCTAGACCTTAATGAATGATCATTTTATCTCCTTCCTGTTCAGATCCCCTTTCTTCCTCCTGGGTTCTTAGCTTCCTGCCTAATTAGCCAGCTTTTGTCTGCTGGCTGGAGGCAAATCTGGGCCTCCCCTTCCAGCTTTCCCCCTTGGGAAAGTGCAGGAATTGTTCAAGGAGAAGCCAGTTCAATGTCTGGATTCATGGGCAGTCTCTCTGGCTATCTACAGTGACCTCTGGAGCCACCTTTTTGCCTACTGAGGAGTGTAGGCAGATTTTTTGGTAGGCTGTTCCTCAATAGATCGGTTATAATAGGAATAATCCTAGTATTTGTTAAAATATGCTTCTAATCCACTTTTCAGCCTAATAACAACCAAGAGGTACTCCTATTGTTATCCCCATTTTGCAGATGCGGAAACTGATGGTCAGAGAAGTGAAGTGGCTCCAAAGGCCATTCAGCCCGGATGTGTTAGAACAAAATAAGAACCCAACCCTATCCCACTCCCTCTGCCACACCTTCGTGCCACCCTGGGATTGCCCTTGCCAATTCTGTGGCTGGCTTGCCTTCTTTCCTTCCTTGTTCTTCCTCCCCCCCCCTTTTTTTTTTTTTGTCTTTATCAGTATTTGCTCCGAGCTGGGGCCAAAGGCCCGTTGCCGGGAGACGAAGAGTGCATGAGACAGAATTCTCTCGCTCTGGAAGGAGCTCACAAATGTGGATTAGTCGAGAACATTCTGGCCACCTTCTCAGCTGTATTGTCCCTGTCAGATCAGCAACTCTGGGCTGCTTCCCCTGATCCTCTCAGCTGGGTTTGGTGCCTCCTCTTGGTTCTGCAAGTAACATGGGGGCCTTGAATGCCACTGTAGGGTAATTGGCTGCTCTCGCATCCGCAGCCTGGCCCCCAGCCTCTGATCCCTGGAGGGCCTACCCACACGTCTCCCGTTCCCAGCACAGGGCCTGGCATAGACTGGGGGTCTGGTGTGTGGCAACTGGAATCCCAGTCTTTTGGAACTGCCTCAGTATTCGTGTCTGACCACATCCTGATTCAGGGTCCAGAAAGTCTGACTCTGGTGGCCATGGCCTAGGCAAGCGCGGATTGGGGGCCGTCCAAGTGCGTGGGGAAAGATCCTGGGGATGTCTGGAGGACACCCAGAGCATGATCAGTGGGAGAAGACGGAATGGGAGGAATGCATTAGTGCAAAGGGACCAGAACTCAACGTTCCTGTCAGACAAATGGACACATTAACAGGAAGTAGGGTGGGGGAGCACTGGGAGTGGGAGGGCTAGTAATTCTTAGAGAACAGGGGCCTGTGGGTTATTACTAAAAGCAAGCAACAACAAAGAAACAACACAAAATAAACAAAAACCCATCCACTGATCCACTCAATTCTTTGACCCACTCAGTTCTCAAGGCTGCTTACAGCGGAAGGGAACTGAGCTACGAGTGAGTAGCTCCCTGGGGACGCTGCTAAGCCAATTTGCCTGCCAGGTTTTCCTTTCCTCCTTCTCCTTCTCTTCTGTGTGACCGAGGGACGGGGTCTCGGCCCTCTGTCTCAGGCCTCTGCTCCGCTCGTGTACCAACATGAGAAAGGACATAGTGCCGTGCCAGGACCCGCCTGCCAGGGTCGGTGGCCATGTCTAAAAGCTGGAAGAGTCCAGGCCTCTTTCCCTCCTGAAAGTCTCCAATAACTGTACTCTCTTCTCCGTTCACCCATCCTCTCAAGGCCCGGCCTCGTCCTGGGTCCCCGTGCCTCCTTTCTCAGGCGCCTGTCCTCACCGCCCCAGAGAAGGACTCTTCCGAAGGAGCCCATCCCATGAGGGCTTTGCCACCTTGAAAACCCGTCTGCAGTTCCGCTGCTCGCCTGCCTCTCCCACAAGCTCCGACTGCCCAAAGCGCTCCCCCCACTGCCTGCCTTCCTGTCTGTTCGTGCTGTCCCTTCCAGCCAGAATGCCTTGGCTGCCTTCACCATTGCACACATTCCCTACTCATCCCTCAACACCCAACCCGAGTGGCCCCTGGCCCGTGTGGTTCTGCCAGCTTGCCCGCATGGTCTATCCTTCCTTTTGGGTTTCCTGCACCTGCTGTACGAGCCTCTGTTCTAGCACCAGTAACATGGTGTGGACGTCATTGAGTTACCTGCCGCGTCTTGCACTCACTGGGGGCCACAATGGTATCTTCTTCATCTTCGGACCCCAAGAGCCTAGCCAGTGTCTGGCCACCTTAGGAACCAAAAGATGGCTTCGATAACTGAGTGAACAGATGAATGAGTAGACCAAAAAAAAAAAAAAAAAAAATCCCCCTGGCTGACCGAGAAATTCTGCCTTTATTAATAACACCAGAGCTCTGCCTGCCTCATCTTCAATATCTTTATTTAAAATCAGGGCCTCATCTTTGCTTCTCAGCTCCTTGACAATGACACATTCTTATAAATGTCTCTTTTTGACGCCACATTCCGAGGGAGGTGAGACCCCATTTCTACCTTTGCCATTTGCTTCTGCCAATTTTTCATCAAAACCCCAGGGGCTGCTTTCCTCGGGAGGGATTCTCATCTTTGCTGACAGGGGCAAATGGAGATACGATGCTTTACTTTATTATCTGTTGTCTTGGTTTTTATGGCTCTCCTATTTTTTTATTGTGAGGAATGTCATAGGTGAGTTATTAAAAACATTGCCTGCTGGGTTAAGAGCAGAGTCATTATCTGGCACGGGAAGAATCTGCATATGAGTACCCGGTGGAGAAAGGCCATGATAGTATTTGATGTTTATGCTTGCATTTTTGGCTAGGGTGTTACTGAAAATCAGAATAAAGATGCTGGCCTATGCTTTTGTCTGGGCACTTTCTCTGAGCCTGATGGAATTGTACTGTTTAGGGTAGCTTTCAGAAATGCGTGTTGTTAATTGATCGTTGAAAACCAAATGTGGCTTTTCTGTTTTGTTTTGTTTTTAACAAAAACATCCATGGTGCTGTCTCAGAAGGAATGTGCTCAGGGTTTCAGGGAGGGCCGGGGCGACAGGGTTGGTGGGGGGCAACTCAGTGACCACTCCGTAGTCAAATAACTGAAGCCGCTTTAAGTGCTGGCTTCTCATTCTCGTCGATGCAAACAAGCCTTGGTAAGTAAGTGCTACAAGAAAGCAAGTGACTGGGTGAATACATCTGATGGCCAAGAAGACTGCTAGAGTGTTGTGAACATTCTTCTTTCCTATGGGACTCCTGCAGGGTGGGCTGGAGCTGGCTCACACCCTGTCCTGAGAGCCAGTTATGAAAAGTCTGCAAACCAGTTGTTAAACTGTTGGAAGCTCGTAACGAACCATGGAAATGGGCAAACATGACGAATCACGCCCCGTCCCCAAGAGCGTGACGAAAGGCCACACGGAAGAAGGGGGAATACATGGGTTGGGGATTTGCGTGACTAAAGCAGGTCATTTCACCTTTCTGAACCTCTGTTTCCCTATCTGCAAAATGGGCTAGTGATGTCCACAATCTAAGCCTGGTGTGAGGACGGAGTTAACGTAAACTAACACCGTACCATGGGGGCCCTTGTAGTTACGCAATAATATATTTCTGGGGAGTCAGTCACGTGACCCGATGGGAAGCATCCACCTAGGCTGGGCCTCCAAGGCAAAGCCATGCCTCGTTCCATCTCGGTTGGCCCTCCATCTCAACTGACGTTGTCTTGGCACACCTGTCCCTCCTCACTCACCCTGTCCACAGTGCCGGCTTTTGAACTTCTGTCTCCATGTCACCCCCTTCCACCCAGCATGAGAATCGCATCAGATCATTATATCTTGCTTGAGGAATCTTCAGTGGCTCCCTACTTCCTACAGGCCAACAGCATGGCATTGCAGGCTTGTCCAGAGGTGGTCCTTGCTGCTAGTTCCTGTCCCTCTGCCACTGACCTCCTGCACGCCCAGGGCTTCAACTTTCACATAGTTCTGCAAGTCTGCCGTATGTATGCCCGTTCTCACCTCCAGGTCTTTGCCCGTGAACTTTTCACTCGACTCTACACCACGTGCTCTGCCTTGTGGCCCAGCTCAACTGTCACCTCCTCCAGAAACCAGTCCTCGATCCCCCACGTTAATTCTTCACCTGGGAGCCCCACGGTCCCAACATTTCCCTCGGCCCCTGTGCCCGTCTCTGCTTCGGCAGAGATCTCTTGCTACCTGGCTAGGTTGCTGAACGTGCCACCGAAGGCAGGACTTCATGAAGTTTTCTCCAGTCCCACATTGGGGTCATAAGAGGAAGGTGTTCGTGGAAAGTAAAACAATATTTAAAAATTATTGCTTGCAATTAATTAATTAATAACAATAACTTCCATTTCATTGAGCTTCTGTATGTGTCAGGTACTTTGCTAGTCACTTTCCATGCTATCTTCACAATAACTCATGAAGGAGAGATCAATTTTCAACGTACAGAGGAGAAGACTGAGGATCAGAGATGTTAGTTAAGATACTCAAGATCACACAGCCAATAAAGGGTAGAATCAGGCTTTTCTGACCCACTGTGATGTGTGTGTCTATGGATGTTTTCCTTCTTTCTTTCTTTTTTTTGTTTTGAGAGAGAGAGAAAGTGGGGGAGGGGCAGAAGGAGAGAGAGAGAGAGAGAGAGAGAGAGAGAGAGAGAGAGAATCTTAAGCAGGCTCCACGCCCAATGCAGAACCCAAGTCGGGGCTCAATCTCACGACCCTGAGATCATGACCTGAGCCAAAATCAAGAGTCAGACGCTTAACTGACTGAGCCACCCAGGCACCCCTCTATGGGTGTTCTTGAGTGTATGTGTGTGTCTATATGTGGTCTTTTGTCTATACCCATCTTCCAAATTGGGAAAACCTACACATTTTGGGAATTGGCTAAATTAAACTAAACTGAGAAGTGTTGTTCTGTTAGAATGCTAAATTTTGCTGCCTATCCTTGCTGTTTGCCAAGCATTAGTCTAATTTTGCTTTGGCTCTTTTCTTCTTTCTTTTCTTTGAATACACTGTTTGGCCAAGCCCTGAAATGCATTGATCCAAGAAGGAAAAAGAGAAGCAGAAGTTCCCAAGGGAGAAATGCCATTTTCCTCACTGCTTGTCACGTGGCTTTGCCTCTCGGTCCCATCACATGGTGGGAGGGTTCGTCTCCTGACTTTCTTGCTCTCTGGGCCTCCGTTGCCACAATGCGTGATTATATTAAATGTGATTTTAAAAAAATTGTGATGTTTAAGCTCCTGGAACTGTCAGAGGTAGACAGGTCCTAACAAAGTGACTGTATGTGCAGCTCATGTGTCACCACCATGTTCTATAATTATAAGAAAATTAGTTGTCATAGCAACTGCCACACAGGCCTAGCTTCCTCCTGGAGGTGCTGACAAGCCCCTCAGCTCCACGATCTGAGAAACTGGGAGGGAATTCAGTTCTCTGGGAACAGTCAACTCTTACTTGGGTGTTAATCGTGAGCTCATTCTAATTCTCCACAACTTGAACTCAGTCGCGTTATGCAATCTGACGGGTGCTGGTTTGAACTTAGTTCTAGAACACTCATTGGCTGTTTGACCTTGGGCAAGTCACCTCACCTCCATGGGCCTCAGTTTCCTCTTTTGCAAAATGGGGATACCCATGCCCACTTCCAAGGATTGTTGTAACGTTTACGTTTTTTTTTTTTAATTTTTGTTTTTTTAGTGTTTATTTTGAGGGAGAGAGAGAGACAGGGCACCAGCAGGGGAGGGGCAGAGAGAGAGGAAGACACAGAATCTGAAACAGGCTCTGAGCTGTCAGCACAGCGCCGGACGCGGGGCTCGAACTCACAAACCGCGAGATCGTGACCTGAGCGGAAGTCAGACGCTCAACCGACTGAGCCAGGCGCCCCTGATTATGTTTGTGATGTGCCTGTCAGAGGCTCTGGCACACAGTAGCCCCTGGTATATATTAGATATCTTCCGCTTACCCTCTTCACTGTGAACAAGGGGAAAACAAACAAACAAAAAATGCCGAATTAGAGAGAGCGGATGTTTTACTAATAACATAATTATAATAGGGGCACCTGGGTGGCTCAGTCGGTTGAACGTCTGACTCTTGACTTTGATTCAGGTCGTGATTTCACAGTTCGTGAGTTCGAGCCCCAGGTTGGGCTCTGTACCGACAGCACCAAGACTGCTTGGGATTCTCTCTCTCTTCCCCTCCCCTGCTTGCATTCTCTCGCTCTCTCTTTCCATAAGTAAATAAACAAACTTAAAATTTGTTTAGATAACAACAACAACAATAATAATAATAATTTTGGTCGCATTTGTGGCTAGAAAACCAAATCAGTAAATAGGAATTCTAGGATGAATCATGTATATCAGGGAAAGAAAGAGAGAGGAGAGACAGAAAGTATAAATGAACACACACGTAGATGAAGCTGACTTGAATGAAAATTCTGCCGATTTGTTTTTAACTGCATTTCTTTGAAGCTAAGAAAAAGATCTCTAGTGTCCAAAAAAAAATCTCTAACCTGGGTGAGGATGCCTGACTTCTAGGCTCAGTCTCTGGACCTCAGTTTTCCCATCTGTAAAATGAGGAAGTCGGGTAGGATTGTCTCCAAGGGCTCTTCTGTCTTTGATGTTCTTACAGCGGTTCTCGACCAGGGGTGATTTTGCATCCGGGGGACACTTGGCAATGCGAGACATTTATGGCTGTCTCGGCTGTGGCCTGTGCGTGTGTTTGTGTGTGCACCCGTGTGTGTATACTATTGGCATTTAGTAGGTAGAGGCCAGGGATGTAAACAGCCTGTATCGCACTGGATGACCCCTACAAAGTATTATCCTGCACCAAATGTCATGGGTGCCAAGGAGAAGAAGCACATGTTTGTTGGTCGAGAAACAGGAATCATACCACTCTTGCCCCACTGAGATGTGTCAGATTTGTTGAGTTATTCAGTTTCTTATCCCAGCCATCTCCTGGAGATTTGAAGCCCTGGAAAAATTAGTTAAGGTAAAGACAAAAGACTTCTCAAGGTCCTAGGGGTTCAATAAAAATGAGATGGCCTTGGGAGCTGGGAAAAATACTGCCCTTTGAATTTTCTTTTCCCTTGGTACTGCCTAACTCTAAACAGACCAAATGTGATTGTTTCATGAGCAGAATGCGATTTTAGACCCATAAATAGCTTTATTATTATTTCTCTATAGAGGCTAAAAATAAGTCTCGTATATATTTCAACTGCACCCTCACTTCCAGCTTCAACCTTTGATTTTGACTTTCCATGTCACAGCAGATGTGTGTCTCCTTCTCAAAATCATTGTGATCACTTTTTACTCTTGCTTGAAATCATTTTGGGGCTTTCCCTGGCCTTCACAGTGATATCTGAACTGCTTAGTTCATTGCACGCGGTCCTCATGACCTGTCTTTTGCTCATCTCTTCAATCTCCCCTCCTTCCTGCCTTCAAGTTCCTCCTGCCAACCTATATTACTCACAGGATCTTGGGCACACTCTGGCCTATCTCCTCCACTCCTCGGCTTAGCTGTTTCCTGCACCCTGAATACTTTTCTCTCCCCCAGGGTCTAGTGCCCACCTATTTATCTCATTGACCTGGCTCAAACATCACCTCCTGGATGAAGACCATCCTAGTAGCTTGTCCTCCCTTCCCCTCTGTCAGATGTGGAACTGTTTCCTCTGGGATTTTCCTCACTCGAGAGAGCTGGTCAACTTCACCTCCTTTGTGCAGCTATTTTCTTAACTGCAATTTTCCAATGCCCTGTGAAAGCCTGGGCTCTTGAAGACAGATGTCACCCCTGCCTGAGTTCTACATCCCCTGTGGCCTTGAAAACAATAGGTGGTCCGTAACTTTTCTCTTTAAATAAGAGTAACACATCTACATGTGCAAAGTTCCTACAGTATAAGAAGCATAAACTGAAAAATGTCTCCTTTTCTCTCCCTTCCTAATCCTTCCCACCTCAACTAGCCATTGTCTATGTCTATGCTGTCCAAATTGGAAGCCTCTAGCCAGATGTGGCTATACTCACTGAAATTAATCAAAATGAAATAAAATTCAAAATTTAATTCCTCAGTCACACAAGCTACATTTCAAGTGTTTAATAGCCCACAGGAGTCTAGTGGCTACCATATTGGATGGCTCAAATTTATCGGACATTTCCATCATTGCAGAAAGCTCTATTGGATGGTCCAGGAATGGTTTATGTTCCCATCTAGAGACATTTTCTACATGTCAGCATATATAGATTTACATATGCATATATACATTTGATATCCTTTTTGTTTTCTCAAATGGGACCATTTTATATATATTCTCCGGCACCTTGCTTGATTTCTCTTAATAATATGTCTCAGAGATCTTTCCACATCAGCACATTGAGATCCTTTTTTGTTCTTGTTAATGACTGTCGACTGAGGGTTTTCATAATCTTTCAAAATCAGTGCCCTATTGTTGTTCTAGCTTTCAGTCTTTTGTCGTGAGAAACTCTACTGCAGTGAACCTCCTAGTGTGCGTGTCCACACACATACACACACACACACACACACACACATCTTTCATATATTTTTCAAGTATATTTGTAGAATATGAGAATCTTTATCTTACAAGCTTTGCCAAAGAGTCTTTGGGTCTTCAAGTTTAATAGGTTTGGCCAAGTTATCTACTAAAATGTTTCCACCAGTGTATTCTTCCTCCATCATGCCTGAAAGTGTGTTCTTCCCCACATTGCTGATTTTAACAATCTTTAAAAGCTTTACCAATCTGATACATAGTAAATGGCACCTCACCTTTGTTTAGGTTTGTGTATCTTTCATTATCAGTGGGATGGAGCCCCTTTCTGTTTACTAATTGACTGTTTGACCTTTGTTTCCTTCCTGGAAAACATCCTATTTGGTTGGACCACTTGCTGTTCCTTCCTACTGATGGGCGTGGCCTCTTCCCAAAGCTGAGAACTTAGTCATTCTCACTTATTTGGTACTTTCTCAGTTGACCTTTGCCTTTTGGTTTTGTGTATGGTGTAACTTATTTATTAAGCCTGCAGGATTTCCTACTTTTGCTTTAACTTAAATTAATCACCAACTCCAGAAGGCATAAAGGAAAATACTGATACATTTGATTCTATAAAGATCAAGGCCTTCTCCCACCCTGAACTCATGTTTTCTTCTGACACTTTTATGATTTTATTTTCTATGTTAAAATCTTGATCCATCTGGAATTTGCAATGAGTAAGGTAGGAATCCAGCTTTCTCTCTTTGTGAATGGCAGTTTGCCACTCGTTCCACATTCATTAGTTAACCTTTCCTCTCCCGGACTTGTCATGCCACTGTTTTTAGATACTGCATTCCTGTAAATATTTGAATTTACTGCTGGGCTCTCTCTTCTTTCATTGATTTTATAATTGTTTGGTATTGAAAATTGAGACAATACCAAGTTGTCTCCATTACATAATTTTATGACACATCTTACAATCTGTGTAAACTGTGCTTCCCTCATTCCTTTGATTTTTCAGAGACACCTTACCCCCTTCTAGTGCGTTTCCTTTTCCAGATAAATACTAATATAATTTTTAGGTTCCAAAAAAACTCACGCTACTTTTTCATATTAGTTACAAGAATTAATAGATTCATTTGAGGAGAAGCTACATCTGTAAAGTATTGGGTCTATGTAGCTACAAATTTAACCTTGCATCTGCCAAAGTCTTTTTTAGAGGTTCTAGCTGAACTTTAAAATCATCTTTACAGTTCTGATTAAGTTTATTCCAAAGTATTTTATCTATTTTTTTGTTGATATTGTAAAAGGGACCTTTCCTTCCATTATATTTGCTAACTGGTTGTTCTTTACACTTAATAAAAATCCTTTTGAATTTTGTACATTTCTTTGCCCACCATGTAGTTGTTACTAACTTCTCCTGTTTTTAATACTTTGTTTAAAAATGTAACCCTTTGTGTTCTCTACATATGTAATTGTACCATCTGCCACTAATGCTAATATTGCTCTCCTATCTGATATTTAGTCTCCTTGTGCTCTTTCCCCTGTAGTTTGTTTTTAGACTCCTCATGTCATTTTCTTGTCTAATTGCATTGGCCAGTACCTTCAGGTCTGCTATTCCTAACATTTCGCCATTTATATTTTCATGGATTTTTTTTTTCCCCAAATGCCTTTTCTGCATGTATGGTTTGTCTTCTTTGGCCTGGCATTATGGTAAATTATGCAAACAGATTTTTAAATACTAAGCCATTCTCACATGTCCGCATTTGGTCACGGTATACTCCTGAATTCTGTCTGATAATATATTATTTGGAAATTTGGCTTTAATAATGTTGTGAGGTTACGTTGAGTGATTTTGTGTGTGTGCTGTCTTTGTCAGGTATGGTATTATTATTATGTTGTCTTTGTAAAGAGAATGAACATGCCTTTTTCTTTCTCAGTGCTCTAGAAAATTTGAAAGAACAGAGAAATCATCTGTTTCTTTGAACTTCTTTAAAAAAGAATTAAAACATAAAGTCATCTGGCTTAGTATTATTAGGAGGGTGTAGGTAGTTTTCAGTAAATATGTGAAAAATTAATAAACAAAATTTATTTGTACCCAGCTACCTCTCTAAAGCTTTTTTTTTCAATATATGAAATTTATTGTCAAATTGGTTTCCATACAACACCCAGTGCTCATCCCAAAAGGTGCCCTCCTCAATACCCATCACCCACCCTCCCCTCCCTGCCACCCCCCATCAACCCTCAGTTTGTTCTCAGTTTTTAAGAGTCTCTTATGCTTTGGCTCTCTCCCACTCTAACCTCTTTTTTTTTCTACCCCTCCCCCATGGGTTTCTGTTAAGTGTCTCAGGATCCACATAAGAGTGAAACCATATGGTATCTGTCTTTCTCTGTATGGCTTATTTCACTTAGCATAACACTCTCCAGTTCCATCCACGTTGCTGCAAAGGGCCATATTCTTTCTCATTGCCACGTAGTACTCCATTGTGTATATAAACCACAATTTCTTTATCCATTCATCCATTGGTGGACATTTAGGCTCTTTCCATAATTTGGCTATTGTTGAGAGTGCTGCTATAAACATTGGGGTACAAGTGCCCCTATGCATCAGTACTCCTGTATCCCTTGGGTAAATTCCTAGCAGTGCTATTGCTGGGTCATAGGGTAGGTCTATTTTTAATTTTCTGAGGAACCTCCACACTGTTTTCCAGAGTGGCTGCACCAATTTGCATTCCCACCAACAGTGCAAGAGGGTTCCCCTTTCTCCACATCCTCTCCAGCATCTATAGTCTCCTGATTTGTTCATTTTGGCCACTCTGACTGGCGTGAGGTGATATCTGAGTGTGGTTTTGATTTGTATTTCCCTGATGCCTCTCTAAAGCTTTGAAAGCTTTTTTTTTTTTGAAATGCACCCATTGTCATTCTCTTAATTGTAACCCCCTTCAGCAATTTTTTTCTAAGTGGCCCCATTCAGTCAATAAGTATTTACCAAATAGCCACTGTGACCCAAGCCTTGGGGTAGGTGGTACGGGTGATTCATGGAAGTACCAGACCTGGCCCACAATCTAATGTTCCGGAGATGATGGCATACAGCTAAAACCTCCATTTGTGTATATTTATTTGATTTTAAAGCAACATCACTTATCACTGAATATTAATAGAGCTCAGGGCTCTGTATTTACAGTTTACCCTTTAGGCACACATGAATTATTTTTGGCTCTAGATTACAACATCTCACTCCAAAGAGACAGCAAATTGTCTCTCCTTTCGTGTTGGAGCCTGCTGTCATCTCTGACGCTGGTCTGCAGAGTAGGGCCACACTTATTTTCAGCCGTGGAGCTCCCAGTGTGATTCACCTCTCTTTACTTCCCTGAGCTAGGTTTTTTTTTTGTTTGTTTTTTTTTTGTTTTTTTGTTTTTATCTGTAAAATGGAGACACCAATCTTGTTTAGTAATACTTAGATGAGAAAACATTTGTAAAGCATCAAAATGCAGTGGGCACCCAGCAGACCTAGGTTTATTTCCCCAGATACCTAGCTCCGTACTAGGCCCTAAAGAAGCCACTCGTGGAATATGTGTTCAGGGCTGGACTATTTTTAGAGCCCTTGACTGGTCTTCCCACCTCCCAATTTTACCCCCTCCAATCGAATCTCCATCCAAACTGCCAGAGCAATATTTAATGTTCAAATGGAAGCATGTCAGTGGACACCAGATACTACACACATGTTAGCTCTCCTGTCTTCCCAATAAACTCTAGTCTGACCCCATACTCCTTCTTGAGCTTGCCTCTATTTACCCATCAAGCTTCCTCTTTCACCGTCTGGTAACATCCACATCCCCACGCCTTTACACACGCTCTTCTCTCTGCCCACGTCACTCTTCCCGCTCTCCTTCCAGGCTGGCTTCCTTGCGTGGTGCTGTCTTCCTCACAGCTTTCCTTCTAAAGGGCTCTTTTGACGGTAGAGATCATGTAGCTGTCCACGTCCCTGCGTCCCATGTGCCTGGCCCTGGATCTGCCATGGACTAGGTGTTCCGCCCACATCTGTTGTCAGGTGCATGATTAGTCTTTAGGTTACATGGTAACATATGAATGAGATTTTTCTCCGTTTCAGCTCTCAGAGGAGCCCTGGGGAAATAGTTCTTTAAAACACGAAAAATGAGGCCAGGAAAATCAATTGCATTTCTCGGCTGCAGGAGATGTCGGAAAAGCGTGACTTTCCCGAGCCTCCCAGGGCACGGCACCATAATGGGGAGTTGGAGGCACCTTTCATTTAATGTGGATCTCAAGCAGGGCCCAGGCTGGAACTCACCAAACCATTCAGCCACCCACTGCTCGTGAAATTCAGGAGCAGGCGTGTTTGAAAAGCCCCGAGACGCCTTGCACAGCTCCTTTCTTCTTTTTAAGTAATAATGAGCTGGCTGGGCAGCCTTGCCGATGATTTTACAGTTAAACACCCACACTCCAAGATGCCTCCTTCAATAAGTGGATGGGGAAAAAGGCCAGAGAAAATATAGGAGGGCGAATATTGATGGAGTGTCTTCTGGGCTCCAGGCACTGGGCTGGCCGTCTTTATCGTCGCCTGGACCTTCATAACTGCCCCGGTAGGGGGACAGTACTGTAAGCACTGCCTTTGTACAGAGGAAAACACAGAGGGTGAGACAGAGCTGATTTGCCCAAGGCCACACAAGTCAGACGAAAACCATTTGTGCATCTTCCGAGCAGTTTGTTTTTATCTTCTGGACTCTAAGAGATCTACTTCCTTTCTTTGGTCAGGCTGCTATAAACCCTGAGTCGATTTTTGCCCCTCTGCTCCAAGTATGGGCACTGTGATAACACCTGCCTCCCATTTATCCCATCTTTGTTCCTTCCACTTACTTCCTTACTATTTTCCTCATCTGTGAAATGTGGGTAATCCTAACAATACCTGTCACAAAGGATTGTTATGAAGACACAGTGGAGAAGCCCTGTAAGGGACTCAGGGCAGAACTTGGCACACTGTGAGCCCTCAGTGAATGTTAGTGATTACTAGATCACGTAGCATGTAGGTTGCTTTCGATCACTTCTGGGAAAAGATAGGCGAGGGAGGGGTGTCATAAAAATAAGACGAATGAAACTAGTTAGGTGGCATTTACTTACTCCATACGGATTTATTGAACACCTACTGCAGCCAAGCGCTGGCCACGTACAGGGGCTGCCAAGATGAATCCTCAAGGCTGGGGACTCTCAAGGAGAAGACGGCACAGGCGAATGTCGCACTGACTGTCTCAGCCACGGAGCCTGTTGTTAACAACGTTCTACTCTCTGCATCTTTTGCCCTGCTTGATTTCCACGTCTGGGAAGCAGCCCTGACCTGAACCTCACTCCCAACCCTTTGGTTTTCTGCAATCCTGCAAAGAGCGGCGGATAGGAAAGGACATGACCCTTCACTCTGGGTCACAATGCCCAACTCATCCTACCGGGAGGGACTGCCGAGAGGGGAAAGCCTGAAGTCACAGCCGAATGAGCACACAAACAGGAGCCCAGACTGCAATCCCTGCAGGGAACTCGGCAGAGGGAAGGTAATTTCATTAGGTTCCAAGCCCTTGCTTTAGTGTGCTGCTGGGGAGAGGTCTCTCTGCGGCCTTGCAGGCTGGCTGTGTGCACTACTTTGTGTGTCTACTGGGTGATGGGCTCGTGTTTGTAGAGTCAGAACAATTTATGAGGGACATGCACTTCCATTATTGGGAGACAGGGAGAACGGGCGAAGTGCAAGGGCGCGATCCGTGCCCCAAAAACACCGTGCAAAAGTTAATTAAGGCTCTGACTCACCAGACCATTTCTGATGAAATTAAGAGGTACAGCTAAGCGTCGACCATTTCAGTGACAGGAAGTGAAGCAGTTGCTTCTACGGGTGACCGCTTCGGGAATGTATTTCAGTAATAACGACAGTGATGATACTCAGCGTTGTTGGAAGCTTTACCTCCAGTGTCTTTGCGAGTCCTTCCAATGTGGCTGGTAGGTAGCTGGCACGATAATCCCATTTTTGCAGATGGGAGACTGAGGCTCAGAGAGGTGGCGCTACTTGGTTAAGGTCACCCAGCCAGGAGATGGTGGAGCAGACACCGGATCCCAGGCCAGTCTGGTGCTTGAGCCTACCTACCTCCTTCTCCCACCTCCCACTGCTTCCCTTTTAAGCCCCTGCTTCCCCGTCTCTGCGAAGCCAACACTGAACTTCCGTGCCACCTGTATGTTGATCCCTTAGAAGCCTTTTGTTTCCTTCACACCAAATTAAAATCATAATCGTGGCAGCAGTAAATAAAGCGCCTGACCTACCTACCTACCTGCTCACAGCCCATTTTGCCTGCACGTTGGGTCAGATTTGTAGCTACAATCACTCCTTGTGGAAACAGCAAGGCTTGTGTGACATCTTAATTTACTGAGTTTCACCTTGTGCAAAAGAGCCCTGGCCAGATTTGTGAGCGTCTCCTTGTCTGGACCATATTTACAAAATGCTGGTGAGTGACAAGGTTGCTCCGGGACTCACCTTGCTCAGCAGCCCAGGCAGGAAGAAGGCCCAGCCCAGCACATGTTAGAAAGAAGGCCTTGACCTGGCCTTGCCGTGTGACCCGGGTAAGTCCCCTCACCTCACCTGGGTAAAACAGGGACAGTCATATCTTCATCAAACAGTCGTTGTGCGGACTCAGTGGAGTGATGCGTGCAAAACCCAGTGCCTGGCTCGTAGCAGATACTCAATAAATGTCAGGTCCTTCTTCTCCACACCCCCACATCCCCCGCATCCACTGTGGTAGAAGGTGCTAGGCCTCTTTGGAGGTGTTTTGTGGACACATGCTCCAGAGCCCTTTAATACCACCCCCCTGCCCTGTCCAGTAATTGGTCATACGTGCTCATGGTGCCACCTGGGAGCTGGCTTTCCACTCAGCTCCAAACCGCTCACGTGCGTCGCCTCACCTTGGACCTCATCCCTTCCCTCCTAGAATCCTTCCAGGGGCCAAGTCCTCGTTTCAACCTTTGTCGCTACCTGACCCTGACCCAACCACTTTTGGAAACTTATTTCCTATAAAGTAGGGCTGAAAAGACCAATTTTATAAGGTCTTTGAAACATTTAAGATGAGTAATGAAAGAAAACATAATTTTGCACCTGCGGCCCCTAATTTGAAAATTGGGATGTTTCACTTGAAGTTCAGAATCTCCGTCTTTTCTTGAAAAAGCAGAAAATCAGATGTAATAGGTCCTCATTCCTGTCCTTGGCGGCATTTGCCTGGGTCTGAGCTGCTGCTGTCCCCTGTAGATGTGGCCTCCCCCCCCCCCCCAGTTACCCCCGTCCTATTGCCTCACCACCAACACTCTTCTCTCATTTATGTTGCTTGGCTGTTCTGTACTTGCACATAGTAGATGACCAGGAAATGCTGACTCCTTGCATCTTAATAGGTTGTTTGGATCAAGGATGCACTCGCTTATATCTCTATTCTGTGTTTGTGTTTCATTCGTCAACTTAGAAAGGCACAACCTTGTGAAGTAAGCCCTCAGCCTTTCCATCCTGTAACAGCCTCCCTGTCAAAGGTCTTCACATCCTCTGGCCCAAGTCGAACAATGGTTTGTACTTTGGAAATGAAAAATACTTCAGGAGGCCAGAGGTTTGTCTCCCACATAAGCTGGGCCCCCAGACCCTCATTTCTTCTTTCTCATGATTATGCCAATAGCAAATTAAGCTGAGAAAAGAATTGCTTTGGAATGTTCCAGTTTAAATTGTGCTTTTTCTCTTTCAAGGGCTCTACAAACGTTAATGAATTCCTGGCTCTACTTGGGTCCACACTTCTACACCTCTTCCATAGGGGGTTTCCCTTTCCGGGTTCTGAGAAAGACCCTTGAATTATTGCTCATATAAAGTTTCAGGCCACAGATGTTTCATTTTCCTTTTCCTTTCAAAAAGCAATTTACTTAGTGGGATTCATTGGGGCCCAGGAGAATAGGCTTTTTTAATGGGTTTTTGGGGGCTTCCATGGGGAGCTGGCCAAATAGTGTAATAATACAATCCTTTTGGTTTAGGGATGGAGAAGACCTTTGTATTCCAAACAGCCACTCTAATAGTAGCCATTCCAGAGGAAGCAGAAGGAGTGGAAGATCCCAGCCTTTGAGATCATACCTGAGTTCAAATTCTGCTTCTCAGTTCATTATTTGAGTTTACTTAGGAGAGTGACTTAATGTCTTTGGGTCTTATGTTCCTCATGTATTTTATTAAAAAAATTTTTTTTAAATGTTTATTTATTTTTGAGAGAGCATGAGAGAGAGACAGAGCATGAGTGGGGGAGGGCCAGAGAGACAGGGAGACACAGAATGCAAAGCAGGCTCCAGGCTCTGAGCTGTCAGCACAGAGCCCGACGCAGGGCTCGAACCCGTGAAATGCGAGATCATGACCTGAGCCAAAGTCGGATGCTCAACCGACTGAGCCACCCAGGAGCCCGTTATGTTCCTCATTTATAAATGATAAGACCTACCTTATAGGGTTGGTTTTAAAAGTTACAAATAAGAAATAAGGTTAAAACATCTATACTGTGTTTAATAATTCTTACTGTCCCTCTTAAACCTTTGCAATGCAATCATCTTGGATATGGAAGCCCAGCCTATGAACAAAGCCAACTCCTTCTCCAGGAACTGACCCCGGCAGAGGAATTAAACAGAATATGGGCGCGAACAAAACGAATGCTCACTCTCGAGGCCTATCACGCCATTTTAGGGTCAGCAGTTCTGTCCAAGAGGTAACGTGACAGAAATCATTCTGCCATTTGCTGAACGTGTGCTGCTTCAGAGCAAAGCTAATCTGATCTAGATCACCTCACGGCACCTTTCAGTGCTTCTGTGGGCTAGGAATCATTGTAACGCCCGTCTTAGAGATGAAGAAACTGAGGCTTAGAGACGTCGCAGAACTTGTCCAAAGTCATGCAAAAAAGCAGGGTGGGGGGAGCTGAAAGTAGAGAGCACGTCTGTTCTGAGTCTGCTCTGGCTTCAGACCAGCCCTGGCCTGTAGTGATGGCTGTCTTCAGTCTTGGCCAGGTATTTCATAAGACCCAAACAATTTCTTTCCTTCTGACCAGGCAAACAGACCTGCAAAAAACATCATGGGTCTTTGTTTTGGTCACTCTGCTTATCTCTCCTTCACAGGTCTGTGCTTCAGTCCAAGGAATCTAAAAATAAGAGAATGAATTCATTAGCATTCAATGAGTGCAGTTTGTTTGGCATGAAAAACAAACAGACAAACCATCATTCAAAGCGTGGGACTGTGGGACAGTCAGAGGAAATAAGATTTTAGATCCTGAGGTATGTTTATTCCTCCCAGATCCTTGGTGAGGACTAAGAATGGGATGGACATCTCTGGGCACTGACTCCGTGACAGGCACTGTACTCAGTATTTTCACATAGTGATCTCATTTTACCCTTACCCCAGGGCTTCAAGGTAGTTATTATGATCCCAATTTCCAGATGAGAAAGCTGAGGCCGGGGACGTGTAAATGGGACCACCATTCCACTTTTCTCTCTTCATCAGGACAGAACAGACTGATGGAAAAATATTCCACCTGAGGCCACACTGAAACATATCCGGCTGACCTGAGAATATTTGGGCCTTGAGGGAAGGCTCAGCTTCTAGGTATTACCTGAAGTTGACAATGGTGAGCATCTTGAATGGGCCGAGAGGCTGTGGAGTCAGTCCACATACCCACATCTGTAGATTGACCAGAGCTAGGAAGAGTTTTGGGTGCCAGAATCTTTCCACTCTTTCCTTCCGAGGCTCCCTGCCACGGATGTCTGTACATTAGGAGGCAAAGTACTCCTGGTGAACACCCGATAACCTGAGAGACAGCTTCTCCCATGAGCAGAGTGGGCTTGTATCTATTGGTGGGAGGCCTAGAGAGTCACTGGCTTCTCCTCTTGGTTTGCCCACCCTCACCCTAAAGAGGGATCTCGTACTACAGTCGGAGGAAAGGGCAATCGAAAGCATCTGAGGGAAGATGCTTCACCAGAGGGAGGAAACATGAGCTGGAAGATAGGAGAGAGAGAGAGTTTGCTCCCAAATCCTAACGTCAGGCTGACCCAGTGATCACCCACAGGGAGAGGAGGTACAGACCGGAGAAGAGATGGCTCAGACACCTCCTGTGCAGGAAGGAGGGGACCCTTACCCTGTCATGATCCACGAAGCAAGAAAAGAAGAGATATTCGTGGGGCCTGAACTCAGAGGGGCAGGGAGGGCAAGATTACGGGCTGGAACCTGGGGCCCGTCTTTGAAGACATAGCGTCCATAGATTTGCCTGCTGGGCTCTGAAAAATAAGATCCACGATGCCTCTCCTTTAGGGGAACCAGAAAGGGGGATAGTGAGGGGCGCTGTATCAGAGGTCCCCGGGACCACCTCTAGATTCATTTGAAGGGCTCGCAGGTCCCAGGGTATGGCTGTATTCGGCACTATGCTTTATTATAGCGAAAGGATACAAAACGCTGTTGGTAAAGGAAGGAGGTACATGGGATAAAGCCCAAAGTCCAAAGCCGAGCACGAACTTCCAGAGTCCTCTCCTCTCGGAGTCACACTGGACACACCCAATTCCCCCAGCAATGAGCTGTGACATGCGTGAGCTGGTGTCTACCAGGAAACTCGTTAGAGACTCAGCGCCCAGGGTTTTTCCTAGGAGCTGGTCGCGTCGGCACCCCTCGCCCAGCACGTACCCAAGTTCCAGAGCCCCCCAAGGAAGGCCGGTGTTCAGCACAACCCATGTGATGTGTACAGTTTAGGCACAGTGAGCCACTCTTCTTAGCTCTGGGAATGGCGGGGCCCTCCTGATGCGCAGGCTCCCAGACACCAGCCAAGCGCCAGCCTTGCAAGTAGACCTTTCCAAGGGTGACGGTCTCTGTAAAGATTCCTCCAAGACTCCTCTGGGCCGGATGGGTATATGTGTTATGTGTGGGGGGGCGGGAGGGGCGAACAGGTAGAAGATGGGGTACGGATTCCTTCCTCCTTGCGGACCGAGGTGGCAAATGGAGGAGAGGAGCCGAGCTGCTGCCTCCCCCAAGCACAGCTGACCCCGCCCGAGGACCCTCTGCCGTGTGGCTGTTGTAGCAATGGCAGGCCTGCTTTCGCACCCTTGCAAGATTTATGGGAAGACGTGGGGTAGCTTATGTGGCTTAGAAATGCCCTACTGGCGTTCCCAGCAATGCCACACTTCGGAGCTCGGAGGATGATTTCTAATTTCCCAAACCAGTTTTGCTGACCTGATTCTCTCTCTCCTTTTTTTAAAAATCAACTCTTCCGCCAAGAAAGGGGATTGAGGAAAGAAAGTAGCTTAATGGAATGGGCTATTTGGGCTGCAGGGCTGGTGTTTCCATGGAGATACGGCTGCAGGCTGCGTCTAGACGCGGTCGGCTGCGATGCAGGGAGACAGCTGTGTGCATCTGAGGGTGGCCGTGATGTGCACGGAGGGCTTCCTGGGTGGAGGAGACCCGCCCTGCTCTGGGGTCTGGCTCTGGCTGTGGCTGAAGCAAATGGGTGTGAGTCCTTCAAAGCTGACGCGTATGTTCTTTGTGGCAGGGCTGGAACAAGAACTGGGCAGGTCACTGAGGCACAGCCCCTGCCCTGGAGAAGCTCGTGGTTCCGGTGGGGTGGGTTGTTGGGACAAGAAGTCGTGCAAACACAGAGCAGTAAGTGACTGTGGCCAGGACCCAGCACATGGAGCTTCAGAGAGGTGTCCCTCCGGAGGGATAGGTCCAGGATGGCTTCCTGGTGTGTGTTGTGAGATACCCTCCAGGGGGAAGGGAGTGGAAAGTCATGCCAGTAGCAGGAAGTCTAAAACTTTCAGGAAGTAGGGAGGGAAATGGGGAGGGCGAGAGAGAGGGGGAGAGAGGGAGTGTGTGTGTGTCCGTGTGTAGGTCTCTGTGAATCTCTGTGTTTGTGTGCATATGTGTGTCTGTGTTGGTGTGTGTGTGTGTTTGCCTGCGTGCGTCAGTGTGTGCGTGTGCATGTGTGTGTGAGGGTTCCTGGGGCCGTAGCAGTTGGTGATGTGGGCCAGGAACACAGGGGCCAGGGCAGTGCTGAAGAAAGAAAATGTGTTTTGGATCTCAACAGATCCGGCTTCTAGATCTCGCTCCGCTACTGATGGGCTGGAAAATTCTGGCAACTTACCCAATGCCTGCAATGCTCAGGCTCATCGTCTGAAAAGCAGGAGCATCAACCATACGCACTCTCTGGGATGCCGGCTGGGACTGAGCGAGCTCGTATGCGTAACGTGTCGAGTACTTGCCAATCGAGGATGTGAGCTTCTTGCTCTCTTCTCCTAGAAGCCGGACAAAGTTTTGGTCTTTGCCTTGCTCTAACTACAGTTTCCAGGCCATCTGCCTCCCGACCTGTTGGACTTGCGTGGAAATGCTGGTTTGTGGGTGTCAGGGCAGATGGAGGGAACCAGAGTCTCTGGGTGTGAGGCCCAGAAGCCTGCAGCCGGTCAGTCTCCTTAGACGGTTCTGATGCTCAGTAAATCGTAGACGCACTGTGTCGGGACAGGAGGTCAGGCCCGCCGAGGCTGAGATGGGATCTTCAGCCCCACTGTAAAATGCGCTGAGGGATAATTTAGGAAGATCCTTTTGGGGGCCAGCAGGGATGGTGGATTGGGAGGGGAAGGCAGGAAAAACCAGAGAAGGGATGCCCCCCATCAGAGGTGCCTTTCTGCCCCATCGACAAGAATCACCAGTAGGACCTTCAGGCCCTTGGAAGCCCAAAGACAGATGCCATTGCCCTGCAGGGTGTGTCAGTCAGGGAGGACGGGCCACAGGTGAGGGCAGCCCAGGGGAACACCCGATGGTCCTCACGTCGAGGAAACACCCGGACCGAAATCAGCTCTAATCCTGCACGATTATAACAGTAACAGTGACGGCCACAAGGAGTGTTAGCATTTACATGGTGCTTTTGCCTTTTGCATTATTCATCTTGGTTGTACCTCATGACGGTTTTGTGTGGATTAGGGTAATGACTCAGAGCCCTTCGGCAGGTGATACAGTGGAGGTCTGCCTTGGGCAAGGAGGAGTCAGACTCGGTATGTGAGGATGCTTTCTATGTGATCACAGGAAGTTGGGTGGGCCACAAATGGGTAAAATGGGAAGAAATGGAAGGAATCGAGATTTATGCGGGGATGCGTGTTGATAAGAATAAATAGCAAGTGTGTAAAAACAGACTTGAGATGATGGCGCGATTGTAATGGGTGTTTTCCTCTTGGATTTCCAATGTTGTTCTTATTATAATGGTGCCATGCGCTTTGAATAAAAATAAACTGTAACAAAGTTATAGATTTATCAGCAGTAGAACATATGGTAAGGCAGCTGTGTTTCTGAGTTAGGCAGACCTGAGTTTAACTCTTCCCTCTGCCTTCACATATGTAAAGTCATTGCCATCTGTGAAATGGGCACATTGATAATACCTTCCCCACCGAGTTTTGAGGACATGAAATGTACGTGCTCCATGGGTGCTAACTAAGGTCATTATCACAGGCGGGGCCCATCCCGAAGGCTTCATGCATTACCACATGCTGTCTTACAATAGCCAGTATGAGGTAGCCACCAGTATCACCCCCATTTTAGAGAGAAGTAGGTCAGGGATTCCCAAGGGCAAGCAACTTGCCCAGGGTCACACAGCAGGTTAGTGACAGAGCTGGGCTTTCGGTCCAGACAATCTGGCTCTAAAGCTCTACTCCAGTGAAGAGCTTGGTGCTAGGGAGAGGGCTAGGGGAACCAGAATGTCACCGGGGCAGAATTTATGGAAGCTACCATCCCCTCGCACTTTCCACTCAAGGCCTATTGTCAGGATCTTTGGGACCGAGCCAGGAGCAAGGCACCGGGTGGCCTAATTCCGTCTCTGGAGGTTCCAGCTGTCACACGCAAAAAGATGAATGTGTGTCGGGCAGCTCCGTTTTTATGTCCCCACAAAGTTTAATTTCCCCGATGTGAGTGGTTGGATTGCTTTGAGGTTTCCAGGGTTTGCATTTTTCATAAAAAGGGCGGTTTATTGGGCATTGTGATGCCGCGAGGCTCTAGTACATGAATGTTAATGAAATTCATGGTTCCTGCCATAATGAGGATCTTAGATCCTTGGCAGTCGGTGGAAGGGTTCTGTTTTTCTCCTCTGTCTTCCTAACTCCTGGGATTTCCACGTCTAGGTGACATACCCCTAGCAAGTTTAGAGTCCGCGCTGTCTTGTTTCGTTGCACTATTCCAAGCCAAGGCAGCAGCAGGACAGAAACATGTTTACCAAAAGGCAGTGGTTAGGGCGGGGGGGAACTGCAGGATCAAATATTCCAGACTTCCAATCCGGCTCCGCTACTCAATTACCAGGTGGCCTGGGGCCGGCTACATCGTGCCTCTGTGCCTTTGTTTGCACAGCTGTCAAGTGTGGGTAATAATTGGGCTTGTACGTTTACCGTGAAAGATTTTAAAAGATAACACACAAAAAGTGCTCGACACAGTACCCAGCACAGTACTGCACAGGCGGTAAGTGATTGCTGTTGTTGGTTAAGCTCCCCCCCTCCCTGCCCTCCCCGTGCACCAGGACAGCCCCAGGCAACGTTACAGGCGTCATCTTATTTAATCCTCCCAGGGGTCCTGTGGGCTGGGATTTTTGCCCCCATTTAACAGATGAGGAAACGGGCTCAGAGAGGTGAAGTGTTTGCCCCAGATCACATAGCTCACCAGAGACAGACGCAGGGTGAGAACCCTATTGGGTTGGGGTCTCCCACCCCCTCCAAAGAACTTCGTGGACACTGCCCAGAATGGCGGGTCTGTCCTCCCAGCCATCTGAAGGAAGCCTCTCATCTTTGACCGGCACAGCAGACAGACAAGGAAATCACTTCGGGGCAACCAAGAATTCTTCCAGCAGCAGGCAAACGACTGCAGACGACCTCGTGCAATGATTGTATCCAGTCACCCTGCAAGGCTGCGGAACAGTTAAGAAGGGCCCTGGAAATTCGCTGCTGGCAGTGCTTTGTGCCAAAAAATGAGAAACGGGGTGTGGGGTAGGGAATGTGGGATATGCATTTGCATCCGCCTGGCCCCCTACCCCGTGCCAGCTCGTGAGCTGGAAGCTGGGGCCAAAGAGACAAACAAGATCAGGTCCCTGCCCCTGTGACACACACTCAAGAGAACAGGCAACCGTGGTACGGGAGCTGAGTGCTAAGTGGTGCAGGAAAAAAAAAAATGTAGTGAGGGCACAAGTAGGCAAGGGAAGGCTTGCCAGCAAAGGCAACATGCTGTGAGTTGGGTTTTGAAGCATGACTAGGAGTTCACTAAAGGGGGAAGGGCTGAGAAAGTGCACCAGAGCCACACACGTTGAGAAAAGTGACGGCCTTCCCGAGTGGTCGGAGCTTCTGAAGAACACGCCGAGGAACGTGGCGGGTGACAGGGAGAAATCAAGGAGCTCTCCCAGGTGCAGCATGGCCGGCCACTGTGGGAGGGCACTACAGTGGCCGTGGCAGAACACATTACCGCAAACCATGTGGCTTAATGCAATAGAAATTTAGTCTCACGGTTCTGGAGACCAGAAGTCCAAAATCAAGGCAGGCTTGCGCACCCTCTGAAGGGTCTTTCCCTGCCTCTTCTGGATTCTGGTGGCTTCAGCTGTCCCTCGGCTCACCAGGGTATCATTCCAGTTTCTGCCTCTGTATTCAAATGACCCCTCTTCTCCTTGGGTGTTCGTCTTCCTCTGTGTGTCCCGTAGAAGGGCACTTACTCTTGGATTTAGAGCCGGCCCGCATAGTCCAAGATGATTTCATCTTAAGATCTTTGACTTAATTGTACCTACAAAGACTTCATTTCCGAATAAGGTCACATTTACAGGTTCCAGAGATTAGGACATGCACGTATCTCTTGGGGGGGCCACTGCTCAACTCACTCCAAGGCTTCACGTTATCTGATGTAATCCTCCAGACTCTGAGAGGCAGAAACCATTGTTGTTCCCCTTTTACGCAAGAGGAAACTCGCTAAAAGGGTAGCCTTTATGAGAGCAGGGACCTCCCCTGTCCTTGGCGTCGGATGCCCAATGTGTAGAATTATTTTTGGCACATTGTAGGTGCTCGGCTGATATTTAGCGAATAAATGCCTTATGGGGAATATCTCATGGGCTGAAGAGCCCGGGCCAATACTTTATTGGTTAGACTCCAGTCTGTATTGTTTAATTAACTGTATGAGTCCGACAATGAGGTAGCCTCTCTGTGCCTTAGTTTCCTCATCCAAAAAAAAAAATGAAGATGTATCTACCTCATAGGGCTGTTGGGCGGCTTACAAGGATAAATCCATATCCAGTGCCCAAAACAGTGCCTGGCACATAACCAGTGCTTAGTAAATAGAAATGCGAAGTGTTATTCCACACTGCCGCTCAAGAGGGGAAGCAGACCAGGGGTGGTTAATGATGGCGCACTGAGAAAAGTGCCAGGGAGCTGTGAGCAGCCAGGGGAGGGGCTAAGAAGACTTTTGGGGAAGACTTTGGGGAAGAGGAGCTACCTGATCGGGGTCATACAGGGCCAGCAGGTGCAAGAGCGTAGAGGTGGGGGAGTCAGGGTGCAACAGGCAGTGGGAGGAAGGGGGCTGAGCCCCAGGGGGGATGTTGAAGACAAATCAGGAAAGGCCTTGTCTTCTGACTGAGGTGGAAGATACCGGGCTGGTTCTGGAATGGAGAGGTCAAGGTGCCGTTTAGGCGCCTCAGTGTATTGTCCGCACCTAGCTGCTACCAACTGTGGGAACTCGGGCAAGGCACTTAACCTCTCAGAGCCTCAGTTTATCCGTTGGCTAAGTGGGGATAATAATGCTACCTGTTGCCTACAATTGTGCCAATATTCATATACAGTGAGTTCCCAATAACTCTTAGCACCTATGATTAGTATTGCTATTCCTACCACTGTTACTGTCATTGTATGGACATATGGCTCATGGTGGGTGGTCGTTATGGCCCCTGTCTTGGCACGGCTTTGCCAGAACTGCGAGCTGCATACCCTGTGTTGAGTTCTTTGTCTTCTCTCTCTCTGACCTACGCTTGAAAGTTTGAGGAGAAATCTCAGGCAGGTGTTAGCGGATTCCAACCCAAATCCTGATCCTTTTCAAGGTTAAGGTGCTTTCGTTTGAGCGGGTGCTGGGGAGCTGTAGTGGATGGGATTGAGAATAGGGGATGGAAAAGACCAGAAGGCCAAGTGCAGGTAATTCAGCGCTCCATCCAGGATACACGCAACGTGGTTTGGACCAGGTTGCACGTCTGTCTGCTTGTGTATGTCTGGGGAAGAGTGTGTGTGTGTGTGTGTACGTGCGTGTGTGTGTGTGTGTGTGCACCCGTGCATTGCACGGTCTTCATTCGATTCAGCATTCCAGTTCAGGAGATGTTTACTCGTCCCCCTGTGTAGGAGTCATGGTGCTGGGCACAGAGGAAAAGATGAGATATACTCACTGCCTGAAGCATTCCCTGGGAAACGGAGGGTTCAGAGGTATGAAGAGGTCATGATGACAGAGTAAGCACCCTCAGAGCAGCCTCAGAAGACCCTGCCCAGAGCCGGGCAGAGAGGGGACAGCGGGGCTGGACGGAAAGGCTGAGGAACCATTCTCCCTGACGAGGAAGGACACACGGGAGTTCCGGGCTGAGAAGCACAAGGACAGGAGAACTCTTTGGGGCTGGGCATGGCTGGAGGGGACCGTGTGGAGCCAGGGAGTGGTGGCCGGAGCTGGAGACTGGCAGAGACGGGCCAGACTGGCCCTGGGAGGCGAGGCTGAGCAGGTTGTTAGCTGCAAGCACGGGGATGGATGTCGTGGGAAGTGCCTCTCCTGGACAGGACAAGGGTGACCTTGGTCTCAAAGCCCTATGGTGCCTCATCTCAGCGGCCTCTCCTCTTGTCCCCTGCCTCAGCTACACTGTTCCTTCCAGGCCCACTGGGACCCTAGACTCTCTCTGTGGGTCTTTGGGCTGGCACCTCGTCCTGGGCCACTCTCTTAGGTGGAGCCCCTTCTCCCACCCTGGCCCACCCTATCCCTGGTCCGCACAGTTCCGGGTCCTGCTCAGGGCTCGTTTCATAATTATTTCTTTGCGATTCGCTTGTTCAGCATCTGATCCCGTCTCCGCCATAAGCTCTGGAGGCGATGACCGTATGGCAGCAGCTGGCCCGCTGTGGGCCCTGCATCAATGTGTGTGTGGAGCGGATGCCCGGATGAACGCGCGAGGGGCGGGCCCGGAGACGGGGAGCGGCGGGTATTCCCAGCGGTGAGGATGCCATCTCTGCAGAAACCCAAATCCAACCTGGATTTATTTCTAGTCCCAGGTTGTTGCATCGAGAAGTGGGGCCGAGGGCTTTGGGGCCTCTCTGAGGCTAGATGATCGAGTCAGTGACTCCTGGCGTGTAGTTAGGTTTTCACATTCCGAGGTGCTCGTGGGGAGGTGGGAGCTTCTCTCTGGGGTCCTCTCTGGGGATCCCCCTCTGTGCTGGGAGTTTTACTGTAGGGACCAAAGCACTAACGAATCTGCCAGAAAGGGATAGGCCAGCTGAGGACGGCCGGCTCCCCCGGATGCCCCGTGGAGACCCCTCCTCAGGGAGTAGCTCATCCAGGTACCACAACGGGAACTTTGGTCTACTCCTACTCCCCATTTCCCCTCCGACAACCAATGCTGCTCAGCTCACAAGAATCCAGACCAGCCCTAATGTCACCGTTCATCCCCAGAGTCCCCTCCCTCCTTCCCTTTCACCTCACTCTGCTTACCTCCCAGGAGCTTCTCAAAACATCCACCCCTCCACCCTCACGGCCCCAGGCCCGGTCTCAGCGCTGGGGGCATGGCCTCACGCACCAGCTCTCGCTGGCCTCTCTGCCTCCAGCCCCTGCAAACCTGCCTCCGTGTTGCTCACAGAGGCATCGTTCCAAAACATAATTTGTATCCTGTCGCTTCCCTCCTTAAGACCTTCAGGGACTCCCTGTTCCCCTGGAGATAAAGCCCAAGTTGTAGCCTGGCCCTTCCTTATCGGTTCTCTTGCCACCATCCCATTGCGCCAGACCTCTCTCTTCCTCATTTGCATCCTCTGGGCCAGCCACGGTGAACCATGTGATGCTTCCAGAACAGTCCCAGCTTCCACCCCGTGGCAGATACGACTTCTCTGCTCAGAACCTTCTTCCTTCCCTATCCTGGCGTTCCTCCCTGGAGTCACTTCCAACGTTGCCTCCTCCAGGAGGCCTTCCCTGATCCACTCCCCGGCCCCCCACTCCCAGACTGGTTAGGCCCAGAAGTCCCCTGTGCTTCTGCCCTCACGGTGCCAGCCCTTGTGTTGCACGTGCCCGCCCCCATCTGTCCACCTCTCCCTCACCCAGCAGGCTGTGAGGCTCCGAGGGAGGGCCTGTGCTTCATTCACAGCCCTGTGTTCCCTGACAGGCTTTTAGGAAATGACTGGCTTCCAGCTGCAGAAGTTACCAAGATTCAGGACAGGGACACACACTCTTCTTTGGTTCAAATGGCCTCTTCTCACCCTAGTTCCGGGGCTATGGAACATGTGGAAGGAGTTAGACTCGCTCAGCAAAGCCCCTCGGGTGGGTGGCACTTCTGGCGTCCTTCTCAGCACCAGACCCTTGTCTCTGGCAGTGACATAGGGCACCCTGCCCAGCGCCCCCGTGCCACACTCTTCCCTACACTTCTTGTGCACGACAGCCACCTTGGGGCTTGGACTCGACCATCAGAGACGCTGGGGTGATTGGTCTGGGGCAGGTCCAGAGCATCAGCATTATTTCAAACACTGCCCAGGTGATTCTAAGAATGGGTAGCCAGCTTGAGAACCACTCACACCTAGTCATGCTACGGTGGCGGTCCTCGTCCCTGGTTGTGCGTTACAACCACCCAGAGAGTTCATAAGATTGCCCGTGTCCTGGACCCACCGTCCCTGACCCAATACATCAGAATCCTGGCCTCAGCACTGATTCCTACAGGACCTTCCTTCCCGCCTTCCTCCCCTCCCTCCTTCTCTCTTCTTGTTCTAGAAACACTTGTTGTGGGGCGCCTGGGTGGCACAGTCGGTTAAGCGTCCGACTTCAGCCAGGTCACGATCTCGCGGTCCGTGAGTTCGAGCCCCGCGTCAGGCTCTGGGCTGATGGCTCAGAGCCTGGAGCCTGTTTCCGATTCTGTGTCTCCCTCTCTCTCTGCCCCTCGCCCGTTCATGCTCTGTCTCTCTCTGTCCCAAAAATAAATAAACGTTGAAAAAAAAAATTAAAAAAAAAAAAAAAAAAGAAACACTTGTGCTTAACCGGTCCAGCTCTGGGACCGCTATGGTAAATCACACCCTGCCCCTCCTAGATGGGGGTTGTTCACTCAGGGACATTAGGAAGGGAAGGCCCTCTGTCCCCTTAAGGGGAATGTGTCCCATGGGCAGGTGTGCTGGGCCCTGCTCCAGCTCCCGGTGCTTCCTCCTCCTCACCGACCTGCTGCTGACTTGGGGACGTGCATGCTGGGCTAGGCAAAGAGACTGTCTCTGCCCAGTCAGGGCTTGGGATCGCACATGGTCACATTAGGATGGGGGCTTTCTGGGGGCTCCCCAAGACCCCGCATCGGGTCAGCAGTGGTGGCGGGCGGGGGGGGGGGCTGCACTTTGCCACGCATGAGGTCTACAGCTGCCCTTTGTGGGTGGCTGCGTCTGCAAGCATGTCTGGGTCTGTCTCACGCGCAGCTCTGGTGAGGGGATGCTAGCAGGACCTTAAGGTCCTTTTGAGGGACAAAATCAACCTGAACTCTGGGCACGTGTCTTTCAATCGGGGTAAAATTCGCATATAATATTAACTGAAGCAAAGAACTCGGGGCCATTCAACGCATTCACAGTATTGGGCAAACTACCACCTCTCCCTAGTTCCAAAACATTTTCGTCACCCCAGAAGGAAACTCGGTTCCCATGAGCTGTCACTTGCCACTCCCCTTACCCCCAGGCCCTGGCAACCACCGATCTGCATTCCGTCTCTATGCGTATGGACAGACGATGTGCTTCTTCATCCATCACTTGATGGACATTGGGGCTGTTTCTGCCTTTGGCTATTGGGAAATCTGGGCATTGAAAATTCTTTCCGTCTACTTCACACATCCGCTGACCAGGTATTCCTAGGTCCTTAACATTAGCTAGTGGCCTTGTACTCATCAAGTACTATCTTCAGAGTGTGTAAGGGGGTGTATGCGGGTTTGGGGCATCTCTCGCTTGCTCCAGGTTCCAGCCTCTGCTGGTATCTCCAGCTCTCTCCACATCTTACCCGAGTGCTTCTGGTCTGATCTCTGCGCTCCCCCACGCCAACCTTGGGCAGGAGGCTGCTGAGGGTTCAGCGTGCACCCGGAGGGGGTGCACAGTGCACTGTGCTGACGAGAGTTTAGAAGTGACTTTCACATGTCACCATCTAGAGCTACCTTTTCCTCCATCCTTTCACCACTTCTGACATCAGATGTGCGGTGGTGTTCCCACACCAAGTAATCCTCCAATTCTCGGTGGACGCTGAGTAGACGTCCTAGAATTTAGCTGGACTCTGACGCTGGCCGCTGGAGTTAGTGCAGACCACCCCCCCCACCCAAGGTTAAGGGCTCAGTCCCACAAGACTGCCCTAGTTCAGATGCGGGTCCCAAGTCCCAGGTTGCATCTGTACTCCTCACCGACTCGCCGTTCACCGGGGGCTCCTACAACCTCCTCTCCGGTTTTGATAATTTGCTAGAATGGCTTACAGAACTCAGTAAAGTGCTTTACTTAGTATTACTGATTTGTTACGAAGGATACAAACGAACAGCCCCCAGGGGAGATACACAGGGCAAAGTCTGGAAGGGTCCTGAGCACAGGGCATCTGTCCCCGCGTAGAGTACAGGATGAGTCGCACTCCCCCCATATGGACGCGTTCTTGTTCACCAACGTGGACGTTCTCTGAATCTCTTCAGTTAAGACTTTTATAGAGGTTTCGTTACATAGGCGTTATTGATGAAATCACTGGCCATCAGCGATTGAACTCAATCTCTCCCCTCCCCCGGGGGGCGAGGGGATGGGGTCGAAAGTTCCAACCCTCTAATCACTTGGTTGATTCCCTGGCAACTGACCCCTATCCGTCGGGATTTTCCAAAAGTCCCGTCGTTAACATAAACTCAGGTGTGGTCGAAAGGGACTTGTTATGAATCCTAAAAAACACTCCTTTCATCTTTATGGATCTGGGCTATTTCAGGAACTGGGCACAAAACCCAAATATTGGAACAAAAGATGCTTCTAGTACTCTATCATTTAGGAAATTACAAGGGTTTTAGGAGTTCTGTGCCAGGAACTGGGAACAAGACCCAACTATATATTTTTCTTATATCATCATAGCACACTGTCCTAAAACTTTATATACACACACAGCCACATAGACTTCCATCCCCTCTGTCCTTCCTGGTTTGGGAAGGAGATAGGATTGGGGACCCCTTAGGTTGATTTGATTTTTATCCTGAATCAAAGAAATCTTCTCTCCGTGAGAGGAATTCTGCCCTATTTCTGGGCCAACTGACTCAAAAGGCCACCAGCTTTTAAAAATAACATGAAAAAACATTCTGCTTGTGACACGAGGCACCCAATGTCGTGGGGGTTACCCTACCACTTTGTACACGGAGTGGGATGGGGTCAGCGCAAGCCTGGAGGGAACCCTGAAAGTAGACATTTACTCCTTTCTGATAAATCCTCACGGTGCCTTCAGTCTGTTTAGCGTTGTGTTATTTTTTTAAAGCTTGCTTGTAGATAATGGTTAGGAGCTGGGCTTTCAGTGTGAGTAATTTAGAGACGGTTAGATGCTTCTGAGCAGAGAAGGGACGTGCCCTGACTTAGACTTTGAAAGGACCTCTCAGGTTGCTGTGCGTGACTGCGTTGCCTGGGTCGAGGAGGCTGCTAGTCAGGGGCTGCTTTGGAACTGCACACGAGAGAATTGTTGCTGGCTTGGCCGGGTTGGAGATGGCCGGGGTGGTAAGAAGCTATCGGATTACGGATATGTCGGAAGGGAGAAACAGTAAGTTCCGCTGTAGATTGGATGTCAAATGTGAGAAAAGGAGTCAAGGATGACTCCCAGAGTTTTGGACTGAGTGGAGCTGGGGAAAAAGGCAGGAGGAGCAGGGGGTTGGTTTGGTAACGCGTCCACGGTGTGTCTGCGGTGCCTATGGCACGTCCAAGTGGAGGTGGAAGGGCCGTTGTGTCTGAGATGGGAATTCAGTAGTGGTAGGGAGGGTGGTGGTGGAGGAAGGCGGGAGCGCCGGAAGGGACAGGGGGCTTAAGGATCACCACCCCCCTACCCTCCGTGCACGTGCACACAATTAACAGGAAACGTAAACGGGGAGAATCACGCTTGGGCCGAGAAGGGGCTTCGGAGAGTATCTAGCAGACGGGGGAAACTGAGGCCCAAAGAGTACAGGCGCTTTTCTCCAGGTCACCCTGCAGGTTAGTGACGGAGTGAGACAGAGCACGTTCTCTGGGCCCCAGGCCCCTGCTCTTTCTGACGCGCCACGTGGCCTACAGCTCCGGAATTCGAAGGCGGCTGTGCGGCGGACGGAAGGCAGGGTGGGCTGAGGCTGGATGACTCCCAGTTTTGTGTTCCTCCAGGTCACCATTCTCGTCAGCCTGGCCCTCGCTTTCCTCGCCTGCATCGTGTTCCTGGTGGTTTACAAAGCCTTCACCTATGACCACAGCTGCCCAGAGGGATTTGTCTATAAGGTAAGGGGATTCTGGCAAGTGAGTGGCCCCCAGGTGACTGCCAGCTTCAGTCAGAGGGTTAATCGAGCTCACCCAAACTCAGGCAACCTCCCTGCAGACTTTTAAAATGGAAGATGCGTCACGCAAGGAGTTTCACGAAGGACTTGGCTTCCTTCCGGCAGGCCGTAGAGTTCTTCCTCCCAGATAGTGCTCTCCAGAGTCAGGAGTCCGGAGGTGGTCCCACTTTGGGGTGCAGGCCGGCGGTCAGGGAGAGCTCACTCCTGCTTGAGATAGGCTGGTCCCTCTACAGAAAGCTCGGCCCTGGCACCAGTCTTCCCGGTTTGATGTCTGATTCCCAGGTCCTGTGGTGGCCCCGTAGAGATGCGAGCACAGGGGGTGGGTGCTTTTGAGGTCTCCCTGAGTCCTACTGGTGGGCCCTTTGCCCTGCACCCTGCTCTGGGCTCCTTCCCTTGAAAAACCAAACCAGCTATGTGGCTTTAGGGCATCTCCTCGCCCCTCTGAGCCTCAGTTCTCTTGCCTGCAAAATGGGCTCCGGGAATACCTGCCCCCAGGATTTTTGTGAGGCCTTAAAGGAGAGAATTCAGGTAAAACCAGTTAGCAAAGGACCTGTTAGATGATGGGCTCTTGACAAATATTAGTTGCACTAAAGACAGAATCTGCTTTACAGCAAAATCAGGTGATAGAAATATTTATAAATTGCCATTTACCGAGTCCCTATTATAAGTCACACCCTTTCTTAGCTATTTGCATAAACATTACCTGAGTTGTAATGTGGCCTGGCCCAGGCCAGGTGACATCGCCTGGCCTCTGGCTGAGAACCCTATGTGGCGATGGCCCCCAGACGGGGGGGCCCCGGCGTAGGTTGGGTTGGAAGCAGTCTGCTGAGCTCCCCCTGACTCTGTCTCTCTCGTCCTCAGCACAAGCGCTGTATCCCGGCCTCTCTGGATGCTTACTACTCATCCCAGGACCCCAATTCCAGAAGCCGCTTCTACACGGTCATCAGCCACTACAGTGTGGCCAAGCAGAGCACTGCTCGGGCCATCGGGCCGTGGCTGTCGGCGGCTGCTGTCATCCATGAGCCCAAGCCGCCCAAGACCCAGGGCCATTAGAGGCCCACCCCCAGCCAGAATGGGGGGTGCGGAGGGGGACCCCCCCATTGGCTAAGCCAAGCTCCAGTTACAAGACACCACTGTACTCCTGGGATATGGGGGTGGGGGCGGGGCTGGGGTGGGTAGGGGGAGGGAACTCACCGAAAATATCGTGCACTGGAGTTGTCTGAATCGATATTTCTTTTTGTCTTTTGGTATTGTTGATTCGTCCCCAAGTCAGGATTATGTACAAAGGCATGTTTCGTGTTGATTGTTCCCATGTAAGATATTTTCAAAGCCACTGCTTATTACTTGTTAGGAAAATTTAAAAACAGGAAGGGAAACAAAATGAACAGAAAAAGAGTCAACTGGCTGGATCTGGAAGACGCTGACGGGCTGTAAAGAGCACAGCCTCTGGGCTTCTTAGCAGAGAAACTGTAGTTTCAGCATGGGGTTTGGAAGGTACCGAAAATGTGAGTGATGCAGGCTGGGGCTGTGTGGCTGGCCTCTGGTCTGCAGGAGAGGACTATGGGAAGTTAGGACCGGCCTAGCTGGAGAGAAGGGCTGATTTCGGCATTGGTAAGCCCGGAACACACACGACCCAAAGTGAGGAGCTCCCACCACCGGTGTGTTTGGCCAAATTAGCACAAATTGTCCATATGGGAATCTAAGCTAGCGCTCGGGCTGACCCAGGGAGCCCGGGGATGGATACAAGCAAACTCTGAGCAGCAGGCAGACGTTCTCTGTCTTTTTCTAGTGTTTCTAGATCTACACGTGGGTACTGCCTATGTTTAAGAGACAGCAAGGGTGGAGAGAGAGGAGAGGAGAGGAGAGGAGAGGAGAGGAGAGGAGAGGCGAGGCTGCGGGAAGAAAGAAGGCACAGGACAGGCAGATATAACATTCGGCCAACCTAGACCACATTTTAAAATTCGTGTTTGTTCTTCTTATGATAAGTCATAACCAGGAGCCTCAGGTGACAGCCAGGGAAACGTAAAGATAGGGGCTGCAGCAGTGCCAAATCAGTCCTCAGAGAAGCTGAAAAATGTGGACCGTCTTTTGCCCACCTGTTGCACTGACAGCCGTTGGACAAGCACCCAAAGTCCCCAATCTAGTTTCAGAAGCTCCTGGCTAGGGGGGCAGCATCTGGCATTGGCCGGGCCTCCTGCTGCCTGGGACCACTTCAGCCTGTGCCTGCTCCCACCCAGCTCTCCTGCAAAGGGTTCCGGGAGGCCCATGCTGAGGGAGGTGGCTCCAGGGCCAGAACTGGCTGGGAGAGTTGGTTATTCGAGATGCAGTACCGTTTCCCCATGAAGCGGTGACAGGCCGTTTAACGGGCATTTTCTCCTGGCTTGCTATGTTGCCGAAAACTTCGTACCCAACAGCCGGGTAATAACACTGGCATAGCTCAAACTATCCTGCCAAACGCGATCATCTGACGTTCCTCCTCCCACCACATCCCCTCCAGTCACCTGTAAATTCATTTGTCATCGAAGCGGAATAACAAATTGTCCCTAGCAACACCGCTGAGCGCTTTATAATTTTGTGGTGTATTTTTGTCCGTAGGCAGCAGAGGCTGAAGTATTTTTTGGTGTAACTCTTGAACTTTTCTGACAGGAAACAAATAAAGATAGATGTGTCTGAAAAGTCTTGACCTCCCTTTGCCACTTTCTTTGTCTTCGGGCTTGGTGAGCCTGGTGGGGGAGGGAAGATGCTGGGGCCAGAGTGGGCTCTGGGGGCAGAGTATCCTGTTAGGCTGGGGCTGGAAATGGGCTGTGGGGGGAAATCTCGGGCAGGCGGGCCCGGAAATGATGCTATGGTCAGAAGCTGGGGCTAAGAGATACACCTGGTCCCTTGTCTTACAGTGCAGCGTCCTTCACCCCTTCAGTATCAGCTGAGCACCCGTGGAGGGCCAGGCTGTGCCGGGCACGGGGCATTCAATGATGAATGATGCATAGTCACCGCCCTGACGTCTGGAGACAGACCCGGATATGGGCACAGATATGGCACAAGGCAAGTTTGAGGATGCCACTGAGATAATACCATTGGCTGTGAGCCAACAGCTTGAGGAAGGAGGTGATGAGTGATCACTGGGGTCCTTTGCCTAATTAGCTGTAGGGTTTATTATAACCACGGCAGGGAGGAGCTGGTGACCCCCATTTTACAGAGAAAGCGACTGAGGCTCGCTCAGAGGGATAAAGACCCTAGGGCCATAGCAGATGAGCTGGGATCCGAACCCAGGTGCGTGTGATTCCTTTGTCCTCCCCCCCACCCCAGCCCGCTTTTGTAAGACCTTGAGCAGCCCTGTCAAGGTTATAGTTCATTCCCCCCAAAGTCAAGTCACAGCTATCACAAAAGCAAACCGGCTCATTCTCCGCTGGGGCATCAGTGGGTAAGATTAAGAACAGCCAACACGTGGGGCTGTTGTTCACCTGGTAGAACATGCAAATCTTGACGTCAGGGCTGTCAGTTGGAGCCCCACGTAGGGTGTCGAGATTACTTAAAAGCAAAAAATCTTAAGGAAAAACAAAAGAATAGCCAGCACTTGGATGCCCCTTGCTGCGTGCCGGGTGCTAAGCATGTCATATAACCCTCCACCAGCTCCATGAGGTAAGGACCCCCCCCATCGTCGACGTCACTGTCGCCATGCTGACATCATCCTCCCCACTTTGGGATGGAGGAATGTGGAGGCACGGAGCCGTGCAGCACCCTGTACCAGGCCATGGGGTTAAGAAATGGCCGGGCCACGATTCTGACCCACAGGTTTTGGTACTGGGGTCTTAACCACGGTGCCCCTCGGCAGTAACTGCTCATCCCTGTACTTTGCTTGGTGGTTCGTGGTTTGTGTTCACGGCTCTTCTCAAACTTGGATGACCAGATATTGGAGGGAGAGACCGGGATTGACTCTGGGCAGAGTTGGAAGCTGAGGCTCCAAGCCCATTGCTAACACTGGGGATTGGGGCCATTCATGCATGCCTGGTGGGAAGGAGAAGGAAGATAGCAGGCCTCCTGCCTTTGGGGCTACACAGGCTGCTGAGCTCCGGCATTAGACAACCCTACCCGCACCCACAGAGCCCTGGAATTCAGCCTCTGTTCAGGGCACCGTGAAGCCAGGGCAGGGATCTGGGTTGGCATCCCACTCATCGAGGCAGGCTGACCATATGGCCAACGTGTAAACACCCGCTATTTTTTTCAATTACACAAAGTCAACTGAAGACTTAATGAACACATGTTCAAACATTCTGTCATAAATGGATTTGCCACTCCATCGCCTCAAAAAATAAGCCAAAGGCATCTTTTTTCTGGAATGAAGAGACTGTGAGTGTGTGACCGGAAAGAAGGGAGAGGATGAGAGATAGGAGACGGGGGACAGACACTTCTGGTTTTAGGGGCAACCCTGGGGCCATGTGCTATTCTTGGTGGAGTCACAGCTTTCCCAGCAGAGCAAAAAGGAGGCTACCTAACTCCTCCCACAATACCTAAGGAATGGGGAGATTAGTTCTAGAACAGTTAACCAGAGGGGTTTGTCAGGGAAAAGCAGCTCTGGGTTTTGGAGGATGGGTTTTTTTTTTTTTTTTTTTAATTTTTTTTTTTCAACGTTTATTTATTTTTGGGACAGAGAGACACAGAGCATGAACGGGGGAGGGGCAGAGAGAGAGGGAGCCACAGAATCGGAAACAGGCTCCAGGCTCCGAGCCATCAGCCCAGAGCCTGACGCGGGGCTCGAACTCACAGACCGCGAGATCGTGACCTGGCTGAAGTTGGACGCTTAACCGACTGCGCCACCCAGGCGCCCTGGAGGATGGGGTTTTGAGCACTGCTAGCTGATGGAGAGTTAGGGGAAGACAGGAAGTCATGATAAAACAGCACCTCGGTTCACAGAATAGGCTCCGTTTGTGGCTTTTACACACTTTTTAACCTACTCACCGACATTGGGAACCGCTCCCTGGAGAGGCACGCAGTTGACAGGGAGATAAGACAGAAGAGAAGGTGTGAAGGAAAGGTGGAGGGGAGAGTGTGACAGTGTGGGTGTCAGTCAGGGGTCCTTGGGGGAACCGGCTTTAGAAGTAAGCCTTGAAGGACGAGTTGCATTTTGTGAGAATTTATGAGTGTGGAGAGAAGACACCACTGAGCAGAGTGCTCCCCAGTAGCAGGAAGAGCACCACAGAGGTGTAGGGGAGAGACAGCTCTGGGCTGCTTCTCACAAATGCTCCTGGGATGTCTCCTCCTTGCCTGTGCCGGATGCAAAGATTAAACACGCACAGGAAGTAGGGGCTGCTCCCCTGGGGCTCCCGACCCAGGCTGGGGGGGAGGGGAAGGGACAGGCATGAAGAGACAATTGCTGCACCTTGGGGAGAGGCAGTGATGGCACCAGGATATTCCCAGCTGTCAGTCACCTCAGGAGACATTTAGGGAGACATACATTTTTCTGGAAAATCGAAAGACTACCTGTCAGAACTGCTGTTGATCAACTTATCCTGCTCCCCTCACCCCTACGTTGTGTTCTAATCTGACTGGGGCATCACGTGGAAGGAAAAGGAGGAGGAGGAGGAGGAAGAGAAGGAGGAGGAAGAGGAGGGGGAGGAGGAGGAAGAGAGGAAGAAGAAGAAGAAGAAGAAGAAGAAGAAGAAGAAGGAGGAGAAAGGGAAGGAGAAGAAGAAGAAAGAAATCCCTGACAATTTTTCCAAGAAGCACACATCACCATCTCTTTAGAAAAATAGAGCTCCTGAACAGTTGAGGCGGAAAAAAAAAAAAAAAAGACTGGTTTCCATGGCAACATCAGTGTTGTTCCCCATAGATCAGACTCAAATCTGGCACAGCCGGGTGTTTATCTGATTCTGCCCTTTTGTCAGAAATGGTCTGTTTCTGAGAATCCAGACCCAGAGTTCATTAGTCAAAGTTGCCCTCAAAGATGGCCACCCCCTCTCCAGACACTCTCTACCTCTCTCTCTCTTCTCTCTTTGTCTTTCTCTGTCTCTGCCTCTCTGTCTCCTTCCAAGGGAAGGATGTCCAGAGGCTGTGGACTGAATTGCTGTAATTTATATTTCAACTCAAGGTCCCTGGTGAGTGCTGTGTTGGGTGTGGGTGGGCATGTGGGAGAGGGGAAATGGAGTCCCTGGGAGGGGCGCTGCCCTTCCTGGATCTGTGGCCTTCCTCCCTCTCAGCTTCAGCCTCCCCATCTTTAAAATGGAGACAATAATGGTACCTAACTTACTTTGCCAGAACTCAATGAAATATTTAAAGATTTACCTATTTGCATTCAACAAATTATAGCTACTTTATCTGGAATAACCTCCCCAGTCAGCCTCAGTTCCCTCATTTGTAAATTGGAAATATTTATAAATAACCCCTCCCCCTAATAAGATTGCTATGGCTTAAAATAAGGCAGTTCTGTGAAGTGCCCATAACACAGAAATTGGTTACCTCCCACCTGCCCTTAGGAAGTTCATGGGCACCGCCCCCTCCTTCCAGGCATCCTTTACATGATCACCCCAGATGCCTTAACACAGACCACATGTCCTCATTTTCCTCATGTCTTCCAATAATTTTTTTTATTAAAATGATTTTTAATGTTTATTTTATTTTTGAGAGAGAGGGAGAGAGAGAGAGAGAGAGAGAGAGCAAGTGGGGGAGGAGCAGAGAGAAAGGGAGACACAGAATCCAAAACAGGCTCCAGGCTCTAAAATGTCAGCACAGAGCCTGACGCAGGGCTTGAACTCATGAACCGTGAGACCATGACCTGAGCTGATGCTTAACCGACTGAGCCACCCAGGTGCCCCTCCGATAACTTTTAATTTATAAATTCAGTTACACAAATATATCATTTTAATGATAACATTAATTTAGGCAATTTTGATCAAACTCTTTACATGTATCAAAAAAAAATAACCATCCTACAGATTTTATTCAGATTTCACAAGTTTTCTACTAAAATTCTTTTTCTGTGCCAGGATATGTTCCAGGACCCCATGTGGTAGTTAGTTGTACCTGAGCCTCCGTCGATTTGTGACAGTTCCTCAGTCTTACTGTCTTTCACGACCTTGACACTTTGAAGACTGCGGGTCAGGTATTTTGTAGATTGTCCTTCAGTTTGGGTTTGTCTGATGTTTTCCATGGTTACATGGAGAATATGGATTTGGGGGAAGGATGACACAGACGAAATCTCCTGTTTTCAGAGCATCACCTCAGGGGGTGGGTGATAGTGATCTTACTCCTGGTGATGTTAACCTTGATCTTCAAGTTTAGGTGGTATTTGTTGGGCAGGTTTCCTCATTGTGATGTTACTATTTTTCTCTTTAATTAGTAAAAATTTGGGGAAGGTACCTGGAGAATATACAAATACCCTGTATGTCCTTAAACTTGCACAAACTATTTTTAGCATTCATCAGTAGATCCTGCCTGCAGCAATTGTTACTGGAGTGTTCTAATAGTCGTTTTTTATTTCCCTCATTTCTTCTACATTTATGAATTGGGATTCTTCTGTAAGAAAGGGTTGTCCCTTCTTCTCATTGATTTGCTGATTCAATCATTTATTTATATTATTATGGACTCAGATATTTATTTATACTTTGGGTTATCATCAAATACTATCATTATTTATTTTACTGCTCAAATTGTTTCAGGTTTGTCTTTGGGAGTGCTTTCAGGTTAGCTCCCATGTTCTTTAAATATTTTTTTTTTTTTGGTACTTCCTTATTTTCTGGCACCACGGATGTTCCAGGCCCATTGTGTGTTTTCCCTTTCCCAGATCTGGAATCAACCATGTTTCGAAGGAGCCCTGGTTCCCTCTTTGAGGAGTGGTGTTTAGCAACCAAGACCTGGGTATTGTGTGAGCTTATTGCTAGAGGGGTGTCATTGTTTCCAGACCTTCTCAGCAGGCAGGGTTTGGAAATCATAAATGTATCATAAATCATGTATACACCTCTGTCTCTCTTTTTGTCTATCGTCTACCATTTATCCATCTATAAAAATCAAACACGCATAAATTTATTTTGCTAACTCTGTTTCTCATGCAGAACCAAAGGGTTCATTCTAGCGTCCCCCACCCCGCCCCCCGCTTGCTTGCTCGCTATCTCTGACAGTGGAAAATATGATGTCATTATCTACTATGTATTTACTTACTTATTTGTCTCTAGTATACAGGTAAATTCATTTTAGATACATGCATTTTTTTGACACTTAGCATTTCTAACATCACTAGAGAGTTTTTGAATCGTTAACTTTGTGTTTGAGAGTCTGTCACTTTCCTTTGTGTTTAATTGTAAAGACTCACAGATAGAGCCATTTGTTTTCTGAACGTTAACACTTTTGGAGGTCAATGCCTTGTGTTATAGTGAAGCTCGGTTTCCCAAGGCCTCACCAGTGACAGTAATGATGGGATCTTATTAACGACAATACCTTAAATGTCCTGAACACATGCCTCCATCTGCTCATGGAGGATTCCAGCTCCTCTTAAAGACCTTCCTCCCTGGCCCAGGTGGAGTCTCACATGTGCTTGAGACCAGATGTGAACCTGCTGGGTTCTGCTGGTCTGCTGAGCCCCACGGATGCCCCAGACGTTCTTAGACACTGCTGGACAATGTCACAGATACCTTAGAGTCCATGTGGTTTCGTTTCCTCAGGCTCTGGTGAGGTAAGGGAAGACAGTGTTCCTTTGAATTTCTCTCTATTACCAGGGGCTCAGCTTGTGCCTCTAGAGCCCTATAGAGCTTTCTTTATTCCTTTATTGTACCCTCAGCATTCCTACCTCCTCTGTGCCTTACATGGGACCACTGTGTGAATCCACAGGGATTGCACTGAAAGACAAATGGGAGTAACATGCTTGGGTGGGAAGGAGATGACCGCCACCCTAACTCCTCCTATCTGCACCTATAGCAGGCTGTCAATCAATTGCATCTCCCTTTCTCCCTGGGCCCTGTTGCAGCCAAGGAATCTCTCCTTATACCAGTTTGCCATACTTCCTCTATTGCTCAATTTGTTATTGTTGGTGACGGACATTGCTGGCTCTCCAAAACATGCCCTGACCCCATGGTAGAGCGTGGAGTTATCCCTAAGAGGGCCCTGACGGACTGATGAGGGATCGTCTGTCCCAGCCCACCTTGTTTCCAAGCTTGATGGCAGACTAGTGTTCACCATTCAAATGTGAGTGAAAGCGATGTGTGCCACTTCTAGGTTGGCACGTAGAAGCAGGTGATGGGGCTTCTCTACTCTCTTCCCTCCCGTTCCCCCCTCCTCTGCAACATCTTGAAGCCAAGGACTCTCGGGCTTTGGAATAATGGAAGGAGCCTGGATTCCTGAATCTCCATGGGGAAGAGAGCCACCTGCCTATACCGGGTTATTACATGAACGAAAAACAACTTTTATGATGTTATTAATGGAATTTTAGGTTTCATTATAGACAGCATTGTCCAGACCAAAACGCAAAGAAGTCCATTTTCCATCTGGACCCCATCTCTTGTTTCAGGTTGATTGTAACAGTGGTGAGGCCTTACACGGGGCTGGGCTCATGGCCAGCTCCGTGATCCTTCAGATGAGCAGTCTCCAGAAAACTCCTCAGCCTCCGACCTCTCTCACCCATCATGCACATTCTAGTTCAGGCTTCAGGATGCAGTTCAGGCATCACTTGTTCTGTGAAGTCTTCCCATCTCTCCCAAACTGGGTTGAATCCTCCCCTGCATCACAGAGGTACACAATCTATTTTTATGATCAAATGACTTGTCTGTGAACTCCTGGGCGGATGATTAAATCAATGGATGAAAAAAGTCTCTGTGTCAATAACTCCTCTAAGTGTCCGTCCCCGGTGCACATCTTCTCCCTGAGAATCACACTCACATACACCTCTTCCTGCTGATCTCTAACTGAATACCCTTGCCTGCACCTCAAACTCAGTATGTCCCTCAAAACCTTCATTGTATTTTACCCAGATACGCTTCACTTTTCACAGCCCTTAAACTGGGTGATGACTTCATCAACTACTTAGCTTTCCAGACTGGAAACCGAGGTATCACTTTAGATGCGTCCTCCCCACCCCGCCTCCGCTGCCGCCCAAATCAACCAACATTTGGTCAGCTGCTAAGTTCTGCCCATTCCACTTTCAAAGTATGACTCGAGTATGCCCCTTCACCTGCCAGAACCTGAGATCATGACCTCCTCACCTCTTGTCGCACAGCCTCACTGTCTCCCTCCACCCTCTCAAGGGCTTGCATTGACCCTATCATTCACCTGCCTCCAGTCTCTTTTGGGCTCTTCCTGGCCCTCAGGATCAAATCCGGGCTCCAAAAGCCATCGCAGTCTTAACCCTGGCTCCTCCTACCCCCTCGTGTCTTCTGTGTATGACCCTCCCTTCCTACCCCCACTCAGTCCCACCAAACTGGCCCTTCATGGATGGCACCCACAGCCTCAAATGCCCTTTCATCTGGGATAATGTTTTGATTTGATTTTTTCCCCTTTCTCCTCCTCACCACGCCTGAGTGAAATAGGCAAATGTCTTTGTGTTCATTGTGTGGGAAAGGGATATGGCAGGGAGTAAAGCAGAAAGTGCCTTCCTGACCTTCTTGCTTTTGTTTCCAAAATCTATACCACCGAGGGGAGATAGTTCCTGCATACAGATGAAGTGTCTTGAAGAAACATGGAGAAAGATTTGTCTTAGTCCAGAAAAAAGGATCCTCTGAGCTGAAGGGAGCAGACGATAGAAGAGATAGTTCTGTGGGTCATGGAGAGGAGGGAGCCCTGCATACCACTTACCCCCACCAAGGGTGACCCCCTCCCAGAGGAATGGCTATGGTGGCATGTCCAAGAGGATGGATGGGCCTTCAAAGACTGGAGGCAGCTCAGAAGACGCCTGAAAGAGGCCATGGAGACAGGCACACTTGTTGCTAAGAGATGCCTGAGATTCCAGAACCAAATGCCTCAAAGGACTGAGGTTATGTCTCTTGCTAGCCTAGCAGACTGGGGGCTCAGATAAGAATGTAACTGAGTTTGGGGGAAAAAAAGAGGGAGATCTTGTCCACTTGAATTTACAGAGTGAGGTTCACACTCTTTTTAAACAATTTTTAAAAATAGTTATTGATTTATTTTGAAAGACAGCAAGCAGGGAAGACACAGAGAGACAGAGAGAGAGAGAGAGAGAGAGAGAGAGAGAGAGAGAATCTCAAGCAGGCCCCATGCAGCCAGCACAGAGCCCAGTGTGGGGCTTGTACCCATGAACCATGAGATCATGACCTGAGCTGAAATCAGGAGCCAGACGCTAAACCAGCTGAGCCACTCAGGTGCCCCAAGGTTCACGCTCCTTCTGCCCTTCTCACCATTTCCATCTCTTCAGTGTTTATGTGCTCACTCTGCAGGAGATTTTCTCCGAGTTAGCCCGTCTCCTGGGCCCTCACTGCATCTCGTCTATCCTTCTAGTGTATTACTTATTTTAGAATTGTTGATTCACTCCGTAGAATATGTGCTAGGTGTTATCATTATCATTTCAGTTTACGGATGAAGAAATGGAGGCTCAGAGAGGTAAAGATGGGGTTTGAACCTGCCCTGCTGCTCCAGCTCCTGGGTTCGGACCTTTGAACCCCTGTGTGCTGTCATTTGTGTCTGCCCTCGCCAATCCGCCGTCCTCCCCCCTCCTCACAGCCTCTGCCCTCTGGCTTGGAGGCTCCCGGGTCCTCCTCTCCTGCAGGACAGAGAGCATCCACTGACTGTCTGTGGGGCTGAGCTTTTCCCCTGGCAGCTTTTTTTTATTTTTTACTTTTATGTTTTTAAATAGACGTCACGTCCAGCTCGGAGCGCAACACAGGGTTTGACCTCGCGACTGTGAGATCAAGACCTGAGCTGAGACCGGGAATCAGACACTTACCGGACTGAGCCACCCAGGCATCCCTCCCCCTGCAGCTTTAAACAAACACATGTGATTAGGAGGATGTATCTCTTCATGTTGGCAATTTATTCCGTTCTATGCAAATTGTCCAACTAATTGATAAAGAAAAAACAATGCAATTCGGACCAGTGAGCTTTTGAAAGAGAAAATGAAGGAGCAAATCAGTGGCATCCAAAGAGTCCTGGGCTTGAGTCTGAATCCCAGCTCCACTGGCTTCTGCTCTTGGGACCTCGGGCAGGTCATATCGCCAGTCTGAGTCTCACTTTCCTCATCTATGAAGGGAACGTGCTGGTCCCTACTTCACAGCGCTGCTGGGAAGGTCATTTAAGAAAGTATCCAAATGGTTTGGGAACTCCAAGATGCTATGGAAGGAGCAGTATGGGAGGGAAAAGTTCTTGACATGCAATTGCAGAAAAGCCCGTCAGGGGTCTTTGCATTCTCTTCAAGTCTGTAGAGCATACGGTCAACAACGCCGGAAACTCAGGGAGTCGTGACGGTACTCAGGTCTCGTAGACTCTGTTGCGGCTGAAGTGTGTCTGCCACCAAAAAGGTATGCTGAAATCTCAGCCCTTGGCACCTCAGGATGCCTTATTAGGAAATAGGGTCCGTACAGAGGTAATCAAGTTCAAATGAGGTCATTAGGGGGCGCCTGGGTGGCTCTGTCGGTTAAGCGTCTGACTTCAGCTCAGGTCATGATCTCGCGGTCTGTGAGTTCGAGCCCCTCGTGGGGCTCTGTGCTGACAGCTCAGAGCCTGGAACCTGCTTCGGATTCTGTGTCTCCCTCGCTCTCTTCGCCTCCCCCCACTCATGCTCTGTCTCTGTCTCAAAAATAAATAAATATTAAAAAAAGAAAAAAAGCGGGCCCTGATCCTGTATGACTGGTGTCCTTCTAAAAAGGGGGAAATTTAGATGCAGAAACATGGGCTCGGGGAAAACACCTGGTGAAGACAGAGGAACAGAGTCATGCATCTGGAAACCAAAGCTGCCTGCAAAGCGGCAGAAGCCAGAGAGAGGCCTGGGCACCTTCTCTCTCATGGCCCTCAGAAGGCAACGACCTCGCCAGCTCCTTGACCTCAGACTTCTAGCTCCAGAGCGGTGATTTTCAGCCCCTTGGCCTGCGGTTTGGGTCAACAGCGGCCCTGGCCGACTCATCGAGGCCCCAGAGGCTGTGCTCTTTTCTCTAAGCTGCACGCCACAACCGTTCGCTGTGTGCTTGTTCTAATAAATGAACACGGGTTTGAGTAAATCTATCCGATTCAGCGTCAGTCCCCTGAGCCATGTGCCAGGTCTCTGCTAGGAACTGGGGAGCCAGTGACTCCCGAAATGCAGACCCCCACCACCTTCAAGGTGATGGCGACGGATGCCAAGCACAGCTCCAAAGCGATGCCCTCCATTCTTTTAAATTTCCCGCAACCACTGGGGCAGTGCCCAGGCCTGGAGCAGCTGCTGGGGACTTGCAGAGGGGAGCCCCCGGCTTCCGCCACAGCCTCTGGTGTCAGGCGTTTCACAGCGTGGTGGTGGGGACAAGCACCCCCAGATGCTAACAACCTCCTCGCGTCCACAGGCACACATCCACGGCCGCCAGCCCTGAACTGGCCAGGAGAGAGAACATAGGAGTGAAACGAAACTTCATTTGGACTGGATGAGCTGGAAACAAACTCTCTCACTCACGTCTTTGCTGTTAGCTCTCCAACGCCTTTGCAATCAGGAGCTAGATAGAATAGCATCAGCAATTTGGGCTTGGCATCAGCAATTTGGGCTTGGCATCAGCAAAGGTACTTGGCACGTAATTGCCTTTGGAAGGAACACGGAAGGAAAGCTTTTAAAGTCATTGTTGTGCTTTTAAAGTCATTGTTGTCATTTTCTCCCGAGTGAGAGGTGGTGCTTTTCATTAGTTGTTCTCTGACCCCTTTCCTCAAGCAACCCCGGGGGAAGCCCGGTGGGGCTCGGTTCAGGCCAGCTCTAGGCCGGGCCGGTCTCCTCCGCCCTTGCCCGGCGATGCCCGGCTGGCTGCTGCCGTAGGGGGAGAGCAGGCCTTCCAAGGGAAGGACGACAAGGGCGTTTGGGACTCAGCCTTTGCCATTGGCTTGGGCTTCGGCCTGCAGCACCTTCTTACAACTCTGGGAAGAAAGCCTCTTTCAACTGAGGCCTGGAAGTTATGTATGTCCGAGAGGTGGGCCTGAGAGTCTGCTCCTCTGTGATAGGTCTGTCTTTGATCCAGGCCTATTAGACAGCTTTCCTGTGGCCAATTGAATCTTTTGCAAATACATTTCTTTTTCCCAAAGCGAAGGGACAGTTTTGTTAGTTTTATTTCATTTCTTCCCCCTGCAACAATGAAGCAGGGAGAAGTCAACACGCCAGATTTCCTTCTCAGAAGGGCACGGTGTTTATGTGGAAGAAACACCTTGAGCAAGCAGCTTGGATGGATGACAGGTGACATTCCAAGACACAGGGCTTCAAAATATTTCACTCCAAGTCCCCTGAAAACAATAATAATTTAAAAAGCTTCGTTTTCCCCTGTACCTTTTCAGGTTGATATGTAAATCACAAGTTTAAATAGTCGTAAAAGATGCTGCTTACTATTTATTGTATGCTAAGTATCTGCTTTAAATATATTTCCTTTGGAACGTTGAAGCTGCACATTTAAGCTTTTCAGTTTTGAAAACCTGTCTGCTGCCTTGTCTAAATGGCAAGGCCATTTATTTAAACTATCAGCCAAATCAAACTGTCAGGAAGCATCTGACTTCACCACTTCGTTGAAAAAACTGAACCCTGACACGATCGCCCTTCTGAACTCCAGTTCTAAGTTGGACAGACAGACACACAGAGAGAAAGACAGACAGGTAGATATACAGACGGAAATAGACCAATAAACAGTTGAATAAAGCCAGAAGGAAGCCCCGTAAGGAATTTCTTCACTGAAGGTCTTTGCTTTGCTAAGGGACTCTCCCCCTAGAGCTGTTGTCTCAAATCTTTCCCTCCATTTGGGCCTGGCAACCTCGGCCCCCTGTGGCAAAGCATTACAGTACTAATTATGATGGAAGGGAAGCAAGCCTTTCTTCTGTTAGGTGCAGGACAGGGTTTTGTAAAAGGGGAGGTGGGAAAGGAGAACAGAGACCCTACAAGCTGGTGGGGAGCCCATTTTGGAAGGTTGTGCTTTTGCAAGCTGAAAATCTGGCAACCGGTTCCCTAAAGCACATCCAAGTCTTTGTGCACTCCCAGGGCTCCGCTCCCCCAGTTGGAAGATTCCCAGATAGTACAAGGAGAAAAAGGGATTGATGACAATTTGCGAAGAGGTTCACAGACGCATGGAGAGGGCTGGAGACCCCAACTCCGGGCTCAGCTCCCTGGCCAGCGCTCAAAACCATGTTGAAGGGAGTCCCGATAAGGAGGCCAAATGCAAGGACTCCATTCACGGCAACAGCTGTAGGGCAGGGAAGGAACGGAGAAGCAGTGCTGTAAGAGTCTCCTCTCTCAGCCCGTACTATCCCTCCCACCCCCCACCCGGTATGAAAGAGTTCAGACATTTTCAGAGTTAAGAAAAGAATGCACTGGCATGACCGTTAAAATAGTCCACATTTGTAAGTCTTTTTGGTTCCAAGAAATGACTGTCTAAAGAATGGAGCCCTCTCTCTCTGAGCTCCGTCTTGTGTCCTGGTCAGAGTTTCGGGTTATTCGAGACAGACACGGAAGATCAAGGTTAGGCTGCATTATAAGTTTTCTTAGAAGAGACATGTTTGTGATTTGGGAGGTGCTTGTCCAGCCTCTGTCGCCCTGCCCCAGAATATTGCAAAGTCCTCTCAGTCAGTCACCTGCCTCCCGGTCGGTCTCGTTTTCTTCTTCCAGCCCGACTTCCTCAGAGGCCACCAGAGCGATCTTCCTTTTTCGGAATCTTAAGAAATTGTTGGGGGGAATATACACTGATGCAACCACTTTGGAAAAAGTTATGGAAGTTGTTTTTTTTTTTTTTTTAATGGCACGAAACATAACCCTAACTGCGCGGTCAGCAATGGCACTCTTCAATATGAAGGCACATGTCTACACAAAGACTCGTGTAAGACTCTCCATAGCAGCATTTTCCACAATGGCCAAAACACGGGAAAGAGCCCAGATGTGTGTCAGTGGGAGACTGGGTAGCGGAACCGTGACGTCTCCACATGATGGAACACCACTAGGAAACCAAAGGAAGGAACACTGGTCTATACAATAACGTCGATGAAAACCGGAAGCATGATAGTGTGTGAAAGTAGCTTGCCTCCGAGAGTACAGGCTATATGGGGCACCTGGGTGGCTCAGTCAGTTAAGTGTCCCGCTCTTGATGTTGGCGCAAGTCATGATCTCACAGTTTGCGAGTTCCAACACCATTAGCACATAGCCTGCTTGGGATTCTCGCTCTCTCTGCCCGTCCCCCCACTCACCTGTGCCCTCTCTCTCCCTCAAAAAAAAAAAAAAAAAAAAAAAAGAGTGCAGACTATCAGATTCATTTACATAAAGTTTTTCAACAGCCCAAACTAATCTGTAACGATAGAAGTTAAGACGGGGGGGGGGGGGGGGAGAAAAGAAAAGAAAAAAAAACCCTTTACAGCACTCATAGAAATAAATAAACATATGATTTTTCTATTTATATCAATTAATGGGCAATATATTAATAAATATATAAATAGTGAAAAAACAAAACAAAACAAAAAGACAGTGGCTGCCCCTGAGGGTGGGTGGGTGTGGAGATCGAGGGGCAAGGAGCACGAGGAAGGTTCTGGGGTGATGTGAGTGTTCTGTCTTGACGCCTGCTTGCGTTTCACAGGGGCGTCATTTGTCAAAACCCGTCAGCAGGTACTTGGAAGATTTGTGCATTTCGCCGTATGAAATTCTACCTCACAATACATAAAAGAACTGTAAATGGATATTGAACACTGGTTGATGACACGCATGCTGAAACGTTTGGGAGGGAGTGTACTTTGAAATGCATGAAAGCTAAGGTAAGATAGGGACCGGATGAAGGGTGGAGAGATACGTGATTAAGGAAACGCGGCCAAGCGCAGGTTACGTCTGGATGGTGGGCGTGGCTCCTCCCCGTATGGGTCCTTTAAGGTAGGCTTGTCTCCAACGTCATTCTATGCCCAGGGCTCAGCACAGTGCCCGCTTTGAGCGGCTTCTCAGGCATTTTGCTCATTGGGTCACCATAACAATCTGATGAGGCATGGCTCACCCGAGGTTACAGATGAGAAAACAAAGTTTCACCTGTCAAGTCAGATAGTTGGTTAGAGGTAAGCCTGGGTTGCAGCCCGGGGCTCCGCCCCCAGCATGCATATTCTAATCATCTCCCCGAGCCCATTCTTTCAGAGGGCAGTAGCTATTTTAAGTTCCGCTGGCCACGTCCAAAAGTGTTCCCTGTTCTCCAGCCACGGACCACGAGGACTTCACAGAGGCTGGCTGACTTTGGTGTAGTATGCTTTGCGCCCTGACCTGCCACCTGCTCTTTCTCTCCTAAACATTTTGACTTTCAGACAGTGACTCTAACGGATTGACTCGTGTCCCCCACGAGTTCATGGGTTTAAGTCCTAACGCTGAGAATCTCAGAATGGGACCTTATTCGGAAATAGGGTCTTTACCAATGACCAACTTACAAGGAGGTCATTAAGGTGGGCTCTAATCCAAGGTGACTGGTTTCCCAGTAAAAGTGGGAAACGCGGACACAGAGACAGACATGGCCACAGGAAGATCGCCACGTGAACGTGCAACAGAGATCAGAAAGATGCGCCTACAAGTCTAGGAATGCCGAAGATTACCGGCAAATCGCCCAGAAGCCGGGAGAGAGGCGGGGAATACGTTCTTCCTCAGAGTCAACAGAGGGAACCCACCCGCCTTGACCTCAGACTTCTGGCCTCTGGAACTACAAGACAATAAATTTCTGTGGTTTAAGCCACCCTTCTGTGGTATGCGGTTACAGCAGCCTTAGCAAACTCACATCGCATTCTTAGTCCCAGGCCATTTTATTCTGGGACTTGTTTTGAGAGCCATCTCTCACACGCACTCCAGGGTGCAATACTGTACGTTTAGCTGAGTCCTTAAAGACGATATGGCTTAGGGGCACCTGGGTGGCTCAGTCGGTTAGGCGTCCGACTTTGGCTCAGGTCATGATCTCAAGGTCCGTGAGTTCAAGCCCCGCGTGGTCGGGCTCTGTGCTGACAGCTCAGAGCCTGGAGCCCGTTTCAGATTCTGTGTCTCCCTCTCTCTCTGCCCCTCCCCTGTTCATGCTCTGTCTCTCCCTATCTCAAAAATAAATAAACGTTAAAAAAATTAAATAAAAAAAAAAAGACGATATGGCTTAGAAATATGCTCCCAGAGAAACTTGACTGATAGCATAATGAGGGCCAAGGGAAGACCAGATTTCATTTATAGAGATGTATTTTCCAGGTGACCTTTCAGGGATCTTTCTGTATATGATGCCCTCCCAGAAAGTTGCTGGGACTGAAAATGAAACTGCTTAATAAAACTACAAAAGTATCTCTACATTATGCTACATATCAACATGTCTGTAGAAAAAGTAGTTCATGCTCATTTAAAACAGTGAGGCTTAAAAGGTGAATGGCATTTTTCCCCTCACCTAAAGGGAAAGGATAAGTCACATTCTTTTCCTCTGTCCTCTTTTGCTTCCTTCTTTCCCTTCCTCAGCCCAGCTCCTATAACATGTCCAGCCCTGTGCTAGCTGCTCGTGACAGTATACGGAAGACTGTCCACACAAGATTCATGTATCCATTCCCTGGTGCAAAAAAGCAGGCATTGAGCTCTGGACTACATTTCCCAGACCCCCTTGTTTCTAGGAAGGGTTCATATGATTGAGTTCTGGACAACAGAATATGGGAGGAAGTGATGTATGCCAATTTCCTGTGAGCTCGGTTCTAATTTTATTTTATTTTATTTTATTTTATTTTATTTTATTTATTTTATTTTATTTTATTTTATTTAAATTTAAGTTAGTTAATATGTGGTGTAGTATTGGTTTCAGGAGTAGAGTTTAGTGATCCATCACTTACAAAAACACCCAGCGCTTATCCCACCAAGTAACCTCCTTAACACCCATCACCCATTTAGCCCATCCCCCCACCCGCCTCCCTACCAGCAACATTGTTTGTTCTCTGTATTGAAGAGTCTCTTATGGTTTGCCTCCCTCTCTGGTTTTATCCTATTTTTCTTCCCTTTCCCTATGTCCATCAGTGTAAGCTCAGTTCTTAATAAATTAGAACAACTGTCCCTTAACTTGCAGATACTTCACTTTGTTATGATGCTTTTAGTTGCAATGATCAGAAACCTATTATCAGACATAGATGAAGGGGAAAGAAAATAAAAAGCCTATCAGGGGACAGAGAAGGGATTCATTAGAACTCTGGCTTTTAAAAATACCGCTGATACAGGGAGGTGTTTTAGGAGATTGGAGAAAAGGTATTAAATGACATTGAATCACACTAAGAAAAGGTTACTGTTTTTGTATATCTCTATAAATCCTGATTACATTAATAAGGAAGTCTTGGGGTGCCTGGGTGGCTCTGTTGGTTGAGTGTCCGACTTCGGTTCAGGTTATCATCTTATGATTCATGAGTTCGAGCCCCTCATTGGGCTCTGTGCTGACATCTCAGAGCCTGGAGCCTGCTTTGAGTTCTGTATTTCCCTCTCTCTCTCTCTGCCCTTCCCGCTTGTACTCTGTCTCTCTCTCTCTCTCTTAAAAATGAATAAAACATTAAAAAACAAACCATAAAAATACAAACGACAGGCTGAGTAAAGATTTTTTGCCGTATTCCATTTCAACCAATCACTGGAACATGTGCTATGTAAAGAAATCCTACAAACCAATTAAAGAAAATACAGAACTCAGGATATAGGGCAACGAGATGAACATTTCCTTCATAGACGGGGAATCCCAATGGCCGAGCCATATGCGAAGAAGGGCTCAGTCTCACCATCAATGGGGGAAACGGAAGTGAGAACAACACTATGACGATCAATTTGTATGATTAGTGCGGCAAACATCGGTAAGCGAATAATTCCAAGTGCTGGTGAGGATGTGGGCGACCAGAGCGCATGGGCTTAGAAACAAGAGCCCAGCTCGGGCGGAGTCTTGGAGAGTGATCTGTAGCACGTAGCAAAGTTAAGGATGCATGTGCCATGTGTTGGCAGTTAGTACGTCGCTGGGTATATAGCTCAGCTTGGTTCTTTCCAAGGTCTGCAGGGGAAACATGTACTAGGATAGTCATTGCTAGGATCTGTGTGGAAGGGGAGGCGAGAATCTAAGGCAACCTGGGTGCCCATTAGGGGCAAACACAGGTCAGAAGTGCAGTGGGTGCACACTGCGAAATACTACACAGGAGCCAGGTGCCGCAAGACAGGTGCATATCCCGCTGCATGGAAAGATCTCCCTGCAATGAAACTGAGAGAGAGAAGGGAAACCTGATGGGGTTCACAGCACAATACTATTTTTTTTAACGTTTATTTATTTTTGAGACAGAGAGAGACAGAGCATGAACGGGGGAGGGTCAGAGAGAGGGAGACACAGAATCTGAAACAGGCTCCAGGCTCTGAGCTGTCAGCACAGAGCCCGACACAGGGCTCGACCTCACGGACCGCGAGATCGTGACCTGAGCCGAGGTCAGCCGCTTAACCGACTGAGCCACCCAGGCGCCCCAGCACAATACTATTAATTTAAGTTGAAACACATTCCCTCCAAAGCAACACGACTTGGCTGGCAAGAATCAATGCACAGCTAAGGCCATATGAGACACATCAGACTGGGGGCCAAGAGGAGTAATGTTAACAAAGAATCGGGAGGAAAGAGAGAAATGTAAAATAAAGAAAAAGTAAACGATCAGCAAGATGTCTGACCACTGGCCTGGGTGGTGTTTAAGTTAGGTGGTGTGTATGGGACACGGCTGGGAGAGAGGACCCAGTTAGGGCACCATGATAATAGTCCAGATGAAGGAAAAGAAGCCTTGAACTAAGTAAATAGTAAGGCTGGAGCGATGGCAACTGACTTTTTATGAATATAATTTATTGTCAAGTTGGCTTCCACACAACACCCAGTGCTCATCCCAACAAGTGCCCTCCCCAATGCCCATCCCCCACTTTCCCCTCTCCCCCACCCCCCATCCACCCTCAGTTCTCTGTATTTAAGAGTCTCCTGTGGTTTGCCTTCCTCCCTCTCTGTTTGTAACTATTTTTCCCTCTTCCCCTCCCCTATGGTCTTCTGTTAAGTTTCTCAAGATCCACACAGGAGTGAAAACATACGATATCTGTCTTTCTCTGGCTGACTTATTTCGCTCAGCATAATACCTTCCAGTTCCATCCACGTTGTTGCAAGTGGCATGATTTCATTCTTTCTCATTTATGGCAACTGATTTAAGAGAGATATGGGAGGAGGCAGAAATGATGGGGCATGTGACAAATTGGACGTGGGGGATGAGAGAGAGGGAAGAGTCTAGAATAGTTCTTTGTTTCCAGACACCTAAGTGAACTACCCTGGCCTTACTAGGACAGGGAAACCAGAAGGAGAACCAGGTTTGGAGTGAAAATAACGAGTTCCTTTCTGGTTGTCAATACATGATGGTCCACGACGAAGTGTCTAAATGTTTTATTATGGCTAAACATTTGGGCAGCACATTTGAACAGATTCCCTGCCTAATACTACACATGTTGCCGTACTAAATTAGCCTTAAAAAAAAAAATGTTTAGGATGACTTAGTAAAACAAATTTCTGGACTCAAGAAGAAAGAAAATAATATTTATACTCCAGTGAAGGTTGGAAATTGGACAGGCCCAGACCGAATAAGAGATTTTCATTTGAAGTTGAAACCAAAATGCCAGGGCTCATTTTTAAATCTTAGGGTTTGAGACTTGTGCAAAATATTTTATTCCCCGAGGACTCCAAATCGTGAAGAACAATATTTTAGAGCTTTCATGGTGTAATGCCTGAGTTTACTGAGGGAAATAAATGCTCATGCCGGTGATCAAAAGTTCAGTTCCCAAATTCCCAATCCATGCGGAAGTTGGCAGCAGCTGGGGATGAGGGCTCGGGGGGGACATGAATTTGACCGTTTGCAAGGAATCCCCCCCGCAAGAATGGCTTTGAGGAAGATTCATCCTTGGGTGATATCCTGGACTCCACAAGGGTCTTGCTAGATGTTGGCGGGTAGCAGAGAGGAAGTTGCGTGAGAAGCAGGGGAAGGGGGCTGAGCTCGCTGCTAAGAGGCCCAGGTTCCAGTTCTGCCACAAACCCCCGGGGGGGCCTGGGGCCAGGCACCTCCCACCTACTGTCCCTGAGTCTCATGTTGCCTCATATACGGGATGAGCCTGTTCAACACTTGACTCCAGCCCTTTCTGCTGTACCCCAATCTTCTGCGTGCTACAGCTGTGTCCAAAATTCACTCCCATGTACGCCGTCCTTTACGAAGACTTTCCTTGTCACGACCTCCTTGGATTCCTCGTCACGTATCCGTAAGGCAGAGCGTATAGGGCTACGGCTCACTTTTTAAGGGAAGAAAGTGTAAGGCACCCATCTTGCATTCTGGTGGGGGAAGACGGGCAGTGAGTATACAAACAAATGAACGAGGAAACGCGTGCTAGGGGTGAGTGCTAGGCTGGAAACCAAAAAAAAAGTCTAGTATGGTGGCAAGTGGTCAGGAAGGGGTGACTCAGATAGTGGCTCAGGAAAGGGTTTTTAGACAAGGCTCAGAAAAGGGCCCCCAGCGCGACACAGCTACGAAGCAGGATGGCCAACTGCCTCTGTCTGACCAGGACTGTTCCAGTTGGAACTCTGTCATCCTCGCCACAGCCCAGGGAGGCAGGTGCTGTTACCATTTTCGGCTTGTGGATTCAGAAACCGAGCCATGCAGAGGCCATGGGACTTGCCTAGGGCCACTCGATTAATGAGAAGCAGGGTTGACTTTTGAACCCGGACAGTTGGGTTCCAGAGCCCACGCTCGCAGCTACTGAGCTGTGTTTGCAAAGGTGTAACAAGCTGTCTGGGACCTGTCTCAAGCCCCCAGCCCCCTCTGTGGGGGCCTTTTCTCCACGTACCAGGGGAAGCCCTGCAGCTGTATTGGGTATTCCTGCCTGGGCATGGGACAGGACAGGACAGGTCGATGGAGACCATCACACAAGCATCTCTGGTCCACACCCTCCAAGCCACTGCTGGGGTGGGTGAAAGGAGTCAGGCTCTAGCAGGGCTCGAGTCGTGAATTCTCTGGATGTTTGGAGAAGAGAATTTTCAGCCTCTCTTGCACCCAGCTGTCTCCAATTCACGAAATTTATGAAGTTCCAAGATCTCACCAAACATACCTGTTTGTTCAGTCATTCATTCATTCGTTCACTCATCCGCTAAGTCACTCGCTCGTCGATCGGTTATTTATTGAGCGCTTACTGTGTACCGGCCGTCATACAGAGGGCTTTGGAGACGTCATCTCGTGCAGTCCTCACAGCCCGCTTGTAGGCATCGGTATCTCCATTTATAGGTGCAGACACGAGGGTTCGGGGGCTTAGAAGCTCATCCAGGGTGGTGGAGGTGGGGTTCCAATCCAGGTCTGCTTGACATGAGCACTTTCAATGAATGGGCCCTTGAGATAAACGGTGACCTGGCCCCAGCCCTCTGAGGATGGGACAGCAGGGAGAGGCAGTACCGCAGGCACAGCTACATATTTGCACAGCGGGGGTGATTCCCAGCCATTCGCTCACTGCTCACTCGTCAGACATCAAGGAGAATCTAGTGTGCTCTAAGAACTCTGCTGGGGCAGGGGTGATCTGGGGGGGGGTGCAGGAGAGGGTTCAAGAGATCCTGACCATGAGCTTCCCTAAGCAGAGTGAGGCAGAGGACATCTCTGATGGTCTCTGTGCTCCTCCCTGCCACGGGTTCCGGCAACCCCCCTCCGGCTTTGCCCGTGACACGTCTTCTGTCTGGAATGCTCTTTTTCTCCCTTCCTCCCTTCCAGCCTGAGCCTCTTTCAATTTCAGTTACTTAATTCGCTCACACGCTCATACAGGCATTTGTTCAATAAAGATCTACCGAGCACCTCTGCTGTGTCAAGGTTCACCCACGTTTGGGCATGCAGCCATGAACAAGACAGACTGGGTTCCTGCCCTCAGGGAGCTTACATTCTAGCAGGGGGAAAGGGGACTCGACTTTTGGAGGAGGTATTAGAGGGTGCCTGGAGCTGGAGGAGGAGGGACCAGCCATGTGAAGAGCTAAGGGCAGGGCGTCTCAGACAGGGGAACCACAGGTTTGGAGGTCCCCAACAAGAAGAGGCAGAGAGGGTTCTGGTAGCTGCAGAAGGCAGAATTCATTGACCCCCCCCCCCCCCCGCCCCCAGCCGAAAGAGAATTAACCAGCTCTCCATCTGTGTTCCCACAGCATTGTGCTTGCTTCGGTTCGAGTTTGTGCCATATGGTAATTATTGATTCAGGTCTCTTTCGTGTCTCTGTCCGCTCCCCCCACCCTCCTGCCCCACGGCCCTTGGAGTGCCTCTAGGTCAGGGACCATCTGTAACATGTGCTTGGTAATAGTTGCAAGCCTTACAAACCACACACAGGGTCGTTGGGGAGATTAAGGATATCATCCATATGAAGCCTTTAGCACAGTGTCTGGAACTCGTAAATGCTCAATAAAAGTTAGTTGTTATTATTGATGGTAACCAAGTGTCTGCCCGCCCAGGTGCGACACAGACAAAGGATGAAATGCCGTTTAAGAATGCCCAGGAACGAAGGAAGCAGGCAAGCTGGGCCAGCAGTAAAGCCATTGAAAGGTCACCTCCGACGAGCGGGGGTTTCTGCTTTCAGGACAGTGTGCCTACTGTGAATCCCAGTCCACAAACCTGGTGCAAAAAAATACAGCCTCGCTTTCAGTCGTTTGTATCAATCCTATCTTGAGACTCCTTTCTAGAGTGGTAGGCGCAATCAATCTTCCCTCACGTTTTCCTAGGGCGGTACCTAAGATCTGGAGAACTCAGATATTGCACAAGGATAAAGGAGCTACTCCTCTGGTCTTTGCTAACAGCCATCAGGACTCAGGATTCCCCTCAACGGACCCTTGGTTAGCTGCCAACATGGGAAATTTATTTATTCAATAAATATCCATCCATCATACGTGAAATGTCAGGTGCTGTCCTAAGTACTGGAGATACAGACATGAAAGAAACAAAGTCATGCTCTCACATCAGGTACTCAGATAGTGTTGGAGCTGGAGTGAATGAAAGGAGTAGGTCCCATGTCAGCTGGAAACATTCCCAGTCTTGCACAAAGGCTTTGACGTGGCCTGTGAGGTCGGAGGAACAGCCAGAAGGAGATGATGGGGGGATGAGGTCCAAGAGGGGCACAGGTAAGACCTTGCAGGTCACAGAGGGAATCTGCATTCGGCACCAGGTGAACTGAGCGCTTGCTTTAGGATGGCGAGCAGAAGGGGACTGTGTTTTTAAGGGATCACCCTGGCCGCCGTGGGCAGAAAGAGCTATGGTGGGGTAAGGATGGAAGTCAGTTAGGAGACTATTGTAGTAGGTCAGGTAAGAGACGGGGGTGGTTGGATCCAGGGTATGAGGAGGGTGAGAGAAGTAACAGAAATAGGAATCCTGGTGAGACAATCCCTTTCGTACTCATGTTTTGAAAGATCAATGCAAGATTTGCTGATGGGGCATGTGTGTGTGTGTGTGTGTGTGTGTGTGTGTGTGTGTGTATGAGAGAGAGAGAGAGGAAGGGAGAGATAAGGGAGGCAGAAAGAGGGAGTTAAGGCTGCTTTCTCTCAGTTGTGATGAATCTGCCGGACCCCTCATTTGGTGTCTCCTCATCGGATGCCTAAAAATTATTTCATTGCTTCCGCAGCCCCCGGTTCACCAGCACGTCCGTGTGAGGCTGTCCACAGCCTTGTTTCCAGGACACATGCATCCCTTTCCCGGGCTCCCTGTGGGAAGCCAGGGGTGGGTGTTCTCTCTCTGGGATCCACAAACCTCTTAGGGATTTTGTCATCCTTATGGGGGGAGGGGGGGCGGGCTCAGCCTGCTGAGAGATCAGGGCTCTTTCTTTAGGACCCAGCCAAGGTATCTCGTTTCTCCTCTCAGATCCTCTCTCCAGGGAGACACATGCCCAGTCTGAAGAAATCGGTTCTGATCCGAGGGGTAGCAAGCTGCAAAGGAAGGGGAGACCTTGTTCCTGCAGCCTCATGTTTCCTCCTAAATATTTCGTCGGTGGGTGACACTTCCTTCTCCTGAGGGTTTAGGTTGTCAAAAGTTGGAAGCTAAAAACCAGCAGAAAGCCCCTTTTCTCTGCTTTAGGCACGCTGTTCTGTTCTTGAGGCAGGGCAGGGGAGGGGAGGGCCAGGAGCAGGGAAAGTGACAGGGGTGGGGGGGTGGAGGGGGGTGGGGGTGGAGGGGCGGATATCAGCTACAGAGTTTCCAAAGATTATCCAGCTCAGAAGCAAGAGGAGGAGTCTGGTTTGGATCTGAGCACGCTCGTTCTGAAGCGGCTATGCTCATCCACTTGGTTATTGGATAAAATACCCTCCAGCGTTTTGCCACGAGGCTGTTGTGCTTTTCTGTTCTGGAAGAAAATAGACTGTTCGTGCCGCTGCCTCGGAGGAAGAGGTTGAAAAGGGCAGGAATCAAATGGTGAGGCGGCCGTAGACAGAGGTCTACAGGGCTGAGGTTGAGAGCTTATTTAGGGTGAAGGCAGGCAGGTTGGTCATTGTCCCTCGTATCTTTCCTTTTTTGGAGTATCCGAATTCCTGCAGGAAGAATGATACTCTGTAAAGTGAAAAGGCTGTAGTAGTAATAATATATAATTGATGAAAATAATGGTAAATAAGTAAAATGGATGATATGAGAACAGGCTTTTCGAGGGAAGAAAACTTAACAGACGAGCCTCCGTATCTTCCCCCGTTTGGAGCCTTTTAATACCGCCCTCGACCTTGACTTCCACACCCTGGCCGCCTTCCCTCTGTGCTTGGGGCGCAGGCAGAGGCACCAGAGGCTTAGCTGTCTCTCCTTTCTCTGCCCCCAATCTCGGTCTATAAACTCTGCACCAAGCTTCCTGCAAGGGCCACCCGGTTGGTTCCCCGGGCCAGCTGTGTCCTCTACAATCCCAATTCCCCTGGAGCAACGTGGAGACGTCTCCCTGTCTAGGGGAGGGTCAGTAGAGGCCCGAGTCTGTGCTACCCCCCAAATGACCATTTAGACATGTCACTCTGATCCTAGCGTACCTGCTGCCTGCACACCGCCAGCCGGTGACCCCTTCCCCTTCCCCTTCTTTCCAAAGGAGATTTCTGGGGAACGTGAGCTTCCTTTAGTCAACCAGGGCCAAGTTGGCTTGGCCGGAGGAAGGGGAGATTCTGTGGGGGAATTGGAAAACAGACTAACCTAGCCCTGCCACATGCTAGTCACTCTATCTCTATGAGCCTCTGTATTCTCACCTATAAAATGGGGATAAAACTCTCTCCTTGAAAAGTCAGCTGTGAGGGTATAATGAGCCAATGCTTGCAAACCTTTGTAATTGGAAGGTGCCATTCAAAGGTGAGTTGTTGCTCCTGAGAACGGATTGATTAGTTCGATGTGTTCATTTGTTTGCTTCTCCTGGATCAACCAATTACTTTAGAGGCTGAGCAGTGACCTCATGGGCATGGTGACCACTGCAGCTTCACCTTACCCCTTCCTCGTGTCTGACCGGTGGTCCAGACCTTTTCAATCTGCTGGGGAGTTCCTGGGAAGTATATTTTCCACGGTAAGAAGGAGGCATGTGGCGGTAAACTCTTTGCTCCCTCCCACCGCTGCTCTCTGCCCTCTGTCTATGAACGTGGTCAAGTGAGGCCATGATGCCTGGTGCTGTGGCAGCCATCTTGCAATCACGAGAAGGACAAGAGAGTCAAAGAAGGACAGGAGAGTGATGTAGCTCGCTCACGTTGTGGAGTTGATACACCAACCCTGAGCCACTTACCTCCTGACATCTTCCAATGCGACAGAAATAAATGGGCTTTGTGTGGGAGTCACAGCCAATGGGCTTTTCTGTCACTTCGGCTGAAGGCCACCCAGTTGCACGCTCATTGTGAGTGATCTTGAGTGGCATCATCTTCAACTTCTCATTAGGCTCAAGTTCTTGTCCGTCCTTATAGCCAGCCCATCCTTCCAAGGTCCAAGAAGGAAGCAAAGAGAAGCCTGCTGGTTTTTCTCTTTTCTGCCTCTGTATGACCCTCACAAAAGCCTCGTCAGGTAAAAAAAAAAAAAATCACGTCTACATGGCAGACTCCGGCCACACTTTCCTTCTCGTTGTACCTCAGACATCTTGCTAATGTCTGCCTCAAGATCTTTGTCCCTGTCGCCCTCTCGTCCAGTCACATGACCCTGCCTCGGTGCAAATAGAATCTCCGTATGTGCCCGGGGAGGGTCTGGTGAGCATATGAGCCTGTCTTCTTCATGGTGGCCTTATGCCAACCCACCTTCACAGCATTGACCCTCTGTGTCCTGCTGGGTGGGGACAGCTCTGTTTTCTGGGTATATTTTTGAATGCAAGCACGGGACTCACTGTGAGGGCATGATTGGTCAACAAACTGAGACGGAAGAAACATGAGGTAATCAGACACTAAACTTGGAATGAAAATACAAGTCTGGAAGTTGATGTCACAGTGAACAGGATCCCATCTACCAACATGCGTCTTGCGAACATTTGTTGAGTATCCATGCTGCGCCCAGTGATGAAGAAATGGCCACGGGCCACCCACATGGTGGCATGAGCCCAAACGATGGATACGATAAGCTCAGTCTTCACTTCCTAGCGTGACGCTTGTGTGAAAACGTCCCCTCTGACTCTCAGCTCTCTTATCTGTAAAATGAAGATAATCATACGTCACGATTCAGCAATCTTGCACACAAAGGCCCCTAGAGTAGTAGCTCTCTCTTGGGTGTTCAGTTACTAGGCTTTCCCTTTCATTTAAGAGTTTAGACTATCTGCTCTGGAATTCTGGTTTGAAATCCCAAGGTTTTGCAGAAAACCACAAGAGAGGGAGCAAAGCGGGTCAGAGTTTAGGTGTCCACAAACTCACTTTGCATTCACAAAAAGGGAAACAGTGTCTGAACCTAGGACTGAAGTAGGATGTAAGGTCTTTGATGTTAACATAATCAGTATGGAAGAAAAAGGACGACTTGTTCTCTTTACTGTTGACATTTAGGCAAAATTGGATTTGGCCATGAGAAAAAAGAACCCCAGAAGGTGAGCTCCAAGCTTGGTCCTTCTGAGCTGCACTACCAAAATATCACTGAGTGGGGGTGGCTTATTAGCAATAGTGACTTACTACTGACAATTCTGAAGGCTAGAAGGCCAAGTTCAAGGTGCTGGTATGGTCACTTTTTGGCAAAGGTGCATAGCGTGTGCCTTTTTGTTATGTTCTCATGCGGTGGAAGAGACAGGGATCTTTCTGGAGCTTTTATAAGGCACCCGTCTCATTCCTGAGGGCTCCACCCACTTGACGTAGGCAAAAGGCCTCACTTTCTAATGCTATCATTTTGGGGGGTCAGGAATTCAACGTATGAATTTGGGGGAACACATTCAGACCCCAGCAGGCAGCATGATTTTGCCCTTTGCTATTTTCTGCTCTTCCCCTCCTCTGAGTATCTGTTCCCCTTGAGGCTTCTGGGAGGTCGGTGATATAAGGCAAGGAAATTGGCTTTTGATGTCAGAAGGACCGGGATTGATTCCCGGCTTTGCCTTACATGTGAAAACTTCTATAGATTTTTCACAGAAGTGGCCTTCCTGCCATCTGACCCCTTCACACTTCTGCCTAGAAGCTCTCAGAGCTCCCCACTGCTCTGACAATGAAATACACGGGTCCTGACCTGATTTCAGATACCGCTCCCCCTCCCCAGCCCCACCTGCCTCTCCCGGTGGAACCCTGGGAACCCTGTGCTCTAGAACGTATCCTACTACAAAGGCAACCTGTCATTCAACACTCGGGTCCTTTGTACCCGCAGCTTCCTCGTCCACCTGGCTAACTCCTACTCATCCCTCAAAGCCCATTTCAAATCTCTCCCGAGGGAAGCCTTCCTCGACACCACTGAAGCAGCATTCCTACCTCCTCTTGTTTTGTCCTTACTATTCCTGTTCACCTGTTGTCATGGCACTGAGAGCACTGCACTGGGACCATGCCCAGACTTGTCTGTTGTTCCCCACCAATAGGAAGCTGCACGCGGGGGGCCTGGGCGGCTCAGTCGGTTGAGTGACCGACTTTGGCCCAGGTCACGATCTCACGGTCCGTGAGTTCGAGCCCCACGTCGGGCTCTGTGCTGACAGCTCAGAGCCTGGAGCCTGCTTCGGATTCTGTGTCTCCCTCTCTCTCTGCCCCTCCCCCGCTCATGCTCTGTCTCTCTCTGTCTCAGAAATAAGTAAACATTAAAAAAAATTAAAAAATAAATAAATAAGAAGCTGCACTTACTCACCATTTATTTATAAATTCAGTCAATAGACCTGTATTCAATCTCTCATAGCCCAGGCCCCAGGCTGGCACTGAGAAGCGGGTGGGAACAAGACAGACAAGGTGCCCGTTCTAGCAGGAAAGGACGGATAGTAGACAGATGGGTGAGTGAGAAGCGTCTGATGGTGATAAGCACTGGAGAAAGAAATATTTCGGCAGGAGACAGAGTAGAGGGGTGGGGTGTGTTGAGAGATCTGGTTGTTTCTCAGTACCCCTCATAGAAGGCACTGGAATGCTTGTTGACAGACACAAGGAGGATGGGGAGGGAGGATGGGAGCACGTCCCTCTTTCTGATGCACGTGGCCTCGTGACTAGTGGCAAGTTCCTTAGTGGGGAGTCATGGACTCCAAGTGCGCTCCGGGTCAATATTTTTCCAGAATGAAAATTCTCAGGTTGGACCTGAGTCGTAATAAAGCTGACGGAACCTTCTCTTTCTCACCATAACCACTGTGATTAATCCCCGGGTGGGAAGACCGAGGCACAGGTGCTGGAGGGGAGCAAATGTGGGCTCAATTTCAGAGAAAGCTCCGGAATGGTTAGCGTGACATCCTCATCATAATGGCAATTATGATAAAAATAACCCTCACCATCCACATGCAGCTTGCCATTTCAAAATTACATCCACAGCCGATATCATATTTGGATCTCTCCGCAGACCTGTGAGATCACAAGCCCTATTTATGGAAAAGGAAGCTGAAACCCAGAGGAGGGAAGCAGCCTTCCCAGGGTCATATGCTGAACTGGATGTCCAACCCAGGGCTCTAATCCCAAAATCTGGGTTCCAGAAAGGGCCGTCTTGGGAAGTGGTAAGCTCTCCGTCAGGAGAGGTATGCAAAGAGAGGCTGAGCTCCTCGGCGAGGAGACAGAAGAGGTGGGACATGTGGCTTCCTGTGCCCCTGCTCAGATGCCGATCTTTTCAGCCTAAGACAGCACCGAGAATGTATCACCAGGCACTCAAAGCATAGCCCCCCTTCCTTGCCTCCTGGAGATCAACCAAAAAGCAAGCCTGCCCTAACTGAGGGGTACTTGAGCCTTCTGTGGGGTTAGGAGGAATGTCTGTGAAAAGTAGCCCACATTTTGGCAGCTGAACCCTTTGAATTTTCCAGTTTGATGTGCCTCACACAGATAATGGAATGTTAGTCTAGCACCTTCTGGCATCCTTGCACTGATAAGACCCAGGACAAAGGGCCAGAAGAGATGGGTGTCTTGGTACCCATTTGAGAGGCCACCATTTGGGTCCCAGCCACAGACAGCCACCTCTTGGGACATCTGGAATGGTGTTGGCGCAGGAACTGGTCAAACAGACGTGTCCAAGGAGGGTGTTGGGGGCAGTACTTTGAATCGGGAGAGCAGAGCCACGGAGGCGGCCCCTCTTCGGCTTCCCAGTACCGCGGACCGTCGTGACATCTCAGTGAGGTGACATCTCAGCGAGGTGGGCACCAGTGCCTCCTGAGATAACTGAGTGGCACTTTCTCTCACTCCAGGGTCTTTGACCTTGCTCTGATCGGGAGGCCTTACCACAAATACAGGGCAGTGGACGGTGTGGGGATCGGGGAGCTTGTCAGCCGCCCCATGTGCTAGCATCCCACGGCAAAACGGGACCCCTGGCTTCTGGGGGATCCTTGAGTCCCCATGTCCCTGAAGTGCAGGTAGGAGAGTGTTCTCAAGATGTCCAAAAGGAGTGCCTCTGACTTTAGGGCAGGCGTTCAGTTCCTGCCACAGCCAGCGTTCGCCCTTCTGGAAGCTTCTGAGGTGGGAGGTGGGAGGTGGGAGGTGGGAGGAGGGTGTCCACTCTCAAAGCTCCTCGTCGCAGCGGCTGTTACGTCAGACAGAGCGGGTTTGTGTCCTGACCCCACTGCTGGCTCACTGGGGACCTTGGCCATAGCACTCTGCCCTCTGGGCTTCGGTTCCTTACCTGTCACCGGACCCAGCATTCCTACATGTGGGGATCTGTGTACGTTAGGCACTCAGCAGAATAAGAGCTTGGTCCTGAGAGTGGCTGCCTGTTATTATTACTGACGTTCTTTATGATTATTGTGATTCCGGACCGTATCACTTGGAAGGAAAAGGCCGGGAATCACTAGGCTGAAACGCCTCCCTAACAAAGCAATGGCATTGACCTTCAGTGATCCCAGCATCCAGCTTCTTGTGGCAGGCGTAATCAGCCGGGTACGGGGCAAGCCTTTGATGTTTGGGTCTCACTTCAAGGTTTTGGAAACGAAAAAGAAACCTTTTATGAGAAATAAAAAAATAATAATAATAATAATAAATAGCTGCTATGTACTGAATGCTTAGTACATGCCAGGCCTTGTGCTAAACAGTTTTTAATCATGAACTCATTTCATCTTTTCAATCATTTCATCATGCACCTGTTGGTATTGAACCATCTTCTAGCTGAGGAAATGGCGGCAGAGTGAGGTGAAGAGATTGACTCCAGGATACTGGATTAGTTATCCATCGCTGTGTGACAAATTGCCTCCCCTTGTCCCGACTTGATGGCTGAAAACAAATGTTTACTATCTCAGTGTCTGTGGGGCAGGAAGCCCAGACTGGATTAGCTGGCTGGTTCTAGGTCGGGTCTCTCCCGAGGCCATGATCAAGGTGTTGGCAGGTGCTTCCAGCATCTGAGGGACCGGAGGAGCAGGGGACCCACTTCCACGATGGCTCACTCCCGTGGCTGCTGGTAGGTGGCCTCATTGCCTCGTCACAAGACCTGTGCTAGGACACTCGAGCATCCTCATCACGTGACAGCGGTCTTTCTCCAGAATGAGTGACCCAAGACAGAGGACAAGGCAAAGCTGGGGCACCTCTTAGGACCTGGTCTCAGAAGCCACGCCTTGTCATTTCCCCTTTATTTTTATTTCCCTATTTCTTAGAGCAAATCACCAAGTCCCGCCCACGTGCTGGAAGAGGGGCATTTGGTTCCAGCTTGAGAGGGGCCGTCAAAGAATTTGTGCCCATGCCTTAAAACCACCGCAGTCACAGCACTGCCTAAGTTGCTTCACTGGGACGCGACCCTAAGTCATCACGGTCCGCAAGCCTGGGGTCCTTCTTCCTCTCCGGGTCACGTCCACCCCTTCAGGACTAACGTGACGCTGGTGGTCGGTGTCACTGGGGTAATTGAGGATTGAGTGATCTGAACGTGACTGGAGGGTCCAGAATCAGGGAAGGGCTGCCCCTGACCTAAAACCCAGGACGTGTTTTTCCTGGAAGACTGCTGGGTTGCAGTCACTAAGGTGCCCAGCTGTGCTCGGCTCATCTGTCACCAGCGAGCAGGAAGAAGCTCCGTCACCCACAGTCAAGAGGGAAGGGTGTGCCTGTGTGCGTGCATGTGTCTTTGGGGGTGAGGGTGTAGTGTATGTGTGTGTGTGTGTGTGTGTGTGTGCGCGTGCATGTGATGAGCAGCAAACACGGGGACTAGATTGTGTGAGGCCTTGCAGGCTCTGGCTGAGTTTGGGGCTTCGGCTTTGGTAGGTGGAGCCATATAGGGGTCAAAGCCAAGAGTGCCGTGCCGAGGTCCCATGGGGCTTTTGGAAGGAACAGCGTGGGGGAGTGTGGGCTACGCTGGGGCGAGGAAGCCATGGCCAGGACTGGGCTGGACAGAAGAGTTGGGAGGACAACAAGGGAAGGGAAAGGTTGCTGGGATTTTGTGACCCGTTGGCCTGGAGGTCGGGGCGGGGGGGGGTGGATGGGAAGGGCCCAGGATGGCAGTTACTTTATTAGACACTGCCTGGGGGCATCTGTGTCATCACTGAGAAGAAGGCCCAGGAGGAAAAAGAGCTGGATGAGAGAGAATGAGGAGGCCAGCCCTGATCATCCCGAGTGAGGGGCCCACAGCTCACGTACGGGTGGGCCAGGAACGCTTGCCCATTTGGCTCTGGAGCCCTGTGGAAAGGTGAGGGTGGCGCGCAGGATCTAGGAGTCCCTCTGTGACATAGTCAAGGGCACGATCTTGAGGACACAGACTTGAACTTTGGATGGTAGTCCTCTCGGGGCCTCTGTGTCCTCAGCTGTGAGTGGGGGACAAACATTGCCCTCAAGACTGTGAACACGCATCGCACAGCAGAGTGTTTTGGCATACGGTTGGCACACAGCCAACTCCAAGTCCCCTCCTTGCTCCGGAAGGCCCCGGGGGGATTGTGAGGGGGCAGGTCTCCGCGGAGAGAAGGAGGGAGCTAGAGTTGGGGGCTGGGCCCCGCCTACAGCCAGATTCTGGGCGTATCCGTTGCGATGCAATGATGCAGATGCTGATGCTGTCGCTAGGCAACCGAGCTGCGGCACAAATCCTCTGAGGCCGCTGTGCCCCTCACCCCTCAACCCAGAGCTGCTGACGGTGGCTAATTTGCAACTGGCTGTAAGAACAGGGAGGGGCTCACCCGCAAGTCCAAGGGTATGTCAGGGCAGTGGGTGTTTATGTGCACGGTAGGGACAAAAAAGGCAGCGACGGGAAACAGTTTCCGTTTATCGAATGCTTGTCCTACACTCGCCTCTGTCCACGAATTAGCTCATTTAATTTGTATAACAGCCCCAGGATGCAGGTTCTAACCAGTCCCACTTTACAGATGAGAAACCCCAAAGTTAGAGAGGGAGAGCGGCTTGCTCGAATCCACCCAAATGCTCAGCGGCGGGGCTGAGATTTGAACCCGGGTCCGTCTGATTCCAGCGCTCAAGAGAGGACGTGAGATTCAGCTTTGATTTCTCACCTGACTTATTTTCAGCACTCCCTGCTTCATCCACCGTCCCTGCAATTCCTTCTCTGCGAAGCAGCCAGAAATCACAAGTGCTCCTGCTACGGTCCCCCCGTGCTGCCCAGGGCCCCCAACACACTCCTGACATGAAATAGTATTGCTGTGTGTGGCCTCACGTGGCCCAGCCCTCCCACGGCATCGCTTCCCCTGCCCACTCGTGCCTTCTGCTCCTTCTTCTTTGTGCGTGCCTCTTCTCGAAGCTTCATGTTCTGTTGCCTCAGAGCAGGTGACATCCCCCCTCCAGACGTCGGGAGTTCTTCCTCCTTCGGGTGTTAGCTTGAACCCTCTCCCCTCCCCAGCGGCCTTCCCCACGGCCAAGTGCAGGGCCCTTTTGCTCCCAGGTCACCCTGCTTACCCCTCTCTGCCACTCGTGTGACTCTTCCCCAGCAGGCCCTGGGATTTCCTAGCTTCTTCCCCACTTTGTCGACTCTAACACCTGACTCGACTACGTAGGTTCTGAATGAATGAACGTCTGAAAGGCAGACGTTTGAATCTGAAACGACATTCCTGGGGTCTTTGGTCTCATGTTCATTTGGGGAAAAGCAGAGCATTGACGTTAATCTGCCTCTGTTTTGCGCCAGACTCCGTCCCTAGGTAAACACTCACGCCTCACGAGTGGCCCATTTTGCAGATAAGGAACCAGAGGCTCAGAGACAGGAAGCAACGTGCCCAAGACAGCACAGCTTGTAACTCACAGCGCCGGGATCCCAGCTCGAGTCGATCTGGTCTCACAGCTCTGCTGTGAGGTTCCGGGTCTCTGAAGAGCGTTTGAAAAGAAGCGGCACAGAAAGATGAGCCCTGACGTTTCCACACATCCACGGTGCTCGCGGACATCTTCCGTTCAGAGACGACACCTGCCAGAGAATGAAAAGGCCAACGGAGGGTGGGAGCAGAGGAGCGTGGAGAATAGCAGGGTGAGGGCCTACGGGCAAAACACAGCGAGGGCAGCCTTGCCCCGCATCCGGCCCGGCCCTCCCCGGGGACACCGGGAACACCCTGCGCCTCCCACCCACCGTGCTCAGTGGTTGGATCCCAACCAAAATGCGCTGTGCAATGATGGGTCAATGGGCCTGGTGCCGCTGTCCTTGCCTCTGCACCCTCAGCGGCTCCGGGCACTCCGACCCTGCCACCCTAGCAGCGGGGCAGGGCCTCCCCGGCCGAGAAGGGGCCTCAGCCAGCCCTGGGCTGCAGCAGGTATTCTCAGAACGTGGAGCAGGAGCTGCCTGGAGCCTGGCGAAGCATCTGGAAGGCTCTGAGACAGAGCACTTAGAGGAGCTGTCTGTCCACGATGGTTTGCCTTCCAGCTACTTCTTGGCACACTCATGCCTGCCCCAGGGCCCTTGCTTTTGGATTCTTCCTGTAACACCCCACCCAGTCTTTGCACAGCTGACATTCATGCCTCAGCGCGTGTCATGGTAGCCGTGAGGACTTTCCTCTTCTAGTAACTGTTACATCACCCTATTTATTGGAATCTTCCTTATTGTCTTTACTGTCCCCCCTCCCAACTATGATATAAGCTCTCTGAGAGTAGGAATAGGTCCTGGTTACAGCACCTAGGACAACGTCAGGCACTATGCTGGCAGGGCTGATGTACTCTATAACCTCAGAGAGCATGATTCCCATCATAGTCTATAGGAAGGATGCTCTGGAATAGTGCAGTGCACAACTTAGGCAATTGTATTTGGCAGCCCTGGGGATATATGCTAGTGAACAAGAAAGAAGTAGTTCCCGATCTCAAAGACCCTCCAATTTAAGGGGCCGATTTCAACAAGCAGAGCCTTTTATAATAGTAAGTGCCGGTCACTAACAGACAGTTCACATTTATAAACCACATTTTTCTTAACAGAAGCCACTGCCTTACAGATTAAGAAACTGAGGCTCAGAGAAGTCAGATGGTCCGCTTTAAGGTCACCTATCACTCATATGTGGAACTTGGGAAACTTAACAGGAGACCGTGGGGGAGGGGAAGGGGAAAAAATAGTCACAAACAGAGAGGGAGGGAGGCAAACCATAAGAGACGCTTAAATACGGAGAACAAACTGAGGGTTGGTGAGGGGTGGGGGAGAGGGGACCAGGGGTGATGGGCATTGAGGGGGGCGCTTGTCGGGATGAGCACTGGGTGTTGTCTGTAAGCGATGAGCCACGGAAATCTACCCCTGAAACCAAGAGCACGCTTTACACACTGAATGTTAGCCAACTTGACAATAAATTATATTTAAATAAATAAATAAATAAAGGATTAAAAAAAAAAGGCCACCTGTCTAATAAAGGACAGAGCCAGGACACGAACAGACTTCAATCTGGTGGCAGTCCTGGTCCTTCGAAACGCACAAGCTAGAGGGTCACTGTCCTCACAGAGCTCGCCATCGTCTCGGGGGAGGGGGGTGGCTAATCTTGACTGGAGTTTGCACGTGCCCATCATGATGACAAGCGGCAGTGGATGTGCATTTTCTTCTCATGCTTGAAACCTCACGGCACTGGGGACAGAGACCCAAGGAGGGAAGGGGACTTGCCCAAGGTCATGCATAGTGAGCGGTAGCATTAGGAAAGGGAGCCCCAGATTGTCTGATCTCCTACTTCCTCCTCCTTTGTGGGGCTGACCGGAAGTGAGCACAATTAACCATGGCAGTTGCTGTAACCGAGGAACGAGCTGAGGAGCGACGAGGAAAATGTCCACCTCTGCTCAGAGTAGGACAAGAGTGGCAGAAAATGGCCTCAAAACGAGCAGAGCCTCCAGGTGAGCTGGTGGCCCTCCAGGGGACGGGCCTGGAGAAGTTAGCTCCGGGGTAGTGACCATCATTAGAAGTGACCATCATTAGACGTCCAGGCCGGCCGTTTGCTTCCCCCAGGACCCCGGGTGCTTTAAATATGCATCTCCCCACCCTCCTGGGCCCTCATCAGACATCGGCGGGGATCAAAAGGAGGGTAATTTTCCAGCGATTTGAGCCCTGCTGAGGGTTCTCATAAGCCCTGTTTCCATTTCTTTCCAGGGGTTTCCACCATTTACATAAGGGTCCTCCAAAGGTAAGAGCGGGCACCTAAGAGAAAGAGGACAGTTACGTGACTCCGCCTCCAAAGGCTTCAAGTACTCGTGAAGTTCTCTCTGCGGTGAGATTGTCGGCACTGATGCTAGGCTCCTGCTTTCAGGGGACTTCTAATCATCCCCTCCCTCCATGACGTCCCAGCTGCCTTCTTCCATCTCATCTGAGCAAATGGCGGCATCGTGCACCTTGGCAGAGAGCAGAGAGCTGGGAGCATTCACGCCTCCTTCCTCCAGCGTCCCGCGTCTACTCCGTCTCCACATTCTGGGCATTCTGCCTCCCAGTAAAGCCCAGCCCTGCGCATGGCCCCCGTCCTGCAGGCCTTTCCCTCCAAAGTTCCTTCGAGGGGGTGAGCCAGCTGTGACTCCAGGAGGAGCTGCTGGGAGGGGGCCCGTGGGCATGAGGAGAGACTGACTAGCTCTTTCTGGGGTGGGGCAAAGGGGTGACATTTGAGCCTCACCTGGAAGACTGGGTGAGGAGGTGGTCACCGACGACAAAGGAGCTGCTGCCTGAAGGCCCCAGAAAGTTCTGGAACCAAGCATCTGCTACCCCAACCCCCCCGCCCCTGCCCCAGGGAGGCAGAGAAGGCACAGGACAAGGTTCTACGTGTGGAAAGAGGGGATGCCCTCACCCCAGTTTCCTTGTCTGTGCAGTTGGGGGGCTCATATCTGCTGCCTGTGGGAGGGTTGAGGGGGTCATGGCTGACCGTATCCTGTGGGAGGTGAGGAGACTTGGGTGGTCGTGGGGGGAGAGCCCGGGGTTGGGGGTGTGCACCTGGAGGGGGGACCTGGGAGCCCAGCTGCAGGGTTTGAATCCCCTCCACCACTGCCCAGTGAGTGGCCTCGAATGAGCAAACTGCCTCTTCCCACCGTTTCCGTAGTGAGGCCATGCAGAGAAAGCTCCGATGTGTCTGTCATCCTGGAGAGGACAGATGAGTTTGCGCCCGGTCACGGACTTGGGCTATCGCCAGCACTGAGGGCGTGGGTGCCGTCTCAGCACACCCCGACCCAACCTGGGCCACTTGGTGGGAAGCATGACATAGCTCTCGGAGCCCCGGACTCCTCACCTGTGCACGGGGACATTGACAAAAACAGCATCGCCTCCCGCAGTCGTAGTGAGGGTACAACGAGAAAGTCTATGCAGCGCGCTCCGGCCACGGGACGGCTTCAACGCCCGTCCACTCTTCTCGTCCCTTCGCTCCCCTTGCTCCGCGGCTGAGATCGGTCCGTTCCCTGGCCCTGCTCTGCCTTAAGTGGGCTTCTGATGGCCCCCAAGAGTCTCCTCACAAGTGGCCCAGCCCCTCTGCCTCAGGGAACGACAGGAGTGAGTGGCTTGTGGTCTACGCATCCAGCCCTGGTGAGTCTGGCGGATTCCAGCCCAGGCAGCTGCAGGTGTCCTCACCAGCTCGTGCCTCTGGTCTTGCCAAGCTGAGGCAAGGCCTCTGACCTGTGCATACACGTGTGCACACACACACACAGGGGTGTGGGAGGGATTCGGAGAGGGGCTTGTCTGGGGCAGAGGTTGCTGGATCCTCGGGTTAGGATTCGATCCTCATCTGGGCTGCTTCAACTCTTCCCCGTGCTCCCACGGGGTTGGGCGGGCACTTGGTTGGTTCCAGTTACACACGGAACCTGGGACCCCCCCCCCCTTCCCTGGCTCCCTGCATTTCTAGCCTTTTCTCCTCACTTCCTGGTGGCTGTGGCCGCCCTGGGTTCTGCCCTCTCGTTCCTCAGGCCATGAAGACGGTGTTTTTTGTTTGTTTGCTTGCTTCTTTGAATCAGAGCTATGGTTACCTCAGACCACTCCAAGTTCACAGCCCGTCTTCAGACCAAAGCTGCAGACGTGAGGATTTCATGGGGTGCTAGTCCTTTCTACGGTTTGGCTCCCTCCCAAACTGGCTACCTTGACCCCCCCCCCCCCGCCCCACCTCCAGAGTCCTGGGGGCGGCTTTACCTTCAGTGGAGAGTCCCTTTTGTCTTGTGTCCCTTGTCTGTGCTTATTGTTTCTTTTCTTTTTAATTTTTAAAGAATATTTATTTATTTATTTATTTTAATTTTTTTTCAACGTTTTTATTTATTTTTGGGACAGAGAGAGACAGAGCATGAACGGGGGACGGGCAGAGAGAGAGGGAGACACAGAATCGGAAACAGACTCCAGGCTCCGAGCCATCAGCCCAGAGCCCGACGCGGGGCTCGAACTCACGGACCGCGAGATCGTGACCTGAGCTGAAGTCGGACGCTTAACTGACTGTGCCACCCAGGCGCCCCGTTCTTTATTTATTTTTTAGACAGAGAGAGACAGAGTGCGAGCGGGGGGAGGAACAGAGAGAGGGAGACACAGAACCCGTAGCAGGCTCCAGGCTCCGAGCTGTCAGCACAGAGCCCGACGTGGGGCTCGAACTCCTGAACCGCAAGTTCGTGACCTGAGCCGAAGTTGGACACTCAACCGACTGAGCCAGAGGACTGATGTCCGCTAGCAATTAACTCACCATACTCTAAACAGACTAATGAGCTGCGTTTTAAAGGGAAAGAAAAAGTTCCTTATGGACAAGTAGAGGGAAAGGACATCGAAGGGAAAAGCATCCGCAGGTACAAAGGGACGGAGGTAGCAAATGTGACGGGCTCAGGTCTCCCCTACAACGGCTTTCCTTGGATCCACATACAAGAGAAAAGGCTCCCAAGCAGATACAGCTAGGTTTTGGCATCACTACAGCCCGCTTTTCCCCTAGAGAGAAGAATTGAGATAATGAATGCATTAAATTCTTCCGCATTCCATCGCACGCACGCTCTTGGGCACAGTCCGTTAGCCGGGAGCCCTGCAGGGTAATGACACGTTCCGGGCCCATCGCTTGAGACAAGGTCCAGAAATTTATTTCTGGCACCCGGATACTATCGAAAGGAATACATCGTTTTCTGTCTCTTTAAAATTCCTTGCAGACTTCCGTGGCATATACACGCGTTTATCCAGAAACAGGATGGCGGCAAGCTCAAAGTCAATGATTGAGATGAAAATGCGGCCCTCTTTGGACCACCCCCCCTCTCCCACATCTCTCCACCCACCCCAACATGGCACCCGCCTCAGGGAAGCGGTCTCCCCTGTAATCGATGCCGTGGGCTGGAAATGTGACCAGAGGCTGTTATATTTCATCCCCAGAAAGCTCGCCAACGTGCCACGGCAGAGTGAAAAGCAGAAATAAAAAAACCAGTTAATTTCACCTGACTCATGCATTTCTGACCTTCGTGAAAATACTTCTGAAGGCTAAATTTTTAATGGGTAAGAAAAAAAAATGGGTTACTCTTTCTGCTCATTTTTTTAAAAGTAAAGGAAGAAGTAAACCTAGCGGGTTGTTTCCACTCCACACATATCCGCCTGTAGTACTGGGGACGAGTGAAGTCAGAATGGCTTCACAGAAGACGAACGTGATGTTTTATTTATGGAAGTGTTGGCTCACTTTGCTTTTACCAGTTAGGATTTACTAGGAGATGAGTGGGGTGTGCGTGTGTGTGTGTGTGTGTGTGTGTGTGTCTCTTTTCCCTCCCTAACCTCTTCCTGTGACAGCTGGTGCTAAGACTGCAGAGACCTACGTAGGTTACGTGCCCGGCTCCTGGCCTCTCTCTCTCAACAGGAGCCCAGCATGTGGCCTTTGGCCCTGAAGGCAGGGTACACAGGGTACTCCGTGGGCTTCCGTGGAGGCTGCTCCCCTCTCGGCACCCTGTGGGCAGTGGAGGGATGGGCATGGAGGTGTTGGGGCCACGTGCCGTTCCTGGCTGTGTCCATTTCAGCCAGCGTGTCCCCGGGTCTGTGAGGTGGATGCGGCATTGTTTAGTGGTAACACTCTGGGCTGTGAAGGTCAGGCTCATCTCTGACCCTTCTTGACCACGCAAGTACCCAAGCATGCTTCTACCTCAGGACATTTGCACATGCTGTTTTCACTGCCTTGGATTAGGAGTCTCATCCTCTCATCTCATCTCTCCAGTGTCAGCTCTTCATGGAGGCCCTCTCCTGACTACTTTCTCCCTCCTTCCCAGTTTTGTTTCGCCTTCCAAGCACTTGTCAACCTGTGACCTATTTTATTTTTATTTGGTCATTGTATGTCTCTCCCCACAAGAACGTTAGCTTCACGAGGGCAGGGACTTTGTCTGGCCCACTGCTGTATTGTCCTTTGAACAATGCCTGGTACGTGTAGGTGACATTGAGAAAAATACCTCAGTAATGGAGGCCCTGTCCACTCTCCCTACCCACTGTGCCCTCCTGTCTGGGGACATTCAACAAGTCCTTGAAAATGTGAAGCATCACCTCTCTGGCTGAGCTTCCCATGACCTCCCCAAATCAAGCAGCTTCCTCTCTCCTTGGACCCTCCACAGAAAGGCAGCACCCAGGAGTGCCAGCTTGGGAGTCAGATGTGTCTGCCTTCAATTCTTGGCCCCCTGCTTGGTCACCGCCCTGTGGTCCCGCCCATCACAGCCTCGTTTTGTGTGGCTGAACATGCACAAACGCCTCCTTCTCGGGGCTGTTGGGAAAGAAATGAAATAAGTTGGGCAAAATTTCTGGCACACGGTAGGTGCTCCATATATAATGGACCAGTCCTCGTTATTACGATCGCCTCCTTTGTGCTCCTTCTTCTCACAGTGTGTTACCACCTTCGGTCTTCACGTCCACACCCGGGCCCCCATGAGGGTACCTGGGTCTTCTGCATCATGGCCCGATGTCCGGAGCAGGAGGGAACACTCTCCAGCCTGCCTCCGGTTTCTACAAATAAAGTTTCACCGGAACACGGCCACCCCCGTTTGTGTATGTGTTGTCTCTACCACAACAGCAGCATTGAGTAGTTGTAGCAGAAACCATACGGCCCACAAAGACTTAAATATTATTCACAGTCTTGCCATTTACGGGAAAAGTTTGCTGACGTCTGTCCCAGAACAATGCTAACACCTAATAGCTAGGTGCTCGTAAATACTTTTCAAGAATGAATAAATGGGGGTGCCTGGGTGGCTCAGTTGGCTGGGCGTCCTACTTTTTGGCTCAGGTCATGATCTCGCGGTCCGTGGGTTCGAGCCCCGCGTCGGGCTCTGCGCTGACGGCTCAGAGCCTGGAGCCTGCTTCGGATTCTGTGTCTCCCTCTCTCTTCCCCTCTCTCCCCACTACCCTCTCTCTCTCTCTCTCTCTCCCAAAAATAAAAATAAACATAAAAAATATTAAAAAAAAGAATGAATGGGGGTGCCTGGGTGGCTCAGTCGATTGAGCGGCCGACTTCGGCTCAGGGCATGATCTCGCGGTTTGGGATTTCGAGCCCTGCATCGGGCTGTGTGCTGACAGCTCAGAGCCTACAGCCTGCTTCTGAATCTGTGTCTCCCTCTCTCTCTGCCTCTCCGCCACTCATGCTCTGTCTGTCTCCATCTCAGAAATAAATAAACATTAAAAAAATTAAAAAAAAAGAATGAATGAATGAATGCAATATAACCATATCCTATAGCTTGGGCACCATGGACTGTGGTAATGGGTTAGCTTAACCGGAATTTTCCTCTTGTTAAGTTTTTGGATTTTTTTTTTTTTTCTGGCAAGTAGGCTCTCTCCCTTGAGTTAACTGGTATTTAAAGCTGACACCCTGATTATTAACTTCATCAGAATGTGGCTGCCTGTGTGGGTGGCGAATCCCCGGAGAGAAGAAAATAAGAGGGGAATAAACGAGGAAAAGAGAAGTGGAGAGGCACAGAAATGGCCCATCCCCCCTCCTTCTCTCCTGCTCTGGCCTCGGGCAGGCCCTGTTTACATCAAGCCTGGACTGGTGCAGTAGCCCAGCCCACGGCCTGGCCCAGGGGAAGCTCTCAGCAGACTTTTATTGGGTGAATGAATGCGATGGCTCAATGTGGAACATTGGAAAGAGCACCGGAGTGGAACCAGAGACTCCAGCCTTCTCTGGCTGAATGACCTCACACAGGCCAGTTTCTCTCTCTGCTCCAGTGGGAACACAGATCCTTCCCCTCCTTCCCTCCTAGAAGTGCACGGTGCATGGCTTAGTGGGGACCGGAAGGGAGAAAATTCATTTATGGAACAGTTACCATGTGCTGGGCATCGAGGAGGACATTTCATATACTTTCCTCAATAGGCACGACAAACCAGTGAGGTAGAGACGACCGGCCAATTTTACGGATGGAAAACTGAGGCCCGGGAGCCTAGGCTGATGGTCTTTTCGTATCTCTTTGAGCTTTCTGATCTGGGCTTCTCCCAGGCAAGGGGAGTGACTTCCAGGCCTGAGGGGGTGACCTTCCTATCTGTGCAATGAGCGAGAACACATGGAGAGGAGTTGACAATGGACTAAGAGCATGCATAATTTATCATCTTAATTTGATGAAACAATACAAATACAAAGGCATGAAATTGAAATCATGCTACCATTTAGTGACTGTCTATTTTGTGCCAGACTCTCTGGGACCTGCTTTGCCGTGCATTTTTATTTTGTTGTTGTCGTTAACCTCATCGGATGGTGGGAGGGAAGCAATTTCATCCCCATTCTACAGATGAGGAAACTGAGACTCAGATGTTAGGTGACTTGTCCGAGGTCGCAAAGCTAGTCAGGACAGGACTGGACTGGAACTGTCATCTGGGTGACCCAGACCACTAGGCTACTGCCTCTCGTTCTGCTACGTATTTGTGGCTGAGAAAGAGTTTGCTTTGTTTTCTTCCAGAAAGAGGTCCCTCCCCACTTAGTGCTTCGAGAGTATTGATTATGATAATTATAATATTGTGCAAGTTAAGTTTTCAGGGCAGTCAAGTCCGACACCATAAACACAGCCCAAGCAGCCCCACTTTTTGAAAGAGCTGATAATTACGTTGCTGTAATTACACACCCTGTTTTCACGGAGATACAAAGGGGAAAAAAAATGGGTCTCTTAGGCTGAGGGAAAGCCCTTTACCCATTGTCAGAAACAACTATTTTAACCAAACTGGGAAGATGCAAAATGTGAAAATATGCCTTCGAGGGCTGGAGTACCGGGAGCGTGTGGCTAATAATGATTTTACATCTAGAAGGTTGTTTTCTTTGTCGTTGCTGGGGTTTTTTTGTTTGGTTTTTTCACGTTTAGTGACTATAACTGAAACACAAAAAGGGTTAGGCAAGGCTTAATTTTAGATTGGATTTCACCGAATCCAGTTGGTGCTAAAGGCAGGTGTTGGGTTACACTGTGGCTCGGGGTACACTGGGCTGTGGACCCGGGTGCTGCTCTCCCCAGCAGGTGCCCCACCTTCTTCAGGTAATAGAGCTTCGTGTGGGGGCACACCCCTCCCCTACTCAAAGTTCTTTGCGCGTGAAGAGCCTGGGACATAGCAGGTGATCTGGGCAAGCAAGCTGGCCTCAGGTTCTGAATCCGTGCAGTGGGCAAGGTGATCATGCCCGCACAGCAGAACTACTGGGAGGGCTAAGAATGATAAAACTCGTCAACGTCCGGCATGCAGCAAATGCTCAGAAATGGTAGCTATGATCATGATTATTACCACTTATCATGGATTATGAAATTAAGGCCTATTCTTGAAACTGTTAGACGCACGTAGGTTCCTACGAACCCCTCTGAAGATTTCAGCCATCAGTGCTCCTTGCCTGGGGGCTGGGTGCATGCCTCAGCCTCCTCATTCTGTCCTCTAATCGTAGCGCCTGGCCTTCTTCTCAGTGTCCGTTTTCCTTCAGCCTCTCACAAGTTGGGCTAAAGGGCCAGTGGCTTTTCCAGCGTCCTCCTCTCGTGCTGACAGTGCCATGAAGGGCATTCACCATTTGGGGAAACAATGTCCATGCAAGCCGGCCAGCAGGTGGGGTGCTGGGGGGTGTGTAGGGCAAGGGAAGTACTTGACAAGGTGTCCTGACAGGTGAATATTCCTCATTGAGCTCCTGCTCTGAGCCGTGGCTGGGGCATCTGCGAAACGCTCTCCTTGGGGCTTAGCCCTCATGCCTGGACCCCCGAGGGCTCCCCTTTTTCTCCTGTACCATCCTCTTGGCTGGGCCCAGCTTCTCCCTGTGCCCCTCCTTCAGTCACACTTTTATTAATTTTTTTTTCAACGTTTATTTATTTTTGGGACAGAGAGAGACAGAGCATGAACGGGGGAGGGGCAGAGAGAGAGGGAGACACAAAATCTGAAACAGGCTCCACGCTCTGCGCTGCCAGCACAGAGCCCGACGCGGGGCTCGAACTCACGGACCGCGAGATCGTGACCTGGCTGAAGTCGGACGCTTAACCGACTGCGCCACCCAGGTGCCCCAAGTCACACTTTTAGGGTGACCAACTGCCCTGGCTTATCTGGGACTGAGGGGTCTCTGGGGCTCACAGGACCTCATTTCCCTTCTCCCTCTTCCTGGTGTGATGCTGACTCCCTTCCCAGACCCTTTCATACTGCATGTGCAAGGGTCCTGTATCTCTCTCCCTTCCTTCCCTCCCTGCCTTTCTCCCCTGCTCCTCCCCAGCACCCCAGGAAGCCCCAGCCCTAAAGAGAGACAGGATCGGAGCCTCTCCTGGGATTGGGACTGGCTCACATCTGCTGTCCCTCACCATGGTCCAGTCCGTGCAGCCTGCACTGTTTCATCCTGTTCCACCCTGTGCGGGAGGGACGGACATCACTGCCATCCTACAGACATGGAAGACTGAGATCTAGGAGATCTATTTCTAGGAAGACATAGCCAGGGTCGCCCAGCAGGTGACTTTGAACCTGTCCTGCCCCCAGCACACATCCACCTGCTTACCCATGCACCCTGCCTCCCGGCTGGGAAGGAATCTAGGGCCACAGTCACAGCCACAGCGAATCAAGACATGGGAACCGCTGTCCATAGTGACTCAACCGTTTTCCATTCCCTTTCATCTCCGGCAGCTCCACCGGATGTCGGCTGCATCGCACTTCATTATTCCCTGATTAGCTGGTTGTAAAATTCAGAAAGCATTTTCGGAGTGTCGGCGACACGCCTGGCACAATACTAAATGTTTTACCTACCTCATTTAACGTCTGCTTTAGGGGGCGCCTGGGTGGCTCAGTCGGTTAAGCGGCCGACCTCGGCTCAGGTCATGATCTCGCGGTCCGTGAGTTCGAGCCCCACGTCGGGCTCTGTGCGGACAGCTCGGACCCTGGAGCCTGTTTCCAATTCTGTGTCTCCCTCTCTCTCTCTGACCCTCCCCCGTTCATGCTGTCTCTCTCTGTCTCAAAAAAAAAAAAAAAAAAGCGTTAAAAAAATGTCTGCTTTTGTAAAATCCCACAACAACCTCAGAAGGTGGATGTTAAAGAGCTAATTCTACAGATACAGAAGGAGGCTCCGCGGCGCTAAGTAAGGGTCCACGTGGCACAGCTGGTGGCCGTGGGCCTGGGTGCTGGTCTCCCCTGGTCTCGGTCCCCAGGGCTTTGGCCTGAAAGCCAAACTGGGGCCTCGACTGGGGCGTCCATCTCCAGCAAATATTCCCCTTTTTAAATCATCAGGCAAATGATAGACTCTCCCAAGCACGTCTTTATCATCCCCAAGCTGCTTTGACCTGGGACTAAGCGCAAAACCCATGCTCAAAACGAGCCTTTGCATTGATGTTTCCACACAATTACCAAAAACCGTCGGCAAGGCTTGTTTCCTTAGTGGAGGGATGAGTTACAGGGTTCTAGAAGTCCAGAGGGAAAGGACGGTTGATGGGCACCCGGGCTCTGCTGGGCATGCTGGCTCATGTCTCCTCACCATCCCAGAACTGCAGCCACAGGGCGTGGTTATGGCCATTTCAAAGATGAGGAGACCGAGGCCCGGGAAAGTTAGTTCCTGTTCCCTGGATCCCACCGATCACGCAGGGACTGCTTTTCTTTTCTTCTTCTTACACACACTTTGTTTTCCATGCTTCAAAGCCGCCTTGACCAGAGTTGTCACCTCAGTGCAAAGGGGGCCAATTAATCAGTCTCCTTCCTGGGCGACTGTATTTGGTCAGATCCTGTGACAAAGTTCTCCAAAATTCCTGCTGGGACACAGAATGACAGTGACTCAGGTTGGCAGAAGTGCTTCTCATTAGCCCCTTTGGGAAGGCTGGAGCAACCGTGGCTTTTTCCTCAAGAAATCAAAATCAATACTTGTGGTGAGACCAAACCCCGGGGAAGAAACTCCCTGAGCCCTGGAACTCTGCAGGAAATTAGAAATTCTCCTTGAGTTTGGTTGTGGAACGGAGATAGAGAAAATCTTTAGTCTGACGAATCTTCAGCCAAGGGTGTGCAGGGGGAATTTATGAGATCAAACTTGCGGAAAAAAACGCAAATTCCGTGACTGCTGTCCCAGAAGCCACAAACGGTGCTGGCGGAAGAGGCCTGACTTGTCCTTGACATGGCAATTGGCGGATTACATTATTCAGGAAATGCCAACTGAAGGCCCAGAGGAGAAGAATGGCCCAAGGCCCACCAGCAAGGTGGTTGAATTGTTGAAAACTTCCGGGGAGAAGAAATGAGACTTGTCTCACAGGAGGGAGCAGGGAGTCTGCCCCTGACCCTGGGAGGTCACAGATCAGAAGGAAGTGTCCACAATTGCCATCTTGCCAGGAATAGTCATCCAGTGACTACTGAGTGCCTGTGGGGCCAGGCAGGCTTCTGGGTGCTGCGGACAGGACCGACAGGGAACAAAGTGTGGTCCTTGCCCTCCCCCATTCCAGCAACAGACAGAGAGTTTGATGTATAAAATAACGCCATAAGAACCGAGGAGCGGGAAGGACACAGTAAATGGGTGCTCAGAGCTTGCTGTGTGCCTTTTTGCTTTTCCTTGGGGGGGGTGGTGCCTGAGGTTCAGTGGCCTCGGTATGCACTTTGCACACACTTTAGATGGGGGGGGGGTGTTCTGATTCCCCAGTTGGGCTGGATGAATCAGGAGCCGTGGTAAATACAGCTAAGGAATATCAGAAGACTAGAGCCCAGAGGTGAAGGCTATCCCAGAGACAGGGGTCATCGGAGTGAGGACCAAGTTCAAGGGGGCCAGACAGAGACTTGGAACTGTCTCCTGAGGGAGTGGACTGTGCCCGGGGACAACAGACAGGCAGGGGTGGGGACAGCTTGTTTAACTCCCCATAGCTCCACATCTATTTTGCTGGCATCCAAGGTCTTTTGTATGGTGGACGATGGAATTCTTCCTTTTTTTTTTCCTGACCAATTATTATTGAATGCGTAAAATCAAGAAATGCACAAACACATTTTCAGCATGAAAGATTAAAGTAATCTAGAATACAGAACAAAATGGGAAATTTTCTCACCCGCCCTCCCCGTTCTAATTTCCTCCCCTGGAGTTTCCACTGTGAACAGGCTCACATCCATCTTCTGAACTCTGCTGTGCCTTTATGTTCCAAAATGTCCTGCACCTTAAATCAGAAGTGGAATTACACTAGGCATATTGTTCCATGACTTACCTTGTTTCACTTTACAATATGTATTGGAAATCTTCCATGTTTGTGAGTATGTTTTTCATTATTTTTTAATGAAATAATTTTTCCATAAATTATTTATAATTTATATATATATTTATATATATATTTCTGAATTATTTATAATTCATATAATTATGAATATATATTATATTCATAATAATTTATTTCCATAAATTTTAAAATACCATCCTCCCTTTCACCTACAGAGAAAGACGTCTTGTTTATTGAGTCGTCCACGTGTTATCATGAAATAAATTCTAAAGGCTCTGTTGGTTGGTTTTCATATTCTCTATTTTATTGTAGTAATGGGTTGTCTATTTCAGAGGTGCCGAACTCATTGTTTTAACTACTGTAGCTTTACAGTATGTTTTAATATGTGGTATGGCAAAAGTTCTATCTCATTGTTCTTTTTGAAATGTTCCTTAGACTTCTTATGACAGTTTTGATGTCAAGTTCAGAATCTACTTCCCAAGTTTCATTAAACATCAGGCTGAATTTATGATTGAGATTACATTACATCCGAAGATTATGTGGAGAGAAAAGACATCTTATCATTTGTCTGCCGTCCAGGATTATGGCATGAATCTCCATCATATAGGACATTTCGCAGTTGCTAGCATTCATTTAAGTAGGGTTAATAATTTTCTTCATGTAGGTTTTGCACAGTCCTGTCAGGTTTATTCTTGGATGTTGTATGTATATTTTTTTTTTGGTTTTTTGTTACGAATGGAAACCTTAGTTACATTTTAGAGTTGATTTTTATGTAAGTAAAGGAAATTCTTAATTTTTAAGTGTTGCCTAATCTCTACCTACTCCCCCTTCATTCATGCGTCTTGTTAGTTCTCTCATTTTGTTAGCTAATTTTCTAGGGAGATAATAATATTGCCTACAAATAATGACAATTTTCTTTGTTTAGAATTTTGATGTTTGTTAAATATCAACTGTTCCGTTATTGTTTTATTTCAGCAGAAACAGGTATTTAATTTTGTTGTGCTTTTGTGGCACCTATTAAAATAGTCATATATGCTTTTCTTCTCTTATCTGTTAAACTGGTAAAATACATTAACAGATTTTTCTAGCATTGAGTAGGTATTGAACAGTAAAAGTATCCTTGGAATTATGATACTAATATACTAGATTTGATTTGTTAATATTTCATTCAGCACGTCTATATGTATTCAGCACGGCCTACTATTTCTTTTTTTAATATTGTCAGGATTTGCTCAGAGACTAAGGAGAAATAATTTCTATCTTAGTCTATGTTTTGGAACAGTTTATATATCATAGATAATTTTTGTTTTTTTGAAAATTTGGCAATATTCATCATAAACCACTTGAGTTTATTTTCTTTTTAAGGGACAGATCTTTGGTTACATTAAAATTTTCTTCTGTTTATTGATCTATTTAGGTTTTCTAACTCTTCTTGAATCAATTTTAATAATCTATATTTTCCTAAAAAGTCATTCATTTCATGGAGATACTTACCTTCATTGCCATGAAGTTTTCCTAGTATTCATTTTTTTTAATGTTTATTTTTGAAAGAGAGAGAGAGAGCATGAGTGGGGCAGAGGCAGAGAGAGGGAGACACAGAATCTGAAGCAGGCTCCAGGCTCTGAGCTGTCAGCACAGAGCCTAACGCAGGGCTTGAACTCATGAATCATGAATCATGACCCGAGCCGAAGTCAGACACTCAACCAACTGAGCCACCCGAGCTCCCCTTCCTAGCATTCTTAAATGCATTTTTATGATCACTCTCATTTATAGTTCTTTGACTTCTTTCATTTCCAAAGATATTTTGTAATATCTTCTCTCTGATTTTCTCGATAAGAGTTGCCAGAAATTTGTCTACTATATTGGTCTTTTCAAAAGATGGTGTTGGGTTGTATTGATCAAATCTACTGAGCTTATTTTGCTTGTATTCTATTTTATTAATTTCTGCTGTCATCTTTCTTAATTGCTTTATCCAGTTTAGAGAGTGGGTTATTTTGTTCTTTTCTGCCTTTTTTTTTTTTAATTTTTTTTTCAACGTTTATTTATTTTTGGGACAGAGAGAGACAGAGCATGAACGGGGCAGGGGCAGAGAGAGAGGGAGACACAGAATTGGAAGCAGGCTCCAGGCTCTGAGCCGTCAGCCCAGAGCCCGAAGCGGGGCTCGAACTCACGGACCGCGAGATCATGACCTGAGCCGAAGTCGGCCGCCCAACCGACTGAGCCACCCAGGCGCCCCATCATTTGTGGTTCTTAATAAAAGTGCTTTAGCCATAGATTTTTCTTTAAGTGGGTGGACTGGCCAGAGATGTCAATGATCCCAAACAAGATAAGACTAATCCTGTTAATTTTTGAGCCTGACTGGATAACGATGCCGGGAGCCTGGTCATTGGTCCAACATTAGATCAGACTTGTTTATGTCACGCAAATCGTGTTCCAACAACTCCAAAGAGAGTTTCATACGGGAAAGTAGCTCATTCCAGGACCGCCTCTTGCTGGTTTAGTTCAAAACACGTTTTAGTCACATCTGCACACTTGCCTCTTTCCACCGTCCGTCTGTGTGTTTGTGTGTGCACGAGCCAGTGAGCCACTTAAAAATCCCTGAGCAGGTCCCGCGTGCTGAGATCACAGTCACGCACCAGTTGTAGTCCCTGTCCTCGAAGTGTTCACAGTCCAGGGGGAAGGGGGTAGATATCTGAGTAGGTAATCTCAGCAAACGAAGAAAGTGCTAGAAGTCTAAATATTTTAAGGGCTCAGTTGGGGGGGGGGGTGGACTTCAGTCTGCATGGAGGTAGAGGAGACCAGAAATTAGGAAAGACCTTCCGGGGGGAGATGACACAGGCTGAAACTGCATATTCAAACAGGAGTTCATGCGGTTCACAGGGAAGGGTACTGTTCCAGGCAGAGGAGTCAATGTACGTAGGGAAAAGAGGTCAAAAGGAACAGGGACTGTTTGGTCAGCCAGATGGAGTCAGTCTGGCTGAAGCATTGGGCTCATTTCGGAGGGCTGATACTGGACCCTCAGGCTGACGCTAAGGAGATTGGATTTCATCTTGTGCTGTCCGGGCAGAGGTGGGAGGACAAGGCCCGAGCGTGTTTGCATAGATTCTGAGGCCTCGGGGAAGGGGGGACCGGGATGAAGAGGCGGAAGTTAGGTTGACCAAAGCACTCAAGTGGCCCAGCTGGAAGAGGGCAGGAAAGTGGACTCCAGAGACATCTGGAATCTGGGCTAATGCCAGGTTTGCATCAGCACCCCTGGGGGTGGAGAGCAAAGAAGGCATCCTCCAACCCTTCCCTTCCGCCACAGCCCCCTGGCTCCTAAAACAGATGCTGATGACATAATCGCTGTTGCCCAGGAGGGCTTGCTCGGGCGAGTCGTCTAGTGCTGAGCAGGGCCCCTCCCCAGACAGGGCCTGCATCCCTGCCCCTCCCCTTACAGGGCTGTTTGCCTGTCTTGAGCTCAGTTTCCCCATCTGCCAAGAGGCGGTTCGGTGGGTTGAACGTGAAGTCCTTACTGTTACCGCGCTGTCGTTGTGGTTCGAGCATCGGTATACATTTTCCGATTCTCCGCCTAGGCCGTGAGGGACGTTTTATTAGTTTTGTTGCCTTTTCCCCTTAGAAAAGCAAAGCCTTCGTGGATTTGATGTCATGAAACGGTGTGTGTGTTTTATTTGCGAGGGAAGAAAACGCCCCTGTTACACAAAGGGCTTGTGCTCAGCAGCAGGGCCCTCGCAGACTCAGTGGAAGCCTGACATGTCTCCCTTTGTTTGCTGCTCCCCCTCGCAGCCTAATCGCATTCCTGAGGGTGGCAAAGGAGAGCTTCGGGTTGCCATGGGAACCGGGTGCCAGCGAGAACCCGAGAATTCCAGCCCTTGAAGGCTGCACATTTATCCCTGTTGCCCAGGAAGCAGGGCTGGCTGCGAAGACTGGGGGTGGGGGCGGTGGAGATGATGCTTTAGGTCTTTCCACGGGGCCCCCGGGGGGCAGAGGAGGTACTAGGAGGCCCAAGCTGTAGTCTGGGAGGACCCAGGACCCTCTTCGGAGCCATCTCGGCTCCCCTTCCTTTGAATCACATCCAAACCCAAATATAAGCAGGAGATGGGGGAGGAGCAGGGAGGAGGGGAGGAAGGAGGGAATTCTCTGTACAGCCTCTGGCAGCCTGCACCCACACCCGGCATCCTGAGCAGACCCGGATTGTTCTGGGCTCCCAGCTCTCCACGGGGACTTTGCCAGGGGCTTGTCTGAGATGCCAACATCCCCACGATCGCCGATTATCTCATCACCACCTAAGCGTCTTCGCAGTTGACAAAGCCCTTTCAAATGTGTAATTCATCAGCTTTTCAAAACAGCCCCGCAAAGGGAGGGTTGAGCCGTGCGCCCATTGCACAGATACAGACGGGAAGGCTTAGAGAAGCCTTGCTCAGGAACGCAGAGGTGAGCCCTTAGTCCCGGTCGCTCAGGGATCCATCCGTCTCCAGGGTAGGGAGGTGGGGGCCGCAGGGAGAGCGGGGAGAGGCTTATAAGGTAGCAAATAAGCAGCAGCCTCCACAGTGAGAGAGGTTCAGAAGGAGGCAAATTGCCTCGGCTATTTGACCAGAAGTTCCCAGGGGAGATGAAGTAAAGCCCAGAACACTCCGCCACCTGAAATGAGCGATTATGCTTTGCATCTAGGATGCGAGTCCTGGGCCGGGAAGTCTCCACATGTCACCTTGAAAGGCCTCACAAAACCACCTGGCGGGGATGGGTTTTCTTTCTTTTCTTTTTTTTTTTTTTTTTTAACGTTTATTTATTTTTGAGACAGAGAGAGATAGAGCATGAATGGGGGAAGGTCAGAGAGAGAGAGGGAGACACAGAATCCGAAGCAGGCTCCAGGCTCCAAGCTGTCAGCACAGAGCCTGACGCGGGGCTCAAACTCACGGACCGCGAGATCATGACCTGAGCCGAAGTCGGACGCTTAACCGACTGAGCCACCCAGGAGCCCCAGGGATGGGTTTTCTATACCCACTTTACAGGGGTGGGAACTGAGGCCCAGAGAAGCAACTTGGCTCACGGAACCTGGGAGCAGGAGCAGTCCGGATGTAACTGAGGGTTCTGTCTGACTCTACACCCTGGGTTAGGCCTCCACCCGAGGGGCAAAGAGGGGAGACCCGAGGCTGACACCCTGTGACCAGAGGGGACCCCTGCATGCCAGCACTCCGTCTCTCACACACATTCTCATACACTCTCACACTCTCTCATGCACGCGCACGCACGCACACACGTTCATACGTGTGCACTCCTACACTCTCGCATACAACTCTCACAGCGCTCTTGCACATACATACTCACGCTCATGCACACCTCGCTCACCCACTCACACACGCAGCCCTGTTTGGGTTTGCCCGTGGTGCTGACGGTGGCACTGAGGCCTCCCGGCCACTCTTGAGGTTCGTATGCGCCCACACCCCCCGGACACCCTCCTTTCTCCGTGCCCCTCTGGCTCTAACTCCCAGCCCCTCTGAAGACCCTCCTCTCCAAATAAGCCGTCCAAGCATCAGCCAGCAAGGCCCCCACCCTGGTCTGGGACTCACTCCTCAGTGCTCCGCCAAGCCCTTGGAAAGAGCTAGTGCCGTCTCCTGTACTTGGGTTCCTGCCAATCCCCAAGCACCCATCTGCTTATGGGATCTCACCCGCCATCCCACCTGCTATAACCACTGCCCTGTGCAGAGCCCCCCTGGCCTGGGCCGCTGCCCTCTGCTGCGACGCTGGCTGCCCTGCCCTCCCTCTCCTGCTCCGTCCTCTCAACGGCCCCCTCCCTGGCTCTGAATGGCATGCCCTGCAGCAGAGATGTTCAAGTTCTAGGTCACAACCCAACAGTTACCATGAAATCCATTTAGCATAAGAGATCAGCAGTTTATTTTTATGTTTTTAAATGTTTATTCATTTTTGAAAGAGAGAGAGAGAGAGCGTGAGCAGGGGAGGGGCAGAGACAGAGGGAGACACCGAATCCGAAGCAGGCTCCAGGCTCCCAGCTGTCAGCACAGAGCCTGCCACGGGGCTGGAATCCACGAACCGGGAGATCATGACCTGAGCTGAAGTAGGACGCCCAACCGATTGAGCCACCCAGGTGTCCTGAGATCCACATTTAAAAATACGTAGTATGGGATAGAATCGAAAGTACAAGATATTTTGGGGGCGCCTGGGTGGCTCAGTCGGTTAAGCACCTGACTTCAGCTCAGGTCGTGACCTCGCAGTTCATGAGCTCGAGCCCTGCGTCGGGCTCTGTGCTGACAGCTCGGAGCCTGGAGCCTGCTTCGGATTCGGTGTCTCCCTCTCTCTCTGCCCCTTCCCCACTCACGCTCTGTCTATCTGTCTCTCTCAAAAATAAACATTAAAGGGGCGCCTGGGTGGCGCAGTCGGTTAAGCGTCCGACTTCAGCCAGGTCACGATCTCGCGGTCCGGGAGTTCGAGCCCCGCGTCGGGCTCTGGGCTGATGGCTCAGAGCCTGGAGCCTGTTTCCGATTCTGTGTCTCCCTCTCTCTCTGCCCCTCCCCCGTTCATGCTCTGTCTCTCTCTGTCCCAAAAATAAATAAACGTTGAAAAAAAAATTAAAAAAAAAATAAATAAACATTAAAAAATTAAAAGAAGAAGAAGAAGGAGGAGGAGGAGGAGGAGGAAGAGTACTGTCTCGCAGAGCCTGGAAGTCCAAGGCCAAGGGGCTGGCATGTTGGGTCTTCCTCAGGCTCTCGTGGAGGATGTCTTCCATGCCCCTGTCCATGTTCCATGATTTGTGGGCCACAGCTCCTGTTTCCTAGCTTCCGGTGGTTCACCGGCATCCTTGACATTGCCTTCCCTGTGGAAGCACCACCCAGTCCCTGCCCTCATCTCTATGTGGCCTTCTCCCCAAGCGTGATGTGTCCAAATTTCCCCTTTTCATAAGGACACCTGTCAGATCGGATTAGGGACCCACCCTACTTCAGTCTGACTTCATCATTTTAACTACTTACATCGGTAAGGACCCTATTTCCTTAAAAAAATTTTTTTTTAATGTTTATTTCGTTTTAAGAGAGAGAGAGAAAGAGAGAGACGCCACATGAACGGGGGAGGGGCAGAGACAGAGGGAGACACAGAATCCGAAACAGGCTCCAGGCCCTGAGCCGTCAGCACAGCACCCGACGCGGGGCTCGAACTCACAAACCACGAGATCATGACCTGAGCTGAAGTCAGACGCTCAACCGACTGAGCCACCCAGGAGCCCCTGTAAAGACCCTATTTCCAAATAAGGTCACACTCCGAGATACTGGGAGTTAAGACTTCCACATATGAATTTTTCTGGGATGCAGTTCAGCACTTAGCACAAAGTAATACCTAATTGCAAAGGAGGCTGGGAAATGTGGTTCAGTTGTGTGCCTGCAAAACCAAGAAACCGGCTTGGTCCACAGTCAGCTGCCTCCATTACACCCTGGGAGGTTTCAAGCAGAGGAGTGACCGGATCTGACCTGCCCCCCACCCCCCAGAACTGGCCACTCCTCAAGGGCGGGCTTGTTGAGAGACGCCCCTGAAATTGCCTGTGCCACCCAGAGACCACGTTTGGATAGGTGCTCGGAGCGTCCCTTGAACTCAGCTGGACTCGGAGCTTACTTGTGGGTGGGAAGGGAGCAGGTGGTACAGAGTTAAGAGGAGGGGACACTTATAAGCAGAGTGGTTAAAACGATCCAGCAGCTAAAGCCGTATATGTGTATGCTCGTGCGTGATAACTGCTCTACGATTCTGGCCCAGAAACCCGAGGCGATTCTGCTAACTCCGACGGAAGCCAAAAGGAAACAGCTATAGGATGAAAAGAAAACGCGTTCTGCGAATTTACTTTCGGTAGCTCCCTGGCGCAGGCATCCCCGGATGAGGACGAGGGATTCGGGTTTAGGGTAGACAAGGCTTTCACTTGAACGGCTTACATCTGACAGACCCAGCTCCTCGCCAGCTGTCCGTCCTGCAAGCACGAAGTCAGGAGGAAAGAAAGACATTTCACGGCTGACAGACGACCCCCGCGCGGCAGAGGATCTATCTAACGTCCTTCCAAGGCTGTAAAAGATCGGGGTGGCTCTTAGTGAAAGATCTGAAGGCTGACTTCCTACCTGGGAAGGAAGGACTTACTCAAGTCACACAGGCTGCATGGCTACATTCTCACGATGTGTGACGACGGCTGCCCTTTTCTGGGGGCGTCCTGTGTTCCAGAAACGGGACTAGGTGCGCCCTGACTGGCTGAATCTCTCAAACAGCATTGACAGCGTTTTCCCATCTCTTAGAGGAGACCCCTGAACATCAGAGAGGTGTAGTGACTGGCTCGAGGCCCCACCCCGGGGACTCAAACACAGATCTGCTGACATCAGAGCCACACTGCTGCTCTTCTGCAGTTCTCCCAGGACTATTCCGGTCTCCTCTGGCTTAGGCCTTGGTCCTGGGAGTCTGTCAAATGTGGTGGCTGAGAGCACCCTCCCCCCCCTTTAACCAGACATCCTAGGTTTGAATCCTGGTCCCTCTGCTTCCCGGTGGGCGAGTCCAGTCACTTCACTTCCTTAAGCCTCAGTTTCCTTACCTGTCCAATGGGCTTAATGATAGCAGTCACTTCCTAGGGCTGTTATAAGCATGAATTTAACCTGACACAGAACCGAGCAGCACACAGTCAAGTGAAAACACCGGTTTCCAGTTTCTCTGGAAAACTGGAACCCCCTGGCGACACTGGAAGTACTTTTGCACGTGGTGATAAGGTGATGCCAAAGGGCAGCCGTGCCCTTTAGGGAGGCCTGGGCTCAGTACTTCACCAGAGGCCCCACTCTGCCCTATCGTCTCACACCCAGCAAGCTTCACTGTTCACTTCTCCGCGTGGTCGCTGCGGAAATTGGAATTTGTGACTCCTGTTTTAGGGCTTAAATCGCAGCGACAATAAGAAACGTATTTTCTTGCGGTTTGTGAGTTCGAGCCCCTCGTCGGGCTCTGTGCTGACAGCTCGGAGCCTGGAGCCGGCTTCGGATTCCGTGTCTCCCTCTCTCTCTGCCCCTCCCCTGCTTGTGCTCTGCCTCTCTCTGTCTCTCAAAAATAAATAAATCTTAAAATAAAATAAAAGACAAAAGAAACAAACCCTGCGCAAATTATTGGTGATTTTTTTTTTTTCTTACCAGATATGCATCAGTCCCCATGGGATGGACCATCCAGTACCTCGGGCTTCCAGAAACAGTACTCCATGGGCTGTCAGAGAAATGTGAACACCGTGCAGAGGTAGGTGGGAGGCCCAGGGTGTCAGAGGAAATCACGTCAGTCATTTGTCCCATTCTGTTTACGGTCTGAGTGATTTTGTGCAGAGCGTTGCAAGGAAGATTTAAAAGAACTGAGCAAAAATGTTCTTGCACCATAAAATGCCTTTCCTGTCCTGGCGGCAAGAGGAATGAGGCCATAAAAATGCTGTTCCGGACAGACTAAGTCTGCAGGTAAATTTCAGACCCTGAATAAACATCCCTTCCTTCCTCAGGGACAATGGTGAAAGAGGAACTCTCTTCGAAGAGCTGTGAAGGCACTCGGTGCTCGTCTCTTTTTAGAGCAACCCTTGGAGGTGGCGGCTCTGATTCCCATTTTGCAGAGGAGGAAACTGAGACTCACAGAGGGGAAGTGACTTGTCCAGAATCCTACAGCTGGGAGGACACCACACAGTAGGACCGGAATTGAGATGTGCTCACTAGTGGGAGGGCTGGAGCCTTTCCCTGCTACCTGACCCTGAGGACAGGGTACCCCCGGGTTCCTCTCTCGATCCTGTCTTCTTCAGTCTGCCAGTGACGTGGGATGGGGGAGGGGTCATGAGAACACGTTTATGTCATTGGTCTCCCGGGACTGTCTCCATGGCCCTTGACCTTCCTTCCTGGGTCCAGCTGTTCACCAGCTACCCATCCCACGACTAGCCTGACAGTCTGACTCCCAGACTCTTAGCCCTGCCGGCGGGTGGGGGTGGGGGGTACGGAGATCACCGTCTTTGCTGCGTGATCGTACCTGACTTCCTGATGTCTGAAAAACCTCATTGTGTTTCCTGTAAATAACTCCAAACCTGAGGTCTCTCCGTTTCCTCTTTCCAGCCCATCAGTTGTCAGATGTATGGATGTGTTTTTCTTTACAATCTTACAATCAAATGCTTTAAGGTAACATTGCAGGCCTCTACAATGAGGTCACTGCCCGTCTCTCAGATCTCGTCTCCCGCCTGGTCCCTAGGTGAGCTCCAGCTCCATTTGGACTCCATGCTGTTTTCTAAAACATCTCTCAGTGGCCCTGCTTCTGAGCTTGGCTTATGCTGCTCCCTCTGCTTAGACCTCCCTTCCTACTCAGTCTCGGCCTAATAGGACCACGTTCATTCTTCATGACCAGCCTTTAAAGTCCATCTTTTAAAGGCTCTTCCTCCCTAATCCATGGAAGCCTTCATTGGAAAGAGGAAAAGTGCAGGATTTGAAGCTCTGCTTTGCAGCCGGGCTCTGGAAATCACTTTCCTGAGCCTCGGTCCCTCCATCGGTAATGTTGGGATGATAATTTCTCGCTCCTAGGGTTTGGGAAAGGTGAGATGGTAGTTTTCTTCTCCCTAGTCTTCTTAAACCTCTGAAACACTACAAGCTGCTCGATAGCTGAGTCAGGGTGAGGAGAAGGTGCATTCATCAGAAGGTTCTTGGCAGTAAGTGATAGCAGCTCAATGCCGACGGATGTAGCAAAGAAGAAATGTATTGACTTATGCAATGAAAAGCACAGGGGTAGGGCTAGCTTCAGGCAAAGCTGGATCCAGGGACTCAAAGGCTATCACCAAGTTGTTTCCTTTCTCCTACTTGTCCTTTCTCTTCTTGTCTCCCTATTGTTTTTCTTCTGTCTTAGCTCTTTTTGGTTTCCCATTTACATTCTTTCCATATGGGGACCCTGCTCATCTCCTGCTCACATCCTGTTGGCTTAGCAACCCTAAGAGAGCCTGTTTTTCAAAACTCCAAGCCAAAAGCCCCAGGACTGACTTTCACTGCACTGGCTGGATCACATACCTGTCTTTGACCCAATCACTGTCAAGGTCCACTCTTAGAGCAGAGAGGTGTGGTCAGTGTCACAAGAACCACACGGACTGAGGACGGGGCAGGGCTGGTTTCCAAAGCGAAATCAGGGCCCTGGGACTGGAGGAGAAGGGAGTGGACACTGGACAGGCAGAGACAGACGTTCACAGACAGACACAGTGCATGGAAGCAGCATTGGTGCAGTTAATTACACGTGTAGACAATTGTGCAAGAACATTCTGGAGTGTACTTTCTCCCACTGAGGATGTGAGGGAAGAGCCCACCTTCCAAGCTTGGGTCCTACATGATCCCCTGAACCATGCCTGTGGGACCAAGGTCACCTCTCCTCCCCAGTCTCTTGCGACAGCCTCACTGTTTCCCATTGCCCCTCACACCCTACCTCCCTACTGTCCCTACTTCTTGGGGACACAGTCCTGGGTTCAAGCAACACAGTCCTGGGTTCAAGTTCTTTGGGGCACTCGCCCACCTTCAGGAAACTTCTGGACCTTTCTGAAGTACTGCTTTCCTTATCTACATGTTGAGAGCTCCGATAAGAGAACGGCCAGTTATCCAACACTCTAGAAGGAAATCATAACAACAGTGGTTAACACTTACTCCATGCTCACTTGGGGTAAGGCACCTGTCACGTGCTCAAATCCTCTCACCAATTCTGGGGGGAAAGGACTGTTATTACAACTGCCCTGTTCTATAGATGGGAAAGCTGAGCCCGGAGAGGCTAAGCATGCTGACCCTCGCCAGGCAACTAGTAAACGCTTTGGCTAGAACTTGAACCCCGCCTGTCACTAGAACCTACATTCTTTATCCCTGTGGCCATTTATTCAATCAACATGTGTTAAGCTTCTACTATGCATCAGGTGCTGTTTTAAGTGCTAGGGAATATGGCAGCGAACAAAACCAACACAAATCTTTGCCCCCACAGAATCTGTGTCCTGGGAGTTGGGGGGAGTGGGTAGCATTCATGAGTGAGTTTGACAGTGTTTATGTTCGTGTTGTGAGAGCGGCTGTGGAGGGTCACGTGGCAAGGACGTGAGAATGGCCCCTAGGAGCTGAGAGCAGCCTCCAGCCAATGGCCAGCAAGGAAATGGGGACCTTGGTCCCACGGTCACAAGGAAATGGATTGCCTTAACAGCCACAGGCCTCTGATCAGACCCCAGCTTACACGGAGACCCCGAGCAGAATCTCCAGCTAGGCTGGGCCCGACCTCTGCCCTACAGACTTGTAAATAATTCGGGATGTAGCAGTGGACAGCTAATGCAGTCACGGTAGCTACCTCTTGAGGTTGTTAGGGGGACAATCTGCACACAGAGTGCTCCCTAAAGGGGCTAGAAATATATATGATATTTGTCATGAAATATACATGATATATGTGTGTCTATATATTGCCAATAAGTGCCAAGAAGAAAACTAAAGCAGGAAAGGCAGTGATAGAGAGTTCTTGGGAGCGTGTGCATGCTTGTGTGTGCGTGTGTGTGTGTGAGTGAAGGGGGTGTCCATTTTTTTGGTGGGGGGGGTGTTCATTTTTGAGTAGGGTGGTCATTTTACCAGGGAACATTTGCGTCGTGATCTGAAAGAGAAGGAGAGTAGAGGAAGTGGAGCAGGAGGAATGAAGGGGAGGAGGAGGAGGAGGAGGAGGGGAGGGAAGAAGAATGAGAAGGGGAAGGAATGGGGAGGATGGGGAATGGGGAAGGAGAGGGGGAGGAGAGGAGGAGGAAGTGTATGGATTTCTGGGAAGGAATGGTCTGGGGCAGAGAGAACAGTAAGCTGAGAAACGGTAGTGTAGCCAGGTTTGACAGATTGGATTGGAATCTTCCCCGGACCCTCCTGCACCATCTCCAAGCGCCCGGGGCTACATCCAGCCCCAGCATCCTGGGTAATTTCCTTCCAAGCTCAGTGGCTGCTTGGGCCCCTAGCCAGCCTGTGGGCCCTGGCAGGTGCAGAGAGCAGCACAGCGAGCTGGTGAAGGGGGCAGTGGACCTGCACGGTGGGAGCAAGGGTGGACAACAGCAGGTAGGTGGGGGATCGGGGTAGCATTGCATTATCACCCTGCTTCCGGCTTTGCCATCATGACCCCGCCAAGTAACTCCCAGGCATCTCTTTGCGGACATTCATGCTCAAAGAGGCTGAGGTTATCCTGACACCCTCAGAGGATCCAGGGGGCCTCTCCCCACTGGTAGTCTCCTCCACCCACAGAAGCCAAGGCTAGCCCAGGCCTTTGACCCAAGGGCAGATCAGGAGGCTGAACCCTCATTCTCTCTGCCCATCATGCACCATTAAGATGCTAAGGAAGACATCGTTTGCTTTGAGGGGAATCTGGCCCGATCCCTCCTCCCCATTCCTGCCCACTGCCTACTTCGTCCTCTGTCCAGAGTCTTCCTTTGGAAAGAGGGGACAGCTGGGGGAGGGGGGAGGCACCCTCTCTTTAAAGCATTCAGGCGGCATCCTGCAAGGAAGCTACCAGAGAAGTCATTGTAGCCCCTGAGAACCCCACACCCCACGACACGCCCAGCGCACTTACAGGCTGACTGTGGTTTGTTTCTGAGGCGAACATGAGAAAAAGCAGAATTTCTGAGTCTGAAAGAAATCTGAGACTCTAAGAGAATCACAGTTTTCGTTGGCCTTGGCTGGGTCCCTTCTGGAATTATGCCCAGCATGGCTTAATTACACCGTTCAGCTGTTGAAGTGCAGTGGGCCCGGGGGTGGCTAATCCACCCACAGAAGAGATGACAGGATTCCGGGAAGGAGGAGGCCAGGGTCCCCTGTTCCGGGAGCGTTTCTGAACAGTTTGCTCATTCAGAAACCCAGCCTCCCCTTTTGAACGTTCTTAGATGAGAACTTACTGCCCCCAGAATAAAGTTCAAACTCTGGGGTGGCATTCCAAGCCCTTTGTGAGGGGGCTCCAGATCCCCTCTCTGCCCTTCCCCACGCTACCCTCTCGTTCTGTGGTCCGGCAACACTGGGCCTGCCTGATCCCATGACCATAATGTTGTGCATACTATTCCCATCACCTAGAGCTCTGCCCAAGAACGCCTACCCTTCCTTCAAGTTCCATCTCAAATGTCCCCTCTTCAAGAGACTTTCCCTGGCCACCAAATGGTGAGCCTTGGTGCTGTGTGTTCCTACTGCATGGGATGGTAATGATTCACACATCTTGTATTCGCCAGGATTCTTTCCGTTGCCAGCATCAGAAGCCCAGCTCTGACTGGCCTTAACAAGACAGTTGTACCTTCAGGCATGGCTCGATCCAGGTACTGATGGGAAACGGATGAGAAATCGCTTCATCGTGTTGGGCCCATTCTCACATAACCATCAGTGACCTTCAGCTTATATTTCATCAGATAAGCAGTGCCTTTGGGAAAAGAAAACTCTTTTTCCTAAACCTTCCAGAAAATTCCCAAGCACTGTGTGCTTGCCGTCCTGGCTTGGGTCAGGTGCCTCAGCGGACTCAGTCACCATGCCTCGAACCGGCCAGGCAAAGGACACATGCCTACCCCAGGGAGATTTCTCAACGGGAAATCGAGGGCAGAGACCAAAGGAAGGAGGGTGGGTTTGCTAGAACAGAACAGAACAGAACAGAACACCAGTAGCAACCGTGACAACGAGGTGCCCCTCAGAGTTCGCTTCCCCCGTCCAGCCGTGAATGAGGCTGTGCCTGAGTCTAGGCACCCAGCAGAGGATTTGGTTCCACCGAATGTGGAAGGACCAAGGGAGTGTGTTAATAAGAAACTTTTTGCGGAACAAAAGACCGATATCAGTGTTCTTAGAGACAGGGGCCCGGAGTAGGGTATTTACATAGTTTTCCCTAGGAGCCTGGGGCCACCATGACTGAGCTGTGTGCCTTCAGGCAAGTCTGAGCCTCTCTGTGCCTCCATTAAAATGAGGAAATATCAGGGGCGCCTGGGTGGCTCAGTCGGTTGTGCGTCCGACTTCAGCTCAGGTCACGATCTCGCGGTCCGTGAGTTCGAGCCCCGCTTCGGGCTCTGGGCTGATGGCTCAGAGCCTGGAACCTGTTTCCGATTCTGTGTCTCCCTCTCTCTCTGCCCCTCCCCCATTCATGCTCTGTCTCTCTCTGTCTCAAAAATAAATAAACGTTAAAAAAAAATTTAAATAAAAAAAATAATAAAATGAGGAAATATCAGCTCACACGTGGGGGCACCACGGAAAGAAACAATGAGGTCATGTGTACTGGAAATCTTTATAAATTCTAGCCTAAGGCAGGCAGGCGTGTTGGGGTATTGAGGGAACAGAGAGAAGGGGGGCATGTGAGAAGGAGGCCTTGGGGGGTGGTGAGGGAGGGAGTTGGAGGAGTCAGATAGCTCCAGCCGAGTGGCAAGGGCCTGAGCTGGGTCCCGGGGTCCCCGCAGAAGGGATTTTGGCTTCTGTTGTAGAGCGATGGCAGCGACCGGAGGCTTTTAACCTGGAGAGTGACCATGAGATGACGTGTTGGCATTTAACGAATTTTTTTTTTTTTCCACAGCCCTGTCACTTTGCTTCCTCTGTCCCTCACCAACCTCCTGAGGTCACTTCAAGATTATTGCCTCTGTTGCGCTGATGGAAACCAGAGCGAAGAAGAGGGGCCATGGGCCCATGGGTGAGGGAGGAAGCCCCAGGTTCCACAGGTCTCCGCCATTTGCACAGGGCCTTGCGGGTCATGAAATGCTTCTACATGTCGCCCCGTCTTATCTGCATGCAACCTGGAGGGCCGGGTGTGTGGGGGGCTAGTGGATTAGCTCCCTGAAGCCCCCAAGCCTACCACACCGTGGGCCCCGCCACGCCGTTGTCCCTTGTGCCCACGATTCACTCGCAGAGCCCGAAAGTATCAGCTGCCAGACGGGCCCTGATCTACCTGGTTGACCTGACCTAATGCTGCCCGTATCAGACCATGCAGGGGAGGAAGACATTCTCCTTGACCCTCTTAGCGTCCCTGAAAAGTAAGCTGGCAAACACAGATCAACGGGAGAAAAGCAGACGAACCGTGTTGAACGTGCACATGGACACGGGAGCCTCCGTAAGAGGACAGACACTTGGAGACGTGACCAGAGCCTTTTGGACCAAGGCACAACTGAAGAATCGACAAGACCAAGGGGTTTGGGCTAGAGGAGTGGATGGTGAGGAAGGAGCTAGGGAAGATGAGCGTTGAGATTTCTCGGCCCCAAGTCCCCTGTTTCTGGAGGTGGGTGTGTGTCTTCTTTCCTCCTGGAGCAGGGAATCCACCTCTCCCGTGGGAGTTTCATTACTGTTTCAGGGAAGAAGGGCAGGGGGTCTGGGATGTCAGAGTGAGCTTCCTGCTTCCCCCATTCTCTCAAACTCCTTCAACTTAAGACATTCAATATTCAAAGGCGCCATACTTTGCGGTAGCATGTCCTGAACCCCATCATATACCGTGGGGTGTTTTCACTTCCATTTCCCCAGGGGACCTTGGGTTATCCCGGTGGGCCCAGGGTAATTCCTGGGAGGACCCACGGGGGTGTGGTGACAGAGGCAGACTGGAGCGACGTAGCCACAAGCTGAGGAATGAGAGTGGCTTCTAGAAGCCTGAAGAGAGGGGAACGGATTCGCCCCCAGAGCCTCTAGATGAGCCAGCCCTGCCAACACCTTGAGGTTAGCCCCGGAACCCTGACTTTGGACTTCTGACCTCCAGAACGCTGAGACAATAAATTTGAGTTTGAAGCAGCCAGGTCTATAGTCATTTGTTACAGCCGCCCTAAGAAATGAACGTACCCACCGTGCTCTTGGTTTTAGAAGTGAGCTTTTTATCGCAAGGAAAATGGGCGCTGTCTCAGTTGCTTCCCTAAAAGGTCAAGATCAAAAGCCATATGGTTCTTTTAAAACGTCTGTCCTTCTATTAACCCCATGCTTTGCCTTCTCGGTCCAGTGTTGGAGCAGGGGCCGCGGCCAACCCCAGCTCTAGACGCAGCCAGCTTCCCCTCCGCAGCGGCAGGCCAGCGATTGGAGGGACAACTGTGTCACACGCTTGTGAAGGCACGTGAAATGGGGCACGCGAGCCAACGGCTAAGAGGGAATTCTTGAGACATCTTTGCTGCAAAAAGATGATTTTATTAAAGCACAGGGACAGGACCCGTGGGCAGAAAGAGCTTCACTGGGGTTTCCAGGAGTGACAGATTATATACTTTGAGGCTGGGGGGTGGGGGGAGTAGAGATAAAGTTCGTTTTTAAGGAGTTTCTGGATGCTGAAAGCACAGGACCCTGAAGATTTATCTACTGTCAAGATGAGGTTGCTTTTGTTACTATTATTTTTTTTTTTAATTTTTTTTTTTCAACGTTTATTTATTTTTGGGACAGAGAGACACAGAGCATGAACGGGGGAGGGGCAGAGAGAGAGGGAGACACAGAATCGGAAACAGGCTCCAGGCTCCGAGCCATCAGCCCAGAGCCTGACGCGGGGCTCGAACTCACGGACCGCGAGATCGTGACCTGGCTGAAGTCGGACGCTTAACCGACTGCGCCACCCAGGCGCCCCAACTATTATTTTTTTTTAAATATTTTTTTTTCAACGTTTATTTTTGGGACAGAGAGAGACAGAGCATGAACGGGGGAGGGGCAGAGAGAGAGGGAGACACAGAATCGGAAGCGGGCCAAGCTCTGAGCCATCAGCCCAGAGCCCGACGCAGGGCTCGAACTCACGGACCGCGAGATCGTGACCTGGCTGAAGTCGGACGCTTAACCGACTGCGCCACCCAGGCGCCCCAATTTTTTTAATGTTTGTTTATATTTGAGAGAGAGAGAGGGAGAGACAGAGCGTGAGCCGGAGAGGGGCAGAGAGAGAGGGGCACACAGAATCTGAAGCGGTTTCCAGGCTCTGAACTGTCAGCACAGAGCCTGACGCGGGGCCCGAACTCATGAATCATGAGATCATGACCTGAGCCGAAATTGGACGCTTAACCACTTAACTGGCTGAACCACCCAGATGCCCCAAGGTTGCTTGGCATTAAGGCATTAAGGCAGCCATAAACTTCTTGGGGAGACTTAACAGGCTGCGGGTCTCTGACATCTATCCATATGGGCTGCAGGCTGAATGGGAATTTAATTTAAACCGCATTTTTCTTGCCTTTGTTTCCCTCGTCACTTGGACTTGCCTGGCGGTACCCTTCTACGTCACCCAAACCAAAAATATGGAATCAGATGAACCGTGGGAGCCCCGGGGGCCTAGGCAACAGCTCTGTATGTCCTTGACCGTTGTCAGAGCATTGACAGGGACCCTTCTCAGCTGGCCTCCAAGCCTAGATCACAGGCCCCAGAGAATGCTGTGATGATGGCAAGACGAAGGTGAGGGCTAGTTCCTCCTGGTTGACCAAAGCCACCCTGGTCCGCGGTTGTCTCTTCCTGTATGTCTGTTTACGCTGTTCTGTTATTTAAAGTTTGTTGTTTACTGATTTTGAGATAGAGAGCGCACACGTGAGCAAGGGAGGGGCAGAGAGAGGGGACGGAGGACCCGAAGCAGGTTCCACGCTGACAGAAGCAAGCCCGACGCGGGGCTCGAACCCACGAACCACGAGATCATGACCTGAGCCGAAACCCAGATTCTGACGTTTAACCGACTGAGCCCCCCAGGCACTCCATTGCTGTTCTCTCTTTGTTTAAGTGGCAGAGATTTGTGATGGCCATTAATATTTCTGAGAGATCCACAAGTCCAAGGGGGAGGAAGGGGGTCGGAGAGCTGGGCCTGCTCCCTCCTGCTTTGAAGGCAGAAGCCAGTCTGCTGGTAGGGGGGCAAGACCAGGCTAGGGGTGTGCACGTTTCCAGGCAGAATGAATCCAGAGTTTTCAAACCATTGTGCAAGAACTTGCTGAGATGCCACCGTGGCTGGGACACGTTGCAGCATCATGGGTGGAGAAGGAGGCCGCCTGGGGGGCTCCCAGCCCCTCCTGCCCCCCTTCTCGTTCCCTGTCATGCTTGTAGAACCTCTGCGAGTCAGCAGGCCCTGCAGGACCCTTGCCACAGAGGGGCTCCCGCTGGCGGATGGCCTTTCAGTGCTGAAGGTGGGAAAACAGCTTCTGCCTGCTCAGAGGGAAATGTCATACGTGATTTCCCGAGGGAAAGCGTGGAAAGCCAAAGCTGGAACGAATCCGGTCTCATGTTGGCATTAATATAATGGGGACAGGAGACTTCCTTTCCCCACCTGGGACAATAATCACCACGAGGGCAGCAAGCGCAGGTCGGAAACGTCTGGGTGCTAGGTTGACATGCTATTAGTTGATTTTCCTCACACACACACACACACACACACACACACAGAACCAAAACACATCCCTAAGCATCATAAGCCACATTATAAACCTTGAAATACTTAAATAGCAGATTCCGAGCGAGGAGCTGGGGTTCTTGAACCCCACCTGAATACAAATGGTCTTCTCTGACCCTTAGGGTCCCGGAAGGGTCTTGATTCTGACTCTACTGCTGAGTGGGATGGTCCTGCCCAAGTCTAAAGCCAGGGTCCCCCCTGCCCCCAGCCCGCTAAGAGTCGGACTGACCCTCGCTCACTGCAAGTTGCCACACACCCACGCCTACAGAGCTGAACAGCACGTTATGCTTCCACGGACTCTTCCTGAGCCACTGGGAGCACCAAAGTCTATTGTTCAAATGAACCCCCCCCCCCACCAAGGGCTCTATTTAGCACTTACTATGTACCAGGGCATTACGTGTTAATAGCTGCCATTGATTGAGAGTTTATTATAAAACAATAAAATTATTCTCTTAATAAAGAATTTATATAATTTAATAAATAATAATAGAATTATAAAATATTTTTTAAAAGCCCTAAATAATAACTTATTATTTACATGAAAAAACTGACGACGAATGATTTGCCCAAGGTCTCCACGTAGAGGTGTTATGATAGAGGGGCGGCTGTGTGGCTCGGTCAGTTGAGCGTCCAACTCTTGATTTGGGCTCAGGTCATGACAGCAGGGTCGTGGGACCAAGCCCGGAGTTGGGCTCCCTGCCGAGCATGGAGTCTACTTAAGATTCTTTCTAGTTGCCAAGAGAGGCCACAGCTAGGAAGCAGTCGCTCAAGGCTTCAAGCCCCGGTCTACCTGAGTCCGGGGCCACAGACCTTCCTGGCCCGCCCCGTCGTGGCCTCAGCCTCTGCCATTTGCCTACCAATGGCCGCAGGCTTACCCAGCAATATTGATCCACGCCTTCCGTCGGTGAACAGCGTAGACAAACGGTTAATTTCCCCAGGACTGATCGCTTTCGTCTAACATCTGGTACTCAGTGAGCGGCACATCTGTTTCTTTAAAGAACGACGCACTCCGATAAAGATGATCAATTCCTCCTCAAAGCTGGCTCGTCGGAGGGACAAGGCGGCCTTCCAGGACCCCTCCTCGCATAGCGCAGGAAGCTAACACCCAAGAAAGGGAGTTGGTCAAGGCCGAACCCGTATCTCTGGCTTTTAGTCCAGGGCTCTTGCTTTGTGCCATCAGATGTGGTAGTTTGCTTAGGAACTGGCCACCCAATCAGGCAAACTCAAGTGTAGCACAGAGCACGGCACGTCGTAGCTGTGGAATATTTATCAAGGGAATGAATGAACCCGGCCTCCATGCTCCAGACGGTCATGGAACACCTACTCCGTGTTTGACCTTGTGTAGGGCGCAGGGGGGCGGGGAATGTGACGCGGTGCCGGCATCCAGGGACGGTCAGCAGCTTGTGTTCTAGGAAAGAAAGGCAGGTAGACACCTGCCACTGGCTTGATAAATGAGTAGGAGTGATGGAAGTCTGTGTGGACTACAGTGAATTAACCACCGGTTCCAGGAACGGGCTGCATGCCTGACCTACTGAGGGGAAGGGAGATTAATGAAATTACTCAGACTGCTTGCCAATTAGCGCTGAACTTCTCTTGATCTCTGACCCTCTCGCTCGAAATACTGCCCTTAAATAATACGATTTGGAGAAAGAAATTGCCCTTTTCCCAACTTCAGAAGGAGAAATGGAATAAAGCCCCAAGATCTGTCATGGCTCGCTCTTTATTAACTGAGGCCTCCAAGTAAACCCGAGCGGGACATTCATTAGACCTCACGAACGGGGATTGTGTTTGGGGCTGGGTCGGAGAATTTGCTGAGTGCCGTGGAAGCCACTTTGCCCCCAACACATCTGCCGCCCACATAGACCCGCCACGGGGCTTGGAAGAGAAAGACAGGCTCAGCCATCCGTCCGTCAGGGGGGCCCAGCGGCACATTAGTTTTGTTTGGTAACCTTGACTCCAGGCCGATGGGTTGATCTGGCAGTTCCCGCCTCTGGGGCAGGGACTGCCCTCAGGAAGCTGGTGGTGACCCTCGGGCTGGGGCCAAGACAGGGCTGAACACAGGAACACAACTGGCACAGGTTCCTTTGGGCCCGGGAACACACCTGGCCGGGCCCGTAAGATGCCCGGTGCCTCCAAACCCATCGCAGCCCCCACTTTGTCCCGGCAGTAGAGACTTCTTCCAGCCTAGGCTGCCGTGTACCTGCTCCCTGGGGCTGGGAGTTGTGGACCTGGATTCACATCCTGCCTCTTCCGCTCCAGCAGTCGGCGATCTGGGCCACGTCTCTTTCCCTCTAAGTCTCTGTCCAGTCATTTACAACATGGGGATCTAATAATGCTGCCTTTCTGTAAGGCGAAAGGCCAGAAGTTATCAAAATATGATGCAGAAATTCCACACTCGAAAAGCACAAAGACACACACACACACACACACACACACACACACACACAGAGGAAGGCACAAGTTCATGCATCCGTTTTATAACAGTGGGGAACAGAAACAATGCAATGTTCACCGTAGAGGGTGCTCACAACTTTCGCTGTTTCCATGTTATGAATTCTTTTGCAGCTGTTAAAAAGAACAAAGTACTCTTCTGTGTCCTGACAAGGAAAGACCTGTAAGGTGTGTTGTGAAGCAGGGGGGAAAAGCCCCATCTCAGGTCAACAGATGTAATTTGACTCCACGATGCAAAAGTCCCCCAAGCCCCCAAGCCCCCAAGCCCGATGAGTTAGGAAGTCAGTTCTGTGTGGAGAGGAGGCCCCTAATCGGTCCCGTGCATGGAAGGAGGGACCTTTGGGTCCTTAGCACAACCTCCTTCATCTTGGGAGGGGTGCTCGGGGGGGGGGGTCCAGGAGGTCACGGGGGTAGTGGCCTGCCCAGGCGAGTCAGGTGGGGGCCGACACAGGTGTTCATGGGCGCTGTGAGGGCTGTGGGTGACGGGCACTTTTCGGTCTCATGAGCAGCTTCTTGATGATGACATCCAATGGTGCCCACTGCTCCAGAAACTGGGCAGGCTGTCGTGCAGAGCAAGCCCCAGGGGAGTGCAAGTAGGTGGCCTCCCAGGCCGACCCAGCTTCTGCCAGCGACCCCTGGGTTGGCCTTCCTGTCCTCGTCTCTCTTTCAACCTGTGTCCTTTGTTTTCCTTGCCTGTCACCTCCCGCCACTGGTGTGGAAGCTTCGGGAGGGGGGCAACGGGCCCTGACCGTTCCTCTTTATTTTATAGATTATTTGTTATTTAGAAATTCAAAAGCCAAGAATTGGATACACGTGTCCTCCGTTCTCTCGTGATGAGCTGTCCGGTGATCAGTTAAGGGATGTTCACATCAAATTGTATGACGGGGCGGGGGGGGGCAGGCACCTCCATAACAGAAGAAAGAAGGGGGCGCTCTGATTATAAAACCCGAGTTTGATTATTACTTCCACTCTACTGCTTGAGGTTTATAATGCACAGAGGGAAACACACGCATCTTTGGCCCCTCTTGCAGGCTCCCTCCCCGCCCCCCCCACCCACCCCCACGTCTCTGCTTCCGGCCTGTTTCATCTTGGAGACACTTAGATTTCAAAATCTGTTCACGGTCATCAGCTCCTCTAGTCAGTGCCCAGTGTTCAAACAAAGCTCTCGGTCCTGTTCTCAGCAGTTGAGATGCTCTGCCCGGATACTTGGACCCTATGAGAAAATGTGGCTCGGCGCGGCCGGCTTGGGAGAGGAAGCGGGCCAGATCCTGTGGCCTGCCCGTGGTGTTTTCCACCCCCGCTCCCATAGATCCTTCATTTCACCGCCAGTGCCCTCTTCCTGCGCCCACATTCTGCTCCCCACACGCCCCTGCCCGGTACGACTTCCCAGAGCTGCAGAGATCTCTTCTCAAAGCAGGCACCGGACCATGCCACTTCCCCTTAAATGCCTTCAGTCGCCCCAGCAGTTTTAGGGTAAAGATCAGAATCTTCCGTTCACTGCATGGCCGGCTCCTGCTGGTGTCTCCCGATTCTACCTGAACCTGACTTTCGGTCTGAGATAGCTCGGGTGTCTCCCGCGCTGGTCCTCTTGGTACAAGAATTCGGGAACCCTCTCCTTGCTTTGGGAGCCGCCCCAAGTAAATGACACCTTCTTTCTCTAGTTGCCAGGCTTCTAAAGTAGTTGCAACCAACAGAACTCAGGTGCTGAGGCACCTCCAGCTGTTTGCATATGGCCACGGGGCTGGGGTTGACTGACTTTTGACGTGTGTTTTTACGAGGGTGAAAGGTCATTCGTGCTCTCATCACCGCCTAGCCTCTGTGAAAATCTCAGAATGTTCACTGGCTGATGGCATCACTCATGCGTGGCCTAAAGCAATTAGACGCACCCCCCTTAATGTGGCCTCCACACCTCTTTGCTGACGTGGAAAACCTTTCCCCCCACGGGACTCTGGCTGCTGTGAGACATCTTGCTGCCTGCAGAGGGAGAGACTCACCTCTTCGGCTAGGAACCCCCATCTTCCTCCCCAGGAAGTCTGAGGCGGCTGGGAGGCTGTATGAGATCTTACAGGCGGCTGGGAGGCCATCAGTTCCACCTTGGGAACCAGAAGATTCATTCTTTTCCTTTTCTCAAAAGCGAGCGCGTGTGCGCGTGCACAAGCAGGGGAGGGGCATAGAGAGAGAGAGAGAAAGAGAGAGAGAATCCCAGCAGGCTCCACGCCCAGCGCAGAGCCCGACGTGGGGCTCGATCTCATGAAACCGGAGATCATGATCTGAGCCGAAGTCAAGAGTGGAACGCTTAACCGACTGAGCTCCCCAGACGTCCCCAAGAGATTCATTCTTTTTTTTTTTATTATTTTTTTTTTTAATTTTTTTTTCCAACGTTTTTATTTATTTTTGGGACAGAGAGAGACAGAGCATGAACGGGCGAGGTGCAGAGAGAGAGGGAGACACAGAATCGGAAACAGGCTCCAGGCTCTGAGCCATCAGCCCAGAACCCGACACGGGGCTCGAACTCACGGACCGCGAGATCGTGACCTGGCTGAAGTCGGACGCTTAACCGACTGCGCCACCCAGGCGCCCCTCCAAGAGATTCATTCTTGATCAGATAAGACCTTGTGCCAGGGTTCCCTCCTCTTTGGAAGTATCTCCCCACCCGGCCCCTTTCCCTGGTGACTCCAGTTCTGTTCTGATGAGTGCCAACATCTGCTTTGCTTTTTAGGGTACTTCTCACAGTTTGCAACTATGTGATCCTCCATGAGTATTCCGTACACGTCTGGCTCCCTCACTAGGCTGTAAGCATCCTGAGGGCACGTGCTGGGTCTGTCTTGTAATAAAGAGAGTTTGGCACACCGGCCATTAGCACAGAGCCTGGCACACAGGAGGGGCCCCGCTCAGTATTTGTTGATCGAATGGGCGAATGCATCACTGAACAATTGTGCCGCTGATGGCTGGGCGACTTTTACGTGTCCGAGCCTCAGTCCCTCCACCTGTCAAATGGACAAGATAACGATTCCCACCTCACTGATGATCATGAGCTTCAAGCGACGTAACACGCCAGATCCCAAGCTTCCAGACAAATTGGCCAAATCAAATAGTAAAGACATGTTGAGACTTGTCTCCGTTCCAGCTGCTGTACCAGAGACCATAGACCGGGTGGCTTATAATTTCCTGATGGAACTAACCCCGTTCCGGAGGGCTCTGCCGTCCATCACCTCCCAAAGCTCCACCCCCTACAACCATCACATTGGGAGTGAGGTTCCAGCACATGAATTCGGGAGAACAGGAATAGTCTGATTTCTCCCCTCTTCCTTCCCACCCGGCCTCTGGGTTGAATGTCTTACCCCTGGGTGTCACCAGCCCAGAATCTGAATTTCTCTTCCCCTATAATGCAGTGTATTTTCTAAAGTTTGACCCTGTTGGGAGGCTGGGCAAGCATATCTTTTTAACAGTAAGACTGGCCACCGGCCACATGGTAAGGTTAAGATTAAGCACTCACTGTATGCCAGAACTCTAAGTACACCATCTCATTTAACCCTTGAAGCAACCTTACAGGATATTATTATACCTGATGTCTGTAGGCAACGTGGGCATGAAAGAATAAGGGGGTTGGCCCAGGGTCACATGGCTGCTGGTGCCCAGGGTGGGCATCAGACCTGGGTCTTCTTGGCTCCGAGACCGATTCGGTCCACCCGCCCAGTCCATTGAGGGCCGAGGCTACTTCTTCTTCATCTCTGCCTCCTTGATGCCTGGTTCAGGGCCCCGGCACAGGACAGTGTCCTGTCCCTCTTGGATGACACAGCCTGCCAGGCCAGATGCACTTTATCATCCAAGAATAGAGGTTCCTGGCTGGTTCAGTCGGTAGAACATGCAACTCTTGATCTCGGGGTTGTGGGTTCGAGTCCCATGTTGGGTGTAGAGATTACTTAATAAAATCTTGAAGAAGAAGAAGAAGAAGAAGAAGAAGAAGAAGAAGAAGGGAGAGGAGAAGAAGGGAGAGGAGAAGGAGAAGAAGGAAAAGAAAAGAAGGAGAAGAAGAAGGAGGAGGAGGAGGAGGAGGAGGAGAAGGAGAAGAAAAGAAGGAGAAGAAGAAGGAGGAGGAGGAGAAAAAGGAGAAGGAGGAGAAGACAAGGAGAAGAAAAGAAGTAGGAAGAGAAGGGGAGGAGGAGGGGGAGGAAGAAGAGGAGGAGGAGGAGGAGAATAGGCAAAAAACAAGCAATTTCAGAGCCACCAGGACATCAGAACTCCGTGTCCTCGTCAGTAGGAGGCAAACCCCTCAGTGGGGTCTGAATGCACAGAGGGAACACAGCTGCCCGTGTCCCCCTGAGATGAGCCTGGGCTTCCGCAGCTGATATGGCCCTTCGGCTGCGACCTCCATTCCTCCCTGTGGAACTGGGTTCATTTGCTCTATTTTTCCAAGCTTTGGTATCCCCAAGTCTAAAATGAGAGCGTGATTTTGCATCAATGAGAGGGATGCTTTTAAAGCACCTGACAAATGATAGGTGCCCAAAATGTAGGTTTCTTCTCTCGATCTGTCTCATGGTCACTTTTCTTTCTTTCACGTAAATACGAGCTGCATTAATATGAAAGCTTTCAGTATTCTGGCCCGAGTCTCTGCAGATCCGCCAGCCAGTTCCGCGACTACGACCCCTGCAGCCCCATGTGGATAGATATGGAAGGGCCGACAGGGGTTTGCTCAGTACTCAAGCCCCTCCTCCTGACGTCTACCGAGCCTCTAACTGGGCCCAGCGTCTCCGTTCTGTCTGCATTGTCTTAGAGACGTCGTAACGTGTGGGAGGGAACTCTTAATTACGGAATTATAGACTTTGGAGATTTTTTACAAATGCCAAATCCCCAAAATAACCACGCAGAGAATGTGTCCTCATGGACCCAACCTTCTCTTTTCTTTTTGGCCTCAGGAATGTGGTGTCCCACCTGCACCACCCAAGCTGGCTACCTGGCCCCTTCTGTGAGGGCCACCTCCATCAGAGCACTGATGGTGGATGGTGCAGGACCTCCCATGGCTCTCTGAAGCCAGGGGGGCTCCTTTGGCTTCTCTTACGGGAGGCTCATGGGCTGAGAAGCCAGTTTTCTCCATCTGAGCAGTCTACGCCAGCACTTACCAAGAAATCATGACCGCAGACCTCTCAGAGCTCCTGCTCCAGCTGCCCGACGGGGTGTGAAGGGAGCTTGCTGGGGTTCCGTTCTGCTGTGTCGTTTTGCAACCTGGAGAGGAGGGCCAAGGGGGAAGCCGGTGTCCCCTGTGCTTCTCACCGCTGTTCTCAGCAGGCCTTTCTGAGCAGGGACCCTGTGCCAGGTCCAGAGCCTGTGCTGACATCAGAGAGTCAGTAGAAAGGCCAGAGCGGGAAATGGAGTGCCGCAGAGGCTGTGGGTACACACGAAAGCAATGATGGCGGTAAGGTTAGCCACCAAGGGTCTCAAATGCAAGCTCTGTGACAGCCAGGACTCGCCTTGCTCTGGTGTCTCCCAGCACCTGGCACAGCACAGGTGGTCAGAGCAGGTGAAAACTTTGAGCAGAAATGGTCCTGCCAGAAGGCCCAGTTGGTGGCTGGCCTTGTGCTTGGCCCTTCCCTGACTCCACCTGACCACAAGCATAGAAAGCAAGCGATGATGTCCCCTTCCCCACCACGTAGGAAAGGGAGCAACAGAGAGGCGGGCAGACCCCCAGAGGCACACAGCTTGGGCACAACCAGACCAGGATTCCAAGCCGTGTTTGTCCAGTGCCAAAGCCTGTCTGAGAGCCACATTGCCTCTGAGACCCGCTGACGAATGGCTGTCACTCTCTATGGTCCAGATCGCGGTGTGCTGGAGAGGGAAGGGTTAACTCTGCTCTTGCAGGGAGAGGGCTGGGAAAAGGAAAGCAAGCCGGGAATGACTTTTGATCTGTGTGGCTTCTTTGTACTAAGCTTTCCCCCCTCTCTCTCCCCATGCCAGTACTGGTTTAATTTGGATTCATTAAATGCGAATAAAAATTAATTGAATTTATTTGGGAAACTATTAAAAGGCTCAAGTCTTGCCTGGAGGAATAAGCCACCAAATGGGGCCCATAGTTTGATGGTAAGAAATTTCTTTGTGATTGCATATGTTTTAAGATAACTAATTCTTGCCTGCAGAACGGATTTAAAATGTGCGTTTCAGGCCCGTTCCCTGCCCCCCTCCCCCTCCCCAGCCATCCCGCTTCCCTCCCAGAAAGTAACAACTCACACTGGCTTTTTGTGTGTGACAATCCACACGTGCTCTGTGTGCGTGCAAACGTATAAATATATATTAGGTTTGCACACAAATGATAGCATATTTTGCATTCTCTCCTACGCTGTGGCTTTCCTTTTCTACTTTTTTGGTTCACGTCAGTTCATAAATAATTTGCTTATTCTCCTTTAGAGTTGTAGTCCATTGTACGGCTGTAACCACAATTGATTTAAACGGTATCCTCTTAATGGGCACTTAGGTTGGGGGAACCTTCTGCTAGCACGATGCTGAAATCCAACACCGCGTACCCGTTTTGTTTCGTGTAAGTGCGGTGGCAGAGCTGTAGATAGATCCTTACAAGTGTAATTTCTGGATGCGTTTGGAGCATGAATTTGTGATTTCAGCAGGTAGAGCCAAAAGTCACTCCCTAGAGGGTGTACCGTTATATACTCCCACCAGCGATACACGTGTGTGTCTGTCTCCCCCCAGCATCACCAGCACCGGGTATTATCTGACTTCTAGCTTCTTGATTTTTTTCGATTTGTTTGGTGAAAATAGCTTGTCGAGCTTTTTTTGTCTTTTACCACAAGTAAGATCCAGAATGTTTTCACCTTTTTTTTTTTTTTTTTTTTTTTTTTTTTTTTTTTTTTTTTAGAATTATCTGAGCTCCTTTCTCTGTGGATCTCTCTGTAACTTGATGGCGAGGTTTGAGAGGAGCTGCAGAGGTAGATGGGGTGTCACCCATTTGGATGGTTGCCTTTTCTGTGCTTCTGGGAAGAGCGGTCAGGTTCTGCTCATAACTCATTGGTGAAACCTTCGTGGGAGATCAACCACTGGCCTTGACTTTGGCATGGAGGCTGTAGGTGGTGGAGGAGAGAGCCCAGGCTTTCACAGTTCCCGTACCTGGCCTCTAAAGCGTTCTCACCGTTAGGGGTTGAATTGTGTTTTCCTCAAATTCATATAACCTCCAGTATCTCAGAATGGGACTGTATTTGGAGATAGGGTTTTTAAAGAGGTGATTCCATTAAAACGGGGCCATCGGTGTGGACCCTCATTCAACATGCCTGGTGTCCTTATAAAAGGGGAAACTTGGACCCAGAGGTATGTGCAGAGGGAAGACAGCCATCTATAAAGCCGAGGAGAGAAGTCTGGAATGGATTTTCCGTCATAAACCTCAGGAAGAAACAACCTGCCTACATCTTGATTCTGGACTTATAACCTCCAGAACTATAAACAAGATAAATTTCTGTTGTTTTCAGCCACCAAGTCTCTGGTACTTTGCTACAGCCGCCCTAGCAAAATAATACACGCGTCCACCGGCTGGCGTCCTGGGCAAGGGGGGCGGGGGGGTCACCTCTCAGAAACCTGCTGCCACATCTGCAAAATGGAGGTAATGAGCCCTTCTTCGCACATGACTGTAAGTACTTAGCTATTGTCAGCGGCTTGAGGCAAGTCTGAGAGATTTGAGGGTATTCCCTGGCAGATCCAGAAGACCTCAGTTTGGATCCTAAGAAGGATCCAGAAGACCTCAGTTTGGATCCTAAGAAGGAACTGACTTGAGCCACCAAGGAGATTTTCCCAGGGTCTTATATATCTAAGGCCAAGGCCATTCAGCAGAGCGGATGGTCTGATGCCTGGCTTCTCTCTCACTTCCGCCATAAATTGGAGGCCTCTCAACCTTTCTTGGCCTCAAACGGGGAGAAGAGTGGATACAGTGATCTCTAAGGATACTCTGACTCTAACATTCTAACAGTCGCCCTGACCCCGCAGAGCACCCGGCCGTGTTCCACGCCCGCCGTGAGGCTTTGGATGAGTTGCTCCATGTTTCTGGAATGACGTAATAACAGCATCTGCTTCACAGGGCAGGGTGGGAGTAGAGGTGACAGTGGGCCTACAGATCTGGCACTCAGTAAGAGCTCCGTAGAGGTGGCTGTTTCATTTGCACGATGGCGTGTCTTCGCAGGCGACCGTCTGAAGAACAGGGCTCCGACCCATCCTTTCAGGACTGAGAAGATCTAATTAGTGCCTGGGCCTGCTGCTTCCAGTTCTGGCCTGGTCCGTGAGTCATCGTCAATTACCCAGCAGCCAGGGGCCAGAGCAGAGCCTGGCAAGGCAGAAGAGAGCATCCCAGGGTGGGGACAGCATGTCAGTCCCCTGGGTGTCTGTCACACTGCAGGGGCGAGACAGGGAGAGGAGAAGGAGCACAGGCCTGAACGATAATGTCTGTCCCCTCCCTTCTCTGCGCCTCAGATCTCCCCTCTGGGGATAGAGGTGACCTCTGATGCCTTGGTCAGTGCCAGTACTCTGGGATTCTAGCTAGCTGCTCTCTCTGTCTCGTTTTTTGAATATTTATTTATTTTGAGAAAGAGAGAGAGAAAGAGAGAGTGTGTGTGTGAGCAAGAGGGGGTCAGAGAGAGAGAGGGAATCCCAAGCAGGCTCTATGCTCAGTGCAGAGCCCGACCCGGGGCCTTGAATTCACGAACTGTGAGATCATGACCCGAGCCATCATCAAGATGTCAGACGTGGGGCGCCTGGGTGGCTCAGCTGGTTAAGCGTCTGACCTCGGCTCAGGTCATGATCTCACAGTTTGTGGGTTCGAGCCCCACATCAGGCTCTGTGCTGACCGCTTGCTCAGAGCCTGGAGCCTGCCTCCGATTCTGTGTGTGTGTGTGTTTCTCTCTCTGCCCATCCTGTGCTCTCGCGCTCTCTCTCTCTCTCAAAAATAAACATTAAAAAGGAGAGTCCGATGCTTAATCAACTGAGCCACCCAGGCGCCCCATAGCTAGCCCCTCTCGGCAGACAGTTTAGATAACCTTTTCTTCTTTCGGTTTTACTTGTGGGGAAATACACGTAACATAACGCTTAGCATCTTCACTATTTTTCAGTACCCAGTTCAGTGGTTATTAAGTGTATTCACACTGCTGTGCAGCTGTCACCCGCAGCCGTCCCCAGAACACTCTCCACCTTGTAAAACGGAAACTGTGCCCGTTCAACGTCTCCCCAGTCTCACCCCCCCCTGCCCTGGAAACCACCGCTGTGCTTCCTGCCTCTCTGAGTGTGGCTCCTCTCTCTCTTCCAAGATCCATCATGCAACATCCGCCTCTTTGTGTCTGGTTTGTTTCACTCAGCATAACGTCCTCAAGATTCATCCAAGCTGTGGCAGGTGGCAGAATGCCTTCTTTCTTTTTTTTTTTTCTTCGATGCTAAATAATATTCCATTTTTGCATGTATCTGCCACATTTTCTTTATCTAGTCCTCTGTCGCCGGACGGTTGGGCGGCTTTGACCTCTTGGCCATGGTGCGTAACGCTGGTATGCACATGGGATGTACGAACATCTCTTTAAAATCCTGCTTTTAATGCTTTTGGGCACATACCCAGAAGTGGGGTTGCTGGACCATATGGTGGTTCTATCTTTAATTGTTCGAGGAATGGCGACGCCGAAGTCCACAGCAGCTGGACCATTTTATGGTCCTCCCAGCGATGCACGAAGATTCCAGTTTCTCCCCATTTTTCGCCATTACCTTTTACGTTCTGTGTTTTGCTTTGTCTTTGTGTTTAATAGACGCCACCTTAAGGGTGTGAGGCAGAGATGTAGAAATCTTTACTTAGCCTGTTCTTTGGGAACCCGAGCATCATTTTGGGGTCTAAGTCTCAGACCACTGATGGAGCAGTAGCTGAACACGGCTTCCTGTAATCGTGTGGGACCATTTGCTGTCTCCTTGGAGTTACCAGTCTGACGGGTGGGGGAAAGGCGACCACAGGTAATGCAGCGGCCGTTCCTTGCCCTGGAGTCACGTCACAGCGGAGAGGGGGAACGGTGTGACGACGAAGTGCTCCTCTGGTCCTCCCGTTGGCCTCTGCTGGCACTTACTGGGACGTCCTTATTCCCACTGTCGGTCACATGAGCTCCCGCTTAGTCATGGTGCCAGTCAGGGTCCCAGTTGCCCCCCGGGACAGAATCCACTCTAGCAGTTCAAGCCGAGCGGGATTTATCAGAAGGGGTACCTTTGCACACGATCTCTAGGAAGACCTGAGAACCCAGTTAGGTGCCTCACATCCGGGCGCAACACAGCCAGCAGAAATTCTGACCACCCTAGGACTCACGCAGTGGAAATGGATGACTGTCTACGCCGCCTGCCACGTGGCCCCGCGGTGTGGGGACCCGAACCTGTAAATCTCCTCACGGCTGCCCTGGAAGAAGGGGACCCGTCCCCAGCCCTTCTTGCCAGTGGGTACGCCCTCCCACCACCAAAGGCCTTCTTTGGTGCCCTGCCACCTACAAATCAGCAGGGTACAATGGGTGCCATCTTGCAAGCCTGGCCTATGATAGAGATAGAACAGCTGAACTCAGCAGCGAGGGGGGAGACTGAGGCCACCGTCATCCACCACTCTCGATTAAAAGCTCTACGCATTTCTGAGCTACTCACAGCCACCCCTGAGAATACACCACATCGCTTCCCAGCCCCGGGGGTCATCACCTCCCAGGGCTCTACCTGGAAAATCGGTCAGGGCACCCACCGCTATCAGATTTGGGGATTCTACTTTCTGTCCTCTGTGGAGAAAACCCACAGCAAGCCCTCTAAGGCACCCGCTGACTTCTAACCTCTCCTCTCTTCTGCCCCAACCCCTCCTTCCACCCCCTGGACAATACGGGTCTGGCTTTGCTGGTGGGGGTCGAGTTCGTCTATGCCGATGTATTCTCCTGCGTTTATTGTGTGGTCTGGAATTTTTGCACGTTCTCCGTAAGGCCTCAAGTTCTAAAACCGAAAGGCTTCTGCTTGGCATTCCTTCTCGGAGGTGGGGAGCGCAGGGCGCCCCCCCCCTCCACCTGGGCTGTTTGGATTGAGTGGGGACCAGGGCTGCAAGGAAATGTAAGGACAAGAAAAATCTCAGTTAATCCTTCGGCATATGATTCTGCCAAGTTCCATCGTGTCCTACCCACGCGTCTGGTGTATCACCAATACAATCTCCGTCGGCTGGTAACTCTCCGAAGAGGGAGGAGAGATGGCATACACCTTAAGCGGTGCAGGCAGGGGCCGGGGGGATGTGCGCATTTCATCCAGTCTTCACACCCCTGCAGGACCTGTGTTATCGCTTCATATTATAGACCGGGGGGTGGGGGGGTGGGGGGAGCTCGTCTTACAGAGATTCCACACTGGCAGGGCCAGAGCTAAAATCCTCTACCCTAGGTCTGTCTAATTCCAAGTCTGGAGCCTTTGCCAAGAGCTCTCTCTGTGAATTCACTTGTTTTGAACTTTCTGACATAAAGCAAAATTCATTGTTTTTTAATCATCTCTGCCTTGTTGAAGTGGGAATCCAAGAACGCTACGCATTTAGAGTCGGAAGGCTAAATTCCTCTTTGAGTTCTTTAGATAATTCTGATTTGTGCTCATGCCCCTGGCAGAGGAAGGCAGGAGCTTAATTAGAGCTGTGAAATCTGAAGATAAAGGCAAATTCTCTTTCTCCCTCCTGGGTCTAAGTTCGGCATTCCTGGCGGATGTCAAAACAATGGGTCGTTGGGGGAGGAGCAGGAGAACGCGGGGTACCTACACCTGCTCTTAGAGTGCTGTCCACTGACCAGCACCCTTGGCATGGTGGCCGGCACCCACCAATGTCGGCTCTGCTTCCCTTTCAAAGCCCAGAACCCTGCCTTTCTCAGTCCCCTGCTGGCGGCTGGGGTCATATGACCAGTCTTGGCCGGAGAAACTTAAACGGAAGTGACAGTACCACTTCTGGGCCAACATACTGAAAAGTCCTTCTCGGTCTCTTTCCTCTTGGCACATAGCAGACGTGGAGGGGACCTCGCATGAGGATGGGGAAGCCACAGCTCAAAGAAGCGAGAACTGCTGAGTTGCAGATCAGTGCCCCTCGAAAGATGCCCGGATCCCACTGGACTTGGCCAAAAGCATTGTTGTCTTGAATCTCTGAGATTTGGGGCACTGTGAAGGACATCAGTGTAACCTACTGATCTGGACTGAAGGCTGCGTGCCAAAGCCAGATTTCCTTCATTTTCCCTAAGCGCTAGGCTGCGTGGGCTTTACTTCGAACCCACCTAGGGTCCAGCAACCAGCCATGCAGACCCCAGCCTGGGGGCTGGCCAGACCATCTGCCTTCCCAGCAACCGCATGAGGACTAGAAAGCAACTTCCTGATCCATAAGAATATTAGTGATTGTTTGGCCCTCGTGGCAGGTTGACAAATGCCCCCCCCCCCCACCGCCTCAGAGATGTTCACACTCTGATCTCTGAAACCTGTGATTATTACCTTGTATGACAAAAGGGTGTTGCAGATCTGCAGAAGTGAGGGATCTGGAGATGGGAGATGATGCCAGGAGCCTGACGTGCTCCCCGTGCTCCTTATAAAAGGGGCACAGGAGGAATTGGTGAGAAGAGAAAACCTGCTGAAGCTAGAAACGGAGACCCGAGCGACGTGCTTTGAAGATGCGGCCAGAAGGCAGCCGCTGAGAAACGCAGGTGGCCCCTACAGGCCGAAAAGTCAGGAACCAGCTTCTCCCCTTAGACCCTCCGGAAGGACCAGGTTCTGTTGGCATTTTGACTTTTAGCCCAGTGAGACTGAACTCATACTTCTGTAACTGTAAGAGAACAAAGTTAGATGGTTTTGAGCCACTGAGGTTGTGGTCATGGATGTCAGAAGTAATAGGAAACAGGTATACTCGTCAAGCCAACAAATGCCTTTACTATGGACTCAGCCACATGATGAAATCCAGGCAGATTTTTGCCTTCTGGGTAATCTTCAAGCTGCAACAACCCGGAAGTGAACCACAGATCTCAAGGCAAGGGGGTCGAGGATGTTGTAAAGGAAGGGTGGTCATGATTAACCATGACATTTAGGCAAAGGGAAGAGGGGAGGTGAAGGGGTAAGGGGCAATGACAAGTTGATAAGACTGTAGGCCCTATGGGATGGAAGGCTGGGGGTTTGGGGTACTGGAGGGACTGAGCTGAAAAGTCAGGGGATTGGGAAAGAAGACAAATTATCCAAACCCTCCTTTACCTCGGGATTTCTGCTTTCTCACCTCTGTGACTTTGGCCATGTAATTCCATGTGTGATGCATTCCAAAGACACATCTTCTGTGGAGACCCATAGATCGGATAAATCTCCAGTATCCGATCCCCTTTCCCAGGTACACCTACATTTCCTGGCTGTTGAAATTTAGGTGAGATTGACTCCACCCATAGCTCTAAGGTTCAGCTCTTATTGGCTTGAGTCTGGCCACGGTGATAGGTTCAAGGACAGACTTATAACCTAACTCAGGCCAATCAGAGCCAACATGGCTTACCTTTAGGTTATTGGCTCAGATTCATTAGTAAGGCAGATTTTCTTTCTTAACTACTGGATTCGAATATGGAAACACATGATCCGGGAAATTGCTGGCAGGCAACGTGCAGTCCTGAGCCTATGTGACTGAAACCATTCGGGGAAGGCAGAAATGTAAGATGTTAGGCTACATTAGAGTGACTGGATCATGCCTCTCCTGAAGGTGACACCGAACAATTCAGTTAGGCAAGGAACTCATATCTATTGTTAATGGTTATTCTCCTCCCCGCCAACACTCTCCCAAATCCAACGGTCCAACACCTCTAGAAAAGGGGAAGGACACTTTTTCCTTTGATAATCACTCATCCTTTGGTTTTAAGATCCCAAGATATACGCAGATAAAGTCACGGACAAATTTCTCTTTCCTATAGCATTTCTCTCCAAAAACAAAGATCCATAAGGAAGATATTAAAATGAAGTTCTGAGACTACAAATAACTATATAACAGAACTTTGTTTTCTGTTTATATTCACACATCCTTTCCAAGGAGGACGAAAAGGAAAACAAGGGAAAAGAATGGGTCCGGGTAAATGAAGCTGGAGAGAAGTGGAATGAGTCCTGTTAGATGAAGCAAGGGCTGGAGAGAAGTGAATTATTCTGCTTACCGGAGGGAGAAGAGTTTTGCGTTTTCAGAGCAGCTCAGGAGGAAAGGGAGAGAGTGGCAGTGACGAGTACACGTGATGGAGGGAGGTGGTTGTCAGCAGAAATTCTCCACGGCCAGTGAGAGGGAGGGGCCTGGGAGAGAAGGACATTTGTATGGTCCTTGCTCTGTTCCAATCAGTCCTGTCCATCTCGAGTAAAGCCTACTGCACCCACAGAATTGGTGCTAATCGATATGTATCAGTTGAATACACGAGTGGATGGACAAATTAACCAAAGTTACAAAGACTTCACAAATGAGCACCAAGAAAAAAGAACTCCGGGGTTAAGCCAGTTTCCGGGTGATGAGCCTTGAAGGTGTCAGCTTCAGGAAGTGAGTGAGGGTGAACCCCATGCAAATGCTATTCCCAAATGTAGAGAAATCTGCCAAAAGTTACACTCTCATCCCAAAGGCCTCGATGATACGAAGACAGAAAGAAAGAACGAGAATTGCAACTGACACAGGGTCTCTTTCCATACACAAGCAGCAGCGTCTGTGACTTTCCTGACAAGTCAGTTCCTGCCTAGGGTGACAGGACGGGAAGCTGCAGTCCCCCAGGCCAGAGGCTACGAGGACACTTGCTGCTTAAAGGACAAAAAGCTGTGGGAGCAACACAGGCCTTTTTTCAGGACAAAATTCATCCATTCATTCAACCACATCAGGGTACAAAGAGGCTTACAATCACCAAGTATGTAGTCCGGCGGGGGCAATGGCAAGCAATTATAAAAATAAATGGAAACATTAAAATTTTTACTTTATAAAAATAAATGATAAATACCCAGACAGGGTTGGAGAAGTCTTCTGCAGCCTGGGGCATCAGGGAAGTCTTCCCTGGGGAAAACGGAGAGAGTCTCATTGTGACTTTCATGGGCCCTAGGCACTTCCGCCTTCCGGAGGCCCTTCCTCCATCAAAACATGGATACAGATTAATAGTTTTTATGACTCTGATGGTATGCTGATAAAAAATCGATATAATTCTGGGGCACCTGGGTGGCTCAGTCGGTTGAGCATCCGACTTCGGCTCAGGTCATGATCTCGCGGTCCGTGAGTTCGAGCCCCGCGTCGGGCTCTGGGCTGACAGCTCAGAGCCTGGAGTCTGCTTCGGATTCTGTGTCTCCCTCTCTCTCTCACCCTCCCCCATTCATGCTCTGTCTCTCTCTGTCTCAAAAATAAATAAACATTTTTAAAAAATCGATATAATTCAGAATGGATTCATAATTATATATATTCATTATTATCGTATCATTTGTTTTCTTATTTCAAAATAAAGCAGGGCACCTGGGTGGCTCCATCGGCTGAGCGTCCAACTCTTTGATTTCGGCTCAGGTCATGATCTCACCATTCGTGGGATCGAGTCCTGAGTCCAGCTCTGTGCCGAGCTTGAGATCCTCTCTCTTTCTCTCTCTCTTTCTCTTTCTCTCTCTGCCCCTCTCCTGACTGCGCACACTTGCTTCTCATTCTCTCTCTCTCTAAAATAAATACAATACAATAAAATAAAGTAAAATAAAAACTTTCCCTTCTGACTTTATTGAGGAGTAATTGACAAATATAATTGTATATGTTTATGTTTGATATATATATGTATATGTTTATGTATGTGTGTGTATATATATATATATATATATATATATATATATATATGGAACTATGACCAAGATCAAGAAAGATGATATATCCATCACCTCAAGTAGTCAACTTTGTGAGTGTGTGTGTGTGTGTGTGTGTGTTCAGAAAACTTGAGATCTACTCTCAGCAATTTTCAAGTCTACAAACCATATTGTTAACTATAACCACCATGCAGCACATTAGACCCTCAGAACTTATTCTTCTTACAACCGAATGTTTGGTACCTTGTGACCTGCATCTCCCCATTTTCTCCTGGTTCCTGGCAACCACCATTCTATTTTCTGTTTCCATGAAGCTGGCTTTTTTAAAAAATTTTTATTGTTTTAGATTGCAAATATAAGTGACACCGTATAGTATTTGTCTTCCTCTGTCTGGCTTATTGCACGTAGCTTAACGCCCTTCAGATCGATTCACATGGTCACAAATGGCAAATGTCCTTCTTTTTTACGGCTGAATAATATGCCATCGTGTATATATACTATACCAAATTGAAAACATTTTGTGAGTATACGATAGTTTCAGGGCACCATGCCGCCTGTGCTGGATGGATACTCTGGCCGTGGAAAAGGGTTTGAGCTGTGATGGTAAGAGAATCAGGCAAGGGGTCTCTGCAGGATGGAGACAGCCTGCACAATGGCTTTTAACTGATGGAGCCTGGAGTGGCTGGGAGGGGTGAGGTGAGGCAGAAAAACCCCACAGGGGCCGCACTGTGGGAATGGGATATGCTTTTCTTTTTTTAATGTTTATTTATTTAATTTTTTGAGAGAGAGACAGAGCATGAGCAGGGGAGGGGCAGACAGAGAAGGAGACACAGAATCGGAAGCAGGCTCCAGGCTCTGAGCCATCAGCACAGAGCCCGACGCGGGGCTCGAACCCATGAACCGTGAGATCGTGACCTAAGCCGAAGTCGGACGCTTAACTGACTCAGCTACCCAGGCACCCTGGGATTTGCTTTTCATGTCTACTCTGGCCACCAACACGGCACACTCCTTCTGTCTTCAGGGTCCACGTCATATCTTCCAATCCTGGACAGCTCTCTACTCCTTCCTTCTCCGAGCAACCACACCCTTTGATCTGTCCTGCTGGGGTCTGATACCTGTCACAACTATGTGTACCTGATCTATCTGCGCTTGTCAAGACTGTTTCAAAGGACAGGCCCCCAGCTGCCACGGGGCAGTAAAGGAAATTTCTTGGCTTCTGCAAAGGGCATTTCCAGGGTCATGTGGTGTTAACAGCGTGCAGCCCCATCCCTCGTGATGCCTCCCACCTCAGGAACTGCGATCTCCGCCCCTTTCCTCTTGTGGTGAGAAGCTACCGCAGGAATGCCTCAGAAAGGTCACAAAATTGCAGTTCATTGATTCTGGTGGGTTGCATGTCCATCCCTGGGCCAATCATGGGGCCAAGAGGTAGGGTGATTGGTGGCCCACACCTGGTCATACATCCATCCCTGAGCCGGGAGAAGAGCTGGCTGCTCCCAAAGCCAATGGACTGAGCCCAGGGGAAGGGGTCTTCCTAAATAGAGAGGCTCTGTTCCCAGCAGAGGGGCACGTGGATGGGCAGACAGAGCAATACACCAGGCGGCTGTTCTGTGCTCTTGTGGTCAGCGACCAGCAGGCGAGAGGGACCACGTTACTCATCTTGGACTCTTGGAGTTGTCGTGACAACACTGTGTCCAAAGTCCTGTCAGTATTCCCAGTAGAGAAGATACCATCATCGTCTCTTACCATCTCAGGAAACCTACCCAGATCCTGGATCTACTCCAACTCCAACCCCCTGCTTGGTGACCAAAGATAATTCTCATAAAATCTCCTGGGGCTCTATTTCCCTATCCATTAAGTTGGGATGCTAATAAAAGCCTGAATGGACAATGCCATTCCTTCCTTCACGTCTACTCGAGGATATTAGTGTGTTCGTCTCCCCTTTGAAAGTTCGGATCTCTTAGAGTGGGGAATTGCCTATTATTCATCTCCAAACCTCAGTCTCCTCACCTGTAAAGCGAGGCTAACGTCCACCTTGGAAGACAACTGGGAGACTTCAGTGAAATAACGAATGTAACGTGCTTGTTGCAAAAAGAATGGAAGAGGGGCGCCTGGGTGGCTCAGCTGGTTGAACGTCCGACTGTCGATTTCAGTTCAAGTCATGATCTCGCAGTTTGTGAGTTCCAGCCCCATGCTGGGCTCTGGGCTGACAGCGTGGAGCCTGCTTGGGATTCTCTCTCTCTGCCCCTCCCCTGCTCACTCACATGCGTGCGCGCGCGCTCTCTCTCTCTCTCAAAATAAATTAAAAAACTTGAAAAAAAAAAAGAATGGAAGAATGGAAATGGAATGAATGAACAAATACATGAAATATGAAAATGATGCTAAGACGGGATGAGGGAAGGGTGAGGGGAGGAGGGGAGGAAAGAACCAGAATGATTTCCCTCTGCGTTCTCGGCAATGGCAGAGCAAAGACAGCCCCCCAGATCGCAGGCTTGCGAGGGGTGTGGACTGCCAGCAGAGCTGTGATTCTCAGGCTGTTAATTGCTGGAGTGTTTGCTTCTCTCCCCAAGGCATTTTGGCTCCAGTTTGATCATTGCCGCACCCCTCCCCAATCCCCCCCCCTCCGCCTTCAAATGTGTAAATATATCAGAGAATGTTATATCCCTACAGGGGGGAGGGGTGGAGGGAAGAGATGGGTCGGGCTGTGGAGGCGAAGGGAGGATGGGTGTTGGGAGGTGAGAAGAAAAGCAGGTGGGTGGAGTCATCTCTGAAGCTGGCACCCGCCCAGCCCCCACCCTTCCTGCCGTCCCTGCAGGGGCGAGTAACACAGAGCGGTGCAGTGATCACCATAACCCAGGCCACCCGGACTGATTTTCTGATTTCCCTTCGGAATGACGGGTAGCTTGGAAGATAATGCAATGGAAAGAAAGCGCAACCCTCAGAATTTTAAGAGATTTCCTTCATGCCAATTGCCGGGTGGGCCGACCTTTAATGAGAGCTCCCTGTTTGCCAGGCCCTGTGCAAAGCTCTTCGTCAATTCGTCTTCATAAGCAGGACAGAGAGACTAGGGCGGGGCCGGTGAAGGGCCTAGGACACCAAATCCAAAGAGCGCTCACTACGTACATAGCGAGAGTATGTGCCTTCTTCGATTCTGTGCCTTCTTTCTTGTCCCAGTCTTGGCTTTGCTTGCAAAAACCTCTTCAGCACTCGGTGTTGTATGGAAACCAATTTGACGATATTTTTCATATTTAATAAAAAAAAAAGAAAAGAAGAAGAGAAATTTTGCTTTAAGCATTTAAAAAACATACCGATGACCCCGATACAAATAACAGATGTTTACTGTAGGACCAAAAAAAAAAAAAAATGAAAAAATGAAAAAAAAAAAAAAAAACCCTCTTCCGACAAGATCCCTATTCCCCTTCTACAGATGGGAAGACTGAGGCACAAAGAGGCTAAGTAACCCAAAGTCACACAGAAGGTGGAGATCCAGGATTCAGACCCACAGCCGCAGCAGCAAACCTTCGCGCAGTGTGGCCTCAATACGGCCAGAGGGCTCGACCCCTGGACAGACCTTCTGAACCGGAAGCGTTGCAAAAACAGGTCTTCTCCCTCTGTGACAGTTTTCAGTTCGTCCTCCACTGCATCCCACTCACAGCTCCCCAGATGGACGGGAATTGTGGCATGGGGAGGCGGGGTGAGCATGAGCCAGAGAGACAGGTCCCCTCCTCCCGGAAGGCCTCCCTCATCACCTCGCCAGCACTCTGCACAGAGACCTTCAGGTCCACCCTGGCTCGGGACGCCTCCCCTGTGCCCCAAGTCCACGGGTCCAGCAAACAGCTACCATTTTACAAGACTTACTTGCCAGGTGGAAAGAAAGGGGAGCATTCTAAAACAGAGGCAGAGGGGCGCCTGGGTGGCTCGGTCGGTTAAGCGTCCGACTTCGGCTCAGGTCACGATCTCACGGTCCGTGAGTTCGAGCCCCGCGTCGGGCTCTGTGCTGACAGCTCGGAGCCTGGAGCCTGTTTCGGATTCTGTGTCTCCCTCTCTCTCTGCCCCTCCCCTGTTCATGCTCTGTCTCTGTCTGTCTCAAAAATAAATAAACGTTAAAAAATAAATAAATAAAACAGAGGCAGAGCGTTTTAGGGTTTTTTTTAGAACAGTTTATTGAGAATACAGTTCGCCCATTTGGAGTGTAAAATTCAGGGGCTTTTACCAAAGTCACCGCCATTAATTCTAGAACATTTCAATCACCCCCAAAAGAAACCTCGCACCCCTTAGCTATCACCCATCCGTAGGTGTTCCAGACTCCCCCAGCCGTCCCCCTAGCTCATCATTCTGTTCCAGAAAATCTGAGACACCACGGGCTGTGAAAACATGTTTCTCTAAGAAAGAGAGAATGCGGCCAAGAAAACGATGACACGTGGCTTCCTGGACACACCACGCGTAAAACGCATTCCAGTTCCAGAGATGATGCCGTGTGACGGCACTCGTGTCCTGGAGCTGAGGAACCATGGTCCCCGTAGAGCAGGTGTTGGGTGATTCCAAACATGTCTGCTCATCCTCTCTCTCTCCCCCCAGTCCCGCTTCCTTCACCCTGATGCCTGTCTTCATGTGTTACCATCCCGGCCTCCCCCTGTAGCCCCAGATCCCCGCTTTGTCCCCGGCATTCCCTCTACTTGCCACCTTATCAGTCACCTCGCCTGGCAAGGGCTCCTCACACTGGCCAACCCCCCTCCGTCCCCACTGCCAGGGCCCTGCTTCTGGCCTCTTGCTCGCCAGCCAGCGCTCCTGCAGCCTGTCCCATCCTCTGTACTAGTCGGGTCACTGGTGGGACAACACAGCTTTGCTCCCAGTAAGCCTCTGAGGTGGCTCCCCGGCACCCACGGAATGGAGTAGAAGCCCTCTAGCACAGCATCTGGAGCTTGACTTGCCTCTCGGATCTCCCTCCAGGCTGCGGGTCTCAGAGGTGCAGTTTCTGGTCCTTGGGAGGCAGGCCCTCCACGGGGCCGAGCGGCACTGTGCCCTCTCCAAGATCAGCGTGCTGGGCACTGTGCTGTCTGGCTTTCTGCCCTCACGCTGTCATTCTTTCTGCGGATCAGCCCCAGTTTGCTCTGCTCCGCGACTTAGATTTGGAAACAGCGGAGTCTGTTAGGGAAGAGGCTTCTGGAGGCCTCTGACCATGCTGCATGATTCGGCCCAGGTGTCTCCAGAAAGCTCTGCTTTCATGAAAGGTGGGTGGAGGAGGCTGTCGGTATCGGTTGCCCAGTTAAGTGCTTGTCGCTTCCTGCTTAGCTCTCTTGGTGTAGGACCCTGGAGGGGCGGAGGTGACAGCAGGGCTGGACTGAAGCGTTCCTGGACCTCCGTCCCAAGGCTACGTGGCCCAGCAGAACGTCTGCTATCACCCTGAACGGGGATGGCCTCACTGTTGCCCCCTCCTTATCTTCACCTTCCTCGCCTGGGCCTCCCTACGGAGACTGCAGACGCCTTGAGGGCATGTGCGTCTTACTTGTCACTGTCTGCATGAGCCCCACCCGCAGGGGAGCGCGTGCTCCGCAGGCTGACCGATTTGAAACACAGGATTTGGGCAGAACTGCCCAAAGGGACAAAGGGGACCCTTGTCTTCAATGCGACCGATTGGACCGTTGCGGGGGGAGGGCATCACCATGCAAATCGTGAAGGAAGTATGACCCCGACCTGTGACATCTGTGTCTCCACTTGGGGTCTCCTCTGAGGGGTGTGGACGTGCACCTCACAGGCCCCACCTGCCGGGAGCCCTGGGCTTCCCTTTGTCCTCCAGGGTGAGATCCAACCTGTTTGCTTCTTTACCAAGCTGCAGCTCCTGGCGTCTCTTCTGTTCATCGTGAGTTTAATCAACTCAGGGAACCGGGGAGGTCCAGGGAGCCCCATGGACTCCCCTAGGCACCACTGCTTTATGAAGAAGAAAATGAGAAAACACATAGGAAAAGGAAGGAGGGTGGTCCCATTTCTGGACTGGAGGCCCTCCTTGTTCTCTCCCCTCGGAGAATTCTGAGATAAATGAGACTTGCTCACGCTGTGGTAGCAGTTGGCATTCCTTATGGACGCTTCTGTTTGGCTGGGACAATTGCAAAGGGCACAGGGATGAGGAGGCCAGATTGGGTGTGCTCCATTTTGTCTGAAGACCACCCTTGGATCGGTGCCTCTCAAGACTGAGAGCAGAGACCAGTAAGGCTCGAACTTCTCTTGGAGTCTCACAAAACCTCCCTCTTTGGCTCAGGTTGACCTTGAACTAAGGACCTGTATATCCAGTTCTACCCAAACATCCACGAGTCCTGGGTCACCCTGGCCGTCCATCTTTCCCTCAAGTCGCCTTCTCGTGGGCTCATGGAATCACCGTCTGTGTGGTCGCTCAATATCGAAACTGGGGAATTAATAGAGAGTTTTCTTCCTCATCTTCGGAGAAAGTGGCAGTGCTCTGGGTTTCTGTCCCCCCCACTGCCGGACACGCAGCTTGGACGTATTTCCCAGACTCCCGTGCAGCTAGCTGTGGTCCCCGACTTCTAGCCAAGGGATGCGGTTGGAAGCCGTATGGCTACATCTGGGATGCCTGGCCCAGGAAACGCCTCTCACAGGGACACCCTTTCTTGCTTTTCCTGTTCACCTGCTTGGCTAGGACTCTGAGGGCCTTGGGGACCGCAGAGCCTCAAAAAGGAGAGCCCGGGGCCCTGAATGATTACATGGAGTACAGCCACCAATGGATTTTATATAAGCAAGAGATAAATTTAAGCCACTGAGGTTTGGGGGTTTATCAGTTCGCACAGCAAGGGTTACTATATTTAAAACACTCTCTAATTATAATCTGATCCAAAAGCTTCAATTAAGGTAGGGAATAATACCCTTAAATGTGTTCCCTTTTGGCCATTTTTCCCGTTACTACCTCACTCTTCTCACTGTTTTATCAGCCTCCTGTCTTGTACCTTCCCTCTGTCCCCTCGGCCCACCTCCTACCCTCCCTCTCAGTTTGTCTCTCTTCATGTCCCTCCACCCTGACGATTAAAAGCCTCTTTTTGGCAGGCAGGACAAGGTCCAGACTCCAACCTCCAAGACTCGCCAGCCGCCCCAGTGTCATCCTCACGCTGGCCCTTCTCCTGGAGTGCTAGATTACTTTCTGCCTCCACAGTCCAGAACACCTTCCCCCGCTTGTCCCTCAGACCGGTATTCAGCTTTGGAAATAACTTGCTGGCAGATTCTCTGTGACGTCCCCAGGTAGAAATAATCACCCTTACTTTTCCTGTCACTCCTCCCCTTGTCTTAGGACGCTTACTCCACGCATTATGTTTTCTGTGCCTGCTTCTGCTCCAGAGACCACGCATTTCGTTTTTACATCCCACTGCCCAGCCGGCTGCCTGACTGGAGCAACTCAGCAGGAATTTGCACATGAAGGAATAGATGCATAGGAAGCAGGGATTTCAGCTTGAGCCTGGGTTGAGTCGTCCTCCAGCTCGGTTGCAGCCACGCCTGGATGTCTCTGTGACACTCACAGGACAGGCGTGACAGGCGTTTAGTGGTTGGCAATTGCCGTCTGATCAGCTGACTGGGAGGCCAGTCAGTGGGCTAACCATGAAATGGATACACTGGGATATATACGTATACCAAGTATACGGCCAAAAACGTATCCTTCCAACGGGCACTCTTTTTTTTTTCTTTTTTCTTTCGTTTTTTCTAAATGTTTATTTATTTGTTTACTTACAGAGAGAGAGAGGGAGAGAGAGTCCCAAGTGTTGTTGCTCTGAAGCCGCTCTTGGGTCTGAACGCATCTCCCCTCCTCCCCCCGAGCACATCTAAAGAAATAAGAGGCTAATGCTTTGCTGCTGGGGCCATAACTGGATCTTGTCTGCTTTCCCAACCAGATGAGACTGAACTGAACTTTTCAGGGGCAGCAGCCGCAAGTACCCACAGAGGCCAGATAATAGCGAGAATGACCGAAGAGGGCCTAGGGTAAGGCAGTAGGGAGCGGTGGGGACTGTGGCAAACTGGAGTGCAATATGCCCCACTCAAAAGGAGCAACAGCCTCTCAGGCCTCTAGCCAACAGCTGTCATGCAGAAGTAAAGGCCTTGTGTTACCAGACTTTCTAAGTTTTTGGATGGGAGCTCAAGAGATAGCTTTTGCGTGTGTGTGGGGGTGGGGGGGGTGGGAAGCAAATACCGCACCTCATCAAAGTGAGCATGTCATCTATTGTAAACTGCGTCATTGTGTCATGCACCATCAAGAAAGAACATTTTACCAGTTAAAAACTCTGACGCAGGGCTTCCTCATTGCCAAAGATTCATACACATAGGAAGAGCTACTTTTGACTTATCTAGACACTGAATTTCTATCACATACCAAGCTTGTGTATACGTGAAAAGGCGATCACACGCAAGATTATTCGGTGAGTGCGCTCCCGAAACGTCTTCCCATTTAGCGTCCGCCTGCTTTCTATTGCTTCTCGGCTAGCATCGCGGTCATCTGCGTTCTGCCACGCGCTGTCACCCTCTGTGCCTGCTCTACTGAGGCCTCCAGGATTTCTCCTGCAGGCCGCTAACACCCACTCTGCGAGTCTTGATGGGACAGGTGCCGGCTGCGATGCGTCACAGCTTATGCCTCACCAACAGTGACGTCAACACGCGTCTCGATTTCAGGGATGCGAACGCGAGAAAAAAGAAGAGAAGGAAAGGCAGCCTTTCCAAGTAAAAAGACAAAGGAGCAGGCAAGCGTGGGGAGCACTGATACTACATGGGAAGAAATAGTGCATCTCTGGGCCCAATTTGGCCAGCAGTTGGCAGTTGGAAGGCCCCGATTAGCAAGCCCAGCTTTAGAAAGTCTGCGGGTTCCCGGCCAAATAGCCTACCGCCTTCATCCGCTGGTTTCTCCAGGCCTTACGGCCTCCTCTCCACCTGCAAACTAGCGAGGATGTGGCTGTGAAGTCCACTGTCCACTCAAAAGCAAGCTGGCCGGCAAGGTCCAAGGGACTGTGGTAGGACGGGGCAGGGCAGCACATGGGGAAGCTTTGGAATGAGAAAGAACGACATGGTCCTGCCCCTGACTAGCCAGGTGATCTCAGTCTATTATTTCCTCATTTCTAAAATGGGGAAAATAGTAGTCCTTCCTTTTTAGGTCTATTGTGAAGATTTAGTGAGGTCTGGCACATAAAGCACGTGGCACCTGCCGTTTACCAGGTGGTCAGTGAGCGTCAGGATCCTTATTCACTTTTGATCCAGGGCGTTTGGCTGAGCGGAGGAGATTCTGGAAGTCACGACTACGTATAACGGGCCTCCTGCTTTATCTTCCGCTGCGCGTGTCCCTCTTTGCCGAGTGTCGGGAGCTGAACCCAGTCTCCCTGATGTCCGTATAGGGTAACATTCACAGGTTCTGGGGATAAGGATGTGGATTTCTTTGGGGGCCATTATTCATATTTCAATGGCCATGCCCGCGCCCAACTGGTCGGCAGGATCCGGGTAGCTGCCACAGCCAGCCTGGGCTACTCAGCGAGCCCTTGTGAAGTCGTCCCCGAAAGAGACTTAGCTGGGGTTAGGGAGGAGCAGAAGGGACAAATGAGGAAGCGTACGGGTGAGCCGGGCAATGGCGATAGGCAAGTGACGTAGCCTTTATAACCAGCCTGTCAACTCCAGACGGGAGACATTTTTCCGGGTCTTAGGACAAAGCGAGGAAAAAAGGGAAGATGGGGTCCCCTCCCCTGAGTGCCGGCGACACACGTTTTAGGGCGGAGAGCAGGAGGGCGTCTCCGGCAACGCTGACCTGGGATTGCTGCTTCGTTGAGCTCAGCTAATGCGAGGCCTTGGGCCTCCTTGGCCTCGCATCCCTGAGCAGCCTCCCAGACAGAACTCTCATCTCAGGCCCCCCGAAAGGCCCATCATAGGCAATAGAACCAATTAATTAGAGAAAGTGGTCTCCACATGCGCACTTTCTGGAGAGAAGATAATTGGATTTCTGTGGTTACGAAGACAAACTCGGTTCGGGCTCCCCCAAGAATGGGGCCATTTTCGTGATGAACACAGCAGACTTCCTCCTGTTTCATTAGGTATGATTCCACCCCTTGATGGGGTGCTTGGTTTATAATGGGGGTGAAGACTTGCCAGGGGCCTGAGGTACAGGGACAAAGCCCTCCTGCCCCTCCAGAGTGAGGCCAAGTCTCAAGGGGGACAGAAGAACCTTCCTGATGTCAAGGCCACATAGGGATCTGGCTCCGGAAGACAGATATACTTAGGTGATTCAGTTGTTGTGCAGTAACGAGTCATTACGTGCCTGCTTGATATCCATGTTCCTTACTTACGGTATCAGTTCCTGATTCTAATTTGGGGACCGGGCCCGACCCCACGAGGAGTGCGGAGGCTCGTTTTCAGTCTCAGAAGTGGAGCTCTTCAGGGCCAGTCGGCAAAGTCCATCCCCCAGGCCCTCCCAGGCACGGTGACCCGCTCAAGGATTGGGCACGGGCCTTGGGGCAAGATAATCAGATAGGGTCAGAGCAAACCCAGGGGCTGTGCTTGTGGCCTCCAGAGAAGCATTTCCGCCTTTCCTGCTGGTCCTAGAAATGGGAGGGTGTGAGCAACTAGCCCAGAAGCTGCCTTACACAACTTGCTGCTGGGGTGGAGAGACTTTGAGATATGGAGCCAAGGGAGGGACCCGCTGGAGCATAGCCTGTGGGTATCTGAGCCCCTGGATCAAGTAGTCCCTGAAGCTGTTAACCCCTGACTTTTTAATTATAAGGCCAATAAATTCCCCCCCCCCTTTTTTTTCTTTTCATTTTGGTAGTTTTGTTCTTTTAAGTCTGATTTATTTATTTATTTAGAGAGAGAGCAAATGAGCACAGACCGGGGAGGAGCAGAGAGGAGAGACAGAATCCTAAGCAGGCTCAGCACCATCAGGGCGGAGCCCGGCAGGCGGCTCGAATTCACGAACTGTGAGATCATGACCTGAGCGGAGATCAAGAGTCAGACGCTTAACCGACTGCATCCCCCAGGGGCCCCTCATCTGGTAGTTTTCAAGTCAGTTTGGGGTGGGGTTTTCTGTCCTTCTTTACAAAGTCCATCTGATGAAAGAAACTGCGGCTTTCTTAGGACTTACCAGGAGCCAGTCCCTGTGTGAGTCTGGGGTGCATTACAGACTTTCTTTGCCCATCACAAGCCTGTCAATGTGGGGGAGACATAGGGGCACGCAGCCAATCAGGAGCAGAGCTGAGCCACGTTGGTCCCGCTCTAACGCCATCGTCCTCTTAACCACTCCGCAAGGTAGACACAACCTGCCCTAAACCCTAACCTCAGCTCCTACTGCCTCGTCCCCTGGACTGTCAGCCCAGCTAGGATGCCGGTGTCCTTCCAAACTTAGCTGAGAGAGCAGAGCCCCTGTAGCCATTAATTGGATACCAAACCTCTCTCACCTTGGGACCCACAGTCCACTCTGGGGTTCTCAGGGGTGGGGGGGACCCACTCTTCTCCCCAGGCCTGACTCGCAAGGATTGGCGAGGGGGCCTAGCCTTCTCCGGGGAGTAACTGAGGTCGTTACATTATTTGTTAGGGCATATGCAGCTGACGGACTGGATCATCTCGCAGCCCTGGAGGGGTTTCGCGATGCCTGGGGAAGAAGAGTTCACTGAATTCTCCTGCCCTGTTAGACAGCACCTCTATTTTTCTTTTTTTTTTTCTTTAAAAAAAAAATTTTTTTTTAACGTTTATTTATTTTTGGGACAGAGAGAGACAGAGCATGAACGGGGAAGGGGCAGAGAGAGAGGGAGACACAGAATCGGAAGCAGGCTCCAGGCTCCGAGCCATCAGCCCAGAGCCTGACGCGGGGCTCGAACTCACGGACCGTGAGATCGTGACCTGAGCTGAAGTCGGATGCTTAACCGACTGAGCCACCCAGGCGCCCCAGCACCTCTATTTTTCTGATGAGCAAAGGGAGCCTCAGAAAGGGGAGGGGACTGCTTAAGTTCCCCTAGCTGGGCGGGGTGGGGCCGAGTCAGAGATTGCCCCAGACCCCTCTCTTTTGTTCCCAAGCTCCTGCTTGGGGGCACCGGCCTGGGGCCTCGCTGATGGGGTGGGCTGGGGCCTCCTTGTCTGGAAAACTGAGGCCATGCCAGTGGGAGGCAGGAGCCTTGTCCCCAGTATGACAGGTATGGGGGCCTCACTCACTGAGCCAGGAGGGACACCTGGAGGCCCAGGTCTGGGCTGAGGGTGGGGCTCGGTGTTCTCAGAGCCTTTATGTCCCAGCCTTGCCCACCCCTGGGGCGGGAGGGGGTGCTGCTTTGCTGATGGCGCTGGGTATCCCACACCGGGGCCTGTCCTCGAGCAGGGTCGGCTGGCCGGGCTCTGACATCATTCCCGACTCCAGGCAGCTGCGGCTCGTCGGGGCTGGGCACAGGGCTGCGTGCCAGTCACAGGCTGGGGTCCTGCCGATGGCAGAAAGCCCACCTGGCGCCCCACAGCAGCACCTAAGGCGCCCGCCCGTGAATCAGCACTTCACCCGCACGGCCTCCTCCCTCCGAGCGGGCATCCCCACCCACCCCTTCCAGATGAAGATCCCCAGGCATCACGGAACCCCATCCGGGGCTGTGACAGGTGATGCGAGTGCCCAGGTCAGGCCCAAGTTGGGGGAGGGAGGGAGGGAGGCATCCACACTGGACCGGACCCCACGGTTAGCCCCCCTTCTGTGGTCCCTCGAAGACTCTCTCCAGGAGGCGGCGGCAGGCCGGGCCTGTTAGGTCAGGCTGAGCCGCTGGGAAGAGCTACATGACACGGCAGTGCCAGAGACCAGGACAGAAAGCAGCCCCTGGATTCTGGGGATGCCCTGGCAGCGACGTCTGGTTATCTCCGCCTCGTGGAGGAAGAAGCCAGCAGCCGGGACCCTGAGCGCCGGGCAGTGTGTGCACAGCTTCTGAGCCTCCCAGGCTGAGCACGGCTGGAGGGCTCAGCAGAGTGCCGCCCCCCTTCCCAGGTTTCCACCCAAGAACCAGGAACCCAGCTGGCCCCGGTCTTCTGGGGCCACACTTAATGGCCCAGAAATTGGCCTGAGTCCCCATCACACGCTGTGAGGCCTCCCCTTGAGAATTCCCGGTGGCCGTCTTCCATCTTCTTGATGTCCCTTGCGCCTGTCCTGCCCCCAACACGATTAGTGACCCCCATTAGCTTCTCTGCCCGAGGCTGCCGCCCTCTCTGCCCCTTCCTTCCCACCTCCAGCCCCTGTAATACTGACTGCGGGGTGTTAACAGATTTGTCTTGAACCTGTTTGTCTGGGGCCGGGGGAGTTGTCACAAAGGCCTTAGAGCTCAGAGCAGGAAAACAAGTTATTCCAATCACTGTTCTTAAACCTTCCAGCTGTATTCCACCGAGGTTCTCCTGGAGCCATGTTCTCCCCACAGCCCAGCCTGCTCCCATGTGGTTGGGGCTTTCCTTCTCCCGGACCCTTTTCCCTGCTTTTCTGGCTCCCCAGACCCCTCTTCCCTGCCTCCCGGCTGCCCAGGGAAAGCTCCTCATTCCTCTGGCTTGATTATGCAGAGAAACGTAGTGTCCTTCTGGGCCTCAGACAAAGCTCTAAGCTTCCTTTGCTTTAAAACCCCAAGGGCGCCTGGGTGGCTTGGTCGGTTAAGCGTCCGACTTCGGCTCAGGTCATGATCTCGTGGTCCGTGAGTTTGAGCCCCGCTTCGGGCTCTGTGCTGACCGCTCAGAGCCTGGAGCCTGCTTCAGATTCTGTGTCTCCCTCTCTCTCTCTGCCCCTCCCCTGTTCATGCTCTGTCTCAAAAATAAATAAATGTTAAAAAAATAATAAATAAATAAATAAATAAATAAAACCCCAAAGAGCCTAAGATGAATTTTTCTAAATGAAACAGTCATCCACCCTGGGCCTTTGCCCTGTGAAATGTGGGACCTGCAAGTCAGTTTGAAAGGACCATTGTCTTTTATTTGTACGAGGCCAAATTCTTAGGTCTTCTTTCTTCACCAACTAGACAAAATCCCCTAAGGGAAGCTGATCTCCCACCCGGTCCATCCCAGGGTACCTTGCGGAAATGGGGGTTTGAGTAAAGGCCACAGGGCAGGAACTGGAGGAGAGAAGGAAGATTCAAAGTCAAAGATGCCAGAGCTTGCAGAAAGCCCCAGAACTGGAGCAGGTAGCCAGCTGGCCTCGGCTGCAGAGAAGAATCTCGTAGATCAGAGCACAGGGTTAGATGGAGGTGAGGGTGCTAAATGGAAAGAGATGCCTCTCGAACTCTGTGGACAAGGTGGGATGGGGAACAGAGAAAAAAAAGACAGGAAATGTTGAAGGTATAGGGTCTGGAGAAATACGGTTTAGAGGATGGATTTTATACAGCTCCACACTGACTCAGCTGTTTTGCTGTCCTGGAAAAATAAAAAAGAAAATCCACAGCTTAGCTTTAAAGGTCGTAACAGATTGGGGGGCCCGGGTGGCTCAGTCGGTTAAGCGTCCGACTTTGGCTCAGGTCACGATCTCGTGGTCCATGAGTTCGAGCCCCGCGTCGGGCTCCGTGCTGACCGCTCAGAGCCTGGAGCCTGCTTCGGATTCTGTGTCTCCCTCTCTCTCTGACCCTCCCCCGTTCATGTTCTGTCTCTCTCTGTCTCAAAAATAAATAAACGTTAAAAAAAAAATGAAAAGTCGTATCAGAATTAAAATCCACGGAAAGCAAGGATCTGCAGACGCCAGGCAGGTAGTCTGTGCGGGACCTGCCAGCCTCTGGGAAGGCCACGGGGACCAACAGCTCATGGGGGCAGGCACCGTCCAAAGACATGCAAGGTAAAAATACTTAAAAACACTGAGCCATGCAAATAAACACATAGAGGGCAAATTCGAGTGGCCACCAGTAGGGTCTCAGCTTAAGAGTCCATTTAGAGGAAGCCAAGAAGGGAAGCTGGGGAACCACTGGTGGGTTTGATGGGAAATCATCACATCTGAAGGTCCTGAGCGTCAGAGATGCCTGCCGGCTTGTGATGTGATTTTGTGGCAGGAGAGCGATGAGCTCAGTATTAAGCAGCTGGATCCATCCTGAGACACGATTTCTGATTTCCGAATTAATTACTCAGGAGCATCTATAATGTAGGCATCCATTCGCATTCAGGTGACAGCCACCGCCACCTACTCTCTTATGCCCTCCACCTCAAAAGTGCCATCGCTGCGGCAGTCATCAACAGACATTTATGGAGCCCCCACTCAAGGTTGGACACCAGACGTGAGTGGTTCTGATTCATCCCACGTCTCAGAGGAAGTGAGGGTTTCCTCATCCAGCCTTCCTTCCGTACCGTGGCACTAGGTCCGGTCATGAGATGTGAGGGGTGGTTAACTCGGCAGGGAGGGCGCCCGTCTGCCTCCTGTCCCCCCCCCCCCCCGCAATAAATACACCCCCGCAACAAATACACTCTGTCTGCTTCCTCTGACTGCCAACTGGGGATGACAGGTTATACCTACAGCATCCGGCTAGGACCGGGATACAACTTGCAGAATAGAAGCTACGTGCAAGTTCTTGATGACATCAGTGGTGCAAAACCCAACCCATATCTCTCTTTCATGCGAGAGACAACTGTATTCCTATCTTGTCAAAGGCTTTTTTATCTTTCGCTTTTCTATTTGAAGCAGCGGAACATAATACTGACAAGCCCGCACATGTGTGTTTTCTGCCCAACATCCATTCATTCTTCTTGTAAACCACTCCTTAGTTTCCCTCTGTCGGGCCACCTCCTGCGCACTGCCTTCCGCCTGGGTCTTTCTGGAGGAGCTGACTGACCCAGGGCTGAGTAATCAAAGAGCTATAACCCCTGGTGACAGGAGTTGATCGATTCGGGCATCAGCGTGTGCCCTTAAATTTCCAATTAGAACAGATTCCATGATTTGCTAAGAAGGCTACCTCAGCGAGGTTTACATATTTCTGTGGGCTTGTATTTAGATACCTGAGCCCCGTGAGCTCACATTAGTTATTCATGACAACGGGAGGACAGCTTGCAGAGAAGGAAGCCACGGTGAAGAAAACAAAGCTAATAAGCGGGCAGAGAAGCTCGTTCTAGTCACATAATTTTGACTCTGGATTAAGCCTTGCCTGAAGCCTTCTGGGCTATTTAATTATATGAGCCAGTAAATTCCTCTTGTTTACTTTAATGCATCCAGGAAGGATTTTTCTGTCATGTGCATCGAAAAAAAAGCTAAAACTGATGATACGTTAGTTTGAAAAAGAAAATAAGGGTTCCAGTAGGCTACATATAGGAATACCTGTCCACCTGGAACAACACTGGGAAAAAGAGATCAGTAGGTTTCCCTCAGGACACTTGGAGTCATGGGACAGAGCACACGTGTCCAACCCATGGCCGTGGTGTACGTTCCAGGGTCTTCCATGAGGTGTTGGGATCCAGGCAGGGGACGATGGGTCTCTCTCCACTTCACCCTTTCAGTGTATACAAACATCGGCTTACCAGGCAGTAAGGAACTTTTACCCCAGTGAGGAAAGGAAACTGATCTGCCTAGAGCCAGTGGGGAGACTCTGGGTGGGAGGAAATGGGCTGCGGAGGGAGATCGGAGGGAGAATTGCCCAAGTGTACAAAGACCCACCCAGCTGTGCCCTAAGGGGGATTTTCCTCTTGTGCAGCGAACATTACGATCCCCCCCGCAAAGCTTAGCTCAAAATGAAACACTTTTCCCTTTAATAGTTTTTGGTTGTGTCAGTTCAAAATCCTCTGTTGTCTTCTTAAAACAAGGCCATCGTGTATGGAAACCAGTTTGACAATCAATTTCATCTTAAAAAAAAAATAAATAAAATAAAATAAATAAATAAAAACCATGAAACTAAAAAATAAAAAAAAAAATAAGGCTAGAGACTCTTCTTCTAAAATATATCGATTGCAAGAAAATAAACAGGAAGCAAGTAACGTCGAAAGAGGTACAGCATTTTGGGGAGACTGGGACAGCTACGTGCCCATGACTGAAGTTTGAGAAAATCACGTTACTTCTTTCAGCTTTTAGGGCAACGCTCCTCTTCTGTGGGGAATATCACACCCATTTTACAGAGCAGGACAATGAAGCCCTGCGAGGAGAAAGGCAGAGCTTACAGTGGGCCTCAAAGCCATTGGTCTTTCTTTTTTTTTTTTTTTTTTTCCAACGTTTATTTATTTTTGGGACACAGAGAGACAGAGCATGAACGGGGGAGGGGCAGAGAGAGAGGGAGACACAGAATCGGAAACAGGCTCCAGGCTCTGAGCCATCAGCCCAGAGCCCGACGCGGGGCTCGAACTCCCGGACCGCGAGATCGTGACCTGGCTGAAGTCGTACGCTTAACTGACTGCGCCACCCAGGCGCCCCTGCCATTGGTCTTTCCATTGGCCACGCCCCTCCCCGTCCTAGGGCACAGGACCTCTGTCTGCTACTCCAGTGAGAAAGCCTGGCCACATAGACCCCCCCCCCCGCCCCCCCCCGCCGGAAACCAGTGATCCGGGATGACGCAGATCTCAGAGCAGCGGGCTGTCACAGAGTGGGCCTGCATGCAGGTGATAACTGCCACAGAAAAGAAGGAAAAACCTGACCTTCCTGGATTCCTGCGCAATCCTTTGTTTGAATAGTTTCCAGGGAAGCCTAATTAATCCCATTGTTGATGCTAATGGGCTGCTTTTTTAAGACTCAGAGTCGATGCTGCAAGCAAATTTTTCTTTGATTTAAGGCTTTGGAAAGAAGACAGAAGTTTTATCAAACGTGCCTGGATTACGCTGTGGGCTCCGTGCGCTGAGAAATGAAAGCCCATTTAGCTGTGACAGGGTGGCCAGCCCCCAGGAAAACACTGCGTCTTATGGTGGCCACTTTCCAAAGACCTTTCTCTGTTTGGGTTGTCTTTGGTGGGTTTTCACTCTGTTGACTTGTTTCACAAACATATGGATTAAGAGCCGGGCAACCACATAAATTTTGTACCCATGACAGCAAAATAATTGTAATAATAATAGTCATTACCATGAAAACAATAGCTACCATTTATTTAATTCTTACACATGCGGACATTTAAATATTTGGAAACCGTTGAAATATAAGAAACACTTTCTGAATGCTAATTGTGTGCTGGGCAGACAGAAGGGAATTATTAGACCTAGTACTCAGGGAAGAGTGAGGTACAGACTCATTCTACAGCAGGCACGGGGTCTTGAGCCCACTGCTCTGAGGTCTGTGCCAATCCGATCACTGGTCCCCAGGGGTGAGGTCTGTGTGGCCAGGCTTTCTCACTGCGGCGGCACACGGAGGTCTTGTGTCCTGGGACTGGGGACTAACGGAAAGATCAAGGGCTTTGAAGTCCAGTATAAACTCTGCCATTCACCTCTCTGGGCTTCATTGTCCTGCTCTGTAAAATGGGTGTGATCTCCTCCGCAGAAGGGCCACGTGGCCACAAAGTTTCAATGAGATGATGCGGTTTGCCCAGACTTTAGTCATTGGCACATAACTATCCCAGTAAGTGAGGAAAGTGGATTCCTAGTAGCACTCCGACAAAGTCAAGGACGGCATTCCTAAAATGGGGCCTTTTGGACTGGGGATTGAGTCATAAATAGGAGTGTGCCATATGAGGAGTAAGGATGAGGACATTCCAAGCCTGGGAGAAGCTTATGGAAAAGATGACAGAGTGGAAGTGTAAAAGTCACACATCTATTAAGGGACAGAGCAGGGATTTGGATTCAGGCCTCTTGGACTCCAAAGCCTGGGCTGATGAGCAGGAATCTTTGTTTTGTTGCTGATGTGTTTCAAGTACCTAGACTAGTGCACAACACAGAGTAGGCGCTGACAAAGTATTTGTTAGTGATTCTTGCTGAAGACATTATTATTCAAAGTTGGTGTTGTTTTTTTTTTTTTAAGTTTATTTACTTATTTTGAGAGAGAGCGTGAGCATGAGCAGGGGAGGGGCAGAGAGAGGGAGCAAGAGAATCCCAGCAGGCCCCGTGATGTCAGCGCAGAGCCCAATGCAGGGCTCGAACTCACGAACCGTGAGATCATGACCTGAGCCCAAAGCAAGAGTCAGACGCTTCACTGACTGAGCCACCCGGGTGCCCCTTATTTTTCAAAGCTTTAAAAAATTACAGTGTATTTAAAAGACACATAAAGAACTAGAGAGAATAGGATATCACACCCCAATACAGCCATCAACCAACTCTGACAATTGTCATCTGTGAATAACCTTTTGTCATCCACACCCCCCTCCCAGCTGCTTGGATGATTTTGAATTGAATCCCAAACATCCTATCGTTTCATCTGCAAATATTTCAGTGTGCATCTTGAAAAGCAAAAACTCCTGTTGTATTTTAACAGCTTTATTGAGATGTCACTGACATGTAAAACTTGTAGATGGGTAAGCCATCCACCTTGATGTTTTGAGATACATATACATTGTGAACGATCACCACGATCCAGCTAATTAACACATCGACCACCTCTCCATGTTCACCATTTGTGTGTGGTGTGTGTGTGTGTGTGTGTGTGTAGTGAGAAGATTTAAAAATCTACCCTCTTGGCAATTCCAAGTACACAGGACGGTCTTGTTAACTATTCACTGGGCATAAATGAAAATGTGCACCCTTTGGCCAATATCTTCCCGTTTCCCCCTTCCCCAGCCCCTGGCAACCGCCATCCTCCTCTCTGTTTCTAGGACAAAAACTCCCCGTCTGAGATAAAATCACAATACCATCATCATAGCCCCAAACAGTCAATAGTGATTTCTTCACATCATTAATCACCTAGTCAGTGTTTATACCTCCCAGTTGTCTTATAGCTTATTTGTTTGAATTGGGGTCCAAGTAAAACCCACTCTGATCGGTTAGTTGCGCCCTAAGACTCTTTTTAAACTGTAGATTCCGTCTCCGTCATCCTGCAATTTATTGTCGCCGAAGGAACTGAGTCATTTGCCCTCTTGAGTTTCCCACAGGCTGGACTTTGCTAGCTGCATTCCCCTGGTAGCATTTAACAAGTTCCTTTGTCCTTTGTATTTCCTGTAAGTTGGTGGCCGGTCCTGGACGCTTCACAGGTCTAGATTTGCTGCTTAGGCAGCCCGACGGTGTATGCTGAACTGTGGGCAGGAAGCAGCTCAGATCCGACCGTACTGTCTCTTTTCCTGAGGTTCACGTCCTCCCGTCATTAACGACAAAATCCCTTCTTTCGTCAGGGGCTGCAAAATGGCGCCCGTCCAATTACACCGTCCTTCTTCACCAGGATAGAAAGAGGACCTTCGCCGCATCGGCTGAGATGCAGCGTGTGGCGAACTTCTCAGGATGTTTGCTTGTGTCCACACCAGAACTAATCACTCTAGGTGGCGAGACCACTACGCAGGCTATGAATGGAGCAGGTTGGGGACGGGGGGAGGGAAGGTGATAACTTCGGGGCTGTGTCACAGGCTGAGTGGCTTCGTTTGTTCTCAGGGTGGCCTCGATGAGGCTAGTGCTAGAGGCAGTGTAGCACCGTCCTCAGTCTCCGGCTGGTGGAAGTCAAGGGACAGGTATTGGCTGGCCCAGAGCAGGTGCCTTCTGCTGACAAGAGGTTGGGTGGATGGATGGACAGATCTACAGCTATCTGATCCAAAAGGAGGCAGAGAGAAAGACAGAGATTTAGTCTCAACTGATGAGCAAGAGGCAAAATTATCGTAGTCATGTCTCTGCCTGATGAGAGCCCTGCTCATAGTCCGGAGGGCACGGCTTTCTGATACCCATTCCTGGGGATGCTGGCTGACTACCGCACACCACAGGGTAGCGACAATGAGAATTGGGCAGACACTGGGCCAGGCACCTGACATGCATCGGGGAAGCCATATAACCTGGTGAGTAAATCTGACTTTTGCATATGGATTCAATTTCTCACTTAGCTGTTGCACGCTGTGTCCATTTGGGTCAGGCATTTAATCTCCCGGAGGCTTGACATCCTCATCTGCAAGACAGAAGAAATAATTCCTACCTCGTAATGTATTGGAAATGGTCAAATGAGAAAATGCAAGTTGAACACCGAATGTGGAATCAATCAATAGTAGCTGTTTCTGTCATTGTCTCTTATCCTGAATTCTGCTTTTTAAAGTGGGAGGCTTAGGCACCCATACGGGGATTCTGATGGTGTTTTAGAGGATGGCTATATACATTTGGAGGATAAAGCTCTTCCTGAAGCTTTGAGGTTTTTAAAATTACGTCGAGGGAAATTTTCAATGATTAAAATAAACATGATATATTACAGACTGGAATGCACATTTTATGTTCAGTTTTAGAAATGTTTATTTACTTTTGAGAAAGAGCACAGAAGCAGGGGAGGGGCAGAGAGAGAGGGACACAGAAGATCTCAAGCAGGCTCTGCACTGACAGCAGAGAGCCCGATGTGGGGCTCGAACTCATGAACCGTGAGATCATGACCTGAGCTGAAGTAAGACGCTTAACCAACTGAGCCACCCAGACGCCCCCGTTATGTTCATTTCTCTTTAATTAAAAAAAATTTTTTAAACGTTTATTTTTTGAGAGATGGCGACAGAGCATGAGCGGGGGAAGAGCAGAGAGAGAGGAAGTCACAGATTCTGAAGCAGGCTCCAGGCTCCGAGCTGTCAGCACAGAGCCCGACGCGGGACTCGAACTCACCAACTGCGAGATCATGACCTGAGCCGAAGTCGGACGTTCAACTGACTGAGCCACCCAGGCACCACCGCCCCACCCTGCCCTTTATCTTCATTTTTAATGATGACCCTGATTTCAAGGATATTTCATATATGTAGTAGCTACTTTAAACCGCTCCCCCCACCTTCTAGAATTGCCCATGCATTCTTGTCTGCCTACTGCTCCCCAAAAAACTTGAAAAACGGTCTTCCCACCATCTGGTGCCACGGATACAACAATTGTCCCCATTCTGCAGATAAAGGAGGAGTCTCAGACATCTGATGAGGTAGGAGCCAGGATTCGAAACCTCACCAAGAAGTCTGTGCTCTTTCCCATGCCTGCCATTATATCAGAACTGAGCAGTGAATAATTATATCATATGAGGTGTGTCAGTCAAGGTTCTCCAGAGAAACAGAACCAACAGGGTAGATGTAGATAGACAGAAAGGGATTTTTCTATGAGGGGCTGACTCATGCAGTTATGGAGGCTGAGAAGTTCTATCATCTGCCATCTGCAAGCTGGAGGTCCAGGGAAGCCAGTGATGGAGCATTCCAGTCTGAGTCTGAAGATCTGCGAGCCCGGAGCACTGAAGTCTGAAGGCTGGAGGAGACGGACGGATGCCCCAGCTCAGGAAGAGAGCAAATTTGCCCTCCCTCCACCTTACGTTCTAGTCAGACCCTCGACGAACTGGATGACTCCCACGCACATCGGTGAGGGTGGTCCTCTTTACTCAGGCTACCAACTCAGTGCCAACCTCGTCCTGAAACAGCCTTACAGACACCCAGAAATGTCTTTCCAGCTATCTGGGCATCCCTTGGCCTCGTCAAGTTGACACATAAAATCAACCCTCCCAGGAAGCATTCCCGACCAAGGCCCCACCTGCCTCCAGGCTGGGTCACTTGGCTTGGGTCTCCGCTGCTGTTGCCTCAGCGACACTTAGCACTGTTTCCATATTTGTAAAGCCCGGCTGCAATGCTAGGGGACTCAGGATCTAAGCTGGCCATGGTGTCACTGTTCTCCCATCCTGCCCTCCATGGCACCCATCGCAGCTGGGAGCACCCCAGGGCCAGCAGCCCAGCCTCACCGGGGCTGCCGAGGCCAGGTGTCACCATTGAAAAGTGGAGAGTTCGAGCCCAATTGGGGTTGGAGATCGGCAGTTGAATTAGGTCACCCTCCCAAAGCTGACAGAAACTTCTGAGACCCAGATGGGTCCGTACAGCCTTCCGGGATGTTCCAAGTGATCAAGAAATGGTAATGAACGTACTTAAGCAGCTTGTTTTGGCTTTCTGTCTTTCCCTACCTCACTTTCTTGCACTCACATTGTGCTTCTCTGACGTTGTCGCCCCTTGGCCCCTCATGGAATATTAGCACGCAGCTTTCCCTCAGGCTCTGTTTTTCTAGGGGACCTATTTTTAACTAGATGTCCTCAGTCTGGCGTACATCTCCGCTACATTGCTGATGGTTTCCATACTCTTGTGAGGCTTGACTATGGTAGAACATGCATGATTATGGAAAGAACAGAGTAGTATGGGCGTTAGGGTTCTGTCCTGCCCTTTTCTGTCATTCACTCGCTACATGACTTGGGGCAAGTAGCTTCTGTCCTCTTCAGTTTCTTCAACCGTAGGGTGTTGGGGGGCGGGTGCTGCCAGTGTGAAATGGAGAAAGGCGTTCAGGAGACACAGACATGGGTTCGAGTCCTGGCTTTGTCACCTTCTCGCTGGGTGCCTTTGAGCACATTACTTACTTTCTCTGGGCTTCAGTTTCCTCTTTTATCAAAGACACAAAGGAAAATACAGCTACCTGTGAAGGTGCTCAGAGGATTACATGAGATAATGTAGGTAAAAGCCTAAACGAGCAATAATGTAGAGAAATAAAGGGATTAGGTGGCAGAAGTGTTTCTGATTTCTTCATCAAGCATCCCTTCTATTTTTCCCCCCCAATCATTTTAAAAGATTCTGCCCTGGGGCGCCTGGGTGGCTCAGTCGGTTAGGCGGCCGACTTCGGTTCAGGTCACGATCTCGCGGTCCGGGAGTTCGAGCCCCGCGTCGGGCTCTGTGCTGACTGCTCGGAGCCTGGAGCCTGCTTCGGATTCTGTGTCTCCCTCTCGCTGACCCTCCCCCGTTCATGCTCTGTCTCTCTCTGTCTCAAAAATAAATAAAACGTTAAAAAAAAAATTTTAAAAGATTCTGCCCTGCCAAAGAAAACTACTCAGCAAGAGTAATCACTCCCTCATTTATTCATTTTTAAGCAGAGATGCTATTAGCATAAAGTAAACAACGTGACACCACAGAACGCAGGCTGTTTCTAGCCTGGGGCAAAAACAGCTTCCTCCCTTCTTGCCTTTCTTCCACTCTGGGTTGGCTTTCTGCTGGAAGCTGAAGTTACTAGGATGACCAAAAGCAGACGTGGCCCCTGCTCCCCTGGATCTTTGCATCTGGAACAGAGTTAGATAATCGCCAAATGATCCACAAACCGTATTGTCACAAGTGCTGCCCAGGAGGGACATAGAAATCAAGAGGGACGAGAAACCAGAGAACGAGTGCTAAGGGTAACAGAGCTTGAGCTGGGCTCTGAAGGATGAGTAGGAGTTGATTACAGAAAGAAGGGGGGAAAAACTATTTCAGGCAGAGGGAACAGCATGGACAAAGGCCCTGTGGTGGAAGGGAGCTGGATGTGGACAGGGAATTGATGTAAAAAAAAAAAAAAATCAGAGCACCTAGAACACAGGAGCAAAGGGCCATACAGTGAGGCCTTGGCCCTGTTAAGGATTGTGTTGTTCATCATAAGATATGAAACAATAGCCGTGATTTAAGAGGAGGAGTGACATGGTCGGATTCATCCTGCTAAAAGTTTCAATGCAATGTGCATTGTGGGAGGAGTTTGGAGCCGATGAAAGAGAATGGAAGCAGAGACCAGGTAAGAAACTTACAGTTGCCTCTTTGAGGGAGTTTTGGAGTAGGATGCAGTCCAAAGGGATGGAGGGCGTAGGTGTTTCGTGAAGATGTTAGGAAGGGAGAGTCAACAGGACCTGGTGACGGTCTAGATACACACAGAAGGGGAGGTTTGTAGGGTTCCATTGTTTGGGGCTCAGCGGAGGAAATTGCCTCGTGCTGAGAGAAGAATGCCAGGAAAGGAATCCGTTTGTGGGAGCAGGGAGTCACAGGGAGGAGGTCATGCCTTCGGGTTGGGAGGAGCCAAGTGGGAATGCCTTGAGAGCGACAGAATGAGATGCAGTTTGGACAAGCTTTGATGCAGACCTGGATTCTGGAAAAGGGGTCTGTGCAGGAGGCAGAAGCCTGTGAGTCACAGCTGTGAAGGTGGTGGATGGCGATGGGGGTGGATGAGATCACCGCTTGACATTTCGGGGAGCATTCGGTAAATGGAGAAGCGTCATTAAGCTTTGTAAAATACTCAAAAATAGCTTCTGTCTTACCATCTCTTCTACCCCCATCACATCAAGAACTGAAAAGATTTTAGAAGGCCAGATCCGGAACCAATAACCTGTTTGGTTTTTCAACGGACTTCGACTGTGGAATCTTCTATTCGTATGAATACGCGCAAAAAAATGGTAAAGCCCTCAAAGGGAAAACAGAGCAGGTCTGGTTAAAGGTAGGGCTGTGAAGGGCAGGGTCCCTCCTGCTCAGACTTCTCCCGCTCACAGGTATCTCTGTGGACCCTCAGGCTTTCAAGGAAATCAGCTCGCAAACTCCTGGCTTATACGATTTCCCGTTTGCCTCCACCCCTGAAGGTTTCTGAGTCTTTGATGGACTGAAGGGAGTGTAATGGATGTCATCAGTATGTCCGTGATGGCAAACGAGGAACCCAGGATCTCATCAGAACTCTGGGTTATCTTAGCAAACCTCAATTCTCCCTATCCCTGAACTTGAGACACGTCAAAGACTTTTAGCTGACAGAACTCCAAACAGGCCAGCTTTTACACGGGATGTAATTTATTTATTTAAGTTTATTTATTTGTTTCGAGAGAGAGGGACAGAGAGAGAGAGAGAGCAGGGTAGGGGCAGGGAGATAGAGAGAGAGAGAATCCCAAGCAGGCTCCTTGCTGTCAATGCAGAGCCCAATACAGGGCTCCAACTCACAAACTGAGAGATCGTGACTTGAGCCAAAGTCGAGAGTCGGACGCTTAACCGACTGAGCCACCCAGGTGCCCCACACAAGATGCGGTTTAGAACCCCAGCTTTCATCAGTCAAGAGTCTCCTTGACAGACAGTGAAGGCCTGTTGGGTTTCCCGAGTGGCACCCTCATTAAAAAAAAAAAGGCAATTTAACTGTCAGCGGAACTAAGGGCATGTGTTGGATACTGCTCAGTGGCATTCATTCTACAGTGACAAAGAAGTGGAGGATGCCAGGAGACGCTTGTGGGTCTGGGAAGAGGGAAGGGTGGCATTTGGGGAGTTTGCTAGTGCTAAATTGCTCCATCTGTTGCATTAATAACCAATCAGTCCAGGGGGCTGGGAAAATGGGTAATTGAAGCATACGGTACCTATTAGGACCTATCTGCACATATGCAACTGCTCATTTCATCTGTACAAATGACTGCTTACTTATGCAAATGGCAGGTCTGAACGCCCATGCTGGGGAATTCTGCTGGGAGAGCATTTCCTTCGGAAAGGCTATGCTCAAACCCCTAACACGCTGAGAAGTCTAGGACCTACCATGCCACGGAAGCAAAAAAGGAAAAGCTACAAGCGCGGTGGAAAGAGCAAAGTTCCGTCAGAAGGCTGTGCTTTGCCAAAAGGGGCTGGTGAGCACGGCTTGCATCGGTCACAGAGTGGGGCTGACTGACATAAAGGGGAGGTGCTCCACGCTGAGATCACTGAGGGACTGGGGTTCCAAAGTTTGGGAGTGGTTGGGCCACAGAGCCCAGGGTGATTTGTGGTACAGGCACAGGTGTTAGGAATGGTAACGTGACTAGTCATGTGACCCAGATATAACCTGGGGCTCCCTAGTGCTGAGGCAGCAACACGAAAGTCTAATGAGAACCAAATGTCTCTTCGCGACTTGGGGGAAATTGGCGGGGAACCACTTGTGATTCCGTCTGTCTTCATACGCGTGCTTTCTCGCGTGCTGTCACCCTATATTCCCTAGAGACCACAGTCATCACTGCCACTGGTTCCTACAAGGGGTCCACTTTCATTAGCCCTTTGTGGCTTTTGCACACTGTACCGGAGTAGGGCGACGTGGGGACCGTCCAGCCGAAGGTGTCACACCGTGCAGTTCCTTCCTAGTTTTCAGCCGTCTTCTCGCTCCCTTTCTCCCTTTTCCTCTCTTATTCTACCGCCTCATACCCTCCTAAGCAACAAACAGCACCCTCTTCTCTGTTCCGCTCAAGCTCAAACGCTTCACATTCTCTGCCGTGACCTCGAACGCTTATCAAACTATTGTTCCCACTAAGACAACGATCGCTTTCTAAGAGGAGTTTCAGTGGACTCAAATTGTCGAATGTGTTACGTAAAAATGGACCCTGATCCAAAATCTAACACAAGCTTCTATGGATAACATTGACCATTCGTTCCTCTGTTTCTATTGCTGTAAGGAAAGGTGGGTTTGGCTAAGCATTATCAGTTCTTGGACAGGAGGTGACTTAGGATACTTGTGGCTCCCATTCAAATTGTCTTAAATGTTAAGGACATTTATTATCTCACATCGTGAGAACTCTGGAAGTAAGACAGCGCTCTCCAGGTTGGCTATCTCAGTAGCTCAGTTACCTAATGGAAGACCAATATGTTTCTGCCCTCCACTCTGCCAGTTTCAGTAAATGAAATTTGTTCTTCCCTTGGCTCTTCAAATACACACTAAATGGTAAAATGCATCCAGGCACGACAAGACACAACCAGGCTCAAACAAGAAAAGAAGCCATACCTTATTTGGGTCTCTTCAGAAGAGCAAAATTCCATAGGAGACACTGCTTCCTGTCCCCATGGACCAGTAATCTGCCATCCGATCAGGACAATCATTCACATTCATTGGTGTGGCAAGGGGACCCATTTCGATTAACCTAGACTTATCTCTGCAGCTGAAAGGGCAGAGGTTGCCTTCCCAAAGCCCAAGACCTTGGGGGGAAAGTCCCTAAAGCAAGTCTGGACCCTGTTGAGAAGGAGAGAAGAGAGGAAATAAACATTGGGTAGATAACCAATTTTATCTGCTCTGAGTAAAGGAATTTCATGGAAAACAGAAGGGGGTTGCCATAGGGTTGTGGGCAATGCTCTTTCTATAATTCTGGCAATTACCATAGGCTTTTGCATAGGCACATATGAAGGCAGAGAATTGAATTTCTTTCTCTCTGGACCACGAATCCTGAGGTTTGAGAAAATCTTTGGTCTTATTCTATCTGCCAGGCAAGCCCAATATCTCCTTGATTTTGTTCTTTTCAATGACCAGCTTCATCAATGACCACTCATCCCTACTCCGACCTTGAACATGATGGATCCCATTACAGCTCACAGATTCTGATACATCACCTGCATTAACCATAATGGACATGGCCAGGGTGGGGTACAGAGTTAAAAAAAAAAACCTAGGTATGGTACACTGAAAAATGGTCCCCCAAAGATATCCGAGACTTGATTCCCGAAAACCTGTAAATATCACGTTATAGGCAAAAGATTCGATACGGTTAAGGATCTTGAGCTGGGAAGATTATCCTGGATTATCCAAATGGGCCCTAAATACAATCAAACATATGCTCATAAGAGAGCAGCAGAGGGAGATTTGAGGCAGAAGAGGAGAATACGATGTGGCCACGAAGCAGAAAGAGGTCTGAAGATACTTGTCCCTGGGACAAGCAGCCGCAAGCCAAGGAGGGCAGCAGCCTTCAGTAGCTGGAAGAGGCAAAACCCGGATTCTCCCGAGGAGCCTCCAGAGGGAACGCAGACCTGTTGACGTTTTAATTTTGTCTCAGTGAACCTGATTTTGGACTTCTGGCCCGCAGAACTGCGAGGGATTAAATTTCTACCAAGTCGATCGTCATTTTTTATAGCAGCCATAGGAAACTAACACACCGGATTTAATCAGAATGAGAGCTGGTGGAGGGAGGTGTGGGTGGGAAAGTCACGCTGCCTCAGAGTTTTCCAGGGGTTCCATCTTCAGGATACTAGCAAGAGGTGATTGGGACATGGTTGGTGCATGATTGTTCGGCAGATGCCCTGTGGAGATGCCCACCTGCCAGAGTATATATTACATAGAGTATATAAGACACAGGAGATATATGAGCTCTGGTCCCAGTACCCGAAGAGAAAGGGATGCTATAAGGTCATTGGGGAAAGTGGCCAAAGGGACACATGCTCTTCTATATACCCAAGGCAACATGCCCTATGTCACCATGAGTCAGAGTAAAGCATGGAAGGGGCTCCTTTTTAGCAGTCTAGCTTGTGAGCGGGAGCCAGAAGTTCCATTTGGGGGAGTAAGTACTGAGACCTCAGTGTACTTCCCAGGTTCGTGGAGCCTCCGAGGGTGTTTGTTACCTGGGTATTTAGATAAGAGATTGGACTCAGCTCATGTGCCAAGTTTCATTGATAGTGGCCGCTTGGAATGCCATGTTGAGAAGGGCCTAGAAAAAATGCCCGTGACTGATGATCAAGGTCCTTCTCTGACCTGGCAGGGGGAGTCAGCATCCCCAGCAGGTGCCTGTCCTCCCTGGGGCTCCTGGTGCTTTCTCATAGTTCCATATTTCCCTTTAGTTCAGAAACCATCTTCCGTCTGACCAACTTACCGAACCATCAGTCGGAATCACAGAGCACATCTATGTTCTACGATCTGTGCTAAACGTTGTGACAGAAAAGTCCTTTGAGGTGCTTGCTGTCCAGAGGTCATATCTAAGTGGGCGTGCGTCCTTGCTGCATTTGACAGTGTCCTACCTCTCACTGGGATCACTGAAAGGGAAGTTTAAGAGACTCCTCAATGGGGATTTATTCCAGGGCTTTCTACACCCGTAGATTTCTTGGAATAATAAAAAAAAAATCAATAAAACGTTGACGTTGTCAAGTGATGACATAACAATAAACCTATCATATAGTATGATAAAAGGGTAAACTAGGATGATAAAACATGGAGTAAGTTTAGAATTATTAAGACTTTTCTACCCTATTGTTTCTTTTCCCAGTTTACTTCAAACCGCTGACAAGTTTCTCACGGGCTGGCATTGAAACAGCATTTGGGACTATAGTAACTTCCTCAGGTTGCCGTAATGAAATACCACAAACCGAGTGGCTTCAATGACAGAGATTTCCTGTCTTGCGGTTCTGGGGGTTAGAAGTCCAAGATCAAGGCGTTAGCAGGGTAGGCTCCCTCTGAGGGCTGTGTGGGAGAACCTGGTCTGTTCCCTCTCCTCGCTTCTGGTAGCTTCAGGCACCCTCGGCTTGCAGGTGACAGCCTCCTGCACCCTCACTCCATCTGCCTCCATGGGTGTCTACACTTCTCCTTTTTATAAGGACATCTACCATATTGGATTCGTGCCCACCCTAATGACCTCACCTCACCTTCTTCATCGCCAAGACCCTATCACCAAATGAGGTCACAGGTACTGCAGGTTAAGACTCCAACATTGTTTAAGGGGACACAATTCAACCCAGAATGGGAGTCTCTTGTCACCTAGTTTATGAGATGTTAGCTCACAGCTGTTAACAAATTCTCACAACAGTCGCGTGGGGCTCCTAAATTACGGAAGCCCATGTTACAGACGAAGACTCTGAAACACAAATCCTGCACAAACCCAATGGCAACCGGCCAGTGTCCAGACAAGGGCTGGACCCAGGACCCCATCTGCTTCTTGTCCAGGGTCCTTTTGGGAGTCCATGCAGCTTTTCTTCTAGGAACAATCTGGCCAGAGGGAAGGAGGCCCACCTGAGCAGCAACATGGTGACCCAGCGGGCAGGCCCCAGAGCTGGAGAAATTTCTATCTGCAACTATGCTTGTTCCAGGGGAGTTAACTGGCTGAGTTACCTCTTTCCCTGAACGAAGTCAGAAACGGAGGAAGCTCCTGGGATACCCCTGGTGATTGGTCTTGCCTTGATGTCATTTTCTCCCACTCTGGAGCTAGAGGGCTCTGGTCATGTGCTCCGTAAATTATTTGGCTCATGAATTTCCCCTCCCCCCTCCCATCTCCTGTGGCCGCCAGGAAACTCATGGCTGCACAAGGAAGTGTGTAGAAAGTCATGATCCGCACATCGACACCCCAGCTTTCTCATGTGATGCATCTTTTCTTTGGCCCTGGTTTTTTTTTATTTATATAAAACTGCTGCTTAATTGAGCGCATTCGTGTAAGCTGCCTCTCTATTCCTTTGTGGATTGAAACAGGGTGTAAAGAAATGAAATGTTCTCTTTTTCCAGAAAAGAGGATGTTTCGGAAGACGGAAGTCCTTTTCATTTCTTCATGATAGAAACAGAAGATTAGGGAACAATTATCCCTGCTCCAGAGAGAACGCGGCTATGATGCGCGCCACTAAATGCAGGGGCTGCGACCTAAGTTTCTACAATTGGAGTAATGGGGCCAATATTGTTATTTCCATCTCCATGAACATTTTTGTATGTTGTTATTGGGGGGAAGGGTAGGACTTGAATTCTTGCACTCTTTGTATTCAAAGTCACATTTATTGAGATATAATTTACAAAGAGTAAAACTTCTCTTTATCAGGAGTGCCATTCATTGCATGGCGACAAAGTGCATTTAGAATCACGTAACTGCCACCCCAGTCCCCGGTATAGAACATTTCCATCACCCCAGAAAGTTCCTTAGTATCCCTTTGTGTTCAGTGCCCTCTCCCCTCCTCCCCTGCTCCCGCTCCAGCCCACTCAACTGATTTCTGTCCCTGTGGTTTTGGTTTTTCTCCAAGGAATGTATAAATAAAATCATACCTTACGTAGCCTCTTGAGTCTGGCTTCCTTCAATTAGCATAATGCTTTTTGAGAAGCATTCATGCTGATGCATATATCAGTAGCTGACCCCCTTTCATAGCTTAATAGCATTTCATTGTATCGATAGATTATTCACTCATCAGTTGAAGGATATTTCGGTTGCTTCTAGTTTTTGACTAATAGGAACAGAACTGCTGTGAACATTTGTATACAGGTCTTTTGTGGACATAGCATTTTCCTTGGGTAAACATCTAGAGTAAAATTACTGGGTCATCCATACAATTGGCGCGCGGCTGTATAAAAAATGGCCGATTGTTCTTCCAAAGTGGCCGGATGTACAATTTTGCATTCCTGCCAGCAATGTATTCCAGTTCCAATTGCTCTGTGTGCCTACAAGGTATTTGTCTTAGTCTGTTTGGGTTGCCACAAGCAAGTACCCCTGACTGGGCAGCTCCTAAACGACAGAAACTCGTCGCTCACAGTTCTGGAGCTTGGACGCCCGAACTCAGCGTACCAGCAAGGTCAGGTGAGGGCCCTCCGTGGAGCCGCAGGTTTCTCATTGTGTCCTCGTGGGGTGGAAGGTGTGAGGGAGCTATGCAGGATCTCTTTTATAAGAGCACTAATCCCATTCATAAGGGCTTCACCTTTATGACCTAATCACATCCCACAGATCCCACCCACTAATACCATTACCTTTGGGGCTCAGGATTTCAGTATATGAATTTTGCAGGGGATACAAACATTTAGACCATAGCAGCGTTGATGGTTTTTGGTTGTTTGCTTTTGCCGTCCTCATTGGCGTGCAGAGCTTTATCCTTGTGGTTTTCACGTGAGTTTAGTTAATGGCTAACGAGGGTGAGCAGTTTTTATGTGCTTATTTGCCATCCCTATCTTTTTTTTTATTTTTTTTTTCAACGTTTATTTATTTTGGGGACAGAGAGAGACAGAGCATGAACGGGGGAGGGGCAGAGAGAGAGGGAGACACAGAATCGGAAACAGGCTCCAGGCTCCGAGCCATCAGCCCAGAGCCCGACGCGGGGCTCGAACTCACGGACCGCGAGATCGTGACCTGGCTGAAATCGGACGCTTAACCGGCTGTGCCACCCAGGCGCCCCCCTATCTTTACTTTGAATAATTGTCTATGCAGATCTTTGGCCCATTTTTGAATAGGGTGTATCTTCCAATCATCGAGTTGTAAGAGTTCTTCATACGGTCTGGACACAGGTCAATGATCAAGTAAGTGTTTCACAAATACTCTCTCCCAGTCTGCGGCTTGTCTTTTCATTTTCTTAACAGTGCTTTCTAAAGGACAGAAGATTTTATTTATTTTTTTTTTAAATTTTTTTTTCAACGTTTTTTATTTATTTTTGGGACAGAGAGAGACAGAGCATGAACGGGGGAGGGGCAGAGAGAGAGGGAGACACAGAATCGGAAACAGGCTCCAGGCTCTGGGCCATCAGCCCAGAGCCTGACGCGGGGCTCGAACTCACGGACCGCGAGATCGTGACCTGGCTGAAGCCGGACGCTTAGCCGACTGCGCCACCCAGGCGCCCCAGAAGATTTTATTTTTAATATAGTCCATTTTATCAACTTTTTTTTGTCTTATGACTTTTGCTTTTTGGGTCCTATCGTCTTGTAAAAATGTTTGCCTAAACCAAGGTCACAGACATTTTCTCTAGTTTTATTCTAGATGTTATATGCTTGTAGGCTTTACGTTGAAATCTGTGATTAATTTTGAGTTGATTTTTGTACACAGCACAAACCGAGTGTTGACATTCATTTTTCCCATATGGACATCTCATTGCTTCAGCACCATTTGTTGGAAAGTCTCTTTCTCCTTTGACTTACCCTGGTGCCTTTGTGAGTGTTCTCGTCCTTGATTGGGAATGAGATACTGTCATTCACATCCTGCCCCGGCTTTCCAAATCTCAGCCTGGCATGGAACCTAGATGGAGACTTTTGTTGCATTAGGTAACCATCTGTAAAGGGGAAAATGTTTGCTGTAAGTGACTAATAAAAAAGCCTCCTAAAGCTTGATGAATTGGCCTCGACATCTCAGTGCTTCCCCCAGGTTTTAAAAGAGAAAGCTGAAAGACATCTAGTCTCACCTGCTCAAATGAAATTCAGCTTTCCCTGATTGGATGGTCATAAAATCTGCTTTTATCTGCCGCCCTAGTCTCTTCTGAAAGAAATCCAATTTAGCAAGTAGAATATAAAGCCATTTCCAGCTGATAAATACAAGCTGGTGGTGAGCCATGGAAAGCCTCTCTGCTTTGGCACCTGAAGACTGGCTGAGATGAAGGTGGTGTACCTGAGTTCACGGTCAGCCGTTCACCTTGGGGCCTGGGGCCACCTGGGGCCGTCGTAAGCTGCGGCAACGGAGCCTACCGTGTCCAGGGAAGAAGCACAGGGCTTCAGCCTCTTCAGGTTCTGTCGCGTCTGCGTTCTCTGATTTTTGTGACTCGTTTCTCCTTTGTGAACCTGTTTCCTCACCTGCAACCTGGGGATAGTGTCTTCAAACCTGTGTCAGGGTGAAGAAGGGACGCAATGCAAATGAGATCATGCAGGGACTGGTCTAATGCTCAGTACTTAGGAAATTCTCCACGATGATAACCTGGTTAAGAGAAAACAATCAGGTGGACTTAGGGAGGGACCCCAAGGTTTAAATCCTTGTAGTGTGACACAGTAGGAGACTCTCTTCTCTGATCCTTCTACTTGTAGGGTTGCTGAGTGGATGAAGCATAACCCCAGCCCAGTGTTCTCATCAGGGGCAGCACCTGATTGAGGGTGGTAGTATTTGTGATTATTTTTGGCAGGTGAATGATGCCCCTCCCCCGAAATACACCCTTGTCCTAATCCCTAGAAATTTACACGGCAAAAGGGACTTTGCCGATGTGATTCTGTTAAGGTTCTTGAGATGGGGAGGTTGTCTTGGATTATCCAGGCAAGGCCTAAATGTAATCACAAGGGTCCTTACAGGGGAGAGTCAGGAGGGTCAGGACCACAACAGGTGGTACGGTGAAAGCCAAAGCGGAGGAAGATTGGAAGATAGTACACAGCTACTTTCGAAGACAGAGGACGGGACTGCGAGCCAAGGAATGCAGGCAGCTACCAGAAGCTGCAAAAGACAAGGAAATAGATTCTCCCCCAGGGCCTTCAGAAAGAATGCAGAACTTTAAGGAAATGACTCTCCCTTGTTTTAAGCAACAAAGTTGGCAGTCGTTTGGCACACCACCAATACATTATTATGATTATTATTATTTATACTAATTATCGAAGAAATTACAGACCCTTTTCTGTGGATAGCAATTCTGTATAGTTCTCTCCGCCTTGAAATATTAGTTACACGGCCATCGGTCGCAAAGGCCACCTTTGTTGTTGTTGTTGTCGTTGTTGAGGTTTCCACACTCTGGGCTTCATACTTTGAACTTGTGCGTCATCGTACAAATGTACTTCTAGCTTAGTACAGGTGGGCTGTGAGTGGAACTTGACAATGGCCCTTCAGCAGCCTGAATGATGCAAAAGTGGACTGACTATAATGGTAGTGAATGCCCTGGGTAATCCCAGCCCGATGGTTTCCTCTGACCGGCCTCCAATGGGGGCCGCGTGCAAATCAAAAAGAGCACAGACTAAGGAATCCGATCTGGGTCTGACTCCTCCTTCACTCACACAGCCTGAGTTAAGTTACTGAATTTGTCCAAGTCTCAGTTTCCTTCTCTGTCTCAGGGAGAAGTGATTCCAACCTCTCGGGGGAGTATGATGGACCACCCTCCCCGCAGAGAGCATCTCTGGGATGGCCAGCATGGAGGGGTGCAGGGTGGGCGAGCCTCAGTATCCCTAGGTGCTGCAGCATCTGCTGGGCATGGTCAGGCCTTACAGGCCTTTATAGACCTTGGTCTGGAGGATTCCACCACTTGGGTCACTGTGATCATACCTCCTGGTCTTTCACAGCTTGAGGCCCATGGTCAGTGCTGTCCAGGAGAGCTTTCTGTGGTAAGGGAAATGTCCAGAGCTCTCACACAGGTACAGCCGCAGGAAGGCCTTGAGCTCTCGGAGGATGGCTAGTGAAACCGAGGAACTGAATTTTTACTTTATTTAATTTTATCCATTTCAATTTCAATTTTTTTTTTCAACGTTTGTTTATTTTTGGGACAGAGAGAGACAGAGCATGAACGGGGGAGGGGCAGAGAGAGAGGGAGACACAGAATCGGAAACAGGCTCCAGGCTCCGAGCCATCAGCCCAGAGCCCGACGCGGGGCTCGAACTCACGGACCGCGAGATCGTGACCCGGCTGAAGTCGGACGCCTAACCGACTGCGCCATCCAGGCGCCCCTTATCCATTTCAATTTAAATAGGCAACCTGACTTGGAAAATCGTGGTGGATTTAAATGGCAGCATCTCATAGCAGGTCAAGAATGAGAAAAACCGCAAAGGTGCCGGCAAAAATAATGAGGAAAGCAGAGCTTTTTTCACCAAAGAGATGCTGGATGTCCATGTTTATAAAAATAAACAATAAAAAAAAAAAAAAGAAGCAGCAGCAGCGGCAATTTAAATTTAACTTTTAATCCATTAAAATGAAACAAAAGCAGGGGCGCCGGGGTGGCTCAGTCAGTTAAACACGTCCGACTTCGGCTCAGGTCATGATCTCACGGTTCGTGAGTTCGAGCCCCGCGTCGGGCTGTGTGCTGACAGCTCAGAGCCTGGAGCCTGCTTTGGATTCTATGTCTCCCTCGCTCTCTGCCCCTCCCCTGCTCGCTCTCTTGCTCTCAACAATGAATAAACATTGAAAAATTTTACAAAAAATTTAAAAAATGAAACAAATTAAACATTTATTTTTTTCACACTAGTTGTATTTCAAGGGCCTGCTGCGGAGGCTGGGACTCTACCCACACTCAGCTCGCTCTTTTCCTCCCTGGCCACGTCCCTGAGTGCTCCCACCCCAGCTGTCTGTGTCAACCAGAGCCACCAGGCTCCCAACCAGAGATTCTGGAGTCGCCTGCGAATACTGGCCTCGCCTTCAGCATTTGGTAGTCGGTCCATTTCTGAGACACAGTTTGCACCTGGGACTGCTAATCTCCCCTGGAAACCGTTCTCCAGCCAAATGCGTCTACGTAGGAATGTCTAAGTGTCTTGTCCGTTATTCACCAGAGTGGAGCATGCTCCCAGCAATTCGCAGGGAAAATGCTCCCCGAGACTGCAGGCTTAGAATGCTCCAACCGGGGGCGCCTGGGTGGCGCAGTCGGTTAAGCGTCCGACTTCAACCAGGTCACGATCTCGCGGTCCGTGAGTTCGAGCCCCGCGTCAGGCTCTGGGCTGATGGCTCGGAGCCTGGAGCCTGTTTCCGATTCTGTGTCTCCCTCTCTCTCTGCCCCTCCCCCGTTCATGCTCTGTCTCTCTCTGTCTCAAAAATAAATAAACGTTGAAAAAAAATTAAAAAAAAAATAAAAAAAATAAAAATAAATAAATAAACGTTGAACAAAAAAAATTAAAAAAAAAAAAAAAAGAATATGCTCCAACGGTTCCAAACCACACAGCTACCTGTAAAATTCCACTTGGGCTTTGCTTGGGGCCAACTGCCCCCACGGACAGCTTCCTGTACGCTGCGCTCACAGCCCAGGATGCCAGAACATTAGCCGATTTTCCGTTTCTTCCTTCCTTCCTCCCCTCCTTTCCCTCTCCCTCCCTGACTTCCTTCCATTAGCATTGATTGGTCACATATTATGTGCGAGGAACTGTATGTGTCTTTTTCTTTTGTAAGCCTCCCAATAGCCCTGGGAGATACCTTTGCTTCTTAGAGGAGGAAATACTTTCATGACGGTAAGCTGGGGAGAGAAGATTCCAGCCACGGCTATTTCACAAGGCAGGACAAGGGAAGGCGCACGGCACAGCGTCACTGTGCTGGAACAAACATGCAGGATTCTGGGGTCTGTGAGCAGCCGGGGTAGTCAAGCACCCATAGGTACAAGGTGGGAAATGGGGTGGGGGGGGCAAATGAGGCTGAAAAGAGAAAATGGCATCAGATTTGGAGGACGATGAACGGCAAGCCAAAGAAGTGGACATTTCACCGCGCCAACCACGGGGAGCCATTGACGATTTTCAAGCAGGAGTCTGCACACTTCTGTTCGGATTTAAGGAACCCTGCTTAGGGGGTGGACCAAAGGAAGAGACAAGAGGCAGATAAACCTATGAATCAATCAATCAGCATGTAAGAAAGGAAAGGAGGGAAAGAGAGAATACAAACGCGTCGAACTGGATACTCGGGAGTATTGGGATACTTGAATGGGATTTTGTTGCTGATATTTTTGAGCTGCAGAGATGGGTACACAAACATCATGCCTAAACCTATGGGGCTGTCTCCATATACTAGTAAAGAGCTGGTTGTAAATGGAAGAAAAGCCATTTAACGGGCCTTCCGGTGTCTTGCAGAGATCATAAAATTCAGTGTGTGTGTAAATCATCTGGGGCTCTGGTTCAACCGTGTGCGTATAAGATGGGGTCCAAGAACTTGCATTTCTTGGTTTTTTTTTATGCTTATTTATTTTGAGAGAGAGAGAGAGAGAGAGAGAGAGAGAATGTGCGAGTGAGTGGGGGAAGGGGCAGAGAGAGAAAATCGCAAGCAGGCTCTGCACCGTCAACGCAACGCCCGACACGGGGCTTGATTCCACAAACTGCGAGATCATGATGCGAGCCGAAACCAAGAGTTGGACGGTTAACCAACAGCCACCCAGGTGCCCCAAGAACTTGCATTTCTGATGAACGCTCAGGTCAAGTGGAGGCTGAGGGCCACGTTAGCAGGACTGAGGACAAATCCCAACATGGTTCTTGCAGTAATTATACAGCGTATTTTTTTTTTTTTTCCATTTAGGAAAACCCGTAAGTGTAGAAGGATATACCTTTTGGACACCATCATCTGCCCCTCTGTCTCCCTGCACAGTTGCAATAACAGAGTAGCATCTGCTGTCTAAACATGGGTTTCGACTTTAAGAGAAGACAGAGCCTGACAGATGAAGGTTTTAAATCTCGGTTCTGGGGGCGCCTGGGTGGCTCAGTAGGTTGAGCGTCCGACTTCGCTCAGGTCACGATCTTACGGTCCGTGAGTTCGAGCCCCACATCAGGCTCTGTGCTGACAGCTCAGAGCCTGGAGCCTGCTTCAGATTCTGTGTCTCCCTCTCTCTCTGGCCCTCCCCCCATTCATGCTCTGTCTCTCTCTGTCTCAAAAATAAATAAATGTTAAATCTCGGTTCTGCTGCTTAATGGCTATGTGACCTTGGGTAAATCGTGTATCTCCCCGCGCCTTGAATTCCTAGTGGTCAAATGGGAATAATAATCCTCGTTCTAATAATTACAGTTGAAACGGGATACCATTTTTTTCTAGGAAAAGACCTACGTTAGTACCTGTTTTCTGCTCAGTGGGAAGAAATCCACAGAGGATTTGCACTTTTCTGGGAAAAAAGAAACAAGTGAAAACAGTGCGCAGTGTTTGTTTAGCTGTGAGCCATTAACGGAGGCAGCAGGTACCGGGAGCGGAGCGGGGAGAGCGGCCCCGCCCAGCTCCTTCCCCGGGCACCACACTCAGCATCTCAGCATCAAACCGCCAGAGCTCTGAACTGTGTCCGTGAGCATCTGTGCTTCATCTCGACTTATTTTGTGCATCCGTTAGCAAGACGTGTCCTCGGGTATCAGAAAAGCCGAGGAGAGGTTATGTTTTGGTTCTGGGAAAGATCAAAACATTTTTTTTCCTATAAATGAATGGCCCCTGCTGCTTCGACGTAGGCCATTTGGGCTTATGAAAGGCTTCATAGGAGTTCTCTCTTTCCGGATGGTGGGGGAAACCTAGAGCCGGTGTCTGGGCCCCGTGCTCTATGGGGTAACATGCCGTGCACGGCCCTTAGCTGCCTTACCCAGAGCACAGACCAGACCCCCAGCTGCTTCTCTGCCTTGGGCAGTGTGGATTTAGTATTTGTCACACAGGCCCCCAGGGAAGGATGCTGAGCACCACAGCCTGCATTTTTTTTCAAGGCCCTAAAGCGGCAAGATAAGCATTCTGCCTGGTCGGCCAAAGCATTCTGAAGAGATAAGGAAAACAGACAACAAGCCCCCAAAGCAAGATTCTTGGAGCCAACTACCCGTGATGTAATTTAGAGCAGCTTGAAGATTGGACGGCCTTTCGGCCGTGGAGAAGCGAATGGACGGCACAGCCGTCCGTTTCCATCGCACCCTCCGATCGCTGAGCATGTGGACGAAATGGGAGAGAGAAAAATAAAACATAAAAGCTTGCAATCTTTTCCAAGGCGGAGGCGCGGCGCCCACACATCCGGGTGGCTCCGGGTTGGGGCTCTCCTGCTGGCTGGCCAATCTCGGGCGCGCCGCTTCATTTCTCTAAGTCTCGTTTCGTTATCTGTCAAGTGGAGATAACACCAGCTCGCTCCCGGAGTTGCTGGCAATGAGATCACACTTGAGAGAAGAAGCAGTGTCGGGCGCCAGGAATGCCCTGACAAGGCTTTCGGAGCGAAAGACTCGTTATTACCAGGCTCACTGCAAACGCCTGGAGGCCGGGGGAGAGGGGGGCGCGCAACAGTTTTCCTTCGTGATGTACAACCCGCTGCCGTAGACACAGTAATTGCTCAATAAATGCCTTTTGGGTTAAACGGATGCATCTGTAATGTTTGTGATCGAAAATAAAATAGTCTAGGGCTAAGGAAAGTTGGTCTTTTTTTTTTTTTTTTTTTTTTTTTTTTCTGTCTCGAGATCGGAGTCATTTTCTTTTAACGCACAAGCGTGAGCCTGGCCGGAGGGCAGGTCTCCCCAACCTGCAGCAGGGATGCTCAGTCGTTTTCCCACTTACGGGTCTTGATGGACTGTGGCCGCCCGGAGGGCCGCGCGGGGGAGCCTTCTGGGCCTAACGGGAACGATGCGGGGCCCCTTCACGATGCCAGGCATAGGTGTGTCAGGGGACAAGTGACAGCACATGTACCGGAATTGGACATCCCTGGCCTACAGAATGAAACCCGGGAACACTCAGAATTACAAAACAAAACTTCTGCATAACTCATGACTTCATCAAGACAGAGAAGAAAGAATATTTTGAAAATACTTAGAGCCGGGTGGTAATAAAAACGCCATGTGACTGAACGTGGGCTGCAGTTAAATTGCTTTTCAGAAGGAATTTTATAGCTTTAAATGATTATGTTGGAAGAGATGAAAATGAGAGAGAAACACACGGACTACATGTCCCACTTAAGAAATTAGAAAAAGCACAAGCAAATAGACTCAAAGCAATTAGAAAGCGCGGATATAAAAATAAAAGCAAAAATAAGAAAAATAAGGGAAAAAAGATAAAAGGATATAATAAAACCCCAAATCGTTTTTTTTTGAAAACCCTAAAAAATTTAATAAACATCTAGCAATATTGACAAATCCCAAACAAGACAGAAGACTCAAATTTTTAAAAGTACTTAGAATAGGAAAACAGACAAATGCAGATCAGCAGAGATTGAAACAAGAAAAAATAAGATAACCTAGGAATAATTTGATCTTAATAAATTTCAAAGCAGGCATAATGGACAAGAACTAGAAACACATAAATTATTAAAAATGACTCAAAGGCACAAAACCTGAATGGTCCATTAACTATTATGGGAGTTGATGATAAAATAAAAAAAATTTTTTTTCCATAATGGAACAGGTTGTTTCAAATGCCACACAAATTCAGAGAAGAGGAAACATTCCCCAACTCACTTTCTGAGGTTCTTGCAACTTGACATCTAACTCAGACCAGACAGTGTGGGCTAATCTGATTCAAGAACGTAACTGAAAACATTTCTAAACCAAAACAAATCCCTAAATCAAATTTAGAAAATAGAGTCCAACAACGGATTAAAAAAAAAAAGGAACAGGATTTGACCAAACTGAGCCACGCTTTATGCTTAAAAACAAAACAAAGCTTTTCTAGAAATAAAAGGGAACTTTCTTTGCCTGATGAGGTTTGTAGAAAACAAAACAAATAAAATGAAACAACAAGGGCAATAAAGAAACTGCTCAAAATGTCCTCCTCAAAGGTGAAATGTTAAAAGCATTTCCTTTTTATCTGTAATTAAAACAAGGAAGCTTGCTATCTCCACTAAATCTCAGTCTCATGCTAGAGGAAAATAAATGAGCTGTGTGAGGAACAAAAACAAAGAAAGTGTAATTATCTGAAGATGATTTAAATGCCTACTTTAAAAAATTAGGTAAAATGGAAACCAATTTGACAACAAATTATGTCATATTTTTATTAAAATATATTAAATTTCATATATTAAAATATATTTCATATATTAAAAGTATATTTCATATATTAAAAATATATTTCATATACTAAAAATAAATAAATAAAAATTAAAAGTTAGGTAAAATTATTAATGACAATGGTTAGTAAGACTTTTGGATGTACCCCCAAAATATAGAATCAATGGCATTTACATACACCAGCAACAATTAGAAATTTTTCATTTAAAAGATAAGACCTACAAAAGTATAAAATTTCTAAAGAGATGCCAGGACTTTATGTAAAAAACATGTAGGCAATTTTACTTCACTAAATATATGTTTTTAAAGGCCCAAACAAGCAGGATGACAGGCTGTATTTATAGGTAGGAAGAATCAATATTCTAAGTATATCAATTTTCCCCAAATTGATCTCTAGATTTGATGGCTCACCCGTCAAAAACCCAGCATAATTTTTAACGGACATTGACAAGCTGATTCTAACGTGAAAGCCAGGGGCCAAGAACAGCTAAGTAATTTCTGAAGAATGTTAAGATGGGGGCACTTGCCCTACCAAACAGCAAGACGGTTTGACGTGGCAGAGGGATAAACACATAGATCAGTGGGCAAGAACACAGGATCTCAGTTACCCAGAGACACCCTACCCACGTAATATGACTTGATATATGACAGAGATGGCACTGTGGAATAATTCAATAATTAGTGCAGAGACAGTTTGTTAACCATATGGGAAAAATGAAATCGGATAACTGCCCCGTAGAAAAACCAATTGGGGATGGATTAAAGATTTAAACGGGAAAGGAAAAGTTTTAAACTTTTAGAATAAATGTAGGAGCTTAGAGGAGGGAAACTTTTGAAATATGAAATATGAAGTGCGAGCTATAGGGGCGCCTGGGTGGCTCTGTCGGTTGAGCGTCCGACTTCGGCTCAGGTCACGATCTCACGGTCTGTGAGTTCAAGCCCCGCGTCGGGCTCTGGGCTGATAGCTCAGAGCCTGGAGCCTGCCTCGGATTCTGTGTCTCCCTCTCTCTGCCCCTTTCCCACTCATGCTCTGTGTCTCTCTCTCAAAAAATGAATAAACGTTAAAAAAAAAATCAGACAATGCAAGCTATAAAGAATTTCTCTAAATGTAACCATGTGACGTTAAGAAGCCTTCATGAATGAAGACAAATCACAAACAGGGAAAATGTATTTGAAACCTAAAAAGACTTAGTGTGCAGAATAGACGCAGAACTTGTAGGCGTCAGCAAGAAAACACCGTCACCACCCACCACAGGCAAACAACCTACGAGAACGAGAAGCAAAAAATCGAAACAGACAATTTGGAGATGAGGAAATACAAATAGTCAGGAAGCATATGAAAAGATAATCGATCTTATAAGTAATCAGGGAAATGCAAAATAAGGCCACAAATGAGATACCATTCAGTTCCCAAAACATTTGCAAACATTTAAAAAATTAGTTATTATTAGGGGTGCCTGGGTGGCTCAGTTAAGCATCCGACTTCAGCTCAGGTCATGATCTCACAGTCCGTGTGTTCGAGCTCCGCGTCAGGCTCTCTGCTGACAGCTCAGAGCCTGGAGCCTGCTTCGGATTCTGTGTCTCCCTCTCTCTCTGCCCCTCCCCTGCTCATGCTCTGTCTCTCTCTGTCTCAAAAATAAATAAAAACATTTTAAAAAATTAGTTATTATTAAATATTGGACGACATGTGAAGCAACAGAGAAAGTTGTACTCCTAGTGAGAGTATAAACTGCTGTGAATACTTTTGGAAAGTTTCTGACATTATCTACTAAGTCTTAATATGGCTCACTGTGTGAGCCAAGAATTCTGTTTCTCTGTATATACCCTGGAATAGACAGCCATTTCCACATGGTTTACAATAGCGAATTAATGCAAACCACCCAAGTGTTCATTAACAGGAGAATGGACAAACAAGTTATGAGATACTATGCGCGGATGAAAATGAACCACATCTATACATTAGCTAACACTGATGAATGTTAAAACCAAAATATTGATCAAATATTGAAAAGATGGCACGATATGATTCCATTGGTTCAAACAGCAGGATCTCATCCATGGGAGAGTCAAAATTCCAAATATGTAAAGTACTGATTTGGGATGCATATACAGATAGTTAATAAGCCTATGAAGACGTATAAGTGAATGGTTAACACAAAATCTGGGGCTTAGGTAGCCTTGGTGGTCTGGGAAGTAGAAGGGTATTATGGGTATAATGTACTGGTAATGTTCCCTTTGTCTAAACTGGGAGGTGGGGCATAAGTGTTAAACTTTATTTATTATGTGCTATAATATAGATGCCATAGTATTATTATTTATATTTATTATTATATTATTTGCTATTATGCATAGTATATGATGTACCTCCTAAATTTCAGGATTAATGTGAGTGGGTGTGGGGGGCACTGTATGCAGTAACTTCCCGTCCTTTCTTCTCCACGGAACCATCTGACCAGCCACCTATGTTGCTTTTGGTTCAATATGAATGATTATTTTTTAACTTCATGTCCCAAGAAAACGATTTGATTTTCCTGTCTTCCCCTTCCATTTCTCTCTCTTCATGCCTAGACCAGACCCTGAGATGTATTTTCTGTGCAACATCCTTGCTATGTGAATGGAATAATACTGCATTTTCTTCTAGCAGGGTTATTTATAAAAAAAAAATTTTCTTGCTTGCTTAGTAATTTGGTTGGAAATAAACGAAAAGAATTAAACTTTTAGAGTGATTTGAAATAGAAATACAACATCTTGGAAGGGACAAAACAAAACAAAACAAACAAGAAAACACAACATTTTTTTGGTAGAAAGCAGTGTGTTTGAACTAGAAAAATGCGGGGTCCGATCTCACCGTGGCTTCCTGTGTGCCTGGCTCCCCAAACCCAAGCTCTTAACCATCGCTCCATAATCCTAAAATTGATGACCGTTTCGAGCCTCAGTGTCCTCATCTGTAAAATGCCACTTTATCTCTCTGAGTCTATTCCTTCAGCATTCTCTGTCTCTCACAGGATGTTGTAAGAACAAATGAGAACATGAGAATGGCTCAAACAGGATGGCAGTTCTACAAAAAACTAGAAAGAGAATATGATCGGCATTTCCCCTTCTGGGTATACACCCTAAGAAGTGAAAGCAGGATCTGGAAGAGGTGTCTGTACATGCACGTTCGTGGCAGTGTTATTCACAATAGCCAATAGGTGGAAGGAATCGAAGTGTCCACTGACAGATGAATGAATAAACAAAGCGTGGTGCGTACAGCCAATGGAACGTTATTCAGCCTTAAAGGGGAAGGGCGTTCTGACACACGGCGCAACAAGGATGAATCGTGAGGACGTTATGTCAAGTAAAATAAGCCGGTCACAAAAAGACAAATGCGACACGATTTCATGTAAATGACGTCTTGGAGTAGTCAAATTCATAGAGGCAGGAGGTGGACTGGTGGTTGCTGGGGGCGGGGGAGGGGTGAGTAGACGAGAGAACTGTTTAATGGACACAGAGTTTCACTTTTGCAAGCTGAGAAGAGTTCTAGAGATTGGTTGTACAACAATGTGAATTCACTTAACTCTACTGAGTTGCACGCTTAAAAATGTAAGTGAATATGGTAACTTGTATGGGGTTTTTAATTTTTTTTAAGTTTTTATTTATTTTTGAGACAGAGAGAGACAGAGCATGAGCAGGGGAGGGGCAGAGAGAGAGGGAGACACAGAATCTGAATTTTTAACGTTTATTCATTTTTTGAGAAAGAGACAAACCATGAGTGGGGGAGGGGCAGAGAGAGAGAGAGACATAGAATCTGATGCAAGCTCCAGGCTCTGAGCTAACAGCACAGAGCCCAACGTGGGCTCGAACTCACAGACTGTGAGATCATGACCTGAGCCCAAGTCGGACGCTCAACCGACTGAGCCACCCATGCGCCCCTGGTCATTTTTACTTTAGAAGTGCCATTGACAGCTGACCTAACTCCTCCACTGGTGGTTATGACGTGAACAGAGGCAATTATGTATAAGATGCTAAAATGTGTCTCCTGAAGGCACAGGACTGCTGCCCCTGCCCAGCCCCAGCCCTGGAACATTGGTTTGTGCCTCTTCTGAAATTAGTTATAGGGCTTCCACACTCCAGCTCTTATGCTGGTGCTGGCATCTCTGTTCATAATTGACAAGGCAGAGAGTGAATTAAAAAATTAATTCAAAATGCTTTGAAAGGAAATGGAGCTGATGTTTTCGTCTGAGTGTTACCATTGCTTGGCATGTTCAATGCCTCTGTTTAATCCTGGCTCAGAAAACTCTCAGTGATCATGCCTGCTTGACCACCCATTTCTCTCATGTCCGGAGGAGGACGGGGAGAGAGTTCCCACGAAGCAGCCCATCTGATTACGCTTAGGAATTGCTTCTCTTCAGAATGACCAGAGAAATGGATCGGAAGACAAGCATGGCTCCCTAATGCGTGCTGAAATGGCCAATCATGCTTTCCCCGTTGGTTGTTGATCTGGAATTCAAGTAAGTATTCTTCTGCTAGTCGTCTAATTTTCATTCAGGAGCCCACGCCTCCTCTGTGTATCTGAGGGATGAGGGGGAAACCGACTGCACCCCCAGTTCCAGGAATGGATGCCAGTCAACACCAGACAGTCTCCCAGAGGAAGCCCTTTGTGGTTGTCTTGTCGCCTCAGTTGGTCCAATTAGTCAGGCTCATCACACTGTTGTTCTTATTTGGAATGCTGGAACAGATGTTTCCTCTCTTTCTCTCATGGATGAAAAAACAGGTAGCCCTAGGAGATGTTGGCAACCATCTTGTAACAACAAAGGGTACCAAGCTTAAGAATATCCGATTCTAAGACTGAAAAGCATTATTGTACATATTTTTTCCGTTTGTTTCTAGTTGTTTCTGGTAGGAGGCTAAATCTGCTCCCCGGCACTCCATTTTGGCTGGAGGTGGAAATCTGAAGCATCTAAACGTCAAATGGAGGACAAAACTCTAATTGCTACCCCATGGGTCATGCATCCTCTCCTGTGACCTAGATTATGGAGGGAATAAAAGACACTAAGGCCACACAGAGTGGACATGGGTTAGTTCATCAAACGAAAGGAGCTCATCAGGCAAGCTGTGCCTATTTTAGTGTCTTGCTGGATTGTCATGATGATTAATTGAGAAATTCTTCGAACAAGGATTGGTCTGGTATGAGCAGGCATTTCTTTCATCTCTGTTTTGTAGTGTTAAGTGTAACAAGTCTTTCACTTCCTTGGTTAAGTTTATCCACAAGGATTTTATTCTTTTTGATGCTATTGTGAGTGTGATTATTCTCCTGACTTCCTTCCACGTCTGTCATTGTGTGTGTACAGAAACACAACTGATTTTTGTGTGTTGACGACATCTTGCAACTCGGCTGAATTCATTTGTTAGTTCTAACAGGTTTTTGCTGGTTTGGGATGGGGATCTTTAGGATTTTGTACATGTAAGATCACATCTGTGTGAACAGGAATCATTTTACCTCTCCCTTTCCAATTTGGTGTTTCATTTCTTTTTCTTGCCTAATTGCTCTGGCTAGGACCTTGTCCAGTAGTATGATGAACAGAATAGTGAGAATGGGAATCCTTGCCATGTTCCTGATCTTTGAGGAAAAACATTTTTCATTTTTTACCATTGAGTATAATATTAGCTGTGGGCTCATTCAGCCTCCTGTCTGCTGTGAGCAACCTCTCTGCAGCATTCATAAGGGATGGCCCTCTATCCTCGGCTTGAGTAGTTCCATGAAAAGGGACTCACAACCTAGTGAAGCACCCATTTTTATCGTTGAATAATTCATCATACCCACTAGGTACACACCCAACCCACAGGGCCTTCACATGGAACCCATTCACCTTCCCAAACCCCTCCCCTCCTTCAAGTCGTTGTTCAAACATCACTGGTTTGGTGAGGTCCAACAGGCCACCATATTTCAATTGTAATCTCCCCTCTATCACGCCCCAGCCCTCCTATCCTGAACTGTGGAGTTGTTTTCTTCTTTTTTTTTTTTCCCATAGCATTTATCACTTTCTGACATACTCTATATTCTCCTTTTTCATTATGCTTATTTTCTGCTTGCTTATACTAGAATATGAGTTTCAAGAAGGCAGAGATTTTTGTCTGTCTTGTTCCCTGATGTATTTCAAGCGCTTAGAGGAGTATCTGGCATACGGTAGGGTTGATAGCTATTTAATAAATGAATAAATTATTAAGCTTATCTTCAATTTCTCGTATCACTTTTATTCCTTATCTAGTTTTCAGGCCTTTATGAGCCCTGAGGGATAGAAGGATGGATGAGATAGTATCCTGGCCATGAGGAGGCTCGGGGTGCTGTGATGGGGGCACCAGGGAAATTACAAGGCTGTGGGATAAGTGTCAGGAGCAGCTCCCAACCCAGCTGGGCTGGGGGCCCTGAAAGGGAGGGGTCCAAATGAAAGGATTCCTGCAGACGAAGTTGCCTGCATTCGTATCGCAAAAGAATCGAGAGTTGCCAGATGGCAGGGTTCTCAATAAGCAGTTTTCAAAAAAATAGAGAATGGAAGGTTGAGAGAAGTACTACACCTTGTTTTCCTTTCTCCTAACTGAAACAAAACAAAGCAAAGCCCCACTGGCTATGATGATGACTGTAATTATCATAATCGTTAGTTTGCTGCCCTGCCATAGCATAGTTCAACCACTATAGTCAACGGGCTTATCTTGTGGGAAGGAGACGAGGGGACCATTTTTCACTCTCTCATGACTAAGTTCCCCCCCCCCCACCCACCCAAATGGAGACACCATTGGCAGGTGACAGCAGAAAACACAGCCATGAATAATTCACTCTGCCTAACCTCACATGATTTCATGTTCTTTATGAGTTACTAATTAGCACACGCAGGTTATTTAAGGAACAGAAAATAGCTCTTTAAAGTCAGGTAAAAGGAAGTCCTATGTTCCCTTGTTTAAAAAGTAAGTAAACAAAACCACCACTAACCGCCCTGAAAATCCTAGAGGGGCTGGCTCCCTGGGCTTGGCTGCTTGTGGGAGCTTCTCAGGACTGCCGTGCTCATGAAGAAGGGGCATTCAGGGGTGAGACATGGTGGATGCGGGCACAGCAGTCATTCTTGGTGGCCCAAATGTCAACACTTCTGTGGAATTCAGGCACTTGGCAAGATCTGAAATCAGTAGTGTCTTGAACACCCAAAGTATTCTGCTGGCATAAGAAGTTTGCACCAGCGTGATTGGGCATATCTACCAAAAGCTTAATGACAATGCCTGGGGCTGTCTGTTAGACAAAGGTGCCTGGGAACTGCCTTCCCTCTTACCTGACATTCTTTCTGAGGGGACTACCATGAGTGGTGGCAGGGCAGAGCTGGGCACCAAAGAGACCTGATTGTCCGTACCTCCTATAAGTTTTTTATTGACTGCGGAGAGGCCCCAGTGGGATAAGAAATGTCACAATTTTCATTTTTAGCCTGGCGCATAGGAAGTGCTGATTCTTATATTTGCATTGTTAGCGTTAGAAGTGTTCTTGGTGTTGCGTGACTGCGAGGCACAGTAAGACGAAAATATCAAGGGCCATCGCGCTAGTCATTCTCTGCTTGTCCCCCTCCCTGCTGAGCCCGCGCAGTATCTGGCTCCCTTCCGGCTTTCTGGGGCTCAGCCAATGGGATGGTCTGCTCAAAGGAAAGGGGTTGGGCATTCTGTCCTCCCTCACTTACTTCCTGCTTCACTGCTTTTTGGTTGTTTCTACGGCCATGGCTCCTATTAGATGGCCTCTCTTTACTGCCACAGCTGCCTCCAGGCCCTGCATACCCTGTTCCCTTCCCTTGCTCCTTGGGCCTAAGAAGGTTATAGTTCAGAGGAGTGGGATCAGCCCCTGTGGGTTCGGTTAACCCTGCCCACACCTCCATAACGAGCTTGGGTGGCTCAGTCGGTTGAGCGTCTGACTTCAGCTCAGGTCATGATCTCGAGGTTTGTGAGTTCGAGCCTCGCGTCGGGCTGTGTGCTGACAGCTCGGAGCCTGGAGCCTGCCTCGGATTCTGTGTCTCCTTCTCTCTCTGCCCCTCCCCTGCTTGTGCTCTGTCTCACTCTGTCTCTTAATAAATAAATGTAAAAAAAAAGAAAAGAGCCTTTCCATTCGATCCCCTCAGCTAAACCCTTGGGTTTGCGGTCTGTAGCCTGTCAGGACCCTGACTAACCAGCAACTTAAACCAAGTTCCCTTGTAGTCTTGAATATTAAGCAAAGAAGGAGCCAAATATGAGTATAAGGTGTATGTTCATTAGGAGATAGAAATGTGAGATTAGGCCCCGAGCCTTTTTTTTTTTTTTAAAGCTTATTTATTTATTTTGAGAGAGAGCGAGTGTGCGAGTGGGGCAGGGGCAGGAGAGAGGGAGAGAGAGAATCCCAAGCAGGCTCTGTGCTGTGAGCGCTGAGCCTGATGCGGGGCTCGAACTCATGAACCACGAGATCATGACCTGAGCCAAAACCAAGAGTCGGGCGCTTGACCAACTGAGCCACCCAGGTGTCCCAGCCCAAAGCCTCTTGATTAATTCTGTCCAGGGTGTGGTTTCCATCTGGCTCGAGGCTGCTTTTATTGGCCAGTCTTGGCTGCTATTGTCCCACGGTGTCTTCAAAGCATCACCTAGCGTTGGCATCAGAGGATGTATGAGTTAAGGAAGCCATGGGATGCAAGCAATGGAACCCCTGACTGGCAAGAGCTTAAGCCCCTATGGGGCTGATTTTTTCAAACAGAAAGTCTGAAGGTGGGTAGTGCCGGCTTGGGGGAGCGGCCTGACAGCACCTGGAAAGACCAAACTTCTCTGTCATTCCATTTTTCCTCGTAGCTTGTTGATGGTCACTCTATAGTAACATATTAGCCACTTGTCCAGGTATCCCATCCAGACTCAGAGAAGGAAGAGAGTGGGAAGCCTGCTATGAGTGCCACTTTTATGTCGAAAACAGCAACTTTCTCTAGAACCAACCGGCAGATTCATACTTAGGTCTCGCTGGCCAGAGCTCAGTCACACGTAGCCCCTCGCAGCAAGATCAGCTGGGAAACGTAGCGTTTAGCTTCTACGATTGAAAATACCAAGGTCGGACGAGGCAGGCAATGACGGCCGGGTCACACGAAGGCGGACTTACATCACACTGTCCACACTCTCCAGCCCCGAACCCATCGCTCTGCATGAGAATCAGTAATATCATACCAGCAATCATTCCCTTTTGCTAACACTGCCGTGACGATAAACAAAAAAAAAAAACCCGTGTCGGTTTTGCTCACCATTTACATCTCTCGCGTCTGGCACAGCTCTCTAGATGTGGTTGATGTCTAAAGAAATATCGACTGACTGTAGCTAAGTATTTTTAGAAGTTTTTAGTATGAGCGAAGAGGCGCACAAGGTATATCTAATGTCGTCTTTTATTTTTTTTTTAACATTTTTTTTTTAATGTTTAATTATGAGAGACAGACAGAGCATGAGCAGGGGAGGGGCAGAGAGAGAGGGAGACACAGAATGGGAAACAGGCTCCAGGCTCTGAGCCATCAGCCCAGAGCCCGACGCGGGGCTCGAACTCACGGACCGCGAGATCGTGACCTGGCTGAAGTCGGACGCTTAACCGACTGCGCCACCCAGGCGCCCCATAATGTCGTCTTTTAAAAACAGCTTATCAGAGAGGGTTTATTAGTCCCCTTTTAGAGGCGAGGAAACAGAGATTCAGCGGGATTCAGTAGTCAGCCCAGGGCCCCGAGAGCTGGAAGCCTGGTTAGCCTGCTTCCTAGGCCAGTCCCCGGGTGGAGGGTGTTGTCGCCTCTGCTGGAGGGAAGACCGGAGAGGACTGCGAAGTGGGGGCGTCTCCAAAGGAAGCCTCAGGCCTCCGCTGTGTGGGTGTGGGTAGAAGCCGTATTGCCTCTGTGGCATTCTTGAGTTGTGACTATGGATTAGCACTGAAGTGGGGGGGGGGGGCAGGGTAATGAAAAAAACGGAAGGAGAGGAGACAGAGAACAGGTGTGGGTAACGGACCACGTTTTTTCTGTTTAGCTTTATGAGCTCATGAGAGTTGATCTGCAGCACTGTCTCCACTGGATGCTTTGACTCTCCTGCTAGACTGTTTGGAGGAAGCCGCAAGCATCTGACCGCCTGAGAACCGGGTGTTTCTGGAGGCTCCGAGAGCATCGTTGGAATAAACTGGAGCTCTGATGAAATCCCTGTGGCAGCTACTCTCGCGGCAGTTGGCCAGTCGACTCAAAACCTGCCCAGACTCCACAGAAAGGCTCATTATCTCTGGGGTAGCGCTTGGTAATTAAAAAGGTATGATGGATTACCCAAGGCCTGTCTTCAAATAACACTGTACCTGGGGGCCGGGTCTGATTGCTGCTCGAGGAGTTTTTGCTTATCAACTTAGGAGCAAATGTGTTTCTGAGAGAGGGAAGTGAAATGTCTGGGAAGGCTGAAAAATGCCAAAGCTCCCGATGCAAAACAACCCTCTCACTTCTGTGTCTTTAACAAGAAGACTGTCAATGATCCCATAAACAGGCTTTCTACTTCCAAAGGGGAAGTCTCAAACTGCCTCTTAACAGTTACGTAAAACTCTTGTTCCCAGGGCCCCCTTCACTGTCTATCCTTAATGTTCTGGCCATTACGTTGGAAGCTGGAGCCCTCGGCCATGCAAAGACACAGATGATGTTTCAATGGATCGGTCACAGTCTATCCATCTATCCACCCACCCACTCATCCTGCATTACCATTCCTCATTCAAAAAGTTTACCCATCCATCTAAGCTATTCATCCGTCAGTTGGTTTATTCACTCATAAATACATATGTACATTCATTGAAAACTCCAACCGTCCATCCATCCATCCATCCATCCACCACCTATCAATCAACTCATTCATTTATAAATACATACCTACACTTATTGATTGGAAAATCCACCCTTGCATCTAACCATCTCTCGACCAGCCCACCCACCCACCTACTTATCCACCAACCACTCATCGATTCATTTGACTAAACATTCATTCGCTCTTTCACGCAACGAGGATTTACTAAGAACTGATGATACGGTACACATTTCAAGATATGCCAGGCACTGTGCTAAGTACTTTACAGGGATGGCTTCACTTGATTCCCAAAACAAGACCCCATGGTAGATGTTATTATCGTTTCCATTTTAAAGATGAGGAGTCTGAGTGTCAGAAAGACTGAGTAATTTTCCCAAGGGCACACAGCTGTTAAGTGGCAGAACCCATGTCCTTTTCGCCCCTTCTTGCCATCCTGCTAGAGTCAGGTCCTGGGTTGGGTCCCAAGAACATGGACATGACACGGTACAGGGCATGGCACTTGAAATGCTCACAGCTCGTGGAACTGACAGACACATCAAAAGAAAATTAAAACACAAACTTCTACTGCCTGTTTTTGACCAACGGGGACCTGACTTTAGAGAGGATAAGAGTTACACAGATAACGCACGCAGATTAGAGTCAAGCTCAAGGCTGTCTAATTCCAAAACTACGTCTCCACTCGACCAGTGTCACCTAACCTTCAATTCGTTGGATGAACGTCTTTACAATTTTTTGCCATTCCTTATACCTCCAAATTCTTTGACATTTTTCTTCAACTCAAAAATGTACGCATCACTCTCAGCCATATCATCTGTGATAGTGCATTTTGATACACCAATTATCTATTTTTTCGGGTACACATTATATTAGTCTGCAAGAGCCTCCATAACGAAATACCATAGACGGGACGGCTTAAATCACAGCAATGCATTTGCTTATAGTTTTAGAGGCTAGAAGTCCATGTTCAAGGTAATGGCAATGTGTATTTCTGGTGGAGCCTCTTTCCCTGGCTTGCAGAGGGACACCTTCTTGCCGCGTCCCCACATGGCCTATCCACTGTGCATATACAATCCCGGTGTCTCTTCTTCTTATAAGGACGTCAGTCCGATTGGATTAGGACTGCCCTGTCTCCAAATGCAGTCACTGTGAAGTTGGGAGCTTCGACGTACAAATTTGGGGGGAACACAATTCAGTCTACAACCCTCATCAATGTGAGTTCAAGTCTGAAAATGTTCACCCACATACCCTCTAACCTCATTCTACACACCGCCCACAGAATACCCAGGGGAACACAGCCCTACCCAACGTTGACGCTCATAAAACAGTGATAAGACAGCCGTGGGACGTGCTTGGTAGAACGGACGTATACCCAGATGGAGGGAGAAAATTGGGGTAAAGAGGAACAAGAGTCCCCAGTGGAGGCGCAAAGTCATAATTGCTGAGCTGCTCCCTAGGGACTCTGATTTCGCAGGAGAAGATGGAGCAAAACAGGTGTCTGGCTAGATGGGACCCAAGCAAGGAGCCATATTTGGCTCAATTAGAAATGTGTTCATTTGCTGCCAATTAGATGCCAGCCAGGCTGCAGTCGTGCGCTGCCCGCTGCAAAGTGGAGCTCGGGTCTTTGCTGCTGCCCTGTTGTTTATCCTGCAGCTGTTCCTTCGTGGAACAAATGCTTGTTGTTCCCATAATGAAGCTGTCCCAGTGTTCCCTCCCTTGGTGGCAGCTTGGTCCTTGATGGCCTCCGTCACTGCAGGCCGGGGTCTTGGATCTTTCACGTGTGTCTGTGATGCTTGAATGAGAGCCTTAGGGCTCATCAGATTCTCAGAAGCCCGAGAGGGTATCTAGAAGAATTGCAGATTGGGGCGCCTGGGTGGCGCAGTCGGTTAAGTGTCCGACTTCAGCCAGGTCACGATCTCGCAGTCCGTGAGTTCGAGCCCCGCGTCGGGCTCTGGGCTGATGGCTCGGAGCCTGGAGCCTGTTTCCGATTCTGTGTCTCCCTCTCTCTCTGCCCCTCCCCCGTTCATGCTCTGTCTCTCTCTGTCTCAAAAAATAAATAAAACGTTAAAAAAAAGAATTGCAGACTAACCTAAGAGTTGCTCAGTGAAGCAACCCGGGGACTAATTATAATTTCTGTTGCTCTTATTACACCGGTCTCCACTGTTGGAAGATCTATTATATGTCAAACACTGGGCGGGGGTTTGTATGTATTGGGTCTCTAAGTCAGGTGGCTTCAGAGGCCACACGGCTGATGAGACTGAATGAAGAAAGCCAGGTGATGTACTGGTGAGGACACGCCCCATCCAAATGGAGCCCCTGCTATGTGGCCGTGGGCAAATAGGTGGCCGTGTTGACATGCGGGTCACTATGGATAGAACTTTTGGATTTTTCAAGAGAGATCTGAAATCTGCGTTTTTCTTTGACAGCTCACTTTTTTTTTTAATTTTTTTATTTTTAATCTTCATTTATTTTTGAGAGAGAGACAGAACGTGAGCAGGGGAGGAGCAGAGAGAGAGAGGGAGACGCAGAATCCGCAGCAGGCTCCAGGCTCCGAGCTGTCAGCACAGAGCCCGACACGGGGCTCGAACTCCCGGACCGCAAGATCATGACCTGAGCTGAAGTCGGACGCTCAACCGACTGAGCCACCCAGGTGCCCCGACAGCTCACTTTTTATAAAAATATCAGCAATTACATTTTTACCAAGGGAAAACATGGTGGTCCAAAGAAAGTACAGCTGTGGGTTATATCTGCACTTGGGTACAATTCTTATTATCTAGAACATCTGTGAGCACTACTGGTTTTGGCCTCGGCCCTGCTTCTCATGCCCCACCTTTCACGGACCCATTTTTTTCTTTGTCTTTTTCTTAAACTGGGAGGAACCCAACAACGGGGATCATGTCTTTGTGTCCCATCTATTCTGTGTGCCTCTAGGACCAAGCGCAGAAGGCATGCTAAGTGAACATTTATGCATTTAATTGAATGAAAGCCCAGGACTTGGATATGGAAGCACTGAGTCAACTGGGTTTTCACTGGCTCTGGAAGGTTTCTACGAAGGGTCATCCCAGCCAATCCTTACTTTGCTTGGCACTGGATCTATGGGGTGGGAGAGTAAGATAGGACTCTTATGTTCCCTTGACCACCCCTTGCCAGCTTAGATCACCTTAATGTCTCATGACCCTGAGCCTTTGCAAATGCTGTTCTTTTTGCTAGAAACACCCTTCCCACATATTTTCGTTGCTTGGCCAACTCCCACCCACTCTTCAGAACTCAGCTTAGGCACAGCCTCCTTTAAGACACATTTACATCTCCTACCAGACAAAATTAATCCAGCCTTCTCCTGCAGAAAATACCACCCTGCCTTGTCGTTGACACTCTTCAATTCTTTATCTCGCTACTAGGCAGTGAGTTCCTTGAGGGCAATGACTCATGTCTGAATAAATAAACTAAGTATTGCCCTCAGATTGGGCATGATTTCAGTTACTGGGCTCTGCATGGGTCCTTCAGGAGACTGAAACCTACTCTTTGAAAGCGCAAGCACGTGGGAGTTCATTGCCCCTAAAAGCCACGTCAGACCCAAGCAGGGGAGCTCTGGGGAGCATGAATGGGAGGGCAACCAGATTTCCCCATCGAGGACATGGGAATGCATTGTTCACACTGTCAGGAATGGTCCTGCCTCTGTCTGCCACGTGTCTGTCGAGTCCTGCATGGCACCAGCCCGGGTGGGAGTTCAACCAATAACTCTTGACTGGGCAAGCAAAGATAGATTGCTAAAATGTGTGGTAAAGAGAACTAATGTCCTATATAACTTGCTTTCACGAAACTCTCTTTAGGGTGGTTTGCTTGCCAACATAGCATGGCTCTCTTTGTCCTCCAGCTCAGAGTTGAGACCTTCTGAACAAAGTGGGGGTGGTCATCCGGACCTTGCAGGCTCTGCCATGTCCTGGGATTTTGTGTATGTAGATACTGGGATCTCCTCCCATGTCAGCTGTTGGAGCCGTGGTTCTCCAATGATGCTCCCTCTATGACTCACTCTGGCCTCATCGCTGCAACCACTCTCTCTCTTTCGCTAACGTCATTTTCCACCCACGGTGCTCCCCTGACGGGCCAGGCTCTGTCAGATGGAGCGTGGCGAGGCCACCGTGCCCTGAGGCTCCTCAGGATGGAGACCATTCTTGGTCACCTTGATCCCCCCAGTGCCAACCGTAGTTCTTGGCTTATTGCTTGCGCTCAATGAGCATTTACCAAAATAAACCAAATTGCTTCCCAAATCAAAGAGTCTAGTTTTCCCTCCCCTACCCCCCACCTCCATTTTGCCTAATGAGTGAAAACAATGGCTGACACTTCCTCCACAGATTTGCTGCTTACCCTTCAAGCCAGTTTTTACCGAGATTGGACACAAGTGACATACAGGATGCAAACAAAGCAAATCAAAATTAATGAGAAAACTTAGGAAAAGCCACTTGGGCTTAATTTGGCCATTCCTTTTATAATTCGTTATATTTCACAGCCTGCAAATTAACTATATTTAGGCTTTACAAGCAACGTGAAATTATTGGTCATATTTCTGCCAGTAACATCTTTCCCGGTCCAGATGTCCCTTCTTCACAGTGCTCTATGATGAGCCTATGACCTGCAGGGACTCCACCACTTAAAGAAGTTTAAGACCCTCTGTTTCCAGAAGCATTGTGTCATTCCATCCTTTTGTTTTCCACATAAACTCTCTCTCTCCCTCTCCCTCTCCCTCTCCCTCTCCCTCTCTCTGTCTCTCTCTCTCTCTCTCTCTCTCACACACACACACACACACACACACCACACCCCACAGACGTTTAAAAATATTCCTGTAAAATGTTTTTGGGTGGACATCTGTGTTGAGACATGTGATTAGCTTTTCTGATTTGATTCATGGCTTTTGGAGGGGTTGGAAAGCTTGCAGGCCAAACACATCCATCTCTCCTTCAAACTGGCTTTGGGATTCTGGCCAACTCAGTGCATACAATGTCCAGAACTGTAAAACATGTGGCTGCCCTGCATGGTCTCTACAGAGAGAGCTAGGAGTCTAGCATTCACAGAAACTTTGCGGTCAACTCATGTACTGTTGCTCAAGAGGGCACATAGTGTTTGTAAACCCCAGGCCCCAGCTCAGAGATGCACGGTGTTCTATTTGCCCTAAAACTGGCCTTAATGTCTGTCTCCAGTCCATCGCGGGTAATTTCAGCTGATTCTAGAAGTTGATATCAATCTAGAGTCTCTTTAACCAAGTCAGGGGCTTTCTTACCTCCCCACTGCATCTGAGTTCTCAGAGGCTTATGTAGGGCCATGGCATCATGGGAAGTGGGTCATCTGTTCCTGGGTTGCTCTATGGCCATGCTGGTGAGGTCCAAGTGCCCACCGCTCCATATCACCCTTGCATGTAGTGCCCTCCCTCCTGACTCACTCTTTCCAGGTCCTACCCCATCGGCTGCCCTTCTCTTATGCGAAAAGGAAAATTTCTGATCACAGAAGATGCGGCATGCTGGCCTCTGTCCTTCCTCATTTGGATGTGACACGTCACTGTTTCTACTCTACTGTGCCTAAGGGACAAGTGACTGAACAAGCTAGCCACCTTCCTGGGCCCCATCTGGAAAGCAAGGAATAGATCTTGTCCACTCTCAGAGAGACCCCCCAGATTTACCTGGGGTTTCCCTGCCTTGTGGTCTGTTTTCTGCCCTAGGGTCACCCACGTCTTTGTCTTCGACCCTTCGACCCTTTGTCTTCGACCCTTCGACCCTTCGACCCTTCATGTGTCTCCACCCACATGAGTCCTTGTTTCGTAGATTTATCTAGACTCCCATTTCAGGCTCAAGAAGGCCAGCAGTGCTTGTGTTACCTGGTGGCATGTTCTTTCAAATCTTTTGGTCTCACCAGAACTTCTGGCTTTTAGCAATCTACGGATTTGACGCTTTTGTTCCAGAGCTCCATTGTGTCAGTCTCCTCTTGAGACATTCGTGGCCCCCAGCCGCTAGGCGAACACACACACACACACACACACACACACACTCATATCTGCGAACATATCAAAATATCATCCCACTGCGGCTTTATTTGGGGAACAGTGGCCGGAGTGAAAAGAGCCTGTATCTGACAGTTCCCACTGTCTCACTCACATCTCCCAGTTCCTAAGCGGCTGTGAAATCTGCAGACGGAGCCCCGTTTGCCAGAGGGTGATGCGCCATTCAAATCTGGCACAGTCGAGCTGGAGCTGAAACTGTGGGAGGGGGAGGGAGAGAGAATGAGTTTTCTCCCCTCCACACTCAAGGCTGTACTGCCACACCATCTGGAGCCAGAAGGGGAGAATGGGGCTGAATAAATATAAGGTGTTAACGCACAAAGCGTAAATGCATGAAATTGGCAATGACTAATTCATCATTTCACAAATCTGTCTTTACAAAGAGAAATAAAAATCAAGTCAGTTTGAGCAATATGGAAGGAATGCAGCTCTTCCGAGAATAGCTAATGAAAGAGGGGGGAGGGGAATGAGGAACTGATTGGAAAATATGCAAATTTATGAAATTGGCAGATTCAGATGACACTTCGGGGTGATTAGTATGCTGATTGGTGCGCTTTGGGGAGCACTAAGGAAACATCATATTGTTTCTTTAAAAAAATAATAATGAAGCAGAATAAAAGAGCCCAGTGCTTCCTTACTGGAGGCCAAGTCTGCAATGTCAGCTGTGCCTTTGTGAATGGTGAGAAGTGCTTTGTGTGATCGCTGTCTACATCATGGAGCTGTCTTAGATGCAAGCCTGGCATAAGCTATTTTATTTACTTATTCATTCAGTAAAGGTTTGAGAGCAACTACTCTATGCCAAGCATTGTGCTGGGTGTTTAGGGCACAGGACAAAGGCACATCCTCTGACCTTGAAGACCTCAGGGTCTAGTAAGAGAGAGAACGTCAAGTTAGAGCCAATGGAATAAGCACTACAATATGGGGGTTTCAGCCAAGTGATGCTCCAACAAAGCAGAAAGAGAGATGCATTAACACAACAGAATGAGTTGGTGGTGATAGGGGGGAAAGGAGGTGGAGAAGCTTCATAAATAAGGCTGACATTTGAGCTGAATTTGAAGGATGCATAGAATTTTTCCAGATGGAGAAGTAGGCAAAGGGTATTCGAGGCAGAAGTAACAGCATAAGCAAAGGCATGGAGGCATGAAAGTACTTAACACAGTTTCTGGAATGACAAGATGCCTGGTAAATGGTTCTTCCTGAGCCTGCCCACCTGAGAGTAGTTGCCAGATGCACTGGTGAGGCAGGGAGCTTCAGCTCCTCAAAGCTCAACAGCAATGGTACGACAGAAATGCCCATGATGGCAGCCGAGCTTGGGACCCATTAGTAGACTGATCAAATTTTCCCACTTTCTGGGCATCTGGCTTCCTGAAGGATAAAAATGGCCACCCTCAATTTTAATTTTTGCACGTCTCCTAAAAATCCATAGACCACTTAGAAGAGAAAAAACCCACCCCTGGTCTACAAGAGCTGTAGCTTCACAAGGAGGAAGAGAAGACCACATACTTCAACCTACATGTGAATCAAGAAGCATGTATTTGAGTTAGAGTCAAATCCTGACCAGTGCAGGGAGAGCCGTGGGGGCTATGTAGAAGAACAGAGTGTGAAGCAGGGGTCTAGCAGTAACAGAAGCCAGAACCCATCAACAAGGTTCATCCAGAAAGGAGAGAGACCTTCCTTTGGTTGGGAAGTACTGAGATCAGTTTTAAAATGTGATGGGTGAGCAAAAGAGGGAGAGTTGGAAGGAAACAGGACCAGAGTGACAGTCAGTCATGGGAACATACTGGTTTTTTTTTTCATCATAATTTTTTTTCCTAGGACTATCTCAGTTTTCACACTGAAAGTCCCACATCCTTGGAAACACCCTCATTCCCAAGCCAACTGGGAAGATTAGTCACCCTACTTTTCTGTAGAAGAAAGAAGTTCAGAAAAAAAACTAAATTTCAAAAGAGATGCCATATATTAAAAAAATTTTTTTTGCCCTTCATTGTAGAACAGACAATCTTTGAATTGAGAAATAGAAAAAGTCACCCAAACACCTCTTCCTTTACCCTTTAATTCAAGAACTATACCAAAATGAAAGACCTGCCTCTCCATGTTGAAAGGGTATACCATGTATTTGGGGAAAATTGACCAAGAGAGCATAAACCCAAAACATCCTGATAAAATTACTAGACTAAATATAAGGAAAAAGTATTCTCTGGACCTCTAGTCAAGAAAAGAAAAGAAAACAAACAGACAAAACTCAAAGTTTCCTCCAAAAGTTAGAAAGTTGGGTTGTCTTGTCAAGAGCAAGAACGTATCTACAAGACATATGAAGAGAAAAAGTGAGTCAGGATTATTTTTAAGTTTGTTTATTAATTTTGAGAGAGAGAGGGAAAGAGAGAATCCCAAGTAGGGCTCCCCACTGTTGGCACGGAGCCAGCACAGCGCTCGATCTCACAAACTGTGAGATCATGACTTGAGCCAAAATCAAGAGCCAGACGATTGACTGACGGAACCACCCAGGTGCCCCTGAGGATTTTGAGTACAGCTAAACTACTTCAAGTAGCAAGGCAAGAGAAAAAATAGTTTGAATATGCAAGAGCTTGGGGACAACTGTACCCTCGAACTCTTTTTAAGGAATCTAGGAAATCTCCTACTTTACCCAATCAACTTTGGCAAATAAATGATTGCTGGAAAACATCGACTATATTGAACTGTAGAACTAACATGAAAAAGGCAGGCTGCAGTAAAGGGAGAGGAATAGCATGCACATGTCAAATACCTTGACATAATAAGAACAGCACAACTTTTCGGCACTTGGGTGGCTCAGTCGGTTAAACGTCTGCCTTCAGCTCAGGTCATGATCTCATGGTTTGTGGGTTCAAGCCCCTCATCGGGTTCTGTGCTGATGGCTTGGAGCCTGGAGCCTGCTTTGGATTCTGTGTCTCCTTCTCTCTCTGCTCCTCCCTTGCTCGCCTCTCTCTCTCTCTCAAAAATAAATAAACATTAAAAAAAAAGAATAATGTAACTTTTAAAGTGGGAGAAGGTAGAGGTAAGAGGGACAATGGGGTATGTTCATTGTCTGCCTTAAAGGTAATAGATGAGAATCAAAGAATATCACTTCAAGCTGACAAACCAAATAGCAGAAGGTTAAGCCTACTTAAAAGTGGAAAGGTCAAATAAGAAAGATAACTCTATAGACTGAAAGTCAGTGGAGGGGAGGGGAGGGAAGAGGAAGAGACTGCAGCCTAACACATACTGCTCAGAGTAGAGAGCCAATAGACATTGTCTAAAGGAAAAAGGGTGACCACAGGCATTATGTAAAGATGATAATGTAAAGTTAATCACAGGAGCAAACATAGGAATCTTCTTAAAGACTAAAAGAAATACAAAAATAAAATATAAAATGGCAGAGACCAAACAGGAGAGTTTTATGACATTTATCTTGTAATAAAATAAACAAAATAACTAGAACTATGACCAGACATATTAATTATATCAACAAACATAAATGGGCTTCACCTGGATATTAAATTTTTCCAGTTTCTTGTTTCCCTTTAAAGGTATCGGAACGGGTACTGCTGAGCCCTTGAACTTAAATGAGGTCCTGGGAATTCTCAAACGTGTTGATTGCGGGGTTGTTAGAATGCTGGGGAGGAAAGGGCATTCTTGTGAAGACAGGAAGTGATCTGGATCTGCCCATTGTGACTGTTAGAGCCACAAGTTTGTTTTTAACTTAGCTCGTGAAATAAGACACACCGGCTAAAGTGAGACCAGGGTCTATGTTGCATGGGCCCCCTACGTATCAGAAGGCCTCCTGCCAGGATGCTCCAAACACAGACAGGTCCCCAAGACTCCACGTCACCACCCATGTGCACTTGAGTTTAAATACCTTTGGCCCCCCGCATTCCTTGTCTGCTAGATTGTTCCCTTCCGGCACCACCCAACCCTGTGCTTTGGATCCTTTAACCAAAAGGATTGGATTAATCTCTACTCTTCCGAGCACAAATACCAAAAACTCAGTCGAAACAGACTTAAGCAAAAGAGAAAACTTATTGGCTCACGTAACTGAAAAGCCTAGGGATGACTCTGACTTTAGCCATGACCATTTTCTCTTGCGATGCTTTCATTCTTAAGAAACCTCTTCCAAAGTGTAGGTGAGGATGACCACGGGCGGCTCCAAATTTAGCACAGGAACAGAGCCCCTCCATCAGATGTCCTTGGCTTACTTTGAGTCACATGCCCATGAAAACCCATTGTCAAGACTTCGCTTACCCAGGCTGGGTCATGCGTCCAACCCCAACCTTGCAATGGGATAGGTGAAGTCAGCCTCACTTGAGCCAATGACCTGAGAGTGAAGGAATGGTGATTCTCAAAAGGAAACCCAGACTGAACCGAGCAGATGGCCGCTACAGGGCTGGACTGACATTATATGGTCAAAACAACTTTGCAGCATCGAATCTAAGTCTTAGTTCTGGCTCTGTTGCTCAATGCCCTATGACCCTTGGCAAGTCTCTTAATTTTTCTGAAGCTGAGTGTTTCCTCCTCTGTAAGTTTCTCTTTTAGCTATTATAATCGGGTCTGTTGTTCACCCTCGAACACCAAGTAGAAGTTCTGTAGTCCCGGCATAAACTTCTGCCCAAGAAATGACACTAGCTTAGCTGAGTGGTGTCAATGGAGCAAATACACTTCCCAGCCTCGCTCTCTCTATGGTTTACACTCAGTCTACATTGGGATCACTCCTCCAACCCATCTGGAGTCCTTTTCATTTTTTATATGGCAGGCTGAGGGTGTGCATTCGCCACAGTTCAGCAAGGTGACAGCATATTTAGCAACATAATGGAACACCTCTCGACAGGCCCACACTGACGGGAAATCCTGTGTTGCCAATAATAAGAGTTAATTAAAAGTTTATCACGTTCAGTCAAGCTGATATCCCTTTGGAGAGAATCACCAAAGGTGTTAATTACTTAAACTTTGAAGAGCCAGGCTTTAATCATGTGTGCGACACTAATAACTCAAAAGGCAAAGTTAACGTTCTGGCTTTCCAAATAAGCTTTGGCAAAGTAGCCATGTTTATGGGCGGGATCTCATGTGAATAAGGCCTTCGCAGACCACAGCACCCACCTACCCCATGGCCGAGGGAAACAGCTCTCCATCATTGTCCAAGGTGGGGTTCGGCCTCTGAATGGAACCACTGCTTGCATAAAGACCACCAGAGATGTGGGCATGTGTTTTCAACTTTTTCTTCATTTAACATTTGAGGCTTTTCAGATGCAGGAGTTCTTGAACTGGATAATGGGACTTCTATGGGCCGAATTGCGTCCTGCTTCAAATTCCCATGTTAAAGTTCTAATCCTCAGTACCTCAGAACGTAACCTGATTTGAGGAGAGAGTTTTTACAGAGGTAGTCAAGTTAAAGTCGGGTCTTCAGGGCGGGCCCTATTCCCATGTAACTGGATCCTTATACAAAGTCGAAATCGAGAGACAGACACACATACAGAGAGAGAGAGCCATGTGCACACGAAGATGGTCGTCTGCAAGCCACAGAGAGAGGCCTGGACCGGATCATTCCCTCACAACATGCAAAAGGAACTAAACCTACCAACACCTCGATCTCAGATTTCTAGGTTCCAGAACCGTGAGACAATAAATATCTGTTGTTTAAGCCCCCTGACGTTTTGTTACAGCAGCTCTAGCAAACTAATACAGGGACGTATTTACTAATGTGAAAATAAAAATGGAGACATTTTTATTCACTGATATTTCTCTAGAAGAAAACATCTAATTGTACTTACCTGGACCACCTAGGTTGGAGGATGAGGACCCCCACCCCCTAGGATATTTAAACCACAAAAGCCCTTTCCTTAACTTCTCCGAATAAAAAATGTTGAGCAATCTGGGTTGATCCCATATGGAGATAGGAGAACACATTGGCAGAGAGGGTGGGCAGGTGTTAGACCTGTCCCCAAACCCATTACCCATGCATCTTCACTGAGATCTTAGAGATTCTCAAAGCGTTTTGCCTACATGGGTTTCCTCTGGACACGAATGCTGGCACTGAGTTTTGTGTCTAAGTTGTCATAGGGCCTGAGGCAGAGAAATCCTGGGTATATGAGTCCTCTTAAACTGGGCGAAATCTAATGAAAGAGTCTAGTGTTCTTAAAGCCATCAGACGGTGGCTCATGACAATAAGATCTATAGATACAAGGATGTCTGGCCAGCCTGAGTTTTACTGAGAACAGTAGTGATACACACACACACACACACACACACACACACACACACATGGAATATAAAACATGCACAAATGTAATAGACATCAAATGATTTCCACAGCCTACACACTGGCGTTCCAACCAGCACAGGCCACAGCAGTGTTCCATCATTTGGTTGCACCAACAGACTCGATCTCAGAACTTTGTGCGTGGTTTGAAGCGCAGAGGAGGGAAAAATGATGAAGTCTGTGTGGATTAGTTTGGATCAGTTTGATTTAAAGAAAAAAAAAAGATGCATGATCATGGTTAGAGCCTGATAATGTCATTTATCTGTGGGCTGCTCCCTTGCCAAACACTGAGGATATGGAGAGAGACTGACAAGGGCAGAAAAATATAACACAGTGTAATAAAATTTTTTTTTAATTTTTTTTTTAACATTTATTTATTTTTGAGACAGAGAGAGACACAGCATGAACGGGGGAGGGGCAGAGAGAGAGGGAGACACAGAATCGGAAGCAGGCTCCAGGCTCTGAGCCATCAGCCCAGAGCCCGACGTGGGGCTCGAACTCGCGGACCGCGAGATCGTGACCAGAGCTGAAGTCGGACGCTTAACCGACTGAGCCACCCAGGCGCCCCTAAAATTTTTTGAAGTGGCTCACATTAGAAGAAGGTGAATAGACCTTCTAGAACCATCTTTTTTTTTTTTAAGTTTATTTCTTTACTTGGAAAGAGAGAGAGAGAGAGAGAGGGAATGATTCAGGGAGGGACAAAGAGAGAGGGGGACAGAGGATCTGAAGCAGGCCCAGTGCTGAGAACCTAATGTGGGGCTCGACCTCATGAGCTGTGAGATCATGACCTGAGCCGAAGTCCAACGTTGAACCGTCAGAGCTGCCCAGGTGCCCCCGGAACCACCATCTTTTTAAAACCACAAT